>NW_028318646.1:2800000-4092500 GCF_062004578.1 Staurois parvus | reverse complement strand
TGCATTTGTCATGATCCACGTCAACTTGGCCTTCAAAAGATGAAACGGTATCATAGGAGACTCGCAATTGAGATTCTAGCTTCTATAAAGATAGGGTGATCAATCGTCTTTTATGTCTCGGCGCCCCCTCCACTGGGCTTCCCAGTAGAGCCTATTGTGGATTTTTAATGAGATTCACCTGGGTGAGGGAATAGAAAAAGTTGTATGTATGAATCCAGAACTTCATAACTTTTAAGCATGTCTCCCCTAAAGCAAAGGGGAGAGGCATCCGGAACACAGGATGCTATTTTTACAGTTACCATATACCATCTTAAAAAGACTTTATAGTTCATCTCTATCAATGAGGTATTGATAAAAGACTTGGAGGCATATTGGGCTAATTATCCCCATTCTGCAATGTCCATCAGCTCACCCAGGTCTTGTTCCCATTTTACCATGTAGGGCAATTTGGAAGAATTGAAGTGTAGCAAAGTATAGATTTTGGAAATACATCTATTATACTTGTCATAATTCTTGCATAAATGTTCCATTGGAGTGGAAGTGGTCAAGTCCCCCTCTCGCTTTAGGGTCATTACAAAATGTGCTATTTGAGTATATATCTCTGAGCTGAGCTGATGGTGGTTCAATAAAAATTGCTTTGACGTAGTTATGGTCACATAAGTCTTCAATTCGGAGGAAGCTCTTGTTGGTCCACGATTCAAAAGTATGCATATTGTGTCCTGGGGAAAATGCAGGATTTCCCAGCAAAGGTGCCGGAGGTGTGTGAGGAGATTTAAAACCATATTGGATTGTCAGTCTATCCCAAATGCTGAGAGCCAACAATAATGTCAGGCAAAGGCTAGCCGGTCTATCTCTTGCTCTCAGCCACATCAGGTGGCTGATCTGCTTGATCTGCTTTGTGGGAAGAGAGACTTCTAACTTCATCCTCTACGGATGGGGTAGCCATGAGTGATGATAGATAAGTTGTGCCACTTGGGCTGAATAAAAATATTTAGCCAGGTCTGGCATTCCCAAACCTCCTTTGATTTTGGGAGTATAAAGCCTGCATTTATTTACCCTTATTTTTTTGTCTCCCCACAAAAACCCCAGTAATTTCTCTGAAAAAGAGTCAGGTCAGACAGGTTATTTGCAATAAGAGATGGGGTTAGATGACCATCTATTGAGGTCCCCTGATCATTTCCTATACAGAGGGGGATAATTTTTCTGGCACAGGGTGTCTACAGAGGGGGTCAGTAAAATGCCCAAGTAGGGGAGAGTTTCAGATTGCTATTTGAAAGGAAATGTCTGTTGTAAAGTATCCACAGTGCAGGGTCAAGTTGAGTGCTAACGACTTTGCATGATTGACTCTAAGGCCTGAAAGTACCGTATATACTCGAGTATAAGCCGAGTTTTTCAGCACATTTTTTGTGCTGAAAAACGGCCCCCTCGGCTTATACTCGAGTCAACGTCTGCAGGGGGCTGCTGTCTCTTACCTGGCTCCGGTCCCACGACGATCCAGTCCAGGAAGCGCGGCTGCTCCTTCATTCGGTTCGTCCACTGGATGTTCGCGCGGCTGCTCGGCTCTGCCTTCTCACCGGTGATTGGCCGCCAGAACTGTAGCTCAGGAAAGGCACACAGGCGGCCAATCACCGACGAGGAGGCGGAGCTGAGCGGCCCCGCGAAAATCGAGTGAAGGAGATGCAGGTAAGTGTGCCGTGCTTAGGTGCTGCTGCAACCACATATGCTGGCTGCAGCAGCACCATACTGGAACAGGGGTCAGCAAGTGTCAGTGGGAGGAATAGTGCCCCATCATTGGTGTCACTGATACCAATGATGGGGCATTATTCCTCCCACTGACACCAACGATGGGGCACTTTTCCTCCCCCCCACTGACACCAACGATTGGGCACTATTCCTCCCCCCCCCACTGACACCAATGATGGGGCACTATTCCACCCCCCACTGACACCAATCATGGAGCACTATTCCACCCCCCACTGACACCAATCATGGGATACTATTCCTCCCCCCCACTGACACCAACGATGAGGCACTTTTCCTCCCCCCCACTGACACCAACGATGGGCACTATTCCTCCACCCCCCCCCCACTGACACCAATGATGGGATACTATTCCTCCCACTGACACCAATGTTGGGACACTATTCCTCCCACTGACACCAAAGATGGGGCACTATTCCTCCCACTGACACCAAAGATGGGGCACTATTCCACTGACACCAATAATGGGGTGCTATTCCCCCCACTGATACTAATGATGGGGCACTATTCCTGCCACTGATACCAATGATGGGGCACTATTCCTCCCACTGACACCAATGATGGGGCGCTATTCCTCCCACTGACACCAATGATGGGGCACTATTCCTCCCACTGATACCAATGATGGGGCACTATTCCTCCCACTGATACCAATGATGGGGCACTATTCCTCCCACTGACACCAATGATGGGGCACTATTCCTCCCACTGATACCAATGATGGGGCACTATTCCTCCCACTGACACCAATGATGGGGCACTATTCCTCCCACTGACACCAATGATGGGGCACTATTCCTCCCACTGATACCAATGATGGGGCACTATTCCTCCCACTGATACCAATGATGGGGCGCTATTCCTCCCACTGACACCAATGATGGGGCGCTATTCCTCCCACTGACACCAATGATGGGGCGCTATTCCTCCCACTGATACCAATGATGGGGCACTATTCCTCCCACTGATACCAATGATGGGGCACTATTCCTCCCACTGACACCAATGATGGGGCACTATTCCTCCCACTGATACCAATGATGGGGCACTGTTCCTCCCACTGACACCAATGATGGGACACTATTCCTCCCACTGACACCAATGATGAGGCACGATTCTTCCCACTGGTGTTCCCACCCTCGGCTTATACTCGAGTCAATAGTTTTTCCCAGTTTTTTGTGGTAAAATTAGGTACCTCGGCTTATATTCGGGTCGGCTTATACTCGAGTATATACGGTAAACTGAAGGTCGGCAGATCAACATACAAATTGGGAATTGATATGATGGGCAAAGTGAGTAACAGTAATAGGTCCTCCACAATTAAAGCACATTTATGTATCCTGACTCCACAGGGGATGCCCTGAATATTAGAATTATTTTGAAGCTTAATGGCTAGCAGTTCAAGGGCTAATGTAAACAGAATAGGAAACAGGGTACATCCCTGTTGGGTGCCCCTGCAGATAGTGATGTATTCTGAACTATATCCCTTGACTGACAGGTGAGCCAGTGGTTCACTGAATAAGATATGAAGTACTTTGAGAAAGTTCAGTCCAAAACCGTAGTAATTGCAAGACTTTAAAAAATATTTAAAAGATAGGTAGTTAAAAGCCTTGTGCAAGTCAAAGGATAATGGCATACCCTTTATACTGCCTTCATTGTCCCAATTATATTGTAGTGCCAAAATTATATCTACAAGGTTTCTTGTCTTGTAGGGGGCCTGCCTATTGGGAACAAATCCCATCTGATCAGGATGGATATATTGAGAAAGAAAAGTGTTCACCAATAATTTAGTCAGTATTTTGAGGTCTACATTTCTAAGTGAGATTGGGCGATAATTTGCACAGTCACTGAGACCTTTGCCTGGTTTGGGTATTACATGTATAAAGGCATTGTTTTGAAAACTAGGTAGGGAGTTCCCCAGTCTGATATCATTAAAAAATGAACATAAGTGAAGGGTCAGGATCTCTGTGAATTTCCTGTAGTAGTGGCCTGAAAAATCATCTAGACCTGGGGCCTTTGAAGGGTTGAGAGATTTATTCGCTCTAGTCATTTCAGCCTCAAGGATGTCCTCTTCCATATTCCTTATAGTCTTGAGTTACCCGTTGAAGAGGAAGATCATAAAAAAAGCCATCAGTATGGGACAACTACACCTGAGTCGGGGGAGCATAACGTTTTGAATAAAAGTAAAACAATTCTCACAAGATTAGCTTAGGGATTTTCAGTCAGGTGCCCAGTGCTTAAACTCAATTTCAGTAAGGTAAGAGCATATGTGCGTGACACCAATCTTCTTGCCAACAATGTATTGGATTTGTCACCCATAGTGTAATAGTGGTGCCTGGACCAACAGATATATTTCTCTGCCTTGGTGGTCAAGCTGAGATTTAAGGCATTGCGTGCTGCATCTATTTTAAGCCTAAGATCCCAATGAGGAGAGGATTTTTGTTCTCACAAGATTTCTTTGAGGTTAGACTCTTGTTTGCTAATGGTCAGATTGCGATTCCTCTTCATTTGGGATGCGATTTGGATTAATTTGCCCCGAATGGTAGCTTTGTGGGCTGCCCAATTAGTAGAGGGGGAAGTGTCAGTAGCTACATTTTCACTAAAATATTGATGAAGTGTGGTTTCAGCTTCATGAAAGAAAGTAGGATTGTTGAGTAAAAAGGCATTGAGGCACCATGTGGAGGGTCTAGGCTTAGTCCACAACTCATCTACAGTCATTTGGACTGGGGAATGATTGGACCATGAAATAGTTAACATTTGTGTGGATGTGACAAATGGGAGTAATGGGGACAATTAGATAGATTGATAGATGGTCAATTCTGGAGTAGATTTTGTGGACATGTGAATAAAAAGTATATTCCCTGGATGTGAGGTGAGTAGCTCTCCAAACATCAACCAGGTTGTAGGTGTGTAGTAAGCGAGCCAATTTTGTTCTTTGCTTGGGATTTAGTATCGACTGAATGGAGTTAGATTTATCTAAGATTTGGTCCAGGGGAGTGTTGCTATCTCCTCCTAGGATGACATGACCCGCCACATGAGCCATCAGGACCGCAAAAATATCTCCAAGAAAGACAATCTGACCAGTATTGGGAGCATAATAAGAGATGATATGTAAATGTTCATGATCTGAAAGTCATTCTTGATATGTGTTGTAATAATAGCATAGGCTTTAGACAATTCTTGATGTAGGAGAGCAGAAAATCAGGCAATGAGTACTGCATCCCCAGAGTAAACAACAGGGGGTATAGGTGGTAGGCCTGTAACAGAGCTGGTTTGGCTCAAGGCTAGCTCAACCAACTCAGCCATATTTTTGCCCACTGAGGAAGCAGGAGAAGATATTGCACAGTCAATGTTCCCACCTAGGGTTGCAGAGGAAGGAGAGAATTGTTGGTTCTGACCTGGGGATGGTGGCGGATGCTCAACATGGGACTGTGAGGAGAAAGGGTCCTGCATTGTGTTCTCCCTTGGGGTTGTCACCTCTGGGGAGAGCATTTTTGATTGTGCTGGTGGGCTACCTCATGCTAGAGGCTTCTGAACCAGAGCCATCTTAGCTGCTGGAAATCGCTGTGAATGGGAGGGGGAATAGCGCACCAAGTGGTTCTGCTATGGTGGCTTCTTTTTAACCACTCTGGTGCATCCTGACCTCCCCCAGTTGCCAACACCTTTAATGGGCTTCCCCCTGCACCCCAAATAGCTAACATTAGCTAAGGAAGGCCAAGGGCATGTGGTTCGCAATTAGAACATGTCTGCTCCAGGCGCCACACGCATGCACACTCAGAAGTAAACCATGTTTTAAGCTGAGCCAATAAGGCTGCATTGTAGTAATCTTTAAAATCTATATACCCCAAGCCTCCCACTGATCTGTGCTTGGGAAGTTTGGCATGGGAGCTTCTGGATTTCTTGCCCTGCCAGACATATTGACTGTGTGTTGTTTGTAAATTTCTAAAGTATGTAGATGATACTGGGATGGGCAGTGACCTAAACAGGTAAAGTGATTGAGGTAATTTAAGCATTTTAAGGCCGCCACCCTGCCTGACCAGGAAAATTAAATTTTGGAGAATTAAGATAAGTCAGATTGCAGTTGGACCAAGGGGGTGTAATACGCTTGGAAAAGTGGGGCGGAGGTTCTGGTCAGTTTCACCCTTGTAGAACAATATGTGTTCCTTAGCTCAAACATAGGGATACCGTTCTTGAAGAGTACTTTTGGTAGTGGAGTGTAAGCCAAGGTCTAGTATGTGTGATCTAACATCATTAACCCTATAGTAGGAAATCAAGTTTAAGTCAAATAATATTTTTTGTACAACAGCCAGGGAAGGATCAGGATTGGTCAGTATGAATATGACGTACAGTAGTTGGCAAAAAGGTTAATTTTGTGTTCTTGGTGGCCAAGCGTAAAACTCCAGATAGCTTGTGAAGAATCTGACTTTCTCTGCCAGTGTTTACATGGGGAGGTTAACAATAAGAGGGGACATGGAAGAACCCTGCCTCATGCCATTTGTGATGTTGAAGGTGGAAGAGAGCATAGCTGAGCAATACACTTGTGCTGATGGTCAGGAGTATAAGGCCATAATTACAGAGAGAATATGATCTTGAAATTCAATTTTCTAGAGAGTCAAGGTTAAATATGTCCAGCGGACTCTGTCAAATGCCTTCTGAGTCCAAGGATAGGAGCAGAGAAGGCACTCTATGATATTTGGCTTGCTGTATGATGCTGATTAGATGGTGCGTGGTGTATGTGGTTTGTCTTCCCTTGGTAAATCTTGATTGATCAGGGTGGATTAAGGTTGGGAGTAAGTCAATTATACTACTGGTTATCACTTTGTTGAACAACTTAAGGTCATGGTTCAATACAGAGATGGGATGACAATTTTGGGAGGATGTAGGTCCCTTTCCTGGCTTTGGTAATGTTATTATTAATGCTTTCAGCATTTCATCCAGAAAGAAAGAGGAAGCAGCAGCACCATTGAATAGTGAGGTAAAAGGGTCTAAAATGAGAACCTTGAATTGTTTACTGTATTCACCCCCAAAGCTGTCAGGCTCAGGAGATTTGTTATGCAGGAGAGTGTCTGTGGCTTTACTTATTTCCAAACTGGTTAATGGAGAATTCAGAGTCGCTAATTAGGAGGGAGTTAGGCTAGGCAGCTGAATGTCTCTTAAAATGGATTCTATGATTGTAGCAGTTGGTTGGGCAGTTTTTGGATCATCTTTAAGGTTGTAGAGAGAGCTGTAGTACAGTGGGGCAAAAAAGTATTTAGTCAGCCACCAACTGTGCAAGTTCTCCCACTTAAAAAGATGAGAGAGGCCTGTAATTGGCATCATAGGCAGACCTCAACTATGAGAGACAAAATGAGAAAAAAAATCCAGACAATCACATTGGCTGATTTGCAAAGAATTTATTTGCAAATTATGGTGGAAAATAAGTATTTGGTCACCTAAAAACAAGCAAGATTTCTTTCTCTCACAGACCTGTACCTTCTTCTTTAAGAGGCTCCTCTGTCCTGCACTCATTACCTGTATCAATGGCACCTGTTTGAACTTTGTTATCAGTATAAAAGACACCTGTCCACAACCTCAAACAGTCACACTCCAAACTCCACTATGGTGAAGACCAAAGAGCTGTCGAAGGACACCAGAAACAAAATTTTAGACCTGCACCAGGCTGGGAAGACTGAATCTGCAATAGGCAAGCAGCTTGCTGTGAACAAATCAACTGTGGGAGCAATAATTAGAAAATGGAAGACATACAAGACCACTGATAATTTCCCTCGATCTGGGGCTCCACTCAAGATCTCACCCCGTGGGGTCAAAATAATCACAAGAACGGTGAGCAAAAATCCCAGGACCACACGGGGGGACCTAGTGAATAACCTGCAGAGAGCTGGTACAAACTTAACAAAGGCTACCATCAGTAACACACTACGCTGCCAGGGACTCAGATCCTGCAGTGCCAGACATGTCCGCCTGCTTAAGCCAGTACATGTCCGGGCCCATTTGCTAGAGAGCATTTGGATGATCCAGAAGAGGATTGGGAGAATGTCATATGGTCAGATGAAACCAAAATAGTACTGTTTGGTAGAAACACAACTCGTCGTGTTTGGAGGAGAGAGAATGCTGAGATGCACCCAAAGAACACCATACCTACTGTGAAGCGTGGGGGTGGCAACATCATGCTTTGGGGCTGTTTCTCCGCAAAGGGACCAGGACGACTGATCCATGTACAGGACAGAATGAATGGGGCCATTTATCGTGAGATTTTGAGTGCAAACCTCCTTCCATCAGCAAGGGCATTGAAGATGAAACGTGGCTGGGTCTTCCAACATGACAATGATCCCAAACATACTGCCCGGGCAACGAAGGAGTGGCTTCATAAGAAGCATTTCAAGGTCCTGGAGTGGCCTAGCCAGTCTCCAGATCTCAACCCCATAGAAAACCTTTGGAGGGAGTTGAAAGTCCGTGTTGCCCAGCGACAGCCCCAAAACATCACTTCTCTAGAGGAGATCTGCATGGAGGAATGGACCAACATACCAGCAACAGTGTGTGTCAACCTTGTGAAGACTTACAGGAAACATTTGACCTCTGTCATTGCCAACAAAGGATATATAACAAAGTATTGAGATGAACTTTTGATATTGACTAGAGATGAGCGAATCGAACTTGGCGAAGTGGAATTCGTTTCGAATATTAGGAAAAATTCGATTCGCACCGAATCCGAATATTAGCAAACTTCGGAAGCGCGAATCGAATTTTTCCCGATCGGCCGATTTTCATCCCTTCTACAGCCGGCAAAAAGTGTCCCTGCAGAGAGCTCCGCTATTTCTGACAGTTCTCTGACAGTTCCTTCACATTTACAGCGGTTGAAACATTGTATCTATTTGTTTCCATTTAGGATACAGATGTTTTTATTCGGAAACAAATAGATACAATGTTTCAACCGCTGTAAATGTGAAGGAACTGTCAGAGAACTGTCAGAAATAGCGGAGCTCTCTGCAGATACACTTTTTGCTGTACTGGAATTCTTCTTCTTTTCATTCTTCTTCTTCTTCTTCTTCTTCTTTTCATTCTTCTTCTTCTTCTTCTTCTTCTTTTCATTCTTCTTCTTCTTTTCATTCTTCTTTTCATTCTTCTTCTTCTTCTTTTCATTCTTCTTCTTTTCATTCTTCTTCTTTTCATTCTTCTTTTCATTCTTCTTTTTCTTCTTTTCATTCTTCTTCTTTTCATTCTTCTTCTTCTTCTTTTCATTCTTCTTCTTCTTCTTTTCATTCTTCTTCTTCTTCTTTTCATTCTTCTTCTTTTCATTCTTCTTCTTCTTTTCATTCTTCTTCTCATTCTTCTTTTCATTCTTCTCATTCTTCTTTTCATTCTTCTTCTTCTTCTTTTCCTTCTTCTTTTCATTCTTCTTCTTCTTTTCATTCTTCTTCTCATTCTTCTTTTCATTCTTCTCATTCTTCTTTTCATTCTTCTTCTTCTTCTTTTCCTTCTTCTTCTTTTCCTTCTTCTTCTTCTTTTCATTCTTCTTTTCATTCTTCTTCTTCTTCTTCTTTTCATTCTTCTTCTTTTCATTCTTCTTCTTCTTCCTTTCATTCTTCTTCTTTTCATTCTTCTTCTTCTTCTTTTCATTCTTCTTTTCATTCTTCTTCTTCCTCTTCTTCTTCTTTTTCTTTTTCTTCTTCTTCTTCTTCTTTTTCTTTTTCTTCTTCTTCTTTTTCTTCTTCTTTTCATTCTTCTTCTTTTCATTCTTCTTCTTCTTCTTCTTTTTCTTCTTCTTTTCATTCTTCTTCTTCTTCTTTTCATTCTTCTCCTTCTTCTTTTCATTCTTCTTTTCATTCTTCTTCTTCTTTTCATTCTTCTTCTTCTTCTTTTCATTCTTCTTTTCATTCTTCTTTTCATTCTTCTTTTCATTCTTCTTCTTCTTTTCATTCTTCTTTTCATTCTTCTTCTTCTTCTTTTCATTCTTCTTTTCATTCTTCTTCTTCTTCTTTTCATTCTTCTCATTCTTCTTTTCATTCTTCTTTTCATTCTTCTTTTCATTCTTCTTTTCATTCTTCTTCTTCTTCTCATTCTTCTTTTCATTCTTCTTCTTCTTCTTCTTCTTTTCATTCTTCTTTTCATTCTTCTTCTTCTTCTTTTCATTCTTCTTCTTCTTCTTTTCATTCTTCTTCTTTTGATTCTTCTTTTCATTCTTCTTCTTCTTCTTCTTCTTTTCATTCTTCTTTTCATTCTTCTTCTTTTCATTCTTCTTCTCATTCTTTTCATTCTTCTTTTCATTCTTCTTCTTTTCAGTCTTCTTCTCATTCTTCTCATTCTTCTTTTCCTTCTTCTTCTTCTTTTCCTTCTTCTCATTCTTCTTTTCATTCTTCTTTTCATTCTTCTTCTTCTTCTTTTCATTCTTCTTCTTCTTCTTCTTTTCATTCTTCTTTTCATTCTTCTTCTTCTTCTTCTTTTCATTCTTCTTCTTCTTCTTTTCATTCTTCTTCTTCTTCTTTTCATTCTTCTTCTCATTCTTTTCATTCTTCTTTTCATTCTTCTTCTTTTCATTCTTCTTCTCATTCTTCTCATTCTTCTTTTCCTTCTTCTTCTTCTTCTTTTCATTCTTCTCATTCTTCTTTTCATTCTTCTTTTCATTCTTCTTCTTCTTCTTTTCATTCTTCTTCTTCTTCTTTTCATCTTTTCATTCTTCTTCTTCTTTTCATTCTTCTTTTCATTCTTCTTCTTCTTCTTCTTTTCATTCTTCTTCTTCTTCTTTTCGTCTTTTCATTCTTCTTCTTCTTCTTCTTTTCATTCTTCTTTTCATTCTTCTTCTTCTTCTTCTTCTTCTTTTCATTCTTCTTCTTCTTCTTTTCATTCTTCTTCTTCTTCTTCTTCTTCGTCGTGCCCCGTGACTGCCCAAATGAGTGAAGTGTGCGGTGATTCTAAGATCGACGGCACTCATCTGCATGTCATACTGACTGACAGTATTATTTCTCTTCCCCAGCAGACTCCAAGGGCATTTAAATTAAAGGTACAGTGTTCTGCACTAATATAAAGGCTCTCTGAAGCCTAGAAACCCTTTAAATAAGTTAAATTCGCAGCGAATAAATTCGCATCGAATTTCTTCCGCAAATTCGGCGAATCAGCCGAATCGAATTTTTGAATAATTCGCTCATCTCTAATATTGACCAAATACTTATTTCCACCATAATTTGCAAATCAATTCTTTCCAAATCAGCCAATGTGATTGTCTGCATTTTTTTTCTCATTTTGTCTCTCATAGTTGAGGTCTACCTATGATGCCAATTACGGGCCTCTCATCTTTTTAAGTGGGAGAACTTGCACAATTGGTGGCTGACTAAATAATTTTTTGCCCCACTGTATGTGCTAAAGGCATTGACTATATCTTGAGGATTAATTATGTTTTTTTTAGTAATCGGATGGTAAAGATAGGGAATGGATTATTTAATTTGATGGCCTTTAATTTGTTGGGCCATCTTACTTGCCTTCTTACTGGTAACATAACAAGCTGTTTTAAGCCGTTTGTGAGAGTTCTCAAATTGTTCTAATAGTAAGGAGCAGAGCTCCAGCCAAAGACTGACTAGTTTGCTTTTGAGTTGTTGAATAAAAGCACCCCACACGTAAGGCTTGTGTGCTGCCGATGAGGTAGCAGGAGTGTTTACTGAGTTTGTATTAATTAAAAAAAAGTCCTCTAAGTGGGTTTTTAAAGTGTCTGTCTTTATAGGGAGAGGATTTCAAGATACAGGAGTTCATCCACCACAGATAGGTTAGGGTAGTGTGTGGGGAATCTGCAATAGTGATATAGTACTTACAGGGGACTGGTCCAACCAGATAATTGAGTGTATGTTGGACACCAATATTTTCTGGAGAGTCCACTGGTCAGTCAGGAGCAAGTTGATCTGAGAATAAGAGTTGTGACAAGGAGAGAAAAAGGTATAATCACACTTGCCAGCGTGCTGGCATCTCCACACATACATCATGGCAAAGTTTCTTAAAAAGGGGTTCAGAGAGGGTTTGCTGCATCAAGACGATGTAGAAGAGTCAATGGTAATGTCTAGTGCCACATTAAAGTCTTTACACCATTGGAAGCAACCTTGCTGGATACAGTCAATCTTCTTTTTAAGTTTCCTCAGAAAACAAAATTGGAGGACATTCAGGGTATATACTGTATGTTCACCAGTGTGCACTGGGAGTTGTTCAGCGAGCATATGAGAATAATATAGCGACCAGCTGGGTTCAGGATGCTGCAATTTAGTTGAAAGGTTAGTGTGGATTTGATTGCCATAAGTACTGCTTGCTTCTTTGACTGAGTGCTGGCTGTGAAAACACTCGGAAAATGCTTGTTTGTGCAGGGAGGTTGATAGGAAGTGTGAAAGAGTGAGTGTGTTTCTTGCATGCAAAGTATGTCACAATGGGAGTCCTTAGCTAATTTCCAAAGTGAGGCTCAGTTCACAGGGTAGTTGAGACCCTTGACGTTGATGGAGAATAGTTTGATGGTAATTTTCCAGGATAGAAAAAGATTGATAGTAGATATAGGGGTCTCCGGTAAGTTCCCAGGCATAGGTTGGATGTTACAGGCTGCTATGGGTGCAATTCCAGGTGGATCCGTAGAGGCAGTGGGTGCTATTGAAGTGTAGGGTCATGCTGAATGCTGGGGTGGAGTGGTAAGTTGAATAAATGAAAAGCAAAAAAAACCCCAAAAAAAGCACTAAACAGAGTGAGTGATCGTACAGAACAATCCACGAGGCAACAGGAAAAGAAAAAACTGAGGTATTTGGGTAAAAGTGCAAAATCACCATCTCAGATGTTTTGTGAGGGAGAAATTCACTACACTAAAAAGCCATTGTATACCAGTCTGTAGATTAGAAGTCGAAGGAAAGCCGGGGCACCCAAATCAGCAGTAGCATGAAATGTGAGTATGATGAGGTAACTGTCAGTCAGGAGGGTTATTACAGGCTCTGCAGTCCCCAGGTGGAGAATCATGGATTCAGGCAGGATACCTCAGGAGTGTAGGAGGTATGGTCCCTCTGCCAACAGAGTGCTTGGTACCACTTAGTAATTTAGTGGGGTTGATCCACTGGTAAATCATGTTATGGTTCCTTAAGGCTTTGATCTCAGTACTGAATTTTCTGTGGAGTTGAAGAGTATGTTGTGAGAGATGAGTGAAGATTTGAAGATGTGCATAAGGGTCTGGTAGAGAGCTCAAATTTCTAGCTTTCTGCATAAGTTGCACTCCTATGTGATAGAAGTAAATGTGCAGGATCACATCTCTGGGGACCATATCAGGTAACAAAGACATCTTGGGCAGTTAATGTATTTTCTTGCTGTTTTAGCAATTCCCCGTATTTTAACATTGTTGCGGTGAGAACTGTCTTCCAGGTCTACCAGTTTGTGTTTGATCCAGGTGTTGTCTTCTAGACTGTCTTCATGCGCATCTACTAAGTCATTCACGGTTGTTGCAAAGTTTTCCATTTGCGATTCAATATGAGTAACTCTGTCATCAGGTGAGCTAATATCAGATATCAAATATAAGATTAAAAGCGCTGCATGATGGATAACATGTCAGCCTGTAAGGAGCTTCTTAGGGACATTGACATGTTCTTAAGAGTGGTTGGTTGCTGGTGGGGAAGGTAGCAAAAGGATCCTGACTAGATGTGTCAGTGATCGTGGTGATAATGTTTTGGCCCACCTCATGGACTATATTGAGAGTGGTATCTAGTCTCATCTTAGTCTTGGCAAGAGAAGAAGATATGTGGGTTGCAGCTGTGGAAATTTTCATAATACCTTCCTAACAGTTGGTGTCGTGTTGTGAGGTTGGGAGTTGTGAGAGGAGAGAGGACTGTGCTGCAGCTGTGGCACTATCTTGCCTTGTTTTGAAAGCTGGCTGGAAGAGGAAAGCCATCAGCTACTTCAGATGTCTCTCTTCTTTTCTCTAGGGAGACATACTGCCAGCAAGGTGCTGTATTGCGGACAGAGTTGGAGGAAGATTTGGGGGTTCCGGTGTTCAGGGACAAGCCACTGTATCTGGACTAGTGTGTGGAGCTCCTTCACTGAGCATCCATGCTGTTCGAGTGCTGGCCACACCCTACCCGTCAATAATTAACTTTTTATAGATCTTTATTTAATGTTCAAAGACAAGGAAAGATGTACAAAAATGATAGGTCTATTAACATACAATAACCTTGCAATAAATATACAGATGGAACATAACAGACATATCTGTTATTAATCTGCTTTAAGTTGTCCTCTAGTTATGCATCTTTTATTCAGTGGTTTAAATATTGAGTAAGGGTGATTAAAAAGGTGATAAGGGCAAATTTGATTTGACAATGACGCTTATGATGCAGCCTGTTACTAACATTAACACAGCTGTCTTTGTTTTACTGAGTTCCCCCCAGGGGCGGACTGACTATTTGGAAACTCAGGCACTGCCCGAGGGCCCGGGGTCAGTAGGGGGCCCCATGAGATGCCCCAGGTATTTTTTTCATAGGCTTTTTTGAGTTTGGGCAAGGACACAGGGGCCCCATGATCCCGTATTGCCCGGTGGCCCCATGAGTTGTCAGTCCGCCCCTGGTTCCCCCTGCAACTTTTTTTTTCTCACCTGTTAATCCTGCTGTTAAGTTTTAAATTTCTTTAAAAGACCAGGGAATTTACAATTGGGAAAGTTGGCTATTACCCTGTTAATTTAATTGATGGTAAACATTATTTAGATTTTATAGTTGTGTAGTTAGTTTGGGAAGTGTTACGTGATCATGTGTGGTATTCTCATCCCAAATGTTGTAAAGGTTGCTTTAATAGAGGCAAAAAGCATCGGCAATCGATTGGGAATTTAAAAGTTTTTCTTTGGTGTTTAGATGGTATAGGTATGGAATTTTTGATTTTAAACATTGTCCTTTGATTCAAAGGGGCATAGCTTTGCCTGCTTTATAATCAGTAGTGTATGTGGTAGCTTTTAGTCTACGTCGTGTTTTCTCAAAGGTTTGCAACAGCAAAGAACAAAGTTCTTGGCGTAATGTGAATAATTTCAATTTTAAGGTTGGGGATGGATGCAATTTATTTTGTTCACCTACCATTTTGATGGGTGCAGATATAGCATCTAAACGCTGCAGCCTTTCCCTTTTGGCTTTATGGGTGTTCCACACTACTACTGGATCAAAAAAGAGTCTGTATTGAAAGTGAAGAAATCTTCAAGCTGATGTGAGATGATGTCTGCATAAGAGGATTTTTGTAGGAGAAAATTATTAGTACTCCATATACAGGTTGAGATATTGCTGGTTAGGGAGATACTTATCGGTGCATGATCTGACCAGCAATAGTGTGGATATTGGAGGAGCATACTTTTTGAATTAAGCATTTATCAGTCAAGAAAAGATCTATGTGTGAATAGATGTTATGTGGAGATAGCTAAATATAGTACCGTTCAGTAGCATGACAACACCTCTATACATCATAAAGATCGTTGGACTACATAAATTAGTTCAGGGGAGATTCATAGCATCTAGATCCTAAGGTGGTATCAATATCCGCCACCCGCTTCAAGAGGGTAAGCCTCCACTACCAGTTCCCTCCCTCCGGGTACCACGCGGCCGAGCACCTACCACCGAACAGCCCAAGCCTGCCACGCGGCCCTACAGCTCCCACCGACGCTGGGCCCCTAGCACCCTCATTTGCTGGCCCGCAACATCCACTTGCGCTGCTCACTCCACCCACGGACGCCGAGCCCTACTGCAACTAGCCCACTCCACCTCCAGACGTCAGTCCATACCACCTCCTGCCGACGGCCCTTCAACACCTCCTGGCGCCGGGCCCTTCAGCACCTTCAGCGCCTCCCGACACCAAGCCCTCAGCACCTGGCCCACAACACCCGCCTGCGCTGGCTCACTTCGCCCATGGACGCCGAGCCCTACTACAAATACCAACGCCTAGCCCACTCCACCTCCAGACGTCGATCCACACCACCTACACCACCTCCCGACGCCGGCCGCAACCACCTGCTGACACCGGCCTACACCACCTCCTGACGCCAGGCCTTCAGCACCCCTGATGCCGGGCATTCAGCACCCCTGATGCCGGGCCTTCAGCACCCCTGACGCCGGGCCCTCAGCACCCCCTGCCACCGGGTCCTCTGCACCTTCTGCCACCGGGCCCTCTGCACCTTCTGCCACCGGGCCCTCTGCACCTCTTGACACCGGGTCCTCTGCTACTCCTGACGCCAGGCCCCCATCACCTCCTGACGCCGAGCCCTCATCACCTCCTGACGCTGGGCCCTCATCACCTCCTGACATCGGGCCCTCATCACCTCCCGAAGCTGTGCACTCAACGCCTCCCGACGTCGGGCCTCCAGTATCCCTGACGCCGGGCCCACATCGCCTCCTATCACCGCGTCCCACGGCTTGTCCAGCCGCCGCACCACTGTGCCCACCGATGCCGTGCCACAACACCCGCGGATGCCAGCTTACAGCACCCACAGACTGCAACCAGCCAGCTGCAGCCCCAGCCGCCCACCACTCCTTCTCCCCTCCTACGATCGGTCACTGATGAACTCCGACATGGCATAACGGACTCTCCCCATCCTCCTGTCCTGACCAAAACCTCCCTCCTCTCCGACCCGATCAGAATTCTGCCCACCCTAGCATGCCACCTGCACTCCTCCTCCTCATTCTCCTCTCCTCCATCCCCAAACTTGCCTCCCTCTACCCCCCTACTCCCCCAAAACACCTCTACATCGCACCCTCACTTTTTCCCTCCCCCCTCTATGGCTCTCACCACCTCCTCCTATTACTCCACTCCCCCGCCGACCCACAAGCCACCACCAACCGACCCTGCACCTCCCATTCCCATGCCACCCTCCTCACCCTCCTCCTTCTCCTAACCGCCGGTGACATCTCCCTGAACCCTGGCCCTCAATCTCCCCACTCCCCCACCCGGCACCCCCCTACTCACGCCAACCACTGCAACCCCCTCAATCTCATATCTGTCCCCCTCCTCCCCACATCCACCCCTCCCCTCTCGGTTGCACTCCTGAACGCCCATTCGGTTTGCAACAAGCTCACCGCCATCCATGACCTCTTTGTCTCCCACTCCTATGGAGGCCTCGTCTGGACCCATTCAACCAGACCGAGCGGACGCAGAGGCGGAGGGGTCGGTATGCTACTACCACCGCTGAGCACCTTCCAGGTCCTCCCTAACCCCCCCTCCCTATCCTTCTCCTCCTTCGAGGCCCACTGCATCCGGCTCTTCTCTCCCACCCCCGTACAGATTGCGGTAATCTATCGACCTCCTGGTTCCGCATCCCCCTTCCTTGACGACTTTGCTGCCTGGCTTCCCTTCTTCCTCTCCTCCGAGCTACCGACCATCATCCTAGGCAACTTCAATATCCCGATCAACGCCAACAGCCCGGCTACTTCCCAACTCCTCCTTCTAACTTCCTCCTTCGCGCTCACACAGCACACTCAGTCCTCCACCCACTCCAAAGGAAACACCCTGGACCTCGTTTTCTCCCACCTCTGCACCCCCCACGACTTCACTAACACCTCCTTCCCTCTCTCTGACCACCACCTCCTCACATTCTCCATCTCCCTCTCCCTCAACTCCCCCCCCCCCGAAGCGTCTAACCATCACCCGCAACCTCCGCAATCTGAACCCGACCCATCTCCACCCAGCAGCTGACCGTCTGTATGTGTCAGGGATCCCCTCGATCCCCGCCGCGATGGTCCCGGCGCAGGCGCAGTATGCCGCCCTGTGCAGGGACGCGGGCTCTAGGTCCGTGAGTTCGCGCATGCGCAATAGGAGCCGCGGCCGCCCGCTGGGCACCAATGGCAGCGCAGGGCGCGATATTTAAACGGCCCTGAGCTGTCATTCAGTGCCTTCTGGTCTTGTCCTTGCCCTGTATCCTGTATCCTGTATCCTGTATCTGAACCTGAACCTGAACCTGTAAGTTGCTGACCCGGATTGTACCTGACCACTGCTGAATTCTCCTGCCCAGACCCTTGCTTTGCCTGACCTCTCTTCCGTATGTCCCCTATTGGATTTGACCTACTGTTGATGACCTGGCGTGTGACCCGACTATTCTCTGCCCGCTGCCTTGTACCGTGCTGTCCTCCCCGTTACCGACCCGGCTTGCCTGACTCTGCACTTGCTCATCCATCCATCCATCCATTCCTCTCAGCGGGGTTCCCAGACCTCCTCATATCAGGCTCTCTCCCGTGGGAGCCCCTGGCGACCACCCCTACCACTGACGGGTGCCCTCAGTAAGCACGACCTGGTCCCGGGGTACTCCAAGTCCATCCCCACCATCAGGGGCTCTGGTGAACAAGTACTCTGGGACTTAGACTCCGTGCGCTGGGGACGCCTGATTAGTGGAGTGCTAGTGGTGTCGCCAGGCGGTCCCTTACAGTACCAGAAGGCCATGACTGAGCCTAGAGGAGGGCCCTCCCCGCTGGAAGAAATTTGCAGGCATCTATCTAACCTGACGCAGGCCGTAGCAGCCCTGCAGGATAAATGCATGCAGCTGGAGCACCGCTTCCAGACCTGCTCCCTATCTGACCCAGCCCCACAGGCCCCAGTTTCTGCACCCCCGGCTGCTCTTGAGCCAGCATCAGGGGCCTCCGCCCCGCTACCTATGGCGGAACCCCGGGTACCCCTACCGGAGCGTTTTCACGGGGACCGCACACGCTTCAGGTCATTCCGTGAGTCCTGCCTCCTATTTTTTTGAACTTCAACCCCGTACCTTTTTGACCGAATCAGTGAAGGTGGGATTTATAATCTCACTGTTGCAGGGCGAACCCCAAGATTGGGCCCATCGGTTAAGGGGAAACAATGACCCACACCTAGGAACAGTCAAGGACTTCTTTGAGGCGATGGCCATCCTATATGATGACCCGCAGCGGGCTGCTTCTGCCGAAGCAATCTTATACACACTCCGACAGGGCCGTCGGGCGGCCGAGGAATACGCCTCAGATTTTAGGCGCTGGATGGGGGACACTCGCTGGAACGAGTTTGCTTTGTTGCACCAGTTCCGCATGGGGCTATCAGAACCCCTAAAGGATGAGCTGGCCCGGGTAGAGGTTGCTGAGTCATTAGAGGACCTAATTGCCCTGACGATAAAGATTGACCGACGACTGCGGGAACGCAGGTTTGAGAGGTCCGGCCAGGGTCGTGGAAACAACTGGGGTCCATTCCTAGGCCCCAGCCAACCACCTAGACCAAGTATCCAGAATCCACTCCCAGGAGATGTTCCAGAACCCATGCAACTAGGCCTGGCTCGACCCAAATTATCGCCAGAAGAACACCAGCGGAGACGCTCGCAGAACCTCTGCCTCTACTGCGGGGAAGCCGGTCATATGGTACGATCCTGCCCTCAGAAAATGAGTAAGTGTACCTCTTTTTCTTCCTTGTCTATTGGCAATGTCAGTCCTTCCCAATACTTAGTTGTACCCCTCTCCTTTCAGCTCCCCGAAAGGACCGTGGAAGTGACAGCCATAATTGATTCGGGGGCATGCAGTTGTTTTCTGGATTTAGACTTTGCTCGTCAGCAGAAAATTCCCCTCCAACCCAGAAAGAGGGGTTTTAACATATTTTTGGCCAATGGTTCCCAGATAAAATCAGGAGTGGTTAATCAGGAAACTCCCCCCATTGCCACTACCATTGCCAACCAACACCGGGAATTCCTCCGCCTGGATGCCATTGCGTCACCTCTGTTCCCAGTCATTTTGGGGCTCCCTTGGTTACGGGCCCATAACCCCCAAATTGACTGGGAAACCGGGTCAATCTTGTTCCCTTCCCCATACTGTCAGGAACACTGCCGCACTTCAGGCCCGGCAGGCCCCCAGGTCCTCCTATGCTCCGAGGGGGATTCTGATCTGAAACAGGTTATTCCCACAGAATATCATGAATTCCTGGACGTGTTCAGTAAACGGGGAGCAGATGCCCTGCCCCCCCACCGCCCGTATGACTGTCCCATTGACCTGTTACCCGGCTCTGAGATTCCTTTTGGGCGAATTTTTCCCCTATCGGAACTCGAATTGGGGGCCCTGAAGGAATACATTGAGGACAGTCTCCAGAAGGGGTTCATCCGTCCCTCCACTTCGCCAGCAGGGGCGGGGATCTTCTTCGTGGAAAAAAAAGACAAATCTCTGAGACCATGTATAGACTACCGGGAGCTGAACAGGGTCACGATTAAAAATCGTTACCCATTACCGTTAGTGCCAGAGTTATTTCAGAGCCTGAAGACTGCGGTCATATTTACTAAACTTGATCTAAGGGGGGCGTACAACCTAGTTCGCATAAGGGAGGGGGACGAGTGGAAAACCGCGTTCCGTACACGATTTGGGCACTTTGAATACCTGGTCATGCCATTTGGTCTGTGCAATGCACCAGCCACATTTCAGCATTTCGTAAACGATATTTTTAGGGATTACCTGGACATTTTCGTTATCGTTTACCTGGACGATATACTGATTTTCTCATCCTCCCTGAAGGATCACAGGATACATGTGGCAAGGGTGTTGGGGCGGTTACGTCAGCATGGGTTATACGCCAAGGCAGATAAGTGTTGCTTTGAGCAACCTAGCATTACGTTCCTGGGGTTGATTATCTCCACCGCGGGGGTCGCAATGGACCCTCAGAAAGTCTCGGCGATTTTGGAGTGGCCGGTACCCGCGGACAAGAAGGGCGTCCAGCGGTTTATCGGTTTTGCGAATTTCTACCGGAAGTTCATTAAGAACTTCTCGGGTCTGGTCTCCCCCATAACTCAGTTGACCAAGCTTGGAACCCGGTTCAGATGGACGCCGGAGGCTCAGGAAGCCTTTGAGGCCTTGAAGAAACTCTTTACCTCGGCACCCATTCTGGGCCACCCGGACGCTGCCCTGCCATACATCTTGGAAGTAGACGCTTCAGAGAATGCGGTGGGGTCCATCCTGTCCCAGCGAAAGGGCACCAAAGAGTTGCTCCATCCTGTAGCGTTCTTCTCAAGGAAACTTACCCCAGCAGAAAAGAACTACGATATCGGCGATCGAGAGTTGTTGGCCATCAAAACAGCTCTCGAAGAATGGAGGTACCTGCTGGAAGGTGCCTCGCACCCCATCTTGATCTTCACTGATCACAAGAATCTCGAGTACCTAAGGACCGCCAAACGCTTACGCCCACGGCAGGCAAGATGGGCATTGTTCTTCTCCAGGTTCATTTTTCACATCACGTATAGGCCCGGATCTAAAAATACGAAACCTGATGCACTATCTCGCATGTTTGAAGACTCCAAAGAAGATCCGGTACCTGATACGATTCTGTCTGCAGGAAATTTCTTGGCGCTCCAGACGGACCTTCGGTCCAAACTATTGGAGGCATCCACGGCCGCGTCAGTCCCAGTTGGTGTGTCCCTCCAGAACAAGGGGGGACTCCTATGGAAGGATGGGTTGGTCATGGTCCCTGAAGAGGTCCGGACCCTTGTCCTGGGACATTGCCATGACCACCCAATGGCGGGACACTTTGGCCCAGCCAAGACCCTGGAGCTTCTCCAACGCTCTTTTTGGTGGCCAAGTATGGCCAAGGATTGTAAACTCTATGTAAGATCCTGTACCGTCTGCCAGAAAAACAAGCCATCGAGGAACAAGGCTTGGGGACTGCTGCGTCCCTTGCCGATTCCTGAACGACCGTGGCAAGGGATCGCAATGGACTTTATAGTCGAGCTCCCACCGTCCCAAGAACACACCGCGATCTTCGTGGTCATCGATCGATTATCGAAAATGGCTCACTTTGTACCATTGAGGAGGACTCCGTCTGCGTCCGAGACTGCGTGAATATTCATCCAGGAAATCGTAAGGTTACATGGAATCCCGGAGGACATCGTCTCGGATCGCGGGGTCCAATTTACATCTAGATTTTGGAGGGCCCTGTGCAAGGCCCTGGATATCAAGTTGTCCCTCTCCTCTGCTTTCCACCCTCAGACCAACGGACAGACCGAGAGGACAAACCAGACCCTAGAACAATACTTGCGTTGCTACACATCCTTCCTTCAAGATAATTGGTTACCACTGTTACCTTTAGCGGAATTTGCATATAACAACGCAAGCCATTCAGCGACAGGGCAATCTCCGTTCTTCTCTAATTACGGATTTCACCCTGTCTTTCTTCCTGATTTAGTCTCTGAGTGCCCAGTTCCGGCAACGCAAGACGCATTAAACTTCTTCTCCTCGAACAACAAAGTACTACAGGAAGCCATCGCTCGGGCCCAGGAGGATAACAAGAATGCATATAACAAGAAACGAAGAGGGAATCTGGTGCTGAAGCCTGGGGATAAGGTCTGGTTGGCAACAACCAACTTGAGAATGCTTTGTCCCTCAAAGAAATTGGGACCTAAATTCGTGGGGCCTTTTTGTGTGAAGCGAATGGTCAACGAGGTGGCATATGAACTTACCCTCCCTGAAACATTCAGAATTCATCCTGTTTTCCACGTGTCCTTACTTAAACCTGTGATCCCGGATGCCTTCCCAGAACGTGAATCCAGACCTCCGGAGGCCATAACGGTGGAGGGACAAGAAGAATATGAGGTGGAAACGATCCTGAAGTGCCGAAGAAGGGGGGGCCAGACCCAATTTCTTATAAAATGGAAGGGCTATGGCCCCGAGGACAATTCTTGGGAACCAGCCCATAATGTCCATGCACCCAGACTTGTCCGGCGGTTTCTTCGTGACCACCCGTGGTGGAGAGATCGGGTGGGCATCCGGAGGTTGCCCGTAGGGGGGGGGCAATGTCAGGGATCCCCTCGATCCCCGCCGCGATGGTCCCGGCGCAGGCGCAGTATGCCGCCCTGTGCAGGGACGCGGGCTCTAGGTCCGTGAGTTCGCGCATGCGCAATAGGAGCCGCAGCCGCCCGCTGGGCACCAATGGCAGCGCAGGGCGCGATATTTAAACGGCCCTGAGCTGTCATTCAGTGCCTTCTGGTCTTGTCCTTGCCCTGTATCCTGTATCCTGTATCTGAACCTGAACCTGTAAGTTGCTGACCCGGATTGTACCTGACCACTGCTGAATTCTCCTGCCCAGACCCTTGCTTTGCCTGACCTCTCTTCCGTATGTCCCCTATTGGATTTGACCTACTGTTGATGACCTGGCGTGTGACCCGACTATTCTCTGCCCGCTGCCTTGTACCGTGCTGTCCTCCCCGTTACCGACCCGGCTTGCCTGACTCTGCACTTGCTCATCCATCCATCCATCCATTCCTCTCAGCGGGGTTCCCAGACCTCCTCATATCAGGCACTCTCCCGTGGGAGCCCCTGGCGACCACCCCTACCACTGACGGGTGCCCTCAGTAAGCACGACCTGGTCCCGGGGTACTCCAAGTCCATCCCCACCATCAGGGGCTCTGGTGAACAAGTACTCTGGGACTTAGACTCCGTGCGCTGGGGACGCCTGATTAGTGGAGTGCTAGTGGTGTCGCCAGGCGGTCCCTTACAGTATGACAGCATCCTCCCTCTGTCATGCCCTGACCTGGCCACTACCACATACAACGACTCACTGTCAGCTGCCCTTCACTCCCTGGCACCGCTAACCACACGTAGCATTAGACCCCGACCGCTTCAACCCTGGCAAAACAACCACACGAAATGCCTCAAACGACGCAGGAGCGCTTATGGCGCAAAACCAGATCCCCTCCCACGTTCTCCCTCTATAAAGCCGCCTACCTCGCCTACACCACTTCCCTCCACGCCGCAAAGCAAGCCTATTTCATAACCCTTATCCACCTGTCCTCGTCGGCTCTTCTCTACTTTCAAATCCCTGCTCTCTCCCCCCCCCCACCCCCACCCAGCACCTCACTCACCGCCCACGAGATTGCCACTTCCAAAACAAGATTGACGCAATCCGTAATGACACTGTCAACTCACAATACACCTCTCCACCCAGCCTCCCGCCCTCCTTCAACCCCTCAACCCTCCCCTCCCCTGACCTCATAGTCGCACTACCCCCCCACTATACCTAACGCCCCGCACATCATCACCCCCCCACCACTCCGCTCCTTCAGCCCAACTACCCCCAAGGAGGTCTCTAAGGTCTTCACTGAAGCCCGCCTCACCACCTGCCCCCTGGACCCTATCCCCTCACAGCTCCTCCAGTGACCCCCCCTCCATCATTCACTCCCTCACCCACATCTTCAATCTCTCCCTCTCCACCGGCACCTTCCCCTCCCCTCTAAAGCACGCACACATCACCCCCATACTCAAAAAACCCTCCCTTGACCCCACTAACCTTAACAACCTTAGACCCATCTCCTTGTTGCCCTTCACTTCCAAGCTCCTTGAGCGCCTGGTCTACAATCGCCTAAGCGCCCACCTCACTGATAACAACCTCCTTGACCCCCTACAGTCTGGCTTCCGCCCCCTGCACTCCACCGAAACCGCCCTACTTAAAATCACCAATGACCTACTAACTGCCAAAGCCAATGGCGACTATTCTATCCTCCTGCTCCTCGACCTCTCCGCGGCCTTCGACACTGTTGACCACCCTCTCCTCCTTGCCAAACTGCACTCACTTGGCATCAATGACGCTGCTCTCTCCTGGTTCGCCTCCTACCTTTCCCAACGCTCCTTCAGTGTCACCTACAACACTGCCACCTCCCCCTCTCTGTCGGGTCCCCCAAGGCTCTGTCCTCGGGCCCCTCCTCTTCTCCATCTATACCTCCTCCCTTGGCAAACTTATTCACTCCCACGGCTTCAATTACCACCTCTATGCCAACGACACCCAAATTTACCTCTCCACCCCCCACCTCACCCGCTCACTCTCTGCCCACATCGCCCAACTCCTAAACGACATATCAGACTGGATATCGCTCCATTTCCTCAAACTTAACCTATCCAAAACTGAGCTCCTGGTCTTCCCCCCACCCCTTCCCCCCCCCCATCCTCTCCGTCACTACTAACAACGCCACCATCTCTCCCACCCCACATGCCAAAGTCCTGCGTGTCACCCTGGACTCCCACCTCTCCTTCCAACCCCACATCCAACTGCTGTCAGGAATGGACTTGCCAATAATGGTGGGACTCACCTGCCTTGTGGGCTGCAGTACCAGGGCTGGCCAGCGGGTGCTCTCAGCAATCAGAGACTCAACCCTGCAGTCAGCCAAACACCTGAGGCTGATTGCAGGTGTATTTAAGGGATGGCCAGACCTGCAGTCTGTGCCTTGGTGTGTGTTTTTCCATGGGCCCCTGTATCTTGTTACCTGCATTCCTGTTTCTGTTCCTGTTCCTGTTCCTGTTCCTGCCTGACTGACTCGTTGCCAACCCTGCCTGATCCTGACCTCTGCTGACTTCTCCTGCTTGATCCCTGGCTTGTGACCCCGACCATTCTCTGCCTGACCCCCTGTACCTACCTGCCCGTTAGTTGCTGTACCCGGCTCGTGACCTGACTACTCTCTGCCTGCTCCACCTGTTCCTACCTGCCCGATTGTTATTGACCCGGCCTGCCTGACTATGCTTGCATTGTATGTATTGTTATCTGTGGGTGGTTTGGTTTGGTTCATTTGCACTGTGTTTATGTTTTAGTATTTGCACTGCGTTTTTGTATTGTTAGTATTAATAAATTATATTGTTTATAACATATCTGAAGCCTGCGTTTCCCTGCGTCAGTTCACATACT
This sequence comes from Staurois parvus, assembly GCF_062004578.1. NCBI lineage: Eukaryota > Metazoa > Chordata > Amphibia > Anura > Ranidae > Staurois > Staurois parvus. Next base: position 4,067,126 of record NW_028318646.1, on the reverse strand, counting down.
TCTGGTCATACCCGGAGCCCTGGCAACTGCTATCTAGATCTGGCAGGCTCCACCTCCGCAACATCTCCAAGATACGCACATTCCTCACCCCAGACACCACCAAATAACTTGTACAACTCCCTCATCATTTCACGCCTGGACTATTGCAACTCCCTTCTCACTGGCCTACCCAAACGAACGCTATCCCCACTCCAGTCGATCCTAAACTCAGCGGCCAGACTCATCCACCTCACCAAGCGCTCCACATCTGCCTCCCCCCTCTGCCAATTCCTTCATTGGCTCCCGATTGCCCAACGCATCAAGTTCAAGCTGCTAACCCTGACCTACAAGGCCATTCACAATGCCGCCCCGAAACTACATAACTGACCTGATACCCAGATACTACCCTACCCGTGCCCTCCGCTCCTCACAGGACCTCCTGTTATCTAGCTCCCTGGTCTCCTCCTCCCACGCCCGATTGCAGGACTTCTCCAGGACTTCCCCCATCCTCTGGAACTCCCTACCCCAATCCATCAGACTGTCACCTACCCTCCTCACCTTCAGGCGCACCCTGAAAACCCTCCTCTTCAGGGAAGCCTACCCCAACCTCACTTAACACCCGACCTCACCTAACAACTAACCTCCTCCACTCCACCTACCTCTCCATCCCCCACAGCCATCTCCTCCTGTGCCACCTTCCCCTCCCTCCTAGATTGTAAGCTCGAAAGAGCAGGGCCCTCGAACCCCTCGTGTAGTGTATTGTTACTGTCTTGTCTCATGTTATGTCCCCCTTGCTACTGTACAGCGCTGAGCATACCCTTTGGCGCTATATAAATACTGTATAATAATAATAATTGGTTATTGGGTACTAAATTAAAGTCCCTACATAGGAGCAAATGTCCTTGTTGAATTTGTTTCACTTAATTAATGGTTTTGTTGATATCAGTTTGGTTGTCCTTCTCTGCACTCTCAAGTTCCAAAATGTTCTTTTTGTGAATTGGTGCCCAAAGTTGAACTGGATATTCCAGATGAGGTCTTACTAATGATTTGTACAGGGGTAAAGTTATATCTCTCTCTGGAGTCTATACCTCTTTTAATACAAGAGAGGATTTTTCTCGCTTTAGAAACTGCAGCTTGGCATTACGTACCACTATTAGGCTTATGATCTACCAGAACTCCCAGATCCTTCTCCACCATTGATTCCCCCAGTTGTACCCCCCTAGTATGTATGATGCATGTATATACTAAGCCCCCAAGTGCATATCCTTACATTTATTGACATTAAACTTCATTTTGCACATAGTTGCCCAATAAACAGTGCATTGAGGTCGGATTGCAAGTTGGAGACATCCTGTAAGGACAATATTCTACTGCGCAGCTTGGTGTCATCTGCAAAGACTGAAATGGTATTTTTAATCCCAAACCCTATATCATTTATAAATATATTAAAAATAAGGGTCCCAACACTGAACCTTGGGGTACACCACTAACAACCGTAGACTAGGGGCGGACTGACCATTTGGAAACTGGGGCACTGCCCGAGGGCCTGGGGTAAGTAGGGGGGCCCCATGAGATGCCCCTGGTACCTTTTTCATAGGCTTTTTTGAGTTTGGGCAAAGATATAGCGGCCCCATGATCCCCTATTGCCCAGGGACCCCATGAGTTGTAAGTCCGCCCCTGCCCTAGACCATTCTGAGTATGAATCATTAACCACTACTCTGAATACAATCTTTTAGCCAGTTCTATCCATTTACATACTGATTTATCCATGCCTATAGACTTTACCTTACACATTAGCCATGTGTGGGGAACTGTGTTAAACTCTTTTGTAAAATCCAAGTATACCACATCCACAGGCATCCCTCTGTCCAAGGTTTTGCTCACCTCCTCATAAAAAGAAATCAGATTTGTTTGACAACTTTCATGAATCCATGCTGTCTGTTGCTTAAAATATTTTTTCCAGCAAGAACTTCTCTATATGGTCTTTTATTAAACTCTCCAGTATCTTCCCAACTATAGATTTTTAACTAACAGGTCTATAATTACTTGGTAAAGATTTTGACCCCTCTTTAAATATAGTCACCACATTGGCCTTACGCCAATCCAGTGGTATTATGCCAGTCATTAAAAAATCCCTAAAAATTAGAAACAATGGCTTTGAAATGACAGAGCTCAATGCTTTAAATACAGGTGGATGTATTTCATCTAGTCCAAGTGCTTTATTCACCTTTATTCTGTCTAAATATTTCTGGATCATATCAATTGTGAGCCAATGTGGATCATCTGGAGCTGTATCCATGCCCACTATGGACAAGAGCTCCCTCACACTCCTTTGTATACACAGAGCTGAAGAAGGTATTTCATTAATTTGCATTCTCTTTGTCCCCAGTCACCCACTCTAGTATATTTTGTAAAGGGCCTACATGTTCGGACCGGATTTTTTTACTATTAATAGATATGAAGAATTTTTGGAGGTTGGTCCTGCTATCTTTTACAATCTGTCGTTCGTTTTCAATTTTTGAGGCCTGTATTTCCTTTTTGCATATTCTGTTACATTCTTTGTAATGTTTAAACGATGATAGCGTTTCATTAATTTTTATATTTAATAAAAGCTCTTTTTTTATTATTTATAGTTTTTTTAACTTTGGCCATAAGCCACATAGGTTTGGTTTTTACCCTTTTAAACTTGTTGCCCATTGGAATATATTTTGCAGTGTGTTCACATACAGTCTTATTGAAGAACTCCCATTTCTGTGTTCATCAATGCCAATATTCCCTCCCAGTCTTGGAGAGCAGCTCTCAGCCTTGGAAAATTAGCTCTCGTAAAACTGAGCATCTTTATTTTTCCCGTATGTGCTTGCTGTTTACAGCTAACAATAAATGAAATTATGTTATGGTCACTGCTACCCAGATGTTATTTTATATGGACATTCGTAATAAGCTCTGCATGGTTTGAGATTACCAGGTCCAGCAAAGCATCATTCCTAGTTGAGGCCTCTATGAACTGTAACCTGTAGTAGGTTTAAAAATGTTTGCCCTTTAACTGTTCCTACAGTGCCATTACTCCAGTCAATTTCCCGGTTGTTAAAATCTCCCATTATTATCACTGTGCCAGCCCTTGCAGTCCTTTCGATCTGTGCAAGGAGCTGAGTCTCCACCTCCTCATTAACACTGGGAGGCCTATAACAAATTCCAATGATTACCTTTGTAGTAGCAGAGAAGATACCAGGCTGCAGACATGGTCATATAGACCCTGGGGGGGCACAGATTCTGGAACAGTTTAACATTGTTTTGCCATAAGCTGTCCACTAGCTTTGCTTTTATCCATAAGTTGTCATCTTTAGTTTCCTCATATGCATCCACCAAGTCATTAACTGTATTATTACATTCCTCCATTTTGTCCTCTATATAATGCACTCTTTCTCCCGTATGTTGCATCTCAGCAGAAAATTTGTGGATGAGGGAAGAAAGATCAGACAAAAGGGAGGATTGAAGATATAGAAGTATTTCCTTCATAGTTGTATCCAGGACAGGTTGTCTAGATGTGGGGAAGGCAGCTATGGAGGATTTTAATGCATTGCCAGTGTGAACTGGGTGAAATTCTGTACTCACCCCTGAGGAGGACTGGTGTGGGGAGTCCATTTTGATCCTTGCTTTAGCAGGGCTTCCTGAAATAGGGATGGTGGCTGTCGGACTTTGTGGGGAGAATGATGCTGTTCCTCTGTCGGGGTCACCTGAGTCAGCATCAGGCATCTGTGTAGGAAGAGGGAGAGTGCAATCTGCTCATTGTTGCCAGCATGTCCCTTCTCTCTAGGCAGTGCAGGCCGGAGAAAGAAAGCTGTCAGCTTCTGTGGCCATCAGTCTTCTTTCCTTTTGCGAGACATCACTGCTGCAGAGTCTCCTGACAAAACGGAAAGTAGCAAGGGTTGAATGGTCACTGGGATCTCACGGGCTGGCTCGGTATCCCCGGTTAACTGAGCTCTGGGCTTATGCGGCCATCTTCGAGCACTCGCAAGCCACTCCCCCCCAACAGTTTGAATTTTTGGCTATAGATTCCCTTCAGATAAAAGTTTTATTGATAATCTAGAAGTGTTTTCCCCTTTTTACATTCTTTTTTTTTTTCCTTTTATATCTTCTTGTAAAAGTGGTTACAATTGTTGATGGGATTGATTTACTAAAAGATGCTGTTCACTTAGCAAATTGAATGTTTACAGTTTCAACTTACTCACTAACATATACTCTACTAACGTGAACATTCACTTTGCTAAGTGAACAGCTTTTATTCCTTTAGTAAATCAACCCCACTACGTTGGTCAAAATAGGTGTTTATTATGTTACAGTGTATAACAATCTGTGTGTTTTGAAACCTATATGCACTAAAAAGCAAACGTGTCATGTTGTTACATACATTTTAATACCTTTTCAAGTATCATTTGAGGTACAAAGCATTTCTTGAAATATAGAAAGGTTGGGTAATGAAATTCACCCCTCTTTCCAGGAAATCTGTCCACCTAGGAAAGTACGCTGCTCAAAACAAATTAATGGAACACTTTGAAAACACATCAGATCTCAATGGGGAAAAATATCATGCTGGACATCTATACTGATATGGACTGGGTAATGTGTTAGGAAGGTAAGGATGCCCCATCGTTTGATGGAAATTAAATTTATCAACCTACAGAGGACTGAATTCAAAGACACCCTGAAAATCAAAGTGAAAAAAATTATGCAGCAGGCTAGTCCATTTTACTGAAATTTTATTGCAACAACTCAAAATGGTACTCAAAATGGCAAGTACTCAAGGAGAGCTGGACAGGGCCAGAGAAGGTCTTTAACCCATCAGCAGGACCAGTATCTGCTCTTTTGTGCAAGAACGTACAGGATGAGCACTACCAGAGCTCTTCAAAATGACCTCCAGCAAGCCACTGGTATGAATGTCTCTGACCAATCAGAAACAGACTTCATGAGGGTGGCCTGAGGGCCAACGTCTTTTAGTGGCCCTTGTACTCACTGCCCGACACCATAGAGCTCGATTGGCATTTGCCATTGAACACCAGAATTGGCAGGTCAACCACTGGTGCCCTGTGCTTTTCACATATGAGAGCTGGTTCACCCTGAGCACATGTGACAGATGTGAAAGGGTCTGGTGGAGCTGTGGAGAATGGTATGCTGCCTGTAACATCATTCAGTATGACCTTTTTTGGTAGTGGGTCAGTGATGGTCTGGGGAGGCATATCCATGAAGGGACACACAGATCTCTACAGGCTAGACAATGGCACACTGACTGCCATTAGGTATCGGGATGAAATCCTTGGACCCATTGTCAGACCCTATGCTGGTGCAGTGGGTCCTGGGTTCCTCCTGGTGCACAATAATACCCAGCCTCATGTAGTGAGAGTATGCAGGCAGTTCCTAGAGGATGAAGGAATTGATACCATTGAATGGCCCCCACGCTTCTCTGACTATGTTCCGTCTCTGCCCAGGTGCTGTGTGGTTCATCATTAATCTCCCTGGAGGTATTCCCGAGTGTAGCTCGGGGTAAAGTTTCAGCACCACAAGCGGTAACCTCAAGCTACACTTGGGAATACCTTGCAGCCTTGCTCTGGGATCTTTTTCTGCACTTACCTTGTCCTGCTCTCCCGCGATGTCCCCCCTGCAGCTTCCCTGGCAATGTCCTCCGGTCGATGCCAGCATCTGTCTTTCGGGTTCCATTCCCTGCGACGTCAGGACATACGGGGACAGAACTGGCGGGAAATATTTAAAATTTTAAAAGGGACATTCACTAAATACACTAAAATCACATAGTAAAACATTACTGTATCAAACCATTTCACATACATTTTGTCCCGAGTGCTTTGTTCTGTGCCCTGCCTTCATTTTTACTGTTCTTTCTGCCTGGAAACTGAGAAATGTCCATGGCGTCCAAAAAGCGTCCCTTTAGGTCAAAATCGGTTTTAGACCAGCTAGAGAACAGCGATAGTAAATTAGAACTACTTGCAGAATTGAGTGATAATTATTAGTGGGGAAATTCGTCATCAGCCACTGAAAATGATTTTGCGACTTTGCTCAGTGATGTGCGAACTTGGCGCTATATTTCAAATTTCAGTGTTTTTGGTTTGATTGCATTATTGAATTAAATTTATTATTATATTATTATTCTTTATGATTATTTATTAAATTATAACTTATGATTTAGTGTTTCAAGTTTTATCCTACCCGGGATGTTTGCTAGACTCTTGTTCAGACAAATTTCAGTGAGTTATTCCTAAGAATAAGAAGAAGGCCTACAATAAAAAAACTACATATTTCCATGCAAAAAAAATGTACCGCTTTGAGCACAGAAATATGGACATAATAAGACCGCTAAGGAGGTTAAGAAGTTTTGGTAGCGTTTCGCATCCACATCTGTCATTTCCCTCAATATCAAATAATCACTGAATTCACTGTTTTTGGCTTCACATTTCAATTCCATTATTTTATCAATTTCTGGTGACACGTAAGAGTTTCATATATTTGCATTAATTTTTCTTAGCGCTGCACTATTTTATGATGTTTATTATACTATGTATTATGGTATTGTGCTAGTTTTTTGACATCCAACGGAGTCCTAACGCTTTTTTTTTCGTTCTCGATTTGGATTTATAAGGTTTATACATTTAAAGACAATTTAATATATATTGACAACCTTATAATAAACCATATTTATGTTGCAAGCCCTTCAGGCTCTCATCTATGCAGTGAGTCTGTAATGCAGGGCCCTGACTACTGTATATACACACACACAAACACAGAGCAATTCCACCTGAGTACCTATTGATACATAGCAGTGTTTTATTCGATATCTGGTGCCTTAAGAACCCAAGAGCTTAGGTGTTTATGATAATCCTTTTTTATGATGCAACCCCTTATATACAGTAGTGAGCCACACATCCTTCTCTCTCTTTTGTACACTTTGTGCACAGTCATCCAGGAGGCTTCCTTTCACCACTTTGAACAGTATATTCAAAATAATGGAAAGGGCACTGCAAACTACTTGCTCTTTAGTACAATTTCCAGTTCTTCAAGTCATTCATGGAACAACTGAATGACATAGCAATGGAAAAGCATAAAAATGATTGTGAACTTGAGAAAGGGCAAGGACACCCAATACAACTGATGACTTGAAGAAATGGAAATTAAGGCTACATTCACACTAGCCTTGTGTGCAGAGAGGCGTTTGGGAAGCGTTTTTACCGCTTCCCAAACGCCTTTGCCAACTCTGCACATTACAGCACATGGTGCTGTTCTAACAGGAGCGTTTGCGTTGCGTCGCGGAAAAACGGACACCTCTGGTCGAGTCAGGAGGCTTTGAAGCCTCCTATTCTCGTCTATGGTGCCGCTCCGCAAACGCCCGGCCGGCGTTTGCGGTGCGGTTGCGACGCGTTTGCGGGGCGTTTGCGGAGCGGTAACACCACTCAAATGCATTATAGGCGTTTGTGGGGCGTTATTAACGCTCGGCAAACGCCTAGCAACCGCCGCTAAACCGCGCATGCGGCGTTTGCAGAGCGTTTGCCGAGCGTTAAAAACGCTCCGCAAACACCGGACCAACGCTTGCCAAACGCTATAGGGGCGTTTGGCAAGCGTTGGCAAAACAGCCTAGTGTGAACGAGCCCTTAAAGTAAAGTGCAAGTCATTTAGAGTGCATTGTCCCTTATTTTAGATATATATTGGAACTCCAGGTAGGCAGACATGTGATCACTGACATTGTGATCTCATGAGTTTGTCATTCAAATATTTTATTTTACAAAATCACTGCTGAATTGCTCTATTCATTAAAAAAAATGCCAGTGACATTGATCTATCTATCAACAAAGGCATTCATTACCACGTAAGTCCTTACATGATCACCGGAGTTAATTTTAGTAAACAAATGGTTAGGGTTTGCAGTAGGCTTAACATTACAGTTAGCATTAGGGTAGGGTCAGGGTTGGTGTTAGCGTTAGTTTTAGGGTTGACTTTATTTTTGAACAAACCCATTGGATATCATGTCCGTGCTGATATTGTAATCACATGACCTTATTAGAAAACAATGGGTTAAGTTTGTGTTAGGGTTGATGCCAGGGTTGGCTTTACTTATCTTCAAAGCCATTCATCACTATGTCAGTACAAGTTTTTTTTTTGTTCCAGTAAAATTTTGCCTAAGCTGTCCAGGTGGTGATACTTGAGATTGATTTGAATTTTCAACAAAGCTGTAACTAGTCATTTTGTTGCAAATCAAGTTAAGCCACTCAACTTATCCCTGTTAAGAGGGGAAACATTAAATCTATAGCATTTGTAAAAAATGTACAGTATATGAACACTACCAGTAAAAAGTTGTAGAACACCACCATTCTTTAACCACATCTTGACCATCCTATAGCAGAAATACTGCTACAGGGCAGCATGTGTGCGCAAAATCACGTATATACAGTCATGGCCGAAATTGTTGGCACCCTTGATATTTCTCCAGGAAATCATGTATTTCTCACGAAACGTATTGCATTAACACATGTTTTGCTATACACATGTTTATTCCCTTTGTGTGTATTGGGACAAAACAAAAAAAGGGAGGAAAGAAAGCAAATTCGACATAATGTCACACAAACCTCCAAAAATGGGCTGGACAAAAGTATTGGCACCCTTTCACAACTGCGGATAAATAAGAATGTTACAAGCATGTGATGCTCCTGTAAACTCACCTGGGGCAAGTAACAGGTGTGGGCAATATAGAAATCACACCTGAAAGCAGATAAAAAGGAGAGACGTTCACTTAACCTTTGCATTGTGTGTCTGTCTGTGCCACACTAAGCATGGACAACAGAAAGAGGAGACGAGAACTGTCTGAGGACCTGAGAACCAAAATTGTGGCAAAATATCAACAATCTCAAGGTTACAAGTCCATCTCCAGAGAACTAGATTTGCCTTTGTCCACAGTGCGCAACATTATCAAGAAGTTTGCAACCCATGGCACTGTAGCTAATCTCCCTGGTCGTGGACGGATGAGGAAAATTGATGAAAGATTGCAACGCAGAATAGTCCGGATGGTGGATAAGCAGCCCCAAACATGTTCCAAAGACATTCAAGCTGTCCTGCAGGCTCAGGGAGCATCAGTGTCAGCGCGAACTATCCGTCGACATTTAAATGAAATGAAACGCTATGGCAGGAGACCCAGGAGGACCCCACTGCTGACACAGAGACATAAAAAAGCAAGACTACAGTTTGCCAAAATGTACTTGAGTAAGCCAAAAGCCTTCTGGGAAAACGTCTTGTGGACAGATGAGACCAAGATAGAGCTTTTCGGTAAAGCACATCATTCTACTGTTTACCGAAAACGGAATGAGGCCTACAAAGAACAAAACACAGTACCTACGGTAAAATATGGTGGAGGTTCAATGATGTTTTGGGGTTGTTTTGCTGCCTCTGGCACTGGGTGCCTTGACTGTGTGCAAGGCATCATGAAATCTGAGGATTACCAAAGGATTTTGGGTCGCACTGTAGGGCCCAGTGTCAGAAAGCTGGGTTTGCGTCCAAGATCCTGGGTCTTCCAGCAGGACAATGACCCCAAACATACGTCAAAAAGCACTCAGAAATGGATGGCAAAGAAGCGCTGGAGAGTTCTGAAGTGGCCAGCAATGAGCCCAGATCTAAATCCCATTGAACACCTGTGGAGAGATCTTAAAATTGCTGTTGGGAAAAGGTGTCCTTCCAATAAGAGAGACCTGGAGCTGTTTGCAAAGGAAGAGTGGTCCAAAATTCCGGGTGAGAGGTGTCAGAAGCTTATTGATGGTTATAGGAAGCGACTGATTTCAGTTATGTTTTCCAAAGGGTGTGCAACCAAATATTAAGTTAAGGGTGCCAATACTTTTGTCCAGCCCATTTTTGGGGTTTTGTGTGACATTATGTCATATTTGCTTTTCTGCCTCTGTTTTATATTTGTTCCAATACATACAAAGGGAATAAACATGTGTATAGCAAAACATGTGTTAATGCAATACCTTTTTTGTGTGAAATACTTGATTTTCAGGAAAAATATCAAGGGTGCCAACAATTTCGGCCATGACTGTATATATATATATGTGATTTAGCATTGTCAGGTAGGGGGCGCACGTGAGCCCAACCCACGCCGCCATTTGCGGCCACGGCTGTCAATGACTCGGTCCCGGCCGGTGATTACCCATCAGTGCTCAGTGATTACCGACAATCACGGATGGGGAGGAGAGCTGTTTTGTTTACCAACAGTCCTCCTCCCTGTTGGCTCCGGCACACTGCTTTGGATGGCTGTACACAGCCATCCAGAGCAGTGTGCTTTTCAGTGAAGCACACACCCCCTGCCCCCTAATAAAACACTCCCAGCACACAATTAACCCTTTGATCGCCCCTCATGTTAACCCCTTCCTGCCCAGTGCCATTAGTACAGTGTCAGTGCTTTTTTTTTAGCACTGATCAATGTATTGGTGTCACTGGGGATGTCAGTGACACCAAGTCAGTTCCCCCCAGTGTCAGAATGCTTGCCACAGTCCCACAGTCCCACTAGAAGTTGCTGATTGCCGCCATTATTAGTGAAAAAAAAAATTCCAGTATCTATACCGCCATTTGTAAATGCTATAACTTTTATGTAAACCAATTCATTTACACACATTGGGATTTTTTTTAGCAAAGACACGTCGAAGAATACATTTTGGTCTAAATTTACGACAAAATGTGATTTTTTAAAAAAAATTTTTGTTTAACCACTTCCACGCCACCCTATAGTAGAAATACTGCTACAGGGCGGAACAGGTGGGCAAAACCATGATTCGCGCCCCTGCAGTTTTCACACCCCTCCCATATAGTGTCAGATTGTCAGTACACCTGCAATCACATTTAACCCCTTGATTGCGCCAGGAACACGTTCACATACACAATAAACCTCCATTGCTAGTATAGTGCTTGAACGGATTAATATCTTTGATCAAATCAGCACTGTACCAGCGTTCACATTAGTATAGTGTCCCCAAAAATGTAGCGTCAGCGGGATCAGCCCCAGCACCTGCGGTTAGCACCTACACTTTCCACCCCCTTCTCCCCTAGCAAGTGCAGTGTCAATAGGTCACTGTCACTTGATACATTGCACACAAAACTGCAGGGTTAGCAGAATCAGGCCTGATCTCTGCTAGCACTTGCCGGTAAATTTTGATGACTCTCATATGCAGCAGAGAGCAAGTGCTAGTACCGATCTACCTTCTAGTAAACTGGCAAGCACCAGCAGCCTAGTACATCATGGTCTTTCACATACCAGTACTGCAGTATCACTTGGTGATGTGGCAAGTCCCATAAGTGCAGTACAAGCTGGTGCAGTGGCGAGCACAAGTATTGTCCCTCAACCACCAAGAATTTGCACAGAGGTCCGTAGAGCCCCTAGTATTCTTCCAGATGTGCTTGCAAACCCTGATTGGCAGCAAACAAATTCTGCAGCACCCTTACTTCCCCCTTCACTGCCCAACCCAGAATTCAGGTGGAAACAGCAAATTTAACTACTCCCCTTGATTTTTTTTGGAGCTGTTTTTCACAGAAGATCTGTGTGCACTGATTGTGGATCAAAGCAATTTATATGCACAACAATTTATCACCGCCAACCCAAATTCAAACCTTGCCAGACCATTTGCATGGAAACCCATTATGGTTTCTGAATTTAAAGGTTTTTTGGGCCTAACCCTCAACATGGGCATTACTAAAAAAATTAATTGTGGTTGTATTGGTCCACAGACCCAATTCATTATATGCCTATGTTCTCTACTGCCATGGCCAGGCATAGATATGAGAGTATAATGTGTTTTATGCATTTCAATGACAATACATGCTGTCATCCTCGGGGTGTCCCTGAATTTGACCGGCATCACATAATTCGGCCCCTCGTAAATCACCTTAACCAAAAATTTGCAGATGTGTATACTCTGCAGCAAAATTTCTCCCCAGCAGGTGTGCCAGATATGGGGTAAAGATGTATAAGACTTGTGAGGCTATACATATAAGTTTCAGATTTACGAGGGAAAAGAGCCCCCTGGATGCCCAGGCTATATGGGGAGCAGTGGCAAGATAGTTTGGGACTTGGTATCATCCTTTTTCCATATGGGGTACCACTTATATGTGGACAATTTTTATTCAAGCTTGCCACTGTTTAGACATTTGTACAATCTTGGAATTGGAGCATGTAGTACCGTGCGACCTAATCGCTGGGGCTTCACACAATGGCTTGTAAATACCCATATTAGAAAGAGGGAAAAAGCCTGCTTGAGAAATGAGGATGTCATTAAGCTGCAGCACCGACTTTATTCTGACAGCAATAGGGTCTTGTTCTCAGAATATACATAATTAGGTGTGTGCAGTGCTGTTGAATGGGATTTTTCATCCGCAGTTAATAAAAAAGCATATATGCCGAAGCATGGGGGCCTGGGGTGGCCAGTGGATGGATGGCCCCTATACTTCAGCATATATATTTTATAATATTTTTTGGCACATTTTATGTGTGCCCACCATTAGAAGTGGATGGATGCAGGGCAGTATATTCTAATGGTGGGCATACCACACACTTTTTCTGACAGAGACTTCTCTTTTTTTCATTTAGCCCACAGGCTGCATAAAAAAAAAAGAGCATAGCATATACACCCAAGGACCAGCGATGTACTGGTACATATACATCCAACAAGGACCAGCGATGTACTGGTACATCACTGGACTTTGAGTTGTTATACCAGGATGATGCCTGCAGCCGGCGATCGCCTTTCATGTAAAAGCAATCCTAGTGACTAATTAGCTGCAGGATTGCTTTTACAAGCAGCAGGAGAATATGACCCCCTCCCTCCCACACTGCCTTCGGGGGAACCTGAAGCCGATGCAGCCGGTGTTTCTGCCAGCTGACCATAGAATAGATTGGAGACCAGAATGGTGTTAATCATCTCTATAGCCTTAGAAATCGGAAGCTACGAGCATTTCATCACTTTAGTTTTGCAGGATATAAACATTGCCATTTGTAAATTGGGAAAGCATCTTTACAGATCTTGTTTGTTGCCACAGGTTTTTGGCAAATGAAGAAAGAAAATAAAAACTTATTTTTTCTTTTCTTTATTATATTTCAAAACCTTGTGAAAAAAAATTAGATCTGCAAAATACTCACCATGTCTCTTTTTAAATTCCTTGTGGTGTCTACTTTCTGAAAAGGGGTCATTTTGGGTGGTTTGGTGCTATCCTGACATTTCAGGGCCACCAAAACTGTGATAGTGAGGAAGTGAAATGAGGTAATTACGCACCTTCAGGCTTTTAAAGTAATCATTGAATTTCAGGCTCCTGTATATGGCTAGTCTCCCAAAAAGTCTCACACATGTGGTATCCCCTTACTCAGCAGAAGTAGCAGAATGTATTTTGGGGTGTAATTCCACATATACCCATGGCTTGTGTGAGAAATATATCATTTAAATGACAACTTTGTATAAAAAAAAAAAAAGGTTTTTGTAAATTTCCAAAAACTTGTGGAAAAAAAAAAATCTTCCATGGACTCAATATGCCTCTCAGCAGATAGCATAGGATGTGTACTTTCCGAAAAGGGGTCATTTGGGGGTGTTTGTACTGTCCTGGTATTTTACCACCTCAAGAAATGTGATAGGCAGTCAGAAAGTAAAAACTATGGTATAGATAATTCCATTATCTATACCATAGTTTGTAGATGCTGTACCTTTCACACAATGCAATTAATATACACTTATTTGGATTTTTTCTACCAAGAATAGAATTTAGAAAATATTGTTTTTTTTTCAAAATCTTTGGTCTTTTTTTGTTTATAGTGCGAAAAATAAAAAGCACACAAGTGATCAAATACCACCAAAAAAAAGCTCTATTTCTGTGAAAAAAGGACATAAATTTAATCTATGTACAGTATTGCATGACCGTGCAATTGTCAGTTAAACTAGTGCAGTGCTGTATAGCAAAAAATGTCATTAATTGCAGTATCAATACCATAGTTTGTAGGCGCTATAACTTTCACACAAAGCAATCAATATACACTTTTTGGGATTTTTTTTACCAAAAACATGTAGCAGAATACATTTTGGTCTAAATTTATGATTAACTTTGAGTTTACTATATATTTTTTATAGCCAAAAGTAAAAAATATAATTTTTCTTCAAAATTTTCGATCTTTTTTTTGTTTATAGCACGAAAAATAAAAAGTACATAGGTGATCAAATACCACCCAAAGAAAGCTCTATTTATTTATTCTATTTAGTGCAGCACTGAATAGCAAAATGAGGTCTGGTCAGGAAGGGGGGGGGAATCTTCAGGAGGGCAAATGGTTAAGCTTTGATTGAAATTTAAGCAGTTCATGTCTGAAAAATAACCTAAAATGGGACAAAGACAAGTGGTAAACCTGGAGGTTTAACTGGAGGTTAAAAAAAAGATGACTAAGCTATACTAAAAGGCATTAGGAAACAAGTAATGGGTTAACATTTTCCAGCTTTTTTTACAGCAGCAGCAGTGTTGGAATAAACTGTTTTTACACCTTATGAAACATTATTTGAACAAATTACAATGCAGGAAGTGAACAGTGCTCTCATAACCTAGAGAAAAAGTTGCTTGTTAAAGGAAGCCAGAAAGATTTATTATAACCTTTAAACGTGTCCTTTCTTCAGAGAAATTGTAAATATGGTTAAGTTGTTAGTACGTACATTTTCATTCAAGATTAAAAGACAATTGAAAACTCAACTAATCTCTGTCAGGTACAGGTCTAGCAGACCCAAATTCAGAACAGAATGAAAAGAGAAGTTTTCAAGAGTCAACAGCTTGCATGACAGACACGTAACAGGACAGCAACTTATAGCAGGGAAAACACTGGTCAAGCTAAGCAGAATTTACTTTCAACTTAAGAGAAGACTTTGAGCTTCAGTCATGATAGGGTAAGCAGCAGTAAGAAAGCCATTGCTTAAATATCAAAATAAGAAATAGGGACTTATCTGGACTGATATAAACTGCCAGTGGACTACGGAAAACTGAAAAATATCTTATGGATGAATCTTCAGAATGTGTCATAGGACTTTTGAACCCAAACACATAGGTAAAAGGATGGTTTCTCTTTTTTAAACTAGGGTTTGTTCAATTTTCAAACTCTGGTTTAAAAAAGATGAACTGTCCTTTGCAGAGTGACTCCGACCAAAAGGCCTACTACAACATTTTGCAGCATATACCTTCTGGTCTTCATCTAGTTCATTTGTGTTGAACTTTCTTAACACAGGGGGTCTGCCCCTGAGGAAAGGACTGCACATAATATTTAGTGAAGGTCTCGTCTAAGCAAACCTGCTGAAATGCTGCAGTTTTGGTGTATTTTGGTAAGTTGGTATCCCCTTAAAAGAATGGACTCCACAAGCACAATGCACTTTAACCCATCTTAGAGACCATCTGTTTAATGCACCATAGTGGACCTCGCTAATGTAGACTGGCCCTTAGTGAGCTATCAAAGGTAGCAATGTTTACAAAGTGAACTGATATACAATGATTACATATTTGTAGAGACTGTTTATTGCAAACACAATGCCTACTGAGCCTAATGACTAAGGTTAAGCTATGCTCACTTCCAGCATCCAGTCATGTCCTGGCAAAAATCTTTTTTTTTGTCTTGCACAAGAGATGTTATATTCTAGTAGTGTTTCAGCTTCAATACTACTTTGTTGTCATTCATTGCCTTCACTAGTGTATTCAAATTCTGGAATAAGGCTGACAGCAGACAGCAAATGAAACACACACACACACCAAAGGAAGACCACTCACTCAAAAAAAAATTAAAATACACGTTCATGAGTGCTCCACTCTAAAAGGAGAGACAATGCCTATATCCAGATGAGATACAAAACAATCACTAATTTTGCGGCATTCTAAAATAAGTATTACCACCTATATTTATTTTAACACACATAAGTACTCCTCTCAGTGCTAACTCCAGGATATGCACCCTAACCCCTCCAGCCTTCAGTGCATATACACTTTATTGCCCAAAGTATTGGGACGCCCCTTCAAATCATTGGATTCAAATGTTCCGATCACCTCCATAAAATAAAACACCCAGAACATACTGCTTCCACAAACATTTGTGAAAGAATGGGTCGCTCTCAGGAGCTCAGTGAATTCAAGCATGGTACCATGATAGGTTGCCACCTGTGTAATAAGTCCATCCGTGAAATTTCCTTGCTACTAAATATGTCACGGTCAACTGTTATTGGTATTGTATCAAAGTGGAAGCAACTGGGAACAGCAACTGAGCCATGAAGTTGGCAGAAGTCGCAAACTGTCTGTAGAGTCAATATTTAAAGATCTCCATACTTCATGTGGCCTTCAAATTAGCACAACAGTGCATAGAAAGCTTTGTGGAATGGGTTTCCATGGCCAAGCAGCTGCATTCAAGCCTTACATCACCAAGTGCAATGCAAAGCATCGGATGCAGTAGTGTAAAGTACAGCACCATTGGACTCTAGAGCAGTGGAGACGTGTTCTTTGGAGTGATGAATCACGCTTCTCTGATTGCAAGGCAATCCAATGAACGTGTCTGGGTTTTGAGGTTACCAGGAGAAAGGTACTTGCCTGATTGCATTGTGCCAAGTGTAAAGTTTGGTGGAGGGGGGATTATGGTGTGTGGTTGTTTTTCAGGGGTTGGGCTTGGACCCTTTGTTCCAGTGAAGGGAACTCTTAAGGCGTCAGCATACCAAGACATTTTGGACAATTTCATGCTCCCAACTTTGAGGGAACAGTTTGGGGATGGCCCCTACCTGTTCCAACATGACTGCGCACCAGTGCACAGAGCAAGGTCCATAAAGATATGGATGAGTGAGGTTTGGGTGAAGGAACTTGACTGGCCTGCACAGAGTTTTGACCTCAACCCGATAGAACACCTTTGGGATGAATCAGAGTTTAAACTGCAAGCCAGGCCTTCTCTTCCGATATCAGTGCCTGACATCACAAATGAGTTTCTGGAAGGATGGCCAAACATTCACATAGACACACTCCTAAACTTTGTGGACAGCCTTCCCAGAAAATTTTAAGCTGTTATAGCTGCAAAGGTTGGGCCAACTCAATATTAAACCCTACAGACTAGGAATGGGATTCCATTAAAGTTCATGTGCGTGTCAAGGTAGGGGGCCCAAATCTTTTGACAAGTGTATGTTTTACTCTCCATTTCTAGTTTCCAACCAGTGTGTAATGTCCACTCACCTGCACATTTTTATTAACCCCTCAGCACTCAGCTTCTAGAGTATGTGCCTAAACCGTTCAGGTTTCCTAGTCTTGTCTAGTCTAGTTCCCAGTTCATGCGTTTAAATCTCTAAGCATCAATCCCCAGTGTATATGCATTAATCCCTCAGGTCCCAATCTCCAGTAAATCTTTATTAACCCCTGGGTGCAAAACATCTTAGTGCCCAGTCATCAGCACATCTGTGGTAACCCCTCGGTGTCATAACCTATATCTGTTAACTCATCAGTTCCAAATTCCCAGTCTGCATGCATTAACCCCTCTGTGCCTTGTCTGCAACACATACACATTAACCTTTTAGTGTAGATTTCCTTTCACTGTTCTTTCTGTTTACTACTTTTTCTATAATAATTATTTCAACAAAAGTGAAATGTATTCCATAATACATATATACACATAAAACTGAACTATCTTGCAGGAAACATTCTGCTTGAAAGAATTGACAACCTGCACCAACTCTAAAAATGATCCTTTTCTTTTTTTTAAAAAAAAGAAAATATAGACCCTTCTCAGGTGGTCAACATCTTTGTGCTGGGGGCGTGGCCTGTATTGGCATGTTAGTGGAAGAGCTGCCCAGGGATATGTTACACTTTGCCTAGAAAATGTATAGCTCCACTGGCCCTTCTTCTCCTGAGGAACACAATCCCTCCTTGATCTCTGAGCCTGCTGTGCTGGAAGGTGCAGCCATATTAGATAGCTGAGCTACAAGAGGGAGCGCAAGATCCTGTTGCAAAATCTGCTCACATACCTGCTGAGGACACCCCACAACCCACCCTCAGCCAAAGCCTACAAGCTGTGTACAAGTGTACTGCGGCGATCGATGATTTAAAGGAATGCTTTTGTGTGCTGCGTGAGAATGTCTTTCTTCTACACCAGGATTTACAGAAAAATAGGTACCGCACTAAAATGGTGGAAGACCAGCTACCCTCCCTTACCCATGATGCTAGAGTGGCCACCCAACAGGTTATTTTCTTTAATGAACATGCAGATGACACCATCTCCACCACAATAACGTCTGCATAGTGGGGCTACCTGAGAAGGTGGAGGGTTGAGACCTCACTGCCTTCATGGAATGATTGTTGCTGGAGCTCTTCAGTAAAGAGGCATTCACTCCTCTCTTCATAGTCCATTGTACACTCCCAAGGGCCTTTACCTCCAGGCAATCAATCAAGATCTATGATGGCCTGTTTATTGAATTACAAGGATAGCAAAATCATTCTATAACTTGCCAGAGAACAAGCAAACATCCAATACAATGGCATGAAAGTATCCTTCTTGGCAACTAATCAGCAGAAGTCTAACGTAAAAGGGTGAAATTCACTGATGTGAAAAAAAAATGGCTCAAGAGGCTGCATTTAACATATGCCATGATATACCCTGCCCAGTTATGGGTTATGGCTCGGGGCCAAACCCAGTATATTGAACCCACACCTGACTTTGCCTCCTGGCTAGATCCTAATGAACACAGTCTCTGTCATCATCATGTTTCTGGGGAAAATGACTGACGACTCCCTTTCCATCCTGTAACAAGCACTACATGCCTTTTATCTTTCTGTGGACCACTAATATGGTGCTTCTGTGAGCGAGACGTTTAGCTATTTTACACCACCAACGCTGTCACAAAGTGAATGTTAGCTGCCATGATTTTTTAGGTTTTCCTTTTTATTATATTTTTTGTGATTTACTGCCCATGTTCTGGCATAGCTGGCTCCATTGGCTCCACTGGCTTGTGACTATCTCCATGGGGTGCGGCTGTCAGAAACGAATGCTAGCAGATTTTTCCTGGATCATACTGGTTGTTCCTGGATCTTCAATTCCTCAGTTGGGCAGCATAGTGGCTAAATGGTTAGCACTTCCACCTGGCAGTACTAGGGTCGTTGGTTCAAATCCCAACTACAGCACCACCTGCCTGGAGTTTGCATGTTCTCCCTTCGCCTGCATGGGTTTCCTCCCACACTCAAAAGACATGCTGGTAGGTTAATTGGCTCCTGTCTAAATTGACCCCAGTATGTGTATGTATGAATGTAATTAGGGACCTTAGATTGTACACCCCTTGAGGGTTAGGGACTGATGTAAATTATTATACAGTATTTATATAGCGCCAACAGTTTGCTCAGTGCTGTACATTATAATGGGAGACAGTACACGAGACAGCAAAGTAACAACACAATACAATACAGAAGGGGTTCGAGGGCCCTGCTCCTTGGAGCCTACAATCTAGTAGGGAGGGGAGAGTGGTATAGGAGGAAATAGCTGTGGGGGATGGAGTGGTGGGAAGAGCGGAGGAGATGGGCAATTAGGTGAGGGCAGGGTAGGCTTCTCTGAAAAGATGGGTTTTCAGGGCTCGCCTAAAGGTGAGGAGGGTAGGTGACAGTCTGATGGATTGGGGTAGTGAGTTCCAGAGGATGGGGGAAGCCCTGGAGAAGTCCTGGAGATGGGCATGGGAGGAGGAGACCAGGGAACTAGAGAGTAGGAGGTCTTGTGAGGAGCAGAGAGTGTGTTTTGGGTGGTAGATGGATATCAGGTCGGTGATGTAGTTTGGGGCAGTGTTATGAACAGCTTTGTACGTCAATGTTAATAATTTAAATTTTATGCGTTGGGCAATCGGAAGCCAGTGGAGGGATTGGCAGAGGGGGGTGGCAGGCAGATAAATGCACAAGATATATGTAAAGCACTGCATAAATTAATGGCGCTATATAAGTACCTGAAATAAATACATAAATCTGTAGTTGAAGACATTACAGCAAAGTTGCACATATCTGTTTGTCACGTGTTTTACCTCTTTTTCCAGCGTTCCTCATCACACAGCAATTTCCAGCCCCCCTACAGGATTAGACTGCCACATAACCCTTCTTATGCTTTTTTCTCAGAACATTTGGTCCATCTCTAAACCTGTTTTTTTGCACCTGTTGGATCCTGGTTACCTGGGTATAGAACGCACTCACCTAGTTCCCTTGTATGTACCATACCTGGTGACAAACCATGACTGACACACCTTTGGTGATGTGGAATGTTTGATCCTTTGAACAGCACTATGATCTCTTCATGTCTGCATAGATTTCAACCTGCAATTATAAGCCTCCAGGAGACTCACCCCACCCAGGAGGCTGTTAATTGCCTCCAATACCCATGGCTGAGCAAGGCTTAGTACTCTACCCACATGGCATATTACTGTGTGGTGAGTGTCCTGGTGCACAGAGCTTTAATTTTCCAGGAACTGGATTCCAGGGTGGACTTATAGAGATTCTTTGTTTTCATTCACTCTAAGCTATTTACTCATACTTTAGTGTTAGCATTTGTAAACATACCTTCACCATTCTCAAGGGAGGTTATACAAATACTGTTCTACAAATAATCAACCTCATTAAGAATAACCTTGATCCCCTTCAGTCTGGATTTTTCCCTCAACACTCCACAGAAACTGCTTTCCTAAAACTCACAAACAATTTACTAACAGAAAAAAACAATGGACACTATTCTGTACTCCTGCTTCTGGACCTTTCAGCTGCCTTTGATATGGTTGGCAACCCCCTCCTCCTCAAAAAAATTTACACCCTTAGTATCCATGACTGTGCTATTCATTGGTTCTCATCCTACCTATCCCACCATACTTTCAGTACTTTCAGCTTACAATTCTACTTCCTCCTCTCCACTTCCTTTCTCCGTTGGGGTCCCCCAAGATTCTGTTCTTGGACCTCTCCTATTCTCGATCTACACCTCCTCTGTGGGTTAGCTGATAGCCTCCCAGGGCTTTCAATATAATTTCTATGCTGATGATGCTCAAATCTATCTATCTACCCCTCAGTTCACAACATCAGTCTCCTCACACTTCACTAACTTACTGACCGACATATCAGTCTGAATGTCACACCACTTCCTCAAACTCAATCTATCCAAAACCGAGCTCCTAATATTTCCTCCCCCATATGCCACTGCCCCTGTGCCTGCATGCCAGGGTGCTAGGTATAATCCTGGGCTCTGAACTCTCTTTTCAGCCCCACATCCAATCACTTTTAAAAGTTTGCCATCTCAACCTCTGCAACATCTCCAAAATACACCCCTTCCTAACCAATGACACCAAAAAGCTCCTAGTTCACTCCCAGTTTTTCTCTCACCTCGACTACAGCAACTCCCTCCTCATTGGATTACCTTTGCATAGGCTATCCCCGTCCAGTCCATCATGAATGCTGCTGCCAGACTCATCCATGTTACCAACCATTCAGTGTCTGCCACCCCTCTCTGCCAAACCCTGCGCTGGCTGCCACTCACCCAACAAATTAAATTCAAAATACTAACAACAACTTACAAAGCCATGCACAACTTGGCCCCCAGCTACATCCCTAACCTAGTCTCAAAATACCAACCAAATTGCTCTCTTGTTTCCTCCCTAGATCTTCTGCTCTCTAGTTCCCTTGCTACCTCCTTTCATGCTCACCTGCAAGACTTCTCCCAAGCCTCTCCCATTCTATGTAATTCCCTACTCCAATTTGTCTGACTATGTCCTACTCTATCCACTATTAGGCAATCCCTAAAAACTTTTTCTCTTCAGAGAAGTCTATTCTGCCTCCACCTAACAACTATACATTAAAAACATATAAATAAGCGAGCGCCTTCCAAAGTAGCAGCAGCTGTATACCAAAGGCACCATATAAGACCTTCCAACAGACAATATATAAAAAGGTGCAGCGCTAGTACACAAATAGACAAAAGTGTGTATACATGTACAAACTCATGCAAAAGTATAAGGTGACATAGTGCATACAGATATACGCCACTATATTGTGGCTAGTAGAACGTGAGGAAGGGTTGTTACATCCAAAGGAAAGTTCAGCGTGAGGATGTGAACAAATTCTCAACCGGTCTATGGCTCTCCAGACGACACCGACTGTGTGCACGGTGAAACAGTGGGGGTACAAATTACGCACTCACCAGATGCGCAACCTTTGTGCGCTTATCTTTAGCATAAAAGACAGTTTTGCACCAAAATTTTATCTTAACACTTTTGGACTTCGCCATGACCAGAAATTATTTCTGGTTCGATGGCTCCTTTTATCTACAAACAAGAGGTGTTGCTATGGGAGCCAAATTCGCTCCGAGTCTGGCCAACCTGTTTATGGCCAGATGGGAGGAGGATGTCGTTTATGCCAGAGATTGGCCAGAGTTATATTTTTACAAACGATATATTGATGACATCCTCCTTGTATGGAAAGGAGACGAACAAGCTTTAATAAATTTCTTTGGGACGCTCAATAACAATACCCTGAACATCAAATTAACATTCGAATATAGTAAGATCAAAGTTAATTTTCTGGATTTGACATTAATGAATTCGGATAATAGGATTATAACTTGATCTTTCTTTAAATCAGCGGATAGAAATGGGTATATTCCCGTTAATAGTTGCCACCACCCTTTGTGGCTCTCAAATACAGTCATGGCCGAAATTGTTGGCACCCTTGATATTTCTCCAGGAAATCATGTATTTCTCACGAAACGTATTGCATTAACACATGTTTTGCTATACACATGTTTATTCCCTTTGTGTGTATTGGGACAAAACAAAAAAAGGGAGGAAAGAAAGCAAATTCGACATAATGTCACACAAACCTCCAAAAATGGGCTGGACAAAAGTATTGGCACCCTTTCACAACTGCGGATAAATAAGAATGTTACAAGCATGTGATGCTCCTGTAAACTCACCTGGGGCAAGTAACAGGTGTGGGCAATATAGAAATCACACCTGAAAGCAGATAAAAAGGAGAGACGTTCACTTAACCTTTGCATTGTGTGTCTGTCTGTGCCACACTAAGCATGGACAACAGAAAGAGGAGACGAGAACTGTCTGAGGACCTGAGAACCAAAATTGTGGCAAAATATCAACAATCTCAAGGTTACAAGTCCATCTCCAGAGAACTAGATTTGCCTTTGTCCACAGTGCGCAACATTATCAAGAAGTTTGCAACCCATGGCACTGTAGCTAATCTCCCTGGTCGTGGACGGATGAGGAAAATTGATGAAAGATTGCAACGCAGAATAGTCCGGATGGTGGATAAGCAGCCCCAAACATGTTCCAAAGACATTCAAGCTGTCCTGCAGGCTCAGGGAGCATCAGTGTCAGCGCGAACTATCCGTCGACATTTAAATGAAATGAAACGCTATGGCAGGAGACCCAGGAGGACCCCACTGCTGACACAGAGACATAAAAAAGCAAGACTACAGTTTGCCAAAATGTACTTGAGTAAGCCAAAAGCCTTCTGGGAAAACGTCTTGTGGACAGATGAGACCAAGATAGAGCTTTTCGGTAAAGCACATCATTCTACTGTTTACCGAAAACGGAATGAGGCCTACAAAGAACAAAACACAGTACCTACGGTAAAATATGGTGGAGGTTCAATGATGTTTTGGGGTTGTTTTGCTGCCTCTGGCACTGGGTGCCTTGACTGTGTGCAAGGCATCATGAAATCTGAGGATTACCAAAGGATTTTGGGTCGCACTGTAGGGCCCAGTGTCAGAAAGCTGGGTTTGCGTCCAAGATCCTGGGTCTTCCAGCAGGACAATGACCCCAAACATACGTCAAAAAGCACTCAGAAATGGATGGCAAAGAAGCGCTGGAGAGTTCTGAAGTGGCCAGCAATGAGCCCAGATCTAAATCCCATTGAACACCTGTGGAGAGATCTTAAAATTGCTGTTGGGAAAAGGTGTCCTTCCAATAAGAGAGACCTGGAGCTGTTTGCAAAGGAAGAGTGGTCCAAAATTCCGGGTGAGAGGTGTCAGAAGCTTATTGATGGTTATAGGAAGCGACTGATTTCAGTTATGTTTTCCAAAGGGTGTGCAACCAAATATTAAGTTAAGGGTGCCAATACTTTTGTCCAGCCCATTTTTGGGGTTTTGTGTGACATTATGTCATATTTGCTTTTCTGCCTCTGTTTTATATTTGTTCCAATACATACAAAGGGAATAAACATGTGTATAGCAAAACATGTGTTAATGCAATACCTTTTTTGTGTGAAATACTTGATTTTCAGGAAAAATATCAAGGGTGCCAACAATTTCGGCCATGACTGTATACCGAAAGGACAATTTCTTAGAATAAGGCGAAATTGTACCTCTGTAGACACTTATTTATCCCAAGCCGATGTTTTGAAAAGTAGATTCATGGAAAAGGGATATGAGGAAACGCATCTTACTCAGATTATTCAAAACGTAGCACACATGAATAGAGAAGCGTTATTGGCTAATAATATTTCACATAAGCCACCAAAAGTCTGCCCTTTCATAACCACGTTTTCCAGACAGTATAAAACAATATCTAAAATAATAAATCAAAACTGGAAAATTTTAAAAGCGGATCCGGTCCTAACAAAAATTTTGCCGGAAAAACCGGAAATAATATATAGAAAGGCACAGACTCTGAGAAACCTCATTGCCCCAAATGTCATCAACCCTCCACAGTCTGTATCTTTATTTGGGGATATAAAAGGTTTTTTTCCATGTAACAGGTGCGTTATATGCACTTGTAATGGTAAAAGGAAACGTAAAATTGAGGATTTCACCTCTACCATCACAGGAAAAACCTTTAAGATTAAGAATTTTATTTCTTGCAATAGTAGATACGTTGTTTATCTCTTGCAGTGTCCCTGCAAGAAACAGTATATTGGACGCACGACTAGGAAACTTAAAGACAGACTTAGAGAACATGTTAATAATGTGAAGAAGGGTTTTAAAGATCATTCGCTTTCTATGCATTTTAGAACACATCACAATAGAGATCCATCCTCTTTGATGTTTGTGGGAATAGATGCAGTTCAATCACACTGGAGGGGCACTAATAAGAAGAGAGCAGTGTCGCAGATGGAAACCAAGTGGATCTTCCAGATGGACTCTATGGCCCTGATTCACTAAGATGTGAGTCTATCAGCAGAGTCTGACCATTCAGGCAGACTCCGGTCAATCAATCAGTCGTCTGACCAGCGTCTAGCAAGCTCATTAACGAGCGTCTACTGACTACTTTGCCATTAGTGAATGAGGTATCCCGTCTGGCACATCTTTAGGTGCAATACCGGATATATTCGCTAGATGGCGCATAAGCGCGGGCTTTATTAACATTGGGGTTTTCCTGATAGAAAATTCTAATACAGCTGTACTATTACATTCTGAAAATTCTCTTTTGCTATTTTTTTTTTTTGCTGTTTCTCCAAAATGATCAGGAAAGTATTGCATTTACTAATGAATGTCATACATTCTATATTCAAATGTTAAACATTTTCACACTTATATCTCAAATAATTTATATACTTCTAATTTCCCAATATAGTTATATATCTTCATTCTCTTTAATCACATAACTATTCTATGTTAAAGACAAGTGCAGCGCTATAAATGCATGTGATCAATAATGAACGCATGTAAAAACCAAAAAGTGCAAAGAATTGCAATAATGATGTAAACTGGTAAATCGTGCTAAAATAAGTTCATAGAATCATTCCTGAATAATGGAATGTCCTTCGTGTGAGAGTACCAACTCAGAGAGTGCCTATGAATGGCACGTGTGGTCTCTCCGTGACGGACAGTAGTGCATGAACTCGTGAAAGGTAAACCACCCTTGGGACTGGTCTACACTCACCAGAAAAAAAGTATTAATGTGCATGGGTTATACACATCGCACATCTGGGGGTGCAGCGGTATGCTGGCAGCTATGGGTTAGTCATCCAGCTCCATCCATCCATCCATCAGAGTGGGTGCCCAAATGGTCCTGGGGAGGAATTAGCTCAGCCACAGGAGCCAGAAAGGTGCTCAATAGTGTAGTACACTGTCACAGGGGTGGATGACCTTTCACGAGTTCATGCACTACTGTTCGTGGTTATATTTATCTTGTGTAAGACCATTTTACTAGTCTATATCATTTGACCAGCGCTCGCTTTATCATTTTTAAACAATGTAACTATTCTACATTATAGCTCAAACTGTGTTTCCCACAGTGGTTTAGTGGTTAGAGCTCAGAACTTACAGCACTTGGGTCATGGGTTCTAATCCCAGTCTTAGCAACATCCCAAAAAAATGGAGATCAATTTTCTGGGTTGTGGCAGGAATATTGATCAATCAATTATGATTTTGCCTAGTGACTAGAAAGTGGATGAATGTTACTTGCGTACTGTTCTTCTGCCAATTAGGTCATGTGCAAGTTTCATGCCGTGTATATTTCATTGTAACTTTTTTCTCTTTTAAATCTGTCTCCTTATACAACTTGACCCCCTCCCCCACCCCATCATCACCTGTCCCATATGCAAATCTATGGATCACCGCCCCACTCTTTAACTATCTATTTACTGATCAAGTGAATGTGTCTCATTTTCTATCAGCTACAGCTCAGATCTCACATTATTATACAATTGCTGATTGTATCTCACCACTAGTCTGATTGAATTCACAATTCCTGGTCAGTCCTGTTCCCTGACCTCTAATAACCTTTAGGGCCAGTTCACACTACATGTGTTTCAGTTGCTTTTTCAGCATCACAAACGCACAGAAAGAAGGTTATATGGTTGTCAATGTCATAGTTCACATCAGCGCTGCATTGTTTCTGCACAGAACTGTACTGGAACACATTGAAACGTCCTTGAATGTACTAAAACGCACATGTCCCTAACTACATTGAATACAAAGAAAATAGAAAAAAATAAGTGGAAGGGATACAAAAATGCAATGTAAACATGTCCAAAACGCATCCAAAATGTACTGGAACACACTAAACATGCATGCCAAAAGGGCATGAAAAAAACCCATCAGGAACACATCTAGACTGTTTCTATAGTGTGAACCAGCCCTTAGGACTTGTTCACACCATTGGTGGTGCAGAAACGCATGCAAGAACACACATTTTCCAGCACAGCAAAGAAATGCAATGCCCTATGTAGATGTGCGCAGGTACCATGATGAAAACGTTGTTGCACCTACACACGTCTATTAAAAACAGCCCCATTCACAGCCACAAATACGCATGGCACCACACTATTGTGCGGTTAGATGCGACACACTTGGAAAATAACATAAAAATAAGCCAACATGGCTAAAACATATCTTGAAAATATGGGGACTCTGATATCCGGCGACAGTCCGTTCACGAACGAGAAGCAATTCTGCACCCTAAAACCAACATAGAGGAAAGGGATGGTCAAATTGCTGTGCTGCTTCCAAACCACCTCTGGCATGCCAGGGTCATTATGCAGGTCCTCGATGCCAGTTCTTGCCTGCGGCCACAAAATATCCACTGGCCACAAGTGAAGGTGAGTGGAGGACGTGAAGGTGGATTTCTACCAGCTTCAACCGCAAGCAGTACCACTCCTGAAAAATGAGAGCAAATAATCATTGACACGTCATCATGACAGTCAATTCTCAGTGCAGGCTATCTAGAGTGTCTTTCCTTTTTAACCATTTCAAGAGTTCAAGGAAACATTCTTGGAGCATCTACTGTGTTTGGAAAGGCCAAAGGTCCCCCCCCTCCCCCAGGCACACTAATGCTTATGCAGGCCATAGACGGGGAGAAAAACAGCCGATTTTTCTTTTAAAAAATGAAAAATCGGTTGTTCAAGCGGCCGACGTTACCAGCAATGGTAAAAAAAAAATCGGCCGATTTTCATCCCGTCTACAGCCGGCAAAAAGTGTCCCTGCAGAGAGCTCCGCTATTTCTTTGACAGTTCTTTGACATTTATAGCGGTTGCAACAATGTATTTGTATCCATTTCGGATACAGATGTTTTTATTCGGAAACAAATAGATACAATGTTGCAACCGCTGTAAATGTCAAGGAACTGTCAAAGAAATAGCGGAGCTCTCTGCAGGGACACTTTTTGCCATACTGGAATTCCTCTCATTTTTCATCCTTCTTCTTCCTCTTCTTCTTCCTCTTCTTCTTCATCATCATCCTCTTCTTCCTCTTCATCATCTTCTTCTTCTTCTTCATCATCATCATCCTCTTCTTCTTTTTCTTCTTTTTGTCTTCCTCTTGCAGGTCACTGCTCATGTGCAGATTTTTTATCAGTAAAAAAATCGGCCGATTTGCCCATCATTGCCGCGAAAATCGGCCGATCGGCAAATTCGGCCGTTTTTTTCCAACTTTACCAAAAAAAAAAATCTGCCAAAATACCGAAAAACGGCCGAACAAATAGCCCACTAACGATCCGAAAATCGGCCGATTTTATTTTCGGCCGAAAAATCGGCCGATTTTCGACCCATCTATGGCCTGCATAAGATATGGTGTGGCCCTAGGGTCAATGTGTGTTTAGAATACTTCCAAAATGCACATACAAAAACACTACATCCAAATGCATGTTGCATTTCTATAGCATGTTAAACAGAAGAATAACGCACTTCCATAATGTTAACATGCGCAAGTAAAAATAGACAAAATCCACATCCTTTTATTCTGGCTTCACATACATGCATTGTGGTCTAACACCGCACTCCTGGGCAAATCACATGCAATTTGTGTGCGTTGCAATTAGAGACAAACATTTTGCACACCTCAAATTGCACCGCATCCGGGCCAAAAATGTGCAGGACCCTTTTTCAGGGTATGCACATGGGTGTGAATAGGCATGCCATCCAATTTGGCAAATCGCAATACGCTTTGTGTACCAATATTGGTGTGTTGGTAACTTCACCTAGAAAGCCGCAGCAGGTGGCATGAAGGGGTTGCGGTTGTGATGCGGTGCAGCGCTTGCACAGAAAACACTGCAAATTTCACATCGCATCTGTGTGACACCAGAATGTGCCAATATGTGGCTTGACAAAGCACAGTGGTCAGTGCAGATTATTTTCAATCCATGTTTTTTTACACTTTTCATTCACTGGTTTAACTCAGGTGATCATTAATCACAATTATCTCCGGAGATCACATGCAGCCCCTCAACCATCTACACATATCTCTGGAAATCTATACAGATCTCCTTGAAAAAATGTCTCCTCTCCTCTTCGGAAAACAATTGTCCTCCACCTCATAAACAGGGGGACAGAGAAGACTTCTCCTTGATAACTAAAATCAGATGAATTATCTGTGCTTAATAAACATACACCAATACTGCAAATGCATTGTACTGTCCAAGGCATTGCACACGAACGCATTGCACACTAGAAATGTCAAATGCGTTAGTGTGTACAGTGCATGAGTGTAAACTGCTTTAGTGCAGACTGCAGTGTACAACGCATTGCACACTGTAATACACTGTACAATGTAATACCGTGTACACCCACACATTGTAGACTGTAATGCACTGTACTCTGTCATGCAGGATGGAGCAACGCATTGCACACTGTGATACCATGTACACCCACACATTGTAGACTGTAATGCACTGTACACTGTCATGCAGGCTGGAGCTACGCATTGCACACTGTGATACGCTGTCCACTGTCATGCAGAATCCAGCAACGCATTGCACACTGTTATACCATGTACACCAACACATTGTAGAATGTAATGCATTATACGCAGTATACATGTCCAGATATTCAAAGATTAGCCATGAAGGCCTAGCTGGTTACCTATTTGGCGACCGCAGATAGCCGAATAACGCTACACTGCATCCAGGCAGCTCTGGGAGGGTGTCATATGACATCCTGGCAGAACGCGCTCTCCATGATTGCTGTGTCCTAAGGACACAGCTGATCACGTGATGTGGTAAAGACCAATCACAGCGGCTTTTTACCATGTGATCAGCCATGTCCAATGACACGCTGATCACCGGGAAATGCATTTGCCGGGTCTTGGCTGCACTTTCATTACGCTGTCAGAATGTGTGGAAAGTACTGCCGAGAACCAGCAGTTATCAAAGCAGGGGTCGGCCCCGATGATCAGTGCCCACCAGTGCCACCCAACAGTTCCGCCCACCTGTGGCCAGCAGTGCCGCCTCATCAACGCACATCAGTGTTGCTAAATTACCAGTTTACCAAATGTTATAATATAAACAGACTTTTATTCATTATGAGCTATTTTTTGGTTTATCGAGCAAAAAGTGAAACTCACAGCAGCAAGTCAATACCACCCAAAGAAAGCTCTATTTGTCTGAAAAAACTGATACAAATTTAAGATGGGTACAATGTGGCATGACCGCACAATTGTCATTCAAAGGGTAACAGTGCAGAAAGATGAAAATTGGCCAGGACAGGAAGGGGGTATGAGTACCCAGTAGGCAAGTGGTTAATATAATTGACCCATCAATACCCAGGAGCTAATGTACAGATAAGTAGCATGTGCACCAAGTGAGATTCTGCTAGGCCCCACCCACAAAATTACAATTACTTGTCCCTCACATGTTATAAACATATTTGCAATGGCCACAGTTACTTTACATATAAGGATCATCTCCTCAGTTGAGAACTGTGCTCTCGCCATGTCCAAATGCCAATAAAGTTATCAAAATTTTCAACCAACACAAAACCTCCAACCACTTCTCATCCACTTACACTCCCAACAACCACTTCCGGGTGCGCGCGCACCAGATGACGGACTTCCAGGAGGATAGCTGCTCGTGCGCCATGGGGGACACCTGTTTGGCGTTTATTTGTGCACGATCACGCATATCTATGCACGATCGCTCATTTCTATGCACGGCTATGATAGCTTTCGCGAATGTGTGTTTTAGTGATTTTTTTCTTTTTAAACCTTGGCTAATATATATTTGTTGCCAAAGGCCAAAAATCAACATACAGTGAGGACTATTTTATTACTGTAAATCAAATTGTAGAAAACCTGTAGCTGGCTGCACAGTGAATGTGACATATTCATTAGTACATAACAATATTGTGGTGCAAGCAGGTTTTTTATTTTTTTTGTTTGGTTTTGAAAAAGCCAGTTTGCACCCACTTGCATATTCACGCTCTTACAAGCTACATTTGAGCAGATTATATAAGTATACAAAGTAACTATTAAGGTTGTTCATATATTGAACATAAAATAAACACAAAAACATCGGTGAAACATTTATTGATCAAATATATCTTCATTTATTTGGTCAGCAGGAACAAGTAGGTACAGTCAATATCTTGGTGAGTCACAAAAATAGGATTGATGTGGCAAAAATAAAACACTCCTGCTCATAAGAGCTTACAATCTAAAGATACTTCTAATGAACTGTGTGTGCTCAGGTTATAGCAGGAAACAAAGGGGAAGATGAATCAAGTAACATTTTCGTGCACATAAGGTTTACTTACACAATCATTTAGTATAAAGATCCATTCACAAAAAAAGTCTACACATCAAAATATCAAGAAAACAAGACATATGTGAAAAACCCCTCCCACCTCTACAAATCCCCTCCCACCTCTACAAACCCCCTACACATACATTTGTCAGCAGGTTTGTAAGAAAAAAGCATTTGAGTC
The DNA here is from genome assembly GCF_062004578.1 of Staurois parvus. NCBI lineage: Eukaryota > Metazoa > Chordata > Amphibia > Anura > Ranidae > Staurois > Staurois parvus. Next base: position 4,035,488 of record NW_028318646.1, on the reverse strand, counting down.
TAAATAAGCAAGCAAAATTAAAACAAGAGCAGATTTTAAACAAAACGATTGACATGTGTGAGGCTTTCAATGCAAAGAGAAAAAAACACAATCATTGTGCAATAACACACAAACACTTTACAAGGCCAAAAATATGCAAACATTTCCAGCCCACTTCCAAACACAGCCTGAGTGGTGTCTGGGGCAATTCAGCACAAAATCTCTTCTTCCCCCAAACCACTACAAGCAAGGACTTAGTCACAAACCACCCGGCCTAGTAACAGGCCAAATCACTCCCTACTGCACGTCTTTATATAAGCTAGGTTGTATTTGGAGCGTGCCAAACAAGGCCCCACACCCAATGAAGCCACACCCACCACTGACCTTAGTTTGGTCAGTGAAAGTGTTTTCACCTGATGAATCCGCTTCCTACCTGCATTAACCCTTGGTATACAGGCCCCACAAATCAGAAAGATATATACAGTGAAATGTACGTGTGCAGCATACAACAGAACATTGAGCAGGGATGTGAAAGGGAACCCCAATTGGAACCTTTATTGCTACTATGGTCACAATTCCCTCCAGATTCTCGCATGAGTTAAGACAGTCACATGACCACATCTTGTATGCAATACTGAAAATGACAAATCGATTTGACTAGTATGGTGAATTTCCCATCAATTGGTAAAACACTCCAGAAATCAAACATCACCAAACATTACACTCTGGGCAAAGCTGATTTACAAATCATGCAACTTACAGTAAAGTTGACCATTTCAATGCAATTTTCAAGACATCTGACACAGATCTCTATGCAAATTGCCACTAAAGTAGTACATGTACTACTATAGAAATCAGTGTTTGAAACGCACCCATGTGGTCACTCTAATAGCAGACAATAGGGTGCGACTTTGCAGACGATTTACAGCTTGCATGTTGTGCAAATCACATGCCAAGTCCCACTCAATGAGCACGCTATTGGAGCGTTCATATTGTTGTGGTTCAAACTTGGTAGGAGCCGCAAGTAATAATAGAGTAATGAATACACTACTTTTCATGCAATTTGCTGAGAGATCGATGTCGAATGTCTTGCAAATTGCACTTGAAATCACCATGTACCCCGACTTTGAAATCATGCAACTTCTATGCAAGTCACATGATGTGACTGTGGTGTCAATAACACCACTTAGAAATCTGCTTTAATGTGACCGGGTAGCCCCCAGTAACATTGTTTGCGATTGCCATGCAATTGGCATGACAGGCGACTTGCAAATCGTAGACCAAGTCGCACCCTATTGGCCACTGTAGGCTCTGTTCACATCCAATTGGATTGTGAACTCGTGCAACTTCACTGTAAGTTGGACAATTGCCGCATCGGATTAGATGTGACAGTGGTGCTGGCCCCCAGTAACATTGGGTGCAATTTGCCATGCAAAGAGCAAGCTGCTGGCCATGCCAATCACATGACAAGTCACATCCAGGGTGTGCAATTTCAGGTGCGATTTGTGCATTGACATCGTACCTGATATTGGATATAATGAATGTGAGTGTATTAACATACACCATTTGTTGCAGCGAGAGTTCAAAGGTATTTGAGAATTGTGGCCATTTATTAGCAATTTAACATCTAGACTCAAATAGAAATCGCAATGCTACACACAATTGAAAACACAACTAGTTAGTAATTCTCTAGAAAACACAGTAAAATTGGCAACTTAAAGAGTAATTTTCAATTGCATATAGTGTGAGCAAAGCAGGAAAATCAACAAAGGAAATAAATCTTTGAAGGCGTGCGGTACCTGCCTGCTGGGATAAGGGTCTGCTATGCATTTGGGGGAAAAATGCACGCCAGGATTTGTGACAAGTTTGATGTGTGGATTCACCAACCGAGTCTTTTCTCTCTCGCTCACTCTTCTGAATGTCTCTCTTTATCACTCCTCAGTATGTATCTCTCGCTCACTCTTCTTCGTCTCACTGGCTCGCTCTTCTCTCTCGCTCACTCTTCTTCGTCTCACTGGCTCGCTCTTCTCTCTCGCTCACTCTTCTGAATGTCTCTCTTTATCACTCTTCATATGTATCTCTTGCTCACTCTTCTTCGTCTCACTCTTCTCTCTCTCTGTCAGCTCTTTGCTTGCCAAATCCTTCACAAAAGTGGGTGGAGTGTAAACCATCATTATCAAATCTATTAGTGATTCAGGCCCTTATCTTACCCCATTGTATGACATTCACATAAGGTGCAGCTTTGAAGGTGTTTCAACAGACAAGGCCTCATTCTAATTCACATTTTAGGGATCATTTAGACAGAATGCAAAGATGTTGCCAGAACATGTATGTGAAGACAGCCACACACGGAGATCATGCTACTACCTCGCCGGGGTTGGGATTCGAACCGACAACCCTAGAGTTGTGAGGCAGCAGTGCTAACCACTAACCCACGGAGCTACATTGCTAACCCAGCCTGTATTTCTGTGCTGTGAATCAATCCTAGGTCCCTGGGCATGGTCAGTTTAACTAGCCAGATATCTCCAATGTGACACAAATGTTGTGCTATGTTGCCAATTCACATGTATGATGGTTCTATGTATCCCAATACAAAGGATTGCAATACTAATACAGGCGTACCTCGGTTTACCAACGCCTCAGGGAACGTCATATTTGGGGTACAAATGCCAAACCATTTCAGTTAATTGGTCTGTTTACAAATGTTTGAATAATTTGGTATGGGCATGTGGCCTGGTATGGTTCAGGAGGGGGGGAGGCGCTCGCTCGTCCCCCCCCCCTTTCCTGACCTGCCGGGCTGCATGCTCGGATAAGTATGTGTTATGGATTTTGGGGGGTACCCCATGCTGTTTTTTATTTAATTTCAGCGTGGAGGTACCCCTTAACATCCATACGAGACCCGAAGGGCTTAGTATGGATGGGAGGGGGGACCCCACGCCAGTTATTTAAAGAACTGTTTCTAAATCCCTGCAATACTTTGACATTCAACTGTCAGTGGGGAAATCCGCCGACAGCTGAAACATGAGCGCTGCATTGGTTTTCACTACTAAAACGCCACATGAGTTGATAACATAACTCATGCGGGATTGTAGGAGCGACAGCCATGAGTTAATGTTTCATCTGTCAGCGGGGTTCCCCACTGACAGCTGAATGTAAAATAATTCCCTTTATTGCATAAATAATAGAAAAAAAGCGTGGGTCCCCCCTCCCATCTGTACCAAGCCCTTCGGATCTAGTATGGATATTAAGGGGGAACTCCACGTCGAAATGTAAAAAAAAAAAACAGCGTGGGTCCCCTCAATATCCATACCAGACCCTTATCCAAGCATGCAGCCCGGCAGGTCAGGGAAGGGGGGGGGGACGAGCGAGCACCCCCCCTCCTGAACCATACCAGGCCACATGCCCTCAACATGGGGGGGGTGCTTTGGGGCAGGGGGGGCTCCCCCCCCCAAAGCACCTTGTCCCCATGTTGATGAGGACAAGGGCCTCTTCCCCACAACCCTGGCCGGTGGTTGTGGGGGTCTGCGGGCGGGGGGCTTATCAGAATCTGGAAGCCCCCTTTAACAAGGGGGCCCCCAGATCCCGCCCCCCCCCTACGTGAATGATTCTGCGGTACACGGTCCGCAGACTCATTCACAAAAAAACTAAGTGTGGTGTAAAAAAAACACAGTACAGGGTCTTTGACAAGTCCTTTATTAAAACAATGTCCCCCGAAGTAGATCCAACGTCAATCGCGGCGGCGGCAGGGACCCGAAAAAAAAAATAAAAGTTCCGCTCCCGTCGGAGGCTTCCAGCCTAGTGAAGAAGAGGCTAGCTGACAGTTCTTATATAGGTATGGGGCGGGGCCAGCCGGGGACATCATCTGAGTGACCCGCCCCATGTCACATGCTTGCTGTTCCCGGCTGGCCCCGCCCCATACCTATATAAGAAATGTCAGACTGTCTCCTGCATTCAGCTAGTTAGCCTCAGTGGAGAGACAGGGTGACATTTCTCAAATAGGTAAGGGGCGGGGATGATGTGCCCGGCTGGCCCCGCTCCATACCTATATAAGAACTGTCAGCTAGCCTCTTCTTCACTAGGCTGGAAGCCTCAGACTGGAGCGGAACCTTTTTTTTTTTTTCTTTTTTCGGGTCCCTGCCGCCGCCGCCGCCGCCGTGATTGACGTTGGATCTACTTCGGGGGACATTGTTTTAATAAAGGACTTGTCAAAGACCCTGTACTGTGTTTTTTTTACACCACACTTAGTTTTTTTGTGAATGAGTCTGCGGACCGTGTACCGCAGAATCATTCACGTAGGGGGGGGGGGGGCGGGATCTGGGGGCCCCCTTGTTAAAGGGGGCTTCCAGATTCTGATAAGCCCCCCGCCCGCAGACCCCCACAACCACCGGCCAGGGTTGTGGGGAAGAGGCCCTTGTCCTCATCAACATGGGGACAAGGTGCTTTGGGGGGGGGAGCCCCCCTGCCCCAAAGCACCCCCCCCATGTTGAGGGCATGTGGCCTGGTATGGTTCAGGAGGGGGGGGGCGCTCGCTCGTCCCCCCCCCCTTTCCTGACCTGCCGGGCTGCATGCTCGGATAAAGGTCTGGTATGGATATTGAGGGGGACCCACGCTGTTTTTTTTTTAAATTTCAGCATGGAGTTCCCCCTTGATATCCATACCAGACCCGAAGGGCTTGGTATGGATGAGAGGGGGGACCCCCGCTGTTATTTTTATTTTATTTTTTTTTATTGCGGACCTTTATTTTTACATTCAGCTTTCAAAATAAATTTTATCTAGACCTTCAAAATAAGTAAAATCATAACAGAAATAATTATAAAGGATAAGAAACAAAAATATAATCACTAAAACGAAGGAAATCTAATTAGATTACATGAAGATATGCTTAATGCTGTTTATTAAACACAGTAGTCGCGACCGAGTGCCGGCTGTCAGAGGAATCCACAATCAGATTCACTATTAGTCAGTGGCTAAAAAGCAAACGCCCATGGCAGAGGACTAAAATGTGTTCTGCACATGCTCAGTTCTATCTGCCAAAGACACTGCACGGGCATCTAGATTTTTACTGTGTCGATTTCCTTGAGAAAAACATTTTTTAACACATTCTTAATTTTTTTGGAAATAGCAGATATTGTTTAAAGTGAAGTCCTGATATTTGGCAAAGCAAATTTCTAAGTGAACATGTCTCTACAGTGATTTTTCATGGTGTTAGACGTGCTTCTTAGCAAGTCTGCTTTTGTGAGTCTGATTCCGGGCGTGTGTCTTTTTGTGAATTAGATTGGGCGTCTGCTTATGGGCTCTGCTCAATAGTGAATTAGGTTGCAGGGTCAAAAATGGACGGACGCCCATGAAAATTGGGCTTAAGCCCATAAATATGCGCCCACGCCCAATAGTGAATCAGGGCCTATGCGTCCTAAGGGGCTTAATATAGAGTTAGATTTGAACTGCTTCATAGATAATAGCTAACGAATTTTGACTGGTAGAGACTTACTATATTCCCGTGTACATATACATAATTTGATATTAGGCTTTCTTGCGTCTGAGAATATGCTAAAGAGGGCATTATATTATCTTACTTTTGGTTTTTTCTGGTTATGGCGAAGTCTATTTTCTTAGATATAAAAAAAAAATTTTTAGAAATTTTTTAGATATTTTAACAAATAAATTTTAGACACACTATATAGTGTCGGGATAATTCCACATATTTGTATAATGTTCTCACATATGCTGTGTGTGTATGTCTAAATATATTTGATAGACATTATATATTTTAAGACATAGATTGTTATAATTTACGGGGTATATTTCCATTTATTATGTATTTCTGCATGTATATTGCTGTGTTTGTATATAATACTATGAGTGGTTGGATACTCATATTGGATACATATTTTATAATATTATTATGATTGGATGTTAGTCACATAACATGGGATTTTTATGACAACTATATAGTTTTATTGTATCCATGAGTATCCATTATGTGATATTTTATATTGATTTTAATATGACGTTTTTTATGGTTAAGAAAATATATGATGGGATTTGTTATTATATTATATATAGAGGATCACCTAGGATATATGTTGCCATTAATCTAGATATAGCCTGATAAATCATGGTTTGGATTTGAGGACCTGGGTAATAAAGTCCGTTTCTCTTTTTTCTTTTTATAGGATGATTTGACCTTTTAACTTTTGAAATATAGAAGTTACTGTAATGTCGTTTAAAAATAATATATCCTTGAATAGATACACTTGTTTTGAGTGATCTGCAGGATTGCACTCAGTGTATTTTGTTCCTTTGGCAACATTCCTTCCTTCGGCGATCTTGTATAGATGTCCTCTACATTCCGACGTATGCTCGCGCATGCGCGGTTACAAGGACTACGCCAAAATGGCGCCCGTTTTTGAGGACATCTATCTTTGGGAAAATGGCGCGTGATAATGATGCGTGCATTATTCCCCTTATTTAAAGGACAGAGCGGCGTCAGCAGCTGATAGCCAAAAACCCTTCGACTAAGATCTGTCACTTGAAACGCGTCAGTACAGGCTTCAGCTGTTTGACGCTTACACCGCCGGCACCACGAGGGGTCCCGGCGGCAACTTTATATAGGGTCAGTATCTCTATTTTATTTACTCCATACATTGTACTCTTTGTCTATATGTGGGAATAAATGCACCCGTAGACATATTGCACTATTGGCCTCCTTTGCTTTTTTCTGAGCTCCTGCGGGAGCCAGGTTTATTCGGAGAGTGGTGATCATTTAAGGAGAAGGCCGATCGCAAGGTGTTGGATAAAGAAGGGGACCTGACCAGATTTGACCAGACCCTAGTTGAGGGATTGGAGGTCTTTTATGCTATAGATAAGCGCACAAAGGTTGCGCATCTGGTGAGTGCGTAATTTGTACCCCCACTGTTTCACCGTGCACACAGTCGGTGTCGTCTGGAGAGCCATAGACCGGTTGAGAATTTGTTCACATCCTCACGCTGAACTTTCCTTTGGATGTAACAACCCTTCCTCACGTTCTACTAGCCACAATATAGTGGCGTATATCTGTATGCACTATGTCACCTTATACTTTTGCATGAGTTTGTACATGTATACACACTTTTGTCTATTTGTGTACTAGCGCTGCACCTTTTTATATATTAACAACTATACATGTATTTTCTCCATCAGCTCATCCCCCACAGTTATTACCTTTTGAATCACTTGACCCTCCCCTTTCAGATTGTAAGCTATAACAAGCAAGACCCTCTGATTCCTCCTGTATTCAATTGTATTGAACTGTAAATGTACTGTTTGCCCTCACGTTGTAAAGTGCTGCACGAACTGTTGGCGCTACATAAAACCTGTATAATAATAATACATAATACTGTTGTCATACCTGGTTGATAAACCTTACATTTATTGATTATGGGTGACTTAAGTTGTTACTTAGATCCCTGTCTAGACAAGCACCCACCCATTGTCTCATCCCCAGGGGATGGATTATTGTCAGAAGAAGGCTGGGTTTGATGTATGGTGTTTTAAGTTCCCCATTGATAAACAATTTTCCTAGTTTTTCAAATCTGTTTATAGTATAGTAACTCACTGGCCACTGTACCAGTGTCCTGGATAGAATATTTACCCCAGGAGGTATCTGATAACTTTCCTTTAATGAAAACACACTTTTACGTTTCAATATTTTTGTTGAATTTTTTCAGAGACAAACAAGGAAATGATATACGGTTCATTCATACAATATTGCAATACAACGTAATTGTCAGGAATGGACTCACCATTAGTGGTGGGACTCATCTGCCACCAGGGCTGGCCAGCGGGTGCTCTCAGCAACCAGAAGCTCACTCCTGCAGTCAGCCATCACCTGAGGCTGATTGCAGGAGGTGTATTTAAGGAATGGCCAGACCTGCAGTATGTTTCCCATGAGCCCCTGTACCTGCATACTGCCTGCTTCCTGCCTGATCCTGCTTTGATCCTGACTCTGAACCTGACTCTGAATGAACTCCGCCTGTCCTGACCTCGGCTATTCCTGACCACTCTTCCACTCGCTCCTGGTACCCTGTTTGCCCGTTAGCTACCGACCCGGCCCACCTGACTACGTTGTGCTCCATATATATATACATATATATATATATATCAGTTTAGGTTTGGGTTTGTTTCACTTTGTTGTATGTATTTGTGTTAGTTTTGGGTTTGGTTTGTTGCACTGCGTTTATGTTTGTGTTGTCCTTAATAAATTATCTTGTTTACACGCTATACCTGAAGTCTGTGTTTCCCTGTGTCGGTCCACACACCTCTGGTCATTCCTGGAGCCCTGACAGTAATATAGTTGAGCATTGTTTGTTTTACTCCACTCACTGGGTGGTGGTGGTATTGGTCCTATTAGCAATATCATCAGAGGTATTCATATGTGTATGATGAACCTTGGTGAAGAGCTTGGGATGTTAGGGGGGTATTGATAGGAGAGATGAGGAAAGTAGGGAGTAGGGATGGGAAGATATAACTGGTGGATGAGGATATATCAGTCTCGGTTTAGGAGGTAATTTTTTATGCTTTAACGTCATCAGGGTTGTACAGAGCATTTTGGGTGTTTTGACCATCCGGCCCATTGATGATTGAATTTATGTTGAGAGAAAGTGTTGATTGCGGATTTTTTCTCCATTTCATCTTGGGTGTTGAGGTCTGTAATTAGTGAAGTAAGTGAGGGGACATTATTTGTGTTCCATAATCTGGTGATATTTATCTTGGCAGCGAAAAGTGTGTGGGTACTGATTGTTCGGGAGTGAAGAGGGAATTTCTTAATCCCAATATGTAGGAGTGCCAATGAGGGATTCGGGATTATCGAAATTTTGGTTATGTCAGATAATAATTGGAAGATAGTATTCCAGAAGGATCTAAGTGATTTACATGACCAAAGAATATGTAGCGTTGAGCCTGTCTCACCGCATTGTCTCCAGCATTTAGAGGACTGTTTTGGATAGTAGAGGGAAAGTTTGACCGGGGTCCGGTACCATTGGTGGAGTCTTTTTAGATATGACTCCCAGTGGGAGCTGCATCGGGTAGCTTTATAGTTAATGTTGAAGGTATTTTCCCAACATTGTAAAGTTATTCATTCTGATAGGATTTTTTCCCAGTTGGTTAGGGAAGTTGTTTGTAATGTGAATTGTAAGTTTGTGAGGTATGTCTAGAAGGTGGAGATACGCTTACTTGGGTATTGAGGTTTGGTGCAGAAGAGGTAGGCTGTAATTGGAATCTTCGTGGTGTGGGGTAAGGTTGTTGTTTGTAGACAATGAGCAATTCTTAAGTATGTGAAGTGTTCAGTAGTAGGGAGATTATATTTGGTTTGGGGAATTTGGAAGGGGCATATAGATTGGTTGGTGTAGAGGTCTGTTATATTAGTTATATCTTGTTTTACCCATTGAGATAGTTCTAAAGATGGTATAAGGAGGTGTAATATATTAGTAGGGGTAGGGATATGTTTGATGTCCTTGAATTTAGTAGATAGGAGGCCACGCCAGGCTTGTAAAGAAGCTTGTATGCAAGGGTGTTTTGTTTGGTATTCTATTCGGTTGGTTGGTGAAATTAGGACTATATTTTGGGGTTTAAGCGGGTGAAAAGGAAGGGTTTCCATTGTGGACCAAATGTTTTCCTTTGATGGGTTCCACCAATAGCATATTTGGTCTAGAAGAGTAGCGGTATAGTAAGACTTGAGGTGTGGGAGTCCTGCTCCTCCCTTAGATGTAGGGTGTATTAGGAGATTGGTGGTGCATCTGGGTTTTTTAGAGTTCCATAGGAACTTTGTGAGAATTGTTTGTAGGCTACAGAAGAATGAGTTAGGAATTGGTATAGGGAGTGTTCGGAATATGTATAAGATTTTGGGTAGAATGTACATTTTCAGGGTTGCCACTCGTCCTAGTTTGGAGAGTTCTGAGGTGCGAAGTGTGGTAAGTTCTCGGGGAATGGTTTCAAGTAATGTTTCATGGTTTGCGGTGTATAGTTGGTCCGTCGTTGGTGTGAGTCTGATTCCTAAATATGGAATTTTATTCATTTCCTGTGAGAATGGGAATTGTTTGGTTAGTAGAGTTTGGAGTTGGGATGAGATGCGCAGGTTCAGTATCGAAGATTTGGGTTCGTTGAGTTTGTAGTATGAGACTGTTGAGTAGGTATAGAGGGGTGTGCGAATCGTTTTAAGGGGCATTTTTGGGTTGGTCACCACTAATATAATATCATCTGCAAATAGGCTGATTTTGTGTTCCACGTTGAGGTGTTTGATTCCTGTAAATGACCGGTCCTCTCTGAGTTTGGATGCTAGGGGTTCAATAAGAATTGCAAATATTATCGGGGAAAGTGGACAGCCTTGTCTGGTGCCGTTAGTGATGTCAAAAGGGTCAGATAATGTACCATCTGTCAATACTCTGGCTGAGGGATGTGAATATAGTGATAGGATGGCATTTAACATCCAACCTGTGATACCAAATTTTAGAAGAGTAAGTTACATAAATTGCCAGTGTATCCGGTCGAATGCTTTCTCTGCATCTAAAGATGGGAGTAAGGAGGGGTTTTTGGTGTTTTCTAAGTTGTGCAGGAGGGAAATAATTCTTCTGGTAGCGGCAGGGATGAAGCCTACTTGGTCCGAGTGAATTAAGGTGGGGAGTAGAGATGAGCGAATCGAAGTAGCCGAAGTGGAATTCGAGTCGAATATCGGAAAAATTTCGCGCCGAATCCGAAAAATAGCCTAATTCGGACGCGCGAATCGAAATTTTTCAGAAAATGGCGGCTGACATGTGCGGCGACGGAGCGGGGATGTCTGGGAAGGCGCGCAGACAAGGCGCGCTGACCCATAATGCATTCCTCAACGACATGTGATCGCATCAGCCAATCAGCAGCCAGCCAGCTAGCACTGTGTAATGGTCGAGCTATAAATAGCGGCCATTTTGGAATTCTTCATTTGCCTGCAGTCATTGAACATAGGCAGACCGCTCTGTATTAGGGACAGGGACAGAGTTAGGGCCACAGAAACGATACTTGGGGACAGAGAAACGATACTTAGGGACAGAGAACTATTACTCAGGGACACAGAATTGTTAATTAGGGCCACAGAATCGTTACTTAGGGACAAAGAAACGCTAGTTAGGGCCACAGAATTCATACTCAGGGACAGACAGAATTGTTAATGAGTGCCAGAGAATTGTTACTTAGGGCCACAGAAACGTTATTAGGGCCACAGAATTGTTACTCAGGGACAGACAGAATTGTTACTGAGTGCCAGAGAATTGTTACTTAGGGCCACAGAAACTTTAGTTAGGGCCACAGAATTGTTACTCAGGGACAGACACAGAATTGTTACTGAGGGCCACAGAACTGTTACTTAGGGCCACAGAATTGTTACTCGCACAGACACAGAATTGTTACTCGCACAGACACAGAATTGTTACTGAGGGCCACAGAACTGTTACTTAGGGCCACAGAATTGTTACTCGCACAGACACAGAATTGTTACACAGGGACACAGAACTGTTACTGAGGGCCACAGAACCGTTACTTAGGGCCACAGAATTGTTACTCGCACAGACACAGAATTGTTACTCGCACAGACACAGAATTGTTACTCGCACAGACACAGAATTGTTACTGAGGGCCACAGAACTGTTAGTTAGGGCCACAGAATTGTTACTCGCACAGACACAGAATTGTTACTCGCACAGACACAGAATTGTTACTGAGGGCCACAGAACTGTTACTTGGGGCCACAGAAACGTTAATCAGGGACACAGAATTGTTACTGAGGGCCACAGAACTGTTACTTAGGGCCACAGAATTGTTACTCGCACAGACACAGAATTGTTACACAGGGACACAGAACTGTTACTGAGGGCCACAGAACCGTTACTTAGGGCCACAGAATTGTTACTCGCACAGACACAGAATTGTTACTCGCACAGACACAGAATTGTTACTCGCACAGACACAGAATTGTTACTCAGGGACACAGAACTGTTACTGAGGGCCACAGAACTGTTACTTAGGGCCACAGAATTGTTGCTCGCACAGACACAGAATTCTTACTCGCACAGACACAGAATTGTTACTCAGGGACACAGAACTGTTACTTATGGGCCACAGAACTGTTAGTTAGGGCCACAGAATTGTTACTCGCACAGACACAGAATTGTTACTCGCACAGACACAGAATTGTTACTGAGGGCCACAGAACTGTTACTTGGGGCCACAGAAACGTTAATCAGGGACACAGAATTGTTACTGAGGGCCACAGAACTGTTACTTAGGGCCACAGAATTGTTACTCGCACAGACACAGAATTGTTACTGAGGGCCACAGAACTGTTACTTGGGGCCACAGAAACGTTAATCAGGGACACAGAATTGTTACTGAGGGCCACAGAACTGTTACTTAGGGCCACAGAATTGTTACTCGCACTGACACAGAATTGTTACACAGGGACACAGAACTGTTCCTGAGGGCCACAGAACCGTTACTTAGGGCCACAGAATTGTTACTCGCACAGACACAGAATTGTTACTCGCACAGACACAGAATTGTTACTCGCACAGACACAGAATTGTTACTCAGGGACACAGAACTGTTACTGAGGGCCACAGAACTGTTACTTAGGGCCACAGAATTGTTGCTCGCACAGACACAGAATTCTTACTCGCACAGACACAGAATTGTTACTCAGGGACACAGAACTGTTACTTAGGGCCACAGAACTGTTAGTTAGGGCCACAGAATTGTTACTCGCACAGACACAGAATTGTTACTCGCACAGACACAGAATTGTTACTGAGGGCCACAGAACTGTTACTTGGGGACACAGAAACGTTAATCAGGGACACAGAATTGTTACTGAGGGCCACAGAACTGTTACTTAGGGCCACAGAATTGTTACTCGCACAGACACAGAATTGTTACTGAGGGCCACAGAACTGTTACTTGGGGCCACAGAAACGTTAATCAGGGACACAGAATTGTTACTGAGGGCCACAGAACTGTTACTTAGGGCCACAGAATTGTTACTCGCACAGACACAGAATTGTTACTCAGGGACACAGAACTGTTACTGAGGGCCACAGAACTGTTACTTAGGGCCACAGAATTGTTACTCGCACAGACACAGAATTCTTACTCGCACAGACACAGAATTGTTACTGAGGGCCACAGAACTGTTACTTGGGGCCACAGAAACGTTAATCAGGGACACAGAATTGTTACTGAGGGCCACAGAACTGTTACTTAGGGCCACAGAATTGTTACTCGCACAGACACAGAATTGTTACTCGCACAGACACAGAATTGTTACTGAGGGCCACAGAACTGTTACTTGGGGCCACAGAAACGTTAATCAGGGACACAGAATTGTTACTGAGGGCCACAGAACTGTTAGGGCCACAGAATTGTTACTCGCACAGACACAGAATTGTTACTCGCACAGACACAGAATTGTTACACAGGGACACAGAACTGTTACTGAGGGCCACAGAACTGTTACTTAGGGCCACAGAATTGTTACTCGCACAGACACAGAATTGTTACTCGCACAGACACAGAATTGTTACTCAGGGACACAGAACTGTTACTGAGGGCCACAGAACTGTTACTTAGGGCCACAGAATTGTTACTCGCACAGACACAGAATTCTTACTCGCACAGACACAGAATTGTTACTCAGGGACACAGAACTGTTACTTGGGGCCACAGAAACGTTAATCAGGGACACAGAATTGTTACTGAGGGCCACAGAACTGTTACTTAGGGCCACAGAATTGTTACTCGCACAGACACAGAATTGTTACTCAGGGACACAGAATTGTTACTCAGGGACACATAATCGTTTAATTAAAGAGTATGTCAGACAACATGCAGAGGAGTGGCAGAGGAGGCAATGTTTTAGGAGTGAGCAGACGTGGCAGCAGAGGAAGGGGTCGAGGCAGCACTATTCGCAGCCAGAGGCCAGTGCTCCCGGTGTCATCCAGCGGTCGTGTCTCCACCGACAACCCTGCCGTCATCGATTGGTTGGCTCGGTCGTCTTCCTCTTCCCAGGTCACCTCTGACACCTACAGCCAACGGTCGGTGGGTACGTCAGACACAACCGTTAGTTGGCATGGCCCGGGACCAAGCCCACTGAAATCACGTGTCCTCTACCTGCCCCTGTCCTTTGGTGTTCCCTCACCAAGCGAAGTATCGCATGCTGTGGGCTCAGCCCCACTGTACAGTGAGGAAGAGCTAACAGAGGGCGGTCAGGAACGGGGGGAGACATCCGCCTTTTCAGCAGCCAGGCGAAGAAGTAGTGGCGAGGAGAGTGGCCCGGTAGCCGGTCTAGAGACAGGTCTGTCTCCTGACCCAGATGCAGCCGAGGGGGCTAGTAGTGAGGCGGAGACCCTACTTGATGATGAGGAGGTTGATCACACTTGGCAGCCTCGTCGTCATCAGGCAATTTCTTCCGCATCATCAGGAGAAGAGGGTGGCAGCTTGGCAGTGAGCGAAACAGTCGGTGGGTTGCCCAGGAGACAGCAGCAGGGTCGCAGCAGTGTCAGTGGAAGCAGTGTCAGTGGAGCCAAACGGCCACGGAGTAGAGCACCAGCTCCACTGCAGCCTACCACCACGGCCAGTAGTGGTGCCGGTGTGCACGGAGGAAGCAGCAGTCAGCCAGTGAGGAGTATCGGGGGCAAAGTTTCCTACTCGGCGGTGTGGCAATTTTTCGTCAAGCCGCCCGAGGAAGTAAACGTAGCCGTATGTCGACTATGTGGCCAGAAAGTCAAGCGTGGCCAGGGGGCCCATGTTGGGACTACAGCGTTGCGGCAGCATATGCAGCGTCGCCATTTGGTGGCCTGGGAAAACCGTGATAAAGATACGGCGGTTCTGCCCGCCCCAGCCCCCGCTCCATCACCCGCTCCGTTACTTGCTCCGTCACCCGACGTCAATCGCCCTCCATCAGCCAGTCAAGGCTCCAACACCTCTGCTGAGGGGAGTTGTCGCTCGTTGGCATCTTCCGCTCGTTCAGATGCTCCTTCTCCTGCTACTCCTCTTCACGGATTCCGTCAGCAGTCTTTCTTGGAATCCGTTTCCAAGAGACAACAGTTTGCGAGCACGCACCCGACGGTGCAAAAGCTGAACGTCCTCCTGTCCAAGTTGCTGGTGCTGCAGTCCCTCCCTTTCCAATTGGTGGACTCAGCACCTTTCAGAGAAATGATGGCTTGTGCCGCGCCGCGGTGGAGAGTGCCAAGCCGTCATTTCTTCGCCAAAAAGGCAGTGCCAGCCCTGCATTCACATGTAGAAGACATGGTGGGCCAGTCTTTGAGCATGTCGGTCTCTGCCAAAGTGCACGGCAGCGCTGACGTGCGGAGCTGTAACTACGGTCAGGGACAGTACATGTCATTTACGGCCCACTGGGTGAACGTGGTGCCGTCACAGCCGCACCAGCAACTTGGACAGGTCACGCCGCTTTTGCCTCCACGTTTGCACGTCCTTGGTCCGGCAAAGATGTCCGCCTCTACCACCTCTTCTTCCGCCGTGTCCTCAGCCGCCACCCCCGTGCCAAGTCCCATTACCCGACCGGCATATCACATGTGCAGGGCGCAACGGTGTCACGCTGTTCTGCACCTGGTATGCCTTGGCGAACGTAGTCACACAGGGGAGGAACTTCTGAGTGTAATGAACAGAGAAATCGACAGATGGCTGTCTCCGCGCAAACTGAAAATCGGAACCATGTTGACCGACAACGGAAAGAACATGGTGTCTGCTCTGCGTCAAGGAAGGTTGTGCCATGCGCCATGCATGGCTCACGTGTTCAATCTGGTTGTCAAGCGGTTCCTAAAATCCACCATCCCACTGCAAGACATCCTTAAAATGTCACGTAAACTTTGCATGCATTTCAGCCATTCCTACACCGCAAAGCACACCCTCCTTGAGCTGCAGCGGCAGAACGGAATTCCACATCATCGCCTGATCTGCGACGTTGCAACAAGGTGGAATTCAACCCTACACATGTTAGACCGCCTTTACGAGCAGCGAAAGGCCATCACCGATTTCCTGATGTTACAAGCGGATAAAGGTACTCCCCTGTGTAACTTCGATGTCAGCCATTGGCAGATCATGCGTGACACCTGCCGCTTGCTCAGGCCCTTTGAGGAGGCCACGCTATTCGTGAGTCGGCAGGACTATGGGATGAACGACGTCATTCCTCTGTTGCACGTCCTTGAACAAATGCTGTTAACAATGGCTGGTCAGGGTGCGGTAGACGTGGCGCACAGATCTCAACGCCACATGACCCCTGTGGGGGCAGGACAGGAAGAAGAGGAGGAGGTAGAGGAGGACATTTGTGCTCAGGAATTATTGAGTGAAATGGGTGGTTTTTCCACTCAGCGGACAGGAGTGGAGGAGCAGGAGCATCTGGTAGAGGAGGAGGAGGAGGAGACAGAGGACCCAGACGCACCGTGGCAGTATGCTGTGGAGATGGAGGCAGGGAGTCCCTCGCATTCCTTGGCACAAATGGCCCATAGCATGCTCGGTTGCTTGCGTAGCGACAGCCGAATAATAACCATCAGACAGAGGGATGACTTTTGGCTGTCCACCTTGTTGGACCCTCGCTACCGTTCAAAAATGGTGGCCTTTTTCACACCTGCTGAGAGGGAGGCCAAAATAACGTACTATAAAAACCACCTATGTAGTCAGTTGGTCTCTGCCTTTGTGCGCCAACGTCCATCCTCAGACACTGTGGGCCCTGTGCGCTCGCGTTCCGCTGCCATGGCAGCAGGGGAGGGGTGGGGTGGTAGGAGCAGTGGCAGCTCCACCAGCAGCGGCTGCCTCAGTCTGCAGTCGATGATGAGTAGCTTTCTTCACCAGCGCAGTGAGGAAACTACTAACCAGCCGCAGCAGCAGCAGCATCAGGTGGACCTGGAGCAGGACCTCAAACAACAGGCTTGGGCCTACTTGGACAGCACCCTGCCAACCGAGGTAGACAATCCCCTTGACTACTGGTCAACGAAACTTGACCTTTGGCCCCAACTAGCTGAATTTGCCCTTGAAAGGCTGTCATGCCCGGCCAGTAGCGTGGCATCGGAGCGCGTTTTTAGTGCGGCAGGAGGTATTGTAACTCCGCGGAGGACACGACTGTCCACCCAAAGTGTGGAGAGACTCACGTTTGTGAAAATGAATCAGGCGTGGATTAGTCTGGATTTCAAACCACCAGTTCCTGACACAACTGACTAAATCCGCCATGAATCATGCCTCAAACATGTGCCACTTTGAGGTCTCCTCACACACTGCTGGTGTGTTGAATTTTTTGACATAGGGTGCTGGCAGATTACGGGCCTCGTATAGCTGCTGCCAGGCCCCTAATCTGCCATGGGCCCCTATATACCGCCTCCTCATGCTGCTGCCAAGTCCAGAGTCTCTCATGGGTCCCTGTACGGCCTCCCATTGCTGCTGTCTCCATCGCCACACTCTGCCATGTGCCACTTTCAGGTCTCCTCACACACTGCTGGTGTGTAGAATTTTTTGAAATAGGGTGCTGGCAGATTACGGGCCTCCTATAGCTGCTGCCAGGCCCCTAATCTGCCATAGGCCCCTATATACCGCCTCCTCATGCAGCTGCCAAGTCCAGAGTCTCTCATGGGTCCCTGTACGGCCTCCCATTGCTGCTGTCTCCATCGCCACACTCTGCCATGTGCCACTTTCAGGTCTCCTCACACACTGCTGGTGTGTAGAATTTTTTGACATAGGGTGCTGGCAGATTACGGGCCTCCCATAGCTGCTGCCAGGCCCCTAATCTGCCATGGGCCCCTATATACCGCCTCCTCATGCTGCTGCCAAGTCCAGAGTCTCTCATGGGTCCCTGTACGGCCTCCCATTGCTGCTGTCTCCATCGCCACACTCTGCCATGTGCCACTTTCAGGTCTCCTCACACACTGCTGGTGTGTAGAATTTTTTGACATAGGGTGCTGGCAGATTACGGGCCTCCCATTGCTGCTGCCAGGCCCCTAATCTGCCAGGGGCCCCTATACCGCCTCCTCATGCTGCTGCCAAGTCCAGAGTCTCTCATGGGTCCCTGTACGGCCTCCCATTGCTGCTGTCTCCATCGCCACACTCTGCCATGTGCCACTTTCAGGTCTCCTCACACACTGCTGGTGTGTAGAATTTTTTGACATAGGGTGCTGGCAGATTACGGGCCTCCTATAGCTGCTGCCAGGCCCCTAATCTGCCATAGGCCCCTATATACCGCCTCCTCATGCTGCTGCCAAGTCCAGAGTCTCTCATGGGTCCCTGTACGGCCTCCCATTGCTGCTGTCTCCATCGCCACACTCTGCCATGTGCCACTTTCAGGTCTCCTCACACACTGCTGGTGTGTAGAATATTTTGACATAGGGTGCTGGCAGATTACGGGCCTCCCATAGCTGCTGCCAGGCCCCTAATCTGCCATGGGCCCCTATATACCGCCTCCTCATGCTGCTGCCAGGTCCAGAGTCTCTCATGGGTCCCTGTACGGCCTCCCATTGCTGCTGTCTCCATCGCCACACTCTGCCATGTGCCACTTTCAGGTCTCCTCACACACTGCTGGTGTGTAGAATTTTTTGACATAGGGTGCTGGCAGATTACGGGCCTCCCATAGCTGCTGCCAGGCCCCTAATCTGCCATGGGCCCCTATATACCGCCTCCTCATGCTGCTGCCAAGTCCAGAGTCTCTCATGGGTCCCTGTACGGCCTCCCATTGCTGCTGTCTCCATCGCCACACTCTGCCATGTGCCACTTTCAGGTCTCCTCACACACTGCTGGTGTGTAGAATTTTTTGACATAGGGTGCTGGCAGATTACGGGCCTCCCATAGCTGCTGCCAGGCCCCTAATCTGCCATGGGCCCCTATATACCGCCTCCTCATGCTGCTGCCAGGTCCACAGTGTCTCATGCCATGTGCCACTTTCAGGTCTCCTCACACTGCTGGTGTGTTGAATTTTTTGACATAGGGTGCTGGCAGATTATGGGCCTCCTATAGCTGCTGCCAGGCCCCTAATCTGCCATAGGCCCCTATATACCGCCTCCTCATGCTGCTGCCAGGTCCAGAGTCTCTCATGGTTCCCTGTACGGCCTCCCATTGCTGCTGTCTCCATCGCCACACTCTGCCATGTGCCACTTTCAGGTCTCCTCACACTGCTGGTGTGTAGAATTTTTTGACATAGGGTGCTGGCAGATTACGGGCCTCCTATAGCTGCTGCCAGGCCCCTAATCTGCCATAGGCCCCTATATACCGCATCCTCATGCTGCTGCCAGGTCCACAGTGTCTCATGCCATGTGCCACTTTCAGGTCTCCTCACACTGCTGGTGTGTTGAATTTTTTGACATAGGGTGCTGGCAGATTACGGGCCTCCCATAGCTGCTGCCAGGCCCCTAATCTGCCATAGGCCCCTATATACCGCCTCCTCATGCTGCTGCCAGGTCCAGAGTCTCTCATGGGTCCCTGTACGGCCTCCCATTGCTGCTGTCTCCATCGCCACACTCTGCCATGTGCCACTTTCAGGTCTCCTCACACACTGCTGGTGTGTAGAATTTTTTGACATAGGGTGCTGGCAGATTACGGGCCTCCCATTGCTGCTGCCAGGCCCCTAATCTGCCATGGGCCCCTATACCGCCTCCTCATGCTGCTGCCAAGTCCAGAGTCTCTCATGGGTCCCTGTACGGCCTCCCATTGCTGCTGTCTCCATCGCCACACTCTGCCATGTGCCACTTTCAGGTCTCCTCACACACTGCTGGTGTGTAGAATTTTTTGACATAGGGTGCTGGCAGATTACGGGCCTCCCATTGCTGCTGCCAGGCCCCTAATCTGCCATGGGCCCCTATACCGCCTCCTCATGCTGCTGCCAAGTCCAGAGTCTCTCATGGGTCCCTGTACGGCCTCCCATTGCTGCTGTCTCCATCGCCACACTCTGCCATGTGCCACTTTCAGGTCTCCTCACACACTGCTGGTGTGTAGAATTTTTTGACATAGGGTGCTGGCAGATTACGGGCCTCCCATAGCTGCTGCCAGGCCCCTAATCTGCCATGGGCCCCTATATACCGCCTCCTCATGCTGCTGCCAGGTCCAGAGTCTCTCATGGGTCCCTGTACGGCCTCCCATTGCTGCTGTCTCCATCGCCACACTCTGCCATGTGCCACTTTCAGGTCTCCTCACACACTGCTGGTGTGTAGAATTTTTTGACATAGGGTGCTGGCAGATTACGGGCCTCCCATAGCTGCTGCCAGGCCCCTAATCTGCCATGGGCCCCTATATACCGCCTCCTCATGCTGCTGCCAAGTCCAGAGTCTCTCATGGGTCCCTGTACGGCCTCCCATTGCTGCTGTCTCCATCGCCACACTCTGCCATGTGCCACTTTCAGGTCTCCTCACACTGCTGGTGTGTAGAATTTTTTGACATAGGGTGCTGGCAGATTACGGGCCTCCTATAGCTGCTGCCAGGCCCCTAATCTGCCATAGGCCCCTATATACCGCATCCTCATGCTGCTGCCAGGTCCACAGTGTCTCATGCCATGTGCCACTTTCAGGTCTCCTCACACTGCTGGTGTGTTGAATTTTTTGACATAGGGTGCTGGCAGATTACGGGCCTCCCATAGCTGCTGCCAGGCCCCTAATCTGCCATAGGCCCCTATATACCGCCTCCTCATGCTGCTGCCAGGTCCAGAGTCTCTCATGGGTCCCTGTACGGCCTCCCATTGCTGCTGTCTCCATCGCCACACTCTGCCATGTGCCACTTTCAGGTCTCCTCACACACTGCTGGTGTGTAGAATTTTTTGACATAGGGTGCTGGCAGATTACGGGCCTCCCATTGCTGCTGCCAGGCCCCTAATCTGCCATGGGCCCCTATACCGCCTCCTCATGCTGCTGCCAAGTCCAGAGTCTCTCATGGGTCCCTGTACGGCCTCCCATTGCTGCTGTCTCCATCGCCACACTCTGCCATGTGCCACTTTCAGGTCTCCTCACACACTGCTGGTGTGTAGAATTTTTTGACATAGGGTGCTGGCAGATTACGGGCCTCCCATTGCTGCTGCCAGGCCCCTAATCTGCCATGGGCCCCTATACCGCCTCCTCATGCTGCTGCCAAGTCCAGAGTCTCTCATGGGTCCCTGTACGGCCTCCCATTGCTGCTGTCTCCATCGCCACACTCTGCCATGTGCCACTTTCAGGTCTCCTCACACACTGCTGGTGTGTAGAATTTTTTGACATAGGGTGCTGGCAGATTACGGGCCTCCCATAGCTGCTGCCAGGCCCCTAATCTGCCATGGGCCCCTATATACCGCCTCCTCATGCTGCTGCCAGGTCCACAGTGTCTCATGCCATGTGCCACTTTCAGGTCTCCTCACACTGCTGGTGTGTAGAATTTTTTGACATAGGGTGCTGGCAGATTACGGGCCTCCTATAGCTGCTGCCAGGCCCCTAATCTGCCATGGGCCCCTATATACCGCCTCCTCATGCTGCTGCCAGGTCCAGAGTCTCTCATGGGTCCCTGTACGGTCTCCCATTGCTGCTGTCTCCATCGCCACACTCTGCCATGTGCCACTTTCAGGTCTCCTCACACTGCTGGTGTGTAGAATTTTTTGACATAGGGTGCTGGCAGATTACGGGCCTCCTATAGCTGCTGCCAGGCCCCTAATCTGCCATAGGCCCCTATATACCACCTCCTCATGCTGCTGCCAGGTCCAGAGTCTCTCATGGGTCCCTGTACGGCCTCCCATTGCTGCTGTCTCCATCGCCACACTCTGCCATGTGCCACTTTCAGGTCTCCTCACACTGCTGGTGTGTAGAATTTTTTGACATAGGGTGCTGGCAGATTACGGGCCTCCTATAGCTGCTGCCAGGCCCCTAATCTGCCATAGGCCCCTATATACCGCCTCCTCATGCTGCTGCCAGGTCCAGAGTCTCTCATGGGTCCCTGTACGGCCTCCCATTGCTGCTGTCTCCATCGCCACACTCTGCCATGTGCCACTTTCAGGTCTCCTCACACTGCTGGTGTGTAGAATTTTTTGACATAGGGTGCTGGCAGATTACGGGCCTCTTATAGCTGCTGCCAGGCCCCTAATCTGCCATAGGCCCCTATATACCGCCTCCTCATGCTGCTGCCAGGTCCAGAGTCTCTCATGGGTCCCTGTACGGCCTCCCATTGCTGCTGTCTCCATCGCCACACTCTGCCATGTGCCACTTTCAGGTCTCCTCACACTGCTGGTGTGTAGAATTTTTTGACATAGGGTGCTGGCAGATTACGGGCCTCCCATAGCTGCTGCCAGGCCCCTAATCTGCCATAGGCCCCTATATACCGCCTCCTCATGCTGCTGCCAGGTCCAGAGTCTCTCATGGGTCCCTGTACGGCCTCCCATTGCTGCTGTCTCCATCGCCACACTCTGCCATGTGCCACTTTCAGGTCTCCTCACACACTGCTGGTGTGTAGAATTTTTTGACATAGGGTGCTGGCAGATTACGGGCCTCCTATAGCTGCTGCCAGGCCCCTAACCTGCCATAGGCCCCTATATACCGCCTCCTCATGCTGCTGCCAGGTCCAGAGTCTCTCATGGGTCCCTGTACGGCCTCCCATTGCTGCTGTCTCCATCGCCACACTCTGCCATGTGCCACTTTCAGGTCTCCTCACACACTGCTGGTGTGTAGAATTTTTTGACATAGGGTGCTGGCAGATTACGGGCCTCCCATAGCTGCTGCCAGGCCCCTAATCTGCCATGGGCCCCTATATACCGCCTCCTCATGCTGCTGCCAAGTCCAGAGTCTCTCATGGGTCCCTGTTCGGCCTCCCATTGCTGCTGTCTCCATTGCCACACTCTGCCATGTGCCACTTTCAGGTCTCCTCACACCGCTGGTGTGTAGAATTTTTTGACATAGGGTGCTGGCAGATTACGGGCCTCCTATAGCTGCTGCCAGGCCCCTAATCTGCCATGGGCCCCTATATACCGCCTCCTCATGCTGCTTCCAGGTCCAGAGTCTCTCATGGGTCCCTGTACGGCCTCCCATTGCTGCTGTCTCCATCGCCACACTCTGCCATGTGCCACTTTCAGGTCTCCTCACACTGCTGGTGTGTAGAATTTTTTGACATAGGGTGCTGGCAGATTACGGGCCTCTTATAGCTGCTGCCAGGCCCCTAATCTGCCATAGGCCCCTATATACCGCCTCCTCATGCTGCTGCCAAGTCCAGAGTCTCTCATGGGTCCCTGTACGGCCTCCCATTGCTGCTGTCTCCATCGCCACACTCTGCCATGTGCCACTTTCAGGTCTCCTCACACTGCTGGTGTGTAGAATTTTTTGACATAGGGTGCTGGCAGATTACGGGCCTCCCATAGCTGCTGCCAGGCCCCTAATCTGCCATAGGCCCCTATATACCGCCTCCTCATGCTGCTGCCAAGTCCAGAGTCTCTCATGGGTCCCTGTACGGCCTCCCATTGCTGCTGTCTCCATCGCCACACTCTGCCATGTGCCACTTTCAGGTCTCCTCACACCGCTGGTGTGTAGAATTTTTTGACATAGGGTGCTGGCAGATTACGGGCCTCCTATAGCTGCTGCCAGGCCCCTAATCTGCCATGGGCCCCTATATACCGCCTCCTCATGCTGCTGCCAGGTCCAGAGTCTCTCATGGGTCCCTGTACGGCCTCCCATTGCTGCTGTCTCCATCGCCACACTCTGCCATGTGCCACTTTCAGGTCTCCTCACACTGCTGGTGTGTTCAATTTTTTGACATAGGGTGCTGGCAGATTACGGGCCTCCCATAGCTGCTGCCAGGCCCCTAATCTGCCATGGGCCCCTATACCGCCTCCTCATGCTGCTGCCAGGTCCACAGTCTCTCATGCCATGTGCCACTTTCAGGTCTCCTCACACTGCTGGTGTGTTGAATTTTTTGACATAGGGTGCTGGCAGATCACGGGCCTCCCATAGCTGCTGCCAGGCCCCTAATCTGCCATGGGCCCCTATACCGCCTCCTCATGCTGCTGCCAAGTCCAGAGTGTGTCATGGGTCCCTGTACGGCCTCCCATTGCTGCTGTCTCCATAGCCACACTCTGCC
Source organism: Staurois parvus (assembly GCF_062004578.1). Taxonomy (NCBI): domain Eukaryota; kingdom Metazoa; phylum Chordata; class Amphibia; order Anura; family Ranidae; genus Staurois; species Staurois parvus. The sequence goes on along the minus strand of NW_028318646.1, from coordinate 4,011,443 downwards.
ATGTGCCACTTTCAGGTCTCCTCACACTGCTGGTGTGTTGAATTTTTTGACATAGGGTGCTGGCAGATTACGGGCCTCCCATTGCTGCTGCCAGGCACGTAATCTGCCATGGGCCCCCGTACCGACTCCTCATGCTGTGACGTTGCAACAAGGTGGAATTCAACCCTACATATGTTAGACCGCCTTTACGAACAGCGAAAGGCCATCACAGATTTCCTGATGTTAAAAGCGGATAAAGGTACTCCCTGTGTAACTTAGATGTCAGCCATTGGCAGCTCATGCGTGACACCTGCGCTTGCTCAGGCCCTTTGAGGAGGCCACGCTATTCGTGAGTCGGCAGGACTATGGGATGAACGACGTCATTATTCTGTTGCACGTCCTGGAACAAATGCTGTTAACAATGGCTGGTCAGGGTGCGGTAGACGTGGCGCACAGATCTCAACGCCACATGACCCCTGTGGGGGCAGGACAGGAAGAAGAGGAGGAGGTAGAGGAGGACATTGGTGCTCAGGAATTATTGAGTGAAATGGGTGGTTTTTCCACTCAGCGGACAGGAGTGGAGGAGCAGGAGCATCTGGTAGAGGAGGAGGAGGAGGAGACAGAGGACCCAGACGCACCGTGGCAGTATGCTGTGGAGATGGAGGCAGGGAGTCCCTCGCATTCCTTGGCACAAATGGCCCATAGCATGCTCGGTTGCTTGCGTAGCGACAGCCGAATAATAACCATCAGACAGAGGGATGACTTTTGGCTGTCCACCTTGTTGGACCCTCGCTACCGTTCAAAAATGGTGGCCTTTTTCACACCTGCTGAGAGGGAGGCCAAAATAACGTACTATAAAAACCACCTATGTAGTCAGCTGGTCTCTGCCTGTCTGCGCCAACGTCCATCCTCAGACACTGTGGGCCCTGTGCGCTCGCGTTCCGCTGCCATGGCAGCAGGGGAGGGGTGGGGTGGTAGGAGCAGTGGCAGCTCCACCAGCAGCGGCTGCCTCAGTCTGCAGTCGATGATGAGTAGCTTTCTTCACCAGCGCAGTGAGGAAACTACTAACCAGCCGCAGCAGCAGCAGCATCAGGTGGACCTGGAGCAGGACCTCAAACAACAGGCTTAGGCCTACTTGGACAGCACCCTGCCAACCGAGGTAGACAATCCCCTTGACTACTGGGCAACGAAACTTGACCTTTGGCCCCAACTAGCTGAATTTGCCCTTGAAAGGCTGTCATGCCCGGCCAGTAGCGTGGCATCGGAGCGCGTGTTTAGTGCGGCAGGAGGTATTGCAACTCCGCGGAGGACACGACTGTCCACCCAAAGTGTGGAGAGACTGACGTTTGTGAAAATGAATCAGGCGTGGATTAGTCTGGATTTCAAACCACCAGTTCCTGACACAACTGACTAAATCCGCCATGAATCATGCCCCAAACATGTGCCACTTTCAGGTCTCCTCACACTGCTGGTGTGTTACATTTTTTGTCATAGGGTGCTGGCAGATTACGGGCCTCCCATAGCTGCTGCCAGGCCCCTAATCTGCCATGGGCCCCTATACCGCCTCCTCATGCTGCTGCCAAGTCCAGAGTCTCTCATGGGTCCCTGTACGGCCTCCCATTGCTGCTGTCTCCATCGCCACACTCTGCCATGTGCCACTTTCAGGTCTCCTCACACTGCTGGTGTATTCCATTTTTTGTCATAGGGTGCTGGCAGATTACGGGCCTCCTATAGCTGCTGCCAGGCCCCTAATCTGCCATGGGCCCCTATACCGCCTCCTCATGCTGCTGCCAGGTCCAGAGTCTCTCATGGGTCCCTGTACGGCCTCCCATTGCTGCTGTCTCCATCGCCACACTCTGCCATGTGCCACTTTCAGGTCTCCTCACACTGCTGGTGGGTTCCATTTTCTGTCATAGGGTGCTGGCAGATTACGGGCCTCCCATAGCTGCTGCCAGGCCCCTAATCTGCCATGGGCCCCCGTACCGACTCCTCATGCTGCTGCCAGGCCCGTAATCTGTCATGGGCCCCTGTTGTCGCTTGTTGGCATATTCCGCTCGTTCAGATGTTCCTTCTCCTGCTACTCCTCTTCACGGATTCCGTCAGCAGTCTTTCTTGGAATCCATTTCCAAGAGACAACAGTTTGCGAGCACGCACCAGACGGTGCAGAAGCTGAACGTCCTCCTGTCCAAGTTGCTGCTGCCAGGCTCGTAATCTGTCATGCGCCCCTGTACCGCCTCCTCATGCTGCTGCCAGGTCCAGAGTGTGTCATGGGCCCCCGTACCGACTCCTCATGCTGCTGCCAGGCCCGTAATCTGTCATGGGCCCCTGTACCGCCTCCCCATGCTGCTGCCAGGTCCAGAGTGTGTCATGGGTCCCTGTACGGCCTCCCATTGCTGCTGCCAGGCCCGTAATCTGCCATGGGCCCCCGTACCGCCTCCTCATGCTGCTGCCAGGTCCAGAGTGTGTCATGGGTCCCTGTACGGCCTCCCATTGCTGCTGTCTCTATCGCCACACTCTGCCATGTGCCACTTTCAGGTCTCCTCACACTGCTGGTGGTTTCCATTTTTGTCATAGGGTGCTGTATGGCCTCCCATTGCTGCTGCCTCCACCGCCACACTGTGGCTCCACACTCTGGTTTTGGCCCCGTGACTGGCCAAATGAGTGAAGTGTGCGGTGATTCTAAGATCGACGGCACTCATCTGCATGTCATACTGACTGACAGTATTATTTCTCTTCCCCAGCAGACTCCAAGGGCATTTAAATTAAAGGTACAGTGTTCAGCACTATTATTAAGTCTCTCTGAAGCCTAGAAACACCCTTTTTTAAGTTAAATTCACAGCGAATATATTCGACTCGAATCAAAATTTTTCCACGAATTCGCCGAATCAGTCGAATCGAATTTTTGAATACTTCGCTCATCTCTAGTGGGGAGGTATGGGAGAATTCTTCAGGATATGATTTTTGCATATAGTTTTATGTCGGTATTAAGTAACCAGATTGGCCTGTAGTTTTGGACAAATTGTGGGTCTTTGCCAGGTTTTGGTATAGTTGTTATGATGGATTGTAGCATGTCTTTAGGGAATGAACTTATGATGGCAGCATGGTTGAAGAGTCTGGTCAGGTATGGTGATAGGTCTGTGGAGAATTGTTTATAATATTCATTAGTGTATCCATCATTTCCTGGAGATTTGTTGAGTGGAAGTGTTTTAATGGTTGTTTCTATTTCCTTGGGGGAAATTGGGAGAGAGATGGCATCGAGTTGGGCTGGGGAAAGTTGAGCGAGGTTGGTCATATGTAGAAATTGTTGTATGGATGCGATTGCTGGTTGAGTAGTGTCTGGATCATTTTTGAGATTATATAGGTTTTGGTAATATTTTGCCAAGGCGTTAGCTATATCTTGCGGGTTTGTGTTTAGGGTATTCGTGGATGGGTGCTTAATTGAAGCTATTTTGCATTTTAGGCGTTTTTGTTTTATTGTTTTGGATAATAATGAACTGGCTTTATTACCTAGTGAGTAGAATTTTGCCTTCATTTTTTGGAGATTTAGATCATATTTGTAAAGTAGGAGGGATCTTAATTTGTTTCTGTCTGATGTAAGAGAGGAAGAGATTGAAGAACCGGGATTTTTTGTTTTTTTCTTCGTTTGTTTTGATTGAGGCGATGAGTTGATTTATTTGTTGGTTTCTATGTTTAGTAAAGTATCAGGTGTATCGTTAGTTTCAGAAAATGCATTGTGCGCATCTAGTATCTGTTGCTTGCAGTCTCGGTTTTTCAGTCGCCATATTTGGGGTATCGAAGAATGTTGGTTGCGGTCAAAGAGAGATAGTGAGTGGAGCATGGTCTGACCATGTAATGGTGCCAATCTTGGAGGAGGTGACGTGTTGTAAAGTCCAGTTATCGGTGATGAAGAAATCAATTCTGGAATAGGATAAATGGAATGGAGAGTAGTAGGCATAGTCCTTTTCTGTGCTGTGTTGACATCTCCAGATGTCGTAGAGATAGTTGGAATTGAGGACTTGGTTGAAGGACTGTTTTGAAGATCTTTTGTTGGATGAAGAGTCCAGAAGAGGATTACCGATAATGTTAAAGTCTCCACCGATGAGTAGTCTGCCTATTCTGTGTTGAGTAATGATGGAGTTAAGTTTATTGAAGAATTGTAGTTGATTGGTATTAGGGCCATAGATGTTCACCAATGAGTATGGAGTGTCGTTGATTTTGCAGATCAATATATGGTAACGGCCTTGTGGGACTGCTGTTTCTGAATTGAATTGGAACTGAAGGGAGTCTCTTATGGCTGTAATGATGCCATTTTTCTTTTTAGGGTTTGTTGCCATATATATTGTGGAGGGGTGGAGAATGTTGAGTTTAGGAATTTTGGATGAGGCAAAGTGGGTCTCCTGTAGGAATAGGATGTCAGGTTGTATGGAGTGGACTTCTCTCGAGAGTAAGGATCTCTTGAAAGGGGAGTTGAGACATTTAGCGAAGTTATAGTAATCATTTTGTTGATTGTAGGTGGATTGGATCTCGTAGCAATGGTGTTTCAGATATTGTGGAAGGAAGTGATTTTCCGCATGACGGGGATAGTGGACTGCCAAATATGTAGCTAGGTGGGCTTGGATTGGTCATAGTTGTGGTAGGAATATTCCATTATGTAGAGGGGATTGTTGGGAGGGATAATTCTTGCGACCATTGACTGGTAAAGTGGGATATGAACAGGGAAAAAAAGACTTGTATAAAAACAAGTAACGTGTAGCAATGTCTGCTACTGTATAATGTGGAGGCAGTGCTGTATTTAGGTTTCATGCTGCCCTAGGCAATGCAAAACTTGGCTCCCCTCCCCCCACGGACCCTGACACCGACCAACACCCACTCCTCCATGAAGAGAGCCTGATATTGACCAACACCCCAGCCCCCACCCCCACCCGAGAGAGCCTTCCACTACTACCGCCCCCCATACACTGGCAACCCATGGCCTTCACCCCAGCAAGAGATAAGACACTCACCTTCACAGCTCTGGACATCCCCAGGAACAAGAGTCAGGCTCTGCATAAACCATCAAGCAGTCTGCAGCTGCCACCTGGTCCCTGTACCTCGTGTGTCCCTTCTTCCATTCCTTCTTTCGGGGGGACGGCGCTGCCCCGCTGAAAAATGCTGCTGCCCCCCTGAAAAATGCCGCCCTATGCAAATGCCTTGTTTGCCTTGTGGTAAATACACCCCTGTGTGGAGGCATGAGTACGCATGACTCATTAGAGAGCTCATGCCTGAGAAAAACTTGGGAGTTCAGCATATTCGATTAGGGGCCGATTGCCAGCTGAATGCTTTAGGAAGTGAGGCCCAGGGTGTTGGCATAGAGATATTATATATGAGCGTGAGGTTATGACCATTCTGCGTCCATCTGTTGCGGACGGTTGGAGGCTGGTTGGTGGGAGTCTACTGGAATGATGTTCCATGTTTTCACTGGTTCGATGCCTGCTTCTAGAGATTTGATTGTGTAAAATCTGCCTTGGTGTGTGACGGTTAGTTTCGTGGGGAAGCCCCATTGGTATCCAATTCCATGATTCTGTAATGCTTTTGTTATGGTGACAAGCTTCTTATGATTGGAAAGTGTAGCTTTGGATAGGTCTGCGAACAATTTGATGTTTGCTTAGGCTGTTGGAATTGAAGTAGAATTCCTTGCAGCAATAATTATTCTTTCTTTCACGTGGTAAAAGTGTATACGCGCCAGTGTATCCCTGGGGTCCGTCGCTGGTAGGAATGACGGTTTAGGGATTCTATGTGTGCGGTCTATAACCAGTTCTACATCTGTGAGGGTAGGGATGAGGTTTTTCATATATTGTTGAATATATGGGACTATGGCATCTATAGTGATGGATTCTGGGATGCCATGGAATTTGATGTTATTTCACCTGGAGCGATCTTCTAAATCTGCTAATTTGAGATTGATTTATTCAATGTCAGCTTCATGGTCTGTGTGTGCATCTATGAGGTCATATGTGTGGTACACATTTCTCCTAGCTTGTTCTTGATATGGTGGATACGTTGTTCTTGTTTTTGAACCGTATTTGAGATAATGATGCTGTCAGGTCATTATGCAGTGTTTGTCGCAGAGAAAGAAGCATGGTTTTCATGGAAATCTCTTTGATAGGTTGGTCAGAAGCAGGATAGGATTCAATTAAAGATGGAGCATTAGCTGTAGGAATTGTAGCTGAGAGAGAAGGTTGTCTGTCAGAAGGTGATTCTGTGTCCAGTCTGGGTCTGGATTTTGCAGGGCTACTGGTTGTAGGAGACAGAAGGGGAGAGGCTCACCCGGATCTCCTGGGTATAATGATCCCTTCCCCCTGGGGTCCAGATGATATTCTGCCTGGTATACTGCGCTTTCCCCTTCATGTGAGGAGAGGCCGTTTTGCATGCAGCCGGCGCCATCTTGGCTGCAGGGGCTGAGTGCAGGGAAGAAACTTGTCTTCTTCCCTGGGTGCCCCGGAGTTTTGCGGTGGCGGGTCATACCCTGTTCGGGTTCCGTGACCCTTATGTGGCTCTCTGTGGGGTTTGTATTCACTGGGGTCGGAGTGAGCTGCTAACGAGCTGGCAGATGGACGGAGCTCACCTCACTGAACGTCCATCTTTGGAGACGGCCGCGCATGCCGTGACAACACGCTTTTAGGATCACCCCAAACGATCCTTAAGGGTACTTCCTCATCACAGGGAAAAGATGTCACATATACTTCTTTATGCAGCAACTCCTACTCCTCTCAGCTTCCTTAAGATAATGGTACTGCAATACAGATCACTCTCCACCTTATATATTCCAATTGAAAAAACGCCCTTCACCACATTCTATGGGTGTACTGCATGGGCTGGGTGTACTAATATGGCCTCTACGCCAGGAAGGCCATATTGGTACACCCAGCTCATGCAGTACACCCATAGAATGTGGTGAAGGGCGTTTTTTCAATTGGAATATATAAGGTGGAGAGTGAGCTGTATTGCAGTACCATTATCTTAACCTCCTTAGCGGTATTCCCGAGTGTAGCTCAGGGTAGAGTTTCAGTACCACAAGCGGTAACCCCGAGCTACACTCGGGCTTACCATGCAGCGTTGCACAGGGATTCCCTGCAGCGCTTACCTTGTCCTTCGCTCCCAAGATGCGTCCCCTGCAGTGTCCCCGGCCATCTCCTCCGGCCGATGCCGGCATCCGTCTTCCGTGTTCCGGTCCCTGTGACGTCGGGACGTATGGGTGCCGGAACCGGCGGCAAATTTGAAAATGTTTTTAAAAACGATTATTTCATAGCAAAACATTGCTGTTTCAAAGCATTTCACATACATTTTGTCCCTACTGCTTTGTCCTGTGCCGTGCCTGCATTTTGACTGTTCTTTCTGCCTGGAAACTTAGAAAAGTCCATGGCGTCCAAAAAGCGTCCCTTTAGGTCAAAATCGGTTTTAGACCGGCTAGAGAACAGCGATAGTAAATCAGAACTACTTGCATAATTGAGTGATAATGATTTGTGGGGAAATTCGTCATCAGACACTGAAAACGATTCTGCGACTTTGCTCAGTGATGTGCGAACTTGGCGCTATATTTCAAATTTCAGTGTTTTTTTGGTTTGATTATATTATTGAATTAAATTTATTATTATTATATTATTATTTTTTCTGAGTATTTATTAAATTATAATTTATGATTTCGTGTTTCAAGTTTTATCATACCCGGAATGTTTACTTGACTCTTGCTCGGACAGATTTTAGTGAGTTATTCCTAAATTACAGGCCTACAATAAAAAAACTACATATTTCCATGCAAAAAAATGGTACCGCTTTCAGCACCAAAAATCTGAAATAATCATACCGCTAGGGAGGTTAAGGAAGCTGAGAGGAGTAGGAGTTGCTGCATAAAGGAGTATATGTGACATCTTTTCCCTGTGATGAGGAAGTACCCTTAAGGATCATCTGGGGTGATCCTAAAAGCGTGTTGGCCCTTAGGGTCAAGGTTTGGAGGTGAGCGGGCATTTCTGCTAGTTTGAGGATTTGACACTAGAGTGAAGATCACCAGTTAACTTCATCACCTGCATGATTTTTTTGCTGTTTGGAAGATCACGCATATGTGTTTATTGGACTATTATTTGGGGTTATTTGTGTAATTAGGCATTGCTTAGAATTTTTTTGATTTATTGTTATCAAAAAGGCACCGTATTCAATGTTTTTATAATGCACCAAAACACTAATATATATTTTCCCTTTATATTAAGGGACCACGATTGCCAAATCACTATATTTAACCCTTAAGGGGTTTATAAAGGGGGGAATTTTTCTATCACGGAGTGTTACCACAAGTGTACTTTGTGGGCATCACAAGATTGCACTTTGGATCCATATGAGATAAGAGCACAGTGTGTTTGTATATTGATTGTCACTTAATCATCTTTATTATATTATTATTCATTATATAAGTAGAGCACTGTTCATTTATTATTATTTGTTTAATATCAGCGCTTCACTAAGTTTATATATATTGGTCTTCACTTATTGGTAGAAGTTGAGTGATAGCAGCTATAAATTAGGTTCACCCATATAAGCGCAGGAGGATTTTTTTTCATTATATTTTCCCTTTAGTGATCTGGCTGTAAGCCCAACCAGCGACTCTACTCATGGCCCCCTGGAGACTTAATGCCTTTTGGTTACAGCTATTTCCCTCCCAAGAACCTATAGAACACCAAATTAATGCCTTCTTCCTTAGCCATCTCCATTCTGATGATGTGTTACTGAATTGGGAAACATTTAAAGAATATCTTACGGGTATCTTCATTGACAAAATAAATGCCATTAAGAAGTCCTCTTCCGCTTTAATCCTCTAGGTGGAGGACCAGGTACCACAAATGGAGTTGAAATATGTTACTGACTCATCTGATTCTGCAATGGAGGCATGGATCTCGGCCCAGGATTCTCTGGACCATCTGAAATCTTCCGCCATTTAACGTAAACTTTTTTCTCTAAACTGGCATTTTTGGAGGAAAGGGAGAGAACAGGCTGCCTGTTAGCTAAAATTGCTAAATCTCACCAATCTTTCCTGGCCATAAAGGCCATACACTCATCTGATGGTCATATAGTTAATACCCCTGAGCAAGTTACTAGAGAACTAGCAGATTTCTATACCGCATTATACCATCTGCAAAGCCAATACTCATTAGAAGCCCTGACTGATTATCTTCAGGACATAGCTCTCCCTACGTTATCTCTAACTGTAATAAACTAGATGCTCTACTTACCCTAGAGGAATTGCAGAGGGTGGCCCCTTATTTCTCCACCTACAAAGCCCCTGGCAATGATGGTATTCTCATGGAGGTTTATAATCAATAAGGGGAACTTCTCCCACCAAAATTGCTAGCTGTATTCAATGTCTCATATGATGCCCAATGCCTTCCTATCTCCATGTAGAAGACTAATGTTGTTCTGCTTCTGAAGCCAGGCAAGAACCCGATTGAACAGGTTCATTTAGGCTGATATCCTTATTGCAGACCAACAATAACATTTTACCCAAAGTGCTGGCCTTCCACTTGAGTGAGGTTATATTGACCATTATTCATTTGGACCAGACCAGCTTCATGCCATACAAATTGACAGCAATCAATCTTAAGCGCCTTTTTTTAAATATGCAGATGCCGGCCAACAACACGGGACACAGAGCCCTATTGTTTCTCAATGCCAATGAGGCATTATTGACTGGTGGTACCTGTGGTGGTGCTGGACAAATTTGTTTTTGGTGAATGGTTTATTCCTTGGGTTTGTTTATTGTGCCATGCCCCAAAAGTGACCATTAGAAATAAGGACAAGGTCTCAGACACATTTTCCCTAGGGATGGGCACTAGGCAGGGGTGTCCTTTAAAATCATGGTGCACACCAACAATGTGTTGTTATACTGGGGGATACCACTTCTTTTTTTTTTTTGTCAAATTTTTTTTTAAAGCTTCCCAAACCTCCAAGGGAAAGGCATTAGTCATAAAAAAATAAGTCCACTCGTCACCAAGCGCATCAGCATCAGATATATCTGTTAGCCAGAAGGGTTTTATGCACCAATTCGGGGTGAGTGGATCAGTGTAGGCCCGCAGGACAACCCAGTATGGAAAAGCATTCTCTGGTCAATTCTCTGGCCTTACAATGTACTGGATAAACTCTGGCTTATTAACTGTAGATGGAAACACAGAGCAGCCAGTGTCCAAAGAATGCCCCATCCCTATTACCTCCCATTTTAAATATATTGGTGTGCATATCTCATCATCTGCCACCTTAATATATACCCTGTGTTGGGGAAATTCTGGGATAGAGTCAATATTTGAAGCAGCTTGAAGCTGTCAGTAGCAGGTAGAACCAATTCAATCAAAATTATTCTTATGCCTCAATTACTATAGCTGCTACACAACTCCCCTGTTGTGATCCCTCTTAAAACTTTTCGAGTAGCCAATTCAATCTTCCATGCTTTGGAAAAATCGCCCCCCCCGGATTAAACTGGAGCAGTTGCAGTACCTCAAGGATGGAGGTAGCCTTACCCTCCCTAATCCCTGGCTGTACTTCATTGCAGCTAAGCTGCAGCATCTAATTGGCTATCTGCCTGCCTTCTTTCCCTCACACGGCCCTTGTCTCATTGGCCTCAGCCACTCACATTATAGTAACATTCATGCATTTTGAATCTATTCTGAAAGGCCTTGAGTCCCAGGCTTTTGGTAAGCCCCATAAACAATTTCCAACCTACAACCCTGTACAGAAAATCTGAAACAAAGCAAAACAATTGTAGCGGGTCGTAGAATTTACTAAATACAGCCCCATATGACATAATCATTCTTATGTAGAATTAGTGAAGCAACAACACAGTGCTAGATGGAAAGCTTTCAGGGTGACCCACCTGTCTCATATTTTAACAACGTTACTCTGCTCCCTTTCTCAGTATTTCCGGAAAGGTTTGCTCTACCCTCATACATGCATTATTACTACATTCAACTGAGGCACGCTATTAGGGCTCAAAGAAATGCTGACAGTTGGGTTCTGTTATTGACTCCAGTTTTTAACTTGATTTCAGCTGAAAATGCCATTGGTTTCATTTCTCATTGCTACAGTATAGTACTGACTACTTTCTCAAAGAACATCCTACTAAGGTGCTTACACGTTGGTAAGAGGACTTGGGTCAGCTCTCTGGGGATCATTGGGATGAGGCTTTCCAATCAGTAGTTACCAGTTCCCTAAATATTTCTCAGAGATTATCGTAACTGTACATTCTATTGAGAGTCCACTATAGACCGCATCAAATTCATAAAATGGGAGTGCTCTCTGAAACATTGCATTGTGAGTGTAGGAGATATATAAGGAATCTTATTTATCTTCTTTGGTGTTGCCCAAAGCTGCATCGCTATTGGACTGATGCATTGAACATCACTGATAGTGTATTTCAAACTAATGTACACCTTGACCCTAAAGGCTGTTTGCTTGGTATCTTAAGCGAGGCAATACCAGAGGCGATGGCAAGAGTGGTATTTATCCGTACTCTCTTCCAGGCTCACAAAATACGCCTACTTTTATGGAAATTCGCTGACCCTCCCCCTTTCCCTCAAGACTCATGTATGGGCAATATGGGTAACTCATATGGGGCGGCACAGTGGCTAAATGGTAAGCACTTCTGCCTGGCAGTACTAGGGTCGCTGGTTCAAATCCCAACCACGGCACCACCTGCCTGGAGTTTGTATGTTCTCCATGTGCCTGCGTGGGTTTCCTCTGGGTACTTCGGTTTCCTTCCACACCCAACCACGGCACCACCTGCCTGGAGTTTGTATGTTCTCCATGTGCCTGCGTGGGTTTCCTCTGGGTACTTCAGTTTCCTTCCACACTCCAAAGACATGCTGGTAGGTTAATTGTATCCTGTCTAAATTGGCCCATGAATGTAAGTTAGGGACCTTAGATTGTACACCCCTTGAGGGTTAGGGACTGATGTGAATGTACAATATATATGTAAAGCGCTGTATAAATTGACAGCACTATATAAGTACCTGAAATAAATTAATAATATGGGCAATACCGTTATTTTAGAATTATATATTTATCAACATAGGGGTTGCCCAGGTAAATTTGAGAAGTTGTGTGAAGTACGTTATTTGGCACTCTTACTGTACTCCACATATATTTCCATTTTCTCCATATTTCTAGACTTTGAGGAGAGTGTATCCATTTAGTGTTTTACTATGGATTGATGGCATTTTGCTAAGAGGGCCATTTGAATTTCTGCATTTGCTTGGGATTATTGTTATTGTTTCATTTGGTTTAATAAAACCTTTCTGATTTAAAAAAAAAACATATTTAAGCTAAAGAAAGCGCAGAAGTCAAAGTGAGTCTCAGCATTGCAGTAACTAGGACTGATAATAAGTTGTCCTTTAGAATTTATATATATATATATATATATATATATATATATATATATACACACACACTATATTGTCAAAAGTATTGGGGCGCCTGCCTTTACACGCACATGAACTTTAATGGCATCCCTGTCTTAGTCTGTAGGGTTCAATATTGAGTTGGTCCACCCTTTGCAGCTATAACAGCTTCAACTTATCTGGGAAGGCTGTCCACAAGGTTTAGGAGTGTGTCTATGTGTCAGGCACTGATGTCGGACGAGAAGGCCAGGCTTGCAGTCTACACTCTAATTCATCCCAAAGGTGTTCTGTAGGGTTGAGGTCAGGACTGTCAGTCAGGTCTGCAGTTCAGTCAAGTTCCTCCACCCCAAACTCGCCCATCCATGTCTTTATGGACTTTGCTCTGTGCACTGGTGCGCAGTCATGTTGGAACAGGAAGGGGCCATCCCCAAACTGTTCCCACAAAGTTGGGAGCATGAAATTGTCCAAAATGTCTTGGTACACCTTAAGAGTTCCCATCACTGGAACTAAGGGGCCAAGCCCAACCCCTGAAAAACAACCACACACCATAATCCCCCCTCCATCAAACTTTACACTTGGAACAATGCTATCAACCAAGCACTGTTCACCTGGCAACTGCCAAACTCAGACACGTCCATCAGATTGCCAGACAGAGAAGTGTGATTCGTCACTCCAAAGAACACATCTCCACTGCTCTAGAATCCAGTGGTGATGTGCTTTACACCACTGCATCTAATGCTTTGCATTGCACTTGATGATGTAAGGCTTGGATGCAGCTGCTTGACCATGGAAACCCATTCTATGACGCTCTCTATGCACTGTTGTTGTGCATGTACCCCATACTCATTCACATAGGGGGGTGGGATCTGGGGGCCCCCTTGCTAAAGGCGGATTCCAAATTCCAATAAGCCCTCTGCCTGCAAACCCCTATAACCATTGGCCAGGGTTGTGGGGAAGAGGCCCTTGTCTCCATCTAAATGGGGGTAAGGTGCTTTGGGGGGGACCCCCCACCCCAAAGCACTCCCCCATGTTGAGGGCATGTGGCCTAGTATTGTTCCTGACCTTCCGGGCTGCATGCTCGATAAGAGACTGATATGGATTTTGGGGGGGACCCCACACCATTTTTTTTTAAATTTGGCATGGGGGGGTTTCCCTCAAAACCCATACCAGACCTGGAGGGCTTGGTATGGAGGGAGGGGGCAACCCCACGCCGTTTTTTTTTTTTTTTCTTTTAATTGCCGACAATTTTTTTTTTTGCATTCAGCTGTCAGTGGGGAACCCTGCTGAAAGCTGATGATTCATAGGTTGTTAAGGACTCCACCCATTCCTTAACAGCCCATGACAGTACTGACAGATACCAGTACATACCGCATGCCTGGACCACTACTTAATTACCGCATGCATTTAATTATTTATTTACTTTTGCGAATTGACTTTAACCACTTGCCGCCCTGCCCCTGCATATATACGTGTGCAGGGCAGCACTGGGGAGCAAAAGCTCGTTTTAAAACAGGCTCCGCGCTCCCGACGTTTTCGCGGGCAGGGGGCGTGTGCGCGCGCGCTCCCTCCCGCCGACCCGCGGGTGACACCATTTGACATTTACACAGGACAGGATATAATGTCATTCTTCTCTGCCTGGACACATTCCGTTCCAGACAGAGAAGACATACAAATTGTGAGTAAAACAGCACATACCCACAGTTAGAACACTCTAGGACACATTTAACCCCCTGATCGCCCCCCAGTTAACCCCTTCACTGCCCTGTCAAAAGTGTCACTGATCAGTGAACCGATTTTTACTGATCACTGTATCAGTGTCGCTGGCGACTTCCGATAGTGTTAGCGCCCCTCCCAGATAGCGCCAGTTTGCCCACCAGTACACCAGTAATCCCGTTTAACCCCTTAATCCCCCCCCCCAGTTAACCCCTTCACTGTCCTGTCACCAGTGTCATTGATAAGTGAACCGATTTTTACTGATCACTGTATCAGTGTCGCTGGTGACTTCCGATAGTGTTAGCGCCCCTCCCAGATAGTGCCAGATTGCCCACCAGTACACCAGTAATCCCGTTTAACCCCTTAATCTCTCCCCCCCCCCCCCCCAGTTACCCTTTCACTGCCCTGTCACCAGTGTCACTGATCAGTGAACCGATTTTTACTGATCACTGTATCAGTGTCGCTGGCGACTTCCGATAGTGTTAGCGCCCCTCCCAGATAGCGCCAGATTGCCCGCTAATACACCAGTAATCCCGTCTAACCCCTTGATCACCCCCCCTGAGTTAACCCCTTCACTGCCCTGTCACCAGTGTCATTGATCAGTGAACAGATTTTTACTGATCACTGTATCAGTGTCGCTGGCGACTTCCAATAGTGTTAGCGCCCCTCCCAGATAGCGCCAGTTTACCCGCCAGTACACCAGTAATCCCATTTAACCCCTTGATTGCCCCCCCCCCAGTTAACCCCTTCACTGCCCTGTCACCAGTGTCATTGTTTACAGTGAACAGATTTTTACTGATCACTGTATTAGTGTCACTGGTGACTTCCGATAGTGTTAGCGCCCCTCCCAGATAGCACCAGTTTGCCCGCTAATGCACGGGATTTTTTTTAGCAGAATACATTTTGGCTTAAATTTATGACTAACTTTGAGTTTACAATATATTTTTTATTGCTGAAAGTAGAAAATATTGTTTTTTTTCAAAATATTCGTATTTTTTTTGTTTATAGCGCAAAAAATAAAAAGAGCACAGGTGATCAAATACCACCAAAAGAGAGCTCTATTTGTGTGAAAAAAAGGACGTAAATTTTGTTTGGGTACAGCATTGCATGACCGCGCAATTATCATTTGAATTAGTGCAGCGCTGTATAGCAAAAAAAGGCATAAATTACACTATCTATACCAGGGGTGGGCAAACTTTTTGACTTGAGGGCCGCAATGGGTTCATATATTGGACCCGGGGGCCGGACCAAGAGTAGATGAATGATGTGTATGTGTCATCCATAGTAAGTATAGTAATATTCCCCCATAGTAAGCATAGTAATTAATCCCCCATATAGTAATTCACCCCCCATATAGTAATTCATCCCCCATAGTAATTCATCCCCCATAGAAATTAATCCCCCATATAGTAATTCAACCCCCATAGTAATTCATCCACCATAGTAATTAATCCCCCATATAGTAATTCATCCCCCATAGTAATTCATCCCCCATATAGTAATTCATCCCCCATAGTAATTCATCCCCCATATAGTAATTCATCCCCCATATAGTAATTCATCCCCCATAGTAATTAATCCCCCATATAGTAATTCATCCCCCATAGTAATTCATCCCCCATATAGTAATTCATCCCCCATAGTAATTCACCCCCCATATAGTAATTAATCCCCCATAGTAATTCACCCCCCATAGTAATTCATCCCCCATAGTAATTCACCCCCCATATAGTAATTCATCCCCCCTATAGTAATTCATCCCCATATAGTAATTCATCCCCCATATAGTAATTCATCCCCCATAGTAATTCATCCCCCATATAGTAATTCATCCCCCATAGTAATTCATCCCCCCTATAGTAATTCATCCCCCATAGTAATTCATCCCCCCTATAGTAATACATCCCCCATAGTAATTCATCCCCCATATAGTAATTCATCCCCCATATAGTAATTCATCCCCCATAGTAATTCATCCCCCATATTAATTCATCCCCCATATTAAGTCCCCAAGCCCCCCTGTGTCAATTCACTTACCTTTGCTCCGCTCGTTCCTCTCGCCGTTCCGGTGTAGCATGAAAATCTGTCTCCTATGAGGATCTGTCCCCCGCGGGCCGTAGTTTGCCCATTGCTGATCTATACCATAGTTTGTAGACGCTATAACTTTCACACAAAGCAATCAATATACACTTATTGGGATTTTTTTTACCAAAAACATGTAGCAGAATACATTTTGGCTTAAATTTATGACTAACTTTGAGTTTACGATATATTTTTTATAGCTGAAAGTAGAAAATATTGTTTTTTTTCAAAATTTTTGTGATTTTTTTGTTTATAGCACAAAAAATAAAATGCGCACAGGTGATCAAATACCACCAAAAGAAAGCTCTATTTGTGTGAAAAAAAGGACGTAAATTTCGTTTGGGTACAGCATTGCATGACCGCGCAATTATCATTTGAATTAGTGCAGCGCCAAACAGCAAAAAAAGGCCTGGTCATTAAGGGGGGTAAATCCTCAGGAGCTCAAGTGGTTAAGGTCTTTTTTTGCTGTATTTACTATTTGCTATTTTTGGTAAATACCACGTACTAGCAATAGTGAATTGACATTTTCAGTATTGCATGCGATATGTGGGCATGTGACTGACTTAACTCATGCGATAAGTTTTAGTGAATTGTGCCCACTATTGCTTTTAAAATAGGAAGATTCATCTCAAGAGTTAAACCCACTTCTTATCTATTGAGAACCCAAAAATGAGTTAGCCTAGCACCCCGATAGTCCACTTCAGCACACCTGGGGAGAGATCTCTCATAAGCTGGAATTGATGTTTAAATTCTGATCCTGCAAGACATTTGGATTTGCTGAAAATGATTATGTGCTTGATTACTTTGTTAAACCTTTTACAGTGTTTATTTTTTATACACATCTACTGTCATTCTTGTGTTTGCACTCTTTATGCTCTGACCTCAATGTAATTAGAATATTTGCTCACCTTAACCTGTGTGTTTATTTTATGGTTCAAAGCCAGGTCCTGGTCAAGGTTTCATGGTGGAGTCAACTGGGGCTGTACTTCCAAAACAATCTCAGAACAGACAGGAAACCCAAAAATACTCAACAGCTACTAAGCACTTCATATATACACAGGGAGGAGAGAGATGGAAAAAATATGAGGATGTGAACACAAACTGAAATCAATGAAGTATTGAGAGAAAAGGCAGTTGTATCAGATAGTAGAGGGGCTAGATAAGAGGTAGTATAGTGGAGGAGAAGGGAGGCAGGAAGACAGGATTGCTATGAGGGAGGGAAAGCATGGTCATTTTGTGTGACAAAGGAGAAACAGAAAGGTAGTGGAATGGGATTTGGATGAGAGAATCAGATTGTGAAGATATAAATATAATGTGAAAATGATATAAGTATAATGTGAAACCAAAAACACCCTTGCACCTCCCCCAATTCCAAATTGGAAAAAACTTTCAACCCCCTGAAAGCTTAAACTCTATTGATTTGAGATTGTGAAGATAGTAGACAGCATGATCAGATTGTAAATAGATAGAAAAGAAGCACTTAGATTGGATTTTGAAAAATAGTGGGACCTGTAGCCAGGCCAGATTAAGAGAGGGGCAGTGAGGAAAATGGAATATTGGAGAAATGGAGCTGAATATTGAAGGGATTTAAAAAAAAAAAATAAGATTGCAATCCTTTATACTGTATATTCTTTTTTGTGTGTAATTATAGTTCTTAAAAGAAGGATCAGGATAGATAGATAGATAGATAGATAGATAGATAGATAGATAGATAGATACTCCAGTTGAGGAGTAGAGCGAAAGATATGGGTGTCGTCGGTGTAGAGGTGGTACTGGAAATTATAGGAGGTTATAAACTGACCCAGGGAAGAGGTGTAGAGAGAGAATAGAAGGGGCCCAGTGTCAGAGCATTGGGGTACCCCAACAGAAAGAGGAAGAAAAGTGGAGGAGATGGGGTTGTATGTGACACTGGAAGTACTCTGAAATAGGTAAGAGGAGAACCAGGAAAGAGCAGAGTCACAGAGACCAAGGGATTGGAGTTTATTGAGGAGGAGCTGCTGGTCAACTGTGTCAAAGACAGCAGAAAGGTCTCTGGGGAGATCTGCTATGCAGGAGACTCATATATCTATATAGTTCTCCCACGCTCAGAATGTCAATCTCTAAATATAGCCACTAACACCCTACCTCATACCACAATGGACAATGATTAAATATAATAATTTGGTTCTGTGCTAATTTATCCCTTGAATCAAAATAAACAGAAAGAGCATATACATCTGAAAAAAAAAAAAAATATATATATATATATATATATATATATATATATAGAATAGAATGCACATAAAAATCATATATAACAGTGGAGCCTCCTAAATACTAAATCTAGGGTGTAACCTAAGTGCACCATAAATAGGTGACTAATGAATATCAAGATATATAGAATAGAATGCACATGAAAAAACAAAATCATATATAACAGTGAAACCCCCAATATATATCTAGGGTGTAACCTAAGTACACCATAAATCAGTGACTTATAATTGACAATCCTTATAATCCGTAAATAGTGCCAAAATGGTGATAAAATAGAATCCCACCACTACTGTGCTTAATTGCACAAAATAACTTGTGATGTGAAAATATACTCGCAGGTATATTACGTGCCAAACTGGTATTCCCAAAAACATCTACCAGAAAAGAACCCTTATAGTGTGCATAGGTGAAATGAAAGGAAACTTTCTGAAAAAGTGGTTACTCATGAAAAACCACAAAACTAATTTTCCGAAACATAGTTGTAAATACAAATCATCAAAATTCAACAGATATACAATTGATAAAAAGAAAAAAGTGATCCATATAACAGTGACCCCTAATTGGGGATAAAGTGAAAAATTAGTGGCTAGGTGACACTAATAGAATACTGTATATGGTGAAACATTTATAAGCCACACAGCCTATAAACATAGAGAAAAAAGAAAAAAAAACTATTGATACGTGACCCCAAATTGCAGGGATACATATTGAGATAAGTGACGTGAATCCTTGACACATTAAATGATAAGTCAAAAATTCCAGAATCATATATAAATAAAATATCCAACATATAAAGTGAATCTCATCCAAAAATAAACTAAAAGTTGAAAAACCACCTAAATGGTTGAGGTGTTCTATAGTCCCCAGTGGATGTATGTATATGAAAGGTTATACATAGGGAATCCAACACTGAGTGAAATGCCCCCTCACCTCTATGAAGCAACCCCACAGGGTCAAAGCGCTTTTTTCAAATAGTTCCGCACCGATCGGGAACCTGGACCCCCTCCTACAGGCACAGGGTCCAATGCAGAATATGGGTGGTATATATTTCACTATTATAATTTGATAAAAACAGATTAATCAGCCCCTTCTATAGTAGAATTATTTTATATCTATTTTTATCTGCAGGTTCGTAAGAATTAAATTATTAAGATTAAACATGATCCATTTATTATTCCCACTTTTTAATTTATAATATATTAATTATTTACTTTTTCTATATATTTTTATTCATATTGTATGCAGGAGTTTATTAATTATGTTCATCTATTTATATAATATTATATTAATTTAGTTTCTATAAAATAAAATAAATAACTAAGTTAATTTAGTTTCTATAAAATAAATATTTAAATTAAAGTTGGTTCATGACCCATTTGAATAAAGGTTGTTTTATTAGGTATATATGTTGATATAAATCTAGCTTCCAATGACATTGTATTTATATAATTGGATCCAGGGTAGATTTAGACTTGTAGTCCCTTTACATGTTTCATGGATTTGTGGACTTCAGGATAATGGCTGCCGAGATTTTAAGAATAAAACCACATACACTCATATTAACCTCCCTAGCGGTCTGATTATGTCCATATTTCTGTGCTGAAAGTGGTACATTTTTTTGCATGGAAATATGTATTTTTTTTATTGTAGGCCTGTAATTTTTAGGAATAACTCACTGAAATCTGTCCGAACAAGAGTCTAGTAAACATTCCGGGTGGGATAAAACCTGAAACACAAAATCATAAATTATAATTTAATTTAATTTAATAAATAATCATAAAGAATAATAATATAATAATAATAAATTTAATTCAATAATATAATCAAACCAAAAACACTGAAATTTGAAATATAGCGCCAAGTTCGTACATCACTGAGCAAAGTCGCAAAATCGTCTTCGGTGTCTGATGACGAATTTCCCCCACGAATCATTATCACTCAATTCTGCAAGCGGTTCTGATTTACTATCGCTGTTCTCTAGTTGGTCTAAAACCGCTTTTGACCAAAAGGGACGCTTTTTGGACTTTTCTAAGTTTCCAGGCAGAAAAAACAGTCAAAATGCAGGCAGGGCACAGGACAAAGCAGTAGGGACAAAATATATGTGAAATGGTTTGATACAGTAATGTTATACTATGTCAAATTCATTTCTAAGAAAATGACAGTTTCTAAAAATTTTTAAATTTGCCGCCAGTTCCACCCCCCGTACGTCCCGATGCTCGCAGGGACCAGAACACAGAAGCCAGGTGCCGGCATCGGCCGGAGGAGATGGCCGGGGACACTGCAGGAGACACATCGCAGGAACGAAGGACAAGGTAAGCGCTGCAGGGACTCCCTGAGCAGCGCCGCATGGTAAGCCCGAGTGTAGCTCGAGGTTACCGCTTGTGGCACTGAAACTTTACCCCGAGCTACACTCGGGAATACCGCCAGGGAGGTTAATAGTAATAAATCTTCATAGCAGTTAGGTTCCATGAATAGTAATATCTCTATTTTATTCCCATATATGTGGTTAAGTTTAGTGGGCTAAAAAATAATAAATTATTCCTCTATAACAGCAGAGGAATATGAGCCCTGTGTGTTCTCTACCATAGACTCCAATAAAATGGCCACCAGGAGTCCACCTTCCCTCTATTTGAGTGACAGATTGTTCTCCTATAAATGACAGCGCTAGTCACCAATCACGTTACCCTGATGAAATCACGTGTTAGCGTGACATAATGCGTGGGATGTGGTGACACAATTTCCGGACGTGCTGACGTAATTTCCAACGTGGAAGCCATCTTGGTACTCCAATAGACATCAATGTAAAGTACACCCACAGCATGTGGTTACACACAAGGCTTATGTAAAGCTATTTACATGTGAGTGGGACGTATTACCTTAGTTATTTTAGTATATTAAAAAAATGCTATTACACTATGGGAGCACCTTTCTTTCTCTGGCTGTATGAGGATTGGCTCTTTCCCGGATATTTCTGAGGAGGCTGCTTTCGGTGCCATTGTCCACCAGTGAGGGGAATTGATTCTGCATTGGACCCTGTGCCTGTAGGAGGGGGTCCAGGTTCCCGATCGGTGTGGTACTGTTTGAAAAAAGCGTTTTGACCTTGTGGGGTCGCTTCATAGAGGTGAGGGGGCATTTCACTCAGTGTTGGATTCCCTATGTATAACCTTTCATATACATACATCCACTGGGGACTATAGAACACCTCCACCATTTAGGTGGTTTTTCGACTTTTAGTTTATTTTTAGATGAGAGTCACTTTATATGTTGGATATTTTATTTATATATGATTCTGGAATTTTTGACCTATCATTTAATGTGTCACGGATTCACGTGTATGTCACTTATCTCAATATTTATCCCTGCATTTTGGGGTCACGTATAAATAGTTTATTTCTTTTTTATTTATGTTTATAGGCTGTGTGGCTTATAAATGTTTCACCATGTTAGTGTCACCTAGCCACTAATTTTTCACTTTATCCCCAATTAGGGGTCACTGTTATATGGTTCACTTTTTTCTTTTTATCAATTGTATATCTGTTGAATTTTGATGATTTTTATTTACAACTACTGTATGTTGCGGCAAATTAGCTTTGTGGTTTTTCATGAGTAACCACTTTTTCAGAAAGTTTCCTTTCATTTCACCTATGCAAACTATAAGTGTTCTTTTCTGGTAGATGTTTTTGGGAATACCAGTTTGGCACGTAATATACCTGTGAGTATATTTTCACATGACAAGTTATTTTGTGCAATTAAGCACAGTAGTGGTGGGATTCTATTTTATCACCATTGTGGCACTATTTATGGATAATAAGGATTGTCAGTTATAAGTCACTGATTTATGGTGTACTTAGGTTACACCCTAGATATATATTGGGGGTTTCACTGTTATATATTATTTTGTTTTTTCATGTGCATTCTATTCTATATATCTTGATATTCATCAGTCACCTATTTATGGTGCACTTAGGTTACACCCTAGATTTAGTATTTTGGGGGTTCCACTGTGATATATGATTTTTATGAGCATTCTATTATATATATATATATATATATATATATATATATATATATATACATATATACATACAGTTTTATATATATATATATATATATATATATATATACCGTATTTTTCGGACTATAAGGCGCACATAAAATATCTATATTTGTACAAAAATCGGCAATGCGCCTTATATTCCGATGCGCCTTATGTATGAACAGTGTATGTTCACACTGTGCTGAAGAATCTGTCAAAATGTTTTATTATGACTTTGGTAAGCGACGAAGCCACTCCCCTTGCTTATTCGAAAACTACATTTCCTGATATGTACTGTGCTTCCAAATCCGGTAATTAAGGACCCCAAAATGGCACCTGTTAAGAGACATGCTTACGACGCGGATTTCAAACTCAAGGCCATCAGCCAAGCAGTACAACATGGGAATAGAGCAGCAGCGAAAAAATTCAACATTAATGAATCAATGGTACGGAAGTGGAGGAAACAAGAAGATGACCTGCGTCAAGTAAAGAAGACGAAGAAGAGTTTCCGAGGGAACAAGGCAAGATGGCCACAATTAGAGGACAAAATTGAGCAGTGGATTATTGAACATAAAACAGCAGGTAGAAGCGTCTCTACAGTCTCCATTCGACTTAAGGCAACAGCGATGGCACGAGATATGAAGATCAACAAATTTCAAGGAGGTCCTTCTTGGTGCTTCCGTTTTATGAAAAGGCGTCATCTCTCCATCCGCACAAGAACTACCACTTCGCAGCAACTGCCAAAGGATTATGAAGAAAGGATGGCCATCTTCCGCACTTACTGCAAGGACAAGATCATCGAAAAGAAGATCCAGTCAGACCACATCACAAACATGGACGAGATCCCTCTCACCTTTGACATCCCCGCGAACCGTACTGTAGAAAAAACAGGGACGTCTACTGTATCTATACGCACCACAGGGAATGAGAAATCATCCTTCACTGTAGTTCTCGGTTGCCAGGCTAATGGCCAGAAACTACCACCCATGGTCATTTTTAAGAGGAAGACTTTGCCAAAGGAAACGTTTCCTCTTGGGATCATCGTCAAGGTCAATCCAAAAGGCTGGATGGACGAGGAGAAAATGAGTGAGTGGCTGAGAGAAGTTTACGTCAGGAGACCAGATGACTTCTTCCACAAGTCTCCGGCCTTATTGATCTACGACTCTATGTGCGCTCATCTCACTGACACTGTCAAAAGCCAAGTGAAGAAAACCAATTCGGAGCTTGCCATCATTCCTGGAGGATTGACCAAAGAACTCCAACCACTAGATATTGGTGTCAACAGGGCGTTCAAGGCTAAATTGCGAGCCGCATGGGAGCAATGGATGACAGAAGGTGAGCACACATTTACCAACACAGGCAGGCAATGCCGGGCTAGTTATGCCACTATCTGCCAATGGATCGTCGATGCCTGGGCTAAGGTATCGGTTTCAACTGCCGTCCGAGCTTTCACGAAGGCCGGAATCATCAATGAACAGCCAAGCAACAGCAATGAGACTGAATCGGATGATGACGAGAGGGATCCGGGCTTGCTTGATGCAGCTATCGCCCAACTGTTAAATTCCGACACCGAAGACGAGGAATTTGATGGATTCGTAGAATAGGAATGATTGAAAAAGTGAGCATACTCTTTTGTGTAATATCTGACCTATCCGGCTATTTTGTTTTGCTTTAATATTGTGTAATATTGTGGTCTGACTGGATCTATTGTGTAATATTGACAGGTATTGTTAATGATTTGAATAAAGTCTGACTTATCCGACTATTTTGTTTCGCTTTATGCGCCTTATAATCCGGTGCGTCTTATATATGAAAATAGATCCGTTCACTAATACTGCGTCTTATAATCCGGTGCGCCTTATAGTCCGAAAAATACGGTATATATATATATATTGGGATTTATATGCTCTTTCTGTGAAGTTTTCTGTTTATTTTGATTCAAGTGATAAATTCTTAGTGTAGCACCAAATTTTTATATGTAGGAGACTCATATCCTTGTGAGTATAGGATGTTGTTTATTGGCCACTTGTTCAACTTCCTAAACTCCCATTGCCAAAGTGATTGTAAAGTTTTTTTTTCTATTAAAAATAAAAAACACATGGTGAGCCTCAGCCCCGCCCCTGCTCCCTTGTCACTGGATTTGATTGACAGCAGCAGGAGCCAATGTCTCCCGCAGCTCTCACTGACTCCAGCAAGGAGGAAGAGAGAGAGAAGTGCCCCTGATCATGAGCCCAGGGCTGGATCAACATCAGGGTCAGGTAAGTATTTAGGGGAGGTGGGGGGAATGCTATAAAAGCATTCGACAATGTAGAGTGGAACTATCTTTGGGCTGGCTTGGATAAGTACCTAATGGGATCTAATTTTTATAACTGGGTGAAACTGCTACAATTTGCCACAAAGACCTCTGTTAGAGTGAATGGTCTGCAGTCCCCCTTCTTTGATTTTTTTTGTTTTGAGGGAAAAGACAGCAGTGTCAGCTTTCTCCCCTTCTTTTTGCTATTGCAACTGAACCCTTGGCCTGTTTATTGTATAACTACCCTAATGTTATTGGGTTTAATAGAGACACTCATGAGGACAAATTCACATTGTATGCAGATGATATATTACTCTTTCTTTCAAATACCTAATTTCCTTTACCATCTGTTATGTATCATATCAGGGAATTTGGGAAATTTTCAGAAATGCATAATAATTGGGAGAAATCCATGTTGCTCTACTTCCTGCTCCTCTACCCTTCCACTCTTGCTCATATTAAGGTTGTTTCTGCCTAAAATATGTGGGCATTACTATAACTAATTTCCCTGGAGATTATGTCTCAGATAATATTTTACCCTACCTGACTAGATTTCAAATATTTTACCCAACCTTACTAGATTCTAAAATGAAAGTAAAGTATTGTGCACACTTTTGTCCCTGTGGTTGGTCATGTAAATGTATTAAAAATGGTGTGGCTGCCCCACCTTCTTTATTTTTTACACAATTCTCCAATATGGATAAACTGATTTTTTGTTTAATTAAACATCAATGCCATTTTTAGAGATTTGATTTGGAAAAATAAGTCCTATAGGATTAACTTTGAGCTACTGCAATATTCTAAAAGCATGGGAAGCTCAGCAGTTCCTAATCTTTGGGCATAATGCATCCCTGGAAAGAATTCTGAACTGCACCACAAAACATTTGAAAATGGTCCTCAATGTAGCTGCTATCTGTATGATGAGAAACACCATATAAAGTAATAAACATATATTATGACAGAGCTATAACCTATCCAATAAATAATCAATCATCAATAAGTGCAAAATGTTATACATAAATATCAAAAAGTAGGAAAAACAAAATAACTTCATAACAATTAAAATAAATAGGTTCAAAAAAGTGCAAACACAATAACATGCAATAACCATCAAAGTGTCCAGTGCTTATTTGTCAATAATTAACAGTCCCAAAAACACAATACACACAATTCTTCTTTCTCTTAATAAAGTGTCCCATACGAGAGGCAATTCATTTATAATTTAAATAAAGTGCAAAAAATGATTGTGCAGAAAAAGTCCCACTTTCCTTTCATTGCTCATCTGGAACTCCTGCAAAGTGCCGCAGCAGACAACTTGACATATCCCTTAAGTGGCCAAAAAATCAATGGACCCAGTTAAAAGGAAGCAAAAGCTCCCATAGTGTAAAACCTTATATTTATTTAATTTAAAAAAATCCACCATACACTTACAATTTGCAGTGTCACAAACTCTCTTTAACCACACCTGTTCCAACTGCACTGCTTGGCTGTTATCATGGACCTGGCGTACATAGTGATGTCGCGTCCGAAGCCCTGCCCTGCATGTTTCATCTCCCAATGTCTTCTAGGAGTAAAATGGATGCCTTGTTAGTATACAGTATGTAAGAGTTAGTGGTGATGTGATGCCCATTCCAGCACTAGCAGATGATTGATATTTCTGCTAACCTCTAGAGCATGATGGGAGAGGGATATACAGGGGTTAGACAAAAAATGGAAACACTACGTGATTTGCAGGTGTGAAAGTGAAAATATTTTTTGCGTTGAAAGCAAAAGTACTGTAACATTCTTTTGCTTCTGCTGTGTGATGAGACACCTAGCAAACAGGTGGAAAGTGTCACTTTCGTCATTCACTGCATGTGCTGCTAGTAATAGAGAGTCATATCAGAGCTTACTGAGCTTCAAAGAAGGTAAATTGTTTGTGCCCACTTAGCTGGTGCCTCTATGATTGAAGTTGCTAATTTATTTGCTGTGTCATGGGGTACAGTAATAAAGGTTATAATGGCACATACAGTTTCCAGGAAAACATTTTCTAATGAGCATAAGTGAGGTTGACATGGTCAACTGACTAAAAGAGACAAAAGGACATTGCCAAGAATTGTGACCCGGAATAAGAAAACAACTGCTGCAAAAGTGACTGCAAATTTCAGTCTTCAAGGGACTGAGATTGAGCTCTGCAGTAACTTTTGTAGCAGTTGTTTTCTTATCCGGGTGCATTAGCATAGGTTGTCTACAGCTTTGGGGTATCTAATGCCATTTGGGGACAACAGCTGGTCTAAGAGCCCTCCAAAAGTCCAATGGTGACTTTAAAAATGGACCCTCATTGAATTTGTTTGAAATTTGAGTTCAACAATTTTTTCTTGTGCAATCTTTATTTGTGGCTAATTTGATCATCACTATTTACAATTGCTTCTTTCTCCACCCCCTTGGTAGCAGTGTATGAATGTCTTCATCTTATTAGCAGATCAGGCTCTCATGAAACTTCCTTACTGGTATGCTGAAATAGAGATTCTTGGCATAAGTTTCCAAGGAAAGGAGAGGAAAAAAAGCTGCAAACTTCATAACTAAAGACAACAGATTTTTTATTTATTTTTTACTGTTTTCTAAAATGATACTAGGAGATATGGCCAGTATAAACTAGTCTGATATCATATTAAAAAAAAAGTTCTGCTCATAGAAAGGCCATCAGAAGTGTGCATGCCCATTAAATGGGATGAATACTGAAATTCTTTACAACATTTCTTAGTGATATAAACGTACAATACTGTGTACTGAGTTCATCAGTTCGGGGAATTTATTGTGTTTCACTGCATATTAGTATGAATAATTTTTCTTCAGATGGTATTACTGTATAATAATATATTGGCCATAAATATGCAAACTATCACTTATATCACAATAGCAAATAGGTGCTGCAAATTTTTTCAATATACATTTCTAAGCTACATTTTATATAGATACATTTATCATGTACTTATTGTCTATAGAATAAATCAGCCTGTGTTTGTTTAATTTTGTAAAATTCTTCTGATGTTTAATTTAGTCTGCATCAAATGCTATGGTTGTGCATATTCTGAGATACAGTATAATAAACTGTAGTCTGCATGATGAAAATTATGTTCTTAAAGAAGCCATTTGGTATGATTGTTGTGTTATTGTCTGACATAAAGATAAAAATGTACCATAATGGGCATAAGCAGGTATGTGGTAGAGCATTAGGAAACATGTCAAACAAATAATGGAAATAAAATGACAAAAATATATTTTTGAAGATACAAATTTAAAGTTCCTTTTCCAAGAGTTAATAAAAACTAGATATTTCTGTTGAAGATACTTGCAAAAAAAAAAGACATGAATTTCAGAGTATAGCTAGCAACTCAAAACAAAATCGATGCAATCCACTGGATAAATCATAAGTAAGCATTGGTCTTGTCTTTAAGATCACTCTAGGCAAATAAAATATTCATGGATTACAGTAATCTTGTTGCATTTGGTTGTAATTAAATAATAAAGGAATATTTATTCTCTAGAAGGTACAATTATTTTCATGTAGTCCTATATGTTATGAATGAGCAATGAAAAATCTAATCCTGTACAATTTTGCCTGTGATATGCAGCAAGTCAGTACCTATTTGTTGCTAAGTATATTTGTTTAAAATAATATAATTGATGCCTGGGTATATGGTTATATACCCAGTAGATAAATGATATTGTCTGCTACACATTAACTATTTACTTTACCCTTAAGTATGTACTGCTATTTTACATTATTTTTTCAATAAAAAAGATGTATTAAAAAAATACATTAGCAATGAAATACTAGTAATTATACTAATTTCCTGCTCTCTGTATTTTATTCCTGATGCATAACGGTAACTATAAACCAACAAACAGAATATACGCATTAGATGTTGATCTAATAATTCTTATCGTATCTTAACATTTTCATTTTAATACTTTGAGAGATCCATGTAAGCTGAAACTTATGATCTCCTTATAAAAAGAAATCTGATCCTCATTTATGAAAGGGTAATATATATAAGGTTTTAGAGAAAATATATTTCTATATAGAATGTGGAAATCGTAGGTCTGTCAAGGAGTTTTATTGTGATTTCCAACATTACACTTCAATGTTCATTTCGGAACACTACCTGGCAAAAGTAAAGCTGCCTTCGCTTCAATAATCCATGGACACATGGTTTAGTACTAGAAGTGAACTTGGCTTTATTATTATTATTTTTATTATTATACAGGATTTATATAGCGCCAACAGTTTGCTCAGCACTTTACAATATAAAGGGAGACAATACAGCAACAATACAGTTCAATACAAGAGGGATAGGAGGGCTCTGCTCCTTGGAGCTTACAATCTAAGAGGTCTTTATTGTATTTACTAAGTGAAGTGAATTGCATAGTGTGAGTTAACTTTACAATGTGAATTTTCTCCAGCAATTTACTAAATCAACACCATAATACTTATGTTAAAATCTATATTTCATATGTTTTTGTGCTTTTTTTGTATTTGTTTGGTGCACAGAAACACTTCAAAATGGTTCCTTAGTGAGGTTCAAATGGGTCTACCCAGGAATGCATTTGCAAGCTTTTTGACCTAGTTCCACGATTACCCAATGATTGCTTTTTTTCTTGCCTGTATCTGAATATATACATTCAACCAGACTCTGAGGACCTTGCCATATTTAATCTTTTATTTTATTCACCAACATACTGCTGTTTTTCAAATGTTGATAGCTGGGTAAATTGTAGCTAATTATTCATCATAATGGAGGCAAAAAGGCATCCTTTCTTTCAAACAACAGTTAACTTTAATTTTCAATTGCTTTTTGATATGTATGATGCTGTTAGTATGTAAGTACCAGTATCTTGCTGTATACAATTAATTTGTAATGTCCCAAGGGAATAAATCACCCACTAACAGAGGGAGGAAAAAGAGTAGCTTTAAAATCAATGTAAGAATAAATGGGCATGATCTCATAATTACATGTAAAGTGTTGCTTCTACTCTTAATATTGTACCTATACAGAATAGTGCAACATATGATGGAAGTATTGTTACCAGTCACTGTTCATCAGCATGTTCTACTACTTTGCAATGCATTTTACTATAAAAAGCAGTTGATGAAAATGCATTTGGTAATAGAATTCACATCTTATTATTGGTGCTGATTTGCAGTTTTCCTTAACTCACCATGATTACTTTTTTAGAAGCTTTCTTTTTTCCCCAGCTGATCCTCGTCTTGTTAGGCAGCATTAATGACACTTCAGTCATTGTGGCTTTCAAGCAGAGCCCTTCCACAGTGAACAGAGAGTTGACATTTCCTGACATTTTCCCAACTAATTACAGGACAAATAATTAAGCATGTTCTCGTATGTAACAAATGAAGGCAAAAGCCGTCTGTCAGCAATGGTGATTGATGACACTCTGGGAGACTTTATCTGATGGGTCCTGCCACGCAGTAGAGGAGAAGCAAATTTATTAGAATGAACAATGCAAATTCTGAGTCATCTCATCCAGTTATACGCCTAAGCAATATCCATGTCAAGGTGAATGTGACAATGAAAGCAAAATATTTGCATTTTGTGGAGCAGGTTGAAGGGGAAATCAGAGACAGAAGATGACAGGCCTAATTATTTTGGCTCATACAGGCTAGGACAGCTGTTTCTGGTGTCCTGAACAAGGCTGTCACACAGGTAACTAAATAGGTCTGCATATAAGTCTGTATCCAACACTGTACTGAGATGTCTACCACTAATGACCAACGCTAATATTACTGCCATCTCAGAAAAATAGTAAATGTGTCATAGTGTACCTTCTGCATGGCAGTCAACATTTTGCTACATAATTACTTGTTAGTGAATTAATTCCTATCTGTCAGTATATATGCCAATGTCATTTTTGGACCATTGCAAAATTATGCCATCACTATAGCAACAGCAAGCAGACTTATTAGACAAAATAATTCATATACTGGAGAAAAATGCCTAGTTAGGCAAAAGATTCATAACATATTATTCTTATTGTTATGTTCCTAGTTCTTAAAATAAATTACAATGCTTGTGTGCTACTTTTTGTATTCGCTTAAATTAAATATTTTAAAGCACTGGATAAAAAATTAAATTATAAAGAATGGGAAAGCATTGGCATGGGTTAGGTACAGCATTACTTAAGTAAATATTTCCTTTTTTTATCATAACATACAAACAAGACAAGTCACTTGAAGGAAAAATGCTATGACATTTCACCTTATATGTGATGCCTTGATCCTTTCTATAGATCCTAAATATTGCTCTCAAACTTCACAACACATCATTAGATCTGTATCCAGTTTGAGTGCCATCTATTGTTTCACACTGTCAGTCATACATCTGTCACAGCTTTTTGAAAAGAAATGATAAGGTTTGGGGGAATTTTAATATAGCAACTCATCATCTGTGCATTATGAACTGTTCTGAATCTGTCACTACCAGTAAATCTTTTTTTCCCCACCTTAAAAAAAAAAATTAAGCTTTTTGAAAATCTATATGTAGTTTTTTCTCATTGATTTACTATATCAGGTAATTAAAAGGCTAGTGCAAGGCGAGTCTACTGTTCCTGTAAGATAGCAGTATCAATTCATCACTTTGTTTGGTGAAACTGGATGTTGCATTGTTAATCTGATATATTACGATAGTGAATCTCAATCAGATTTTTGACAGCTTTATAAAAAAAGTAAAAGTAAAGTAGATTTAAACTTCACTGACCTAAAGCACATGCAAAAATAAAAAGAACAACTATTTTTTCTGTATTGTTAATTTTTTTACTGCATACCAATTTTAATGGCCCATTCACAACTATATGCACTTTTTATCCTTGTGTTAATGGGTGTCTGTTTGTGGAGTTTTGCCCATTTGTTTTAATGGCCCATCAACAGATCAAAAGTTTACAATTAAAGCATGCATTTTGATGCCAAGAGAGGCAGCTACAGTTTTGCTCCATGTACTGTATATGTGTTGGGGTGCCATTAACAATGAACAGCAAAGCACTTCACTGCTAAATGTTAACCCACCTTTATTGTTACAAGATTCCCATTTTCATTATTATTAGAATATATTTATCTAATTACTACACTGATTTCCAATAATAATTATTTTAACGTGTCACCATTATTATTACTGTAGCACTTTTTGAAAAATTCTTTAAGCCTTTTAATATGAATTTTTAAAAAATCAATTCTATATGCTGTTATATGATATTTTTATGTTGTTAAATGACATTACTTAGATGCATGCAATTTTCTTAGTTCATGTATCACGTTGCTGAATCCTCACAGGGCCTATGCCAAACAAAAATGGCCAGTTCTGATGTTGAAAATATATTATTGGCTTAATATGAATCTTTTTTTTTTATGTTTTTGTGAACTAGATTATTCAGATAACTGAAGATAACTTCTGAAGCCTTTTTGTTTGCTAAAGGGCTCAAAGTATTTAAACATTATCCACGTCAACCAGTAAATCTTAATATGTGGTTATGTCTGAAGAGACACAACAAAAGGAACAATGAAAAAATAAGAAAGATAATTGAAAGCATAATCCATTCCAAAGCCTAAACTGAATGAATGTTTTGGCCACACTGCAAAAAAAATGACAGATCGCTGTAGTAACACAAGTAGCATTAGCACATTGATCTACCCCACTGTGCTATTGTGTTCTGACAGGGGTCTAGACTTCCCCCCCTCTGCCAAAGCACACCGGTCATCACTCTCAGCTATTGGCTGAGAGTGTTAATTGGAAGTTAATTGGCAGACCTTTTTTGGTCCTGCCCCTTTGACAGAAGTCGGACAACTGTTGAAATAGCTTCAGTACACACGGGACAACAGGAACCAGCAAACATTCGGCACGTGTGTACGGGGATTTACAGAGACCAAGACTGGTAAGAAGCAAGTCCATTTAGAGAAGAAGACAGGAATAGTTTTAGAATGAAATGATGTCATAGTAAATTTAAAAAAACACAGTAGTAATAATTCTAGGTTTTTTTATACATTGAATATGTATATACATTAGGAGCAATTTAACCAGTCAATGCAAACCAGGACTCTTCTTGAAGAGCCTTAGGTCCATCAACATACAAGAAAATTAGCAGCAAAAGACGTAATAGATTGCAAGAGCTTTATGACAATATTTATTATCTTTTGGTAAAGAACTGAAAAGGCCTACTTTTTGCTCTCTTTTAACCCTAAGAAGATAATACAGATGGCCTTGTGATCTAAAATATTATTTTTCAGTGCCTTATGTCCACCATTGTGAACAGATTTTTATTAGGAAAGCAATATATTTCCATGTGTGTGTGTATGTGTGTGTATGCAGCAATTTGATCACCATTGATAATAAAAAAAAACAGCACTCTACATTAATGATTGGCAAGCAGAGACCATATTATCCAAGCAGGACAGGGGACTACCAGAGAATGTTAGAGTGAAAGCCCACCTTCCAGTGGCATGTGCAGCATGCTGCAAGAAAAAGTGAGTGTTTGAAAAATAGGTATTGTTTATTAGTGGCATCTTGTCCCAATTGTGTAGAGTAGGGCATATTTGAAAAAAAAATGTTGACCACAAACAGAAGACTGCTATACTATGTCTGCATGTGACCAAAATCTGTCAAAGGTTGCTTGCATGTAACAAAAGTTTGTTAGAGACTGATCACATGTAACAAAACCCTGTCAGAGACTATTGCATTTAACAAACAACTATCAGCAACTGCTCACATGTAACAATATACTGTCAGAAACTTCTCACATGTAAAACGAAAAAAAAAAAGATTGTTAAATTGTCAGATGCTACATAAAACAAAAGAGTGCCAGAGACTGCCAGAGACCTCTAGCATATAACAAAAGACTGTTAGAAATTGCTTGCATAATAGTGCACACCCTTGCTCACTGACATAGAAGGTGTTACAATTTATCAGAGGCAATATTACACACATGTCTAGATTGTAGTATATATAGTATAATACTATAGTATTTCAAACACTGTCAGGAAAAAAAAGAATGATATAGGACACCAAAAAATATATTCAGTAAGATCACTTAGCTGTGTCATATAAAATATATAGAAAATATACAGAATATATGTGTGTGTGAAATAACAGTATTGGGATGCCTGCCTTTACACGTACATAAACTTTAGTGGCTATCAGCTATAACAGCTTCAACTCTTCTGAGAAGGCTATCCACAATGTTTAGGAGTGTGTCTATGAGAATGTTTGACCATTCTTCCAGAAGCACAATTGTGAGGTCAGGCACTGATGCCAAACTTTATACCTGGCACAATGCAGTTAGGCAAGTACCGTTTTCCTGGAAACCACCTAACACAGACAGTTTCATCAGTTGCTCAGCCATGGAAACCCATTCCATCAAGCTTTCTATGTACTGTCGTTGTGCTAATGTGAAGGCCACACGAAGCTTGGAGGTTTTTAACTATTGACTCTGTAGACAGTTGGTGACTTCTGTGCACTGTGCACTTCAGCATGTGCTGCCCCCGCTCTGTTATTTTACATGGCCTACCACTTCATTGCTGAGTTGCTGTTGTTTCCAGTTGCTTCCACTTTGTTATAATACCACTAACAGTTATAATACCACTCCTAAATTGTAAGCTCGAAAGAGCAGGGCCCTCGATCCCCTCATGTTTTGCATTGTATTGGTATTGTTCTGTCACATGTTCTCTGTAATGTACAGTGCTGAGCAAACTATTGGCGCTTTATAAATACTGTATAATAATAATAATAACAGTTGACTGTGGAATATTTAGTAGCATGGAAATTTCACGGATGGACTTATTGCACAGGTTGCAACCTATCACGGTACCATGCTTGTATTCACTGAGCTCCCGAGACCGACCCATTCTTTCACAAATGTTTGTAGAAACAGTCTGCATGCCTGGGTGCTTTATTTTATACACCTGTGGCCATGGAGGTGATTGGAACACCTGAATCCAATGATTTGGAGGGGTGTCTCAATATTTTTGGCAATATATAATGTATATCTCTTTTTTTCCCACCCACAATTTAGGCTCAGCTATTCTCTATTGAAATTTATTTTTGGAAACTACAATCTTGAAACTACAATCTAGAGTACTCTCTATTTCTTTAAAATTCACATACATAACAATCTGGATTAAATGCTTAACTTTGTTTAATTTTCTTTAAGTACAGAAGAGAGTTTGAGTGTGAACATTTATAGTGTTTTAGTGTTTATTACTTACTGTTTTAGGTTTCTAACAATGAAAAGTTTAGATGTATAATTCTGTTCCCTACTTTCTAAAACTTTCTAAAACTCATTGGGACATAACCACTTATTTTTTATTGATTGGTAATGTTCATAACAAATGTTTTCTAGTGCTATGGTTTATGTGTAATTTTTTTCTGAAATGCTTATACTGTGCTTGTCTGTATTTCTTTTAATATGAAAGTAATAATTGATATAATATTATGGTCTTGATTAAAAAAAGAGAGCAGTTATTGCTTCCTTTTCTTTCTCCATAAACCTTTTTACTCTGCTATGCATGAAAGCCAGTCAATTAATCAGGCGGTCCTTCTCTGGTTTGTGTTAAACTCCCTTTACATTTCTAGTGTGTGGTGGTATCTTGGGTCCTTCTAAGCCATCTGCACATTTTGAAAAGAAACTGTTGCACTTTAGGCTGTTTTTTCAAGTTTGGGCTAGTTGAACTTTTTTAATATTACCAGCCACAATTCTATATTAGGCTACATAATTTTGAGGAACAAGGACCTCTTTCCCACATCTGGTTCCCCAAAAAGAAAGTTGAAGGTTGTAAGGGTACTTATAGTGGAATATGGAAGCACCATTTATTATAGAGGGGCTCCCATATATCTACCACCTTTCAGGTGAATGATTACAGGGATACATTAGTACTCCTTAGTAAACATTCCTATAGCATTACATGCAATATATACACACAGTCACCTTGACAAAGTTCTATAACCACTTCATCTCCGGAATTTTTACCCCCTTCATGATCAGACTATTATTTTGCTATTTGGCACTGTACCACTTTAACTGACAACTGCACGGTCATGCACCACTGTACCAAAATGAGATTTATATAACTTTTTTCACACAGAGCCTTCTTTTTGTGGTATTTGATCACCACTGGGTTTTATTTTTACTATAAAAGGGGGGAAAATGTCAGTGCGTCTTATGGAGCGAATATGGAGTGGCCAGTCTCGTATTCCCACCACCGCCGCCATGTCAGAATACCAGGCCAGCCGCTCGTCTCTTCTCTGCAGTAGAACCTTACAAGTTCCTCGGTCCAGCGCTGTACAGTCTTCCTGCGCCAGTATCTTTAGTGTGGGCTCTCGGCTGTGACAGCCGGGTGCCCAGTGCACATGCGCGAGAAGTGCTGCGCTTTGTGAATGACACATGACAGGTCCCAGAAGACGCCGGACCAAACACAAAGCGCAGCGCTTCTCGCGCAGTGGGCACCCGGCTCTCGGCCGTTTGCCCACACTAAAGGGAGGACAACTATCAAATTCAGGTACCCGCTCCCCCTCCCTCCCCAAAGGTCTGCAGTCTTAGTCATCCTCTGTACTGTCTGCATTCTCTGGTCATCCCCTGTACTGCCCGCAGTCTCTGGTCATTCCCTGTACTGTCTGTATTCTCTGGTCATCCCCTGTACTGTCTGCAGTCTCTGGTCATCCCCTGTACTGTCTGCAGTCTCTGGTCATCCCCTGTACTGTCCGCAGTCTCTTGGTCATCCCCTGTATTGTCCGCAGTCTCTGTTCATCTCCTGTAGTACGTCCGCAGTCTCTGGTCATCTCCTGTACTGTGTCCGCAGTCTCTGGTCATCTCCTGTACTGTGTCCGCAGTCTCTGGTCATTTCCTGTACTATGTCCGCAGTCTCTGGTCATCCCCTATACTGTCCACAGTCTCTGGGCATCCCCTGTACTGTGTTTGCAGTCTCTGGTCATCTCCTGTATTGTGTCTGCAGTCTCTGGTCATCTCCTGTACTATGTCCGAAGTCTCTGGCCATCTCCTGTACTGTGTCTGCAGTCCATTGGTTCAGAATATTTTTTTTCGTGTTTTCCGCCTCTAAAACCTAGGTGCGTCTTATGGTCAGGTGCGTCTTATGGAGCGAAAAATACGGTAATTGAAAAGATACTGAAAATTTCTATAAAAACCCCTATATTTTTTACTTTCTGCTATAAAACATATTCAATAAAAAATGTAAAAATCTAATTTCATCATAAATTTAGACCAAAATGTATTTTGTATTGTGTTGTCTGTTCAGCCACCATACGCCCAATCAGTTACAGCCTGCCTCTGGCACACACTCTGCCCCAATCACAACCTGCCTTTTGAACATGTCCCCTGCAGTATACCCTGCATCTTGCCTTGCGCTAAACAGACTATGGAATACAGAAACACTATATGTCCTGTAACCCCACCCCCACACTCACGAAGAAACAATGTATAGTCACATGACAGAACTTTTTTACTTTGAAAGAAAGATCATTTCTGAAACTAAGAAAAATCAGTTATCTTGCCTGCATAGTTATAACTAGGTTAGAAAGTGTCGTTGACATTGTATGTTCAGAACTACTTTAAAGTAATTCTAAAGGCTTATTTTTTTAAAATAAAAAATAACAAATATGTCTATACTTACCTGCTGGGTGCAGTGGTTTTGCACAGAGCAGCCCAGATCCTCCCTTTCTTGGGTCCCCCGCCGGCGCTCCTGGTCCCTCTCTCCTGTCAAGTGCCCCCACAGCAAGCAGCTTGCTATGTGGGACCCTCTGCTCAGTGTGTCCATTCACACATGGAGCCACAGCTCGACCTCTCCTCCTCTCTCCTCATTGGCTTACTGGCTGAGATTGATAGCAGTGGGAGCAAATGGCTCCCGCTTTTGTCTCAGCCAATGAGAAGAGGGAGTCCCAGGATAGCTGAGACTCCAGTGCACATCGTTGGATTGAGAGGGGGCATAGGTGAGTATTGAGGGGGCTGGGGGGATGCTACACAGAGAAGGTTTTTTACCTTCATGCATAGAATGCATGAAGGTAAAAAAACCTTCAGCCTTTACAACCACTTTATACAACATATACATATACAACAGGTTGCTCTTTTACCCAACTAACTGGGAAAAGACCACACCAAGGCCCTGTTTTTATGCATTTATATGTATGAGGTCCATGGCTACAAGGACTGCTTTTTGGCACAAAGCCTGCTTCAATTGGCAGAACACTGCTTCTGCCTTAAGATTCCAATTTATGACATTGGACGTTTTTGGATAAATTGCCTATAATATCCCACAATTCTGTTTTTTCTGAGTAGACAAAGCCATTTTTGGATTGCTTCCACCTTATTCAAATGGGGTTTCATGATGCTTGTCCTTTTTTGCACCCCAATTAGCGGGCCTCCTCCAGTTCAATCATCTTTTTTTGAGTTCACCAGGTACCCTGCTTCCCATAGGACACAGGGTTAATTAGACTTTTGTTGGAGGACTCTCCCTGTTGTAGCTAAAAATGACCACGTCATCTAGGTATGCCTCTGAAAATTCTGGCATATTAAAAAAAATCACCTAGTGTAGCAAAAGCCATTTCTTCTTTTCCTTTTGGAGAGTGGACATTTCAGTAAAACCTTTTTAAATTGAGGTTTGTGATATGCTGGGCTGGACCTGACTCTTTAATAAAGGTGTCCACCTGAGGCATTAGATATACTTCAAGATTGTACACTTAATTTCACTTTCTGAAATCATTACAGCATTGCCAAGTTCAATTTTGCTTGAGTTTTAGAACCATAAGTGCCAAGTTCAATTTTGCTTGAA
This sequence comes from Staurois parvus, assembly GCF_062004578.1. Lineage (NCBI taxonomy): Eukaryota > Metazoa > Chordata > Amphibia > Anura > Ranidae > Staurois > Staurois parvus. The sequence continues at coordinate 3,972,852 of NW_028318646.1, read as the reverse complement.
TTCTAGAACCATAATGTTTGACAATCTCCTGGAGGACTCCTCAATGTCCCCAAGGTCCACCATCTTTATTAATCTCTGCTGATACAATTGCTTAGTGGGCTTTGGGAATTTGGCATGGAATTCATGCGGCTGCTAGAGTCTGTGAGAGTACAGTATGCTAAATTATAATTGTAACACCCATCATGTCTGAGAAAATGTCCTGATTTTTCTACAAGAATTTCCAAGACTCTTGTCTTTGGGTGGGGGAGAGGATCTCTGCTGTTACTTTTTAAATCTAATGTCATGATGTTCCTAAACTGTCTGGTCTAGAGTAGTGTTCTCTCTTTCTTTCCAGGGTTTGATCTTCATATTTCTGCCAGTACACAAACTTCAATTTTCCATGCACCTTTCTTTTTGTAAGATTTCTCTACTCTCCATATCACTGGCTGAGCTACTGTATATGTATATTTCTCACTTAGCCGCTCACTTACAATCTCTCGTGTGTGTGTGTGTGTTTGTATGTGTGTGTGTGTGTGGGGGGGAGGGGGGGCAGCTACATATGGTTCTTCAGGGCCAGACACGTAATCCTGAAGCAACTGGCATCCCTAGAAGACCTTCTGGAAGGGGAGCTTACTGCAGCATCCAACCCCTAATACTAAGTGAAAAGAGAGAAACAATCAGAGCACCATCCACATGGCAGCATTAACATCTACTCAGCTCACACCACCAGTCCCAAACATTTTCACTTTTTGCAGTCAAATTTGAGAAAAGCCCACTGTATGTTTGCTATGTGTTTGCATTTAAACCACATAATACAAAAATATTTATACTCTGAACAAATTAAAAGTGATAGTGTAAGCACAAAGAGGGTGCAGACTGGGTTTTCGCTAATTAACTTACAATGTGTCAAAGTTGGATTGATTGTTGAGTTAGGCTTCATGTACACGAGCAACTCCTAACCTTGAGTTTAGGAGCTTTTGGCATTTTCTTGCCAAAGCTCCTAACCTCAACTCCATAAAAGCCTATGTGTCCATGTACACATAGGCTTTTAGCAGAGTTTAGGAGCTGCCATGTTTAGGTGAGGTTAAACCTCCCTCTCCTGAACGCAGAAGAATCATGTTCAGGATAGGAACATTTTGACCACTGGCCATGGGAAACGTGGCAAGACAGCGGCAAAATCACGACAAAATCATGGTACCACGGTTGCCACATTTTGCCACGGTTAAAAGCTCTTTTCTTATTATCTATAGCCTTTTTAACTTTGGCCGTAAGCCACATAGATTTGATTTTTAGCCTTTTAAACTTGTTGCCCATGGGAATATATTTTGCAGTGTGTTCACATACAGTCTTTTTGAAGAACTCCCATTTCTGTGTTGTGTTCATCAATGCCAATATTCCTTCCTAGTATAAGTCTTGGAGAGCAGCTCTCAGCCTTGGAAAATTAACTCTCTTGAAATTGAGCATTTTTATTTTTCTCGTATGTGCTTGCTGTTTACAGCTAACAATAAATGAAATCATGTTATGGTCACTGCTACCCAGATGTTCTTTTATATGGACATGCGTAATAAGCTCTGCATGGTTTGGGACTACCAGGTCCAGCAGAGCATCATTTCTAGTAGGGGCCTCTATGAACTGTACCATAAAATTGTTCTGTAGCAGGTTTAAAAATGTTTGCCCTTTAACTGTTCCTGCAGTACCATTACTCCAGTCAATTTCTGGGTAGTTAAAATCCCCCATTATTATCACTGTCCCAGCCCTTGCAGCCCTTTCGATCTGTGCAAGGAGCTGAGTTTCCACCTCCTCATTAAAACTGGGAGGCCTATAACAAACTCCAATGATTACCTTTGTAGTACACACCCCCATGTGCAGCTCCACCCATAATACTTCAGCTTCACCACACTCTCCATCAACTAGGTCCTCTTTCACACTCGCTCTGAGTTCACTTCTCACATAGAGACAGACACCACCACCTTTCCTATTTACTCAGAAAGAGAACATAGCCAGAAATATTAAGGGCCCAGTCATGCGAAGAATGAAGCCAAGATTCAGCAATACCAATTAAATTATAGTTCTCTTTATGCAACAAAGCTTCCAATTCACCTATTTTGCTTGGTAGGCATCTGGCATTGGTGAACAAACACTTTAATTGATTGACACCTTGTTCACTCGTATTTTGCATATTTTTTATTTTCATACAAATGGTACCAATTCCACTGGTTGTTTGTAACATGGGAACCTTCTTATCTGCCATAGCCTTCCCCCCATCTTTCCCCATTCCACCCACCAATAAGTACTGACCTGTCTGATCTGTCTACCCCATTATAATCTAATTCTCCCTCTCCCCTCAATCCTAGTTTAAATACTCCTCCACCCTAGTTTAAATACTCCTCCTGATGTAAGCAACTATCCTTGACATTTATTTCAAAAATAATTTTAAAACTATATAGTTCATATATTTAGCATACTTTATTGCTGTTAGTGGTAATATAATATTAATTATGGGGGACTGTGGATTTAACCTATGTATCCTCTTTAGTTCATGTGTCCATTAAAAGGATACATACCACCATGATCTTCATAGCTTTTGGTCCCTACCAATATTGAATGAGGGGATATGCAGTTTTACAAACCCTTATACATTTGATGCTTTGTTCTACTTTTAAAATATTATCATATACTATATTACATCTATATATATTCAGTTATGAAAGTGTTTGTGATGTGGCATCCGGGGGCCTTGCACATCAAATTGATGGTATCATTCTTGGGGAAGACTCACCTTCTAAACATAGTGAAGCATCTTCTTTTGACTATTTGTGTTGGTTATGTAAGTCATGTATCTTATATGGTTGGTTTACCATTACATAATTATAAAGATATTTATTAATAATTGATTATTGACAATAATTATTGTTATAGAGTGGCATCCTTTCCCTGAGGAGGAATCTATGCTAATGTATTTGAAACGAGTTGGAGCCCAGGCTGAATATATCTGCAGTCAAACTTTGTGGTTGCAAGATGGAAATCAGCATTGGGGGATACCACTGGATACATATTGCAATAACTACAATTTTGCGAAGTGAATGAGTTGTCTAAAATTGTTGTATGTTATATTGGCTAATATGCATTGTTTACCCAATATGTGCTGATTTGACAAACAAAAGAAATTTGTTCAAATAAAATGTTGATTTTTTAAACAATTGGTTTCTTTGTATATACTGCAAAGTTACCTTAAAAATCCCATAAAATGTCAGGTGCAACTCTTTCGGTTTTATTCCAGTTTCCTCCCATGCTACAAAGAGATGCTAGTAGGTTAATTGGTTGCTATGTAAATTGACCCTAGCATATGTATGAATGTGAGTTAAGGACCTTAAAAGCTTCTTGAGGGCAGGAACTGATGTGAAAGTATGATATACAGTATGTAAATTGATGGTGCTATAGAAGTACCTGTAATAAATAATACAATAAACAAGTCTCTCTTAAAGGCTCTTTTTATATGTTTCCTTGCAGGGACCAGACTTTAGGCTATTTGTACCTGCAACAGAAGAAGAGGTCTGGGATAGAAGAGTGTAGTAGCTGTTGGGTGTCTTCAAGTTTTTTATGAGAACCCTGAACAAATAAAGGTTTTTGTTCAAACAGATATCTATTATGAGGAATAACAGCCCAGTTTTTACTTTAGGGTGGTCCTGATTGTGTACAACACTGTAGATAAACATTCTACCCATGATTTACCTTTCTATTTTTGATTATCCTAATAACCTTTTTTGACCTTACTGTTACTCTGAGATGGTAGTGGATGTGTAACACTTGATTAATGAAAATGTTAATCATACTTTCACCTATAAAGTGGATCTTTATATGACTCAATAACCTTAGGGACACCATGATGACAGATAACTTCTGAAAGAAGATTATTTTCATTACTGTAACCCTGGTCGTGGCTTTTGACATGGGCCATACTTCAGGCCAAACTTAGAATGTCTAGGGGAGTGTCTCAAAATAAACTTTTTTTCCTGAATTGTGTCAAGCACAGTTTCCACTATACATACAGTGTGTGTATATATATATATATATATATATATATATATATATATATAAATAAAACTTACTTTTAATAAAATTGGACAAGAGCAGCCCTTAAAAAGAAAGAAAAGTGAGTGGCTATGTCCATAAAGTTCTACCTTTTGAAGCTAGTTCTCGCATATGGTATAGGATGCAGTGGGCAGAAGTAGAGATCCCTGAAAAGAAGTAAGTTCATCTTTTATGATTTGTGTTTTGTGCATGAGAAAGCACAATCAGTGTGTGCAGGTGAGGAGATCCTGCAAGAGGAAAGTAATTTGCCATAAAGAGACAGTACTCCACATCTTTGTTGCTGGACTGTGCAAAAGTGTTTTGAAGTGACTGTATGAGGCATTCAGAAAGAAAGGACATTTCTGTAAGGCAATATGATCTGCTAAAGTTTGAACCTACTGGAGAGTACTAGAGATGTTTGTTTTTTTTTTTTCTTGTCGCATTGACCCTAGTTAAAGGGGAAGTGTATGCCCTTGAAATGCAGGTCCGTAGATATCAGCTATAGATGTGCACAGCCCTAAGCTTGCAATAGGATGAAATGTCAGCTCTGTCTAGGCAGTGAGGCAAGAGCACTGTTTTTCTGTGCAGCGAGTGGGACCATGCTTTCTAGAGCCCTTTGTCTTTGCTTACAGTGCATAGTAACATGGATGGGCAGACATCAGTTTCTGCAAATGGGAAGCCTGACCTGAGTGACAGAATACAACGAAAGGCTGACCAAGAGCACATGTGGAATGCAGTTGCCCATAGCAATGCCTGTGATGTCAGGTCTGCAGACTGTAAGATATAGATATTTCCTACAGAGGATTGTGGTGAGTTTAAAGCACCACTAATTCATGGAGAAAGAAGTCAACATATCTGGGAGAGCCAGCAAAGTTCAGCTAGGAGAGTGCTGCCTCCCTTAGCAACAGTACCAAAAAGTGGCAAGTGGAAGGAGGAGCTACAGGGGAGAGATGGCTCACCATCCATATAGAGATGCCAGTGAGTTTCTGCATGTTGGGAGTTGCCAGGTGAGAAACTCCCTGACAAAAAGGTACCATGCCTGGAATGTGGTCAGTTTGGACACGGTATCAAGACATTCCCTTTGTTTTGGAATACAGTTGGAGAGAATGTTGCTGGTCAGAATTCTTTATCTACAAGACCAGTTTTCTATTTAAAAATGCTTTTCAGTCACCCCTGGCAAAAGTGAGGAAATCCTGGTGTACATGCAGGGGGTGCTAAAGAGTCAGAGATGCCTGCTGTAATTTCACCCTGTGGCCACCTGGGGAAGTTGGCTAGTAATAGTGCAGCAGAAGAGAGACAGCATACTCAAAAGAAGATGTCAACACTTATTACACTAATGGGTAATACTGCTGCTGCAGAAGTCATAGGAAAAATGTGACTGCTCACACTGGAGTGGGAGTTACCCCAACTGGGAGACCAACTAAGTGTTCTCTTTAAAGAGACTTGTCTTACTGTAATGCTGTATTTAGTGAGGATGCAAGAGTTAAGGATGCTGGTACAAATGTGGTGCTGGATACTAATGATAAAAAGGTCAATGTGAAGTGTACTGCTTCTATGATTGCACCGATATTGTGTATAGAAAATGCTGAATTGAATGTAGTAGGAGTGGCTACTAAGCAGGATGCGTTTTCTTCCTTAGCAAAGGTGTTTAAGGCAGCAGAGGTGTCCCTGGAAACCTGCAAGGAGCTCAGTGAGCTGGATTTGGAGGTAACCCAGGACCAGGGGTGGACTGGCAACTCACGGGGCCCCTGGGCAATAAGGGATCATGGGGCCCCTGTGTCCTTGCCCAAACTCAAAAAAACCTATGAAAAAGGTACAAGGGGCATCTCATGGGGCCCCCTACTGACCCTGGGCCCTCGGGCAGTGCCCGAGTTTCCAAATGGTCAATCTGCCCCTGCCCAGGACAACTATGGTGCTGCTCTTGTGAACCAGAGTGTACTTGGATCAAGTGATGAAAATATGTTACTGCAGTCTGTTAATGCTAATGCTAAAACTGAAATGTATGAAAATACTAATGATGATAATAGGTTAATGCAGTCTGTAAAATTGCAAAGGTTGAGATTATGAATGAAGCGCCACTAAGTCACAGTGGTGAGACTGTAGAAATGCAGCTGCATGTATTTAAGGATGTGTTTCCACAATCTGGTCTGGTTAAGGATGTACTGAGCAATGTATCCTATGCTGGGCAATGCTGTCCCTCTGTATTTCCTGGGGCAGTTAGAATGGTACTGTGTAGCACCTTCGATGAAAGCACAGAGAAAATATACTGGGGCAGATATGCAACAAGCCTGTTAGCTACAGTTGCAAGAAAAAGTATGTGAACCCCTTGGGATTACGTGGAGTTTTGCATGAATTGGGCATAAAATGTGCTCTGAACGTCATCTATGTCACAACAATAGAAGAACACAGCCTGCTGAACATAATACTACACAAACATTAGATGTTGCCATGGTTTAATTACACATAACATGTAAACATTCACAGTGCAGGGAGGAAAAAGTATGTGAGGCCCTAGCTTAATGCCTTCTCCCAGAGCTAATTGGAGCCAGGAGTGAGCCAACCTTGACTCCAATCAGTGTGATGATATTGGATGTGTTGCTGACAGCTGTCCTGCCCTTAAAAAACACACACCTGTTTTGGGTTTACTGGTTTCAAGAAGCACTGTCTGATGTGAACCATGCCTCACAGAAAAGAGCTCTCAGAAGAGCAACGATCAAGAATTGTTGATTTGCATGAAGCTGGAAAGGGTTACAAAAGTATCTCCAAAAGCCTTGATGTTCATGTGTCCACGGTAAGACAGACTGTCTACAAATGGAGAAAGTTTAGCACTGTTGCTACTCTCCCTAGGCATGGTCGTCCTGTAAAAATGACTGCAAGAGCACAGCGCAGAATGCTGCATGAGGTAAAGAAGAATCCCAGAGTGTCAGCTAAAGACCTACAGAAATCTCTGGCACATGCTAACATATTTGTTGACACATCTACAATAAGGAAAACATTAAACAAGAATGGAGTACATGGGAGGACACCACGGAGGAAGCCATTGCTGTCCAAAAAGAATATTGCAGCACGTTTGAAGTTTGCAAAAGAGCACCTGGATGTTCCACAGCACTACTGGCAAAATATACTGTGGACAGATGAAACCAAGATTGAGTTGTTTGGGAAGAACACACAACACTATGTGTGGAGAAAAAAGGCACAGCACACCAACATCAAAACCTCATCCCCACTGTAAAACATGGCGGAGGGAGCATCATGGTTTGGGGCTGCTTTGCTGCCTCAGGGCCTGGACGGATTGTTGTCATTGATGGGAAAATGAATTCCAGAGTTTATCAAGACATTTGGCAGGAAAACGTACAACCATCTGTCCGCCAACTGAAGGAGCGCAGAGGATGGGTGATACAACAGGACAATGACCCAAAGCATACAAGTAATTCAACAAAACAATGGCTGCAACAGCACAGAATACGCCTTCTGGAGTGGCCCAGTCAGAGTCCTGACCTCAACCCGATTGAAATGCTGTGGCATGACCTTAAGAGAGCGATTCACACCAGACATCCCAAGAATATTGCTACACTGAAACAGTTTTGTGAAGAGGAGTGGTCCAAAATTGCTCCAGATCGTTGTGCAGGTCTGATCTGCAACTACAGGAAACATTTGGTTGAGGTTATTGCTGCCAAAGGAGGGTCAACCAGTTATTAAGTCCAAAGGTTCACATACTTTTTTCTCACTGCACTGTGAATGTTTACATGTTATTAGCAATAAACCATGGCAACATCTAATGTTTGTGTAGTATTATGTTCAGCAGACTGTGTTCTTCTATTGTTGTGACTTAGATGACGTTCAGAGCACATTTTATGCCCAATTCATGCAAAATTCCACGTAATCCCAAGGGGTTCACATACTTTTTCTTGCAACTGTATAATGAAAGAGGCCTCTGTATGTAATGACCCATACACATGATAAGAAAATCATACGAAAATGTCTGTACGATGAAAGCATTGGCCGACAATCTGATCGCTAGTATAGTGCTGTCGGCCGCCAATTCCGACCATTTGGATGACAAAAACTGAAGGTGCAGGCTATAAAATTTTTAACGTATGCAAACACAATATCCAATTTTTGTTTAATGTGTACAGTAATCATTTGGAAATAATCAAATCTACAAACACGCATGATCAGAATCAAAGAATGACCGGAAGAAGCTTGGCATGAAAAATAGCAATTGGATTGAAGAAAGAAAATTCATATCGCTGCTAATTAAAGCTCTAAATAGAGTGAACATTAGCATCTTGCTTAATGTGACATTAATGAAATTGCTACTGGTGATGATGATGATATGCCTTTTTAAATAATAAAATTGTTCTGTTGCTATGTGAATTATTGGCCAGTATGCAAGTTTCATGGTGTTAAGTTTGAGTAATAACAACACCATTATCCACGTTATCCATGTTTTAATAATAGTAAAATAGCAAACTATTTTTGAGGCTCTTTATTTTATTACCTATTGCTCCTAAAGTTATATAATCTAGTAGAGGCCTAGTATAAATATGTCTATTAACACAAGATAGGCAAGTAATGTGCTCACAAATGTTATTTTTATTTTTTGGAAATTATGAATGACATGCCATTTTCAATCATACAAACATAAATGCTTGACAAAAAAAAGTGCAATTAATACTATACAGTAATCCCCCCAAAAAGGGCCAATAATCAGAAGCATTACGTAAATAAACCACCACATCAATAAATAAGTGTTCTTTCAAGTGTGTATAGTGGAAGTCTTGTGATCAGGATTGATGGTGGTGATCAGGTGCATTATATTGCTACTAAGTGGAGTTGGTTGTGGAGGTGGAGGTTGGTAGGCGTGCATATTGTTTTATTTTGCCTCTGTCCCCTTTGTTGAGCACCTGTAGTAGGAGGCACTCAGCCAATTGGCATTGCTCTTCTTTCATCTGTCTCAACTTATTGGCTGTTAGAAAGCCAAAAGAATCAGATTCATCTGGCTTTTTTTGGAGGGCCACAGAGACATGTGTCAAAAAAGAAATGGTGGCATCATCCAGGTTTTTAGTTTTTCTGGTTCTTTTTACTGGAGGTGGTGTTGGTAGAAGTTGCTCCTCCACAGTGGGTACAGTGGGCTCCTCAATATTGTCCCTTTCCTGTGTATCAAAATTTTGCATTATTAAAAAGGTTAGCTAAAAAGTGCCCATCAATGAGTTTTTAACCTGTGTGTTGAGAATTGAATTAGCATATGTTAAAAAGACTCTCATTGTGTCCAAGGCATTTTTAGTTGCTCTTGAATATGTTATTTGACAAATGTGTTTAGAGATGTAACCTACTTTGTAAAGGCTTCAATATACTCAAGATAATGTTCATTTGACACCATTTCAGTTTTTGAAAACAGTATGTTTTTAAATGCTATACCTGTGCCAAGGTAGGCTTCTCAACATCTTTACTGTATATCTAAAAATGCAGTGCTAAAATATGAATAATAAAGTGGTAAGTGATATATAAAGCGCAAAGGTGTGCGCTACAAGGTGAAATCAACATGATGTCTTGTTCAAGATGGTATATGATACAAGGTGATAATGGCATATTATCTCATAAAGACAAGTTATGTAACATAAATGCACAATTTAAACACATATAAGTCCACAGCAAAAAAGTTGAGACATTCACATGTCATCAATATTCCAGAATCTGGGGATACCGATCCCCCTTATTAAACTTGTGTAGACAATAATAAGGGGCTCGTGACTTCTGTGGTATGGAAAAAGAGGTGTGCTTGCACTCACCAGATGCACAATAATATTGCGCATGTAATAATCAAAATGGACTAGTGGTGATCTGGGAACCGAAGGGGATGAGGCACTCTGATGTTGCTTGATACACCCAGGGCTGGACTCCAGACCTCTCAGAGGAACCCTCTCAGCTAACAGGGACTGCTCCTTGTTTCACTTACACCCAGGCATCAGGTAGGGTCAGCATCAAAGGAAATCCACTAAACTGCTCACTGGCTTCAGCAACATTCAGCTTGCAGAGCAATCTCTTCTTTAGTTTGTTGGACACCGCTCGGTATCTCAGCAGGAAGTCTCCATCCGCTGTTGAAGCTTAAAGATCTGGATGATGATACAGCCACATGAGATAAGGGGGCCCTGGAAACAGTCTTACTCCTGCTCCTAGTCAATAGGTAAAATAACCAAATTTTTCAAGGAAAAATCTATGCCTTGATGACCAAATCGGCTATTAAGCTACTAATGTGTATATGTATATGTTTATATATATATATATATATATATATATATATATATATATATATATATATATATGGAATAGACTCCCTCAAGACCTCAAGAGTTGGTTCTGGCCAGCTCAGTGGATTCCTTTAAAAAGGGCCTGGATTCTTCTCTCCTAGATACACAGAATATAACTGGAAACTAACATTTATAGGTAAAGTTGTTCCAGGGAATATCCAATTGCCTTTTGGGGATCAGGAAGGAATTTTTTCCCCTGCAGGATCAAATTGGATCATGCTTTTCTACTTTTCTTTTGCCTCCCTTTGGATCAACTGTGTGTATAGGATTATAACTTTTTTTATGGTTGAACTAGATGGACTTTTCAACAAGACTAACTATGTAAATACAATAAGGAACAGAAGTATTTGAACACCCTGTGATTTTGCAAGTTCTCCCACTTAGAAATCATGGAGGGGTCTGAAATTCACATTGTAGGTGCATTCCCACTCTGAGAGACATAATTAAAAAAAAAATTCAGTAAATCACATTGTATGATTTAAAAAAAAATGATTTGTCTTGCACTGCTGAACATATGTATTTTAACACTTAAGAAACAGCAAGAATTCTGGCTCTCAAAGACCTGTTACTGTGCCTTTAAAAAGTCCACCTCTACTCCACTCATTAATCTAACTTAGTAGCACCTGTCTGAGCTCTTTAAAGACACCTGTCCACCCCACAGTCAGTCAGACGCCAACTACCACCATGGGCAAGACCAAAGAGCTGTCGAAAGACACCAGAGACACAATTGTGGACCTCCACAAGGCTGGAAAGGGCTACGGGGCAATTGCCAAGCAGCTTGGTGAAAATAGATCAACTGTTGGAGCAATTGTTAGAAAATGGAAGAGGCTAAAGACAACTGTCAGTCTCCCTCGGACTGGGGCTCCATGCAAGATCTCACCTCGTGGGGTATCACTGATGATAAGAAAGGTAAGGAATCAGCCCAGAACTACAAGGGAGGAGCTGGTCAATGACATGAAGAGAGCTGGGACCACAGTTTCAAAGGTCACTGTCGGTAGAACACTACGCCGTCATGGTTTCAAATCATGCATTGCACGGAAGGTTCCCCTGCTCAAGTCATCACATGTCCAGGCCCGTCTGAAGTTTGCCAATGACCATCTGGATGATCCAGAGGAGGCATGGAAGAAAGTCATGTGGTCAGATGAGACCAAAGTAGAACGTTTTGGTCTAAACTTCACTCGTCGTGTTTGGAGCAAAGAGAAGGATGAGTTGCATCCCAAGAACACCATCCCTACTGTGACGCATGGGGGTGGTAACATCATGCTTTGGGGGTGCTTTTCTGCGAAGGGGAAAGGACGACTGCACTGTATTAAGGAGAGGATGAATGGGGCCATTTATTGTGAGATTTCAGGGCCTCTGGAACTGTGATAGGTAGTCAGGAAGTGTAATGAATGCCAAAAAATCACTCAATTGTGGTATTCCCATACTTGGGAAAAGTAGCAGAATGTATTTTGGGGTGTAATTCAACATATACCCATGGCATGTGTGAGCAGTATATTATTTATAGTATATTATTATTATTATTAAAATCTTCTATTGACTCAGATGCCTTTCAGCAAATAGTTGTGGGTGTCTACTTTCCAAAAAGGGGTCATTTGGGGGGGGGTTGTTATCTTGGCATTTTATGCCCAGCATTAGAAGCTTATGCCATACATCACTCACTCTTCTAACCACTTGAAGACCAAGCCTTTTCTGACACTTTTTGTATTTTTTGCCAGAAAATTACTTTGAACCCTCAAATATTATATATATTTTGAAAGCAGACACCCTAGAGAATAAAATGGTGGGTGTTGTCACATGTACTTGCGCAGTGATCTTTCAAACACAATTTTTTTTTTTTAAATTTACTTTTTTAAATTGTAATGCACAAAAAAACAAAATATATTGGCCAATTGTGTAGTAAACTATAAAAGATGATAGTATGCCAAGTACATAGATATCAAATATGACATGCTTTAAAACGGCACACGACCTGTGCAATGGCGACAAACTACATACATTTTTATTATCCATAAACAACATTTTAAAAGCCTTTACAGGCTACCATCTTAGATTTACACAGGAGGTCTAGTTCTAGAATTACTGCCCTCATTCTGACATTCGCAATGATACATCACAAACATGGTGCAACTGCTGTTTACGTATTGACATTGGGCCGACGATTACTTGTGAAAAGTAATATTTTAATCAATATCTCAATGAGCACAAGAACAATTTCCAAAATTTTGACAAAACTGAGTTTATAGAACATTTGTTGAGCTCATTAATGAAAGTAAGTTTAATAATATAACTTAGATTACAAAATCTTCAGTTTTATTAAAATTAGTTAAGGCAAAAACAAATACACCCAACAACAAAAACTACTACATCTAGCATTTTGTATGACCTCCAGGATTTGTAAGGACAGAACCAAGTCTTCTAGGCATTGAATGAACAGGTTGGTGATATATTGCAACATTGATCTTTTGCCATTCTTCAAGAACAACTTCTTTAGAGAGAATGATGCTCAACTTGACTCTTCAGATTTCCCCATAGGTGTTCGATTGAGTTCAGAGCATGAGACATAGATGGCCAATGAATCCCTTTCACCCTGTTCTTCTTCAGAAATGCAACAGTGGCCGTAGATGTGTGTTTTGGATCATTTACTGTATATGCTGTAGTGCAAGACAACAAAGGGCACGGAGTGATGGTAGCATCTTCTCTTTCAATATAGAACAGTACATTTGTGAATTCATGACACCATCAATGAAATTCAGCTCCCAACACCAGCAGCACTCATGCAGCCCCACAGAAGGACACTGCCACCACCATGTTTCACTGTAGGCACCATGCATTTTTCTTTGTACTCCTCACCTTTGCAACGTAATACAGTTTTGAAGTCATCAGTTCCAAAACATTTATCTTGGTCTCACCACACCAGAGTACAGTCTCGGTAGTCTTCATCTTTTTCAGCATGGGCCCTGGCAAACTCTAGGTGAGATTTTTTGTTCATGGGCCTTAGGGCATCCTTCATGGATGACACCCATTCATGCCATTCCTCTGCAGTGTATCCTGTATTGTGTCACGAGAAACGATCACCCCAGTTTGGCTTTCTACGTCTTTAGCTAACTGCTGTGAACTTGCATGGCGATTTTCTTCAACCCTTCTCATCAGAACATGCTCCTATCAAGCTGTTAACTTCCAGGGACAGCCTGGACGTTGCTGTGAGATGGTTGCAGTTCCAACTTTGTTAACTTTTTGTATAATTTTTGTTACAGTATTCTGACTGATAAGTGAAGTTTTGCTGATCTTCTTGTAGCCTTCACCTTTCAAGTGTAAAGAAACTATTTTCTTTCTCAGGCTTTGTGACATTTTTCTTCCATGTGGTGCCATTGCTGACAGAGTTTTCTTTGTTAAATAACACCCTTTTATAATCAACTGTCTTCTGGACACCGCTTTACTGAATAATTAGACTCACTTGTAGTTGAATTCTTGTTAATTTGGATTTTGTTGTCTAAAATTTAGCTTTTATCCTAAGACTTTCATTTTTCCTACATGGTATTGAGTGAATTTATTAAGAAATATAATTTTTTGTGTCTGAATATTAAAAACATATTGTTTGCAACCAATGGCCCACATTTGTGGGAGTATTTTGTAATATAGTGTACCATAGAAAATGTTGATTCTGAAAGGAAAGTGTAGGTTTTCTGACAAATCTGTTGGGGTGTACTCATTTATGCTGAGCACTGTATGTTATGTTCTTTTTTTTATGCAGCCTGTGGGCTAAATGAAAAAGAAAAATCTCTGCCAGAAAAAGTGTGTGGTATACCCACTATTAGAAAATTCCACCGGGGGCACATGCGTGGCCAGGGACGATGGCGGTTGCATTTTAGCTGAGCTCCGCTCATCCCCGGCCAGCACGGACTCACCCGTCACGCGCCACTGCTTCCTTCTGCACAAGGGTGAGTCACATCTACCAGGCACCCGGCCCGGCACCTCGGAGAGACCTGTATGGGGAAGATAGGGCGCTGGAAGCCCCCCTCCCCGCAGCCACAGGAGTCGCGGCCATCGCCGCTCCGGCGGTTCCTGTCCAGGCCGCAATCCCCGGCCTCTAGTATGGCCAGGAGCCCAGGGAGAGATCCCGGCCCCCCGGTGGTCACGGAGGGTACTGCACCCTCATGCATCTCAGCCTCCATGCCTGCCTCTGCCCTGACCCAGCCCCAGATGGAGGACTGTGATCCCCAGCATATATCTGGGGGGGCAGTGGAATGCTCTGCATCAGGGAATCGTCCTCCCTCCACCCAGATATCTCAGCACACTGTACCATCTCCTTCCCTCACAATTTCAGCGTTGGACGATAAGCTGCAAATTTTTCTACGCAATATCACCGCATCCATATCCGCTGAGGTTGGAAAGCTGGCATTAGATCTCAGAGGGGAAATAACTCAGATTGGAGATCGCACGAATAAATTGGAGACTGAGTTTGATGATTTGGTGCAATACGTTCATGTCCTGGAAGAGGATAACGCATATTTGAAGCATTCCATGTCCCAAATGCAGCTCCAGCAAGAGGATCTAGAAAACAGGGAACGGCGCCAAAATATCCGTATACGCGGTATGTCCGAATCTATCGCTGATACACAATTACACCGTCACCTTCTATCCTTCTTTATCGCAACCGCCCCCCTGGTTCCAGAAGCGGATTGGCGAATTGACAGGGCTCATCGCTCATTGGGCCCAAAACCTACCGAAGGCACTAGACCACGCAACGTCATAGTTCGCTTTCACTTTTTTCAAAGCAAAGAAGCCTTATTATTAGCTGCTCGCCACACATCCTCTCTGGAATTTAAAGGTGACAGACTCCAACTCTTCTGCGACTTGTCCCCGATTACCCTGGCCAAGAGGCGAGCCCTGAAGCCGATCACCACACACCTTCAACGCCATCATGTCCCTTACCGATGGGGGTTTCCCTTCCGGCTGGTCGTAACTAGGGATAATACCCAAGTTGTGCTTCGTGATCTTCTTGAGGCGGATTCCTTCTTAAAGCGCCTGGGACTTCCACCTTTGTCAGAAGATGTGTCTCCTCTGCCACCGACTCCGTCTCGCCCATCCGCCACCCCCAGCAAGATCTGGACCCCAGTCCGCGGAGGTCGGAAGAGACTTTCACGTACCCCACAACGTCCACGTCATCCTCAGTTGACCGATCCGCCTGTCTGAGGACTCTCTGGGGTGACTTTCCGGGGTGTTTCCGGTGACGATCCTTCCCTCCTGTTTTTTTTTTTCTTTTTTTCCCTTGCATAATTTTCCCTCAGGTTTCTCTTTTCTGTCCGGCCGAACCATTGTTGGGTGCATTTTTTCACTTTTGTTTTGTCTGGCCGGGCATGATGACCTTTCTGATGTCCTGGTTGTCGTGCTGCTCCCAATTTTGTCTAGCCATAGGCCTAGACGACTTGGGCCAATTTGTTGATCCCAAGTTTATATCCTCACGGATACTTATGTCAATCTCTGTGTTTATACTTTCATGTGTTATTTTACTGTTTTTTGTTTTTTATTCTATTACATCGATGGTATTTCATTCCTTTTTTATGCTAACACATTTGCTTCAATCCTTGTTATTTTATAATGGCTTTGAGGTTTCTGTCATATAATGTCAAGGGCCTCAACTCCATTCAAAAACGGTGGATGGCTTTGAGGGAGTTTCGATCCTCAGGAGCAGACATTATTTTTGTCCAAGAGACCCATTTCAAATCAGCTGGTTCCTTTCGTTTTGCCTCAAGGTTTTTTCCCCAAGCCTATTCGGCCTTCGATCCCTCCGGGAAGGCTGGGGTGGCAATCTTGATTGGGTCGCACTGCTCCCTTCGGGTTGTTTCCTCCAAAGTTGACCAAAAAGGTCGCTTCATTATTTTGGAATGTATGCTTGGTGACACTCCCCTTGTTCTGTTGAATTTATACGCCCCCAATACGGGTCAATTGCAATTTCTTTCCCAAACACTAGCTACCTTAGATTCTTTTTCCACCTCGCATGTGATTGTGGGGGGTGATTTTAATTTGATTTTTTCCCCCCATAAGGACAGGAAAGTTCTTTTTGAATCCACACCCTCAAAGCGGCAATGCTCCTCTTCAAAATCCTTTCGTAGACTGATAAGGGAGCATCGTCTCTTTGACGCTTGGCGGATTAAACACCCCACCCATAAACAATTTACTTTCTACTCCACCCCCCACCGTAGCTATTCTCGCTTAGATCACTTTTTCATCTCTGCCCCACTGCTTCCACTCTTGGTCACTTCTGAAATTAATCCCATTACCTGGTCTGACCACGCCTCTCTGACTTTAAACCTTTTCTTTCCTCCTGCTATATCCAAACCATGTCACTGGCGCCTTAATGAGACTTTCCTCACTACAGACCATCTTAGGGATGAATTGTCTCGGGGACTTGATACCTATTTTACCCATAATGTTGGCTCCGTAGCTTCCTCCTCAACTTTATGGGAGGCCCATAAGGCGGTATTTCGAGGACTCTGTATTTCTATGGGCTCGCGTTTAAAGAAATCTGCGGCGAGTGCTAGGGCCTCTCTTGTACGTCAACTATCTTTGGCGGAACGACGGTTGATGGCCAAGCCGTCCGTTTCTGGGCTCCGGAGGGTAACATTTTTCCGTGACCGCATTAAAACTCTTGACTCCAGTAAGTCTGCACAGTCCCTCCTGTGGGTTAAACAGAAATTTTACGAATTTTCCAACAAACCCCATCGTATGTTAGTCAATCGACTTAAAGCTCAGTCTCCTTCTACGATGCCTGATCTTTTAATCCAACCAAACGGAAGCCCTACCTATGATCCTCAGGTCATGGCAACCCTTTTTGGCTCATACTATGAGAAACTGTATAACTGTTTGACCCCAGACCTTCACCCGCCTCTCACACAGTCATCCTTTGACGACTTTTTTGATTCCTTGTCACTTCCGAGACTATTACCCCCAGACATTGCCATCCTTAATGCTGACATTACGCTAAAGGAACTACTTGACACAATTAAACATCTTCCCTCTCGTAAGGCCCCGGGTCCGGATGGATTACCCTACTCTTATTATAAATCCTTTATTGGTATCCTGGCTCCCCATCTTCTTTCCCTTTATAGCGACCTTTTTAAGGGGGTCACACCCCAGACTGACTTTTCACGTGCCTATATCTCGGTTATCCCTAAACCCAATAAAGATCTCTCTATTGTAGACAACTATCGTCCGATTGCACTACTTAATTCCGACTACAAGATTTTCACTAAAATTTTAGCCAACCGATTGTCTGGAATCATTTCCAAACTCATACATAGGGACCAAGTGGGCTTTGTACCTTCCAGACATGCTGCAGATAACACCAGGAGATCTATTGATCTGGTTGATCTGGTTAACCGATCTTCCACCCCTGCTGTGTTATTGAGCTTAGACACTCAAAAAGCTTTCGACCGGTTAAGTTGGCCTTACATGTTCATGGTCTTGGAGAGATTTGGTTTCAGAGGCCCATTTGTAGCAGCCTTGAAGGCCCTTTACTCTTCCCCATTTTCGCAGGTCAGATTAGCCTCTTTTCTCTCACTCCCTTTTCAGATGTCCAATGGCACTCGTCAGGGTTGTCCACTCTCTCCCTTACTGTTTATTCTTTGCCTGGAGCCGTTGGCCACATCCATCAGGTCGAATCCGGATATTCGCGGGATACATTCCCATACCCATGAGTACAAGTTATCGCTGTTTGCTGACGACATTCTCCTCACACTCACGAGTCCCTTTACTTCTTTACCGATTTTGCATCTGACCTTGAAACAATTTGGGGCTATATCAGGCTACAAAGTTAATACGTCTAAAACTGAGGCACTCCCAATACACGTCTCACCAGCCGTTCTATCCTCGCTTCAGGAAGCTTTTCCCTACCGGTGGTGCACCCATTCTTTAAAATATTTAGGTACTCATCTTACTTCCTCTTACCAATCCATATACGAGGCCAATTTCCCTCCACTATTTATTGCAATTTCTCGCTCCCTGAAACAATGGGATGCTCTGCCCATTTCTTTCCTCGGACGCATTAATGTATTAAAAATGACAGTGTTACCTAAACTTTTATACCTGTTTGCGACCCTCCCCGTTTCCGTTCCTATGTCCAAACTCCACTCTCTTCAGAAATCTTTCCTGCATTTTATTTGGCACAACAAGCGGCACAGGATTGCACGTTCTGTTTTGCTATCCCCACGATCTAGGGGGGGCTTGGGGGCTCCGGATATAATAACATATTACTACGCAACTCACCTTCGTTTTCTCATGTCATGGTCTTCCCATTATCCTCCCAACACATGGACTGAGATCGAATCCTTGCAACTGTCCTTAGCCCATCTATGTTCTCTCCTTTGGTCGACCTCAGCAGTGGATGTCTCCTCCTTTCGCCATTTATTCCTTGGTCCCATGCAATTTTCTCTGACTGTTTGGCGGAAATGTAAGGCTAAATTTTCACTGGCCTCTGATTGCTCCCCACTGACGAATATCCTCTGTAACCCTAATCTCCCAGACAACATGGCCATGTCCCGGATGTCTCATTGGGCTGTAGCTAACCTTTTTCAATTGCGTCACTTGGTACACCCGGTGACTCGTAAGTTACACTCATTCCCAGTTCTCCAGAAAAAAGCCCTTTTACCTCCTCAACACCTATATATTTATCTTCAAATACGCCACTTTTTTTCCACTTTATCACCTTCATTGACTCTGGGGAAGCCTACTCCCTTCGAACGTCTATGTATGCAGGGTCCCCATCACAGGGGTATAATCTCTAATACATATAAACTTCTTATGGAAGCCCCCTCTTTATCCAACAATACTCACCTTTATATGCGTAGGTGGTCTCAATTTATACAATGCGATATTGATTTATTGACATGGCAGAAAATTTGGGAAAATGCATCTAGATCTTCTGTCTGTGTGGTTTTTAAGGAAAATATTTACAAGATCATGATGTTATGGTACAAAACACCTGAAGTTCTGCATGCTTATAATCTGAATGCTTCTCCTGATTGCTGGCGCTGTAGTAGAGACCTCGGTTCTCTCTATCATATTTTTTGGACATGCAGCTCCATTGCTCCTTTTTGGCAGGATGTTCTCTCCTTGCTGAATTCATTGCTGCGTGTCTCTCTCCCACTTGATCCACTACATTTTTTGCTGGGTTTACCATTCCCAGGACTACCTAAATTATCCAGGAAACTTGCTGTCCATGTGCTGACCGCGGCCAGGAGAAGCATTCCTATGTGTTGGTTGTCCTCTGATCCTCCTTCAATGCCGATTTTGTACAAACTTATTGCTGATGTAAGACAGATGGAATATTTGACTGCACTACATAGTTGTTCGTTTGCTGTATTTGAGATGATTTGGCTCCCATGGGATACTTTCACTTCTTCTATGCCGGCCCACATTGCAAGGCCCTGATATTTTTCACACTGTTAATTATGATTTAGCTGGTCCTGACCCTATTTAACTCTGCCATCGATGTACCTTTCTGTTATGTTTATTTTCTCTTCTGATTCTTTGAAATATATTGTTTGTATTTCACAAAAACCAATAAAAATTGTTAATATAAAAAAAAGAAAATACCACCATGCATCTACCCTCTCCTAATGGTGGGCATAAATTAAATGTCCTTTTTTTTTGTTCAGCCCGTGAGGTGAAAAAAAAAAGAACCTACTAGATTCCTCTAGTCACGATTGATGTGGATGAAGAAATCTATGTCAATTTTTTTAAAATATATGCTCAAACATAGAAGCGATCCATCCACTGACCATCCCAGGCCCCCTTGCTTGGGCATATATGTTCTTTTTTAACTGCAGATGAAAAATCTCATCCAACAGTGCTGCACACACTTATGTATATTCTGAGAGTAAGACCCCCTGTTGCTGTCAGAATAAACAGAACAGTTCTGCAGCTGAAAGGCATTCCTGCAAAGAAAATAGCAATGGTTAACAATAAAACAGTAACTCAATAAAACAACTTTTTTATTGAAACCATGCCAAGAAATATTGTAAAATATATATGCCAAAGCATAGGATTGATCCACCCACTGGCCACCCCAGACCCCCATGCTTGGGTATATGTTCTTTTTTTTTAACTGTGGATGAAAAATCTCATACAACAGCACTGCACACACTTATGTATATTCTGAAAGCAAGACCCTCTTGCTGTCAGAATAAACAGATTAGTGCTGCAACTGAATGGCATTCCTGCAAAGAGAACAGCAATGGTTAACAATAAAACAGTAACTCAATAAAATGACAACTATTTTTGTTTTTATTTATTTATTTTTTTTACTTTTTTTTAAACTGTAACATCCAGATTAGGGTCTCTCAAAATGTGATAGCCAGTTTCTTGATTACCTAACATCTTTTGAGACCCTGTGTATATACACTATACTGCCAAAAGTATTAAGACACCCCTCCATATCATTGGATTCAGGTGTTCCAATCACCTCCATGGCTACAAGTGTAAAAAATCAAACACATAGGCATGCAGGCTGCTTTTACAAACATTTGTGAAAGAATGGGTTGCTCTCAGGAGCTCAGTGAATTCAAGTGTGGTACCGTGATAGGTTGCCACCTGTGCAATAAGTCCATCCGTGAAATTTCCTTGCTACTAAATATTCAACGGTCGACTGTTAGTGGTATCATAACAAAAAGGAAGAAACTGGGAACAACAGCAACTTAGCCATGAAGTGATAGGCCATGTAAAATGATAGAGTGGGGTCAGTGCATACACAAAAGTGGCCAACTGTCTGCAGAGTCAATAGACAAAGACCTTCAAACTTCATGTGGCCTTCAGATTAGCACAACAACAGTGTGGAGAGATTCCTTGGATGGATTTCCATGGCCAAGCAGCTGCATCCAAGCCTTACATCACCAAGTACAATGCAAAGTGTTGGATGCAGTGGTGTAAAGCACGCCACCACTGGACTCTAGGCAATGGAGATGTGTTCTCTGGAGTGATGAATCATGCTTCTCTGTCTGGCAATCCGATGGACATGTCTGGGTTTGGAGGTTGACAGGAGAATGGTACTTGCCTGATAGCATTGTGCCAAGTGTAAAGTTTGGTGGAGGGGGGATTATGGTGTGGGGTTGTTTTTCAGGGGTTGGGCTTGGCCCCTTAGTTCCAGTGAAGGGAACTCTTAATTATTCAGTATAACAAGACGTTTTGGAAAATTTTTTGCTCACATCTTTGTGGGAACAGTTTGGGGATTTGCCCGTTCCTGTTTCAACATGACTGCATGCCAGTGCACAAAGCAAAGTCCATAAAGACATGGATGAGCGAGTCTGGGGTAGAGGAACTTGACTGGCCTGCACAGAGTCCTGACCTCAACCCGATAGAACACCTTTGGGATTAATTGGTGTGGAGACTGCAAGCCAGGCCTTCTCCTCCGACATCAGAGCCTGACCTCACTCATATATATATATATGTGTGTGATTTTTCACAGGGAGTCCACCCTGTAGCAGTAAAACTGCTATAGGGTGGATGTTAACTGGTTAAAACAAACAAAATAAAAAAATTAAGTGACATAAGCTGGGTTTTTTTGCCTTCCTCTGGATCAACTGTGGGTGTAGGATTATAACTTTTTTTTTAATGGTTGAACTGGATGGACCTTTGTTTTTTTCAGCCAGACTAACTATGTAACTATAAGCAAAAAATGAAAGCACACATTTACTGTTTCCATGACAAACAGATGCAATGTTACAATGTGATATGTAGGACAATGGAACATGCCTTGATATATTTCTTCTGCAGCACTTTAATAATGGCACAGCAGGTCACAGGAATGCTGAAGCCCAGAGCTTGTGGTGAGATCCCAGTGGTAAATTTTAGATCCTGAAGGCTTCTACCTTTATCTTGCATCTCACCTTTGCTCTGGATTAATTGCATCTTGCATAATTGTATTCTCTTTCCAATTATAGGAGGTCACCACTGCTAAAAGCTGGTTAAAGCAGTTGCCAGTCATCCTGAGGTAATTCCTGAAGTCATCAGAATTGTTTACCTGAAGCTCCCACAGCAGGGACATATGTGAAAATTGCTCACAGCTAAGCAACCAATTTTTGCTCCATGTGCTCCTCTTCAGCTTTTCTTTCAAAACACTCTGGTTAGAGCCATTAATCCAAGGTCAACTACAGCAAAAGCATTGTTGTCTGCCCTCATGATTGTTACTTGTACGATTCCTCAGATGAACAAAACTTTGGTTACAAAAGCACTGCTAACAAAATTAGCAGATGTGGCCCAGAAGGGTCATTCACACTACATCACTTCTGCTTTGTACTACAATAATATGTAAAACTTTTTAAAAAAATTTTTGTAAAACTCTCAATTTCATTCTGACTTCATAGACGCACTTCTTTGTAAAAAATTGGACGACTGGTCGTTCAATTTCTCAATTCTCTAAATTAAGAGATGGCACTTTTGTGACAGCACAAGAGATCATTATATATGTATCATTTTACCCCTGTACAAATCATTAGTAAGGCCTCATCTGGAATATGCAGTTCAGTTTTGGGAACCAATTTACAAAAAGAATATTGGGGAACTGGAGGAAGTACAGAGAAGGGTAACCAAACTGATAAGAGGCATGGAGGAGCTCAGCTATGAGGAAAAATTAGAGGAACTGAATTTATTCTCTCTTGAGAAGAGGAGATTAAGGGAGGATATGATCAACATGTATAAATACATCAGTGGTTCATATAGTGAACTCCGTGTAGAGCTATTCACCCTGAGGTCTTCAGAGAGGACAAGGGGACACTCTTTACGTCTGGAGGAAAAGAAATGTAATCTCCAAACACAGAAAGGTGTCTTCACAGTGAGAGCTGTGAAAATGTGGAATAGACTCCCTCAAGAGTTGGTTCTGGCCAGCTCAGTGGATTGCTTTAAAAAAGGCCTGGATTCTTTCTTAGATACACAGAATATAACTGGATACTAACATTTATAGGTAAAGTTGATCCAGGGAATATCCGATATCCTCTCGGGGGATCAGGAAGGAATTGTTTTCTCTGCAGGAGCAAAATTGGTTTGCTGGGTTTTTTTGCCTTCCGCTGGATCAACTTCGGGTATAGGATTATAACTTTTTTTTCAATAGTTGAACTGGATGGACTTTTGTCTTTTTTCAGCCAGACTAACTATTTAACTATGTAATTAGGTGATAAATTGCAAGCCACTGGTTTCAGGTTCTATCATATCTGTGAGGGGACTTTGAGCAAACTTTAAGTGCCGAACCCTATAGGAAGATTTATTCAACTTATCCATAAACACAAACTGGGTCCACTGAGTTCCAAATAGATCAAATAACTTAATCTTCAGTAGTTCCCTTGGACATAAGTCCATGCAGATGACAACATGTATTGTTACATAGTTACTTAGCAGACACAATTCCATCTAGTTCAACCTATAAAAGGAAAAAAAATCCAATACCCTATGGTTGTGTCAGCACCTGTTGTAGTGAGCTCTTGCTGATCCTCAACTTGGGGTTCCCCAGAGCGCTGAGTCTAAGCCCCAGCCTGCTTCTTCACCAGAGCCCCTGATTGTGGGGTTGGACTTGCAGCAAGCTGGGACCAGGTCGCGGCCCCCAGGCACACCCAGCTGAGGTTGAGGAGACCGCTCTCGGGAGCAGAGTATAAGGAGACAAACGTAATCCGATAGTCTAGCCAAGGTCAGGACAGGCGAAAAAACCAGCAAGGTCAGAGAACAAAGCCGGGGTCGGTACACAATTAGTCAATGTAGGATTCAGACAGTAGTAACACACGGGCTCCAACAACTAGAAAGTTTCTCAGGCAAAGTGGCCTAGTCTGTGCATGTCTTATATAGACAGGCAAACAAGGAGGCGGGCCAGGTAGTGATGGAAAGGAAGGAAATAAAACACAGAGGACAGCAGACGACACCCATAGATAAGCACAGACAAACACATGAGAAGGGATCAGGAACAGGACTGCAGCAAGAAGGTAGGAACACAAACAAGAAACTGCAGGCTAACTTGTGACAGGTTGATGCAGAGGAAGGCAAAAAAACACAGCAAAGCATTATTCAATTTGCTCCAGCTGGGGAAAAAACCCTTCCTGATATCCCAAGAGGCAATCACATGTTCCCTGGATCAACTTTACCTATAAATGTTGGTATCCAGTTTCTTAAAGCAATCTACTGAGCTAGCCAGAACCAGCTATTGAGGGAGTCTATCCCACATTTTCACAACTCTTACTGTGAAAAAACCTTGGAGATTAAATCTCTTTTCCTCCAGATGTAAAGAGTGCTCCCTGTCCCTCTGTGATGACCTTAAAGTGAATAACTCTACACCAAGTTCACTATATGGACCCCCTATGTATTTATACATGCTGATCAAATACCCCCTTAATCTCCTCTTCTCAAGAGAAAATAGATTCAGTTCCTCTAATCTTTCCTCATAGCTGAGCTCCTCCATCCCTCCTATCTGTTTGGTTTCCCTTCTCTACACTTTCTCCTGTTCCCAAATATTCTTTTTGTAAATTGGTGCCCAAAACTGAACTGGGTACAATGATATCTCTCTCTCTCTCTCTCTCTCTCTCTCTCTCTCTCTCTCTCACCTCTCTCTCTGAAGTCTATACCTCTTTTAATACAAGAAAGGATTTTGCTAAATTTGGAAACTGCATTGCATGCCATTATACGATCTACCAGAACTCCCAGATCCTTCTCCACCATTGATTCCTCTAGTTGTACTCCCCCTAGTATATATAGTGCATGCATGTACTTAACCCCCAAGTGCATAACTTTACATTTATCAACATTAAACCTCATTTTCCACATAGTTGCCCAATTAAACAGTGCATTGAGGGCAGCTTGTAAGTTGGAGACATCTTGTAAGGATGTTATTCTACTGCATAGCTTGGTGTCATCTGCAAAGACTGAAATTAAACTTTTAATCCCAGACCCTATATCATTCATAAATATATTAAAAAGTAAGGGACCAACACTGAACCTTGGGGTACACCACTGACAACCCTAGAACATTCAGAATATAAATCATCAACCACTACTCTCTGAATGTGGTCTTTTAGCCAGTTTTCAGTCCATTTACAAACTGATTTTGCCAAGCCTGTAGACTTTAACTTACACATTAGCCATTTGGAACTGTGTCAAACACTTTTGAAAAATTCAAGTATACCATGTCCACAGCCATTCCTTTGTCTAAGGTTTTGCTTATCTCCTCATAAAAAGAAATCATATTTGTTTTACAACTTCTGCCTTTCATGAATCTATGAAGTCTGTTGCTTAAAATATTTTTTTTTCCAGCAAGAACTCATCAATGTGTCTTTAACTAAACTCTCCAGTATCTTCCCAACTATAGAAGTTAAACTAACAGGTCTATAGTTATTTAGTAAAGACTTTGATCTCTTTTAAAATATTGGCACTGCATTGGCCTTACACCAATCGAGTGGTACTATGCCAGTCATTAAAGAGTCCCTAAAAATTAGAAACAATGGCTTTAAAATAACAGAGCTCAATTCTTTTAGGATGTGTGGGTGTATGACATCCGGTACAGGTGCTTTATTCGCCTTTATTCTGTCTAAATATTTCTTGACCATATACATTTTTAGCCATTGTGGATCATTTGGAGCTGTGTCAATATCATCCCATTATGGACATGAGCTTCCCACTGCTCCTTTGTATGGACAGACTAAAACATTTAATGTGAAAATGGCTTAATGTAGCTGAATGTGTAATAAACTCAATTGACTTTGCACAGCCCAAGTTCTCAACACCCTGAACATATCCTAGACGTTTCATAGATTTTGGCCTGCCACAAAGAAAATGGGGGACATTAAGCTTGTTATTTGGGGAGCTTAATGTGGTTTAATGTACAAAAAACAGCTTAGATGTTGACCAATTTCCCCCAAACTTCACACAATAGAAGACTCTATCTATGGCAACATATTCCCAAAATTTAAGATCATTTGGAAAATCACACCAAAAGTTATTCACATTAAGTTATATTTTACAATGCTAAAACATTTAATGTAAACAGATTAATGTAAAAAGAGCTTGATGCACCACAATGTGCCTATATTTCAATCAATTGACTTAAAACGTTGCACAGCCCAAGTTCTCAACTTCCCAAACATGTCCTAGAAGTTTCATGGGTTTTGATCTCCCACAAAGCAAGTGAGTGAAATTAAGCTTGTGTAGCCCCTACCACCTTGTGTAGTGGCCATAGCGTGGGACTGCCAATGGGGGAGTATTATGAGTGGGGGAAATTTTCAGAATATGTTGCCATAGATAGAGTCTTCTAGGACATGTTTGGGATGTTGATAACTTCTAGGACAAGTTTGGGATGTTGAGAACTTGGGCTGTGCAAAGTTTCAGTCAATTTATTGAGATTTAGGCAGTATATTACACGTTAAGCTACATTAAGCCATTTTCACATTAAATGTTTTAGTCTGTCCCTCCTTTGTATACATAGAGCTGAAAAAGGTAAGAAGGTATTTAATAAATTTGCCTTCTCTTTGTCCCCAGTCACTAGCTCTAGCTTATTTTGTAAAGGGCCTACATGCACAGACCTGACCTTTTTACTATTAATATTTTTGAAGAATTAATTGTGAGAAAAATTGTAAGTTTTTTTGCCAGATGTCAACCTATCCTCCCCACTATTTTAGCCAGTTGGTTCCATTTTTGGTAAGTGAACTCAAATTATTGGTGATGCATCTAATAGGGCCACTTATAAAGTTAGCTAGAGGGCACCAATATATCTTTTTGGTCATGGTTTTGCAGTTTGCCACCTACTATTCTGAGGTAGTGCCTTTAAGAAATACATCCTCCATGCAGGGATGCCCAAAGAAATTTTGAGAGATAAAGGTACACATGTAGTTTTTCAAAAGATTTATGGAAACTGTTGGATATAAAGCATTTACATAGCCCTGTGTAACCACCCAACAACAGATGTGCTTGTTGAATAATTAAAAAAGCCTCTAATGAATATTCTAAAGAAAATAATGGAGAAAGATGGGAGAGATTGTGTTTTTTTTGCTATGATATCTTTTGTTTGCAATCAATTAGGTCTTTGTGTTTTTTATCCCTGTGAGTTGGTATATGATAAACACAAACAAGTCTTTGTTTTTTTTTTAATTCCAAAGCTACATTGTGGATGAGAGATTAAACCAAAAATAAGAGAACATATTTCTCTTTTCTAAGGCTGAGTCACTCATAGTCATATTAATAGACAGAGAACACATTCAGCAAGCTTAAAACCAAACTCTAGGATTTCAACTCTTTTGTAAAATGTGAAGACATATGAGTTAAGTCCCATGAGGTGCATGACACCTCCTGGATGAATTTCTATCCTAGGTTTATAGAACGTGCGTAAGACAGCTACCCCGTAGTTCCATCAGTCCAATGCTGGGCACTCTGGTTTAATCTCCTTCAAAAGTAGAGTCGCTTTAGTTTCTATGACCACCCCTCCCTTCCTCCTGCCCAATCACAAAAACCTTTATATTATATAAGCACATTCGCAAAATACAAAGGCTTCTGGAATTGGCAGCAGGGGAGAGGGGTGGGCATAGCCAAAGTGTATAATCAGCAGGGCTGTAAACTTGTCATAATATAGATAGGTCCAGGAACTGTCATGCACCTCACTGGACTTAACTCAGGGGGTTATTTACTAAAATTTGAGAGTGCAATCAATCAGCTTCCAGGTTTTATTGCCAAAAGTGAACAAGCTGAAGTTAGAAGCTGATTGGCTATCACGCACAGCTGCACCACATTCTGAGTGCATAAGCTTTAGTAAATTTACCCCATAGTGTGCCTTTATTTTTTATAATTCCTGGAATTTAGCTTAAAGTTAGTAGCGTGTGATATTGGTAAAATGTATTATGTAAACTTGATTAAGCATGTGAAGTATAGAAAGGAGGAGTAAATATGATAAAGGTAGCAACAAAATAGAGATGTATTTTCAGAACTGCCAAGGTGAACAAAAAAAGTGAATAAATGTGATGTCACAGACCCAAAGTACACTATATTGCCAAAAGTATAGGGACACCCCTCCAAATCATTCATGTGTTTCAATCACCTCCATGGCCACAGATTTAAAAAATCAAGCACCTAGGCATGCAGACTGCTTCTACAAACGTTTGTGAAAGAATGGGTCACTCTCAGGAGCTCTGTGAATTCAAGTGTGGTACCGGGCTAGGTTGCCACTTGTGCAATAAGTCCATCCATGAAATTTCTTTGCTACTAAATATTCCATGGCCAACTGTTAATGGTATTATAACACAGTGGAAGCAACTGAGAACAACAGCAACTCAGCCATGAAATGGTAAGCCACGTAAAATGATAGAGCGGAGTCAGTGCATGCTGAAGCGCACAGTGCGCAGAAGTCGCCAACTGTCTGCAGAGTCAATAGCTAAAGACCTCCAAACGTTATGTGTCCTTCAGATCAGCACAACAATAGTGTGTAGAGAGCTTCATGAAATGGGTTTCCATAGCCGAGCAGCTGCATCCAAGCCTTACATCACCAAGTGCAATGCAAAGCGTCGGATGCAGTAGCGTAAAGCACACCACCACTGGACTATAGAGCAGTGGAGACATGTTCTCTGGAGTGACAATCATGCTTCTCTGTCTGGCAATCCAATGGACATGTCTGGGTTTGGCGGTTGACAGGAGAACGGTACTTGCATGGCTGCATTGTGCCAACTGTAAAGTTACAGTGTGTAGTTGTTTTTCAGGGGCTGGGCTTGGCCCCTAGTTCCATTTTTGGACAATTTCATGCTCCCAACTTTGTGGGAACAGTTTGGGGATGACTGCTTCCTGTTCCAACATGACTGCACACCAGCTCACAAAGCAAGGTCCATAAACACATAAATGATCTAATTTGCAGTGGAGGAACTAGTGTATGATCAATAGGCATATGCAATTCAGTTTATTTGACACTTTTTTTGGTGAATGAGTAGGGTTACTATGTACCCATACTCATTCACATGGGAGGGAACGGGGGGCCTTCTTGTTAAAAGGGGCTTCCAGATTACAATAAGCCCCCTCTCCCACAGACCACCACAATCACCACCCAGGGTTATGGGGAAGAGGCCCTTGTCCCATCAAAATGGAACAAGGTGCTTTGGGGGGGAGCCACCCGATGGAAAGCAGGATTATGTAGGGATAACAGTGAAATATGCAGTGACTGGGGACCATAGAGAAGCTTCAGTCCATCCCAAACGGCCATGAAGTATAGCATAACTGGGTTGGAGAGACTTTGACAGTCAGAAGGGTGGAGCCATAACAGATTAGCAAAATAATGGTTTTGTACACCCAGGGTCTGGGTTTGCCACAAACAAAGGTCAATGCCTGATGTTGCAAGATCCTAAGGTAGTGGGATGGCACATGGATAGGGAGAACACAGAATAGGTACAACATTTTCAGAGAAGGTAATTTTGACAACATTAATTCTGCCCAGCCATGGCAAGTATAGGGAAGACCAGGAGTTCATGAGGGCTATGAGGTGAGACAGCATGGAAGGATAATTTGATGTGTAGAAGTCATCTGGGTTAGCAGGTAACTGGATTCCAAGGTAGAGGATATGTAGGTAATACCTGTGAGGATCGTGGTGTGATCCTAAAAGCAATCTGGCCCTTTTGGTCACTGTAAGGAGGTGAGGGGGCATTCTGGTCACTTGAGGATTTACACCTGTGCTGTGACCACGTTTACACGCTATCACTTTCATGATTTTGAAGTTGGAGCATGAGTCTATGTTTTCGGTTTTTGGACATTTTTATTTTTGTGTGTTTATGATTAACAATTTACAGTACATCATTTATGTGGACATTCATATGTGGTTAAGTGTGTTTTGTGGCACTTATCACTGTAATATAGGATTATATCCCCATAATAGGGGATTCACTTATTTGCACTACTGTATTAGTGAGTGTTTGATCTCTCAATTGTGGATAAGGGGGATTGTGGATTCATATTTTCACTTACAGGATTTATTCCGTTGTCACTTTGTCACTATTCATTTATGCACTCATAGATCCTGGAAGGATCTGATCACCTTACTGTGGATTTATATATTTATATATTGTATTTATTTATTATATTAGTAGCACTACACTATTTTGCATTTTATTTTGTCACTTTTATTTCAGGTCCTTTGTTTACAAGCTATTGTTAGCTTGTACAAGCATTGGATCAGACCGATCTTGGTTTTATCTGATGCTGTTAAGGGCAGAGGAGACAAATGGGGTCTGATAGAGCCCAGATGTCTCTGTAAAGAAGACCTGTCATTGCTTATTGCTGTCACAAGGAATGTTTACATTTCTTGTGACAGCAATAAAAGTGGCACACAAAAAAATAAAGAGACAATGTAACAATAAAAAAAATGAAATAAAATAATTTTAAAAATTTTATGTGCCCCATCCTCCCATGATTGAGCACAAATGCCAATGCAAGAGTCGGTCCTGCATGCATACATAAACAGCGATTGACCACACATGTGAGGTATCATGGTGAATGTCAGAGCAAGAGCAATAATTCTAGCCCCAGACTTCATTTTTAACTCTATACTGGTAACCTGTAAAGGCACTTAAAGCGCTGCCTAGAAAGTTTTTTAGGTGCTGTAGTTCTACAGGCATATGCAATTTTAAAGTGTGACATATTAGGTATCAATTTACTCAGCATAACATCATCTTTTATATTGTACCAAAATTAGGTATTAGATTGTTTGTGTGCACTAAAATTCAGGAGGAGAGAAGTGTCAGAATAGGCTGGGAAGCAAGTTGTTAATCTTGGAAAGGATAGAAGCAGCTTGAAATGCATCAAAAGTGCCACTAGAGGTATAGAAATCAGCTATATGTTTATGGAAAGTTTCAGGCAAATAGGCTTGGGAGGATGATCTAACTTGCACAGGGTCAGGGCAAGGAAAGTGTCAGGTTTATTAGCTTTCATATAAAATCTGTGCCTCGATCTAAATAGGGATTTTTCTGCCAGCTATGTGAGAAAGAGGTCTAGCTTCAGCTGTGCCTTATCTAAGGTCTGTCTGTGGGTTGGGGTCGGGTGTGCGTGGAAAGCTGCATGAGAAGTATGGAAGGTAGCCTCCAGGCATTGGTGCTGAAAGCATCTTTCCTTCTTCAGGTGGGATGCCTGTTGAATACAGGCCCCCCCTTATCACCAGATTGTGGACCTGTTGCATTATGGGTAAGATAATCCTTAAGGGCTATTTTGACCTCCTGCTGGTGGGACGGGTGAAACAAAAGTCTGTCATTGATGCACCATGAAGTGTCACACCATTGGGGTACAAAGGAAATTAATATGGTAAGGACAGCATTATGCCCTGCCCATGTGTAGGGGAGGATCATGCCAGGAGTCGAGCAGGGAGCACTGGTGAAGGAGTTGTTGGAATGACAGCTTGCTAGGGCTGGTCAAGACAGGGACAAGTGACTTGTCCAAGAAGGGGTACAAGACTAAGTTGGATTATTCATATATCCATAAAGTACCTGTTTTCTGTGCCTCCACTACTTGTAGGAAGTGCAAAAGGAAAGAGATCATACTTTTATTTGGGGCATAGTATGAAACCACTGTGATCTCAGTGTCAAGAAGATGCCCAGTTAAAAGTAACTAGTGTCCTTCAGGGTCTTTGATCTTTGCCAGGGGGTTGAAAGAGGTGGTGCTGTGAAATGTTATCAATATCAATACATTTAGAGTCAGTGTAAATATTTGTAGGTAGGAGTTGCTGAAAAACATTGGGGTGTGATGATTTTTAAAGAGTGTCTACTGCAGCCAAACAATATGGACTTCAAAAGAAGCAAAAGATTTAAACGCTTTTACCCATTTGTTAAGGGTGTTAAGTCCCTGAACGTTGAGGTTGTGCACATTCAGGGTTGCCATGAGTGGCAAAAATCAAAAAGCTCAATGTGAAAGGAACATGGTACTCCCCTTGGAGGAAAGAAGTGAGCAAAGAAAGTAGGGAGAGAAAATAAGAAACAGCCTGAAACAAGAGTACAAAAGGGTAGAGCTGCATTGAAACACAGATGTTAGATAACAAAAAAAAAACAATGTACCAAAAACTAGGATAAAAAAATCCATGTAAGTCAGTTGACCAGGGGGGTACAAAGGCTCAGCTGGTGTTCAAAACACAGCCTAAATATAGCCTAAATATGCAATCCAAGAGCTAAAGTGGGGGTACAATGACTATCACCGAAGTCCGCATTGACCTAGTAGCATAGAAGATAAGCAAAGAGGCACAAATACCGTGGATGGACACCAGGGATCTATGTAGCCAGTCGTGCAAGGTAAGAGAAATATGGGTGATATGAGGATTCACAGGGGTAATCTAATGGAGAAGTTTAGATATAATAGCCCAGGAGGATATCATACTGTAAGGTGTTTTAAGGGAAAGGTGACCAGGTTGATTTGAGCAGAGATCTGGAAAGGTCCCACAAATTTTTGACCCAGCTTAGCAGGTGGAAGTTGAACCTTCACATTTTTAGTAGATAACCAAACTTTATCACCCACAAAAAAGTTAGGGAGTGATCTGCAATGTTTACCACAGCCTTCTTGTAATATTTATGAGCCTCCTTCAAAGTATCAATCAGTTTCTCCTGAATTACCTGTAATGTAGTAAATCTGTTGGTAACAATAGGAATTGGGGTGGAAATAGGGAGATCAGGAATAAAAACTGGGTGATAACTGGTATTTATGCAAAAATAACTTTGAGAAATGGAGCTATGTTTAGAATTGTTATAACTGAACTCTGCCATAGGAAGATAGTCAACCCAGTCATCCTGAAGATAACTGACCAAACATCAAAGGTACTGCTAAAAAGTTTTATTGGTCCTCTTGGTGTGACCATTAGACCAGAGGACAGATTAATTGTTACACCTAAAGCTGAGGAAAAAAATTGTAGTGAGTTGATTCCCTATGAATGTCAGATCTGTAATAACCTTTTTTAGTTATTTGTTTAGCCAACTAACATTGCATCCACAGCAACCTGTGGATGACTACAACTGTATCAGACAGCCTAGAAATTAAGGATCCTGTGACCAGTACCACATTATAAACATACTTAAAGCCTTATGCCAGCTAAACCACATACAGTAAACATAAAACACTTGTTCCTTTATTGAACCTTTGTTTAAAAAGCTTTTCCCACCTATTAAGGTTTATGAAACAAGTTCTGATGCTAATTGGACATCTAGGAGCCCAAGAGCTGAGGATGATCCTGCAAGGATGGGAGAGGAAAACCAGGGGATAAGAGGGCTAGAGCTGGTTTGTAGGCATTACCATATAAATCAGCTGAGACCTAGCATAACACATTTGGGGCAAAAAAGGGGATCCCTTTCCTGCAAGCCAACCCCAAAAGGTCTGAGTCCTCCTCAACATACTGCTTCCAATATTGCCCACATAGCTATTACATTGTAAGCTTAGGTCCCACCAACAGGGGGACTTACAGCTATGGGCACTGCAGCTGACAAATGCGCAGTAAGCTGTGGATCCTTGAGCTGGATGATACAAAGAGGCAATGTGCAGCCACATATGTGGTTCCTAAGGCTGGAAGTTTGTACATTACACTCCACTGAGGGCAGAATCCCTCAGCTAAGATGACCACTACAGCTGCCCAAGAAATCTCATGTTTTGGGTCGTGAACTGCCTCAGTAGCTTGTGGTCAAACTTCCCAGAACAAAGTTACCTGAATACTATAAACCATGACTCTTTCCACTAGATTAGAATACCTTAATGATACCTTGAAGGCAAAGTGTACCATCCATAGTGTCTTAAAGGGCCAGTGTCCCACAAAGTTAAACAGCCACCCTCCCAGCTGCAGTGTTATGCCCCGTAATGGAGAACCCTGAAGCCTCCATATAACCCAACAAAATACATTTTTGCCCCATGAAAATACAATTTTGCAAGGTGGATGTCTAGCCATCCCAAGCTTCCATTGGTACAGAAGGATATCTGACAAATTTACATTTGAAAATTACATAATAACATGATGACAAAAATCTAAAGGCTACTTTGACATACTAAAACTGTAACAGTTTAAATGGCTCCTGAAATAAACTAGTGTGGAAGTGTGAGGTATTCTCATGTTAAATTGCATTCTAACAAATATGTTCTGTGCAAACTAGACTACTTTATAAAATAATTTATAATTTATGCAGTAAGAATACATAATTAATAAAACACTAAATATATATTATTCATAACATACTTTTGGAAATTAAGTCTTCTTACATTGTACCTTTCACTAAACAGGAATTTTATTTAAAGGAAAAATTACCTTTACCAAAACAGAAATGTGAATTTAATCTTTCTCCAAAATGTAAATATAGATTTATATTTACAGATATTTGCTGCATTTACCTGTAAATTGAGACTAATATTTTAAATTTGGGTTAACAAAGTCATTCCAGTAAATAAGAAACCTAAAATACTATTTTTCTCCAGGGAGTTGTCCTTCTCTCGTGGAACATAAGGGTTAGGATACGATAGAAGATGATGAATCCTTTTCTCAAACACTATTTAGTATATTCTTGAGAGGCCCTGTTAGACTATATTAACCACTTGACCTCCAGAAGATTTTACTTCCTTCCTGACCAGGCAATTTTTTGCTATTTGGCATTGTGGTATTTTAACTGGTAATTGCACGGTCATGCAATTCTGTACACAAACAAAATTTGTATCCTTTGCTCACACAAAATAGGGCTTTCTTTTGGTGGTTATTTATAACCACTGGGTTTTTTTTGCAATATAAATGAATAAAGACCAAAAACTGTGGAAAAAAAACAATATTTTCTACTTTCTGTTATGAAAAAATATCAACTAAACTCAAGTTTGTGGAATTACACCCCAAAATACATTCTGCTACTTCTACTGAGTGTGTGAGACTTTTTGTGAGTCTAGCTGCATATATGAGCCTGAAATCCAATGACCTCTTTGAAAGTCTGAAGGAGCTCAATTTTCTCATTTTACTTCCTCACTACCTATAACAGTTTCAGAGGCCCTGGAATGCCAGGATAGCACAACCCTCCCCCGCCCCCCCAAATGGACCCTTTTTAGAAAGTAGACAACCCAAGGGATTGTGAGTATTTGATCTAATTTTTTTGTCACAAGGTTTTGGAAAATAAAAAAAGAAAAGAAAAAAATACATTTTCATTTTATTTCTTCATATTCCAAAAAACTTGTAGCATCAAATGAGATCTACAAAATGCTCACTATGCCTCTTAGTGCATACCATGGAGTGTCTACTTTACAAAAAGGGGTCATTTGGGGGGTGTTTTATGCTATTCTGGCATTTCAGGGCCTCCAAAACTATGATAGGTTGTCAAGAAGTTGGTTTTTGGGGTTCTGTCTTGGATAGACTACCAAAAAGTCTCTCACATGTGGTATCCCCATACTCGGGAGAAATAGCAGAATGTATTTTGGGGTGTATTCCACATATACCCATAGCATGTGTGAGCAATATATCATTTAAGTGACAACTTTGTGTAAAAAAATGTAATTTTCCAAAAACTTGTGGCAAAAATAAAATCTTCCATGAACCTAACATGCCACTCAGAAGATAGTTTGGGGTGTCTACTTTCCAAAAAGTGGTCATTTGGGGGGTTTGTACTATCCTAGCATTTTTTTATCCAATATTATATTTATGCAAAAGACCACCTGCTTTTTTAACCACTTGAAGACCAAACCTTTCTGACACTTTTTGTTTACATGAAAAAAATCATTTTTTTGCTAGAAAATTACTTTGAACCCCCAAAATGATATATTTGTTAAAGCAGAGGCCATAGAGAATAAAATGGTGAGTGTTTCAATTTTTTATGTCACACAGTATTTGCGGAGTGGTTTTTCAAATGCAATTTTTTTTTAAAAAGTACACTTTTTTATTTAATGCACAAAAACACAATATATGGCCAAATTGTTTGGTAAATTCTAAAAGATGAATGTGAAGACTAAATAAATACCAAACATGACATGCTTTAAAATTTCCACGCAAGTGCAACAGCGACAAACTACGTATATTTTTAATATCCATTGGTGACGCTTTAAAAGCCTGTACAAGTTACCACTTTAGATTTACACAGGAGGTCTAGTACTAAAATGACTGCCCTTGATCTGACGTTCATGGTGATAACTCAAGTGCATTGTGCAATTGCTGTTTA
Organism: Staurois parvus; assembly: GCF_062004578.1. Lineage (NCBI taxonomy): Eukaryota > Metazoa > Chordata > Amphibia > Anura > Ranidae > Staurois > Staurois parvus. The sequence goes on along the minus strand of NW_028318646.1, from coordinate 3,936,359 downwards.
CATTCCAACGTGGGACCGACACTTGTGTTTGCCTTTACATGCGAGCATGGGGGGACAGGGGTGCGGTTATTTTTTTAACTAATTATTTCTTTTTTTTAATTTTTATTGTTATCACAGGGAATGTTTATAACCCTTGTGATAGCATTAGGCAGTGACATGTACTTTTTTCTGAGAAATCTGGGGTCTATTAGACTAAAGATCTCTCCTCGGCCCTTAAAGCATCTGATCACACTAAGATGCTTTCCTGATTTGAATATGGAGTAGTTTATATCCAACGAAACTGAAGTGATAAAATGCTGTAGCTTTTGATTTCTTAGACTATAAAGATGACTGGAGCCATTACATTCTCCGATCAGCTCTTTGGACAGCTGGTGGAACTGCCAGCTGCATGCTTGGGTTTCCCAATTGGATGAGATAGCCCGAGAGAGCCATGGAAAGCAGAGGGGAATGGGGGGGGGCCTCTTGCTGCTTGTGAAAGCAATCCACCAGCTAATTAGCTGCTGTGATTGCTTTTACATGAAATTCGACCGCTGGCTGAAAAAAATGATTAGGATGATGCCTGCTATTCATCAAAGTACAGTGGCATACCAGTATGTCTCTGGTCCTTGTTGAGAATATATGTTATGTTCTTTTTTTCCTTTCAACTAATGGACAAATGAAAAAAAGAAACAGATTCCTCCATTCACATCAATCAATGTGGGTGGATGAAGAAATTTCTGCTAAAAAAAAAATATATGTTGAAGCATAGAGGTGATCCACCCACTGACCACCCCAAGCCCTCATGTTTGGGCATAAACATTCTTTTTTCAACTGCAGATGAGAAATATCCAGCAGCACTACAATCACTGACATATGTATTCTGAAAGTGCACCCTGCTGCTGCCAGAATAAACAGTTCAGTGTTGCAGCTGAATGGGGTTCCTGCAACAGTTAACAATAAAACAGTAATTCAAAACACATTAATTCAATGAATTGACAACTATCTTTGGCTTTGTTTTATGTTTATTTTTACTTTTTTAAATTTTTTATGTTTTTTTTTTTTTTACATTTTTCGTAACTTATAAAAACTGTAAACTTTCCAGTCTGTAATTTTGTGGTCTCTCAAAATGCGATAGCCAGTTTCCTGACTACCTAACATCGTTTGAGACACTGTTTGAATGTGTACCCTAGACTGTGCTGTGCTGTACCCTATACAATACTCCACTAGTGTGTGGTAGCAACAGAAGCAGTCCTTGAAGCAAAAACCAGATTGGCCAGGACAGGAGGGACAAAAAAGTCACGTCTAATTCCGTGGCTGCTACAGATACATCTTTTTGGGTTGATTTTTGGGTTGGGATACCAGGAATGGCATCAGGAAAATACCTCTCATGCAGCCGCCTCACTGTATCTGGGTTGGGGGTTTGGGCCACAGCACCTTCTGGATACAAAATTTTAAATTTTAGGAAGAATCCACTTTGTCCAGTTGCTTTATAAATCACAAAATCATTGTACAGAGCCAATTGAAATTAATATACACACACTTTTATGTACAAGCACCTGGTTTTACAGGAAATTAAATAAGGCTTTATCATCTGAGTTGTTGAAGTCTACCCATCCCATGTTAAGGTTTTAGTTGTGGACACAGAGGGGCTTCTCAACAACACCAGATACCGTGAGAATTTGAATTGTTGTGTCTGTGTGAATGGAAGATCAGACGAAGACATTCTTTTTCCTTTCCACTTCACTGTGAGCAATTAATAATTTCTCAAGCAGGCTTTCTCTCCCTTTCTAAGTCAGATATTTACAAGCCATTGGGGGAAACTCCAATGATTAGGACAAGCAGTGCCACATCAGCCAATTCCAAGATTGTACAAATGTCTAAACAGTGGCACACTTGTATAAAACTAGTCCACTAATAAGTGGTACACCTTGTGGAACAAGGGTGACACCAAGTCCCAAACTATCTTGCTCCCAATGGTAGTCTGGGCATCTGGGGGATCCACATTACTATCTTTTCCCTTCTAAATCCTCTCACAGAGCATGTACATTTTGATCATAGATCTGTCACACTTGCTGAGGAGATACTGTTTGAATGCAAGGCAGCCAGAAAAAATATTGAGGGACTCATCTATGCAGATGTTTTGTTGGGGTGTAAATACATTTGCAAATTTCTAGTTAGGGTTAATTCAAGGGGGCTGAATTTTGTGGAGCCAATCATATTCAGAATCAATCCTTGGATGACAGAGTATTTTGTCGTTAAAATGCGTAAATTGCATTATATTCTCATATCTATGCCTGGCTATGGCAGCAGAGAAAGCAGGCATATGATGAATCAGGTCTGTGGACCAATATGACTGTGACTCATTCTTTTTAGTAATGCCATGTTGGGGGTTAGGCCCGAAAAATTTTTAAATTCTGATAGGTTTCTATGCGAATAGTCTGGCAACAATTGAATTTGGGTTGGCGGCGATGTACTGCTCCGCATATAAATTGCTTTGGTTCACATTAAGTCACAATCGGACTGTAAAAAAGAGCTAAAAAAAAATGAAGGGTTAAATTTGCTATTTCTACCTGAATTCTGAGTTGGGCAGTGAATGGGGAAAGTCTGGGTCCTTCAGAATCTGTGGGCTGCCAATCAGGATTTGCAACCATGTCCAGAAAGCCACTAGGCCTATATGGGCCTGTGTTCGAATTCTTGGACACTACTTGTGCTAGTCACTTGTACTGCACTTATGGGACTCGCCACTTATGGGACTCGCCATGTCACCATGTGATACTGTATTGCTGGTGTGTAAAATACCAGGATGTACTAGGCAGCTGGTGCTTGCCAGTTTACCAAAAAAGTAGCATCATGCAATTCTAGCACCTTAGCAATTTGGGAAGGGGGGTTGGATACACCTGACCTTAGTAGGGACCTCTTCCCCATTCTCTGAGCTATCTATCAGGGTGCGCTGCTCTCCACAGGTTCGTATTCTGAAGTGGATTCTGTCAGTGAGGCTTCCCCCTTGTTCTCAACTGACATACTCAGAAACCTGTATGCCTCTTCGAAAGTGTACCTGTGTTTGGAGATTTTGGCTAGTAAATTTACAGGTACCTAGTGCGACTCACGGGAAAAAGAGCACCTGGCTGTCAGGGACTGCTTGAACAGCTACAAAAAAACAGGCCTGATCTTGTTAAGTCTGCGGTTTTGTGTGCAATGTATCAGAAATTAAATTGATCTAGTGACACTGCACTTGTTGGAGGGGTGGGGGCAGAGGGGATAAATACAGGTTCTGACAGGTGTTCTGGGTGATCCTTCTAATGCTGCATTTTCTGGGTCACTATACTATTGATATTGACTTGTATAGTTCTGATGTGATAAAAGATTTTGATCCGTTCAGACCAGACACTATAATAGTAATGGAAGCTTTTAGTATGTCTGTGAGAGTGTTCCTGGCAAGGGTTAAATGTGAGGGTGAAAGAGTGGTGGGCAATCTGACGTTATCTGGGAGGGATGCTAACTGATACTACTGCTATCTGAAGTTGCCCATGACACTAATACAGTGATCAGTAAAAAAAATCTGCACACTGTACTAATGACACTGGGGACAGGGCAGTGAAAGGGTTAATTGGGGGCGATCAGGGTGTTACAATGTGCCTAACTATGTGTTTTAATGTCAGTGTGCTGCTTGCTCCAGGAGAAAAGATTACATCATTTCCTGTGCCTGTGTTATGTAAACACAGTCACAGGATGATCTCTGATTCAGTACAACTAATCAGCAGGTCCAGGCCAATGATTTTTGATGAATGACGACTGATCGGTGCTGTATCAAATCACAGCACCGCTGAACTGGTGCAACAGGTGGTTAATGCAGTGCTTTCTCACATTAGACAAGGGAATTGTAAAATATTGTATGTTCACTCTCTACTCCAAGCCTCATCTGACATGTCATCCTCTGACACAGCTAATTTTTATCAATTCATCTCTGTCCTAGTAAAGTCAAAATTGTGCTGCTCCAGGTGAGTGACTGAGTGACATGTTGTCATCCCTGTCCTAAATATCTGTCTACCCAAAATTTGCCATTATCTATGCAACTAAGTAAAGATTAATTCCAATTACATATTAGTATCCTACTCCACATCCTTCTTCTCCAAGTCCATAATTGCACCTAAATTCTTCATTCACTGCCCTAATCTCTATGGCAGTTCTTCATTCACTCTATCTTGCCACCCCTATTATGCATTCCCAGCTTTCCATGGATGTTCTATCTCCGCTGCCAACTAAACAACCTGCTCAGTAAACAACCTACAATTACCAGAACATGTTCTAAACCAAGAAAGCAAAAGGCAAAGGCTTTCCTAACAACACTATTCAGTCATTATCCACTCCCACCTCTGTAACCACATGGTAGACTATGTTCCAGCTTCAGTGCCAATTCAGTGTGACCTAGCTTTTGTTTCATGCCAGCATGCTACTGAACTGAATGTTGGTACATGTGGACGTCTTTACACGTGTTTATAATTTAATCTATGCACTGTTTGTGATTTTGTTTAGTATAGTAGAAACTTTATAGTTGTGTGATGTGGCTTGCACACATTATTATATAATGCTCATATCTCTGGTTTATTGGTTTTATTATTTATTGTTATTTATCCCTGGGGATTGAAAGTTATCCAATAGCATCAGAAAGTTTTTGGGTGACTAGGGTTGAGAACACATGTACTGTGTCGGGCAGCACAGTGGCTAAATGGTTAGCATTTCCACTTGGCAGCACTAGGGTCTTTGGGTCAAATCCCAACCAGGACACAACGTGCCTGGAGTTTGCAAGTTCTCCCTGTGTTTGCATGAGTTTCCTCTCACATTCCAAAGACATGCTGGTAGGTGAATTGGTTCCTGTGTACAGTTGCAAGAAAAAGTATGTGAACCCCTTGGGATTACGTGGAGTTTTGCATGAATTGGGCATAAAATGTGCTCTGAACGTCATCTAAGTCACAACAATAGAAGAACACAGTCTGCTGAACATAATACTACACAAACATTAGATGTTGCCATGGTTTAATTGCACATAACATGTAAACATTCACAGTGCAGGGAGGAAAAAGTATGTGAACCTTTGGACTTAATAACTGGTTGACCCTCCTTTGGCAGCAATACCCTCAACCAAACGTTTCCTGTAGTTGAAGATCAGACCTGCACAATGATCTGGAGTAATTTTGGACCACTCCTCTTCACAAAACGGTTTCAGTGTAGCAATATTCTTGGGATGTCTGGTGTGAATCGCTCTCTTAAGGTCATGCCACAGCATTTCAATCGGGTTGAGGTCAGGACTCTGACTGGGCCACTCCAGAAGGCGTATTCTGTGCTGTTGCAGCCTTTGTTTTGTTGAATTACTTGTATGCTTTGGGTCATTGTCCTGTTGCATCACCCATCCTCTGCGGAGCTTCAGTTGGCGGACAGATGGTCATACGTTTTCCTGCAAAATGTCTTGATAAACTCTGGAATTCATTTTCCCATCAATGACAACAATCCGTCCAGGCCCTGAGGCAGCAAAGCAGCCCCAAACCATGATGCTCCCTCCGCCATGTTTTACAGTGGGGATGAGGTTTTGATGTTGGTGTGCTGTGCCTTTTTTTCTCCACACATAGTGTTGTGTGTTCTTCCCAAACAACTCAATCTTGGTTTCATCTGTCCACAGTATATTTTGCCAGTAGTGCTGTGAAACATCCAGGTGCTCTTTTGCAAACTTCAAACGTGCTGCAATATTCTTTTTGGAGAGCAATGGCTTCCTCCGTGGTGTCCTCCCATGTACTCCATTCTTGTTTAATGTTTTCCTTATTGTAGATGTGTCAACAAAAATGTTAGCATGTGCCAGAGATTTCTGTAGGTCTTTAGCTGACACTCTGGGATTCTTCTTTACCTCATGCAGCATTCTGTGCTGTGCTCTTGCAGTCATTTTTACAGGACGATCATGCCTAGGGAGAGTAGCAACAGTGCTAAACTTTCTCCATTTGTAGACAGTCTGTCTTACCGTGGACACATGAACATCAAGGCTTTTGGAGATACTTTTGTAACCCTTTCCAGCTTCATGCAAGTCAACAATTCTTGATCGTAGGCTTCTGAGAGCTCTTTTCTGCGAGGCATGGTTCACATCAGACAGTGCTTCTTGAAACCAGTAAACCCAAAACAGGTGTGTGTTTTTTAAGGGCAGGACAGCTGTCAGCAACACATCCAATATCATCACACTGATTGGAGTCAAGGTTGGCTCACTCCTGGCTCCAAATAGCTCTGGGAGAAGTCATTAAGCTAGGGCCTCACATACTTTTTCCTCCTTGCACTGTGAATGTTTACATGTTATGTGCAATGAAACCATGGCAACATGTAATGTTTGTGTAGTATTATGTTCAGCAGACTGTGTTCTTCTATTGTTGTGACTTAGATGACGTTCAGAGCACATTTTATGCCCAATTCATGCAAAACTCCACGTAATCCCAAGGGGTTCACATACTTTTTCTTGCAACTGTATATTGTCAACATTTTGTTGAAGCTCAGTCCATCTTTCTCCCTTGAACCAGATATTAAAATGATGACCTGCTCAGTCTTCCACAACTTCATAAATGCTGGATAATGTCATTGTTGGTGTTTGTGACTTTGCACATGACTGGCAATTCAGGAATAGACATAGTAAATTAGCCCCTATATTCTGGGGGCTGATTTCTTAAGGCTTCTAACACTACCCCTCCTAAAGTGTTTTGAAGAGTAGAGAAGGTTAACCGCTTTCCATCTGCCCTATAGAAGAAATACTGCTACAGGGTGGCACGGGTGCGCAAAATCACGTGTATATATGTGATTTTGCATTTCTGGGTAGGGGCATGCGCGATACACCCTACCCGCACCACCATTCATGGCCGCAGCTGTCAATCACTGGGTCCCGGCCGGTAATTACTCACTGGCGCCCGAAGATCTCCGACGTGGAGGAGGACTGTTTTGTTTACTAATAGTTCTCCTCCCTGTCAGCGTGGGCACACTGCTCTGGATGGCTGTGAGTAGCACAGCCATCCAGAGCAGTGTGATTACAGTGAAGCACACTGACACAGCCCCCTAGTAAAATACTCCCATCGAACAGTTAACCCTTTGATTGTCCCTCATGTTAACCCCTTCCTGCCCAGTGCCATTAGTACAGTGTCAGTGCTTTTTTTTAGCAATGATCACTGTATTGGTGTCACTGGGGATGTCACTGACACTAAATCATTTCCCCCTCAGTGTCAGAATGTCCGCTGCAGTCCCGCTATAAGTCGCTGATTGCAGCCATTACTAGTAAAAAATAGAAAAAAAAATCCCAGTATATATACCACCATTTGTAAATGCTATAACTTTTACGTAAACCAATTAATTTACAAGTATTGGTATTTTTTTTTTTAGCAAAAACATGTAGCAGAATACATTTTGGTGTAAATTTATAACGACATTTGATTTTTTTATTTTTTTTACTGGACATGTTTAATAGCAAAAAGTCAAAAATATATATTTTTTTTTTTTCCCTACTCTGCTACTCGACGATAAAAGATATCTGGGGGTGCAAATAAATGATCCTGCTCGTTTGGTGATATTTTGTATGCTATGTGGTGATTATGATTGGTGTTTGCCTTCTTTTTTTTTTTTTTTTTTTTTTTTTTTTTTTGCTGTGTTCTCGTGTTTTTTTTTTCCAAGTTCAACTTCATTATTGTTACAGGTGACACGAGAGGGCTTTATTATTTTGTTCGCCTGCATATTTCTTATTGTTTGGCATGTGCGATTTGTGTTTTACCGCATTTCTCTTTGGCACATTGTATTACATTGTACAATTTATACCATTTATATGTTTTGACTTTATCTCAATAAACTTTGTGGAACAAAAAAAAATATATATTTTTTTTATCAAAATTGTCAGCGATCAAATACTACCGAAATAAAGCTAAATTCGTGGGGAAAAAAGGACGTAATTTTCATTTGAGTGAAGCACTGCATGACTGCGCAATTGTCATTTTAAGTAATGCAGCACCGTAACGCAAACAATGGCCTGGTCAAGAAGGGGGGTAAATCCTCTGGAGGGCAAGTGGCTAAGAAAATCTGTCATGTTTTATTGTTAAATATGTCATGTAGGTTAGAAATATTACAATGAAAAAACATATTCAAAATATATCAGATGTAAAAGATTAGGAAACTATTTCTGTTTTCTGCATTGACAAAAATTGCTACATTGATAGAATTTAAGGAGAAGTAGCAATTCTATAGACTTTCAATGACTCTTTGACAAGAACTAAAAGAAGTAATATACCTTAAGTAAAAATGATAAGTTCTTTTAAACTTAAAAAAGGTAGTGATAGTAAAAAGCTTCCACATATCATAGGCATCATGGGTCAGCTGAATCAGTTTCTGCAGTTTTGCTCAACCAATCTGTCCTCAAAATTTCTAGACAAACTATTATTTTATATTTTCATAGCAGTCAAATTACAACAGCTAAATCAAGAAAATTATAATCAATTAATATTGAATAGACCCATTCAAAAGTGAACAGGATAATGACAAATGAAAATCTCTCATCAAGTTTAACCACTTCAATACTGGGCACTTTTACTCTCTTCCTGCCCAGGCCAACTTTCAGCTGCCACACTTTGAATGACAATTGTGTGGTAAAGCAACACTGTATCCAAGTTTTTATCATTTTGTTCAAAAAAATAGAGCTTTCTTTTGGTGGTATTTTATCACTATTGAGTTTTTAATTTTTTGCTAAATCAATGAAAAAAGGCCAAACATTTTGAAAAGAAATGCATTTTTCTTTGTTTCTGTTATAAAGATTTGCAGGTAAATATTTGTTTTTATAGGGGTACAGATATCCTCCCAAATTACCCTTTTTTGTAAATTAGACAGTCAGAGGTATTTAAAGAGTTTTTTTAAAGTTGCCATTTTTTTCATAAGTTTGTGGAAAATGAAGAAATTAAAAATATTTTTTTCACAATTTGTTTTTACATACTGTCACCAGTGCAGTACAGTGTCATCATATAACTGGTGTGGCAGTGATCAGGGATACTGACTGGTGACAGTACAGAAAAAAAATGTTTTTCTATTTTTTTATTACATTTTTTCTTTTTTTATGATTTTTTTTATAAGACACTGTGACCAATACATTGTACTACTCTGGGGAAGTGATCAGTATTTTTTTTTACAAATCTGATTGCTTATAGAAATGGATTTCTTTGCTATAAACAAGCATTTTATTTGATATTTTTTCATGTTTTTTTTTTTTTTTACATACTGTCAGTGCAGTGCAGCATCATCATATAACTGGTATGGTGGTGATCAGCGGCACTGCCTGGTGATAGTACAAAAACATTTTTTTTTTTCAATTTTCTTTTTCTTTTTTATTACATTTTTTTCTTTTGATATTTCTTTTTCTAACACACTGTGACCAAAGTAATATAGTGTTACCATAGTAACATTGTACTACTCTGGGGAAGGGATCAGTATTTTTTATTTTTTTTACACATTATGATTGCTTATAGAAATGAATTTCATTGCTATAAACAAGCATTTTACTGAATGAAATTGATTCATTCAGTTTGTTTTGTTGTGATTAGCTGTGATTGGCCACAGTTAATCACATGACTAAGATGGTGTGTGATTTGTCCAGTGTGTACCGTGTGATCATTGTGACCAATCACTGCTAGCACGTAATTGAATACAAAAGATGGAATGAAAGGAAGCCATCCACTGTTTACAATTGTCATGTGACCTGCTGTGATTGGTCACAGTGGTCATATTGTACCAGCAATGGGCCAGTACACAGATCAGTCATTGCTGTGTCTGATGGACACAGCAGGTGACAGATCTCACGACAGTGTGACCCCAATCCAAAAAGACATCATATGACGTTCACCCGGATCGACGGAAGTCCCTCCTGGCTGTCATTTTAATATAGGCTGCACAGGAAAGGGTTAAATGATAAAATGGAACATGTTTCTTTTAAATGATAAAATGGAACACTTTCAAAAGAATCTGAAATTTAAAACAGTTTTAATATTTTGGTAGATATACAGTATGTAAAAAGTATATCTCCACCAAACCTCATACATGAAAAATCCCTCCCTGCCTTATTCTATTTCAATGTTTTTCTCACACTTTTTGAGTTTCTTTTTATACTTCATGCATTTAGACTTATACTTTTTATTTCTTTATTTTACCAAATATTCCAAGGCTTGTTGCCTTTTATACTTTTTGTATTTCATTGTATAAATCTATTATTTTGCTCAAATACCCACAGTGCACAGTTTATATAATATGATTTTGTAAATGTGTTTTTCTTTTGTTATATTTACATTTATTATGTGTTTTAATAAGTTTAATAAGCAATAATGGAACAAAGAAAGTAACATACTATCTTTATGTTACTTTTTTTAAAAGAAAAACATTTTATGTTAATGAGATAGCATATGATAATTTAATCTTTTCAGTGTAGATGGATGAGTCAAATGTAAATGGTAGCACTTTCAAACATCAATGCAAAATATCTGCAAAATATCTCCTGTATGTTGAAATGGATAGGAGGGAAAAGATAAGTGAGAATATGTGGGGTTAGAAAGAGCATAGATCATAGAAAACAGATCAATGTCAAGTTGGGCAGGAGCCAAGGTATAGAGAATCACAAGATCAACTGCGGAGAGATTATAAAGGCCTAAATGAGGATGATATGTAAACTAAGGAAATAAATCACTGGGAGTTGGGAAACCACTGGGTGGAATGATTCAGCAGAGACAAGACGAAACACATAAGAGTCAGGACAGTGCATTGTGGATTCTGATTAGTTACTGTAAGTCACTTCTTGTATAAATTAGCACTTAAAAATAGAAACTATTTGTTGGATGAGGCCATAAAATACAGACTATAAGTTTACCTCAAACTAATAAAAGAAAATGTATTTTTGAACTGAAAAATAGCTAAATGTAACCAAAGCTAAAAAACCTTTTAATGATAAGAAAAGATGGATTTCATGACACAAAGAGTTTAGCATCACAGCAACATTCTTTATATTTCAAACATTAGATTAGAAAAATCTAGATATACATTAAATACAAATTTGAGACACAGAACCAGCTAGATATTTAGTATCTAATGACCCGAGTCAATTTAATTAATGTATTCTGGTACATTACATTTTAAAAAGTAACCATTGTGTAATACATATTGAAATATGCACAAGCTAATGGGATAAGATACAAAAATTATTATGCTGACAGTAAATCATATTACATTCCTAATAAGCATTAACTAGATAACTAGGTCAAAGCTGTATTATCTTAATTGATTTTTCAAAAGAAACCTGACAGAAAAATGTCAATGCTCAAATATTTCTTCATGCATCATTAAAACAAGATTGGCTTTTAACAAAAGAAGAATCCTTCACAGAATTGATTCTTGCTTCAGGCTGCCTACAAGTAAGTGTATTACATAAAAATCTATACAGGATATTAAAACAACACCACTCGGCAAGACACTTGCAATTAAAAGCTGACACCCCACCCCTTATGCATTAACTGCAGTGTATTGTCTACAACTACAGCTAAAGAGCATTTACCTGATAAAAATAGCATAAACAAACAGTCGTAATCACATTGATTTCTTTATTTTATTAGGTTAACATAACTGTAATGTGTATGTGCCTTAAATATCCAGACTTTCTATTTTTGTTATCCTTTTTAACAGCATTATATTAATATATGATGTTTTCAGTTTGGATGTTCTCATCAGATTAGAGTTTACTATGTATGGCTTCATAACAAAGAAATATTTCTACTGAAGTGAAGACTGATTGAACTATAAAGATCTGGTTTATCCATCATGTGAGATGCAGATGAATAAAGGTTTGACCAACTTAAATACATCCATGGGTTTTCAGATCCTCACATATCTTTCATAAATGTCCACAATTATTTTGTTGGTTCTATATTTATCTTAAAATGACAACTTAAAAATGAATGTCAGAGAGCAAAACTGCTTTACTGATATTGTGCAGAATAATGTCCCCATTTTAGCCAGTGCAGTATGAAGTACAGAATTTTAAAAAAAGTACATTGTTCTGAAATCAGCTACTCCTAGATCAGTCTTTCAAGCTGTTTAACCACTTGCCATCCTGAGGATTTACCCCCCTTAATGACCAGGCCTCTTTTTGCTATTCAGCACTGAACTATTTCAACTAATAATTGTGCGGTCATGCAATGCTGTACCCAAACAAAATTTCCGGCCTTTTTTTCAAACAAATATAGCTTTCTTTTGGTGGTATTTGATCACCTGTGCGCTTTTTATTTTTCATGTTATAAACAAAAAAAGACCCAAAATTTTGAAGAAAAACAATATTTTTTACTTTCGGCTCTATAAAATATATAGTAAACTCAAATTAGCCATAAATTTAGGCCAAAATATATTCTGCTACATGTTTTTGGTAAAAAAAAATCCCAATAAGTGTATGTTGATTTTGTGAAAGTTATAGTGTCTACAAACTATGGTATAGATACTGCAATTTACTCCATTTTTTGCTATACAGCGCTGCAGTGGTTTGACTGGCAATTTCGCGGTCATACAATATGGTACATAAATAAAATTTCCGTCCTTTTTTTCACACAAATACAGCTTTCTTTTGATGGTTTTTGATCACCTGTGTGCTTTTTATTTTTGGCACTATAAACAAAATACATTTTGAAAAAAACAATATTTTCTCATTTCTGTCATAAAAAATATCCAAAAAACTAAAATTTTGTGATAAATTTAAGCCAACATTTATTTTGCTACATGTTTTTGGTTAAAAAAATCCCAATAGGCGTATATTGATTGCTTTGTGCGAAAGTTACAGCATCTACAATCTATGGTACAGATAATGGAATTTACACAGCTTTTACTTTCTGACTTCCCATCACATTTCTTGAGGTGCTAAAATGCCAGGACAGTACAAATACCCCCAAATGACTCATTTTCGAAAAGTAGACACCCTAAGCTATCTGCTAAAGATTTATTTTTTTTCCACAAGTTTTTGGAAAATTACAAAAATATATATAAATTTTTTTTACACAAAGTTGTCACTTAAATTATATATTTCTCACATAAGCCATAGGTATATGTGGAATTACACCCCAAAACACATTCTGCTACTTCTACTGTGCATGGGGATACCACAAATGTGAGACTTTTTGGGAGCCTAGCCACATACAGGAGCCTGAAATCCAATGACCACTTTGAAAGCCTGAAGGTGCGTAACTTCCTCATTTCACTTCTTCACTACCTATCACAGTTTCGGAGGCCCTGAAATCCCAGGATAGTACCAACACCCCCCCCCCAAATGACCCATTTTGGGGAAGTAGACACCCCAAGGAATTTAAAAAGAGGCATGGTGAGTATTTTGCAGATCTCATTTTTTCTCACAAGGTTTTGAAATATAAAAAAAGAAACGAAAAAATATGTTTTTGTTTTCTTTCTTCATTTTCCAAAAACTTGTGGCAACAAACGAGATCTGAAAAATACTCACCATGCTTCTTATCAAATTCCTTGGGGTGTCTACTTTCCAAATAGGGGTCATTTGGGGGAGTCTTGTGCTATCCTGGCATTTCAGGGTCTCCAAAACTGTGATAGGTAGTCAGGAAATGTAATGAGGAAATAAAGCCCTTTAAAAGGTGCTTATTGTATTTTGGGGTCCTGTACTTGGCTAGACTGCCAAAAAGTCTCTCACATGTGGTTGGTACCCCCATACTCGGGAGAAGTAGCATAATGTGTTTTTGGAGTAATTCCACATATACCCATGGCATGTGTGAGCAATACATTTTTTAACTGACAATTTTGTGTAAAAAAAAAAAAAAAAAAGTTGTAATTTTCCAAAACTTGTGGTAAAAAAATAAATTATTCTATTGACTCAACATGCCTCTCAGCAATTAGTTTGGGGTATCTACCTTCCAAAAAGGGGTTGTTTTGGGGGGTGGGGGTATTTTATGCCCAGCATTAGATGTTTATGCCACACATTATTCACTCTTCTAACCAGAAGCGACAAGAGATGGGGAGAGAAATAAAAGGAGACGAAAGATACATCAGAATATCGTCCACAAAAAAGAGCAATCTTATGATGCAATCCCGCCAACTCAAGACCCGAAATGTCCGGATGAAATTGAATGCGAACAGTGAGGGGTTCAAGGGCCATGATAAAAAGAAGAGGAGACAGGGGACAACCCTGACATGTACCACATGGAAACCGAGAGGATTCAACCCCATGATAATGGACCGTAGCAAACGGAATGGGATACTATAAAGTCTATAAATCCACTGAAGAAAATAATTTCCCATCATTTCCTACACCTCACCTCAGATCTTCCATGGAAAACAGCTTAAAAAAATCAAGGGGAGTAGTTAAATTTGCTGTTTCCACCTGAATTCCAGCTTGGGCAGTGAATGGGGGAAGTACAGGTGCTGCAGAATTTGTGGGCTGCCAATCAGGATTTGCAAGCACATCTGAAAGGATAGTAGGGGCTCTAGGGGCCTGTGTGCAAATTCTTGGTGGTTGAGGGACAATACTAGCTAGCCACCGCACCAGCTTGTACTGCACTTATGGGACTCGCCATGCCATCAAGTGATACTGCAGTGCTGGTATGTGAAAGACCAGGATGTACTAGGCCGCTGGTACTCACCAGTTCACCAAAAGGTAGAGCGACACTAGTACTAACAGTCTGCATATGAGAGTCATCAAAATTTACTGACAAGTGCCAGCAGAGATCAGGCAAGATTATGCAAACACTAAGTTTTGTGTGCAATGTATCAAGTGACAGTGACCTACTGATACTGCACTTGCTGGGGTAGAAAAGGGGGGTAAGCATAGAGGCTAAACGCAGGTGCTGGCAGGTGCTGGGGCTGATCTCCCTAACGCTGCGTTTTTGGGGACGCTATACTAATGTGAACGCTGGTATAGTGCTGATCTGATCAAATATATTGATCCGTTCAGACACTATACTAGCAATGGAGGTTTATTGTGCATGAGCGTGTCCCTGGCAATCAAGGGGTTAAATGTGATGACTGGTGTACTGACGGGCAATCTGACGCTATCTGGGAGGGGTGTGAACACCGCGGGAGCACGAATCACGTATATATATATATAAATATATATATGTGATTTTGTGCACCCATGTCGCCCTGTAGCAGTATTTCTGCTGTTGGGCGGTCAGGAAGCCGTTACAGAAGCGGTTTGTGTTACGTCCCTGCTTTACTTTAACTGACAATTGCAAAGTCATGCAACACTGCTCCCAAATTAAATTTACATCCTTTTTTCCCACAAATTGAGCTTTCTTTCGGTGGTATTTGATCACCTGTGCATTTTTTTTTTGCGCTATAAAAAAAAAAGGCTGAAAATTTGGAGAAAAAAAACAATATTTTGGACTTTTTGCTATAAAACATGTCCAGTAAAAAAATTTAAAAATCAAATTTCATCATAAATTTCAGCCAAAACGTATTCTGCGACATGTTTTTGCTAAAAAAAATCCCAATATGTGTAAATTAATTAGTTTACGTGAACGTTATAGCGTTTACAAATGGCGGTATAGATACTGGAATTTTATTTTTTAATACTAATAATGGCAGTGATGAGCGACTTATGGCAGCGATCAGCGACTTATGGCAGTGATCAGCAACTTATAACGGGACTGCGGTGGGCATTCTGACATGGGGGGAACTGATTTGGTGTCACTGACATACCCAGTGACACCAATACAGTGATCAGTGCTAAAAAAAAAGACTAATGGCACTGTACTAATGGCACTGGGCAGGAGGAATGGGTTAACATGAG
This sequence comes from Staurois parvus, assembly GCF_062004578.1. NCBI lineage: Eukaryota > Metazoa > Chordata > Amphibia > Anura > Ranidae > Staurois > Staurois parvus. The sequence continues at coordinate 3,920,557 of NW_028318646.1, read as the reverse complement.
GATAATCAAAGGGTTAACTTTGTGATGGGAATGTTTTACTAGAGTCGGGGGGGGGTGCTTCACTGTAAGCACACTGATCAGGATGGCTGTGCTCTGCCATCCTGAGCAGCGTGCCCAAACCGACAGGGAGGAGGGCTGTTGGTAAACAATGCAGCCCTCCTCCCTGTCGGTGATCGCCGGTAATCACCGAGTGAAGGCAGGTAATCACTGGCTGGGACCGGGTGATTGACACCTGGAGCAGCGGTCGGTGGCTCGGGTAGGGCGTGTGCGCGGCTCGCAAGCGCCCCCATACCCGGATATGGAGAATCACTATGTATATATATATATATATATATATATATATACACACATGATCCTGTGCACAGAGGTCGCCCTGTAGCAGTAAAAGTACTGTGGGCGGTCCTAAAGCTGTAATATTAGCAACTTACATTAGTATGTCCTAGTCATTCAATCATTATGGCAGTTGGGAAGTGCCTTAAACAGATGTTTCTCCAAAATGTAACAGCTCTTTACATTACTAGTGGTTGGGGGTCAGTAAAACTATGCATTTGAGACTTTTCTTAATGTCCCTTCACTGCTCCCCCTCTAGCTGGAAAGCAGTGACCAAGGGTTTATACATACTGTGGTTGAAGTGCTTTGGTTTGTGGCTGTCACAGGACTTATACCTCCTGTTGCACTCAGTGGTCACTACCGCCCATCAAAGAAGACCCTTTCAAGTGAATGGGGCTGCATTGAAACCACACCACAACTGAGCACAAAGCACGTAGTTGCATCACAGTAGTTTAGCATTTAGGGGATAAAACAGACAGTAAGGAGGTGATGAAATGGGGGTGATTTGCTGAAACTGTTGCACTCAGAGTCTGGTGCAGCTGTGCATGGTATCTAATCAGCTTCTAACTTTAGTTTGTTCAATTAGGCTTTGGCAATAAAACCTGGAAGTTGATTGGTTTCTTTACAGAGTTGCACCAGATTTTGCTCTCTCCAGGTTTAGCAAATAACACCCAATGCCTCCTCACCTCCTATTAACCACTTGCCTACCAGGCACTTATACCCCCTTCCTTACCAGGCCAATTTTCAGCTTTCAGCGCTGCCGCACTTTGATTGACAATTGCGCGGTCATGCAACATTGTACCCATATGAAATTTTGATCATTTTTTTCTCACAAATAGAGCTTTCTTTTGGTGGTATTTAATCGCCACTGGGCGCTTTACTTTTTGTGCTATAAATTAAAAAATGTGCAAAAAATTTGAAAAAAAAAAAAAGTTTATTTGTTTCTTTTATAAAATTTTTCAAACAGGTATTTTTTCTCCTTCACTGATTTGCGTTGATGAGGCAGCACTGATGGGCACTGATAGGCGGCACTGATGGGCACTGATAGGCAGCACTAAAGGGCACTGATAGGCGGCACTGATAGACAGCACTAATTAGGGGTCACGGATAGGCGGCACTGATATGCAGCACTGATAGGCGGCACTGATAGGTGACACTGATGATGGGTACTGATAGACGGCACTGACTGGCATCACTTCTGGGCACTGACTGGCGGCACTGACTGGCACAACCCATGGGCACTGACTGGTGGCACTGACTGGCAGCACTGCTGGGCTGCACTGGTGGGTGGCACTGGTGGGCAGCACTGGTGGGTGGGCACAGGTGGGTGGCACTGGTGGGCACAGGTGGGTGGGCACAGGTGGGTGGCACTGCTGGGCACATGTAGGTGGCACTTCTGGGCACAGGTAGGTGGCACTGCAGAGTGGCACAGGTGGGTGCACTGCTGGGCACAGGTGGGTGCACTGCTGGGCACAGGTGGGGGCACTGCTGGGAACGGGTGGGCGGGGCTAGTGGGTGCACTGCTGGGCGGAACTTGCGGGTGTCACTGCTGGGCACCGATCATCAGGGCACTGATCATCAGTGCCCTGATGATCGGTGCCGATCCCCGCTCTGACAACTGCCGGTTCTCGGCAGTACTTTCCTCACGATCTGACAGCGTGAGGAAAGTGCAGCCGAGAACCGGCACTTGCATTTCCCTGTGATCAGCGTGTCATTGGACACCGCTGATCACGTGGTAAAAGGCCGGTGGGATCGGCCTTTCACCACATCACGTGATCAGCTGTGTCCGTAGGACACAGCGATCACGGAGATCGCCGGGTGCGCGCCCCCTGGGGCGCGAAGGAGAGCGCGTTCTGGGAGGACGTCATATGACATCCACTCAGAACTGGCCGGCCGCGGTGAAGCCGTCATTCGGCTATGCGCGGTCGGCAAGAGGTTAAATGCTTTCTCAATCACTCTTTAGAGAGCAAAGCTAGTATAAATGAGGTCTAACACAACAAGCAGCACATGCCATGGCAAGAGCAGAGTGTGGCTTATTTAAAATATATTCTTTTTTTTTTTTTAGTTTTTGATATAGTGAGGAACCCTATATAGAGTTATAACCCTTGTCAGGTTTTTATTGCTCTGCATCCCTACTGGGGATATTCACTCTCTTTATTTGTCCTCTTGACCATTGTCCTGGGTATTTCAATCTCTATTGATTTAACCTGCAGGTGTTGAAGGGAAAGCATATAGAGATCCATGTGGAGTAGTGGGAAATATGGAAAGGGAAGAGTGAGGAGACGTCTGAACCCTTTGTCACTGACCAGCATCATTTATGCACTGCTCCCACCAAGCTTTGTGGTGAATAATCATGTGTCTCCTAATGCATATTGTACCCAAATAACTGTTTCATTTATCACACTTGAAATTCTGCAGGCAAAGGCTGCAATCCATTATGGTACAGCTGGCAGCAGATGTGTTGAAAAAGGTTCAGACTACTAAATTCCGTGGAACAGACCTGGGAATAGCGTTGCCATGCACCCATGAGGCGAGATGCCCCTACCTCTGGATGAAATCCCACTACACTGCTGTTTTACCTGTCCCTCACTTCTCTCCATGAAAAAAAAGGTTTAGCCCAACCTCTGCTTTGTCCTGCAGGTGCAGAACTGAATATTAGCTGCACGTGAAAAACCTCTGCCTCTCACATACCTCCAAACTTTTTGAGATGGGAAAGAGGGACACCTATTAGCAAAAGTATGTAGGCATAGGACACACACCCTGCTACACCCCAATAAAGAAGAATTGTAAAAAAAAAAAAGATGAGTTAAACCCACAAGTGCTTTTTTTTTACCATTCCTATTCCTTTATACTGGCTTTTGAAATTTTCAGATGCAGCAATTTAGCTTAAGTACTGGGAAACACTTATTGAAAGATAAATAGATATATACAACTATATAGAACAGACCAAAATGAGGGACAAATAAGGATGAAAGAGGGACAGAGGGACTTTGTTCTAAATCAAGGACAGTCCCTCAAAATCTGGCACAGTTGGGAGCCATGCTCTTGCTTAAGGTATTTGGGATATGATGAATATAGCGGATTTCTTAATTTGCAAGCATAGCTTTAGGGGTTTGAGGTTGTGGTGCTTTGGTGCAGTAACTACCAAAGGAAACTCCTGAGCTCCTATTATACTCAACCCACAGCTGCCAACAATGCACATGATGTTCTTTTGTAGACTAATGGTGTACCCCTAGAGACTTCAGATTATTCAACCAAAAGTAGCAACAATCATCCTTGATTTCCTTTTAAGGCATTCTCTCTTTCTCTCCTCCAGATGGACTTCCTAAACCTTTAGATGTTTCAACTTTATGTTGTATTAATCACCCTTTGTTTTTGGTATTTTCTATTTAGGCAACCCTCTCCTCTCATCCTTCACTCAATTGCATGCAAAAAGAAAACTCAAGGTAGTGTTTTATTGCTATAAGACCTTGACATTCCTCATGCAATATTACTCACACATTAAATAATACCTGCAAGCCTTTAATATACTAACCTTCACCAGCACCAATATTGAAGCACCCGTTTAGATGTACGCTCACCTGGAAACAATGTCCAGGCTATTTATTGCATGGCCAATATGAACATGTGTCCCCTTCAAATGAATGAATGAATATATATATATATATATATATATAACCTTTAGGATCTGTTCTCCAATATTCTTCCACCTTTCCATTAATATCAAGGATATCATCTGTTGTTACTATTTCAAATATTAGGTCACTTTAGCTGCTTTCACCAATATTTCTTTCTTTTTCTCCACTTGGCCACACATACAGGAAAAACAATCCAGTTAGTGTATTATCCTTACTACAATCTTTATTAACCCTCCCTAAAAAAACACTCACATTATATATAAAATATAGCACCATATACAGTACAGCCATTCATATGCAGTAAAACTCCTCAATAATCCACAGCTTTCTTTCACAATGAAATTCCAGTTACAAAGCTCCTCCGTGCATCATGACATTATCCAGTGTAGCCCCACCTACATGGAATTACACCCCAAAATACATTCTGCTACTTATCCCAAGTATGGGGATACTTTTTGGCAGCTTAGCCATGCACAGGGGCCCAAAATCCAATAAGCACCCTCAAATGATCCCTTTTTAGAAAATAGACAACCCAAGGTATTTTCTGAAAGTCATGTTTAGTATTTTGCAGATCTATTTTTTTGCCACAAGTTTTTGGAAAATTAAGAAAGAAAATTAAAATGTATTCTTTATTTTCTTTTTTCATGTAATAAAATACATTTTGGTGTAAATTTATGAAGAAATTATATTTGATTAGATATTTTTTACAACAGAAAATAGAAAATATAGTTTTATTTCAAAATGTTCTGTCTTTTTTAATTTATATAATAAAAAAACTGTTGTGATCAAATACCACCAAAAGAAAGCTCTATTTATTTGAAAAAATGAAATAAATTTAATTTGGGTACAGTATTGAATGACCACACAATTGCCAGTTAAAGCAGCACAGTGCAAAATAGCAAAATATGGCCTGGTTATGAAGGGGATCAAACCTTCCAGTGGTCAAGTGGTTAAATGACAAATCCCACTGGTGTCTGTTTGTAAACAAAGGGACCTTGCTTTCTGGACCAATCATGGTCATGACCAAGTTTAATCAATGATGTCATACAGGATCCCCGAACTTGGTTTACATTTCAGCAGTGCCAGAGATCCATTATTTGCACTAGGTCATTATGTTAGTGGGTCAACATCGTCAGGTGTCGCTCATCATGACTGATGTGGATATACATTGTTAGGCAATATTTTTGATGCTGGATTTGAATCAGGAAACTTTGTTTTTATGTATTTATTTATTTTTTTAAATAAAGAGGTTTGTTAATGGGGTGGGTATTTTTATTTTTTTTTTTCTTTGCAATTTCAGAAATGTATACTTGTTTTAGATTTTTTTTTTCCAAAAACAATATTATTGAGAAAAAAGGCACAATGGTAACATATACAGATTACATTCAGATCATGTATACAACTCAGTAAATGTCCGTATCCCTGACGGGGTATACATCTGAAACACATATAGTGTCATCAATTAACATTGCTTGAATGATAAACCAAACAAAAAAACAGGAGAGAACATGTTCCAAGCAATAATCGACATAGAATAAAGTGAACAGAACAATTGGGTACAGAAATCAACCAATCCTCATATGATCCCTTTTAAAAAAAGAATGTGATGCAATACAAAGTGAGAGGATGGTGAGAACAGTGGATATTAGGGCATCCACCCCTAGGGGCGGAGGCTGAGGGGCTGAAGTTGTACCTGTGGGTTTGCTGGAATTCTAAGTTCAGCTAAACTCAGAGAAATAGGAAAGTAATTTTGAGAATGTAGGATAGAGCGAAGGAGATGAAAGAGAGGGAGAGAAAGAGAGAGACAAGAAGAAGGAGAGAGATGGAGGAGAAGAAAAAAAAAAGGAGGGGGGAGGTGGGGGGAGGGGTAGGGAGAAAAGGGGGAGCAGCTGCAACTGCTCCGGGTCAAACAGTTAAAGATAATCCGAGTAACAGTCAGCGGTTCAACCATTTTAGCTCCAACCTCCATCTTGGCAAAGGACCATCCATCTTGTGCAAACATATCTTCCTCATTCTCCCCCTCCCTCTCTGAGAGTCACAGTGACATTTGGTCAGTGTGTGTGTGTTGGAAGTGTCACGGGCCGGCCAGGGCACAGCAGGAAGCTCCGAGCTATAAATCATCTCTGAGCTGGTTGCCGGGCTGGCTGGGAAGCTGAGCAATCTGGCACCTTGTAAAAAGATAACCCAAGCCTTCCCCTGAGTTCAAAGACATTCCAGAGGAGTAAGGAACTAGATAACACTTTTGAAATCCATTTTTCCCCTATGTCTCATATCTTGAAATATGAGAGACTTACATAAAAACCAGGCCTATTTTCAGATTGCTCATGATCAGACAAATCGTTTGATAGGTCACACTCCCTGACTGGAATACCTAGGAAAGCAGAAAATTACATCTCTGGAACCCTTCAAGTATGTATTTCATATTTCATATCTAACTGTTCCTCAGATGCGTCTGCATATTAATCTACCTGCAGGTGGATGGTTACTTGTGCCTAGGAAAAGTTATGAGCCAAAATATGAACTAGGAGAGATTTTGGTTCTAGTTTGGGTCTCCGCCCAGACAATCCCTCCCCAAATGAGGCATTTGTCCTTGGCTTCAGAGACACCCCCTGCTGGGGGACGACAAAATAGGCTGTCAGGCCTAAGAGTGGAAGTTGAAGAATTCTCCCGTTTAACATCCGAACCAACTTGGGAGACGTACTCATTTGCTCTGAAACTTGATCTGCTTAACCCAAGGCTGATTGGCAAGTACTTTAACCCTTTAACCTCCTTTCTGTTACCTATTTGCTGTGCTATTGTTCTCTGTATATTTATATACAGTTGCAAGAAAAAGTATGTGAACCCCTTGGGATTACGTGGAGTTTTGCATGAATTGGGCATAAAATGTGCTCTGAACGTCATCTATGTCACAACAATAGAAGAACACAGCCTGCTGAACATAATACTACACAAACATTAGATGTTGCCATGGTTTAATTACACATAACATGTAAACATTCACAGTGCAGGGAGGAAAAAGTATGTGAGGCCCTAGCTTAATGCCTTCTCCCAGAGCTAATTGGAGCCAGGAGTGAGCCAACCTTGACTCCAATCAGTGTGATGATATTGGATGTGTTGCTGACAGCTGTCCTGCCCTTAAAAAACACACACCTGTTTTGGGTTTACTGGTTTCAAGAAGCACTGTCTGATGTGAACCATGCCTCACAGAAAAGAGCTCTCAGAAGAGCAACGATCAAGAATTGTTGATTTGCATGAAGCTGGAAAGGGTTACAAAAGTATCTCCAAAAGCCTTGATGTTCATGTGTCCACGGTAAGACAGACTGTCTACAAATGGAGAAAGTTTAGCACTGTTGCTACTCTCCCTAGGCATGGTCGTCCTGTAAAAATGACTGCAAGAGCACAGCGCAGAATGCTGCATGAGGTAAAGAAGAATCCCAGAGTGTCAGCTAAAGACCTACAGAAATCTCTGGCACATGCTAACATATTTGTTGACACATCTACAATAAGGAAAACATTAAACAAGAATGGAGTACATGGGAGGACACCACGGAGGAAGCCATTGCTGTCCAAAAAGAATATTGCAGCACGTTTGAAGTTTGCAAAAGAGCACCTGGATGTTCCACTGCACTACTGGCAAAATATACTGTGGACAGATGAAACCAAGATTGAGTTGTTTGGGAAGAACACACAACACTATGTGTGGAGAAAAAAGGCACAGCACACCAACATCAAAACCTCATCCCCACTGTAAAACATGGCGGAGGGAGCATCATGGTTTGGGGCTGCTTTGCTGCCTCAGGGCCTGGACGGATTGTTGTCATTGATGGGAAAATGAATTCCAGAGTTTATCAAGACATTTGGCAGGAAAACGTACGACCATCTGTCCGCCAACTGAAGGAGTGCAGAGGATGGGTGATACAACAGGACAATGACCCAAAGCATACAAGTAATTCAACAAAACAATGGCTGCAACAGCACAGAATACGCCTTCTGGAGTGGCCCAGTCAGAGTCCTGACCTCAACCCCATTGAAATGCTGTGGCATGACCTTAAGAGATCGATTCACACCAGACATCCCAAGAATATTGCTACACTGAAACAGTTTTGTGAAGAGGAGTGGTCCAAAATTGCTCCAGATCGTTGTGCAGGTCTGATCTGCAACTACAGGAAACATTTGGTTGAGGTTATTGCTGCCAAAGGAGGGTCAACCAGTTATTAAGTCCAAAGGTTCACATACTTTTTCCTCACTGCACTGTGAATGTTTACATGTTATGTGCAATAAACCATGGCAACATCTAATGTTTGTGTAGTATTATGTTCAGCAGACTGTGTTCTTCTATTGTTGTGACTTAGATGACGTTCAGAGCACATTTTATGCCCAATTCATGCAAAATTCCACGTAATCCCAAGGGGTTCACATACTTTTTCTTGCAACTGTATATATATATTGGTTACATCTTTTTTCTGTAAATATTTTTATTGCACCCTTTTGACCTTGTAGTAATAAATCTTTCTTTCTGAAAGTGTTGAACTGTTTCTATAGCTTGTTAATGCAACTTATGAATTCCTGCCTCTAAAAGAGCGCTACTGTGTTTGTTTAACCATCTGTATAACCTGTCTGCGGTGACAGTGCTATACAGATGATTATCTCAACCATCCTAGTGTTATTGCTGATATTGCCGAGTTTCCTCTTTCTCTGTACAAAAAGGAGGTGGTGGCAGTGTGAAGGGTTAATTGCGTAATTAACCTGACCCAGTAACAATCGCATTCAGGCTGCCGGTACATCGATTTGTGGTCCATTAGCTGGAAAATCATTGTGGGTGCAGCTGGGCGTGACATCGCGGTTTCAGATTGGCTAGTCCTTCGGTCACGAGTTTGGTGAGAAGGTCAGGGGTCTGACACGCGATCGTCACACACGTCTTCCTGAAGCTCTCGGGGCAATCTTTTGCTACAGAGATGAGTTCCTCCATATCGGCAACTTTGTTTATACGCGCAAACCATTCCTGGACTGAGGGGATATGTGTTGAGTGCCAGTTGATTGGAATACACTGTTTTGCCGCATTCACCATATGCATAGCGAGTGATTTGCAGTATGTTTTATTGGGGAGCGAGGAGTGGTGGCGTAAGAATTGCGCAGGAGATAGAACTAGGGAGTAAGTTGTTACTGACTGAATTTTTTTCCAGAACGGTTGGAGCATTGGGCAGTTTCACCATATGTGTAGAAGTGTACCAGTCGCTTGGCAGTATCTCCAACAAGAGTCGGGGATGCTAGGATCAAATCTGTGGAGTACAGATGGAACTCTATACCATCTTGAGTACAGTTTGTAATTATTTTCTGGGTCGAAACACACATGGAACCTTTGTGTATATGGTCATATACATGGTCCCAATCAGCGAGGGCCAGGTTTAGTTGTAGGTCATTACTCCAGGCTACGCAAGCCTTTCTAGACATGACTTAATTTGTGTTTTTCAGGCATGCGTATAGCTTGGAGACCACATGTCTCTGAGGGGAATCTCTGAAGCAGATTTTCTCAAATGGGGTAAGGGGTCTAGCAAGCTCTCTTGGACGTGACGGGCTATGTATGAAGTGATGGAGTTGCCTATACATCCATGGTGTCAAGTTTACAGTTGGCCATTGGTTCAGGAGGCGTTCTCTCATCAAAAAGATGCCATCCTTGAAAAGATGGTATAGTCTCGGGTATTCCTGAGGTAGGGCCCCAGCGAGGAATACACTAGACGTTCCGGGGGGGGGGGGGAATTAGGGTTCATTTGGATAGGCGTGAGTGGACCGGCGTTGAGGAAAGGCCTGATTTCTTACATATCAAGTGGTAGCAAGACAGTGTCGGACCGATTAGCGTGTGTTCTTTGAAAGTGGATGGGATATGTGATTTTCCCAGCCATGGAGACGTGGCTAGTGGGTTCACCAAAAAAGCAGCTTCCAGGTTCATCCAGGCCTTACGTACATGGTTTGTAGACCAGTCTACTATTCTTGCCATTTGGCAGGCCCAATAGTAGTGAGTAATGTCTGGCAATCCGATACCTCCCTTAGCCTTAGGCATTGTAAGTTGTTCAAAGCTGATTCTAGGACGTTTATTGCACCATAAAAAGGTGCACAGTGTCTTATACTAGCTACAGAATGACTTAGGAAGTCCGAATGGAACCGTTTGCATCAGGTACAATAGCCGGGGAAGCACATTCATCTTGAGGATCGCTGCCCTTCCGAACCAGGAGAAGATTGGCTTATCCCAATTCTGTAAGTCTTTAGTAAGTATAATAGGTAGGAAGTTTCTTGCATATAGTTCTGAAAGGGCGGGTTGGTAGCTGAATCCCTAGGTAAGTGATAGCCTCGGATTGCCAGGTGAAGGGGAAGTTTGCCCGCACTTGTCTGACCATGTCAGGGGGTAAGGTGACATTGAGGGCCTGGGATTTATTGAAATTAATTTTAAAGGTGGATATATACTGAAACGTTTTAAAGTCTTGAAGTAGATTAGGGAGAGTGAAGTGTGGGTCTGCCAGGAAGAGTAGTATATCATTGGCGAATGCCGTTATTTTGTGTCTGCCTTCAGCCATAATTTCTCTGATATTGTCATTCATTTGAATGCGTTTCAAGAAGGGTTCCACTGTGTGGACAAATAGGAGGGGAGACAACGGACACCCCTGTCTAGTCTCATTACTGATAGAGAAGACATCTGACAGGAGACCATTGGCTCTAACTTTGGCTGTTGGTATATAGCGACATGATAAAGTTCATGAGGCGCGGGAGAAGGCCAAGTCTAATCAAAAACAGCTTCCATATAGTCCCAGGCCAACCTGTCAAAAGGCTTCTCGGCAAGAGAGAGAAACAAGCCAGGTTGTTTCATTTGTGTCAACCAGTGATGTACATTTAGAGCTTGTACTGTGTTGTCTCTTGCCTCTCTACCTGGCACAAACCCAACCTGGTAAGTGGATATGACGAAGTCAATAATGCCTAAAAGATGGTTTGCTAACATTTTAGTGAAGATTTTTAGATCAACGTTCAGAAGGGAAATTGGGTGATAGTAGGAATTTACCACTTTTGTTCCTATGTTCGTAGAACAGTTTCTGAGATAAGGCAAAGTTACGCTTGGTTTTCTTTTCCACAGCTTCCAATGATTGTTTTTGTGCCGATACTAGTTCGGCTCTAAGGATCAATGCCTGTGTTATGATCCGCCAGGTGGTGCCTCCGGCTGCCCACTTGACAGACCTACCCAGAGCGTGGAGTCTAAGTCCCGGTCTGTGCTTTCACCAGGGCCCCTGATGGTAGGGATGGGCTTGTAACAGACCAGGGCCAGGTCACGACCTCTGAGCAGGCCCACCAGTGGCAGAGGGAACCTCCGGGGATGTATGTAGGTACCGGGAGAGCCAGATGTGAGGAGGACGGAGGAACCTAGCAGGACGGGTCACGAGCAGTGGTCCGGTGGGGTAAGCGGGGCACAGAATCGGCAGGTGAAGAGTAGTCAGGTCACACGCAGGGTCAGCAGGATAAGTCAGTCCGCAGATTGGTCAAACAAGCCGGGGGTCAGGAGAGGAGAAGGCAGAGTAGTCAGGGCAATCCGGGTCAAACACAGGAGAAGGCAGCGTAGTCAGGACGATCCGGGTCAAAGCACAGGAGAAGGCAGTGTATTCAGGGCAATCAGGGTCAATATGCAGGTACAGGAACTCCGGATCACAGATAGACCTTGCGGCGATTTGTGACAGTGCAGGGCATCTTTAAATATTGCGCCCTGCACTGACATTGGCCATCCAGGACGCGCCCCCGGGCTGTCATTGGCCGCCCGAGGCGCGCCCGCGGCTCCTACTGCGCATGCGCGGCGTCCTGTCAGCTGCGGCCCGCCGGGACCTGGTGCCTGTGTCCCGCCATGAGCCGCCGCTAGTGCGCGTGCGCCGGGAGAGGCGCCGCACCGAACCCTGACAGCCTGAATATAGTTTAATGTTCCAACAACTTGTGGTAAAAAATAAAGTATTCCATTGACTCAACATGTCTTTGCAAATAGTCTGGGGTGTCTACTTTCCAAAAAGTGGTCATTTGTGGCGGGATTTTGTTATCCAGGAATTTTAGAGCTTCTGAAACTGTGATAGGTAGTGAGGAAGTGAAATGAGGAATTTATACACCATCAGGCTTTCAAAGAGGTTATTGGATTTTGGGCTCCTGTATGTGGCTAGGCTAGACTAAAAAGTCTTACACATGTGGTATCCCCATACTCAGGAGAAGTAGCAGAATATATTTTGGGGTATAATTCCAAATATATCCATGGCATGTGTGAGCAATTTACCATTTAAATGACAACTTTGTGTAAAAAAAACCAAACAACTATTTTTTTGTCATTTTCCAAAAACATGTGGAAAAAAATAAATCTTCCATGGACTCAACATGCCTCTCAGCAGCTAGATTAGGGTGTGTCTACTTTCTGAAAAGGGGTTGTGTGTAGGTGTTTGTACTGCTCTGGCATTTTATCACCTCAAGGGTTTCCATTGTGGACCAAATTTTTTCTCTTGTTGGGTTCCACCAAAAATATATTTGGTAAAGAAGAATGGCATTATAGTAGGATTTTAGGTGTGGGAGGCCTGCTCCTCTTTTTGGATGTCGAGCATATTAGGAGATTTGTGGTGCATCTGGGTTTCTTAGAGTTCCATAGAAAATTGGCAAGAATCACTTGTAATTTGGAGAAAAAGGTGTTGGGAATTGGTATGGGAAGTGTACGGAATATATATAAAATTTTGAGCAGGATGTACATTTTCAAAGTCACTACGCTACCCAATTTGGATAGTTCTGAGGTGTGAAGTGTAGCAATTTCTTGGGGGATAGTTTCAAATATATAATTCCAAATATATCCATGGCATGTGTGAGCAATTTACCATTTAAATGACAACTTTGTGTAAAAAAAACCAAACAACTATTTTTTTGTCATTTTCCAAAAACATGTGGAAAAAAATAAATCTTCCATGGACTCAACATGCCTCTCAGCAGCTAGATTAGGGTGTGTCTACTTTCTGAAAAGGGGTTGTGTGTAGGTGTTTGTACTGCCCTGGCATTTTATCACCTCAAGGGTTTCCATTGTGGACCACATTTTTTCTCTTGTTGGGTTCCACCAAAAATATATTTGGTAAAGAAGAATGGCATTATAGTAGGATTTTAGGTGTGGGAGGCCTGCTCCTCTTTTTGGATGTCGAGCATATTAGGAGATTTGTGGTGCATCTGGGTTTCTTAGAGTTCCATAGAAAATTGGCAAGAATCACTTGTAATTTGGAGAAAAAGGTGTTGGGAATTGGTATGGGAAGTGTACGGAATATATATAAAATTTTGAGCAGGATGTACATTTTCAAAGTCACTACGCTACCCAATTTGGATAGTTCTGAGGTGCGAAGTGTAGCAATTTCTTGGGGGATAGTTTCGAGTAGCATCTTATGGTTCGAGGTATATAGTTGGTCTGTTGTTGCGGTGAGTCTGATTCCTAAATAGGGAATATTGTTTTTCTCCCAAGAGAAGGGGAATTGTTTGGCTAATAGTATTTGGGCTTGAGGTGGCGTGTGGAGATTTAAAATTGAGGATTTGGGCTCGTTAAGTTTGTAGTAAGAAACCGTCAAGTAATTTTGGAGGTGGGTGCGAATTGTTTGGAGGGATTTGTTTGGGTTGGTTACCATTAGTATGATGTCGTCTGCAAACAGGCTAATTTTATGTTCTGTGTTGAGATGTTTGATACCAGTAAATGTTGGGTCATCTCTAAATTTAGAAGCTAAGGGTTCAATGAGCAATGTAAATATTATGGGGGATAATGGTCAACCCTGTCTAGTACCATTTGCAATGTTGAATGGGTTTGATAGTGCTCCATTTGTTAGTACTCTAGCTGAGGGGTGGGTGTATGGTGATAGGATGGCTGTTAACATCCATTCTGTTATGCCAAATTTTTGTAGGGTCAATTGCATAAATTGCCAATGTATTCGGTCGAATGCTTTTTTTGCGTCTAGAGATAATAGTAGGGAGGGTTGTTTGGTGAGTTCTAAATTGTGAAGAAGGGATATAAGTCTTCTGGTGGCGTCGGGTGCTTGGCGGCCTGGGATAAATCCTACTTGGTCAGGGTATATTAAGATAGGGAGATAAGGGAGGATTCTACGGGCTATAATTTTTGCATAAAGTTTTATGTCTGTATTGAGTAATGAGATTGGTCTATAATTTTGGACAAGTTGTGGATCTTTGCCAGGTTTTGGGTTTAGTCGTTATTAGAGACTGTAGCATTTCTTTAGGAAATGTACCTGTGGTGGTGGCATGATTAAAGAGTTTGGTCAGGTAGGGTGAAAGGTCGGGGGCAAATTGTTTATAAAATTCATTAGTGTATCCATCATTTCCTGGGGATTTATTAAATGGGAGTGTTTTAATGGCTATTTCTATTTCTTTAGGAGAGATTGGACCAGAGATAGCAGTACGGTGAGGTGAGGAAGTTGGGGAAGTTTAGTTCTGTGTAGAAATTGTTGTATGGATGGAAGTGTTGGTTGGATAGTATCAGGATCATTTTTGAGATTGTATAAGTGTTGGTAATACTTTGCGAAACCGTTGGCTATTTCTTGTGGATTTGTGATTAAGGTATGAGTGGTTGAGTGTTGGATTGAAGAGATTTTGGATTTTAGGCGTCTTTGCTTGATCATTTTAATTCGTAGGGAATTTGCTTTGTTGCCTAAGGAATAGAATTTTACTTTCATTTTTTGAAGATTAAGGTTGTATTTGTAAAGTAAGAGGGATCTAAGTTTGTTTCCATCTGTGGCAAGGGAGGAAGAGATTGAAAGGTCTGAGGATTTTTTAATTTATTTCTTCTTTTAATTTAATTGATGTGAGGAGTTTGTCAATTTGTTGGTTTCTTTGTTTGGTAATGCAGGAATTTAGTTGTAAAAGAATACCTCTCATGTATGCTTTATAAGTGGAACATAATGTGGGTATAGAAATATCAGGTGTAGCATTGAGTTCACAAAACATGTTGCGTGCGTCCAATATGTGTTTCTTGTGATCTGGATTCTTCAGTAGTGCCGAATTTAATCTCCACATTCGAGGGATTGAAGGGTGTTGATTGTGGTCGAGGGTGATGGTGATAGGAGCGTGGTCTGACCATGTTATGGTGCCGATCTTTGAAGAAGTGACATGCTGTAGAGTCCATTTGTCTATGATGAAAAAGTCAATTCTGGAGTAGGATAGATGGGATGGGGCATAGTAGGTGTAATCTTTTTCTGTGCTATGTTGGCATCGCCAGATATCGTAAAAAGTTGTTATGCAAAAATTGGTTATAATTGTGTTTGGAGGAGCGTTTGTTGAAGGAAGAGTCCAGAAGTGGATTGCCTATGATGTTGAGGTCTCCGCCAATGAGAAGTCTGCCTTGTTTTTGAGAGGAGATGGTTGAGTTGAGTTTGTTGTAGAATTGGAGTTGGTTGGTATTTGGACCGTAGACATTGAACAGGGTTTATAGGATTTTGATGATTTTGCAGATCAAGATATGGTAACGGCCTTGGGGGTCTGCAGTTTCTGAGATGTATTGGAATTGAAGAGAGTCTCTTATGGCTGTAAGGACACCATTCTTTTTCTTGGGATTTGTCGCCATATATATGGAAGAAAATTGATGCACGTTGAATTTAGGGATTTTGGTGGAGGCGAAATGTGTTTCCTGCAGGAATAGGACGTCAGCTTGTAGGGAGCAAGCTTCTTTCAGAAGTAAGGATCTCTTATAAGGGGAGTTTAACCACGAATGTTTAAGGATGATATGTTATTCATTTTGTTGAGTGTTGACGGGTTCTGTGAAGTAGAGGAGTTGTTTCTTAGGTTGTTGAGTAAGGTAGGTTTTCTTTAGTTGTAGGTGATGGTCTTCCAGAGGTGTGATGTTGCGGGCTCGGTTTGGTCGCTGGATTGGGGGATGTTTTCCATCGTGTGGTGGAGGTCTTTGAAAGGAGAGAGATTGACTTGGCTGACTGGTGATGCAAGGAGGGGAAAAGGGTAAAAAAAACTTGTGAAAAACACAAGTAACCTATGTAGCACATCTTGCTACTGCGTAACAGGGAGGTTTGAACAAGCATGACTCATAGAGATGTCATGCTGGAAGAAAACTTGGGGTCTGGAAATGTTCGGATAGGGGCCATCTGCCAGCTGTTAGTGGTTTGTGAAGCAATGCCCAGTTTGTTGGGTATTTTGTGGTGTGAGTAGGTGATAGATCATGACCACTCTGCATCCATTTGCTGTAGACGGTTAGGGGTGGATTGGTGGGAGTCCACTAGTATGATGTTCCAGAGTTTTAATCGTGTGGAGCGTTTGACGGTAAGCTTCGTGGGGAAGCCCCATTGGTAGCCGATTCCTTGATTCCACAGTGCCTTTGTTATGGTAACAAGCTTTTTGTGGTTGAGGAGTGTAGCTTTGGATAGGTCTGCGAATAATTTGATATTTGCTTGTAATGCTGGAATTGACATAGGATTTCTAGCGGCTATCATTATTTTCTCTTTCACTTGGTAAAAATATATGCACGCCAATGTATCCCTGGGTATTGCGGCCGGTAGGAATGATGGCTTGGGTATTCTGTGTGAGCGGTCTATGGCGAGCTCCACATCTGTGAGTGAAGGGATGAGGTGCTTCATCTATTGTTGGATATAGGGAACTATGGCGTCATTAGTGATGGATTCAGGGATACCACAGAATTTAACGAACTCAGAGATTTTCATGTCCATATAATATGGAATAAAAATCCAATTTCTCCACATTTTCTCCAACAAAGGACTTTTTGGGAGGGATAAAATGTATAAATGTTATATGGTGTAAGATACCAGTGATGGTAGTTTTCTGAAATAGTTACCAATGATTTATATAGCGGGGTGATGAGTATGTACTAGCCAAAGCTGTTTTCCGGTCACTTTCAGGGAAAATAGTGCAAATTATCTTCCCATTTGGCAATGGTGGTAGTTTTGGAAAATTTTTCATTGTCATTATATATATTGCAAAACAGCGAGATTCCCCTCATTAGGCAGTAGGGATTATGGAAAAATTGGTAGAGAGAAGCTGGGATCTCTAAATATAATGGAAGTGGATGTTTCAGTAAGAACGATCGGATCCTCAAATAAGTGAAGTAGCTGGAGGGTAATTGGTAATGGGAGCTCATATTTTCAAATGCGTGTAGGGAGCAACTATCATACTGTATACAGTAAGTCAGCAAGGAAGTTAATGCTCATAGTTTTCCAATGGTGTATATCGATATGTGGGATGAAGTGATGTAGTACCGTAATAAGTATGGGTCTTTTTCATAGTGGTCCATGGGGAGAAGAGGGGAGATTTAATTCCGACCACATTTTAATGGTTACATTTGCAGAGGCAATGCATGAACATCTGGGAGGTTTATGGCCCCACACATAATGGGAGAAAAGTTTCTGAACAGTTGTTAGGTAGGTACGTGGGAGAGATATGATAATCGGAAGTAACAGATCAAATTAGGAAGGAGCATTATTTTTAAGGCAGCTATTCTTCCTGCTATAGATAGTTCCTGCATGGTAAGATTGGATAGTTGTTGAGGGAGAGATTCCAAAAAGGGCCTAAAATAACAATTGTATAATTGTGAAGTATGTGCTGGGAGTTGTATGCCTAAAAAAGGCTAGACAGGTGGAGGTCCAGACGATGGGGAATTGCTTACTTAAAGAGGATCGTAAAGAGTTTGATACATTAATTCGTAGAATCTGGGATTTGGTCACATTTAGTTTGTAATATGATGCAGTACTGAACTCATTAAGAAGATTCTGAAATGAAGTGAGGTCTTAGGATTAGATATAATTAACATGACATCATCTACAAATAGGCTGATTTTATGTTCCACTCCAGCTAAGGAGAGACCTGAAATATTGGGGTGAGATCTAATATGTTCCGCTAATGGTTCCATGATCAATGTGAAAATGATAGGAGAAAGGGGGCATCCTTGCCTAGTCCTATTAGAATAATGTATTGGCTTAGAAAGAATGCCTGAGGAAAGAACAGTAGCTGAGGGTGTGGAGTATAGGGACAATATACTGTAGCTGAGTGCAACCATCCTGAATTTGTAAAGTACTTCTTTAATGAAACCCCAGTGGACTCTTTTGAACGCTTTCTCCATGTCCAAAAAACAGAGAAGGTGTTCGAGAGTTGCCAACTTGGCTGAGTAAATTAATGAATCGTCTAGTGGCGTCGGGGGCCTGCTGGCCAGGGACAAATCCTTCTTGATCTGGGTGGATAAGGTAGGGTAAGACTAAGTAGTTTGGCAAACACCTTCACATCAGTGTTGAGAAGGGAGATAGGTCTATATTTTACTGGTATAGTCAGGTGTTTGTCGGGTTTGGGGATTTTCACTATCACAGCTCCCAACATTTCAGGGGGAAAGAAACCAGAGGATGCAGCAAGATTGAAGGCAGATAGTAAAAGACGAGTGATGTTTGCAGATAATGCTTATAGTATTCATTCCAGAATCCATCTGTGCCTGGGGATGTATGATTAGGTAATGTGCTTATAGTTTTATGGATTTCCTGCAGGATCTCCTGAATGGTTGAGATATGGAAGTAAGCTGATCAGCTTTGAGAGTGGGTAATGTTACTTTCTGAAGGAATTTGGTAATGATTGCTTTAGTGGGGTGCACAGTTCATATAAAGTTTGGTAATAGGCTCCAAAAGCATTAGCTATATCTTTTGGATTAAATAGCTTGTGTTGAGAGTGGGGGTGGGTGAGAGAAGTTATTTTTTGTTTATTTTTGTTTTACTTTCATTTTTTGGCTAACTATGCCCCTGCTTTAGAGACCATACGTGTTAGCTTTCAGGAATTTTAAACTGGTCTCATATTTGTAAAGAAGTAAACATCTCAATTTTTGCCTTGCTTGAAGAATGACTTGAGTGAGTTTGGGATCTGGATGTTCTTTGTTAGTTTGCTCCTGAATCGTTATTGAGCTAAGTAAGTCTTCAATTTGCTTCATCCTCTGCTTTTTAACCACTTGCCATCCTGAGGATTTATCCCCCTTAATGACCAGTCCTTTTTTTGCTATTCGGTGCTGCACTATTTCAACTGGTAATTGCACTGTAATGCAATGCTGTACCCAAACGACATTTACGTCCTTTTTTTTCACACAAATAGAGCTTTCTTTCGGTGGTATTTGATCACCTGTGCGCTTTAGGCCAAAATGTATTCTGCTACATGTTTTTGGTAAAAAAAATCCCAATAAGTGTATATTGATTGCTTTGTGGGAAATGTTATAGCATCTACAAACTATGGTATAGATACTGCAATTTATGCCATTTTTTTGCTATACAGCACTGCATTTGTTTAACTGACAATTACACAATCATGCAAAGCTGTACCCAAACAAAATGTATGTCCTTTTTTTCACACAAATAGAGCTTTCTTTTGGGGGTATTTTATCACCTGTGCACTTTGTATTTTTTGCGCTATAAACAAAAAAAGACAGACAATTTTGAACAATATTTTTTACTTTCGGCTATAAAAATATATAGTAAACTCAGAGTTAGTCATACATTTAGGCCAAAATATGTTCTGCTACAAGTCTTTGGTAAAAAAATCCCAATAAGTGTATATTGATTGCTTTATGTGAAAGTTATTGCATCTAAAAAATATGGTATAGATACTGCAATTTACACCATTTTTTGCTACACAGCGCTGTACTAGTTTAACTGACATTTTTTTCACACAAATAGAGCTTTCTTTCAGTGGTATTTGATCACCTGTGCACTTTTTATTTTTTGCGCTATAAACAAAAAATACCGAAAATTTTGAAAAAAAAACCAAAATGTATTCTGCTACATACAGGTAGTCAGGAAGTGTAATGAGGAAATAAAGCCTGTTAAAAGCCTGAAAGCGCTTATTGGATTTTGGGGTCCTGTACTTGGCTATACTGCCGAAAAGTCTCTCACATGTGGTATCCCCATACTTGGGAGTAGTATATAGCCATGGCATGTGTGACATATACCCATGGCATGTGTAAGCAATAAATTATTTAAATGACAATTTTGAGTTAAAAAAAAATTTTTTTTTGTCATTTTCAAAAACTTGTGGTAAAAACATAAATTCTTCTATTGACTCAACATGCCTCTCAGCAAATAGTTTGGGGTGTCCACTTTCCAAAAAGGGGTCATTTTGGGGGGTAGGGTCATTTTATGCCCAGCATTAGAAGTTTATGCTACACATCACTCACCCTTCTAACCACCTGACCAAGTCTTTTCTGACACTTTTTGTTCACATGATAAAAATCAGTATTTTTGCTAGGAAATTACTGTGAACCCTCAAACATTATATATTTTGTAAAGCAGACACCCTAGTGAATAAAATGGAGGGTGCTGCAATTTTTTATGTCATATAATACTCGCACTGCGATTTTTTTAAAACGCAAATTAAAAAAATACACTTTTTAAATTTTAATGCACAAAAACAGAATATATTGGCCACGCGTGTGCATGGGGGGGTGAGGGTACTTTTTTTTTAAGTTATTTAGATTTTTTTTATTATTTTTACACTGTCCCTTTAATTTTTTTTTTTTTTATCCCTTTAATTTTTTTCTTATCCCTTTTAATGCTATCACAGGGAATGGAAATATCCCCTATAACTTCAATGGGCATTGTTTATATATTCTTTTTTGAGAAATCAGGGGTCTATCAGACTCTAGATATCTCCTCTGCCCTTACATTATCTAATTTCACCAAGATCGGTGTGATCAGATGCTTTCCCAATTTACAAATGGCACTGTTTGAAAGCCAATCTCCGGCTGAAAAAAATTATACCAAGATGATGATTTATTGTTAGCTGTAAACACCGAGCTCATACAGGAAAAATAAAAATGCTCAATTTCAAGAGAGCTAATTTTCCAAGGCTGAGAGCTGCTCTCCAAGACGTAGACTGGGAGGGAATATTGGCATCGATGAACACAACACAGAAATGGGAGTTCTTCAAAAAGACTGTATGTGAACACACTGCAAAATATATTGCCATGGGCAACAGGTTTAAAAAGCTAAAAATCAAACCTATGTGGCTTACAGGCAAAGTTAAAAAAGCTATAGATAATAAGAAAAGAGCTTTTATTAAATATAAAAATGAAGCAATGCTATCATTGTTTAAACATTACAAAGAATATAACAGAATATGCAAAAAGGAAATAAAGGCCGCAAAAATTGAAAACAAACGACAGATTGCAAAGGATAGCAGGACCAACCCCAAAAAATTCTTTAAATATATTAATAGTAAAAAGGTTTGGTCCCACCATGTAGGCTCTTTACAAAATAATCCAGAGTGGGTGACTGGGGACAAAGAGAAGGCAAATGTATTTAATACCTTCTTCAGCTCTGTGTATACAAAGGAGCATGGGGGAGATTTTGTCCATAATGGGCATGGTATTGACACAGCTCCAGATGATCCACATTGGCTCACAATTGATATGATCCAAACATATATAGACAGTATAAAGGTGAAGAAAAGCACCTGGACTGGATGGCATACACCCATGGGTCCTTAAAAAATTGAGCTCTGTCATTTCAAAGCCATTGTTCCTAAGTTTTAGCGACTCTTTAATGACTGGCATAGTACAACTGGATTGGCATAAGGTCAATGTGGTGCCAATATTTAAAAAGGGGTCAAAATCTTTACCAAGTAATTACAGACCTGTTAGTTTAACTTCTATAGTTGGGATGATACTGGAGAGTTTAATAAAAGACCACATAGATGAGTTCTTGCTGGAAAAAAATATTTTAAGCAACAGACAGCATGGATTCATGAAAGACATAAGTTGTCAAACAAATCTGATTTCTTTTGATGAGGGGGTGAGCAAAACCTTGGACAGAGGTGTGGCTGTGGACATGGTATACTTGGATTTTGCAAAAGCATTTGACACAGTTCCCCACACATGGCTAATGTGTAAGGTAAAGTCTACAGGCTTGGAAAAATCCATATGTAAATGGATAGAAAACTGGCTAAAAGATCGTATTCAGAGAGTAGTGGTTAATGATTCATACTCTGAATGGTCGGGGGTCCTCAGTGGTGTACCCCAAGGTTCAGTGTTGGGACCCTTACTTTTTAATATATTTATAAACAATATAGGGTCTGGGATTAAAAATCCCATTTCAGTCTTTGCAGATGACACCACTCTGTGCAGTGGAATAACGTCCTTACAGGATGTCTTCAACTTACAAGCCGACCTCAATGCACCGTTTAATTGGGCAACTATGTGGCAAATGAGGTTTAATGTTGATAAATGTAAGGTTATGCACTTGGGGCTAAGAATATGCATGTATCATACATACTAGGGGGGGTACAACTGGGGGAATCAATGGTGGAGAAGGATCTGGGAGTTTTGGTAGATGACAAGCTTAATAATGGCATGCAATGCCAAGCTGCTGTTTCTAAAGCAAGCAAAATCCTCTCTTGTATTAAAAGAGATATAGACTCCAAAGAGAGAGATATCATATTACCCCGGTACAAATCATTATTAAAACCTCATCGGGAATATGCAGTTCAGTTTTGGGCACAAATTCACAAAAAGAACATTGGGGAACTTGAGAAAGTACAGAGAAGGGCAACCAAACTGATACAAGGTATGGAGGAGCTTAGCTATGAGGAAAGATTAGAGGAACTGAATTTATTCTGCCTTGAGAAGAGGAGATTAAGAGGGGATATGATCAACATGTATAAATACATCATTGGGTTATATAGTGAACTCAGTGTAGAGCTATTCACCCTGAGGTCATCACAAGGACAAGGGGCACTCTTTACATCTGGAGGAAAAGAAATTTAATCTCCAAACACGGAAAGGTTTCTTCACAGTGAGAGATGTGAAAATGTGGAAAATACTCCCTCAAGAGTTGGTTCTGGCCAGCTCAGTGGATTGCTTCAAAAAAGGCCTGGATTGTTTCCTAGATACACAGAATATAACTGGATACTAACATTTATAGGTAAAGTTGACCCAGGGTATATCTGATTGCCTCTTAGGGGATCAGGAAGGAATTTTTTTCCCAGCAGGAGCAAATTGGATTGTGCTTTGCTGTTTTTTTTTTTGCCTTCCTCTGGATCAACTGGGGGTATAGGATTATAACTTTTTTTTATTTTATGGTTGAACTGGATGGACTTTTGTCTTATTACAGCCATACTAACTATGTAACTATGTAACTATGCTGCCTGCAGCTGCAGGTATCATCCTGGTATAACCACTCAAAGTCCAGTGATGTACCAGTACGTTGCTGGTCCTTATTGAGTGTATATGCTATGTTATTTTTTTTTATGCAGCTTGTGGGCTGAATGAAAAAAAGAGAAGAAAAAATGTGTGGTATGCCCACCATTAAAATATACCTCTATGCATCCACCCACTTCTAATGGTGGGCTCACATGGAATGTGCCAACACATATTATAAAATATATATGCCAAAGCATAGTGTCAGGGCTCCCAGGTATGACCAGAGGTGTGTGACTGATGCAGGGAAACGCAGACTTCAGATATGTGATAAACAATACAATTTATTAACACTAACCATACAAACATAAACGCAGTGCAATACTAAACATAATACAGTGCAAACAAACCAAACCAAACCACCCACAGATAACAGTACATACAAGCAAGCGTCGTCAGGCAGGCCGGGTCAATATCAATTGGGCAGGTAGGTACAGGGGGAGCAAGCAGAGAATGGTCGGGGTCACAGGCCAGGTTCAGCAGGTAGCAAGCAGCGTAGTACAGAGGGTCAGGCAGAGGGATGGTCAGGGTCACAAGCCAGGGATCAAAACAGGTAACAAGCAGCGTAGTACAGAGGGTCAGGCAGAGGGACAGAAACAGGATGCAGGACAGATACAGGGCCCAGGACAAACACAACACCAAGGCAGAGTCTGTGGGTCTGGCCATCCCTTAAATACCCCAGCATCATCAGTTCCAGGTGTTAGCTGGCTGAAAGGTTGAGTCTCTGATTGCTGGGAGCACCCGCTGGCCAGCCCTGGTACTGCAGATCAAAAGGCAGGTGAGTCCCACCATTGCTGGCCAGTCCATTCCTGACAGTACCCCCCCCCCCAAGGAGCGGCCTCAGGACGCTCCAAACAGTCCTAGCTGGGCAAAATGTTCCACCGCCCGGGTCTGGTAACTGGCGGGATATCAAAGACTGGCACACCGGGCAGGACTCCGGGCAGCGGCACACCGGGCTGGACTCCGGGCAGAGGCACACCGGGCTGGACTCCGGGCAGAGGCACACCGGGCTGGACTCCGGGCAGAGGCACACCGGGCTGGACTCCGGGCAGAGGCACATCGGGCTGGACTCCGGGCAGAGGCACATCGGGCTGGACTCCGGGCAGAGGCACACCGGGCTGGACTCCGGGCAGAGGCACACCGGGCTGGACTCCGGGCAGAGGCACACCGGGCTGGACTCCGGGCAGAGGCACACCGGGCTGGACTCCGGGCAGAGGCACACCGGGCTGGACTCCGGGCAGAGGCACACCGGGCTGGACTCCGGGCAGAGGCACATCGGGCTGGACTCCGGGCAGAGGCACATCGGGCTGGACTCCGGGCAGAGGCACACCGGGCTGGACTCCGGGCAGAGGCACACTGGGCTGGACTCCGGGCAGAGGCACACCGGGCTGGACTCCGGGCAGAGGCACACCGGGCTGGACTCCGGGCAGAGGCACATCGGGCTGGACTCCGGGCAGAGGCACACCGGGCTGGACTCCGGGCAGAGGCACACCGGGCTGGACTCCGGGCAGAGGCACACCGGGCTGGACTCCGGGCAGAGGCACATCGGGCTGGACTCCGGGCAGAGGCACATCGAGCAGAGGCACACCGGGCAGAGGCACATCGGGCAGAGGCACATCGGGCAGAGGCACATCGGGCAGAGGCACATCGGGCAGGACTCCGGGCAGAGGCACATCGGGCAGGACTCCGGGCAGAGGCACACCGGGCAGAGGCACATCGGGCTGGACTCCGGGCAGAGGCACATCGGGCAGGACTCCGGGCAGAGGCACATCGGGCAGGACTCCGGGCAGAGGCACATCGGATTACCAGGCGAAGCAGCAGGCAGCGGGCCACCAGGCGGAGCAGCAGGCACAGGGCCCCTGGGCGGAGCAGCAGGCACCGGGCCCCCGGGCGGGGCGACATGCATCGGGCCCCCGGGCGGAGCAGCAGGCACCGGGCCCCCGGGCGGAGCAGCAGGCACCGGGCCCCCGGGCGGGGCGACCGGGCCCCCGGGCGGGGCAGCAGGCACCGGGCCCCTGGGCGGGGCGACAGGCATCGGGCCCCCGGGCGGGGCGACAGGCATCGGGCCCCCGGGCGGGGCGACAGGCATCGGGCCCCCGGGCGGGGCGCCAGGCACCGGGCCCCCGGGCGGGGCAGCATGCATTGGGCCCCCGGGCGGAGCAGCAGGCACCGGGCCCCCGGGCGGAGCAGCAGGCACCGGGCCCCCGGGCGGAGCAGCAGGCAGCGGGCACCCGGGCGGAGCAGCAGGCACCGGGCCCCCGGGCGGAGCAGCAGGCACCGGGTCCCCGGGTGGGGCGACCGGGCCCCCGGGCGGGGCGACCGGGCCCCCGGGCGGGGCGACCGGGCCCCCGGGCGGGGCAGCAGGCACCGGGCCCCCGGGCGGAGCAGCAGGCACCGGGCCCCCGGGCGGAGCAGCATGCATCGGGCCCCCGGGCGGAGCAGCAGGCACCGGGCCCCCGGGCGGAGCAGCAGGCACCGGGCCCCCGGGCGGAGCAGCAGGCAGCGGGCACCCGGGCGGAGCAGCAGGCACCGGGCCCCCGGGCGGAGCAGCAGGCACCGGGTCCCCGGGCGGGGCGACATGCATCAGGCCCCCGGGCGGAGCAGCAGGCACCGGGCCCCCGGGCGGAGCAGCAGGCACCGGGCCCCCGGGTGGGGCGACCGGGCCCCCGGGCGGGGCGACCGGGCCCCCGGGCGGGGCGACCGGGCCCCCGGGCGGGGCAGCAGGCACCGGGCCCCCGGGCGGAGCAGCAGGCACCGGGCCCCCGGGCGGGGCGGCAGGCACCGGGCCCCCGAGCGGGGCGACAGGCATCGGGCCCCCGGGCGGGGTGCCAGGCATCGGGCCCCCGGGCGGGGCAGCAGGCACCGGGCCCCCGGGCGGGGCAGCAGGCACCGGGCCCCCGGGCGGAGCAGCAGGCACCGGGCCCCCGGGCGGAGCAGCAGGCACCGGGCCCCCGGGCGGAGCAGCAGGCACCGGGCCCCCGGGCATAGCAGCAGGCACCGGGCCCCCGGGCGGGGCGATCGGCGTCGGGCCCCCAGGCGGGGCGGCGGGCGCCGGGCCCCCAGGAGGGGCGACAGGCATCGGGCCCCTAGGCGGGGCGACAGGCATCGTGCCCCCAGGCGGGGCGACAGGCATCGTGCCCCCAGGCGGGGCGACAGGCATCGTGCCCCCAGGCGGAGCGGCGGGCGCCGGACCCCCAGGCGGAGCGACAGGTCTCGGGCCCTCAGGTGGAGCGGCGGGCGCCGGACCCCCAGATGGAGCGACAGGTCTCGGGCCCTCAGGCGGAGCGGCGGGCGCCGGACTCCCAGGCGGAGCGACAGGTCTCGGGCCCTCAGGCGGAGCGGCGGGCGCCGGACCCCCAGGAGGAGCGACAGGTCTCGGGCCCTCAGGCGGAGCGGCGGGCGCCGGACCCCAGGAGGAGCGACAGGTCTCGGGCCCTCAAGCGGAGCGGCGGGCGCCGGACCCCAGGAGGAGCGACAGGTCTCGGGCCCTCAAGCGGAGCGGCGGGCGCCGGACCCCCAGGCGGAGCGACAGGTCTCGGACCCTCAGGCGGAGTGGCGGGCGCCGGACCCCCAGGCGGAGCGACAGGTCTCGGGCCCTTAGGCGGAACGACAGGTCTCAGGCCCCCAGGCGGGGCGGCGGGCACCGAGTCACCAGGCACAACCGTGGGCTCCGAGTCAACTGGGATGACCGCTGGCACTGGGTCAGACATTGGATCGTCTGGCTGGACAGCGGGCATCGGGTCACCAGGCATCAGGTCATTTGGCTCGACAGCGGGCACCGCGTCATCTGGCAAGGCAGTGGGCTCCGAGTCAACTGGTATGACCGCGGGCACTGGGTCAGACATTGGATCGTCTGACTGGACAGCGGGCACTGGGTCACCAGGCATCAGGTCATTTGGCTCGACAGCGGGCACCGCGTCATCTGGCAAGGCAGTGGGCTCCGAGTCAACTGGTATGACCGCGGGCACTGGGTCAGACATTGGATCGTCTGACTGGACAGCGGGCATCGGGTCACCAGGCATCAGGTCATTTGGCTCGACAGCGGGCACCGCGTCATCTCGCAAGGCAGTGGGCTCCGAGTCAACAGGCACGACAGTGAGCACCGGGTCATCAGGTACCGGATTGTCTGGCTCGACAGCGGGCATCGGGTCACCAGGTATGACAGCGGGCACTGGGTCACCAGGCATCAGGTCATTTGGCTCGACAGCTGGCACCGGATCAGGTACCGGATCATCTGGATCAACAGCGGGCATCGAGTCAACTGGCCTAATAGGATCGTCAGGCTGGATCAGTTCATCATGCTGGGTAGAGGCATCAGGCTGAATGCCGGCGTCCGGCTGAGTAGAGGCTTCAGGCCGAGTAGAGGCTTCAGGCCGAGTAGAGGCTTCAGGCCGAGTAGAGGCATCAGGCCGAGTAGAGGCTTCAGGCCGAGTAGAGGCTTCAGGCCGAGTAGAGGCATCAGGCCGAGTAGAGGCTTCAGGCCGAGTAGAGGCTTCAGGCCGAGTAGAGGCATCAGGCCGAGTAGAGGCTTCAGGCCGAGTAGAGGCTTCAGGCCGAGTAGAGGCATCAGGCCGAGTAGAGGCTTCAGGCCGAGTAGAGGCATCAGGCCGAGTAGAGGCTTCAGGCCGAGTAGAGGCATCAGTCTGAAGAGAGGCATCAGGCTGCATACAGGCATCAGGCTGAAGAGAGGCATCAGGCTGCGTACCGGCATCAGGCTGAAGAGAGGCATCAGGCTGAGTAGAGGCATCAGGCTGAGTAGAGGCTTCAGGCTGAGTAGAGGCTTCAGGCTGAGTAGAGGCTTCAGGCTGAGTAGAGGCTTCAGGCTGAACCACGGAAGGCAGGCTCACCGGTTTGGATACTGGCAGGATGGTATTGGTTGGAAAGAATTTTCGCTTTTTTCTGGTTTTAACTACTGGAGCACTGCAAGTAAACGCAGGTCTGCAAACGAATGGAGCAGCTGGAGACAGAGAAGAACTGGAGGATGGAACAGGAGAGGGAGCAGTTGCTACAGAGGGCTCTTTTACAGGGTTAAAGGCAGGATAGGTGCAGCGAGTGGGAACAGGGTACTGACATGCGGTAGATAGCAGGGCAGGAGGAGCAGTTGGGAATGCAGGAATAGAGTTTTGAGGAAATAGATTAGAAGCAGGACTGGGTCTTTGTAAGCTGACTGAGGCTGGGTGCAACAAATCTGTCCATGTCTGCAGTATGGGTTGAACAAAGCTGAGCTTACACAAAGCCTGTCTGGTCAATGACTGTACTGCGTTTATACAATCTCTTAGTGTCTGTGGTGAACATGTGGAATAACGCTCCAGAAAGTAACCCACATCATCCTCTAATAACCACACCAGGGACTCTACCTGGTCTGCACTAAATGGTGGCAAAAATTCATCCCTGCATTCGGGGGTACCAGATGAAACCAACTCAACACAAACCTCAATCAATGGCTGCACCTCAGAGAACTCTGTTCCCTGATCTACTAGAACATGAGCGAGCCGTATAAATTCTAGCAGTTCATCCCGGGTATACTCCTTCAGAGTTTGATAAGCATACTCCCTGTCATCAAACACTAGCAGATATAAATATTCAACCTCATCAAGATCCATCCTTCCCATCAACAAGCCAAGATGGCTTCCCTGTGCAGCCACTTCTGGTCAGGATTGGCCTTGGTGTAATGTCAGGGCTCCCAGGTATGACCAGAGGTGTGTGACTGATGCAGGGAAATGCAGACTTCAGATATGTGATAAACAATACAATTTATTAACACTAACCATACAGACATAAACGCAGTGCAATACTAAACATAATACAGTGCAAACAAACCCAACCAATCACCCACAGATAACAGTACATACAAGCAAGCGTCGTCAGGCAGGCCGGGTCAATATCAATTGGGCAGGTAGGTACAGGGGGAGCAAGCAGAGAATGGTCGGGGTCACAGGCCAGGTTCAGCAGGTAGCAAGCAGCGTAGTACAGAGGGTCAGGCAGAGGGATGGTCAGGGTCACAAGCCAGGGATCAAAACAGGTAACAAGCAGCGTAGTACAGAGGGTCAGGCAGAGGGACAGAAACAGGATGCAGGACAGATACAGGGCCCAGGACAAACACAACACCAAGGCAGAGTCTGTGGGTCTGGCCATCCCTTAAATACCCCAGCATCATCAGTTCCAGGTGTTAGCTGGCTGAAAGGTTGAGTCTCTGATTGCTGGGAGCACCCGCTGGCCAGCCCTGGTACTGCAGATCAAAAGGCAGGTGAGTCCCACCATTGCTGGCCAGTCCATTCCTGACACATAGGGGCCATCCACCCACTGGCCACCCCAAGCACCTATGCTTCAGCATATATGCTCTTTTTTTTAACTGCGGATAAAAAAATCTCATCCAACAGCACTGCACACACCTATTAATGTAGACCCTGTTGCTATCAGAATAAACAAGTCTGTGCTTCAGTTGAATGACATTCCTGCAAAGAAAACAGCAATGGTTAACAATAGAGATGAGCGAATTATTCAAAAATTCGATTCGGCTGATTCGCCGAATTTGCGGGAGAAATTTGATTCGATGCGAATTTATTCGCTGCAAATTTAACTTATTAAAAGGGTTTCTAGGCTTCAGAGAGCCTTTATATTAGTGCAGAACACTGTACCTTTAATTTAAATGCCCTTGGAGTCTGCTGGGGAAGAGAAATAATACTGTCAGTCAGTATGACATGCAGATGAGTGCCGTCGATCTTAGAATCACCGCACACTTCACTCATTTGGGCAGTCACGGGGCACGACGAAGAAGAAGAAGAAGAAGAAGACGAATGAAAAGAAGAAGAAGAAGAAGAATGAAAAGAAGAATGAAAAGAAGAAGAATGAAAAGAAGAATGAAAAGAAGAAGAAGAAGAATGAAAAGAAGAAGAAGAAGAATGAAAAGAAGAATGAGAAGAATGAAAAGAAGAATGAAAAGAAGAAGAAGAAGAATGAAAAGAAGAAGAAGAAGAATGAAAAGAAGAATGAAAAGAAGAATGAAAAGAAGAAGAATGAAAAGAAGAAGAAGAAGAATGAAAAGAAGAATGAAAAGAAGAAGAAGAAGAAGAATGAAAAGAAGAAGAAGAAGAATGAAAAGAAGAATGAGAAGAAGAATGAAAAGAAGAATGAAAAGAAGAATGAGAAGAATGAAAAGAAGAATGAAAAGAAGAAGAAGAAGAATGAAAAGAAGAATGAAAAGAAGAAGAAGAATGAAAAGAAGAATGAAAAGAAGAAGAAGAAGAATGAGAAGAAGAATGAAAAGAAGAATGAAAAGAAGAAGAAGAAGAATGAAAAGAAGAAGAAGAAGAATGAAAAGAAGAATGAAAAGAAGAATGAGAAGAATGAAAAGAAGAATGAAAAGAAGGAGAAGAAGAATGAAAAGAAGAAGAAGAATGAAAAGAAGAATGAAAAGAAGAAGAAGAAGAATGAAAAGAAGAAGAATGAAAAGAAGAATGAAAAGAAGAAGAATGAAAAGAAGAAGAATGAAAAGAAGAAGAAGAATGAAAAGAAGAAGAATGAAAAGAAGAAGAAGAAGAATGAAAAGAAGAAGAAGAATGAAAAGAAGAAGAATTCCAGTACAGCAAAAAGTGTATCTGCAGAGAGCTCCGCTATTTCTGACAGTTCTCTGACAGTTCCTTCACATTTACAGCGGTTGAAACATTGTATCTATTTATTTCCGAATAAAAACATCTGTATCCTAAATGGAAACAAATAGATACAATGTTTCAACCGCTGTAAATGTGAAGGAACTGTCAGAGAACTGTCAGAAATAGCGGAGCTCTCTGCAGTGACACTTTTTGCCGGCTGATCGGGGAAAATTCGATTCGTGCATCCGAAGTTTGCTAAAATTCGGATTCGGTGCGAATCAAATTTTTCCTAATATTCGAAACGAATTCCACTTCGCTAAGTTCGATTCGCTCATCTCTAGTTAACAATAAAACAGTAACTCAATAAAACAACTTTTTTATTAAAATATATCTGCCAGGATTCATGTGTGGTATGCCCACCATTAGAATATACCTCCCTGAATCCACCCTCTTCTAATGGTGGGCACACATGAAATGTGGCAAAAAATATTATAAAATATATATGCCGAAGCATAGAGGCCATCCACCCACTGGCCACCCCAGGCCCCCATGCTTCGGCTTATATGTTCCTTTTTAACTGTGGATTTAAAATCTCATCCAACAGCACTGCCCAAACTGACTTACGTATATTCTGAAAATAAGTTCCTGTTTCTGTCAGAATAAGTCGGCACTACAGCTGAAAGCATTCCTGCAAAGAAAACAGCAATGGTTAACAATAAAACAGTAAAAGTAACAGTAGAACAGTAACAACGACAACAACAAAAAAACTGTAAATTATTTTTGGTTTTTAAAATGTTTAATTTTGGGGTAGGGATTTGTACTTTTTTTTTAAACTTTAACTTTTTAAAACAGATTGTAGGGTCTCTTCGAATTCCAGTGCCCTGACTACCTAACATTTTTCAAGACCCTGTGTAATTATGTACCCTGAACTGTGCTGTACCCTATACTAATACTCCACTAGTGTGTGGTAGCGATGGAAGCAGTCCTTAAGGCAGAGACCAGGTTGGTCGGGACAGGAAGAACAAAAAAAGCAGGTGTGACGCCTAGTTCCATGTCTGCTACAAACACAACATCTTTTTTGGGGTGACTTTTGGGTTAGGGTACCAGGAATGGCATCGGGAAAATGCCTCTCATGCAGCTGGCTAACTGCATCTGGGTTGGCGGTTTGGGGCATAGCACCTTCTGGATACAAAAGGGCCATGATGATTTCTTCCTGGAATTTTAGGAAGGATCCATTTCGTCCAGTTGCCTTGTAAAGCACAAAAGCATTACAGAGAGCCAATTGAAATAAACAGACACATTTTTGTACCAGCATCTGGCTTTTTGGGAAACTAAGTATGGCTTCATCATCTGGTTGTTGAAGTCCACCCCTCCAATGTTAGGGTTATAGTCGTGGACACAGAGGTGCTTCTCAACAACACCAGCTGCCGTGGTAATTTGTATGGTCGTGTCTGAGTGAATGGAAGACAGGACAAAAACATCCCATTTTTACTTCCACTTCACTGTGACCAATTCCTCATTTCTCTAGCAGACTTTTTCCCCCTTTCCAAAATGGGTATTTGCAAGCCGTTGTTGGAAGCCCCGGAGATTAGGTCGCATGGTGCCACATGCACCAATTCCAAAATTGTACAAATGTCTAAATAGTGGCATGCTTGAATAAAAATAAGTGGTACCCCATATTGAAAAAGGATGACACCAAGTCCCACACTATCTTGCCACTGCTCCCCATGTAGTCAGGGCATCCGGGGGGGCTCCACATGACTTGATCTTTTCCTTTGTAAATTCAAAACTTATATGTATAGCCTATTGCCTTCTCACAGGTCTTATACATCTTGACCGCATATCTGGCACGCTTGCTGGGGAGAAGTTGTTTGAATGCAAGGCAGCCCGAAAAATTAATGAAGGTCTCATCAACGCAGATGTTTTGCTGGGGAGTATATTTTGTGGAGCTGGTCAAATTCAGGGTCTCCCCAAGGACAACAGAGTGTATTGTCATTGAAATGCATAAAACGCATTATACTCTTATATCTATGCCTGGCCATGGCACCAGAGAACATAGGAATATGATGAATTGGGTCTGTGAACCAATAAAACCACAATTTACTTTTTTTAGTAATGCCCATGTTGAGGGTTAGGCCCAAAAAAACTTTAAATTCGGAAACCATAATGGGTTTCCATGTGAATGATCTGGCAAGGTTTGAATTTAGGTTGGCGGCGATAAACTGTTGTGCTTATAAATTGCTTTGATCCACAATCAATGCATACAGATCTTCCATGAAAAACAGTTCCAAAAATCAAGGGGAGTATTTAAATTTGCTGTTTCCACCTGAATTCCGGGTTGGGCAGTGAATGAGGAAAGTATGGGTGCTGCAGAATTTATGGGCTGCCAATTTTCAAGCACGTCCAGAAGGTCACTAAGGGCTCTATGGGCCTGTGTTCGAATGCTTGGTGGCTGCGGGACACTACTTGTGGTCACCACCGCAGCAGCTTGTACTGCACTTATGGGACTCGCCATGTCACCAAGTGATACTACAGTGCTGGTATAAAAAAGACCAGGATATACTAGGCCACTGGTGCTCGCCAGTTCACCAAAAAGTAGACGGCACTAGTATTGGCACTCTGCTGCATATGAAAGTCATCATTTGTGTCTCAGCAACCTGGGAATGGTGTTGCGTACGCCTGATCTCAGCAGGGACCTCTTCTCTATCATCTGAGTTATCTGTAAGGATGCTGCTGCTGTCTACAGGTTCACATTGTGAACTGGATTCTGTTCTGTTCACTAGTGTACCTTTCATTGGACATTTTGGCCACTAAATTTCTAGGTACCTAGTGCAAATCATGGGAAAAAGAGCACCTGGCTGTCAGTTACTGCTTGAACCACTACAAAATATTTACCGGCAAGTGCTAACAGAGATCAGGCCTGATTCTGCGAACAATGCGTTTTTGTGTGCAATGTGTCAAGTGACAGGGATCTACTGACACTGCACTTGTTGGGGGAGAAGGGGGTTAAGCATAGGGGCTAAATGTAGGTACTGGTAGGTGCTGGGGCTAATCCTGCTAACGCTGTGTTTTTGGGGACACTATGCTAATGTGAACACTGGTATAGTGCTGATCAAAGATATTGATCTGTTCAGAGACTATACTAGCAATGGAGGTTTATTGTGTATGTGAGCGTGTTCCTGGCAATCAAGTGGTTAAATGTAATGACTGATGTAGTGACAGGAAATCTGATGCTATCTGGGAGGGGCACTAACCGACGCTAACTGATGCTAGCGCTATCTGAAGTCACCAGCGACACTAATACAGTGATCAGCAAAAAATGTGTACACTGTACTAATGACACTGGTGACAAGGCAGTGAAGGGGTTAACCTGGGGGGAGGGGGGTGCGATCAAGGGGTTAAATGTGGTTAGAGTATTCTAACTGTGTAAGTGCTTTTACTCACTTTTGTGATGATTCTTCTCTGTTTGGGACGGAATGTGCCCAGAGAGAGAATATTTCATCACTTCCTCTACCTGTGTAACTGTCAACACAGGACAGGATAGCACAGGGATCGATCATCAGACTTGGGCTGGACATCACTGGCCTAAATCGGGTGATTGATCCCTTGGGGATCAAATCATGGCATCCGAGGTTTGGCAGGGGGCTCACGCGCGCCCACGAAAACCACAGGAGCGCAAATCACGTATATATAGCCCCTGTGTGCTGCCCTGTAGCAGTAAATGTACTGTGGGCAGTCCTTAAGCGGATAACATAGGAGGCTAACTTAATTAAAATACCTCTCATATATACTTTATACGTTTTCCACAAAGTGAATCTATTAACTTCAGGACTATCATTAGACGCAAAAAAATGTTGGTGTTCTTGTACAATCTGTTGGCACAACCAATTGTCTGTCAAAATGGAGGTGTTAAGTCTCCAAATAGGTGGAAGGAAATTACAATGTTTGCTGCCAAACTCCAAAGTGAGTGGAGCATGGTCTGACTAAGAAATTGTACCAAAATCAGATGACAGAAAATTTTGTATTGATCCTTTCTTATTAAAAGAAAAAGTTAATGCAAGAATAAGAAGAGTGCGGTGCAGAAAGAAACGGAAAGTCCCTTTCAGAACCATGGAAGCATCGCCATATATCATATAAATCATATTTCTGAAGTGAAGGAGTGTTAGCTTGAGATGATCTTCTATTAAGAGCAGTAGAGTGCATTGCAGGATTCACAACTGTGTTGAAGTTTCCTCTGCTAAGTGTCTCTTGTTGTACTTCCATGACTCTGGATAGTACTTCTATAACTTTGTATAGTAAGGGGGTCAGAAATTTACGCTGTTTAGTGTTTGGTGTGTAAAGATTCAGGAGTGTGAAGATAGATTGGTTCAATTCACAGATAAGGAAAATTTAGTGCCCTTGAGGGTCTGCTATGGTTTGAATGTGTCGGAATGTAACGGAGTTTCTAATTGCTATGAAGACTCCACAAACTTTTTTTGGGCCATTAGCCATATACTGTACTAGGATGGCATATGAGGGTGAGACTGACACATGAAATAACAATAACTGTTAATGAGGTATATCAGCTGATTGACATTGGCTGTAGCAGTACTATCTAAAGCAGAAATGTCCTACCTAACCACTGGCCAGTGGGGTGAAACTCTCTCCACTCCTCTCTTTTGAGAGACGCATGCATTTAAGTGACTGTAATCCTGAGTGTCATGCAGCATAATCCTTGGTTTGCACACTGTCCCCCTGCAACATTTCCTCTGGGTAAATACACCCTTCCCAGTTTATGGGTTCTAGCAGCACAGAGAGTGAGACCTTTGTGACTTTACACAAGCAGCCCATGCTCCATGTGGTCCCAACCCAAAATGTTTCCTTCCCCACGTGTTCTTCTTAGCTCCCTTCCTCTGCTCTTCCTTCCTCAACAGCCAATCATAAGTTCACCTACAACATTGCTGCTATGGACAGATCCTTCTCAGCTGTAGCAAAAGCCAATCAGAGCACAGTCCTGTTTTCTTTCCTATCTGTCAATCACAAAGAGAGAAAAGAGAAAAAAAAATGCCTTGCAGCTGCTGCATAAGATTTAAAGCAACTAGCACTTTTCTACAAATGATTTTCAGATTCCATCACTTCCTGTAGATTATCACTCAGAATTCAGTTCCTGTAGGACATCTCCCAGAAGCCTTCCCTTGCTTGTTGCATCACAGATGAGGGTGTGATAGGGTGTGTTCACCACTCTGGTCCACACCTCTCTCATTACAATACTACCTTCCACCCACTTTCTATACAATCTGATTGTACAATCTCCTATAGATCTCCCATCAGCTATTTAGTACAAGGGCCTGTCTGATTAGATACAGATTGAAAAGATTGTTAAATTATGTCCTCCTATTCCATATTTCTGGTAAATCTAAGAAATTGTATAGAGATTGTACAATTAGAATGCATAGTGTATGGTCATCTTTATACAAGTACATAGGATGGAGTGGATGGAGAAACTCAGTTGTCAGGCCCCATTCATATCTCCACATATCTCCACATAGCGAAATTCTCCCATTTGTGAAATTCTCCCATTTGTGTTTGCATTTTCACTCCTCACAAATAGGGCATGTCCATACACTTGAATGACACGACAGTTTCCCCAGAGAAGCTCTAGAACTTTTTTTGGAGCAGAGTATGGTGCATTACTGCAGTTTTTGGTGTGTTTGCCACACTTGGTGGTGATATTTAACATACAGTGACAACACAAACATGATGTACATTTGCAGAGTGTTTCTAAAAAGCATGGCAATGCATGTTCTGTGCAGATTGCCATTTTTTCAGAAACACACAGATGTGAATGGAGCCTCATTGTTCTTGTGTAAACAAACCAATTTCACTTTTAGGCCCCATTCACACCTAGAGTAGTGGAAGCACATGTTTTTGGCTAATTTGTTTCCCATGACATGCATAGGGCAGCTTGTTGATTTCAATTGGCTGTGCTACATATGGCAAAGTAGTTTGTGACTCATTTTTTTTTAATGTGGCAAAATGTGTGCTTGTTTCTATATTTGGTGTGCCCTTAACAATTAATGACACCAAAGGTGCAACTAGTTAAATTTAGGTGTACAAAGGTGGTCATACACTATGCAATCTGATTGTACAATCTCTGTATAATTTCCTTTAGATTTACCAAAACTATGTCATAGGAGGACACACCATTTATCCAATCACTCTGTATCCAATCAAACAGGTCCTTGCACTACATAATTGATGGTAGATCTAAAGAAGATTGTACAATCAGAATGTATAGGGTATGATATGCTTTACAGAACCCAGGACACTCTTCTGCTTTCAATAATGCAGCTCTATACACATAGGCTGCTATCTGATCGCTCAGCACACTCTGCTAAATGAACGATCTATGCAGGATGGAACTGAGATAGAAAAAAAATTGATGTCTGTGTATTTAGTGAGAACAATGATCACTGATTAATTGCATTGCATTGGAAAACCTTGCACATGTGGAAGTGGGCGGAAGTGATCTGCTGGAAAGGAGAAAGGAAGCCACATGTGTGTGCTAATGAATTCAGCTGATGAAATCCTTACTGGTTTTTCTATCCTAAATCTACATACAAACAAGTGATGAAGCTTTCTAAGAAATTCAGAAAGGACTAAGGTAAGGTCTTGTTTTCAAAATCAAGAGAGCTTTTATTTGTCTGCAGCCGAGGTATATTAATGGTATATTGGTACCAGGGGCAGACAACTCATGGGGCCCCCAGGCAATAGGGGATCATGGGGCCCCTGTGTCCTTGCCCAAACTCATAAAAGCCTATGAAAAAGGTACCAGGGGCTTCTCATGGGGCCCCCTACTGACCCCAGGCCCTCGGGCAGTGCCCGAGTTTCCAAATGGTCAGTCCACCCCTGATTGGTACATAGGGGAGCTGGAATTTAGAAAAAAAATTGTGAACATAGCCTTTAAGTAAATTAGAATAAGGTACTTTTAGAAATATTTGCTGTCGATGTTTTAGTTTTTTTTTCTTCCACTTAATCATTTACCAATTGCTGCTAATGACACTTTAACAGCTGATATCTGTTTTCTTTTAGGTTTTCACTACAATATTTCCTTATCAAGAGTGATCTGATTTTTCTACCCAATTTTTTTTACACATATCATCTATCCTCAAATTTCTGACACACATGTTAATAAACCTACATTGTGGTATGAATTGCTTACTGTCATAAACACATTTGTCACTAGTATGGAATGGTAAAGAGGGTGTCATACCCTAAGAGACTCGTTGTCATCAGTGTATTAATGATAAATATTCGGCCCCTACAATTGTTTTTGTTCAGAAGCTACTGTGTCCAAAAATGAAAATACTTGTGATTATGAGTTTGTTAATTTTATTTAGGGTATTAATTCAACTGTTCACTGAACATAATCTTTAAGGTCACCTTTACCATGTAATAGCAGGGAGTAAAAGAAAACAACTGTTCAACTAGCCCTCATTTAAAAGAGCAGCACGTAGCTGTGTAAATGTGAAGTGGACTAGAAGTGTTATGTTAATTAATAGTGTAATTCACTTGCTTAACAACTTCATGTTTCCATATACAACATGTTTAACTTCAGTGTACAAAAATCATACAATGTTGGTCACTTTATTTCTTGCCTAGAATTTTTTATTAATTATAACAGGATGACAGCAAAGCATTGTTAACACAAGGTTTTAGAATATGATATTGAGTTGTAAAGATAGTACAATATTCATGTTTCCAACACTAATAAACAAGATGTAACACCATGTATAATTAGCATGTATATGTACAGTATACAGCAGTAGTAGATCCAAGGCTCCAAAGGTCAAGTATTTTGCAACAGAGCTCTGAGTATTAAGTATCAATATAGTTATTATAAGAATACATTTGTACATCCTTAGACATCCCCCCCAATCCACTCCAGAACTGTATGAGGTGGGAGTTTCTGGTATATACCAGTGTAAATAATAATATTAGTGTGGGTGTTGAGAAAGGATCAAAAAAAGGTAAAGAAAGGAAAAAAGATAAGGAAATAATGTAAAGCAGAATCACATTCAAAAACAAAACCTGCCAAATCATTATCTTACAAAAGAAACGGGCTTATCAAAGCCCACAGGAAGATAGAATTCTATCCACAGGCTTTCTTTACATTTCAGGTTGTTTTCTAGTACTACAACCATTTTTTCTTGGGTCGGATACCACTTCACCAGTTTTACCTGGGCAGTTGATAGCATGGAAGACCATCACACTTGTTTCAGACTCTGGCTGGCTGCCTGGCTGTTGAAAGACAAAACTGTAGATTGGTAGAGTCAGGTGGTTTTAGGTTTAGTAAAGCCTTTCATCACTTTATTTATTAGGATACCAGTGGGTAACAGAGTGCCTTGAAAAGTCCTGTTTGGGATGTATACATCTCCCATGCTCCTTTCATATACCTTTTGTGACCTCTGATCCACTGATCCACTCCAGGTGGTGCACCTCTCCCTTTCAGGCCACTTAGAATCACTTGGCGCATAGAGATGTTGCTCTGTAGACTGAGGAACAGACAGACCAAGTCTCTAGAGCTAAAAGGTTGGTGAAAACGGCAAAACTGTGCCTATCACATTTCATGAAGTGCTAAAATACCAGGGCAGTACAAACACCCCCAAATGACCCCTTTTCGGAAAGTAGACACACTAATCTATCAGCTGAGAGGCATGTTGAGTCCATGGAAGATTTATTTTCTTTCCACAAGTTTTTGGAAAATGACAAAACAATTTAATTTTGTCACTTAAATGATATATTGCTCACACATGCCATGGTTATATCTGGAATTACACCTCAAAATACATTCTGCCGAGTATGGGGATACCACTTGTATGAGACTTTTTGGGAGCCTAGCCACATATAGGAGCCCTAAATCCAATGACCACTTTGAAAGCCTGAAGGTGCGTAACGTCCTCATTTCACTTCTTCACTACCTATCACAGTTTCGGAGGCCCTGAGATGCCAGGATAGCACCAACCCCCCCCCCCCCCCAATGAGCCATTTTTGGAAAGTAGTCACCCCAAGGAATTCAATAAGACCCATGGCACGTGTGAGCAATAAATTATTTAAGTGACAATTTTATGTAAAAAAAAAATGTTTGTCATTTTCCAAAAACTTGTGGTAAAAAATAAATTCTTCTATTAACTCAATATGCCTCTCAGCAAATAGTTTGGGGTGTCTACTTTCCAAATAAGTGTCATTGGGGGGGGGTAGGCATTTTATGGCCAGCATTAGAAGTTTATGCCACACATCACTCACTCTTCTAACCATCTGAAGACCAAGCCTTTTCTGACACCTTTTTGTTCACATGAAAAAATCTGTATTTTTTGCTAGGAAATTACTTTGAGCCCTCAAACATTATATTTTTTTTTAAATCAGACACCCTCATGAATAAAATGGTGGGTGTTGCAATTTTTTATGCCACATACTACTCATGCAGCGATTTTTCAAATGCAATTTTAAAAAAATTCACTTTTGTTACTATTAATGCACAAAAACCCAATATATGGGCAGTTATTTTGTAGAATATAAAATATGTTGGTAAGCCGAGTAAATAGATATCAAACATGACATGCTTTAAAACTGCACATACCCTGTGCAATGGCAATAAACTGCATACAATTTTAATATCCATATGAAATGCTTTAAAAGCATTTACAGACTACCATTTTAGATCTACAAAGGAGGTCTAGTGCTAGATTTACTTCTTCTCAATCTGACGTTGGCGGCAATACCTCACATGTATTGTGCAATCGCTGTATACATACCTGCACGGGGTCAAAACTTGAACATACAGGCAAGTGCATGGAGTGGCGAGGGTGCTTTTTTTTTTTTAGTTATTTGAATTTTTTTAATTATGTTTACACTGTCCCTTTCATATTTTTTTTATCACTTTTTTGCTATAACAGGGAATGTTAATATCCCCTGTGACTGCAATAGGCATTGACAGTTAGAAATCTGGGGTCTATTCAACGCAAAACTGAATGATTTCTTAGAATATGAAGAGGATTGGCGCCATTACAATTTCCAATCAGCTCTATGGTCAGCTGGCAGAAACACTGGCTGTATTCTCAGGTTCCCCCAATGGGAACAAGTTCCAATCAGCTCTATGGTCAGCTGGCAAAAACATTGGCTGTATTCTGAGGTTCCCCCAATGCTCGAGAAGGCCGTGGAAGGCAACGGGGGGGGGGAGCATCTTCTCCCACTGCTTGTAAAAGCAATCCTGCAGCTAATTAGCCACTAGGATTGCTGTTACATGAAAGCCAATCACTGGCTGAAAAAAACAATACCAGGATGATGCCTGCAGCTGCAGGCATCACCCTGGTATAACCATTCACAGTCCAGTGATGTACCAGTACGTTGCTGGTCCTTTTTGGGTATATATGCTATGTTCTTTTTTTTATGCAGCCTGTGGGCTGAAGAAAAAAAAAAGAAGAAGTCACTGCCAGAAAAAAGTGTGTGGTATGCTTATCATTAGAATATACCACCCTGCATCCACCCACTTCTAATTGTGGGCACACATGAAATGTTCTTTTTTTGTTCTTTGAAAAAAAAAAAGAACCTAACAGATTTCTCTATTCACATCGATCAATGTGGATGAAGAAATCTCTGCCAAAAAATGTTTTAAAAATATATGCCAACGCATAGTGGCCATTCAACCACTGACTACCCCAGGCCCCCATGCTTGGGAATATATGTTCTTTTTTAATTGCGGATGAAAAATCTTATCCACAGCGCTGCACACACTTACGTATATTCTGAAAGCAAGACCCTGTTGCTGTCAGAATAAACAGAACGGTGCTGCAGTTGAATGGAATTCCTCCAAAGAAAACAGCACGGTAACAATAAAACATTAGCGGTAAAACAGTAACATTAAAACCGTAGCAATAGAGCAGTAACTTGACAATAAAAAAAACTACAACAATTTTTTGTTTTTTTAAATTTAAATTTTTTTTTGTACTTTTTTTTTTTTAACTTAACCAGATTGGAGGGTCTCTCAAAATGTGATAGCCAGCTTCCTGACTACCTAAAATCTTTCAAGACCCTGTGCAAATATGTGCCCTGAACTGTGATGTGCTGTACCCTATACTAGTGCTCCACTAGTGTGTTGCAGTGACGGAAGCAGTCCTTATGGCAGACACCAGGATAGGACAGCAGGGACAAAAAAATCAGGTATCACGCCTAACTCCATGTCTGCTACAGACACATCTTTTTTGGGGTGTCCTTTGGGTTAGCATACCAGGAATGGCATTGGAGAAATGCCTCTCATGCAGCTGGCTAATTGCATCTGGGTTGGGCATTTGGGCCATAGCACTGGATACAAAAGGACCGTAATGATCTCTTCCTAGAATTTTAGGAGGGATCCATTTCATCCAGTTGCTTTGTAAAGCACAAAAACGTTATATAGAGCCAATTGAAATAAATAAACAGACCCTTTTTTGCGCCAGTATCTGGCTTTTTGGGAAACTAAGTACAGCTTCATCATCTGGTTGTTTAAGTCCACCCCTCCCATGTTAAGGTTATAGTCATGGACACGGGGGGCTTCCCAACAATACCAGCTGCTGTGGCAGTTTGGATGGTGGTGTCTGAGTGAATGGAAGACAGGACAAAAACATCCCGTTTGTCCTTTTACTTTACTGCGAGCAATTTACCATTTCTCAAGCAGGCTTTTTCCCCCTTTCTAAGATGGATATTTACAAGCCATTGGGGGAAGCCCCGGTGATTAGGTCGCACGGTGCCACAAACGCCAATTCTAAGATTGTACAAATGTCTAAATAGTGGCACACTTAAATAAAAATATAAAAAAAAGTATAAGTGGTACCCCATATTGAAAAAGAATGACACCAAGTCCCAAACTATCTTGCCACTGCTCCCTATGTAGTCTGTGCATCCAGGGGGCTCCATGTAACTATATTTTCCCTCGCAAATCTGAAACTTGTATAGCTTGTTGCCCTCTCACAGGTCTTATACATCTTGACCCTATATCTGGCACGCTTGCTGGGGGGAAATTGTTTGAATGCGAGGCGGCCAGAAACATTAATGAGGGACTCATCAACACAGATGTTTTGCGGAGGAGTATAGACATCTGCAAATTTTTGGTTAAGGTGATTTATGAGGTGCCAAATTTTGAGGAGCTGGTCAAATTCAGGGTCACAGAGTGTATTGTCATTGAAATGCATAAAACACATTATATTCTCATATCTATGCGTCGCTATGGCAGCAGAGAACAAGGGCTTATGATGAATCAGGTCTGTGGGCCAAGACAACCGTGTAATAGGTTTCCATGCAAATGGTCTGGCAAGATTTAAATTTGGGTTGGCGGCGATAAACTGGTGTGCATATAAATTGCTTTGATCCACAATCCATGCATACAGAAAAACTGCTCCAAAAAATCAAAGGGAGTAGTTAATTTTGCTGTTTCCACCTGAATTCAGGGTTGAGCAGTGAATGGGGGAAGCACAGATGCTGCAGAATTTGTGGGCTGCCAATCAGTATTTGCAAGCACATTTGGAAGGACACTAGAGTCTCTTCTTGGTGGCTGCGGGACACTACTTGTGCTAGTCAATGCACCAGCTTGTACTGCACTTATGAGACTCGCCACGTGGTATGTGAAAGACCAGGATGTGCTAGGCCACTGGTGCTCGCCAGTTCACAAAGGTTGAGCGGCACTAGTACTGGCACTCTGCTGCATATGAGAATCATTGTGCAATTGTAACATCTCAGCAACCTGAGAATGGGGTCGGGTATGCCTAACCTTAGCAGGGACCTCATCTCTATCATTTGAGCTATCTGTCAGGGTGCCACTGCTGTCTATAGGTTCGTATT
Source organism: Staurois parvus (assembly GCF_062004578.1). Taxonomy (NCBI): domain Eukaryota; kingdom Metazoa; phylum Chordata; class Amphibia; order Anura; family Ranidae; genus Staurois; species Staurois parvus. The sequence continues at coordinate 3,876,932 of NW_028318646.1, read as the reverse complement.
CTGAGGCAGATTCTGTCAATGAGGCTTCCCCTTTGCTCTCATCTGACATGCTTAGAATCCTGTAAGCCTCTTCACTAGTGTACCTTTTCGTTGGACATTTTGGCCACTAAATTTCTAGGTACCTAGTGCAACTCATGGGAAAAAGATCTTTTGAATGTCCGCATGCATAATGATGGCAGTGTCTACCTTTCTAGCGGACTCTATAGAAAGGATACTGCAAGGAATACTATCCTGCACGCATCCAGTTTTCATCCGCAATCGCTTAAAGATTCCATACCTTACAGACAGTATTTAAGGATGAAGCATAATTATTCCACAGAACAAGATTTTCAAAAAGCAGCAGAAAGCCTAAGAGAGCAATTACTTGACAGAGAATATAGTAAGACCTTCTTACGTAAAGCATATAATCATACATGTCAACAACCATGCCATAGCCTTTTGTTTCAAAAGAAGAAAAAGGTAGATATACTGAAAGAACCTACCGTATTTTTCGCCGTATAAGACGCACCTGACCATAAGACGCACCTAGGTTTTAGAGGCAGAAAACAGGAAAAAAAAAATTCTGAACTAATGGACTGCAGACACAGTACAGGAGATGACCAGAGACTGCGGACAGCACAGGGATGACCAGAGACTGCGGACAGCACAGGGATGACCAGAGACTGCGGACAGCACAGGGATGACCAGAGACTGCGGACAGCACAGGGATGACCAGAGACTGCGGACAGCACAGGGATGACCAGAGACTGCGGACAGCACAGATGACTGCTGACCTTTGGGGAGGTGGGGAGCGGGTACCTGAATTTGACAGGTACCCGCTCTTACTTCCGCAGAGTTTTTGTTTGATCTTACCTGTTCTTCGATCCAGCTGCGTGCTGTCTTCCCGGCTTCTGTAATGGCGCTCGGCATTACAGCCGGGTGCCCAGTGCGCATGAGCGAGAAGCACTTGAGCTTTGTGATTGGTCCGGCGGCTTCTGGGATCTGTCATGTGTCCCAGGTACCGCCTTACCATTCACAAAAAGCACCGCTTCTTGCGCATGCGCACTTGGCACCCGGCTGTCATGCCACACTACAGAAGCCGGGAAGACAGCACGCCGCTGGATAGAGGAACAGGTAAGGTCCCGCTGCAGAGCTGAGCGGCCGGCCTGGTATTCTGACACGGCCGCGGTGGAAATACCGGACCGGCCGCTCCATATTCGCCTTATAAGACGCACTGACATTTCCCCCCCAGTTTTGGGGAAGAAAAAGTGCGTCTTATACGGCGAAAAATACGGTACCCACAGAGTGTTGAGATATTCCAATCTGCATTCACAGATAAAACAAATTGTGCAACGTCATTGGTCAATTCTAACGGATGATGATTTGGTGAAACAATTTGTGGACACTACACCTTCCATAACTTTTAGAAGGGCCAGTTCACTACAAAACAAACTTGTCCATAGTGAATACAAGGAGAAATGCAGAGAAAAGCATTGTTATGATTATGGGACTTACCCATGTGGGAATTGTTCATATTGTCATTTGGTGGACAAGAAAAAATTTTTATTACCTGATAGGACTCATTATGCACTTAAACATTTTGCTAGAGGGGTAGTATATCTTATGTCGTGCAAATGTGGCGCCTTTTATATTGGCAAGACCAAACAGGAATTTTGGCGCCACATTTACAAACATGTTTATAGAATGCAAATAGGAAATCGCTATCTCCCCATTGGTAGACGTGCAGTATTAGTGCATAACTACAGAGTACCTCAAGTCAAATCCATTGCTCTAGATTGGATACATATGTCCGATCATGGGGGGATTGGAACAAAAATCTTCTACAATTAGAATAGAAATAGATATATAGGATGCAGTCCACAGGCTTAAATGAAGCTATATCCTTTCACCCCTTTTTCTGTGCCAGCGGCATCTTATGACTTCCCCAGATGTTGTGCAGTGGTCAGTGTTCTCACACTGGGCGCCGGCGTGACGTCACAACGTCACCTCTTTTACGTCAGGGTCAGCGGATGATGCCTGGGGAGAAGCTCTCCCTCAGGGACGCTGAGGTGGCCATATTAAGACTCCATTTGGCATTATTGGCAGCATATGCCGCTTCGTCTCTTTTCTGGTGGCACAAGTGGATCAGATTACTCTCTAACAAGATAATTATTTCACACTGAGACCTATATATATTAGATACATAATTGCAGTTGGTTGTTGGCTTTCTGGCTTGAAGGTGGTCCCTTATGCTGTCTTGTACAGTTTAGTGAGCATTATATCTGTCTTTTTGTGAAGATAAGCATTCACCATTATGGGAAGTTGAGTCAGTATTTTTATCGTTTTATCTGACCTTTATTACAGATAAAATAGCTGGATACAGCTTTTTGTTCCTTAGGGATCTGGGACTTTTCCACATTCTTACAGTTTAGTAAGCATTGCGGTGAGCTGCAATAGTGATGGTATTTTTGTACTGTTACAGGTAGCTGTGATAGTATTTTTATAACTTTTGATTTCTATTATAGATCAAACAATTGTATACATAATTCTTGGTCCTGTGGGACTCATGATATCTTTACTATTAAACAAGGGATACTCTGGTTCATTAAACTTATTGGCTATGCCCGTAATATGGTTAGCTTTTTTTCCTTATACCAACCAAAATATTAATTCTATGGTCTGTTGAGTAAGCCCTGAATCTAATTTATATTATATCTTCTATGATGATTATAGAGGGATATAGAGGGTGATTTGGCGCTCTCTTGCTGCTGTCAGCACTATGAGATGGATATCTGACCACTTTTGTTCTTCTGATGGTTCACACCACTAAAAATTTGGACCATGCAGCCTCATCTCGATTATCATTCTTTTAGGATTATAAAAAACTCAGCGAGCACTCAACATAAAAAAGCAGCCATGTACAATAAAGGGAACTTTAAAACCTTCAAAAAGACATATAAAACAAAATAAGTGCAGCGCTAAAATGTAAATAGTCCTGGTGGATGTAGTATAACATATACAGTGGGGATCGAAAGTTTGGGCATCCCAGCTAAAAATTTGTATTAATGTGCATAAAGAAGCCAAGGAAAGATGGAAAAATCTCCAAAAGGCATCAAATTACAGATTAGACATTCTTATAAAATGTCAACAAAAGTTACATTTTATTTCCATCATTTACACTTTCAAAATAACAGAAAACAAAAAAATGGCGTCTGCAAAAGTTTGGGCACCCTGCAGAGTTAATATCTTGTACTGCCCCCTTTGGCAAGTATCACAGCTTGTAAACGCTTTTTGTAGCCAGCCAAGAGTCTTTCAATTCGTGTTTGAGGTATCTTTGCCGATTCTTCCTTACAAAAGTCTTCCAGTTCTTTGAGATTTCTGGGCTGTCTGTCACGCACTGCTCTTTTAAGGTCTATCCATAGATTTTCAATTATGTTGAGGTCAGGAGATTGTGAAGGCCATGGCAAAACCTTCAGTTTACGCCTCTTGATGTAATCCCCCATGGATTTCGAGGTGTGTTTAGGATCATTATCCATTTGTAGAAGCCATCCTCTCTTTAACTTCAGCTTTTTCACAGATGGCATCAAGTTACCATCCAAAATTTGCTGAAATTTTATTGAATCCATTTTTCCTTCTACTCGTGAGATGTTCCCTGTGCCACTGGCTGCAACACAACCCCAAAGCATGATTGGTCCAACCCCATGCTTAACAGTTGGACAGAGGTTCTTTTCATTAAATTCTGTGCCCCTTCTTCTCCAAACGTACCTTTGCTCATTCCGGCCAAAAAGTTCAATTTTAACCTCATCGGTCCACAGAACTTGTTTCCAAAATGCATCAGGCTTGTCTATATGTTCATTTGCAAAGTTCAAACTATGATTTTTGTGGTGAGGACATAGAAGAGGTTTTCTTCTGATGACTCTTCCATGAAGACCATATTTGTACAAGTATCTCTTTATAGTGGAATAGTGTACCACAACTCCAGTGTCTGCCAGATCTTTCTGGAGGGATCGTGCAGTCAAACGTGGGTTTTGAATTGTTTTTCTCACAATCCTGCGAGCTGTTCTGTCTGATATTTTTTTTGGTCTTCCAGATCTTGCTTTAACTTCCACTGTTCCTGATGACTGCCATTTCTTAATTACATTCCGAACAGAGGATATTGACATCTGAAAACGCTTTGCTATCTTCTTATAGCCTTCTCCAGCTTTGTGAACGTCAACTATTTTCAGTTTCAGTTTTCTAGACAACTGCTTAGAAGAACCCATGGTGCTGATTGTTGGGGCAAGGTCAGATGAGTCTGGGCATTTAAAACCTTTGAGATTGACATCACCTGGTCTTCCTAGACCATGATTGAGAACAATCCATGACACTGGCAGGTCTCAGCTTTGCAAAGGGGGCAGTGCATGCTATAAATTCTGCAGGGTGCCCAAACTTTTGCAGACGCCTTTTTTTTGTTTTCTGTTATTTTGAAAGTGTAAATGATGGAAATAAAATCTAACTTTTGTTGACATATTATAAGAATGTCTAATCTGTAATTTGATGCCTTTTGGAGATTTTTCCATCTTTCTTGGCTTCTTTATGCACATTAATACAAATTTTTAGCTGGGGTGCCCAAACTTTCGATCCCCACTGTAATTCATGTATAAGATTACAGTCCGTAATAAATATATAAAGAGCTCAGAGTGACTTCAATATTCCCAAATTCATCACTTTCTCAAATTCAGTGAGGGGCAGGATATGGATAAAATGCGCACTTACCGGGCGCGCAAAGGTATTGCGCAGTGTATAAATAAATGGAGGTCTGCCGGGGGGTCCCTCTCAGGATGGAAATGGAATCAGCCCGGGATGAATGTATATCGTCAGGATGGATATTCAACTGGAGGTCCACTTTAAGGACATGGGTGCAGCCTCTTCAATATAGTGGGATAGTCACCAAGGGGAGCTCTGCGGGATTAAATGCTCAGTGCAGAGCAAAGATGGAAATACCCATAGTGTAGTATTTTCACAATGATATTTAATAAAGTATAGTGAAATCAACAGATAAGTACATGTAAAGTAGTATGTGCCAAGATGCTATGCCACAACAACAGCAGCGACAGATATTGCAGCCAAAAAGCTGCTATGAGCACTAACCAGCTGGTGTAAAATGATGGCTGCCAGACCTCCATGACCCTGCGGTGTGACATCAAGGCGTGCAGGCTTCTCCAAGACGCGTTTTGTACACTCGTACGTCTTCAGAAGGGGTGTGCAATGCAGTCTGATGTCTTGTGTGCTGTTTTTATAGTGTAAAATGGCGCCCGCATGTTAACGGGTGCCATTTTGCCGAAGACCAGAGTGGACTGCGCATGCACAAGATGGCCAGTGTAAAACGGACTGCCGCCATTTTCCTTTGGTCTGGGTTGAAGTTCAGAATGCAAACAGTAAGCTGGTGAATGCGCATATCACAGCGCCATTAGTTGACAGTCTGCTTCAGACAGACAGGCAGATTATGCAAGAGGATGTAAATACTCTTTTTATTACAAAAGACTAATAACTGTAAACCAAACGGGGGAAATTAATAGTAATATCTCAACAAAGGTTGATAAAAGAGATAATAGGAAAAAGCTTTATTATAAAACCAAAGCAAATTAAAATATGGGAAATTGCTAATGATGTCTCAGCAAGGGCTGATAAAAAAAGTAATAGGAAAAAAACTTTATTAGAACAACGCATATTAAAAATAAGGCTGATTAAAACCTTAGGACAAAATACAGTCCCTTGAAAACGCAAAGAATTAAAAACTAAAACTGCCTGTTCCTGTCTGTAAGCAGGCTGCAATTACCATCATAAAAATCCAAATAAATGTGTAAAACAATACAAATTTATAAGAAACATCAATATAACAATAAAAGGAGAGATAATAAATATGTATAAAATCAGAGTATTCACAAATAAAATGACCAAGCTCCAAAAATGTGAATAAAATTCCACAGATGAAGTAAATCAAAAATGTAAAAGCGAAAAATTCATATAGATTCAAATACACAAGAAAGGGAACATCCAATTATCATAATATATATACTATGCGTATCCATATTTAAATCACAATAACACGTATTATGATGTTCAGGAGAGTGAATGATTCCATAAAATCTCATATAAAATCAGATAGAGTATATATAGAAGCAGATAACCCGCAACATACCAGAATAATATAATATACCAAATTTAAAATGATAAAAAACATCTAAAAATATCTCAAATGAAAAGATAAGATTTGCAAGATGGTGAAATAATATGCTCCAGGAATAAAATGTATAAAACCGATATAGAAGTAGGTACCCAAAAGAACATAAAAGTGCCAAAGTGCCACAAATTTGTATAAATATACATATTCCAATTGGTATATACAGTACGCAATACCCATTGGGTTAAAATATATGCCTAAAAACGCACATATAAGTATATAGACTAGGATAGGCAATAATATCAAATGATCACTCTAATGTGGATATCATTGGTCTAAAAATGTAAGATAAAACCATATAAACCATGTGGGATCAAAAAGGAAAAATCTATATTTAGCTGTTGTTGATAAAACAATTAATGTCGACATCAATATTATGGCCCACAGGGGTTAAAGTTTTCATATTATATATCCATTTTGTTTCGGCTTGTGCCACAAGCCTTTTCTAGTTAGATCCTCTCCAATGATTATCTATGATATCTATACCCGTGAATCTTAAAGATGATAGGTCCCTACAGTGGTGATACCTATAGTGTTTTGATAAAGAGTGTTCTCTGAATCCTCTCTTAATATTATACACGTGCTCAGAAAATCTGTCCCTTAATCTTCTTGTAGTCTGACCTATATACTGTTTATGACAGGAACTTTTAGCAGGTACACAACATAACAACTATTACATGTTATGAAGGTAGGTATATTATAGGTTCTCCCAGTAGCAGTGGACTTGAATGTTTTGATTTTTCTGAGGGGATTCTTACTTTGTAAACAAATAACACATTTCCTGCATGGGTAAAAACCTTTCATCAAATTAAAAAAAGCGGGTTTAAGGGGAGGATCTATAATATTGGGTGATATTTTATTCCTTTAAATAGGAAGCCAGAAATAGAAACTATTTCTGGCTTCTCAGGAAGGACAGTGGATAATACAGGGTCTCCGCGCAAAATATTCCTGTTCTTATTAATGATTTTGCTGATGGTTTTGTATTGCACCGAAAATAAAGTTATAAACAGACAAAAAAATTTTGGTGTGTACAGCATTAAATCCCTATTCAGACCAGCTACTAGGTCCATATCCAAATCTAGCTTGGCTTCATCATACCCTTTCTCCGAAAACCCCTTTTTTTATTATCATAGCTTTGTTACGATAAGTTTCCAAATCAGTGCAATTTCTCCATACCCTCATGAATTGGCCCTTAGGAATATCTGCAAGCCAAGAGGGATGATGGCAGCTATCTATAGAGATATAGCTATTCCTATCAGTCTCTTTAAAAAAGGCTTCAGTGGTTATAGGTCCTCCTGAGTTAATAAGTGTAACATCCAAAAAATTAATCTCTTTAGTACTGTGTGTATATGTAAGCTTGATGTTCAAATTATTATTGTTGAGGGTCCCAAAGAAGATTAATAGGGCCTCTTCATCACCTTGCCAGAGGAAGAGAACATTGTCAATATATCGCTTCTAAAAAATCAGTTCCAGTCAATCACGGGCATTGATCATATCCTCCTCCCACCTGGCCATAAATAAATTGGCCAGGCTGGGAGCAAACTTGGCTCCCGTCGCAACTCCTTTAACCTGTTGATAATACGTCTTGTTGAACCAGAAATAGTTCTTATGCATAGCAAAATTTAAAAGTTCTAAAATAAAATTCTTTTGTGGCTGGGAGATATGGTGTGCTTCATTAAGGTAAAATTCAACGGCCTGCATTCCCATCTTTGTGGTCTATGTTGCTGTATAATGATGCCACATCTGCAGTGACCAAAAATGTTAATTGATCTGGATTCTATTGGAGAGTTTTGGTGTCATACAGTACTTATTTTGTGTCTTTCAAATACAATTGTGTGGTGCAGACAAAATATTAATTCTATGGCCTGTTGAATAAGCCCTGTTTCTAATTTATTTTATATCTTCCATGATGATTATAGAGGGATATAGAGAGTGATTTGGCTCTCTCCTGGTGCTGTTAGCACTATGAGATGGATATCTGACCACTTTTGTTCTTCCGATGGTTCACGCCACTAAAACTTTGGACCATGCAGCCTCATCTCGGATATCATTCTTTTAGGATTGCTCTGATCAATATTGATTGCCTAATTCCCTTGTAAGTACCATAATCGTAATTATAGTAATGTCAATGACTAGCTTTCTATGTATAAATTATTACTCATGTGTTTATTTAGACATCCTTCTTGTATTTATGACCCCTGAGGAAGATCAAAAAGTGGAATGATCCAAACGTATCCGGGTAACATTTTCGGAATTTTGTTATTCTGTAAAGGAATTATCTTTGCAATACCCATGAGAGCTAATATTTTTAAAGGTTATGTTTTTTTTCACAAGTATGTCTATGTAATAAAGCATATGTTTTAAAAAACGTTTTTTGAGTATATGTGTAATGATATGGTTGCTGCATTAAAGTCCCATTGGGGGATCCTCTATTTGCAGCTAATAGACAACACACCTTAACAACCTAACTCTAAAACATCTTTAAATACTTCTTTCCTATTTAATCCTTTGTCCCAAATAGCATATCCTCAGAGATGTCTAATTGTTGGAAAGATAGGGGTTTACTGCATCTCGGTTATCTGTTGGATACCACAACTAGAATTTTGCACTTTTTCCAGAATGTTCAAAGTGCTTATGACTTCCCTAAACATGCCTTCTTTAGATACTTGCAAATTCTTCATTATGCCCAAAGCCTAACTAACAATCTAATTCTCTAATCTAACAGTGTTTGAGGAAATATGATTGAGAGGTCCATTAAGTTAGAGACTAATCTCACAAATAAGAAAAAAAAAAAAGCTGACCTTTTTACATTCCCAAACCATTTTTCTCAGATATGATACACATTCTGAGGAAGGAGCTATCTCTAAAAACCTAGCAAATCATATTGTCTCAGGTGGCTAAAAACTTAATATGTACAATATACAAAGAGAACCAATAAACAGTACTTTACCACCGGTACTACAGCCCAGATAAGTTATACACCACGTGTACTCTTATTCACCAGCTCTTTGACACCTGGTTCCATTCACACCTAAAGTATATCTTTTTCATTTAGCTCCTCCTGATTTTTCTAAAACCTCAAAATCATTGTTGATTCACATTCTTACGACAGCATGCTGTCTAGACCTGCTAAAATGGAGATTGAGGAGGGCGTGGCTTGGTGCATGGAGCTGTAGGACGTTTTCCTCTGCAGCTCCTGGACCTCGTGTTTCCCACAGGGCTGTTTACCCTCAAACACCACACATGGGCAAGCATCAAATAAGGGACCCCAAAAAGGGGGGGCTGCTCCGGAGGCAATTTGGGCCACTTTTTTCTTCCGTGGCAACACACATTCCTTCTGGCAAGATGGCACCAGAGCCTACTTCTCCTTTCAGATCGGAGCCTGCGGCCGACATACAGGGAAGCTCCCACAGCTGCCTCTCCTCCCCAGGAGGCTCTGATAGATTGTCCCAGTGCTCCCGCAGCCTTTCCCAAGCCTCACTATCCTTTGGGGATGGCTGGGACTTGCAGTCCCACATCAGATTTCTGCATTCCTATATTAAATCTTTGCCCACTAGGGATGACTTTGAGCACTGTATGAAATGACATACAGGTAGGAGATATCTGATCTTAAAAAAGACATATGTGTCCACAAGGAAGAAATTGAAAACACTATTGATGGGTTTTGTAACAGTTTACAATCCCATTAGAAGACTCTTAACTCCCACACGGTACTATTGCAGCAACTTGTGTACCAACAAGATGACATAGAAAGTAAAAACCATCACAACAATATCAGAATTCGGGGCATTCCAGAATCTGTGGAATCTAAGGATTTAGCAGGAGCAGCTACTGCTATCTTCAATCAACTATTACAGCAGCCCAAAGATACGCCCCTTGAACTGGATCGAGTACATAGGACCTTGGGACCGAGGAATACCGTCTCCTCATTTGTGCGAGACACAATTTGCAGAGTTCATTTCTACAAGGTCAAAGACGCCATCATGCAAGCTGTCAGTACGCAAGACACCATACTCTTTAATGAGACCCCCCTCATGCTCTTGCCAGACCTCTCCCACCAGACTCTGAATATGCAAAGGGCCTTAAAGCACTCATGCAATTGCTCCAAGATGGCCATACCAAGTACCTGTGGAGATTCCCTTTCTAACTCCGAACCTCCCACAATGGAAAGACTACACAATTTCGCACTCTTGGGGACCTACCCAACCTTTTCAGTACCTTTGAATTTCCTCAAGTGTCCTTGTCAGACTGGCCCTTTTCACCGACGACACAGGGATTACCCTTTGCCCCACAATGGCATAGACAGGGCAAGAAGAAATGTTCAAGGTCCTCCTCACACAAGGCCCCAGATGACTGGGAGGTTTCCCTTTTTGCCCCTCCCCATCTTTCCCCCTTTTTTTATGGGGCTAAGGATTCTTCTTATCTTGTTTGAGGGTCTTTACCTTCTCCTTGAAACCTTATTAGGTTTCACTAGTTGATTACTGCTGTTGTCTTTCACTGGTGATTTTATGTTCAGATCACTTTAGCTTGTAGTACACTCCTGCATCGTCTTGTATGTGTCCCCTGGCTGTGGAGTGTATGTGTCCCCTACGTGGCTGATGTGGAGCTTCATGCAAATACATAGGGCATATTATAGTTATATTCTCTGGGGTGTGCTCCCCACAGAGAATTATTTGTATAGAATATTTAATACGTATATATATGTGGTTATCAATATTTGAGGGTTTACTTCAATTTAATATGTTTTTCTGAATCAGTTGAGTGGTATTCTGTTCATTCCTTGTGGGAGGTCTAGACTGCGGACTGCTTTATGTGCCTCTCATGATACCCCACCTAGGTCTCTCAGTGCTTCTGCTATGCACTGTTGGATTTTTGGACAGATTATCTTTTCTTGGTTATCTATTATATACATTATATATTCCTTAGGGCCACCCAGTGGCTCCCTCTTTTTATTTTCTGGTGGATCCCCTCTCTGTTACTGCCACCATCCATGACCAACCCTACAGGGTCAGTGGTTCTACCTTCTCTTCACTTTGCCTCTCTGTCCTTTGTTCTTTACTTGTCCGCCTTCCTATTCATTTCTGATCTCTCCTCTGTTTGTATCTACCTTTCTCCCCCCCCTTTTTTTTTTTTTGTCGAGATTTGGGACCAGGACTGGGTAATGCTACATGTGACCCCTTTCCCTCCCTTTTTTGTCTTGTCATGACAGTTTATAACCAAGTAAGGCTTTCCTCTATGAACTGTAGGTGGTTCAACACTTTGGAGAAATGGAGTCAAATACTGTACTATTTTCATAAAGCTAGATCCTAAATTTTATATCTCCAGAAAACCCACTTCCACTCAGATAGCATTCCAGTCTAACGTAACCGTTATTATCCTCAATAGTACCATATCACTAACCAAAAGGCTAGATCTAAAGGGGTATTGGTGGCTTTTAACAAATTTTTTATTATGGCGGTTTGGAATTTCTCATAGACCCTTCTGGTCACATAATTTCCCTAAACTAAACTATCAGGCTTTTGTCTTTACAGTGGCAAACATTTATGTACCTAACCAGGACCAGGGGCACCTTCTTTCTTTCTGTGATACTCGCCAAGCTAACCTTATTTGGTGGTCCCTGTTTCATCCAGGGCAGTGACTTTATGTGGCTCTATCCCTTTTGATGGATACCTCCTCTGGTAAGTCTTCCATCCCCTACTCCACACTAGCACACATTGAATCACTCTTACACAATATGCAGTTAGTGGACATCTGTGTGTTCAGCACCCCAAAGAAAGAGATTACAGCTGCTACATGTTGCTCATAGCTCCTAGAGTTGTATTGACTATCTTTTTTTATCTCCCAATCATTACTTGATTCCCCTATTCAAACATGCCTTGGAGACTTTCTATGGTCAGACCCCTCCCCCATTCATCTCAACTGAAACCATATGCCTACAGCTTCTCGTAGTTCTTCATGGCGTTTAAATGACAACCTGCTTAAAGACTCCCTGTGTATGGCTAATATCATGCTTGCCATTCAGAATTTTGTTCTTGACCATGCCACCGACACAATGGGTTCCCTCAACCAGTGGGAAGCCCCGAAGTGTGAAGAAAGCCTTGGTATTGGAGACACGTCAGTTACTCTAGGTTATTGCAACCATGGAATCTTCCCATAAGCAGACCCTGGATTCTTCTGTCTATGTGGATTTATCTAATGCCCGCCGCGATCTCCTTCAACTATTAGATTTTCACTGCCTCATTACTTGGGACAAGGCATCATTACTCTTTAGCTAATAAATGTGGTCAGCATTTGGCAAGGGTGCTTCATCCACGTCCACCTCGCCACCCTATCCAATTCATTCATATGTCTGATAATACTGAAATATACCACAACCAGGGAATTTCTTCCTCTTTTGAACATTACTACTCTCAGCTATAAAACTTACCTTCTTCCCTCTCAGGTGATCCCACTGACTCCCATTTTGCTGATATGATGACATACATCAATGAGACAGTGTTGCCAGTTTGATCTCCCTTGTCTACTCCGCTATCATTTCTATAGGACTCCCCCGGTTTGCACCTATCATCCGCAGTGGCAACTCGGAACTCGGGGGTTGTCTAGATCAGCAAGACTGGCAGATCATGACTCAAGCATTGTCTAAATGTTATTATATTAGAAAATGCCTACAAGGTTCTTTATAGATGGTATTATACGCCTGCATGACTAGCTCGTTTTTTTATTCCCTCATATTCTTCGACTTGCTTTCGGGGTTGTCAACAAATAGGTACAATGGCCCATATTTGGTGGACTTGCCCCAAGGTATGCAGACTATGGATTAGGGTCTATGCCCTTCTCCGCACTATGCTACACACAGATATTAAGCGTAACCCATATGAGGCATTATTATTTAAACCATTAGTAGGCCTACTCCGTCCTGTGTGGCAGTTAGCATCGCATCTATTTATGGCTACCAAATTGTCGATCGCGAGAGCTTGGATATCCCCTCTTCTTAGCTTTGAAGCCATTAAGAATCGGATGAATTTTATAATGGTTAATGAGAAGCTGTTAGACACCCACACTAAATTTCTGCAGATCTGCTGCCCTTGGATTGATGTGGCTCAACTGTCTAGATTTGACCAGACCCTCCTGTCGATATAAGATTCTCCTGGTGCAGCCCCTGGAGCCCTTTCTTTGTCTTTGCTGTTCTTGTTTCTTCTTTCTCCGCTAGTCTCTTTTCTTTCCCTTTCTTTTTTTTTTTTGTTTCTGCCAGTTTTTGTTATATGCACTGATTGAGATACCCCTAGAGAATTGTGCCTGTAATGTCTTATACACCGGTCGGACTTTGTCAGAAGTCTTTGGTGTAGAGTACTGATGTGCATCAAGTGAGACTTTATGCTCAGCTATTCCTATCATCTGTATGTGACTTTGCTGACTATCCTTGGTCTATGCCCACCAGCTCATTGGTTTGCTGTTAACGCAATTTATAGGGTCTAATTCCATACCTTTTGAGATTGTGTTTTTGTACCCCGCTTCTCTCCGTGTCAATATTTCAGTGTATGTATTATGTCCTTCAATAACAGAATTGTACACCTTACTTTTTTGTATCAATGAGCTGACTGTTTCTTTGTTGTTATGCTGTCTATAATAAAATTAATTGTAAAAGAGACAGTGTTGCCAGTCATTGATGTACAGGATGCCTTGGACCTCGATGAATCCTTTTCGGCGCTGGAATTCCTGGGTGCAATCAAAGGCCTAAAACCCAGAAAATGCCCCGGCCTCAATAGGTTCTCTCCCAAGTTTTCTAAATCTTTTGCCCCCTTATTAGCTTCGCTCCTAACCAAGGCCTTCAAAGCCATTGACGACTCCCACCTCCTCATCCGCTAATGTGATAACCACACTTACCAAATCTCTCCAACAACTTTAAACGTTTGTCCTGAAAAGCTTTCTCTGTTGAACAGTTCCTTTTGGCTCTCATAAATTGTCCCCTGGGATACCTTTTTTTCAATGATAATGGATGTTGGCTATCCCAGTGCAGTAGACTATTGGTAGATGTGGGTTTATGGTAACTTGTTGTCTCAATAGTACCGTTCTCTCTCGTGATTTTGAGATCTAAAAAGTTGATAGAATCAAAATTGATCTCACTTGTGAAATGCACCCCAAAGTCATTCCTATTCAAATCAGTTACAAAGTCTTCAAATTTCTCTTTTGAACCCTGCCATAGAATAAAAATGTCATCTATGAAGCAAACCCAGAGTAAAATACACATACAGTAGTATATTGTTCCAATTTTTCTGAAAAAACTCTGGTACGCTCCCACCAACCCAGGAACAAATTGGCATATGTTTGTGCACAGGACAAACCCATTGCAGTACCTTTGCATTGTTTATAGCCCCTCCCATTAAAAAGGAAAAAGCTCTGTTCTAGAACAAACTGAAGAAGTTAAAGAACAAACTCAGTATGTTTCTGAAAAGTGAAAAAGTTGCAACTCTAATGTCCAGGAAATATTTACTAGCTTTAAGAAGCAAATCATATCACAAAGTGATAGGCCAAGTAAAATGACAAAGCGGGGTCAGCCGATGCTGCAGCACAAAGTGCGCAGAAGTCGCTAACTCTCTGCAGAGTCAATAGCTAAAGATCTCCAAACCTTGTGTGGTGGCCTTTAGATTAGCACAACAACAGTGCATAGAGAGCTTCACGATGTGGGTTTCCATGGCTGAGCAGCTGTATCTAAGCCTTGCATCACCAAGTGTAATGCAAAGCGTCGGATGCAGTCCTGTAAAGCACACCGCCACTGGCCTCTAGAGCAGTGGAGACATGTTCTATGGAGTGACGGATCATGCTTCTCTGTCTGCAGTCTGAGGGACGTGTCTGGGTTTGGTGATTGCCAGGAGAATGGTACTTGCCTGACTGCATTTTGCCAAGAGTAAAGTTTGGTGGAGGGGGGGTTATGGTGTGGGGTTGTTTTTCAGGGGTTGGGCTTGGCCCCTTAGTTCCAGTGAAGGGATCTCTTAGGCTACGTTCACACTAGTGTTGTGTGCAGGCAGCAGAAAGACATTTGGGAAGCATTTTTACAGCTTCCCAAAGGCCTCGGACAATTCTGCACGTTGCAGCACATGGTGCTGTTCTAACGGGAGTGCTATCGTCGTGTCTCAGCAAAACGGACGCCTCTGGTCAAGTCAGGAGGCATTGAAGCCTCCTATTTCAGTCTATGGTGCAGCTCCGCAAACGCCCTGCCGGCGTTTGCGGTGCATTTGTGATGCGGTTGTGGGGCATTTGCGGAGCGGTAACACCATTCAAACTTCATAATAGGCATTTGTAGGGCGTTTTTAACATTCGGCAAATGCCTAGCAACCACCGCTGAACCGCGCATGCGGTGTTTGCGGAGCGTTAAAAAACGCTCCACAAACGCCAGACCAACACTTGCCAAACGCTATAGGGGCGTTTGGCTAGAGTTGGTAAAACAGTCAAGTGTGAACAAGCCCTTAAGGCGTCAGCATAGCAAGACATTTTGGACAATTTCATGCTCCCAACTTTGTGAGAGCAGTTTGGGGATGGCATCCTTCCCAGAAGAGCTGAAGCTGTTATAGCTGCAAAGGGTGGGCCAACTCAATATTGAACCCTACATTTTCAACCTGATTAACCATATAATAATTGGAAACTGTTTACCTTCTTCACTCAAAACATGCAAGGATGCAAGTTTTTTTTCATGCATGACTCAGTAATAAAAAAAAAAAGACAGCTTACTTTTATCCATAAAGCTAAATGACTGTTCATCTGTTATTTTATTTTATTTTTTTATTTCTTTAGTTAACAAACTCCAGTGTAATTTTCCTATAAAATTAAAGCCTCATATATGATTTTCATTGTAGATGTATTCATCTCATTAAACCAAGTGTCTAATTTAGAATAAGAATCTAGAAGTTTACAATAAAGATATTAAAAATGCACATAAACTTGCATTATATAAGGATACTGGTCACTTTTTTTCTGTGCAATATACTGTATGACCTTTTCCCCTTAGCATAACAAATATAAAAATAGACATGTGTTCACAATTTGAAACAAATGTCAGAATGAGCTAATATTAAAGGATAGGTAAACCCAACTTTTTATATTCCTGATATGTGTCTGCTGTACCATGTACTTGTAGAAAAAGTATCCTGCTCTCTTTCTATTGCTGCCTTTGTGTGAAATCCCAGGTGCTCCTTGCCAGTCTCTCTGCTTTCTTATTAAAAACTGACCAAACTAGGCAGGAGGGTATGCATGGTCAGTCTTCTGGCTTTGTTGGGAGCTAATCCAATGATCAGGCTTGTGCTGACATTGCCGCCCAGCACCCCCCGCACAGCCATTAACTGGAAAGACCAGTGCACTGCCCTGTCTCCTCCCTGAGACCTTATGCAGCTGAGAACAGAGGGTATGTGATCACTTATAAAAAGGGTTGTTTTACAAGGTGAGGGCTTACATATATTGTTTTAAATGTAAATAATTATTACTGATAGAAATACTTTGGCATCAACTTAAATATTAACTAATATCTTTTTCTACTGAATACAGTCCATGTTTTGTCAATGTTTTAAGCAGTCTGGTACAAACAGAAAAGAAATATAGAAAATGGGGAGAAAGTGGCAAGTGAAAAAGAGAGATCTCATTTCAGAAACATGTGTAGTGGGCAGATAAATGCTTACACAAACTGTTTGCTTCTGAAAACTCTACAGTCCATTTAATCACTAAACTAGCGTTGCTTAGTATGGCAACGCACAAAGAAAAATAGATTGCTATCAAGTGATTGTACAGTCAGTGTTTATGCAGTGACCATTTCCTTTTGACATCAAGTGTATTTAGCAGATGGTACTGTCAGTTCAGTTAGGTGCTTATCCTTTCATGCATGTGCAAGCATATTTTAAAATGTACAAGTTCATGTATTATCTATGGGTTAAAAGCATGCAGCACAAGCGGGACTATATCAGAGGAGTTAAACTTCTGTAAACAACTAGCAGCGGTTGTGTAAATGCTATTTTCTTGACATAAATAACAGAAACATATGGCCAGAGACAGGAAGTGGGTGATACCTGGATAGATTGATATCTTGCTCGACAAGTGACTATTTATGACATGATTCTGGGTGACAGTGAAAGAGGATGGGGGAAAACTAATGACTTTTTCATGAAGTCTCTGACAGCATACATTTGACCACAAAAGGCAGGATTCCAAAAATGGATTCCCTGGCATTGCAGTTAGAACATGATTAAAAAAAAAAAATTTAAAGTGTTATAATACAAGACTCAGTGGGATGCTTTCAGCAAAGTATGTGTTGTACTTACATCCTGAATCACAATACTTACGATTACACAAATTATCACCCAATTGAAGTAACATATGCACAGACACATGCTTAATTATTTGTTACATTTTATCATTGGTCTTGCCGTGTTTATTAATGGTGTATGCTGACCAACCATTACAAGTTTCTCCACACAGAAAAAGAATAGTGGAAGAAAACGTTATTGCTGCATGTTATCAAAATGTATTTAAAAGTTTCTGTGAGTTTATACACTGTAAGTAAGGATGAGGTAACATAATCAGGCAAGATTAACCATTACTATTGTTTATAATTTGAGGCAACTGGTGGCTTAGTGGTTAGCATTAGTATTGGGATGCCTGCCTTTACATGTACGTGAACTTTAATGGCATCCGAGTCTTAGTCTGTAGGGTTCAATATTGAGTTGGCCCACCCTTTGCATCTATAATAGCTTCAACTCTTCTGGGAAGGCTGTGCACCAGGTTTAGGAGTGTGTCTATGGAGATGTTTGACCATTCTTCCAGAAGAACATTTGTGAGGTCAGGCACTGATGTAAGATGAAAAAGCCTGGCTTGCAGTCTCCGCTCTAATTTATCCCAAAGGTGTTTTATCGTGTTGAAGTCAGAGCTCTGTACAGGCCATTCAGGTTTCTCCACCCTAAACTCACTCATCCAAGTCTTTATGGACCTTGCTTTGTGCACTGGTGCACAGTCATTTTGGAACAGGAAGGGGCCATCCCCAAACTGTTCCCACAAAGTTGGGAGCACAAAATTGTCCAAAATGTCCTGGTATGCTTATGCCTTAAGAGTTCCCTTCACTGGAAGTAAAGGGCCAAGCCCAACCCCTGAAAAACAACCCCACACCATAATACCCCCTCTACCAAACTTTACATTTGGAACAATGCAGTCAGGCAAGTACCGTTCTCTTGGCAATCACCAAACCCAGACACATCCATAGGATTGCCAAACAGAGAAGTGTCATTCATCACTCCATAGAACATGTCTCCACTGCTCTAGAGTCCAGTGCTTTACACCACTGCATCCGATGCTTTGCATTGCACTTGGTGATGTAAGGCTTGGATGCAGCTGCTCGGCCAGGGAAACCCATTCCATGAAGCTCTCTAAGCACTGTTGTTGTGATAATCTGAAGGCCACCACATGAGATTTGGAGGTCTATAGCTATTGACTCTGCAGATAGTTGGCCGACGTCTAACAGTTGACCGTGAAATATTTTATAGCAAGGAAATTTCACAGATGGACTTATTGCACATGTGGCAACCTATCACGGTACAACGCTTGAATTCACTGAACTCCTGAGAGCGACCCATTTTTTCACAAATGTTTGTAGAAGCAGCCTGCATGCCTAGGTGCTTGATTTTATACACTTGTGTCCATGGATGTGATTGGAACACCTGAATCCAATGATTTGGAGGGGTGTCACACTACTTTTGACAATATAGTGTGTATATATATATATATATATATATATATATTTGTAATGGAAATAAACAGAAAATTAAACTTAATAGGATATAAACCTGGATGTCTCCATCAAAATTAAGAAACACGTTATGCTTTGTGTATACATAAGAGCTCTTACATTAGAAAACCCATAATGCTCTCTGAATCCATTGTAATGGGTGCACAATATGGAAAATATTTATTTGTGAAATGAAAATTGCATTAAAGTAGTAAAAAGATATAAAACTTTTTTGTAATAAAACTGACCCAATACCTTTATCTTTTTCATGGAAACATAAAACTTGCTCTTCGAATATTTTTTTTACATAACTTCACACATTCAAAATCTTTGATATAGTAGTGATGTAATATTTTCAAATAAAACAATTTTCAAAAATGTCAAAAATAGGCTCTGGCAGCATCAGTAAAATTTTTGTTCCTCTGGTCCAAGATGCTGATGGTGCACTAGCTCAGTAATCATTCAGATCAAAAATATACCATATCAGTGGAGGTCTGGATTTTTCCACATTCATTTTGGGAACATTTTTATTAAATTGTTGATTTTTTTATTATTTCATGTTATGAAAATACAACTTTTTCAGTATATCACCCTTCAAATGTGAACTAGACACAGAAGCCCAAGATAAAGAAGAAAAAGCCTCAATTGTCATTGTAAAAATATGCAATTCAATTTTATGCCGCTCCCACACAGAAAACAATGCTTCAACACACATAGACAACATAAAAACACATATAAAAAAATATTTAAGTCTATAATAAATCCATAAATCCATAAATAAATAAAATTACTTTTTAAAAATCATTATTCCTTAAAGAACAGCATTACTGTGTAATACAATTTCACACTCAACTATCAAATCCACTATTCAAATCCATCTAACCAGCACTGAGGAATTTGATTTAATATTTTATTAAATTCCAAGTTTAATCAAATTATTAAAAAAAAAAACACACACAAAAGCACAAAAGGCAGCACTTACAATTAATGCAAAGCGTCCCTTGTCTTGCTGGCTGCTGTTTTAATTGAAATCTGCCATCCTCTGATCCACTGCCTACCCCTGCAGCTATATTATTGCAGTGCCACAGGAATTAAAGCGGATTTCCAGCTTTTAGCAATCTTTAAATAGCTTGTTTGGACCAAGCTGGTCCAAATTAACTATTTCCTTCACTAACAGATGCAGCAGCTGGGAGCACTGTATAAACTGTATGTAGTCTCAGCTACATACAGTGTACAACGCTGTGTTCCAGCAGTGGGATGAGAACTTTCCATCCCACCCTTAGAACAAAATCAATCTCTTCACATTGGCCAATCAAAGAAAACTTTGTATTAATGCATAGAATACAAAGCTCTCTGTGAATGGCTGAGCATCTCTTAGCCAGACTTGATTTTGTTCCGGAAGTAAGATGGCAGTTCCCATCCTACTGTTGAAACACTACTGAGGCTACATACAGTTTAGACTGTGCTGGGAGACACAGCAAACCTTCTGACAATGTCACGTATTGAACTGCCATCCTGGAGGAGTTGGACTGCCTGTGCAACATCTGTAGGGTCCAGGTATCGCCTCATGCTACCAATAGTGACAATGGCCCTAGCCAAATGCAAAACTAGTGAAAAACAGTCAGAAAAGATGAGTAGGGAAAAAATGTCAGTGGCCTCCACCTGTAAAACCATTCCTTTTTGAAGGTTGTCTCATTGTTGCCCATCTAGTGCACCTGCTGTTAATTTCATTAACACCAAAGCAGCTGAAACTGAAACTCTGCTACTTAACTGACCATATCAATATCCCAGGAGTTTAACTGACTTGATGCTATATTGTGATTAAAAAGTGTTCCTTTAATTTTTTTTAGGAGTGTATTTAAGCTTCACTAAAAGATGGAGATCAAAATTATTAGCTCTGAGTGACCTGTCATAGGCAAGACTATGCCAGTAGCCAAATGAAAGTCATCTATGAATGAAGAATGGGTGGATAAATTTAAGGTCTTCTTCCTCCAAGTGAGGAAGGGGTGAGTGCCTGTGACAGCAGAGATTCAGAAGGAACCCTCTGTACACTAGAATATACCCTTTCCAGCAGACTTTGCAATAAAAAATAGGGATATTTAGTTCACACATATTGCAATACATGTTTAAGCTGGCCAACTGCGTCAAAGTATTCCCTCTATGGCCAGTCCTACTCTGCCTATGCAAACATTACTGTAATTAAGATGTGCTCGGTTTTAAAGGAATGAGGTGGCAACACTAATGCCAATATAGGGGAAAATACAAAGTGGGGGAGAGCTATTAGGTTCAGGTCTGGCTACTGACCTACAACACAGCAAACAAGACATACCTGTGCTCAAATCTCAATCGCTAGTACATACATTTATCTATCAGGTGCTAAAGGGGTGTAACCACATATTAACACTAGAGATTATGAAGGAACCCTCTGCACACTGGTATATACTATTTCCAGCAGACTTTGCAATAAAAAATAGGGATATTTAGTTCACACATATTTCAATACATGTTTAAGTTGGTCAACTGCATCAAAGTAATCCCTCTATGGCCAGTCCTACTCTGCCTATGAAAATGCTACTGTGGACACAATGCCAATTAGGGTTGCCACCTCGTACCTTTAAAACTGAACACATACTAATTCCACAGGTTCTGTGGCTGATTAAGGTGGCAATTAAACTCCCCTAATGCCTTATCTGCATTAAATTAGCCTCAGAACCTGTGTATTTAATATGTGTTCGGTTTTAAAGGGATGAGGTGGCAACCCTAACGCCAATATAGGGGAAAAGAAAAAGTGGGGGAGAGCTACTAGATTTAGGTCTGGCTACTGACCCACAATACAGCAAACAAGACATACCTTTGCTCAAATCCCAATATCTAGTACATGCATTTATCTATCAGGTGTTAATGGGGTGTAACCACATATTAACACTAGAGATTCTGAAGGAACCCTCTGCACACTGGTATATACCCTTTCCAGCTGACTTCGCAATAAAGAAAAAAGGGATATTTAGTTCACACATATTGCAATACATGTTTAGGCTGGTCAACTGTGTCAAAGTAATCCAGCTTAAACATTTATTGCAATATGTGTGAAATCCCCCAGATGATCCCTTTTTGCAAAGTAGACAGTCCAAGGTATTTAGTAAGAGGCATGGTGAGTTTTTTAATGTACTTTTTTGTCATTTGTTTTGAAAATTAAGAAATTAGAAAAAAATGTGGCGGTGATCAGGAACACTGACTGGTGACATTACTAATTTTTTTTTTTTTATTACATTTTTTTTCTTTTTTATAACTTTTTTCATAACATACTGTGACCAGAGTAGTATAATGTTACCATAGTAACATTGTAGTAGTCTGGGAAAGTGATCAATTTTATTATACATTATGATTGCTTATAGCAAAGTATTTAATTATTATAAGTAAGCATTTAACTGAATTAAATTGATTCATTCAGATTTTTTTGTTGTGATTGGCACAGTCTGTACTATGTGATTACTATGACCAATCACAGCTAGTGACACAATTGTATACAATGGATGGCATGAAAGGAAGCCATCCATTTTTTACAGTTGTCATGTGACCTGCTGTGATTGGTCACATGGTACTGGCAATAGACCAGTGTGTAGATCTCTCATTGGCTGTGTCCGAAGGATACAGCCAGTGACAGGTCTCGCCACAGCTGTCATGTGATGCCCACCCGGATCACCAAGAGTCCCGCTCGGCCACCAGTTTGCTGGAAGAGAAAATCTCTAAAAATCCCTGATCACCCCCCAGAGTAGTAACTTGTTACTATGGTAACATTGCACTATTCTGATGAAAGTAATTTTTTGAAATAATAAAAATAATATTTAACAGCCTCCCGTCCACCATATAAGGAAATGATGGGTGCAAGGTGGTTCTCTCGTTCTGGGAGGACATCACATGACGTCCTCCTACTCTAACCACATGTGCTCAGCTCCAGGGGTACGCAGCGCAGCGATCGGTGGTGCACTGTGTCCTTTGGACACAGCGCATCACCAATCAATGGAAAGAGCCAAAGATGTTGGATCTGGCATGTGATCAGCTGTGCCCAATAACAGCTGTTTGCATGTAAATAAGGAAATGCTGGTTATTGGCATGTATCTCCTCACGAGCTATCACGCTGACAGCTCGTGAGGAGAGGAGAGCCGGTAATCGGCATTCCTCAGAGGGGACATGTACACAGATCATCAGGACACTGATGATCAGTGTGCCCTGATGATCAGTGTAGCCCCATCAGTGCCACCTGTTAGTGCCGATTAATGCCAGCTGTCAGTGCTCATCAATGCCACCTGCCAGTGCCACATCAATGCCACATATCAGTGCCTACCAGTACACATCAATGCCACATATCAGTGCTCATCTGAGCTGCCTTTCAGTGCCACATATCAGTGCCAGTCAGTGCCACCTATCAATGCCAGTCATTGCCACCTATCAGTGCTGCCTATCAGTGCCAGTCAGTGCCGCCTATCAGTGCCACCTATCACTGCCATATAAGAGTGCTGTCTTTCAGTGCCTATCAGTGATGCCTGTCAATCCCCATTAGTGCCACCTACCAGTGCCTCCTCGTCAATCCCCATCAGTGCCACCTACCAGTGCCTCCTCATCAGTGCCGCCTATCAGTGCCCATCAGTGCCCATCACTGCAGCCTCATTAACGTATAAGGTTATTAGGTATTGCCCTGTAGGCTGTTTTTTTTTAACCACTTGCTGACCACCCACCCATAATGTGCAAGCAAGTGGCTCTGGGCACAGCGACGTACTTTTACATCACTTCTTTTTCTGGGTGTGAGCGTGCATACGTGTTCCCTCTGCTGCTCCCCCATCACTCCAGTGAGAGAAGAGAGAACACCACACTGAGTAAAAGCACTACATTTTACACAAACACATTAGATTATCATATTTAGCACTTTTATCGCTCCTATTAACCCTTTTATCACCTTGTCACCCTACCAGTGCTCAATTTTAAAGCATGCCATGTTTGGTATCTATTTACGCAGCGTAACATCATATTTTATATTTTATCAAACAATTGGGCAATGTATAGTGGCAACACCCACCATTTTATTCTCTAGGGCCTCACCGTTAAAAAATATATAATGTTTGGGGGTTCAAAGTAATTTTCTAGCAAAACAAATGTTTTTAATGTAAACAAAAAGTGTCAGAAAAGACTTGGCCTGCTGGTGATTAGAAGAGTGGGTGATGTGTGGCATAAGCTTCCAATGTTGGCCTGTAATGCCAGGATAGTAGAAGCGCCCCCCCCCCCCAATGACCCCTTTCTTGAAAGTAGACCCGCCAAGATATTTGCTAAGGGGCATAGTAAGTATTTTGCAGATCTCATTTGTTGCCACAAGATTTGGAAAACAAAGAAAGAAAGCTAAAATTGATTTTTTTTTTCTTTTCTTTTTTTCTTTTCCAAAAGACTGTGACAAAAAGGATATCTGCAAAATACTCACCATGCCTCTTATCAAATTCCTTTGGTGTCTACTTTCCAAAAAGGGGTCATTTTATTTGGGGGGGGGGTGGTATTTGCACTATACTGGCATTATAGGGCCTCCAAACTGTGATACTTAGTGAGGAAGTGACATGAAGAAATATGCCCTTTGAAAGCCTGGAGGTGGTCATTGGATTTTAAGGGCCTGTATGTGCATAGGCAGCCAAAATATATCTCACATGTGGTATCCCCATACTCAGGAGAAGTAGCAGAATGTGTTTTGGGGTACTATTCCACATATTCCCATGGCATGTGTGAGCAACATATAATTTAAGTGACAACTTAAAAAAAAAGTAATTTTCCAAAAATTTGTGGCAAAAAAACAAAATCTTCCATGGACTCAACATTGCCTCTCAGCTAATTCCTTGGGGTGTCTACTTTCCAAAAAGGGGTCAATTGTAGGGTTTTGTACTGCCCTGGCATTTTAGCACCTTAAGAAATGTGATAGGCACGTATTATATATATATGGTATATATATATATATATATATATATATATATACCATAGTTTATTGATATATTAATATACAGAAATAAACCCTGTCTACACAATCAACTTTTATATAGTATAAACCTACTTATTTTCCGAAAGTTTATAAAAAGTTCTTTCATTTCTCCAGTATGTAACATCAAATTATTTACTACACACCTCTCCACTACCTTTTGAACCTCTTGTCGATAAGCTGTTCACCTCCACTTTTGATGAGGCCTACTACTGTAGTATCTTCAGCAAATTTAATAATAGTATTAGTAGAATAATATGAAAAACAATCATTGGTGTAGGGGGTCAACATACAGCCCAGTTGAGAGTCTCTACTTAAAGCGGAGCTCCAGTGAAAGTGTTAAAAAATAAGCCAGCAGATACAAAACTGTAGCTGCTGACTCTTACCTGTCCCTCTATCCCAGAGTGTCCTCCCCACAGCCCATTTCATCGGCCTTCCTGTGTCCTCAGAATTTATTTTTCTCCAACTGAAGCAAATTGTAGCAATTGTATTTTTAGGGGGTTTTGCCTTCTTTCGGGTCATCTGTAGCTATAGGATTCTGTATATAAATGTTTTTTATTTATTTATTCTTGCATTTATCTTTTCTATTGGTTAAACTAGATGAACTTGTCTTTGTTCAGCCTAACATTCTATATAACTATGTAATTCAGTGGCACCTGATGTCTCCACCCACAATTTTATGGTGCACAGAGAGGCGATCCAGGAATTCTAAAACCTGAAGAGGAACACTGGGGAAATGAAGGGGCTCCACATGTAGAAGGTTCATGGATTCTAAGGGCTTTACATGTACAGAGAGAATATCCAAGTCTTCTACAGATGGGAGAGATACAGAGAGGAGAGATCCAAAGCTTTTACAAATTGGAGGGGCGTAGAGAGGAGATATTGGGCTTCTACAGGCTGGAAGGTTACAGAGAAGAAGATGCTGAGGTTTTTACCATCTAGAGGATACAGAGAGTAGCATAGGGCATTTGCAGGATAGAGAGAAACATAAATCAGACCTAGGACGTATACAAAGAGGGGAACTTGGGCTTCTTCAAGCTAGAGAAATACAGAGAGGAGACCAGAGGCTTGTACAGAGAGGGCTCCTGGAGCTTCTACAGGTTAGAAGAGTACAGAGAGGACATTGGACTTCTATAACTTTAGCATGGGTAGTACAAAAATGGGGACTTTCTTTAGATTAGATGGGGAAGTACAGAGTGGAGAAGAAAGCTTTCAAAACCTGGGAAAATACAGAGTAGAGTGAATCGAGGGGTCTATATAATATAGATGAGCACCAAACAATAGATTTGGGGGGATGGGGGGTCTGTATTCTAGACAAGGGGATACAGAAAAGAGATGGGGCCTTTTACAGGTTGGATAGGAGAAGTAAAAGGAAATCAGGGGTTATATGAGCTGGAAAAAGAGGACATGAGAGAGAAGATCACCTTCAGCATGCTGGAAAGGTTTTAATGTAATGCACAGTATGGAGCATAATCTTTTTTTTGTTTACAAACGATTTTATTTTTCAAGAAATAGACTGTAAAATGACATTACAGCGGTGTGTAAAACAGTAACAAGGCACAACTGAAATGTATATTAAAAAAAGGCACAATCATATAAAGTGAAGAAAAAGTTAAGAGAAGAGAAGAGAGAATAGAGTTTGAGTACATGAGCAATATAAATCAATAGGTAGGCAGAGTTATACATCTACCAACAGAGTAAGTCAAACAACCCAAATAAGGAACGTCTTTAGTCATGTAGTATATGTCTATGAGTTCTCCAAATTTACAATTTTTTATCAAATAAGTGCATCTTGTCCAGGAAAGTGTAATGAATTCTATCCATGAGCATCACAGCATCAACTCTATGTAGAACAGAGGCCAATGGTACTGTGAAAGATTTCCAGTGTAGGGCGATGGCCCATAGGGTGGATATACAAATGGTATGGATTAGCCTCAAAACCTCAGTCTGGAGCTCTGGGATACGAGCTCCCAATAGGCAGGACTGCATAGTCAGATGCATCAGGGTACCCGCCATTGCAGAAGCTACCTCAGAGATCTTGTGCCACACCAAGGAGAGGACTGGGCAAGCCCAGAATGTATGCACCAGAGTACCGGCAAGGCCACAGCCCCAGAAGCATAGGTGGGATGTCCCTGGATACAGGGCATGTAGTCTAGATGGGGTATAATACCATCTGGTTAATACCTTGAGGGCTGTCTCATGGACAGAGAGAGATCTAGAGCTCTTACGTATGTTATCCACCATGGAATCCCAATCTTCATCCGAAAAGGTGATACCACTATCAGCTTCCCATTTGTGTCTATATAGAGGAGGTTTTGGAAAGGAACTAACCAAGAATTGGTGATACAAATCAGAAATAAGACCCTTGCCCCTGGGAGAGTCACGGCTCGAA
Organism: Staurois parvus; assembly: GCF_062004578.1. NCBI lineage: Eukaryota > Metazoa > Chordata > Amphibia > Anura > Ranidae > Staurois > Staurois parvus. Next base: position 3,849,568 of record NW_028318646.1, on the reverse strand, counting down.
GAACGAAATCGGAGATGAGGGTATGAGGCCAAAATGGGACTTAAAAAGATGTCTAATCTGTCGATAACGATAATATTCCTGAAGTGGGATATCAAAAAGCACACGTAGCATTTCAAAGGTGATATAAGATCTTCCCCTTTCAAAGTCAGATAACCTGATAAAAGATCTATCATACCACCAACGGAACGCCTGTGGAGAAGAAAATGCTGTAGTAAAATTTGGGTCACCAAAAAATGATGCACCTGGAGAGACAGAGGAGACCAGATTTAATTTAAGTTTATATCGGGACCAAAGCGTCAAAGATTGGGCAACAATGGAATTATAATTACATAATGAGTGGGGGGGATTTTGGATCACAATATGCCTGGTAAATAAAATGGTCGTATAGATTGAGATTCAAATCTGATCCACGGGATCTGGGAATTAATAGTCGCCCATTGTGATAATTGTGCAAAACAGGCTGACAGGTAGTAAAGTAAAAAATTGGGAAGACCGAGGCCTCCCGTCCGCTGCGACCAGTAAAGAACCGATGAAGTAAAGTGGGGACATTTGTTACGCCAGATAAAATTATTAATCATCCGTTGAAAGTGATCTTGGAACATTTTCGAGACAGGGATTGGAGTGCTCTAAATAGAAAAAGTAATTTAGGCAAAATATTAATTTTGACTGCTGTGACTCTACCCAAGAATGAGATACGGTAACCATGCCAGATCTTCAATAGAGTAGAAAGGCGCGACACACACGGTGAGTAATTAGCGGCAAATATTCTTTAGTATCTGGGAGTAAGGTTAATACCCAAGTAGGCCCAACGAAATGGAAAAGAAATATGGAGAGATGCACTCAGGGAATCAGGAACATTGATAGGCATAACTACTGATTTAGTAAAATTTACAGTAAGACCTGACACTATAGCAAAGTCATTCAGTACTGTGCATAAATTAGGCAATGATAATAACAGTTTAGTAAGGAAAAGCATAACATCATCAGCATACATACATATTTTGAAATGAGAAACCAATAATGGGTAACCAGAGATATCCAAATGTGATCCTATTGTAATTGCCAAGGGTTCCAATACTAGCGCAAATAATAAGGGCGAAAAAGGACAGCCCTGACGGGTACCCCTGCCCAGTGTAAAAAAATCAGAGTTGCAGCCTGGAAGCCTTATTCTTGTTTCAGGGGAGTTGTACAAAGCATGTACACCAGACAGAAACTCGTCACTAAAGCCCATCCTCTGCAGTAATGAAAACAAATAGGACCAGAGGACACTATCAAAGGCCTTGTTAATGTCCAGGCTCAGCAACAAAACTTCTTTAGAATGCAAATTGGCATCCTGAATAACATTTAATGTGAGACGAATGTTATCCGTGATAAGTCTGTCTGTGATAAATCCCGATTGGTCCAGAGAGACCAAAGAGGAGATAATAAGGGCCAACCTATCTGCCAGAATGCGGCTGAATATTTTCAAGTCTTTGTTCATTACCGAGATTGGTCTATAATTTTGAGGTAGATGATGGTCTTTTAGTGGTTTAGATAATAGAGACATATTAGCCAACAGCATCTCCTCAGGAAACCTACCTCCCTGCAAAACATCATTAAATTAAAAAGGGAGCCAGTGTAGAGGTGAAATGTTTATATTAACTGGCAGTAAACCCATCAGGGCCCGGCACTGTGGAAGTTTTTAGTGCACTAATCGCACGGGTTATTTCCTCTAGAGTGCATGGGGCATTGAGAGAGGATATCTGAGAGGGTGTGAGAGCAGGGAGGGGTATAGAATCAAGCCATGAGCAGTTTGGGAAAGTGGAAGTTGATTGCGGGATTGCTAATAGGTCGGAATAGAAATGTTCAAAAATACCCAGGACTTCATGAGGTACGCAACTTATAGATGTGTGGAGGTCGTATAGAATGGTTTAATTTCCATGTGAACATAGTAGATGCTGAATTACTATGTAATAAAAAGGAGGCCTTCGACCAGCGCAGAGCTTTTTCAGTTTTCTGGGAAAGCAAAGCATTCAATTCTAAATGCTTTTGTGATAACAACTTTTTGTTAAGGAGAGATGGATTACCAACATGAGCTCTATAATGTGCTTCCAATTCTCGGGTGAGTTTCTGAATTTGTTTCCACCGTTCTCTATTTCTAGAAGAAGCCATGGAAATAAGGAGGCCCCACAGGACCGTTTGCAAGTGATCGTGATCTCTGGACAGCTCACCATAAGCTAAGCTGAGCTCATCGTGTTTTGTTTCTAGGCGGTCAGTTCTGGAACCTAACACAGCTATTTCCTGAGAGAGAACGTTTGTGCTCTTGTGGAGTTCTGATTGGAATTTAGCAGCTAACTTGGTGTACATAGTTTCCAGGCAAGATTCCAAATCCCCCTTAGTAAGTTGCTGTGCGTACTCACTGACCTGAGCTGAAGGATGGGCTGCGGCATCATGTATGGTACCGGAAGGAGATGCTCGTTCTATGGTATCTTGAGACATGCTGCAAATCTTGTGCATTTTCATTAAATATGTCGTAAGGGATTTTTGAGCATTACCCCTACTTTTCTTCTTGGCGGACAGCATGCAGGAAGTCTCCTGGGGGTGATCAATTGAAATTTTGTATAACCAAGGATGGTGATGACCCCAGGGGACCTATAACACCCAGTGCTGGTGCAAGAGTATAGTTACATAGATGCGATCAGGCGTCTAAGCACAATTTCCATATTGTGAAAATGAGATTCAACATATGGGAATAATATGTGGATATTAGCTGTGTGGTTATATGCAGTAAGGGGCAGAGCACCAGAAACTGGCCCAACCACTGAAAGTGGGCTAGATAAGGCACAAGGGATCGTGAGGCACAGAATCTCCAGGACTCTAGGATCCAGAACCGGTCAGATGGGGAGCACGGAGCCCAGATACTTGATCCCCAGGCAGTTGCAGGCCCCCACAAACTTCTGGGCCCAATAGGGGCTATATATACAGTGATATAGGCCCCAGACTCCTGTTACAGTCCCTGGGGCACTGGCAGGGGACCTGATGATTGTTGGCTGCACTCCCCCCACTGGGTGTACTCACAATTATGTAGTATGGTATCCAGAACAGGGGTCTGGCGAGGCAGGCTGCGGTAGGCCTTAAAAGGCCGGATGTGTCAGCTGCTGTGGAGAGGGGTCAAACGCGACGCCCTCCCCACCTCCAGGTGCGGGGGGTAGGAAAGGCCTCCGGTGCCCACTAGAAGCTCCCTACTGTGCGGATGGCTGTAGAATATGCAGGGAGGAGAGATCGTGGTAGGCCACACTGAGCCGCGTGTGTCCGCCATCATGGAGAGGGGCCAAAGTCGTTCCGCTCCCCCCCTCCAGGTGCGGGCAGGGTCGGGGAACCCTCCGGTTCCCGCCAATGGCTCTCTGCTGGCGGTGGATTCGGTTGTAAGGCACCGGAGCTGGCGATTATGCGTCTGCCATCTTGGATACGCCCCCCCATGAAGCATAATCTTGAGTGAGACAAGTACAGAGGAGAGATCTGGGTACTATATGTATTACATTATAGATTGTGAACCATTAAAATACATAGAGATTTCTAAAAGATAATGTTAATGACATGATAAGGGGGCGAACAGAAGTGGGAAGACGTGGGGTACTAATTAAAGTTCACACTAAACATAAAGGCAAAGCTGAACAAGCCTGTAATAGGTAGTGTGCTAAGGGTGGGGGGACTACTTGACAGGTAGGCTGTAGGTGGCTTCATATTTCTAATGGGGGCCTTGCCACCACCCTCAACTTCAGATAATAATTAATTTACAGCTCAACTGTGCATAGTAAGGTGAGAAAGAGATTGACTGATCATTTTCAGCATTTTCAGAATTGCACAAGCTTGTGTTCTTATGTTTTTTGTTTGTTTGTTTTAATATATTTTGCATAGTAGCCACCATTATGCTAAGTCCATTGTTTCATCAGTTAGTATTAAATCACTAATCTTAAAACACAAACACACAACAGAGCTACTAAAAAATCAACTGTTTACCCCAGGGATTAAAGGGATAGCAGCAGAACAGCCTTCAGATTCACAAGTTGCTCTGTGTGTTAATACTCACCCATGCTTCACTGTCCCTAATTATAAAGGCAAGGAAGTGTACAGTATATTAAATACTATTTTATTTCACAACAAACATGGAAGGTTTTGAGTGTGATTGACAGAGAAATTGCTTGAAGCCTGTCTCTGCACATATACCAAGATGCATGTTAAAATGTGTAAAACAATGATCAGTAACTAGCAAATGAAAAAAGTTGTATCCACTTTACCCAATCATACATGGATTGAAATTTGGCCAGTTCAGCAGGGACTGACTGAGATTCAAACATAAAAAAGGAAATAAAACCAAAACGGGATTCCCTGCAACAAAAATCAAATTAAATATTGATAATGTAATACGCCGACTCACCCAGGCCTCACCCCCTACTGATCCCATATAGCTGTCATCATTGGCCTTATGGCCCCTCATTCAATCATTCATTCATTGCCATCCTGAGTGTGCCCCATGTGTGTGGAGTGTTTGCCTGTGTGCCCGGGTGTTTTACTATATGGCAACGATGTCATGATTTTCATTTTGTAGGGTGGAGGGAATTGTTGCCTTTTGTAATCGGTACATTATTTTCAATAAATACAGTGTTTTCAAGCCGCATAATTATTCTCTTGAGGACTTCTTTTCCAGTGAGCTCTCCTCCACTCACAGGGTTCTTTTGCTACTGACTGAGATTCATTCCATGCATGGGCAGGCTGATTGTACCCAAGTTGATCCATCCATAGACTTTGGTATAACCAGTCTGTTGGATTTTTTACATTCAATTACTGCCTGCTGCCTCTAGAAGTAATCATTGCCGGTTGAGAATGTTTCCTGCGCCCCCACCAGCAGAACACAATAGCACTACAAGAGACATTCCCCCATCGACACTGACTGTGTTGATGGGGATATCAGGTGATTTTCTTTCCCTCCACCTAAAAGAAAATCAAACCCTCTATAGGCTGCCTAACACGCAAATATTTTGAATAGTAGGGTTGTTTAACTACACAGATGTCAAGCAAAAGACTATCTATGCATTTCCAAACATTATCCCTATTACTAGCAGCATCTGAAAATTTGGTGAAAAAAGTAACACAAATAGTCAGAGCTGATAAAACACTGCAAAGCATCTTTCATTAAACTGCAGTTTAAAATACACCCAAGAACATCTACTTTTTACATTAGTTAATCAGGTTGAAAAATGCTAGTAGTCACCTAGTTCAATCAATAGGGGGAAAAAAATATTTTATTGGGGTACAACATATATGCTAAAGATTGTTTGCACCTAAATGGAAGGGGGCTGCTCTGCTGGGGGAGAGGTTTATGGGAAGTCTGGAGGAGTATGAATTAAGGGGGAGTGTGAACTAGAATATAATAGGGCAGATGGATGAGACGGGTGTCAGTCCCTAATGGTTGGTGGAATGGGGGTAGGGCTATGGCAGGTAATAAGAAGGTTCCCATGTTACAAACAAATGGTATTCTTTGTACTACAAAAAAATTTGCAAAATACATGTGCAAAATGTGACAATTAAAATGTTTGTTCACCAAAGCCAGAAGTCTACCAAGCAAAATACAGTAGGTGAGTTGGAAGCTTCGGTGCATGAGAGCAATGATTTAATTGTTATTGCTGAATCTTGGCTTCATTCTTCACATGACATGGCCATAAAATGGAAAGGTGATGGTGTCTGTTTCTATGTGAGAAGTGATCTCAAAGCAAGTGTGAAGGAGGATCTATATGGTGGAGTGTTTAATGAGGCTGAAGCATCATGGGTGGAACTGCATATGGGTGTGCATACTTCAAATGTAATTATTGGAGGTTGTTTTATGCCACCCAGTGTTAATGTGGGATGCAAGGTCTGGGACAGCGATAATAATGGGGGATTTTAACTACTCTAATACTGACTGGAGAATTGGCACTGCTGGAACAGATAAAAGGCAAACATTTATAAATCTATTACAAGACAATTTTATGGTACAGTTCATAGACTTTCCAGCTAGAAATGATGCTCTGCTGGACCTGGAAATCTCAAACCATGCTGTGCTTATTACTAATGTTCATGTAAAAAAAACATCTGGGTAACAATAACCATAACATTATTTGATTTAATTTAATTTAGGCTGTAAAACAACAAACACACACTGGTAAGATAAAAACACTTAACTTTATAAGAGCAAATTTTCCAAGGATGATGGCTGCTCTCCAAAACTGGGAGGAAATATTGGCATTGAAGAACACAGAACAGAAATGGGAATTTCTCAAAATGACTGTATTTTGAAAACGCTGAAAAATGTATTCCCACTGGCAATACATTTAAAAAAAACAGACGTAGTCAAACAAATTGATTTTCTTTTATAAAGATATAAAGAGGTCAGCAAAAAACTTAGACAAAGTAATAGCTATGGATATACTATACTTAGATTTTGTACGCACAGCTAATGTGAAAGGTAAAGTCTACAGGCTTGGAAAAATCTGTTTGTAAATGGATAGAAAACTGGCTAAAATACAGTATTTAGAAAGTAGTGGTTAATGACTCAAACTGGGAATGGTCTAAAGTTATTAGTGGTGTACCCTAAGGTTAAGTATTCGGACCAATATTTTTTTAACATATATCTAAATGTTATAGGGTCTGGGATTAAACGTACCATTTCAGACTTTGCAAATGATACTAAGCTATACAATGGAATAATGTCCTTACAGGATGTCTCCAACATACAAGCCAACCACAATGTACTCTTTAATTGGGCAACTATGTGATGTGTGCATAACTTTACATTTAATGTTGATAAATGTAAAGTTATGCACTTTGGAGCTAAAAACACATGCAACATACATGATAGGAAGAGAACAGCCGGGGGAATTAATAGTGGAGAAGGATCTGGGTGTTCTGCCAGATCATTAGCTTAAAGTGTTACTAAACCCAGGACCCTGCATTCACTGTCAATGTCTGATCTCCCACAGTACACAGAACATAGAAATGCAAGTTAGCAGTTAGAGTAGTCTTGTGACTTCTATCAATGTCCAGCTTGAGTCCAAACTGAGCATGTGCAGAGTGACTCCACACCATATGTCTTATCAGGAGATAAGAAGTGGACACTGTAAGAAGGGGAGGATCAGAGAAGGCAAGATCAAACAACCTTTTACACAATACAGAGGATTAACCTCTTTGGTTCCACAGTGAGTATATAAAAAGCATGCTTTGCTGCATATATAGACTGATTTTACTGTTGTGGATTTAGTAACACTTTAATAATTGCATGCAATGCCAACATGTGGTTTCCAAAGCAAGCAAAATCCATTTTCCTATTAAAATAAGTATAGACTCCAGAAAGAAAGACATAATTTTGCCCCTGTAAGTATAATTAGTAATACTTCATCTAGAATATGCTGTTCAGTTTTTGGCATCAGTTCACAAAAAGTATATTGGGGCACTTAAGAAAGTGCAGAGAAGAGCAACCAAACTGGGGCACTCTTTATGTCTGGAGAAAAAGAGATTTAATCCCCATATGCGGAAAGGCTTCTTCCCATTTAGAGCTGTGAAAATGTGAAATGAGCTAGTTCTGACCAGCTCAGTAGATTGTTTAAAAAAAGTCTGGATTCTTTCTTAGATACACAAAATATAACTGGATATTAATATTTATAGGTAAAGGTGATCCAGAGTACATCCCATTGCCTCTTGAGGAATCAGGAGGAAATTGGATCATTCTTTTTTTTTTCTTTCCTCTGGATCAACTGTGGGAATAGGATTGTGTATATATATATATATATATATATATATATATATATATATATATATATATACATATATACATATACACCCTGTTCCAAATTATTATGCAAATTATATTTAAGTGTCACAAAGATTAAATATTTTGTTTTTCAGTGTAACTCATGGATGGCATTGTGTGTCAGGGCTCTTTTGATCACTGAAAACAATCTCGGACACCTGTGATAATTAGATTGGCAGTTGAGCCCAATTTAAGGAAAAACTACTAAAGGACGGTGTTCCACATTATTAAGCAGAGCACCATTTTCAAGCAGTATTGGGAAGAAGGATCTCTCTGCTGCCGAAAAGAGTGAAATAGTTCAATGCCTTGGACGAGGTATGAAAACATTAGATATTTCATGAAAACTTAAGCATGATCATCGCACTTCTTTTGATTTCAGTAAATATGCTGCAAACACAACAAATGACAATTTTCAGTTCTTTACAACCTATAAAGTGTTTTGAAACTTACTGTGTGTAATAATTTGGAACAGTGCATTGTAGGTTTTTTATGTTTAAAAAAAATACTGTTATCATTGGGAGGTTAGTTCAATAAAATTTGAATTGTACTCTTAATAGTTTATAACATGAGAATTATGCTGACTGTTATTTACATCAATTATTTAGGTAAATGAGAAAAATATCATTTGCATAATAATTTGGAACAGGGTGTGTGTATGTATATATATATATATATATATATATATATATATACACACACAGTATTCAGCATAAATGACTACACCCCTTTTGAAGACTTACATTTTAATCAATATCTCAATGAACACAAGAACAATTTCCAAAATTTTACAAAACTGAGTTTCATAGAACATTTGTTTAGCTCCTCACATGAAAGTAAGGTTAATAATATCACTTAGATTACAAAATCTTCAGTTTTACTCAAATTAGTTGATGCAAAAATTAATACATCCCACAACAAAAACTACTACATCTAGTATTGTGTATGACGTCCATGATTTGTAAGGACAGCACCAAGTCTTCTAGGCATGGAATGAACAAGTTGGCGACATATTGCAACATTTATCTTTTTCCATTCTTCAAGAACAACCTCTTTTTAGAGCCTGGATTCTGGCTGTAGAGTGATGTTCAAATTGTTTCTTCAGAATTCTCCATAGTCGTTCAATTGGGTTCACATCAGGAGACACTGAATCACTTTCACCCTGTTCTTCTTGAGAAATTCAACAATGGCCTTAGATGTGTGTTTTGGATCATTGACATGTTGGAAAAGTACGTGACAACCAAGGGCATGGAGTGATGGTAGCATCTTCTCTTTCAATATAGATCAGTACATCTGTGAATTCATGATACCATCAATGAAATGCAGCTCCCTGACACCAGCAGCACTCATGCAGCCCCACAGAAGGACACTGCCACCACCATGTTTCACTGTAGGCACCATGCATTTTTCTTTGTACTCCTCACCTTTGCGATGCCATACAGTTTTGAAGCCATCATTTCAAAAAACATTTATCTTGGTCTCCAGATCACTCCAGAGTATAAAGTCCCAGTAGTCTTCTTCTTTTTCAGCATGGGCCCTGGCAAATTCTAAGTGGGCTTTTTTGTGCATGGGTTCTAGGAGAGGCTTCCTTCGTGGATGAAACCTGTGCATGCCATTTCTCTGCGGTGTACTCTGTATTGCGTCATGGGAAACAATCACCCTATTTTGGCTTTCTACTTCTTTAGCTAACTGCAGTGCAATTGCATGGCAAACTTCTTCAACTCTTCTAATCAAAAGATGCTCCTGTCAAGGTGTTGCCTTCTGTGGATGACCTGGACAGCTCTGTGAGATGGTTGCAGTTCCATCTTTGTTACATTTTGTATCACTTTTGCTACAGTATTCTGACTAATAAGTAAAGCTTTGCTGATCTTCTTGTAGCCTCCACCTTTCTTGTGTAAATAAATTATTTTCTTTCTCAGGCCTTGTGACATTTCTCTTACATGTGGACAGCATGAAATGGAAAGGGGTTTTCTTTTTTTAAGTAATGCCATTTTATAATCCTTTGCCTGATGTACACCTGTTTAATGAATAAAATGACTCACCTGTTGTTGATTTCTTCTTAATTAGGATTTTGTTGTCTAAAATTTAGCTTTGCTCATAAAACTTTCATTGGGATGTATTCATTTTTGCAACATCGTCTTGAATTTATTTGTTAGGAACAAAACTTTTTTGTGTGTGCAAATTAACAAATATTGTTTGCAATCAATGGCCCACATTTGTGGGAGTATATTGTCATATAGTGTCCCATAGAAAATGTTGATTCTGAAAGTAAAGGCTTTCTGACAAATCTGTTGGGATGCACTCATTTATGTATGCGCACTGTGTATGTGTGTGTGTGTATATATTTATATATAGATAGATAGATAGATAGATAGATAGATAGATAAAATTATTTTTTATTTTTACTTCTAATAGTTGAACTGGATGGAATTGTGGATTTTTTCAACTAGACTAACTATTTAAATTCTACAACACTTTTGCATGGGTTTAAGGTCTGAATGCTTAACCCATCCAGACTGTTGGGTGAGACAGAATGGAATAATAAAGGATGGGTGGTCATGAAAAACAGCATAGGGAGTATCAACATAAAATTTTCAAAAATATCAACCTAAAATAAAGCAGTTTGTGAATAAATTTTCATATTCTTTGAGTAAAGTATTCTTATTTATAAATTATGATCTTATTTATTCTACTTCAATGCATCAAGAAATATGGAGCTGTACCTTTTGAGTATGGTATTTCCTAAATGCAAAAAGTAGTTTTAGTTCATGCATTTTCATTTGTTTTTACTCATTGCAGCATGTAAACAAATGTGTACATTGATCTAGTTATGTTTGCCAATGTTAAAATATAAGTTGGAACAATCTGAATTTGTGAGATCTGTTAAGTTCTTTTCCCAATGTAATTTCCAAAAACACTGAAATAATAATTTAAGAATGTTCATTCTCCTTAATACAGCAGTAATGTAGTGGAAAGTCTTCCGCATGGTGTGCTTTCTTCATGTCTCAGGACATTTAGTGCCAGAATATTTCTCAGAGCATAACAATATGGCCTTCTCTTATAAAAGCCCAATGGGCTTATCATTGTCAGGTTATGTTATGTTTTAGCAGCACACACTTCAGTACAACTTTCATGCACACTTGTCGTAAAAACAAGAGTACTAGCAAAGCAGATGGGTCACTAGAGTTGTCCCATTTATCATACTGTGTAACTGACAAAGATGCTTTATTTTCTAAGCCACCATTGTACTGCTCAGTTATATAATGATCATTTAAACTAAAAGAGTGACATATATATATAGAAAGAGAGAGAGAGAGAGAGAGACTCCAGTAATGTGTCTCTTTTCTTAAACATCATGTATCACACATGTATCAAAAATGATGTACAATGTAGAAAAAAGTTTAGTTTGCAAAGACGTTTATTTACATTTCCACAAAATTTGTAGACTATACAGCTGTGCTCAAAGGTTTGCATACCCTGGCTAAAATGGTGAAAATGTTGGCATTTATATTGAAAATATAACTGATCATGCCAAAAAACGTCTTTTATTTAAGGATAGCATACCTACCTAAGTGTGTGGTAAGGTGTTCCAAACACATTTATATTTTAAATCAGAACTAAAGGCATATTTTTTTAATGCAAACATTCTGATAATGTAAAGTAAAAAATTGTAGATGCGTACTTGCAAATATACGTTACTTATTACATTATCCTTAAATCATATTATAAATATGAATTAAAAAATCAGTAAAAATTGGATTCAGACTTGGCCATCTAAACATCTTAAAGAGTCTCAACGTCAGCATTAGTGAGAGATGATGGAGTGCTACCTTCTAAATGAAGTGATGTACAGGTATTTATTTATTCGCAGAAAGTTCTCTGCATGAACCTTTATGTTTATGATCCAGGTGTGTAATAATGCAGTACTACTCACCCTAATCTTACTCTATCATCATCCTATTTGTATTTTTTTTAGTAAATGCAGCTATCTACAAATGAGAAGGAAGAATGCAGGGCAGCACCAGAAAGAGCAACACTAATTTATCCAGTGATGGGCTCTGCCTCAAATGCAAATATAAATGCAAAATTACATACTAAGAGGTAGGCATGCCAAGCCTATAACCTCTGGTCTGTTAAGCCAGCGGAGCCAAAGCTACAAGATCATTGAGTATCCCAAGTCCTTCTGGAAAAAGTCACAAGACAAATACAGGATGATTTACTAAAAGATCTTGTAATCATATTACAATAAATTGTGTGAATATATACATTATTGATCCAGATGAAATACTGCAAGTAAACAGGAATCTACTATGCATATGATTAGATAATTTTTTTGTTTACAAACGATTTTATTGTACATGAGTAGACAGTAAAACAACAGCACTATTTAAAAGTGATATTGTCAGCAAAAACAAGGCACTTTTGAAAAGTACAATACGTAAAAGTATATTAACAAGAAGATAAAAGAAAAGAGGAAGTTACGAGTGCATGAAATACGTAAACAACAAAGTAGGTTAAGTGATACATCTGTCAACAGTATATGTCAGCCAACTTTTACTGGGGATGTTATTAAGCATGCAATAAGTGTCTACAGTCTCTCCATGACTCCCATTTTTTATCGTATAAGTGCATCTTATCTAGTAGGGTATAATGAATGCGTTCCATAAGCATTACAGCGTCAATTCTGTGTAAAACGGAGTCCAAGGGTACAACATTGGACCTCCAATGTAGGGCAATAGACCATAAAGTGGCAATACATAATGTATGTATCAAGTTCAGATTGGCATCAGAGACCCCTGGGATATGGGCCCCCAATAAACATGTCTGCATGGACAATCGTATCGGGGTACCCAACAGTGAGGCAGCCACCTCAGAAATCCTACGCCAGATCAAAGATATGTTCGGGCAATCCCAAAATATATGAACCAAAGTACCTGTGCAGCCACAGCCCCGAAAACATAAAGGGGACGTTTGTGGAAACAATACATGTAGTCTTGACGGGGTATAATACCATCTGGTTAGAACTTTAAGGGCCGTCTCACGAACCGAAAGAGATCTAGAGCTCTTGCATATATTATCCACCATGGAATCCCAATCCTCATCTGAAAAAGTGATGCCACAATCCTCCTCCCATTTTCGTCTGTACAAAGGGAGAGCATGAAAAAGACAGATCAAAAATTGGTGATAAAGATCTGAGATAAGACCCCTACCCCTGGGAGAGTCACGGCTGATACGTTCAAAAAAGGAAATCGGAGAGGATGGGGTAAGGCCAAAGTGCGCATTAAAAAAGTGCCTAATCTGTCTATAACGAAGGTACTCACGAAGAGGAACATCAAATAACACGCGCAGCATATCAAAGGTAATGTAAGATTCTCCTCTTTTGAAATCAGATAATCTGATAAAAGATCGATCATACCACCAACGAAACATGATTAGATAATTTAACTGAATACTCACACAATTTATTTTATGAAGATTTTCATTAAAGAAAAAAACAGCTGTGTTTTAACTACCAATGGTTAACACTTCACAAAATATATTTAAAATAGAGGACCACATTTTTGTCTTCATTTTCACTTTTGGCCTTCCTGTATAAGTTAGTTTTTCATCAGGCAGTTTGGTCACAGGAAACACTTGTAATTTGGCACCCAACATGTAAAAATGTTTTTTATTATTTTCCTCTTTGCTATAAATTTCCTTGGTTTGGCCACATGATATACAGTATCTGGTGCTACATCTACCCCACAATAAAAGAAAAAAACCCAAAAACAAATTCTATTATTTTAATTATATTTCATTGGGAGATAACTATTAATTTTCAGGTCACTCAAGAAGAGACGTGGACATCCATTGAAGTTTGACAAGAAGCAGTTTAACCTTATATTGCACAAACAGAGAGAAAATGCCACCAAACTATGTCACTATATTGTTGCCTTTCCCTTTTCACTCGATGCTGCTTGTGATATATTGATGTTGCTTCAAATACAAAAATATCAACATTAGCTTGCACTTTCTATTTTCAAACTGGTGAAAAAAAAATTATGAATAACAATCTTAAAATTCCATTAGCATGACATCAATTACCCTCACAGTATTTTAATCTAAACATTTTTAGATATTTTATTAAATCAATTTTAGTATGGAAGTTTTTTTTACGTGAACAAACCTCACTTTAACCTTATAAAAGCCATAGAGCAAAAATATTTCTACCAATTTCCCTATTTTTTTCATATACAAATATTTATCTTTCATAAAACTAATGCATAAAAAACAAAATATAAATATTCAGATAGACATATTCATTAAATCAATGTATATGTTTTTTAAAACTATGACCATTATAATTTATATCCTTCATAATCCATATTTATTTTCCATAAACATTAGCTATTATGATGAACAAACTTTAGACATTACTGCATATTATAAATATATATGTTTGCGTGACACATAAAGAAACATAAAACCACTGAAATCTCAGAAGAGTAGTGATGCAAATCTTAAAGGATGACAATTTTTTCTAGTTTCAATTCAATGAAGCATACAGTCTTCAGTGCTTTTTTAGAGTCAATGTCAAATATTTTAGCTCTGAGGATCTAGACGCTAAAGAGAAGTGGTTTTATTCCATCTATTTAAAATAATTCACAGGGTTGAATGATTTCAAACTGCCCTTCACACAGTTTAAACATCTGCATTCTAAAACTTTAGAGGGCAGGAACACCATTTATTTTCAGTTAAGTATATCCCTTCTAATGTAATTTCCTTTAAACATAATATTAATTTGTGTATGGGAATATAAGGTCTTTTTGATGTAGGTGGAAACAATCGACTAAAAGTAAGTATTTTTTCTGTGTAAATGTTTATAAAGCTTGTTTGGATGTATAGTTTGTAATATATATTATGATATAAACTCTGATAAAGTTTTGTGAAAATAATGTAAGTGTATGGGTCTGCAGAAGTAGAGAATGCTTTTTGAGCACAGTAATGTGTTCAAATGCAAAGTTCAATCATTTGTGGCTTGGCCAATCTTTTAAGAATCGTGGAATCTCTGAATCTGAAAATCAGGACAATTCTCCAAAATGTGTGCAACATTATACAAAATAGTTGTCAGAACTGGTGGCACTATAAGACAAAATAAGGGTACTCAGGCAAAAACAGAAGCAGATATATGGCTGATATAGCCACTTTTAAAGAGAAATTTGTACCAGGGATAGATAATAAGATGGGACCTGGAGACACTGACATTCAAACATAATGTGAGGTAACAGCAACAACAGCCCAAGTTGCTTTCTCACAAATGTTATCCGAGATGCTAAGTCAGAAAGAGGGAACGTGGTAGAAATCCTGGAATATTCAGAAGAGTACAAATGTAAATGTGGAGGTAAATTGGCTATTTTAAGGTTATGGTACTTTGAAGGATATGAACTTTTGCCTTTGGTATCATTTTTTGCAATGTAATAGTTTTGTGGCGAATTTGGCATAACAGGGGTTAAATGCACAGGTGCATAACTTTAGATATACCTATGTTTTCTACTTGCCAGCTATCGATCTCCGGGACCTGGCTATGCGGTAACTGGAAGTGACGTAAGAGCTGGAACTGGAAGTGACACAGTGGACGTGACCATGGTTTGGTGATGGGGTGAGAGACCAGTGTGACCACTATACACTATTGCCTAACACTACTTTAACCACCTCCTGCCAGCCGTTGTATATAAATGGCCGGATGGTGGCAGTGCAGGGGTGGGTGGCCGTTTATAAATGGCCTCCCTGTCCCCTGCTTGTGCGCGCTCCCTAGGAGCGCGTAGCACTGCGATCCGGTGATTGGCCAATCAGTGATCGCATGAAGAGTAGTGAGCAAGCTGTCACTTCTGACATCATTGCTTACTATGTGTGAAATCTGTGAATGATCACAGAAGTCACATGGTACAAAGCTACTGACAGCAGCCTTGTACCATGTGACAAGCTGTGACCAATCACAGCTCACACAGTATTTCTTAATGGCTGCAAGAATGCAGCTAGAGAGACGGAGAAATGATTGCTTTTACAACCTTTATGGGTGTAAAAGCAATCAGTGTAAAAAAAAATTGTGTAAAAAAAAAAAAAAAATTGTAAAAAAAAAATGTTTTAAATTATAATTTTTGGTTATAAATTAATTTGGGTTATTTTGTTTTTTACTAAAAATATTACTGAATAAATTTCTGCCAACATTTATGATGAAATATTATTTATTTGCAAAATGTTATAAGAAAAACACTTTTTTTCAAAATTTTTGGACTTTTTCATTTATATAGCAAAAAAAATAAAAATCCCAGTGGTGAATAAATACCACCAAAATAAAGCTTTATCTGTCTCAAAAAAATGCTAAAAATTTCATATGGGTACAGTGTTGCATGACCACGTAATTGTCATTCAAAGTGTGATAGTGCTGAAAGCTGAAAATTGGCCTGGACAGGAAGGGGGTAAAAGTGTCCGTACTTGAAGTGGTTGAATGGGAGATGAGCCTTACATATTGTATAAAGTGGCATTTTAATCAATAAACATGATTGTTGATGGTTTTACTTCCTTATACTCTTTGGTGATTTATGAACTGGATGGAGGAGTGACCCAGTGAAACTTCATCCCAGGAATCTTTGTTAATTTACACAAGTGTTTTATGCCAGTTTCATGATGTGATGGGTGGCATATTAACCAAGTGAGTTTCTTCCTGTAGGGGGAGGTATCTCACATGCACGTGTGGTAACTAAAGAAAACTTCTAGTGGACTTGGTTACTTTTTTCCTGCACAATGTATGGCCTTTTTTTCTCACTTATTTTTTATTAAAATTGTTCATGTTTACATAGCATTGAAAAAGGCAGTGATATGAAACATTTCATTACCAAATAGTTACACATAAGTTTCCAATACATAAAGACATTTAGACATATCATATGAGAGAAGGGAGGAGGGTTAGGAGTAACCCCAGCTCCCATTAGCTTTAAGGCAGAGGGTACATTAAGGCCGTTATTCAAGAGAACAAAGGTTGCCTGAGGTGTCCCCCACTGTAGGGTGGGGCACCGACAGGAACAGATCATTGATCTAGATGAGAGTGACTGACTGGGGTCATATGTGGGGAATTCAGGAAAGTGGGAAGCTTCTAGGGTCGTGAGACCACCCTATCCATTTTTCATGGAACTTCACGATCATCAAATGTGCTTAGGCAAACATAAATTCATTCAAGAGGTTAATTACCATTTGTATGGTGGGCGGGGAAGGTTTCTTCCAGTTATGGGCTATGGACAGTCTGTTAGCTATGACTATATGTTTGACAAGAGAGCGAGTTGGAGGGGGCCAGGCACTTAGACCCACACCCAAGAAGGCCATCTGAGGACTTAGTTGGACTGAGCATCCTGTCGTTGTGTGGAGGAGGTGATTTACGTCAGTCCACAGCTTCTAGAGTGGCGGACAAGACCACCAGATATGGATCAAGGATCCTTCCAGATCACAATTTCTTCAGCATTTGGGTGAGGTGGAGGGAAAGATTTTAGCCAACCTGGTGGGGGTGTAGTACCATAGGTAGAAGATTTTCATAGTCGATTCCCAATGAGAAAAATTCCTGGAGAATAAGCGGGGGTTGTGTAGCACCTGGTGTCAAAAGGATGGTGGCATGTAGAAGTCCTATGTCCATTCCCAGAACTTGATGGTGTTGTTTTTGAAAGTAGTGGGCAGAGTTTTGAAAAGATTGTAGATGAAGGAGAGACCTTTTAGCTTTGATTGACGGGAAGTGTAGAAATGAATGAGGTTGTCGGCAAGATGAGTAGCAGACCATATTATTGGTGCGAGGATATTCTGTATGTGGAGGTAGAGATAGAAATCTTGTTTTTGGATCTGGAAAGTGGCAGACAGGGTTTGGAAGGTTTGAAGACACTAGTGTGAGTACAGTTGACCTATAGATGTTACCCCTTTGGTGGTCCAGACATGTGTAGGTAGGTTTGGGGATATTACTGTCAAGGACATCAATGGTAGATGTTCTAGTATTCGTGAGGATATACCTTTATTTGATTGTGGAATAGAGCACCATACTCTCATCATAGCTTTGATAGTGTCCAGGAAAAAGTGGGGTGCGTGAGGATGGAGCCACAAGGCACTTGTGGTTCCACAGGTTGTAGAGTGCTTTCAATCTGCTTCCAGTTGTTAGAGATTTCTGGGTTCCATCAGGCTTTAGTTTGATCAAGAATGGCGACTTTATAGTAGGTTTTGAGGTCCTGTGCTCCCATTCCTCCAATCTTGGTTGGGAGATTGTCAGGGTTCTGTCCACAGCAGAAGTTCTAGGGGAACCTGGCACTCCTGCCAGTACCCTGCATGGCCGCAGAAGTGCACATTGGCTAAGATCCATGTGCATTGGCACACGGACGCGAGCCAGAACATGCATGCGCACTGGCGCATAGTTGCGCACGCATCGGCTCAGTTTGGTGTCAGATGGCCTTTATAAGGAGGCTCATCACTCCCTCAAGTTGCAGATTGATCTCTGGCTCCCCAGTACCATTGTCTGTGTTCCTTTGCTATAGTGATTTCATGTTGCTGCCCCGGCTTGCTCTTGGACCTGTGTTCTCTGCCTGACTCCTGACCTGACCCTGGCTTCTCTCCCGCTCCTCTGTGTATTACCCCAACTATTCTACTGACTATGTCTGCTCCAATCTCCACCGGCACTTGACCTTGGCTTTGAACTGACTATCCTGTGGTCCTCTGTTACCCTGAAGGCTTGCATACCTCTCACAGATGCCACCTGTCTGCAGACTCCATTCCAGTACATCAGCTGTGCTCCTGGCTGTACCTCTGACCAGCACTCCTACAGGCGACTTGTGCTACTTTGGGCCCGACTCCTGATGTCCCATATCCAGGGGAGTCTGGAACTTAGCCCCAAGGGAAGCCCTCTCTCCCTTGGCCTCCATCACCAGGTACGTGATAAATCAACCAGCCAGTATGTCTGAGGCCTAGAGAGGCGCTTCCGCATTAGAGGCCCTGTACCAACAGATGACGGCTCTTACACAAACAGTTAAAGATCTGCAGGAAGGATACTTTCAGCTGGAAGGACATCTTCACTCCCTCACTACTTCTGTGACTTCTGCAGACCAGAATACTTCTGTCAGTTCTAACCCTATAGTCACACCTGCCAGTTCGCCTCCTGCTGCTACACCTGCTGTGGTGTTACCACCTCCTGAGCCCAGGGTCCCCACTCCTGAATGATTCCTCGGGGACCGAAATAAATTCAGAGCCTTTAAAAATGCTTGTGAGCTGTATTTTGTCCTGCAACCAAGGACTTTTTCACTTGAGGCAGTCAAGGTTGGGTTCATTATCTCCCTTTTGTCTGATAAACCTCAATCATGGGCACACAGCCTGCTGGAACAAAAGAACCCAGCACTCAACTCAGTGATCACATGTTTTGAAGCCATGACTGCCCTTTATGATGATCCCCAGAGGACCTCCACTGCTGAGTCTGCCCTCCATGCTCTACAACAAGGTTGGCGGCCTGCGGAGGACTCTATTATGGTATTCCGCAAATGGTCAGCTGATACCGGCTGGAACAACGCAGAGTTAAAATACCAGTTCTGTCTAGGCCTGTCCGAATCCCTCAAGGTCGAATTAGCTAGGGTGGAAGTTACCTCCTCCTTGCAGAACCTTATTCAGCTCTCTACCCAGTTGGATCAATGACCAAAGGAAAGATGTTCTGAATGTACTCAGACCTTTCGACCCTCGTGGGTTCTGCCAAGGATTCCAGGACCAGCGGCTCCTGCCCCTGCTCCTCAGCCCATCTGCACTTCTAAAGTAGAACCAATGCTAATTGGCCTTCTCCAACCTGCTCTAACTCCAGAAAAAAGGCTACGCAGACGGCAAGGCAACCTATTTCTTTACTGTGGGGCCATGGGCCATTTCTTGAGCAACTGCTCAGTGCGACCAAGATAGTCCAGCCAGCCCCATCCTTCGTATCTCCAGTTATCCAGAACTTTAACCACCCATGTTATTCTCCCTGTATCATTGCAGGTGGTTGGAAGGGAAGTCAAGTTGATTCAGGAGCCTGTAGCTGTTTCTTGGACATCAACCTTGCCCAGGACTTACATATTCCTCTTCATCCAAAGAAACAAAGACTTGATGTATTACTAGCAGATGGCACTATTCTTAGCTCAGGACCTGTTACCTAGCAAACCATTCCCGTCCTAGCAACAACTGACTCCAGCCACCAAGAGTTCATCTGTTTTGACGTCATCAGATCCCCCATGTTTCCAGCCATCCTAGGAATGCCCTGGTTGCAAGCCCACAACCCACAAATCAACTGGCACTAGAAAGAAGTCACCTTTCCATCAAGATATTGTGTTCAGCACTGTGGCGCATCCACATTCACCAATTTTCCCGTGTGCCTCAGTTCAACCTACACCAGATGCCAGTCAATCTGTTCCCCCTACCTACCATGACTTCCTTGATGTGTTCAATAAAAAAAAGGCAGATACATTGCCATCTCATAGATCTTATTACTGCTCAATTCAACTGCTTCCAGGGGCAGAAATACAGTTTGGGTGAATTTTCCCTTTGTCCGAACTTGAACTGGAAGCCCTCCGGTAATACTTAGATGAGAACCTCGCCAAAGGATTCATCCGCCCCTCTTCCTCAGGTGCCGGGGCTGGTATTTTCTTTGTTGAAAAGAAAGATCAGTCTCTCAGACCTTGCATCGATTACAGAGAACTCAACAGAATTACAATCAAGAATCGGTATCCTCTTCCTCTTGTGCCCGAGTTATTTCAGAGGTTTCGACAGCCCAAGTGTTCACTAAATTAGACTTACAGGGGGCCTACAATTTACTCCACATAAGGGAAGGCGATGAGTGGAAAACCACCTTCAGAACACGCTTTGGACATTTCGAGTACCTTGTGATGCTGTTTGGACTATGCAATGCCCCTGCAACATTTCAACACTTCGTAAACGACATTTTTAAGGAATATTTCTATCTCTTCTTGATTGTCTATTGAATGATATCCTAATTTTCTCTACCTCACTGGAACTCCACCGAGACCATGTTAAAAAAGTACTGACTACTCTGAGGACGCATGGTCTGTAAGCAAAGGCGGAGAAGTGCGAGTTTGAGAAGCAGCCTATCAAGTTCCTAGGGCTCATAATTTCCACTGAAGGAATCTCCATGGACCCTCAGAAAGTCTCTGCCATTTTGGATTGGCCTGCACCTTCTGACAGGAAAGGGGTCCAAAGATTTGTAGGCTTTTCCAATTTCTACCGAAAATTTATCAAATGCTTTTCAACCATCATTGCCCCTATTACCCAACTCACTCGCCAGCATACATGTTTCTGCTGGAGCCAGGAAGCACAAAAAGCATTTGAGCAATTAAATAATCAATTCACCTCTGATCCTGTGTTAAAACATCCGGGAACCAACACTTCCCATCATCTTGGAGCTTGACGCATCAGAGGTTGCAACAGGAGCCGTGCTCTCTCAACGCCCTCTGCAAAGCCCTGAAAGTGGAACTCTGCCTATCATCTGCTTACCACCCTCAAAGTAATGGGCAAATGGAGCAAACAATCCATACTTTAGAGCTATACTTACGGTGCTTCTCAGCTTTTTCCCAAGATGATTGGGCATCCCTACTCCCATTGGCGGAATTTGCCTACAACAACTCAATCCATTCAGCTACGAATCAATCACCATTTTGGAACAAATTATGGATTCCACCCTTCCTGTCTACCGGATATCATACCTGAAGCTTCAGTACTCACAGTACAGGACAGACTCTCCATGATACAAGACAACTATCAAGCTCTCCAAGAGTCTATACAAAGATCTCAGGTAGACTATAAGAAGTACTTTGACAGAAAACAGAGGGGAAACCCCTCTCTGAAGGCTGGAGACAAAGTTTGGCTGTCAACAGCCAATCCGAAACTTCCTTGCTCATCACGAAAGTTGCGACCAAGGTACATTGGCCCTTTCCAAATCAAACGCGAAATTAATCCAGTAGCATATAAGCTATCTCTTCCTGAATCATACAGGAGTCATTTAGTCTTCCACGTCTCCCTGCTCAAGCCAGCTGTTCCTGATCCATTTCCAAGAAGGGGTACCCACCTTAAGAAAGTTCCTGGGAACCCAAGGGCAATGTACATGCCCCCATACTTCTCCAAGAGTTCTGTTCCAAATATCCAGAAAAGATGCCCCAAGTGGGCATCCAGAGGCTGCACTTTAGGGGGGGGGCACTGTCAGGGTTCTGTCCACAGCAGAAGTTCTAGGAGACCTGGCACTCCTGCCAGTACCCTGCATGGCCACAGAAGTGCACGTTGGCGAAGATCCATGCGCATTGGCACACGGACGCAAGCCAGAACACGCATGCACACTGGTGCATAGTTGCGCACCCATTGGCTCAGTTTGGCACCAGACAGCCTTTATAAGGAGGCTCATCACTCCCTCAGTTGCTGGTTGAGCTCTGACTCCCCAGTACCATTGTCTGTGTTCCTTTGCTATAATAATTTCCTGTTACTGACCCGGCTTGCTCTTGGACCTGTCTTCTCTGCCTGACTCCTGACCTGACCCTGGCGTGGCTAACGGATACTCTCTCCCGCTCCTCTGTGTATGACCCCGGTTATTTTACTGACTACATATGCTCCAATCTCTACCTGGCACTTGACCTTGGCTTTGAACCGACTATCTTGTGGTCCTCTGTTTCCCTGAAGGCTTGCATACCTCTCACAGGCGCCACCTGTCTGCAGACTCTATTCCAGTGCATCTGCTGTGCTCCTGGGTGTACCTCTGACCAGGTGACCTGTGCTACTTTGGGCCCGACTCCTGCTGTCCCATATCTAGGGGAGTCTGGAACTTAGCAGCAAGGGAAGCCCTCTCTCCATTGGCCTCCATCACCAGGTACGTGATAGAGATATAAAAAAGACTGATGTATACAGGGTCATTTATGTTCCCAGATCAAGGAGTTTAGGATTTTTTGTATTTTGTTGTGATAGGAGAGTATAGGGACCGGGAGAGTTCTGAAGGTATAAAACGTGTGGTAGGAGGAACATTTTAGTGAGTGCTATTCGTCCTGCCCATGAGGTTTTAGTCCTTTTTAGGTTGGAGATAATTTGTTGTAGTTTCGTGTTCAGGAGTTCCACGTTGGCACGCAATAGAGCAGAGGAGGGGGAGGTTAATTGTATCCCTAGATATGACAACATTGAGTTGTGTGCCCATGAGAAATGCGCTTTCTGTGAGATCTCGTCTTTGATGGCGTGAGTAAGGTGGATGCCAATCATTGCTGATTTAGAGTGATTACCCTTATAAAGTGGGACTCATCCAAATTCTGCTAGTATCTGAAGTAACGCAGACATAGATTGGGAAGGGTTGGATAAATAGACAATAATCAGTGATCTGCGTATAGGCTTATTTTATGATAAACAGACCCTATATTAACTCCAGTGATTAGTGCATTGGCTCTGATTGTGGCAGCAAGGGGTTCGATTACCATAGCAAAGATAAGTGGGGATAATGTGCAGCCTTGCCTCATACCATTAGTGATATGTAGTAAGTCTGATAGATAGCCCCCTGTCCAGATTTTAGCTGTGGGAGAGGAATAGTGGCCCATATTGGCCTGAAGGAAGGTACCCGTCAGCCCAAACTTTATCAGGACTTGCTCCAGGTACTTCCAATGCACCCTAAAGAATGCCTTCTCTGCATCCAAAGAGATGAAAAGAGAAGGCATCCGACAATGTTCAGTCCACTGAAGTAGGTCTATAAACCTGCATGTGCCATCCAAGGCTTGTCTGTTGGGGATGAACCCGACTTGATCAGGGTGTATCAAGGACAGGATGTGGGTAGCCAGGTGGGAGGCTAAGAGTTTCACGTAGAGTTTCAGGTGGTGTTGAGTAATGAAATAGGTCGGTAGTTATCAGGGTCATCAAAACCTTTGCCTGCTTTGGGGATGGTAATTATGAGAGCTTCCAGGATTCTGAAGGAATTTCACCAGTCACCATAAATCTATTTAGGGAGATGCATAGATGGGGAGCTAATAGTTCTGCAAAGATCTTGTAGTATTCATTGCAAAACCCTTCTGGCCCCAGGCTTTTGTGTAGAGGTAGGGATTTAATGGCTGCTCAAAGCTCATGTTATGTGAAAGGCCTGGCTAATTGGTCGCATCAAGCGGGGGTCAATGAGGGTAGCTGAATTGCGGATAAAAAGGACTGAATGGTCGAGTCTGGGGGTGTCGCAGATAGGGTGGTAATTAGAGATGAGCGAATCGAACCAGGCGAACCGGAATTCGAGTCGAATTTCAGGAAATATTCATATTTCTATTTGTATCTATTTGTATCTATTTGTTTCCATAAATGGATCCATTTATGGAAACAAATAGATACAATGTTTCAACCGCTGTATGGAAGGAATGTCCCAGAACTGTCATAAATAGTCTATTTCTGACAGTTCTATGACATTCCCTCCATACAGCGGTTGAAACAGCTGTATGGAGTGAATGTCCCAGAACTGTCAGAAATAGACTATTTCTGACAGTTCTGGGACTGTCCTTCCATACAGCGGTTGAAACATTGTATCTATTTTTTTCCATAAATGACATTCTGCAAATACACTTAGAGGAGCGCTGCAGATACACTTTTTGCCGGCTTGGAATTATTCTTATTTTCATCCTACTTCTTCTTTTTCTTCTTATGAGGATGAGGATGAAGAAGAAGAAGTAGGATGAAAATAAGATTAATTCCAAGCCGGCAAAAAGTGTATCTGCAGCGCTCCTCTAAGTGTATTTGCAGAATGTCATTTATGGAAAAAAATAGATACAATGTTTCAACCGCTGTATGGAAGGACAGTCCCAGAACTGTCATAAATAGTCTATTTCTGACAGTTCTATGACATTCCCTCCATACAGCGGTTGAAACCGCTGTATGGAGTGAATGTCCCAGAACTGTCAGAAATAGACAGAAACTGTCACAGAACTGTCCTTCTTCTCATCCTTCTCCTTCTTCTCATCCTTCTTCTCATCCTTCTTCTCATCCTTCTCCTTCTTCTCATCCTTCTCCTTCTTCTCATCCTTCTCCTTCTCCTTCTTCTCATCCTTCTCCTTCTTCTCATCCTTCTTCTCATCCTTCTCCTTCTTCTCATCCTTCTCCTTCTCCTTCTTCTCATCCTTCTCCTTCTCCTTCTTCTCATCCTTCTCCTTCTCCATCTTCTCATCCTTCTCCTTTTCCTTCTTCTCATCCTTCTCCTTCTGCTTCTCCTTCTCCTTCTTCTCATCCTTCTCCTTCTTCTCATCCTTCTCCTTCTTCTCATCCTTCTCCTTCTCCTTCTTCTCATCCTTCTCCTTATTCTCATCCTTCTCCTTCTTCTCATCCTTCTCCTTCTTCTCATTCTCATCCTTCTCCTTCTTCTCATCCTTCTCCTTCTCCTCATCCTTCTCCTTCTCCTTCTTCTCATCCTTCTCCTTCTCCTTTTTCTCATCCTTCTCCTTCTTCTTCTCATCCTTCTCCTTCTCCATCTTCTCATCCTTCTCCTTCTCCTTCTTCTCATCCTTCTCCTTCTCCTTCTTCTCATCCTTCTCCTTCTCCATCTTCTCATCCTTCTCCTTCTCCTTCTTCTCATCCTTCTCCTTCTTCTCATCCTTCTCCTTCTCCTTCTCCTTCTTCTCATCCTTCTCCTTCTTCTCATCCTTCTCCTTCTTCTCATCCTTCTCCTTCTCCTTCTTCTCATCCTTCTCCTTCTCCTTCTTCTCATCCTTCTCCTTCTTCTCATCCTTCTCCTTCTTCTCATCCTTCTCCTTCTCCTTCTTCTCATCCTTCTCCTTCTTCTCATCCTTCTCCTTCTTCTCATCCTTCTCCTTCTTCTCATCCTTCTCCTTCTCCTTCTTCTCATCCTTCTCCTTCTTCTCATCCTTCTCCTTCTCCTTCTTCTCCATCTTCTCATCCTTCTCCTTCTCCTTCTTCTCATCCTTCTCCTTCTCCTTCTTCTCATCCTTCTCCTTCTTCTCATCCTTCTCCTTCTCCATCTTCTCATCCTTCTCCTTTTCCTTCTTCTCATCCTTCTCCTTCTGCTTCTCCTTCTCCTTCTTCTCATCCTTCTCCTTCTTCTCATCCTTCTCCTTCTTCTCATCCTTCTCCTTCTCCTTCTTCTCATCCTTCTCCTTCTTCTCATCCTTCTCCTTCTCCTTCTTCTCATCCTTCTCCTTCTTCTCATCCTTCTCCTTCTCCTCATCCTTCTCCTTCTCCTTCTTCTCATCCTTCTCCTTCTCCTTCTTCTCATCCTTCTCCTTCTTCTCATCCTTCTCCTTCTTCTCATCCTTCTCCTTCTTCTCATCCTTCTCCTTCTCCTTCTTCTCATCCTTCTCCTTCTTCTCATCCTTCTCCTTCTCCTCATCCTTCTCCTTCTCCTTCTTCTCATCCTTCTCCATCTTCTCATCCTTCTCCTTCTCCTTCTTCTCATCCTTCTCCTTCTCCTTCTTCTCATCCTTCTCCTTCTTCTCATCCTTCTCCTTCTCCTTCTTCTCATCCTTCTCCTTCTTCTCATCCTTCTCCTTCTCCTCATCCTTCTCCTTCTCCTTCTTCTCATCCTTCTCCTTCTTCTCATCCTTCTCCTTCTTCTCATCCTTCTCCTTCTCCTTCTTCTCATCCTTCTCCTTCTCCTTCTTCTCATCCTTCTCCTTCTTCTCATCCTTCTCCTTCTTCTCATCCTTCTCCTTCTCCTTCTTCTCATCCTTCTCCTTCTTCTCATCCTTCTCCTTCTTCTCATCCTTCTCCTTCTTCTCATCCTTCTCCTTCTCCTTCTTCTCATCCTTCTCCTTCTTCTCATCCTTCTCCTTCTCCTTCTTCTCATCCTTCTCCTTCTCCTTCTTCTCATCCTTCTCCTTCTCCTTCTCCTTCCTCATCTCCAAGGGCATTTAAATTAAAGGTACAGTGTTCTGCACTAATTTAAAGGCTCTCTGAAGCCTAGAAACCCTTTTTATAAGTCATCTTCGTAGCGAAGAAATTCGCATCGAATCGAATTTCACACTGGAATTCGCCGAATCAGCCGAATCGAATTTTTGAGAAATTCGCTCATCTCTAGTGGTAATGTTGTAGAGTTTGAGATGTCAATAGGATTAATACATCGTTTGCCTTGCGGATTTGTGTATGGCCTTTTTTCTATGAACTGTACCCCATATGCACTTTAATGGTATTGAGGTTTTGTGATAAGAATAAGTCACAGCAGTTGATTTACTAAAGGCGAATAGACTGTGCACTTTGCAAAGTGCAGTTGCACTCTGCAAGAGCAGTTGCTCCAGAGCTTAGTAAATAAGGTAAAGATTCACTTTGCAAAGAATACCCAATCACATGCAAGGAAAAATAGAAAAAACTACATTTTTGCTTGCACATTATTGGATAATGGAGGTCCGTAGAGCTTCTGCTCATTTACTAAGCTCTGGAGCAACTGCTCTTTGCAAAGTGCACAGTTTATTTGCCTTTAGTAAATCAACCCCTATAACTTTCAGACAGACCAAATAATATACACAGATTTGGGTTATTTTTACCAAAGCAATGTAGCAGTATACATTCTGGCCAAAATGTGTGAAGAAAAAGTACTTATTTGCTAAATTTTATAACAGAAACAAAGAAAATATTTTATTTATATATAGCACAACAAATAAAAAACCCAGTATTGATTAAAGCTCTATTTCTGTGAAAAAAGGACAACAATTTCATATGGGTACAGTGTTGCATAACTGAATAATTGTCATTCAAAGTGTGAGAGCACTGGAAGGTGAAAATTACTCTGGGAAGGAAGGGGTTATAAGTGCCCAGTAGGCAAGTAGTTAGACTGTCACCTTTAAAAAAAATTACTCTTCTGTTACCAACAGCACTAGAATCAAAAAGCCAATCCTACTGCTAAACCTGCCCTGAATGAGCCCTCTTAAATCTCAGTACACTGAATCAAAGAACCAAACTACAGCCAAAACAGCCCTGAATGAGTCCTCTTACATTTCAGTAACTGACACTTACTGACTAACCTGCACCAGTAATGCCTTATGTGCAGATACATGTATGTGTACACGAAAGTCAGGAAAGCCATAGATAAGGAAAATGCATTTTTAGGATTTTTCTGAAGAATTTTACTAATAAAACATACTAGCTGCAATTAAACAGAAGTGCATCATGTGTAAAGATTGTTGTGGATGTGGAGTCTTGGAAGGTGTCTAAAAAAGAAAAGAAAAATCATGAAGTTTGTCTATGTTACCCATTACAAAGGCCAAGTGTGTGTGTGGTGTATTGGTGTGAAGGATAAGCACTTACAGTTAGATGAGCTGATCTAATCTGGTGGTGCTGTGGTGGTGTCTGTAAAGCCATACAGCTACTTTCTCATCTTGTAGAATTTGCTTGGGAAGAAGAAACAAAAACATTAGCTTGATATGACATGACCTCCGACTCCCCACACCCAAGTTCCCTTCCCCACAGTAACAGTTGCATAAAAATAGACATTCGAAAACAAATGTCTATGCATACAAGAGGACAGAGCTGCAAGAAAACGGATCCAATCCAGATGGACTGGAGGCAGTGCCAATGGCTGGTCAATAGTGGGTGGCTTCAGTCTGGGAAAGCCTAACAGAACAAAAATAGAGAAAGAGAAAAGCAAACTGCAAAGCAGATAATTTTCTTATGAAAGCACACCACAAAAACATTTTCTAATTGCTTACTGGATTGAAGCCAAAGGGAATGCTTCAGGAGTTGCGGCAGACAGAAAGGCCATAGTTCTTGATGGTAGCGGCAGTGGTGGCACTGTCGTATGGGAGCTAGCGTGATTGGGAGTACACAGTCCAGAGAAATTTCAATCCACCAGCACAAAGAAAAAAAGACTAAAAGGGGCTGGCCAAAAACACGGAACTAAGTGCACACAAAATGCCTAAAATAATCTCACTGGTGGCAGCAGTTTAGTAGTAGAGAAATTCACAATCACACATACACTATAGTTGAATGGCAACTACAATGTGGTCGCCCAGTCCTGGGAGGGAGTCTATTGATGTCTTCCCGTGATTGTGCTTCCTACGTGCTCCCTGGAGCATGCAACCAGAAGTGTCCATGATTGCTATGTCCCTTGGACACAACTCATCACGGATTAGGGTAATCAATTAAAGCAGCCCTTTACCACATGATCACTATGTCCAATGACAAGCAATCACATACACTATATTGCTAAAAGTAGTAAGAGCAGACAAAGCAATATGTTTCCCTAGTAAAGCACATGCAGCACACATAGTACAACAGCACACATCACACAGTTAACCCTTTGATCGCCCCAGATGTTAACCTCTTCCTGCCCAGTGAAATTAGTACAGTGTCAGTGCTTTTTATTAGCACTGATCACTGTGTTAGTGTCACTGGGGATGTCAGTGGCAGTTAGTGAGTTCCCCCAGTGTCAAAATGCCCGCTACAGTCCCGTAGTCCCGCTACATGTCGCTGACCACCGCCATTACTAGTATAAAAAATAAATAAATAAAAATTCCAGTATATACACCGCCATTTATAGACACAATAACTTTCACGTAAACCAATTAATTTACATGTATTGGGATTTTTTTTAGCAAAGACATGTAGCAGAATACAATTTGGCCTAAATTTATGATGCAATTTGATTTGTAAAAATTTTTTTACTGGATATGTTTTATAGTCAAAAACATTGTTTTTTTTTAAAATGTCGGTCTTTTTTTGTTTATATCGCAAAAAATAAAAAACCACAGAGGTGATCAATTACCACCAAAGAAAGCTCTATTTGTGGAAAAAAATGACATACTGTCAATTCAATTTGGTTGCAGCATTGCATGACCACGTAATTGTCACAAAACATGGCCTGGTCAGGAAGGGGGGTAAATCCTCTGGAGGGCAAGTGGTTAACAATGAAACAAACCCATCCAACACCAGTAAACAGAAGACGCCGCAAAAGTTAAGATATACTGTACAGTACATTAACCAAAACACCTAACTAGCAATCTAACTATAATACAATGATGATATATGTATACACAATAGGGAACAAAGATAAACAGGGTAAGACAGGAGCTGCAAGGAGATGGATAGGGAAGGAGGAAAGAACTGGCATCAGGAACAAGGGGAGCAGATATGAAGTAGCAGGGCACAGAATACAGGTAATGGAACAAAATCACAGCAGAAATCAGGATTACGGTCAAAGCAGTACATTGATAAACGGGCAGACAGCATACTGTTATATTATTATATTATTAAGTTATGCATTATTTTAGTAGTGAAAACATTCTTTCATGTTTCAGCTGTCAACGGGATTACCCACGGACAGCTGAATGTAAAAAGAATTGCCCAGCATTGCCTGCAATCAAAAAATAAAAATAAAAACGCATGGGTTTGGGGAGTGCCCCCCAAAATCCATACCAGACCCTTATCCGAACATCCAGCTCAGCAGGTCAGGAAAGGCGTCATATGACGTCCTCCCATTCTAACTGTGCATGCGCGGGACACAGCGGATCACCGATCCACAGAAAGAGCCGAAGATGTTGGCTCGGTCATGTGATCAGCTGTGTCCAATCACAGCTGATCACATGTAAACAGGGAAATGCTGGTTATCGGCATTTCTCTCCCCACGAGCTGTCACGCTGACAGCTCGAGAGGAGAGGAAAGCCGGTAATCGGCATTCCTCGGAGGGAACATGTACACTGATCATTAGAGTACTGATGATCAGTGTGCCCTGATGATCTGTGTAGCCCCAGCAGCGCCATCTGTCAGTGTCCATCAGTGCCAGCTCTCAGTGCTCATCCATGCCACCTGTCAGTGCCACATCAGTGCCACATTTCAGTGCCCATCAGTGCCACATCAATGCCACATATCAGTGACCATCTGAGCTGCCTTTCAGTGTCATGCATCAGTGCCAGTCAGTGCCACCTATCAATGCCAGTCAGTGCTGCCAATCAGTGCCACCTATCAGTGCCATATATGAGTGCGGCCTTTCAGTGCCCATCAGTGATGCCTGTCAATGCCCATCTGTGCCACCTACCAGTGCCTCCTCATCAGTGCCCATCAGTGCCACCTATCAGTGTCCATCAGTGGAGCCTATCAGTGCCCATCAGTGCAGCCTCATTAGCGCAAATCAGTGAAGGAGAAAAATCACTTATTTACAAAATTTTATAATAAAAACTAAGAAAAAACGTTTTTTTCTTTCAAAATTTTCTGTGGTTTTTGGTTTGTTTAAGAAAAAATAAAAAACCCAGAGGTGTTTAAATACCACCAAAATAAAGTTCTATCTGTCACAAAAAAATGATAAAAATTTCATATGGGTACAGTGTTGCATGACCGCGCAATTGTCATTCAAAATGTGACAGCGCTGAAAGCTAGAATTTGGTCTGGGCAGGAAGGGGGTATAAGTGCCCTGTAGGGTAGTGGTTAAAGAAGATCTATGTATTTCTTTTTTTAACACAAGGGCAGCCATAACACATCGTGCATGTTTTGTCACTTTTTTGTCATAATAATCTCAATGGACTATAAATCTAAGTTTTGAGATGTCTTTACCTGCCCTTCCATCTTTCATCTTCTACTGTGGACCTCCTGAGTCCTGACTAGAGTTTGGGGTGCTTTAAAATCATTATTGAAAATGACAGGCTTCCTTGAATTTACCCCCTTATGGCTTAACTCGGTATACCCGGAACTAGGCAAACTAAAGGGAATGGAGGAAAAGGGCATGTTCTGTCTTGCTCAATTGTAGATAGGCAATATATTGAAATCTTATGACCGATTATGATCTGCGTTCTTGCTGTCTCATAAACAATTTTATCAATACCTGCAACTCCAACATGTGCTTCAGACACAGAAACGCACTCGAGTGCTGCATAGGTCAGACTCCCCGTTAGTTACTGAACTGGTTTCTGCTACAGAGAAGAGAGGGTTTATCTCCTGTATATTTACATGGCTTTTCTCCTCCATTCAGGATTCCACTAAACATAGGAATAGGGTGGCTTGAACTGAGGATGCAGGAGAGATTAGTGGTGAGCATAGGGATATGGCCTTGGAATCAATTCCTTCCATTTCCCTGTCAGCCTCCCATAAACTATCCCAACTTTTTATACTACATCGGGCCTATAGAACCTCTATTAGATAAACTGTTTGATTGGAGTAGGAGAGATACACCTTTATGTCCTAAATGTTACTCACATAGAGGAAATTTCATTCATCCACCCAAAACTCACACACTACTGAACTAAGTTTGTACATAATATCTCTTTAGTTACTCAAATTACTATTCCCACTGACCCACTAGTGTGCTTACTGGGAGCTCTGCATTCCAAACTGTATCAACCTTGTACCTATATTATGACTTCCAATGTTCTGTTCTTAGCTAGAAAACTGATTGCTATATACTGGATGGCTCTCACTGCATTGACGGTGGAACAATGGGTAGAATATGTCAACTCTCTACTATTAAGAGAACACATAGCCTATCGTCACCACAATGCCATGCATAAATTTCAATTCGTTTGGCAAGGTGGCTAGATATCACCTTGCCCCACCACAGTTAGTGATGGATAGGTTTCTGCTAATCTGAGTACTGCTGATAATACTATAAACAATTATTTGCTCTAGTTAGAGCCACTTGCTGGAAACTGTTTAGTTACAATCATTTATGTTACTTGGAGCTCTTGTCCATAATATGCTTAGTATTGACACAGATCCAGATGTTCCACATTGGCTCACAATTGATATGATCCAAAAATATTTAGACAGTATAAAGGTGAATAAAGCACCTGGACTGGATGGCATACACCCACAGGTTCTTAAAGAATTGAGCTCTGTCATTCAAAGCCATTGTTTCTAATTTTTAGGGACTCTTTAATGACTGGCATAGTACCACTGGATTGGCGTAAGGCCAATGTGGTGCCAATATTTAAAAAGGGGTCAAAATCTTTACCAAGTAATTATAGACCTGTTAGTTTAACTTCTATAGTTGGGAAATACTGGAGAGTTTAATAAAAGACCACATAGATGAGTTCTTGCTGGAAAAAAAATATTTTAAGCAACAGACAGCATGGATTCCTGAAAGACAGAAGTTATCAAACAAATCTGATTTCTTTTTATGAGGAGGTGAGCAAAACCTTGGACAGAGGGGTGGCGGTGGACGTGATATACTTGGATTTTACAAAAGCGTTTGACACAGTTCCCCACACACGGCTAATGTGTAAGGTAAAGTCTACGGGATTGGAAAAATCCATATGTAAATGGATAGAAAACTGGCTAAAAGATTGTATTCAAAGAGTAGTAGTTAATGATTCATACTCTGGATGGTCTAGGGTTGTCAGTGGTGTACCCCAAGGTTCAGTGTTGGGACCCTTACTTTTTAATATATTTATAAACGATATAGGGTCTGAGATTAAAAATACCATTTCAGCCTTTGCAGATGACACCAAGCTGTGCAGTGGAATAATGTCTTTACAGGATGTCTTCAATTTACAAGCTGACCTCAATGCACTGTTTAATTGGGCAACTATGTGGCAAATGAGGTTTAATGTTGATAAATGTAAAGTTATGCACTTGGGGGCTAATAATATGCATGCATCATACATACTAGGGGGAGTACAACTGGGGGAATCAATGGTGGAGAAGGATCTGGGAGTTCTGGTAGATCACAAGCTAAATAATGGCATGCAATGCCAAGCAGCAGTTTCTAAAGCAAGCAAAATCCTCTCTTGTATTAAAAGAGGTATAGACTCCAGAGAGAGAGATATCATATTACCCTTGTACAAATCATTAGTAAGGCCTCATCTGGAATATGCAGTTTAGTTTTGGGCACCAATTCACAAAAAGAACATTGGGGAACTGGAGAAAGTACAGAGAAGGGCAGCCAAACTGATACGAGGCATGGAGGAGCTCAGCTATGAGGAAAGATTAGGGGAACTGAATTTATTCTCTCTTGAGAAGAGGTGATTAAGGGGGGATATGATCAACATGTATAAATACATCAGTAGTTCATACAGTGAACTCTGTGTAGTTATTTACCCTGAGGTCATCACAGAGGACAAGGGGGCACTCTTTACGTCTGGCGGAAAAGAAATGTAATCTGCCAACAAGGAAAGGTTTCTTCACAGTGAGAGCTGTGAAAATGTGGAATAGACTGTGATGATCATGGCGTCAGACCCCAGGCCTTCTCGCCAAACTCGTGACCGAAGGACTAGCCAATCTAAAACCGCGCTGTCACGTGCGTAACAATGCCACGCCCAGCTGCACCCTGCACACAGATTTTCCAGCTACTGGACCACAATCTGTGTATCTGCAGCCTGAGAGCGATTGTTACTGGGTCAGGTTAATTACGCAATTAAACCTTCACACTGCCACCACCTCCTTTTTGTACAGAGAAAGAGGAAGCTCTGCAATATTTGCTATAACACTATGATGTTTGAATAATCGTCGGTATACCACTGTCACCACTGGCAGAGATATACCGAAGTTTAAAACACACACATAATAGCGCTCTTCAGAGGCAGGAATTCATAGTTTGCATTAAAGAGCATTAGAAACAGTTCAACACTTTCAGAAAGTAAGATTTATTACTAAAAAGGTCAAAAGGGTGCAATAAAAATATTTACAGAAAAAGATGTAGCCAATATATATATAAATATACAGAAAGCAATAGCACAGCAAAGAGATAACAGAAAGGAGTTTAGAGGATTAAAGTACTTGCCGAATGTCCTGGTTTAAGCAGATCAGGTTTCATGAGCCAAAAGGATACCTTATCTCCCAACCTTAGTTCAGATGTTAAAAAAGGAGAATTCTTTCACTTCACTTAACTCAGCTCAGCTTAGCTTTTTCTAGGAGCTCCACAGGGTGTCTCCTTGAAACAGAGAAGCAATCGCCTCATTTGGGGAGCGAGTTGTAGGTGGAGACCTCAGGCTATGACCAAAGCCTGCCCAAATTATATTATGGTTCATAACTTATTCTCAGTGCATTTAGCAGCCTGGGCACTACTAGAATAATATGCAGACGCATCTGCGGAATGGTTAGATGTGAAATATGGCATATCTGCTTGAATGGTTCAGGAGATATAATTTTCTGCTCTCCTGTAGATGCCAGCTAGGGGGTGTAATATACCAGGTGATTTGTATCAAAGTTAGCCATCCAAATCTGTGCTCCATGTTTGTGTAAGTCTTTCATAATCCAAGATATGTAATCATAGGGGCAAATGGATGTTGAATGTGGTGTCTGGTTTATGACTTATCTGGAATGTCTTTGAACTCAGTGAAGGACTTAGTTTATGGTTTTATAATATCCCAGATTGCACAGCTAACAGACAGCTAGGCCCCAGCTCGGTTGTGGGATTTATAGCCATGACGCCCTCCCATGGAGTTTGCTGCCTGTGATCTGCATCAAATAGACCATTTGTCACTCAACAGATAGGGAGGGGGGAAGAGGACAGCTGATTTGGGAGCAGAGCATGATAGAAGATGGAAGACCCTTAACAAGATGAAGGACCGCGTCCACCTCTGTATGCATGATTGCTACATAGACCCCTTCAAGAGTTGGTTCTGGCCAGCTCGGTGGATTGCTTTAAAAAAAGCCGGGATTATTTCCTAGATACACCGAATATAAATAGATACTAACATTTATAGGTAAAGTTGATCCAGGGAATATCCGATTGCCTCTCAGGGGAACAGGAAGGAATTTTTTCCTTGCAGGAGTAAATTGGATCGTGCTTTACTGGGTTTTTTTGCCTTCCTCTGGATCAACTGTGGGTATAGGATTATAACTTTTTTTAAATTGTTGAACTGGATGGACTTTTGTCTTTTTTCAGCAAGACTAACAACAGTATGTAACATGTCCTGCAATTTTTGAGCCTGTGGGATGAACCGTTTCTGATTTTGTCTTATAATTTGCAGGGTACCTGCAAAATGATGTAATAACTCACTCAAGTTCTTACCAGGGGCGAACTGACAATTCATGGGGCCCCCGGACAATAGGGGATCATGGGGCCCCTATCTCCTTGCTCAAACTCAAAAAAGCCTATGAAAAATGTATCAGAGGCATCTCATGGGGCCCCCTACTGACCCCAGTCCCTCAGGCAGTGCCTGAGTTTCCAAATGGTCAGTCCACCCCTGGTTCTTACCTATCTTATTCTATTTTTAGAACTATTATGTGCTGATTGTTGTACTTTCATTTAACAGGTAAATTGTCTCAAAAATGTAATCAACTGTAATGAAAGAAATATGGAATGTTAACTGATATATTTTTGAGCATGTTCTATGTAATTTTTCAACATGATTTCAGAAAACTGTATGTTAGCAATTTATTTTGATAACTAGTTACTTTTATCTCTGTTCTCTTAGTTTTCCATTCATAGAAAAACTGCTTACCAATACAGTATGACTTTTAAACAATCATCCTTTTGTGAAGCCAATCAAATTAAAGTTTATCTTCTCAGGCTGCAAAATTATTGTTACATTCACTTTGAAAGTTCAAAACGTTTCTTTAATAAAACTAAAATGAAAACCACTGTTATCAGCACTATCCACTATAACATTTCTACATTTTGGACACAACACATTTTATCCTCCAAAACCCACTTGCCTTCAGTGAATTTCCAAGGTTAGTTGCATTGTACCAAAGACAGCCAATCTTCACCTAGCGGTGGTAGGCTCAGAACTGCAAGGCTGAGTTTCTCCTATATTTACCTTAATCAGTATGCCTATTCATTCAAGCAGCTAATAACAAATCAGACTCCATTAGATTAGTTACTCTTAGCTACAAAAGTGCAAATGAAACATATTATATTGTAACTGACATTTTTTTTTAATCACAAGTCACAGCTAATGATAACTTAAGCTGCCAATTACTCTTTTATGAATACACTTTCTAACAGGAGGTTTATTCCTTGGGGTTGAATTACTAAAGGAGTAGAGAATGTTTACTTTGCAAAGTAAATGTTTACTTACCAAAGAGAGAGGTTATTTAACTTGACTTCAATTATCCACTCAATATCCATTTAAAGTGAAAACAGTTTCACCTTATTTACTAGTAAACCAAATAACAATCTCTACTGCTTTTAGTAAATCAAATTCAATAAGTAAATTCATTCAGTTATCATTGTTGGAAGTTCACCTAGCAATGTCACTGACTTTAAACAAGTATGATTTTAAGGACTCTGGACTTGCCTCATCTGCACACTTGTTTTAAGGCAGTGACTCAGAAAGTAATGAAGCCAGTTGGAATATTTTTTCAGAAAAAAGTCAGCAACGATAGCTCTTTCATTTCTCTCATTTTTTGCATGACAGGGCTACATTAATGCACTCTAAGGGAAACTGAGAAG
This sequence comes from Staurois parvus, assembly GCF_062004578.1. Classification (NCBI taxonomy): domain Eukaryota; kingdom Metazoa; phylum Chordata; class Amphibia; order Anura; family Ranidae; genus Staurois; species Staurois parvus. The sequence continues at coordinate 3,812,456 of NW_028318646.1, read as the reverse complement.
GATGAAGGTCCTGGCCTTCTAATGTGATCAGCTCAGAAAATAAGAAACTTGCTCCTACAATACTTCAATGAGATGATTGAGTCCTCCTCTAATGGTTAGTATGGCAAAGAGTAGGAAAGCACAGCACAGGATGAAAAGGCTAGGGCTATTATTTTTAAGTAACTTTGGTTGTTCCAGGTCTAAATAATAATATCAATCGCTAGGTCAAAAATGAGACCATAAAATATCTTTTACAAGCTTTCTAGTCATGCTTGGTGGAAAAAATATTGGCATTTCTAGGGCAACCTGGTTAACCTGTGCAAATTTACAATGTGCCAACAAGATCTGTCTGTGTTCACATGGCCTAAATAAAAATAAAACTCCTTTGAAGTGGTGTGAATCTACAGTATGTATCTTAAAGTTGTTGTAAAAGCGCAAGGTAAAAAACCTCTGTGCAGCATCCCCCCCCCCGGCCTCCCCAATACTCACCTAAGCCCCCTCTCAATCCAGTGATGTGCACTGGAGTCTCAGCTATCCTGGGACTCCCTCTTCCCATTGGCTGAGACAGAAGCAGGAGCCATTGGCTCCCACTGCTGTTAATCACAGCCAGTGAGACAATGAGAAGAGAGAGGGGGTGGAGCCGAGCCACAGCTCCGTGTGTGAATGGGCACATGGAGCAGCAGTTGGGGAGTGCGCCTGCTTGGGTGCCCGCATTTCAAGCTGCTTGCTGTGGGGCCACCCAACCAGAGGGAGAGGCCAGGAGTGCCCATGGATCCCCAACCCAGGAAGAGGAGGATACGGGCTGCTCTGTGCAAAACCGCTGCACACAGCAGGTAAGTATGACTTGTTTGTTATTTTTTTTAAAAATGTAAGCCTTTAGAAACACTTTAAAGTTTGTTATTAGAGGTAATCATTGTTACTATTTGTTCTAAGACAACCTATTATTTCCATTCTGTCTTTAGTTTACAGTTACAGAATGTGTTTTTAGCTACAAGTTTAATGAATCATATCACCATGAACTTTATAATTTCTAATTAAAGAAAACATTTTCATTAATGATCACCAAATAACTGCACAGAACAGGAATGAAGATGTCACAAAAGCAAAATCTATTTATTTTGTGTGCTCCCATGCAGGAATGGTTTACAATCCATAATAAACCTGTTAAATTACTGGTAATAAAGGATTGTAATTAGTGATAAAACCTTGTTGTTTAGTGAGCCAAGTCATCATCTTTAGTTTGGTTTTTATTGGCTCTAATCAGGATGAAACCTTCAGCAATGTCAAACTGCTTCCAGATGCAGTTGTTCTTTACAAATGTTCAGTAGTGGGAACTATTTTGTAACTGTTGAATGAAGTGCACAACATGATTCACAAATGACTTGGCCTTTGTAGAAGCGCTAATAAAGTGCAGTTCTGCCAGAAATAATGTTAACGAGAAATTGTACCTACTTTATTGCCATTACAATCTAATGTGGTTAAACAAATGAAAAATTCTATTACATTTATTAGCTTTAAAGTATATGTAAATCCAATCACTAAAATTTCATATACACTGTTATAATATGTTAATGTCATTTTAAAAGTTTTTGTGCTATCCTTTTTTGCAACTTTTATTAAAGGAGTTTACTGGTGATCCTTCCTGGAAGATCTTTGTTCAAACACTTCCGGTTACAGGAAGCATCAGTCTGCCATTTTCTCTCCTGTAGTGTTACCCAGTCACATGTGCTTTAGTAGAGACTATAATCTGCCATGCTAGGACACTTTCAGGTAGCTGGTTCAGAATAACGATGTGTAACTGTTAACTGGAGAGAGTGCATATAGGCATAAAGAGACTGGAGGAGATCAGCAGCACTACAATGAAAAAAATAATTAAAAGAAGCAGTGAAAACAGCATTTTATGAAAGTAAATGGCAATTGTTTTGATGCAACTGCAATCCATACAACTTAGTTTATATTCCTCTTCTTCCCAAAACCAGCCTCCCCTTCTCATGCACTCTTTGTAATGCCCACTCTGTCTATAACAAACTCACCTCTGTCCATGACTTGACACCAGAAGTCTCAAAAATGTAGCCATGCTCTTGGTGTCTGTGGTGTAAGACTAAGGCTCCATGCACACTGGGCATTTTGATAATGTTGGTAGCTGTGTAAAGTCACGTTAAAAATGTGAGTTTTTAAGCTTTTCCAAGCATTTTTGCATTAGAGTTTAGCAGCATTTTGCCACTTTTAGTGGTGTTTTTCCATGTTTGCATTTCTTAGTGCTCCCCCCAATTTTGTTGTGTGGAAAAAAAGTCCAAAAATGGCGGTTTGCAGTGTTTTACTGCATTTTTCAGCACTAGAGCATTTTTACAGCTAAAAAACTCCTCTAGAAACCCACTAGTCCTGGGTTTTTCGTCCAGCCAAACAACGTCCCTGCCAAACATTGATTACGATCATTAATGGACACATAGGATAACATGCTGGGGATTTTATTGGCTGTAGAAATAAAATAAAAAGACAAAAACAGCAGCTGTAAAAATGTCCAGTATGCATGAGGAGTAAGTCTCAACAAGACTTTAATAATATACTGTAAGTCTGCCCTTCAAAAATACAGTTCCTGCCTCCACATTGCCAAACAGACCTATCTTATCACTCTCATTAACACCCTCTCATTTGATCCCCATCAACTATTTTCTAGGATGAGAGTGATAAGATAGGTCTGTTTGGCAATGTGGAGGCAGGAACTGTATTTTTCGATGGGTAGACTTATGTAAATTAAAGTCTTTTTGAGACCTAGTCTTGCACCACAGATGCTTAAGAGCATGGCTATATTGTTTGAGACTTCTGGTGTCAAGTCATGGGCAGAGTTGAGTTTGTTATAGACAGAGTGGGCATTACAAAGAGTGCATGAGGACAGGCTGGTTTTGGGAAGAAGAGGAATATAAACTAAATTAAATGGATTTCAGTTGCATCAAAACAATTGCCATGTTCTTTCATAAAATGCAGTTTTCACTGTTTCTTTTAATAATTTTTTTTCATTGTAGTGCTGCTGATCTCCTCCAGTCTCTTTATGCCTACATGCACTCTCTCCAGTTAACAGTTACACATCATTATTCTTAGCAAGCTTCCTGAAAGTGTCCTAGCATGGCAGATTATAGTCACCACTAAAGCACATGTGACTGGGTAACACTACAGGAGAGAAAATGGCAGACTGATGCTTCCTGTAACCAGAAGTGTTTGAACAAAAACCTCCCAGGAAGGATCACCAGTAATTCCTTTAATAAAAGTTGCAAAAAGGATAGCACAAAAACTTTTAACATTTTGGGGATCTTCGGGCACTCCTGGCCTCTCCCTCCAGTCGGGTGCCCCTAACTTCCTTGTCAAGATTAATGATACAACTATCAATCCACGCATGCCAGGGAGCTATATGTAATCCTTGAGTCTGAATTCTCCTTTCGGCCCCACATCTAAATCTTGCCTCAACCTCTGCACTATATTCAAAATATTCCCTTTCTCAACCAATGACCAAAGCTTCTAATTCACTCCTTGGTTATCTCTCCCCTTGTCTACTACAACTCCTCTTCATTAAATTACCTCATTCAGTCTATCAAAAATGTTGCTGCCAGACTCATCCACCTTACCAACCATTCAGTGTCTGTTACCCCACACTGCCAATCCCTCCATAGGTTCTTCTCAGCTGACAAATAAAATGAAAAATGCTAATAACTTACAAGCCATCCACAACTCTACTCCCAGCTACATCACTAACCTTGTCTCAAAATATCAACAAAATTGTTCTTTGTTCCACCCAAGCCCTCCTGCTCTCTAGCTCCCTTGTCACCTTCTCCCATGCTTGCCTCTAAGACTTCTCCAGAGCATCTCCCATCCTCTGGAACTCTCTACCCTAATCTAGTAAACTATCTTCTACTATGTCCACTTTTAAATGATCCCTGTAGACCCTTATTATTATTATTATTATTATAATACAGGATTTATATAGCTCCAACAGTTTGCTCAGTTCTTTACAATATAATGGGAGACAATACAGCAACAATACAGTTCAGTAGAAGAGGGATAGGAGGGCCCTGCTCCTCGGAGCTTACAATATAGGACAAGCACATACTGAAAAGATAAAAATACTTAACTTTAACAAGTTTTCCAAGTCTAAGAGCTGCTCTCCAAGACATAGACTGAGAGGGAATACTTGCTCTGAAGAACACAGAACAGAAATGAGAATTCCTCAATATAACTGTATGTGAACACACATTGAAAAATATATTCCCATGAGCAATACGTTTAAAAGGCTAAAAATAAACTGCTAAATTTAAAAAAGCTATAAATAATAAGAAAAGATCTTTTAAAAAATATAAAAATGAGGGAACCCTGTCATAATTTAAACATTACAAAGAATATACCAGATTATGTAAAAAGGAAATTGAGGCCACAAAATTTCAAAACAATTGACAGATTGCAAAAGAGAGTAGGGAAAACCCTAAAAAATCCTGCAGATATATTAATAGTAAAAAGGTCAGGTCTGAGCATGTAGGCCCTTTACAAAATAATCTATTGTGGGTGACTGGGGACAAAGAGAAGGCAAATTTATTATATAACTTCTTTAGTTCTGTTTATACAAAGGAGCATGGGGGAGCTCAAACCCATCACGGGATAATATATACATAGCCCTAAATGAACCTTTATGACTCAAAATTGAAATAGTCCAAAAATGTTTAAACAGAATAAAGGTGAACAAATCACCAGGAACAGATAGCATACACCCACGTGTCCAAAAATAGCTGAGCTCTGTCATTTAAAAGTAATTATTTCTAATTTTTTGGGACTAGTTAACATGGCCGGATCTAGAGGGGTGCTGGGGTGGGCTATGTACCCCCCAAATTTCAGTTATTCCCTCCCAGTTATCCCTCCCTACCATGGTTGTTGCAGAGTTGCCAGCAGGAGAAGCTGCACATAAACTTGGGGGCAGGCTGACTGCAGCTGGGAAGACTGTGACGCTCTCACACAGCCCTACCAGCACACTCCCCCCTCTTGCCCTGCATGGATGGGAGAGGAGCTAGAAAGATCAATCTATTCTACCTCCTCCCACCTCCATCTTTATCTCTGCCCTGCCCACACTGCAATCCTCTATGTGCAGCCAATGCTGTGCCTGACAAAGGGGATGTGTGGGTGGCAGATTTGAAGCCAGCAGCTGGCAGATAAATCATGGCTGCATGATTGATGCTTCTGCCTGAGCCAGTAGATCACAGCCTGGGGTGAATGAGCAGTACTCCCCATCTCTCTCCTTTCTGTCCCCCACCTTTCTCCCCACCCCCCCCGTTCTTTCATTAGCTTCACACACTTGCCCAACTGATTATATGTCCAGTTAACACTTAGGGACAACTGAACTCTGATATAATAGGGAACTCCACTAGATTCTGATATAAGGGGGCACATATTCAAGGAGGATGGGGGAATCACTCCCACTGAGGTATTGTATTCTGACAGCAGGGAGACTTTTATGCCATCAGAGTACACTGATCACTGCTGTCGACCACACTACAGCAGTGCTGATAGCAGGGGCGGACTGACCATTAGGGAACTCGGGCACTGCCTGAGGGCCCTGGGTTAGTAGGGGGCCCCATGAGATGCCTCTGGTACCTTTCATAGGGTTTTTTGGGTGTGGTTTGAGTGTGGGGCCCATGATTTGTCAGTCCGCCCCTGGCTGATAGAGTAGAAATTTTTCTAGCGGCTGGTTGTACAGAATTCAATCAGTAGATCGACCATCTCATCTGCTCATACATGTATCGAAATTTGACTGGTGCCTAAGACAAAAATATCTTTTTTGTTTGCATAAAAACATATTGTGACAGGAAGTCAGGAAAAGATAGGGGATGTGTCCAGGTTGGGAGTATATTTGTCCCAGATTCATGCTGTACCAGGGGCGGACTGACCATTTGGAAACTCGGGCACTGCCCGAGGGCCCGGGGTCAGTAGGGGGCCCCATGAGATGCCTCTGGTACCTTTTTCATAGGCTTTTTTGAGTTTGGGCGAGGACACAGGGGCCCCATGATCCCCTATTACCCGGGGGCCCCATGAGTTGCCAGTCCGCCCCTGTGCTGTACACTGATGGTTTTTCTTTTTGTGCTGTGTAATTACCCTGTTTGGTTCACTGAGGGGTTAAAAAGCTCAGCTGTAGCAGGTTAAGGGCTCTGGGCTCAATAAACTCCCAGGCTGCTTAGGGGGAATGCTCCATCCTAGAACCAGCTTTCTCTGCAGGACAAACTGGGGAGCAACCATTTACTACTATGGTGAGATTAAGTCTGTGTGACTATGGAGTCTGAGATACTCTGTATGAATGTTAAGTGTCTGAGCAGCGGTAGGCTATATCCAGACAAGTAGTTATGATCCTGTGTTTGCAGTTAGATGCTCAATGTGGCAAGACTTTAATTTCTGTTTGTGTTTTTGTGCTGCTTTGTGATCATCAGCCTTGTATATAAAGCACAATTTGTTTCACCAAGAATCTGCTGTCGTGCTGAGCCTCTTTCACCATGTTCTGACTCATCCAGGGGGTCAAGCACAACCTGCTACTGAGCTAATTCCTCACAATATGTAAAGGAAATGTTTATTTAATCCTTTGTTCTGAGGTTTATGTTTGTGAGACTGTCTGTTGTGGCACAGTAGTTAATATTTTATGGGTACAGCAGGTGCAGATTCTGTTTAAGTCCCCTTTAATACCGCTATTGCCCAGATGCTCAGCTTTTATGTTCTGTCCCTGGGTGCTGCTCAATCCTAGTCTTGACTTTTTAATTGATAACCAGGAAGATTACTTGTTATTAGTAATGGGCTTGATGTTCAAGTCGAACGTAAGCTTGATCCATGGGCTGTGGTTGTGGGGGTCTGGGGGTGATAATGGGTGGTAAGTCCGACTCGAACAACGGCTATTCATCTGTTCAGCTCAGTAATGGTAAGGGCTATTTGCCTGCCGCGCCCCACAATGCACTGCGCTCTGACAATGCATTGTGATTGGCCAAAGCACTGCATCTGACCACAAGTCAGGTGCATTGCTTTGTCCAATCACAGCACAATTAGGCAGAGCTAGCGGTGATGTCACCACTAGCTCTGCCCAATTGTTTACATCTGACTGGCAAATGTCAGATAGTGGCTGGCCGGATCTGGGGCCCCCATGTTAAAATGGGCTTCCAGATTATGATAGGTCACGCCCTGCAGACCCCCACAACCACAGCCCAGGGTTGTGGGGAAGATACCCTTGTCCCCATCAACATGGGGATAAGGTGCTTTGAAGGGGGAGCCCCCCTACCCTAAAGCATCCACCCATGTTGAGGACATGTGGCCTGGTATGGTTCAGGAGCGGGGGTGCTCATTCATCCCCCCCCTTTCATGGCCTGCCAGGCCTGTGCTTGGATCAAGGGTCTGGTAGGAATTTATGAGGCCTGGTATGGCTTTTAGGGGGAACCCCACACACTTTCCTCCCCCCATTTTTGGGAGGTGGGGTTCCCCTTAAGTCCTTCCAGACCTAAAGGGCCTGGTATGGCTTTAGGGGGGATCCCCATGCACTTTTTTTTTTAATTTTGATACTGTGGAGTCCCTCCTAACCTTCCTACTGGACTTACAGTTTCTGGTATGGAATATGGGGGGACTCCATGCTGTTTTTTTTTTCTTTTAGCAAAAATGTAATTTAAAAAAAAAAGTCAGTCCTTCTGCAGCAGATTCTTTACATTGTACAGATGTGCAACTTTGCAGGTAGTTCAGGGGACCCTCCCGGCATGATATGTAAAGGATTTTTTTGTTTGTTTTACTTTAAGTAATAAAAAATGACTGCACCTTTAAAAACAGTAACAGTTTTTTTAAAACAAATTTCACTGATTCATGTCCCTCAGGGCAGTACCCAACTCTCCATACCCCTTTTACACCCAGTAACTTGCATACAAGCCTTCAAAATGGGCACTTTTGAATTTACAAGTCTGAGTCACTTAGACTTACTATTGAACTTTAGGTTTGAATATTTGACCACGAACCGAACAGGGGGTGTCCGACCCATCACTACTTGTTATAAGTATTGTTAATATTGTCAATATTTACATATTGTTTATACTGTTTAATCACTTACCCTCCTGAGGAGTTACCCCCCTTCCTGACCAGGCTATTTTTTGAGTTACGGCACTGCGTTATTTTAACTGACAATTGCGTGGTCATGCACTGCTGAACCCAAATGAAATTTACGTCCTTTTTTTCCCAGGAATAAAGCTTTCTGTTGGTGGTATATAAACGCTTGTGTATTTTTTATTTTTTGTGCTATAACAAAAAAAAAGACTGACAATTTTGAGAAACTATATTTTGGACTTTTTGCTATGAAACATGTCCAGTAAAAATTTTTTAAAAATCTAAATTTGTCATAAATTTACACCAAAATATATTTTGCGACATGTCTTTGCTAAAACAAAAAATCACAATATGTGTAAATTAATTGGTTTACATGAAAGTTATAGTGTTTACAAATGGCTGTATAGATACTGGGATTTATTTTTCTACTGCAATGGCGGTGATCAGCAACTTTTAGCAGGAGTGCGGGACTGTGGCTGACATTCTGACAATGGGGGGGGGAACTGACTTGGTGTCATTGACATCCCCAGTGACACCAATACAGTGATTAGTGCTAAGAAAAAAAAAGCACTGACACTGTACTAATGGCACTGGGCAGGAAGGGGTTAATATGAGTCAAAGGGTTAACTATGTGTAGGGAGTGTTTTACTAGGATTTGGGGGGGGTTGCTTCACTGTAAGCACACTGCTCTGGCTGTGATGTGAGCAGCCATCCAGAGCAGTGTGCCCAAGTTGACAGGGAGGAAGTCAAACAGTCTTCCTCCCCATCGGAGATGCTCGGTAATCACTGGGCGCAGGTGGATAATTACCGTCCGGGTCTCGGCGACTGACCGCCGTGGCCCCGGCCCCTGCCCAGAAACACAAAATCACATATATATATATATATATATATATATATATACTGTATATATATATATATATATATATATATATATATGTGTGTTATTTTGCACACCCGTGCCTCCCTGTAGCAGTATTTCTGCTGGCTAATTCCTCCTTTAGAAACATAATGGCCCTGATTTACTATTGTGCCTAGGTGCATTTCCGTGGGCTAACGTCTACTTTTTAATAGCGGACGTCTACTTTTAGACGGCAAAGGCATTTACTAAAGAAAACGTCAACAAGTAGACACAAAAGCAAATTTACTAAGCAGACAGGAATCAGACTCAAAAAGCAGACGTGCTAAGAAGCACGTCTAACACCACGAAAAATCACTGCAGAGACATATTCACACTGAAATTTGCTTTCACAAATATCGGGACTTCACTTTAAACAATATCTAACATTTCAAAAAAATTTTAAAATGTGTAAAAAATATTTTTTTAAAGCAAGTCGTGACAGTGAAGAACTAAACGCTTTTCCAGCGTCTATGGCTGGATATAAATGCCCATGTGCAGAACACATTTTAGATGTCTGCCGTGGGCGCTTTCTTTTTAGACGCTGTTCAATAGTAAATCTCTGTGTGGAGTCCTCTGACAGACGGCACTCGATCGCGTCTACTGTGTTTAACAAGCAGCACTATTTGTATCCAGGCATATCTTTATGTATTCAAATTTGATTTCCTTAGTTCTATTGATTCTGTTTTTGTTTCTTATCCTTTATAATTATATATGTAATGATTTTACTTATTTCGAAGGTCTAGATAATAAATATTTTGACAGCTGAATCTAAAAATAAACGTCTGCAATAAAAAAAAAAAATGGCGTGGTGTCCCCCCTCCCATCCATACCAAGCCCTTCGGGTCTGGTATGGATATTAAGGGATAACTCCATGTCAAAATTTAAAAAATAAAACCGGCATGGGGTTCCCCCCACAATCCGTACCAGACCCTTATCCAAGCATACAGCCCGGCAGGTCAAGAAAGGGGGGGGGATGAGCGAGCGCCCCCCCTCCTGAACCATACCAGGCCACATGCCCTCAACATGGGGGGGGTGCATGTTGTTTGGGACAAGGGCCTCTTCCCCACAATCCTGGCTGGTGGTTGTGGGGGTCTTCAGGCAGGGGGCTTATCAGAATCTGGAAGCCCCCTTTAACAAGGGGGTCCCCAGATCTCGCCCCCCGTATGTGAATAAGTATGGGGTACATGGTACCGCTACTAATTCACAAAAAAACAAAATTGTAGTGTAAAAAACCACAGGACACGGTCTTTGACAAGTCCTTTAATAAAAGAATGTCCCCTGAAGTAGATCCAACATCAATCATGATGTCAGGCTCCGGCGACCCGAAAAAAGAAAAAAAAAATGTTCTGCTTCCGACGGTGGCTGCCAGCCTATTGCAGTGAGGTTCGGTGACAGCTCTTAAATATGTAAGGGGCGGGGCCAGCCGAGGACATCATCCGAGTGACCCCGCCCCATGTGACATCATTGTCACAATAGGTGGGATCACATGCGTGTGAGGGTATATGGAGGTTTTCTATTTGTGCATGTGGTTTTTGTTCTCTGTGGGTTGAACTAGATGCACGTGTTTTTTTTGTTTGTTTTTTTTTCAACCAAACTATGTAGCTTTAGGGTCAATTCACTAAAGAACACACTTTCAGTATTTATCACCTGCCAGTATTTTAGCAATGTACAAAATAACAATGAGGGGAACTCTGCACTGTAAATTAAAATATACAATATATCATTGTGGAAATGATCTGCCCTGAGCTCAGGGATGAAAATAAATTGTAACATTTCACCAGAGGGAGATTGTGAAAACATTATAGTGTGCTTTCATTTACAAAACAGTTTCATTTCTGTGTGCATTTACATTACAGAACTATATTCCTCTGGTGCAGTGTTAGCGTGTAAAAAAAAAACAACCAAAAAAAAACCCTGTGGAAAAACCCACCAAAAATAACACTAAATTTAAGTGATAAATATTGCAAAACATAAATATTTAATACATTTGGTAAATAACACACTTTTTAGTTAATTGACTACTTTTGAGATAAATACTGCATGAGTTATTTTAATTAAAAAATGTATGCAACATTTCTCTCTTAGTGAATTGACCCCTATGTAACTATATAGCTCATCCCCCACAGTTATTATCTTTTGTATCACTTGACCCTCCATTTTAGATTGTAAGTTATAATGAGCAGAGCCCTCTGATTCCACTTGAATTGAATTGTATTGTACCTCTGCTGTCTGCCCTTATGTTGTAAAGGACTACTGCTACTACTACTACTATTAATAATTATAATAATAATTATAATAATAATATATGCAAAGTCTACAGTGAAATTTGGTTAAATTCAGCTAGGTTTATATTCTTGCCTACATTAAAGTAGATCTAAACTGAATCACTAAAAGCTTTTATAAGTGTTAATGCAATAATGTATTTTAAAAGTTATTTTTTAATGTTTTTATATATGTATATGTAGCTATCTGGTCTACCTATCATAAAGGTCATTAGGCACTCATACTTCCCAACCATGGAACTTGTGGAAGAAGGACACCTTTAGACAGAGAAGACATGCAGTGTGAGTATGGATGCTAAAATGCACAGATTGCAGTGAATAATGGGCATGGCTTAATAGAGCATGGACAATAATCTCTGAGCTTACGTATTGTATATCCTGTACAATATCTGCAGTTCCTGTACCCACAAAATAAGCTATAATTACTGTACTATGATTGAGAATGAACTTGATGAACCACACAGCAACACACAACTGTTGAGAAAATAACCCCTTGGTTAGCACTATTGCAATACACAACTTAGCACGTAAGACATTGCAATATACAATGTAGTGTAGAAAATACAGCAAGGAAAAATGCCCAGTGTCAGGAGGCGAGGGGGGGGGGGTGACTGGTGTTTCTTTGTTCAAGAAGGAAGAAGAATGCCCTGATGTTGCTGGCCAGTAGGCGGGCAACAGAAAAAAAAAATATAGTTCTGTTAGGGTGGTGGGGGTGGAGGAATACACTATTGCCAAGTAGGGGTGAGGGGACAATAGTACTTATTAAGGGGAACAATGGTGCCCATATGGAAATGGGGGAACAATAGTGCCAAGTGGATGGGTACAATGGTGCCCAGTAGAAGGTGGGGGGTAAACATTGGTGTCAAAGGATGAAACTTACCTCACATTGATGGCACTGCCCATCACTGCTGCTCTCTTCCTCCTCCTACTATGCAAACTATGTAGGACAGGAGATCATTATGTCACCCACAGTAAACATGAAGCTGGAGCTGGGTGCTTCAACAAACTCTGAGACATAGCCTAGATCTGTGGGATACCAATATTGTGCTTAGATCCTGGGACAGTCCCAGAGAATGATGACAGACAGCCCAGGAGGAACCAACACTTCTGAAAGAATGAGCCATCACTGGAAAAGGCAGAATGAGCCATCACTAGAAAAGGTAGGCTTGAGAGATCAGCTTACAAATTCAACATGAAATATAGATGTGGAAGCTGGGGGACCCTTCTTTGGTCTTACTGGTGGAAAAATTAGAGAGTGACTGCTGCAGACAATTTTAGATATGACATATATTATTAGATATATACAGTAGATATTCCCGACAGCCCAAACCACATCTAAAATGCTGAGATACAAGAGATTCAATATAGGACAAACATCACTGCTTGGCTTTGGGACCGTAGAAAGGTCCAAGTATAAACTGTGAAATATTTAATCCTCTGGAAAAATCACTTCTTAAGGTAGGAGAGGACCAAGAGCATGCAAAAGTAACAGCATAAGGTGCAGAGGGGAAAATCTTTGGAATTCCATCCTGCAACCCTGAGCAATTATACAACAAACCCATTTGTCCACTACCTTCCCCTGTCACACTTACATAAAAGGGGCGTACTGCTTAAGCACCAATATGGTGTGTGGAGCCACACTGCTCCCAGCACTGGCAACAATAAAAAACAAAATTAAAACAAAATGTGGCATAGTAACTGATTAGTGTCACCCGACAATGAGTTACACATACGCACATATACTATTTGAGAGGGGACAAGAAAGAGAGTTAAACAACATCACTGCCCCTAGCAGGGAACAAGGGAAGAATATTTGTGTATTTGTGTATATATATATATATATATATATATATATATATATATACATATATATATATATATATATATAATTGCATGTTGAAATGCATTTTTTATATATTACAAAATATATGAAACATATTTTTAAAAATATATATTTTTTAAATATATTCAGATTTTTTTTAACATATAAAAATGTAATTTTAACATATATTTTTATATATAATTGTAAATTCATTCCAAAAATTATTATTATTATACAGGATTTATTTGCAATATAAGGGAGACAGTACAATTACAATACATTCCAGTACAGAAGGAATGTGAGGGCCCCGCTCGTGGAGCTTACAATCTAAAGGAAGGGGGAGATGATACAAAAGGTGATAGCTGTGGAGGTGATTCAAGTACAGTTCTTAGGTGGAGGTGGGGTAGACTTCCCTGAAGAAGTGCGTTTTCAAAGATCGCCTAAAGGCAGACAGGGTGGGGGCTGACCGGACATGCTGTGGTAGGGAGTTCCAGAGGATGGGAGAGGCTCTGGAGAAGTCCTGGAGGCGAGCGTGGGAGGAGGTGATGAGGGAGCTAGAGAGGAAGATATCATGGGAGGAGCGGAGTGGGCGATTTGGATGATATCTGTGGATGAGGTCGGTGATGTAGCTAGCGGCAGTGTTGTGGATGGCTTTGTAAGCTGAGGTTAGTATTTTGAATTTTATACGTTGGGTTATTGGAAGCCAGTGAAGGGATTGGCAGAGAGGGGCAGCAGTCGCTGATCGGTTGGTAAGGTGTATGAGTCTAGCAGCAGCATTCATAATAGACTGAAGGGGGGATAGCCTGTGTAACGGTAGACCAGTGAGGAGGGAGTTGCAGTAATTGAGGCAGGATATAACCAAGGCATGGATAAGTTGTTTTGTGGTGTCGATGGTCAGGAAGGGGTGGATTTTGGAAATGTTCCAGAGGTTGAGGCGGCAGGATTGAGCCAGTGAGTGGATGTGGGGCCCAAAGGAGAGGTCAGAGTCTAGGATTACGCCTAGAACCCTGGCATGAGGAGAAGAACCAATGGTTCTGCTGTTGATCTTAATGGTAAAGTCATGAGTGGGGTATCGGGGAGGAGGTAATATTACAAGCTCAGTTTTTGAAAGATTGAGTTTGAGGTAGTGATGTGACATCCATGTTGATATGTCGCTTAGTAGGTTTGTGATACGTGAGGAGATTGAGGGGGTGAGCTGGGGAGTGGAAAGATAGATCTGGGTGTCATCAGCATAGATATGGTATTGGAAGCCATGGGAGGTTATCAGCTGGCCCAGGGAGGAGGTATAGAGAGAGAAAAGGAGGGGCCCAAGAACAGAACCTTGGGGTACCCCAACAGGAAGAGGAGCAGAGGAGGAGGAGTTATATGTGACACTGAAAGTGCTCTGAGAAAGGTAAGAGGAGAACCAGGAGAGAGCAGAGTCATGGAGGCCGATGGAGTGGAGTTTACTGAGGAGGAGCGGGTGGTCGACTGTGTCAAAGGCAGCGGAAAGGTCAAGGAGTATAAGTATGGAGTAATGGCCGTTGGTTTTAGCAGTTAGGAGGTCATTAGTGAGTTTTAGTAGGGCAGTTTCTGTGGAATGTTGTGGGTGAAAGCCAGACTGTCGGGGATCAAGAAGGTTGTTGCCGGTGAGGTAGCAGTTCATACGGTTGTGAACAAGGTGCTTAAGAAGCTTGGAGGCAAACGGGAGCAGGGAGACGGGTCTTAAGTTATTCAAACAGGTGGGGTCCAGCGAGGGTTTTTTGAGAATGGGGGTAACCAGTGCATGTTTGAGTGGGGAGGGAAAGGTGCCCATGGAGAGTGAGAGGTTGAAGATGTGGGTTAGAGAGTTTAGGATAGAGCAGGAAGGAGGCTGCAACAGTCGTGAGGGGACAGGATCCAGGGGACAGGTGGTGAAGTGGGCCTTGGAAAGAAGATCAGTAACTTCCTTGGAGGTAACAGGGTCAAAGGAGGAGAGTGTTGAGTTTGGTGTTGGGCCTGGTATGTTGGTTAGAGGAGGAAGCTTGACACTGGAGATCTCATCACGAATTGTGTCGATCTTCTTCTTGAAGTGACTGGCAATCTCCTGTGCAGTAAGTAAGTTGGTGGGTGGAGGCAGTGGGGGGTGGAGTAAGGAATTAAGGGTAGAGAAGAGTTGACAAGGATTGGATGAGAGGGTCTTGATGAGAGTGTTATAGTAAGCTTGCTTAGCAGCGTGGAGGCTGGAGTTGTATTTAAGAAGAGCGGATTTGTAGGGGTAAAGTCTTTCAGGGATTTAGTTTTACGCCATGCTCGCTCAAGAGTGCGGCTGCGTCTCTTGAGGCTTCTGGTGTCATCTGTTTGCCAGGGTTGAGACAGGAGAGGCCTGGTTCTGAATGTAGAAAGAGGAGCAAGAGCGTCCAGGGAGGATGATAGAAAGTTGTTGTAGGCAGATGTGGCCAGATAGGGGTGCAATTTCATCATAGAGGCGCTCAGTAGCGGAGTGAAGAAGGTCAGGGCTGAGATGGTGGAGGTTTCTATAGGTGACGGTTTGCAGGTTGGAGGCATGGGGGGTAGGAGGCAGGGAGAGTGTGAAGCTGATAAAGTTGTGATCAGAGAGCGAAAAAGGGGTGTTAGAAAGGTTAGAGGGAGTGCATTGTTGGGTGAATACAAGGTCAAGGGTATTGCCATTGCAGTGGGTGGTGGATTGTGACCATTGTGTTAGGTTAAAAGAGGAAGTTAGGCTGAGTAGTTGAGAGGTGGTAGGGGTGTGAGCATTGACTGGGATGTTAAAGTTGCCGAGGAAGATGGCAGGCACCTCAGAGGAGAGAAAGTATGGTAGCCATGCTGAAAAGTCATCGAGAAAGCATGAAACTGGGCCCGGGGGCCAGTAGATGAGTGCGATCCTCAGACAAATGGGAGAAAAGAGACAAATACAGTGCACTTCAAAAGAGTGGGGGGACAGAGGCAAGGGGGCAGGAAGAACCTGGAACGTGCATTGTGGGGAAAGAAGAAGACCGACTCCGCCCCCTTTTCGTCCACTGGGTCTGGGCGAGTGAGTCCAGAGGAGGCCGCTATGGGAGAGTGCAGCTGAGGAGACAGAGTCAGAATCCTGGAGCCAGGTTTCAGTAATAGCAAGAAGGTTGAGGGAGTGGGAGAGGAAGAGGTCACTGATAGTAGAGAGTTTGTTAGAGGCTGAGCGGGCATTCCAGAGGGCACATAGGAGGGAGGGGTTGGTGCGTGGAAGCAGGGGAATTGAGATGAGAGAGTGAGGGTTGTGGCTGTGGCCAGAGAGGGGAGGCTGCTACTTCTGTGGGTTGGAGTTTGATGGTGGAGGGCCAGGGTTTGGGGCAATGTCTCCAAAAGTTAGTAGTAGTAGGAGGGTGAGGGAGGTGAGGTGGGAGCGAGATTTATATGAGGGCAAGTGCCGCAGTGCTTTTGAAGCGGTGACATTATGTGGACCAAGAGAGTGCAGTGATATTGAGAGGGCAGAAGTGAGGGTGATATGTACAGGTTGTGTGGTGGGGAGGAGGGGTAAACAAGAGAGAGTTTGAGAAGAGAGGGTATTATAGCAACAAACAGGGTTAGCAAGAGCATGCTGGAGAGAGGAGAGATAACAAAGGAAGGCTGACAGAGAGAGGTAAGAGAGGGAAGAGCACATGCAATCTACTTGGGGGCAGCACTATTGTTTGTACTTGCTTTAAAGTGCCGTGTTTAAAGTACCAGATACTTAGCTCCATAATGCGTACTTTGAGCAAGGAATGCCAGCCTGTCCCCCTCGCAAGCTGTCCCCCGGAATGTTATGACTAAATACTTGGATGAACAGGGGGAGTTTAGGCAATTGTTCAATTAAGAGCTAATAAATGACACATGGGGGGGGTGTTCTGCCCTTAACAAATTGCAAGCAGGTTGGACACAAGATAAGGCAAGATGTATGATCTCATCTAAGGCACTGTAAGG
This sequence comes from Staurois parvus, assembly GCF_062004578.1. Classification (NCBI taxonomy): domain Eukaryota; kingdom Metazoa; phylum Chordata; class Amphibia; order Anura; family Ranidae; genus Staurois; species Staurois parvus. The sequence continues at coordinate 3,795,463 of NW_028318646.1, read as the reverse complement.
CTAAGGTCACTTCATACAGGTAAGTATACACAATAGTTACAAAAAAGAAAATGTAAAAAAATGTAGATTTGTATTTTTAAAGACATAGAGTACATTTGAAAATGTATTTTTAAAAATATTTTCATATATTTTGTAATAAAAACGCTTTTCAACATACAGTATATAGTTATATATATGTGTATATATACACAGTATATATTTATTGAAATATATTTTGAAATATATTGAATATGGCTAAAATTGGGAAGAATATATTTTTTTTCCATGTGGGTTCACTCGCCTATACTCATCTCAATACATGCCACATACATCATATAGTTACTGTACGTAGTTATAGGCACTAGGGGGTTAACCCCCCTGGTGGTATTCCCGAGTGTAGCTCGGGGGTTAACTTTCAGTACCAAAAGCGGTAACCCCGAGCTACACTTGGGAACACCCTGCAGTGTTGCTCCGGGATCCCTGTTTCACTTACCTTGTCCTGCGCTCCCGCGATGTCCCTCCTGCAGTGTCCCCGGCAATGTCCTCCAGCCGATGCCGGCATCCATCTTCCGGGTTCCGTTCCCTGTGACGTCGGGACGTACGGGGATGGAACTGGCGGGAAATTTAAAAATGTTAAAAGTGACATTCACTAAATACACTAAAATCTGATTGTAAAACATTACTGTATCAAACCATTTCACATACATTTTGTCCCGAGTGCTCTGTTCTTTCTGCCTGGAAACTGAGAAATGTCCATGGCGTCCAAAAAGCCTCCCTTTAGGTCAAAATCGGTTTTAGACCGGCTAGAGAACAGCGATAGTAAATTAGAACCACTTGCAGAATTGAGTGATATTAATTCGTGGGGAAATTCGTCATCAGACACTGAAAACGATTCTGCGACTGAGCTCAGTGATATGCGAACTTGGCGCTATATTTCAAATTTCAGTGTTTTTGGTTTGATTATATTATTGAATTAAATGTATTATTATATTATTATTTTTTATGATTATTTATTATATTATAATTTATGATTTCGTGTTTCAAATTGTATCCTACCCGGGATGTTTACTATGTTCAGTGAGTTATTCCTAAGAACAGGCCTACAATAAAAAAACAACATATTTCCATGCAAAACAATATACCGCTTTGAGCACAGAAATACTGACATAATCAGACCGCTAGGGAGGTTAAAGAAATTCCCCCAAAGGATAGAAGTTTAAAAGAGAACCAACAGCGGTGTAAATAAAACCAACAGCTTTATCAGGGCTTAAAATTTGAGCTACTAGCCGGACCTTAAGAGTTACTCGCCACCAACAAACACACACAAACAGAGACACCTGTACACACACACAGACATGTACACACACACACACACAGAAACATATACACACACGCACAGAGACACATGTACACACACACACACATACAGACACATGTATACACACACAGGCAAGTACAGACATGCATACACACAGATACATGTACAAACACAGAAATACACATGCACAGACACATGTACATACACAGACATATGTACGTACATACACACACATGTACATGGGCACACACAGACACATGTACACACACACACATACATGTACATACACGCAGACACATGTACAGATACACACATGTACATACACACAGACACATGTACATGCGTACACAGACTCGCACACATGTACACACACACACCCCTATAAAAAGTTATACTACTCCGTTGTTCACAAACAGATCCGGGTACTGCACTCTAGGGGGAGGCAGAGAGCACAGCACACACTCCTTCCTTTGCTTTCACTGCTCTCAGCTATTGAGCAGTCTGACGGCTCCCAGTGCCAATGACAGATCTGGCCTGAGCCCTGCACCTGCTCAGCAAGACGGCTCTGGGGTACACCCTCGCCCCCACCATAATTACACTCGCCATTGTCTAGCAGGCGAGTGGAAATTTCAAGGCCTGGATTTATTATATTTCATAAAAATGGTAATAGACCTATTAGGCCAAAAGTTCCTCTATTCACATGAATAAAATGGATAACATTATCACTTTAAAATGAACCAGGCCATTTTAGATATAATACATCTACCTTCCATCTTAGATGAACATTAATTGTGAGTCAATTATAACCAGAGTCTTGTATAGTGGGATAACCACATTAGGCCAACAATGCAAAATTCAAGACTCTGGAAAATAAACTCTCCAACCAGGACATAGTCCACTATTAATGAGCAGCACATATAGATTCTCTAAAATTAGGCGAAAATGCTCACTGAATCAGCCCAATATTAATGTAAGGCCACAGTGGCCAATTACATCCATTGAGGGATAACTTTCCTTATTAGCCACAAATAATACTAGAATGTGAACAATAGAGTAGAGGCTCGCAGTAGGTATTGAATAATTGGAAGCTTGTTTGGTCTGGTCATCCAATAGACTGAAGTTGGATATTTATTTTCATACAACTTGTGATCAATGGACATCGATAGACAGCAATGTCAATGGTGTACAGATGAAAATAGGGGCCCCAAGTTTTGCTCACCTCCTCATAAAAAGAAATCAGATTTGTTCATACATGAAAATATACACACCATCCACTTTATTAGGTACACCTTGCAAGTACAGGGTTGGACCCCTTTTGCTTTCAGAACTGCCCTAATTCTTCATGGCATAGATTCAGCAAGGTGTTTGAAACATTCCTTAGAGATTTGGTCCATATTGACATGAGTTACTGTTGCCTTTCTATCATCTTGAACCAGTCTGCCCATTCCTCTCTGACCTCTGACATCAACAAGGCATTTTCATCCACACAAATTCCGCTCATTGGATAGTTTCTCTTTTTTGAACCATTCTCTGTAAACCCTAGAGATGGTTGTGTGTGAAAATCTCAGTAGACCAGCAGTTTTTGAAATACTCAGACAAGCACACATGGCGCCAACAACCATGCCACATTCAAAGTCACTTAAATCCCCTTTATTCCTCATTCTAATGCTCAGTTTGAACTTCAGACTTCAGCAAGTTGTCTTCAACATGTCTAGATGCCTAAATGCTTTGAGTTGTTGCCATATGATTGGCTGATTAACAGTTTGTGTTACCAAACAATTGAACAGGTGTACCTAATAAAGTGGCCAGTGAGTGTATGTTCATATGTTACACTCCTGTTTTCATTCCTCACACCTTGCTTACAAAATATAAACAGCTGATTGATAGCCTTGGCTGTTAAAGAAAAGGCTAAACCAGAAGTAAATTGACCACAAAGTCCATAGAAATTGACCCCCAAGGTTTTGATGGAACAGGGAGTGGCTGGAGCAACCCCAAAGGAAAATCTCAGGATCTCTTATTGCATATGCAGGTCAGGCAGGAGGCCACATAGCTTTTGACATCTTTCTTGTAACCAGGCCACCAAAAGGAACGTGACAAAAGTTCTTCTGTCTTAGAAACCCCAAAATGCCCCGCAAGTTTAGAGTCATGAACTAACTTGAGGGCATCAACCCAAGCAGATTCAGGTACATAGAGATTATGTGTTTGAGTCCAAAAGCCGTTCTTGTATTCAAGGTTAATGTCCTTAAAAGGATGATTGAGAATTGGGTCATTCTCATACCCCTCTTTGAGGAGATTCAAGAAGGTCTTGAAACTTATGGCCCCAAGGAAGTTATTTTGAGTTCGAATTGTACATTCAGAGTTATCTTCTTGGGGAGGCTCAGACAACATCCTTGGTAAGGTATCGGCCTTACTATGTCTCGATCCAGGTCAATACGAGATATTAAAATTAAACCTGGAAAAAAAAATAGAGACCAACGTGCTTGACTAGAAGACAATCTCTTGGCAGAGTGAATGAATTCAAAATTTTTATTGTCAGTGAGAACAATTGCAGGATGATTAGCCCCTTCCATCAGATGCCTCCATTCAGAAAAGGCTTCCTTAATTGCCAATAACTCTTTATTCCCATTGTCATAATTCCTTTGGCCACCGTTTCCAGGGGCTGGCCAATCTACCACTGCTTTGATCTTCTCGGGATTCATGCTCAGTCCTTCTGGAGAAATAATATACCTCAAAAACTGGATCTGGGATTGTTCAAACTCATATTTCTCCAATTTGATGTAAAGTCTATTCTTCTCATGTTTGTGGTGCTCCTCTAGGTTATCAGAAAAGATGAGAATATCATCCAGATAAGCAATCAAAAATTGGTCCAACAGATCTCGAAAAACATTGTTGATGAAGTGTTGGAAAGTTTCAGGGGTGTTGCAAAGAAAGACCAAAAGGCATAACCAAGGACTCAAAATGCCCATACCTGGTTCTAAAGGCAATTTTCCATTCACCTCCTTGACACATGCGCACAAGGTTATATGCCCCTCGTAAGTCAAGTTGTGTAAAGATTTTGGCAGAACAGAGTCTTTCCAACATTTCAGAGATCAAGGGGAATGGATAACTGTTTTTAATAGTGATTTTATTCATGTCCCTGTAATCAATGCATGGACGCAAGGTGGAGGGTTTCTTTTCAACGAAGAACAGGGCTACTCCTGCAGGTGATTTTGAGTGTCTAATAAAGTCCTTCTCTAAATTCTCATCGAGCCACTCCCTGAGAACCTTTAATTGAGGTTCTGACATATTGGAAAGGCAGCTGAAAGGTATTTCTGCCCCTGGGAGCAGCTCAATGGGACAATCATGTTGGCGATCAGGAGGTAATTGTTCAGCATTTTTAAAAATAAAACATATAAACAAAAAAGAATGAACATTTTGAAAAAAAAAGATATTTTCTACTTTTGGTTATATAAAATATCCAATAAACTCGAAGTTAGTCAGAAATGTATGCCAAGATGTATTCTGCTATATGTCTTTTCGTAAAAAAAAAAAACCCAATACATGTATATTAATTGGTTTGTGTGAAAGCTATAGCGTCTACAAACTATGGTATATACAGTATATATATATATATTGGAATTTAGGCAGCTTTTTCTTTCTGACTGCCTATTACATTTGAGGTGCTAAAATGCCATAGAAGTACAAAAAAAACCCACAAATGACCCCTTTTTGTAAAGTAGACACCCCAAGGAATTTGGTGAGAGGCATTTTGAGTCCATGGAAGAATTTATTTTTTGCTACAAATGTTTGAAAAATGACACTTTTTTTTTTACACAAAGTTGTCAAATAATATATTTCTCACGCATGTCATGTGTATATGTGGAATAACACCCCAAAACACATTCTGCTACTTCTCCCGAGTATGGTAATACTACATGTGAGAGATTTTTTTGGTAGCCTAGCTACATACAGGCCGTGAAAATCCAATGACACCTCCAGGCTTTCAAAGGGAATATTTCCTCATGTTGCTTCCTATCACAGTTTCAGAGGCCCTAAAAAAGTAAAGTAGACAACCCAAGGAATTTGATAAGAGGCATGATGAGTATTTCGCAGATATAATTTTTGTTACAGGGTTTTAAAAAAAAGAAAGCAAAGAAAAAAATACATTTTCGCTTTCTTTCCTCATTTTCCAAAAACTTATGGCAACAAAAGAGATCTGCAAAGCACTCACTATGCCCCTTAGAAAATACCTTGGAGTGTCTATTTTCCAAAAAGTGGTCATTTGGGGGGGGGGGGGGGTTGTATGCTTCTACTATCCTGGCATTTCAGGGCCAACATTAGAATCTTTGGCCACACACTGCTCACTCTTCTAATCACTTAAAGACCAGGCCTTTCTGACACTTTTTGTTTACTTGAAAAAACTTTTTTTAACTAGAAAATTACTTTGAACCCCCAAACATTATATATATGCATCATGATGCATGATGCAATCGCTGTTTACATACTGACACGGGAACCGTGCTTGCATTTGCCTTTGAGCGTAAGCACACGGATGGGGTGAATTTTTTTTTTATTATTTATTTTGCTTTTTTTATTTTTACGCTGTGCCTTTCATTATTTTGTTCACTTTTATTGTTATCACAGAGAATGTAAATATGCCCTGTGACAGCAATAGGCAGTGACAGGTACTTTTTTCTGAGAAATCTTGGGTCTAGATCTCTCCTCTGCCCTTAAAGCATCTGATCACACCAAGATCTGTATGATCAGATGCTTTCCCAATTTTAAAATGGTGCTGTTGATATCTGAAATCAAAATGATGAAATGCTCATAGCGTCTGGTGTCTTAGACCATAGAGATGATTGGAGGCATTCTGTTCTCCAATAAGCTCTATGGTCAACCAGCGGAACTGCATTCTCAGGTTCCCTGGTGAGATGGGAGAGCCCAATAAAACTGGAAAGCGGAGGGAGGGGTGGCGGGAGTCCCTTCTTGCTGCTTGTAAAAACGATCCAGTGGTTAATTAGCTGGTAGTATTGCTTTTACATGAAATTGAACCGCCAGCTGAAACAAACAATACCAGGATGATGCCTGTAGCTGCAGGCATCATCCTGTTATAACCATTCAAAGTCCAGTGACATACCAGTACATTGCTGGTCCTTGTTTGGCATATATGTAATAGCAGAGAATATGGGCATATGATGAATCGGGTTTGTGGACCAATGTGACTGCAATTCATTCTTTTTTGCAATGGCCACGTTGAGGGTCAGGCCCAAAATAGTTTTAAATTCAGAAACCGTGATAGGTTTCCATGCACATTGTCTGGCATAAGCTGAATTTGGGTGGGCAGCTATGTATTGTTGTCCGTATAAATTGCTTTGGCCCACAATCAATTCATACAAATCTTCTGTGCAAAACAGCGGAGGGGCTAAACGTTAGTGCTGGCAGTGAACAGGGCTGATCCTGCCAATACTGTGTTTTTGGGAACACGATACTAAGGAGGCACTAGTATAGTTCTGTTTGTGATCAATATATTGATCCATTCAAACACTATACTAGTAATGACGGAGACCAGAGACCTATAGCGTGAGTGTGATAGTGTGCGGGCAATCTAACGCTAGCTGACCCTGGCTGGAAGAGGAGCATACAGACTCTGACATTATCTGATGTCTCTAGTGGCAGTAATACAGTGATCAGTGAAAAATTCTATATGCTAACACTGTACTAAAGGTACTGGCTGAGTGATCAAAGGGTTAATAAGGGAGATCAAATGGTTAAATGTGCTAATATAACGTGTGTGTAAAATGTAATATTTTTACTCAGTGTCATGTTCTCTCTTCTCTCCCTGGATCGGGACAACGGGGGGGGGGGGGGCACGCATGCGCACGCACACCTGGAAATAGAATGCGACATAAGGGTACGTTGCTTTGCCCAGAGCAAAGCAATATTTTAGGTTTTTTTAACTTGATTTTTCTTCTTTTTTTTTTACTATTTTTAAAAAACATTTTCCATCAGAGTAGTTCAGTGTTACCATAGTAACATTGTTCTATTCTGGAGTGGTGATCAGGGATTTTTTTCTTTTACACTTTGCATTGCAGGAGCAATAAAGATTATCGCTCCTGCAATGCAATGTTTGCTCTGAACTGTCATGAATGGGTTAAGTTCACGACAGTTCAAAATACAGTGTTATGTGATTGGCTCCAATTGGTCATATGGTACAGGGTGCTGTGATTGACCCATGTACTATGTCAGAGCTGCGGACCAATTACAGCTCTATAGGAATTAAAAGCAAAGCTGTTATGAATCAGATTGATTCATAACAGCATTATTGTCATTTTTATCATGTGATCCCCAGGTCCTGATTACTGGGATCCACATTCCATTGTGTTTGGTGGACACAGCGGACGTGGGGGGAGTAGGACATTGAAAACCCTCTCGGGTGCTTGGCGCCCCCCTGTGTTGGTACAGCTCCGGCAACATACAAGAACAATGCTGGTCCTGTAGCTTCCGCCCCTTGTAACAAACAAGGGAGAATGTCACCAGCACACCGGTCACCAGGTCACATGCCTGATGAAGGGGTCCTGCGAGACTCCGAAATGGGGCCTTGCTGTAACTATGTGATCGTTCATAAAACATTTTGGACCGATACTGGTGATGCTTGGTGTCCTGGTGACATTCTCCCTTGCGGATTCTGTTCGGTTCCAGCTGACGGTCGCTGCAGCACCCACTTATACACACAGCCATTTTTAACGCAGGAACGTGTATGTTTGGATTGTATACTTGCATTGTGACAAACAAGGTCATGGCAAGATCATTCTAGTAATTGTAAAGGGAGCTGTCCAGCATTCCAGGTGGCTCAGCAAGAAGAGGCATCGCCAGACACTGTAGAAGTCCAAGGTTTAGTCCCAGGCTCTGACAAGCAGATTTGCTAACACAATGTACTTACCTCTCTTGCTAAGCCAGGTATCGAAACCTTTGGCCAGCCCTGTAACTGTCTCTTCATGTTTTAGGGCATCAACATTTTTTAATAGTTTGATATCTCAGCAGAAGCTTGTAATCCGCCACCAGCTTTTTGCCTAGAAGAAATGAGATAAGCAATGAAGCAAACAAGTTAAACATTTAAAATGTACATTAGAAAAGATGAAGTGACATTTACTTGAGACAAATTCAGGAAATTTGGAGTCATGCTTTCTAATGTCAGTACACACAATCAGACTAACCTTTCCTTCCTGATCAAGGCCATTTTCTTCTTGATGTTGCCCTTGATGTCTTGGTACCTCTTTTTCACATTTTCTTCACAAAGGGGTGCTGCTCCCACTACATTTTCAGCTCTTGTAATTAGTTTCCACTGTTTTCTTTTCCAAGCTTTTTCACTCTTAAGCATGTAGGGACCCAGCAACTTCTCGTACACAGGAGCCAAATTCTTGATCAACGCCACATTCTCTGCACTTCAGATTTTGTTGTTTCCTCTTGATAGGAGTAGTGGATATTTGCTTGACACTGCTGTCACTGGAACTTTCCTGATGTGTGCTTTTCTTGGATCTTGAGATAGCGATCTTCGAGCAAGTGTCACTGCTGTCACTTGAGAGTTCTTCCACATGTAAGTTTGGTGTGCACCCTCATCATCCACTTCTGTACTGCTGTCTATGTGGTTGTCTTGATTCAGAGTTAAATGGAATTTTCTTCTCTCTTGAGTAGTGGGCCTTTGGGAATCTTCTTCATCACTTGCCAAGATGGTGGAAAGTTCCAAAAGACAGATCTGCTGAAAGATTTATAGGACATTAAGTACATGGTTTACTTGTTTGACTTTAGCATTCTCAGAGGTTTAAACTAACCTTTTGTTTTGTTTTTTCCAGATGAGCTAGACTTAGTGGTTGACCTGTGGATTCCAGTATTACTTGCTTCTTGGACAATGTTGTTTTTGTGGCACTATGAAAAACACAAAGATACTTTTAAGTTGATGAATATTTCACTTTACATTTGACTTTACATTTGTTTACCATAAACTTTGCTGAGTTTAACAACCCCATCCTTTCTGCATTTTTTTTTTTTTTTTTTTTGCGAATGCATCCTTCAGCTACAATAGAATCACAAAGGTATGCACAGTTAGATGTTTACATGTGAAGTATGTTTGGTTGGACAGAAGTAAATACCTTCACAAGAATGCAGTATGGCACTTACTTTGGGAATTAGCTATTCTGAGGTGTTTTTCCCCTTAGTATTTTCTGGGATGAATATTTTGGGTGCCTACAAAGGAAAGAAAGCAAAGATCCTTATTTGCAGAAAACTAGTCACATTGTACATGTGGAAGTTATCATGACTTACCTCCATAACAAGCTTTCTTGTTGCCCTCTCTTGCTCCTTTCTCAATGTACCATCTATTGGAAACAATAAAAACATGTTAGTACCAAAATCTGAACATATGCATGATTGGTATGAATAAGAAATACATACTTACATTTGATCATGGATGCTTTAACCTCCCTAGTGGTCTGATTATGTCCATATTTCTGTGCTCAAAGAGGTACATTATTTTGCATGGAAATATGTATTTTATTTATTGTAGGCCTGTAATTTTTAGGAATAACTCACTGAAATCTGTCCGAACAAGAGTCTAGTAAACATCCCGGGTATGTTAAAATTTGAAACACGAAATCATAAATTATAATTTAATAAATAATCATAAAAAATAATAATAAATTTAATTCAATAATATAATCAAACCAAAAACACTGAAATGTGAAATAAAGCGCCAAGTTCGCACATCACTGAGCAAAGTCTAAAAATCGTTTTCAGTGTCTGATGACGAATTTCCCCACAAATCATTATCACTCAATTCTGCAAGTAGCTCTAATTTACTATCGCTGTTCTCTAGCTGGTCTAAAACCGATTTTGACCTAAAGGGACGCTTTTTGGACGCCATGGACGTTTCTCAGTTTCCAGGCAGAAAGAACAGTAAAAATGTAGGCAGGGCACAGGACAAAGCACTCGGGACAAAATGTATGTGAAATGGTTTGATACAGGAATGTTATACTATGTGACTTTAGTGAATTTAGTGAATGTCACTTTTTGTCATTTTCAAATTTCCCGCCGTTCCGTCCCCCATACGTTCCGACGTCGCAGAGGACGGAACCTAGAAGACAGATGCCGGCATCCGCCGGAGGACATTACAGGGGACACTGCAGGAGGGACATCGCGGGAGTGCAAGATAAGGTAAGAGAAGAACAGATCCCTGAGCAGCGCCGCATGGTAAGCCTGAGTGTAGCTCGGGGTTACCGCTTGTGGGACTGAAACTTTACCCCGAGCTACACTCGGAAATACCGCCAGGTGACTTGTGCTACACAAAGTCGGCCTCAAAGTTGGATGTTTGGAGCTGTAAACAAAGACAAATTCTTGTTATGATTACATGTAGTTTGTGGTGCTTTCCTTTTCTTATTGTAAACTATATCAAGCAAATGCACAGCAAACATGTGCTCCATCAGATGCAGGATTTCACTTCTTTTCTGACGAGCTCTCCTCTATCGCTCACAAGAACTGCTGCCTGATGGATATGATGATACCTGTGGTAAATTACTGCACACCATGCGTTAAATACCGCAGAACAAGACAAAATACATCATGCGGTATTTTAGTAGCTTTTTTTTTAATGCCCTTCAAAAAGTTTGTAAACGCTGAGCGGTATTTTACCACATTTCTTAAAGTGGTCGATGTCGCTTTGTGAATGTCCACTGTCACCAGTGCAGTATAGCATCATCATATAACTGGTGTGGAAGTGATCAGGGACACTGACTGGTGACAATATGAAAAAAATATAATTTTTTAAATCTTGTATTACAATTTTTTACATACTGTGACCAAACTAATACAGTGCTAACATAGTGACACTGCAATACTCTGAGGAAGTGATCAGGATTTTTTTCTCTACAAGCTCTGATTGCTTATAACAATGATAATGATTGTTAGAATCAATCCTTTTTTTAATGAATGATACCCATTCTTCCAGCATGTTGTGATGCTCGGATTGGCCACAGCTATCACATGGTACAGATGCACTGTGATTGTCTGCCCTGTCTGTACCGTATAATCACTGTGACCAATCACAGAGATAAACCCAATAGTACACAATGAATGGCTATGAATGAAAGGCATTCATTATGTATAACTCTCATGTGATCTGTTGTGATTGGTTACAGCAATCACATGGTACTGGCAGTGGTCTTTCATTACCCTTACCAACCACAGCTGCTACCAAATGCTCCTTACCTCCTGTATACTAGTATCTGAGGTTTCGCTGCTCGCTCTGAAGCCGATCTCTCATGATCCACTGCCCAGCCAGTCTTTGATGATCTGCTACCCATTGCCAAGCCAGACTTTGCTGATTCCCTGCTTGCTGACCAGCCAGACTTTTATTGATTTCCTGCCTGCTGCCCAGACAGACTTTGCTGATTTCCAGTATGCTGTCCAGCTACACTCTAATACAGAGGTTAAGCTCCCATCTGCTGATGGTTCTGAAACATTTATTTCCATTATTTTCACATGGCTTATATGGGTTGCCTGTTTGTCCTGAGATTCCTTTTGTAGTTGCCTCATTTAGGTCCCCCTAGTAGTATGTTGCTTCTGGTGCACCAAAGTCTGGTGGTCCAGACATAGCCTTCATGAGCAGTAGCTGCCTTTTCCTTCACAGTCCTAGTAGTAGTAAGCTCCGTGGGAGTGACAAAATACCATTTGTGACTTGCCATAACCTGGATGAAATTACTATGGATCCAGGTGCACTAAGGGACTTGGGTTGGGTAGCTATTGACTTGGAGAGATGTAGGTGACTGTTGATGTGCAGAACAAGTCGTGGGAACCAGTCAAGCTATGTGGTTAGAACAAAACACTCCAGTGTCAAGGTTTTGGTTTTGTCAAGTGATCCCAGGGCTTAGTTTGTGGATAACCTATAGTACCCTGGCATTGGGGTGCCTGCTGTCTTCAGGGACTTGAAGTGTCAAATTTCATAACTCTCGGAGAATCTGACCAACAGGAAATTCAGCCAATTTCCAAACCCCTGCGGGAGGTACCCAATCAGCCACCCAGAGGCTGCTCTTTAATTAGGGGAACTGTCTGGATCTGGTGGAATGTCACATGCCTGATGAAGGGGTCCTGCGATAGTCCAAAACATTGCCTTTCTGTAACTATGAGATCATTCATTAAAAATTTTGGACCCATATTGGTAATCATGGGTGTGCTGGTGACATTCTCCCTTGCTGTCAGGATCTGGTGGCACCTGCTGGTGGCACTGTGGTCCCCAAAGTGGGCAATTGTAGTACTTCTTGCCATTAATCCTGATTCCTGATTGAGCCAGCACTTTCCTTTTACCTACTGTATTTCCTGTATCCTGCTGCCTTGTGCCTGCTCCCCTTATTCCTGATCCCAGTCTTGGTTCCCCCTTACTGACCTTATAATTCCAGTTTTACTCTGTTGATCAGTGTCCCCCATTTTGTGTATATTGTATATAATTAATTTGCTAGTTAGGCTTTCTGTTATTCAGTTAGGTTGGTTGTTAGGTATTTTATAATTTGGTTTGATCTACTTATATCTTCAAGTTTGCTGTGTATACTGTTTGCTGGTGACTAGATATGTTTTGTTTCACTGTTAATAAACTGGCATAAACCATACAGAGTCTGGTCTGGGTTGTCAAGTGTAGCTGCCCAGATCTGGACATGCCTGCTGCTGGTATCCTTGAGAGATAATCACAGTATACAAATATCTAAATGGTGATTCTAGCAAAGGGAGAAAACCATACAATCTCAGGAATCCTAGGAAGACACGCAGACACTCATTGAAATTGGATAAAAAGCAGTTGAACCTTAAACTGTTAGGGGTTCTTTACTGTAACAGTTGGCTGTGTCAACAGGCAATGTAGATAAATTAAAAAAATTGTTTAACTGTGTTCCTTAGTGAATGCAATGTACAGGGATATGAGAAATGGGAGTGACATTAACACACACACTGAATTAGATGGACTAGTGTCTGTATTTAACCTCACCAACTATAAAACTATGCAGATGAAACCTGAGAAGAGCCCTGGCCCAGATGGAATCACTGCTCAGTATTGCTACACATTATTTCCCATCCATGCACCAATTTTTTTTTAATCACTCTCTTCCTTTTCTCCTTCACCAGAACACGTGATGAGCTCAGTGTTTGGTACCAACATAAGTCTGAACAGCAACTGATCAGACATTCATCTGAAAAGTGAACTTTGGGCATTCAGCTTAAAGGAATGTAACAGCTTCTGGCTTTCAATGGTTGCTAAGGAAGCAACAGTTGCTTGCATCCTTACCAATCTCTGATGCCACCTGCTCCGATTACATATATGGCCAGGAATCTCCAGTCTCCTTTGTCAATCAACTCTGCTCTGAATCTCGAAGTTCTTCCCCATGTGGGGCATCATCACAAACTCACTTCCGGTCAATATCACACTTCCATGCTGTCCACTGCTGCCTCTCATCTGATTGCATACTATCAGTGCTGGCTCATCTTGGTTTTCAGCATGTGGTTGGCTTGCTCCACTTCCTTACAGACCAATACACCTACAGTCATTGGAGAAGTATCATCCAGATGGATTCTATTGGATTCCAGGAAATTGCATCATCTATTGGTATTTGTGGATAATGTTTATCTATGTATTACTAATGTAAATGCAATACTGCTTTTACTTTTGTTTGTATCAGTCATAAGAACTACTTCACTTATTCCATAAGCCTCTGCCAGCCAACATCATTATACATATTGGCATGCAGTGTTCATCTCTCTTTGTATATGGGTACAATACCTACCTTTCCTGCATGTTTTACCCGTATTGTCACATATACAATGCTTAGACAGTGACGCTCTCACTCTCACCCTCACCTCTTTTGTTGTCATGCTTAACATTTGTTCAACATGATTTTAAACCTATTTGCATGGCATGAAGCTCACAGTCGTTGAAACAAATGGCAATTGTGACTGGATCACTTTTGTTTTGGTTAGATACATTCTAACTGCATCAAAGCAAATGGCGTTCAGTGTCTTTCAATTCATTTTATCTCTAAAGCAGGTATAGGCTGAGTAGAACACCCTTCCAGCAGCTGCGTACTGTAATTTTTTACACTTCCAAAAAAAGTTGGCATTCACTAAAATACCAGATGAGTTTATTAAGTCATGCAGTATTTTAGTAGTGAAAACATGCAGTAATGTTTCAGTTGTCAGCAGGGTTTTAGTAAATGCCAACTTTTTTTTGGAAACCTGCTGTGTGATATCTTACCACATACTTGGATGCGGTAAGATACCGCTTAGTGAATTGTCCCCTGGGTTCAAAGTTTGTGTTCGAACTTTTGTTAGGTTCAAATGTTGGGCCGCAAACCAAAGAGGGGATGTTCAGGTAATCACTACTTGTAATGTATTTAGCCTATTAAAATGAATATTTACCATATTTGGATAAATGTCCTATACACATTATCCACTATTACAGGCTTTCATCCTAAAAGTTGCTGTATACTTTAGAAGGATAATTGTAATTTTTACACTGTAGCATAAACTATACTGTGAAGCTTGCTGTAAGCTGTATGCTTTTATTTCCCAATATACTTTTCAAATATCACTTTTAATCCAAGGGTGCATGTGACTGTTTATAGGTATTCATAGACATTGCAGTAATTACCTGATCAGATGTAAACCAGATGAGTAAGTATCATCTTATTTCTATGATTATCTTTATATTACTGTATAAAAAGTCTGTGTTTAAACCATATAGCCATGGCATAATATTTGTGTTGCAGCTTATCAAATTAAACAGGTTGATATAGAAAGACTGCAGTCCTAATATGCAGATATTCCAGTAAATCAATACAAATGTGACCCAAAAAAGAACATTAAAGTGTCACATACACACTGGAATACTTATTAGCTGTGTAAATGTGTACAGAATAAATCAAAATGGTAGTAGGTGAATCTGACACATTAATTTCCTTTACAAGTCCTCCCACCCCTTGATCTTAGCTTGGCTATGAAATCAGTAAAGCCTTCTTTTCCATTTTCAGCCTGGTTATGTAATGTTGACGATATATCTCAACATTGGAAAGCTGATACAATTAAGATCAAAGGTATCAAATGGATACTTCAATTTATAGGTTTTGAGGGGGGGAATCTTCCTTGAGCTTGAATAAAATGAATGCCCTTTTCGGTTATCACATCATATTAATTTTTTTTGTTAGTCACACTGGTTTAGATGCAACCATCTAGGCCCTCTTTAGATTTTATACAGGCTTCTTAGAATAAATTATTTTGACTGTTAAACTCTTTTCCCCATTTCATTTCATTTCCTTTTTCTTTCTTTTTTTTTGTTTAGCTTTTATTCTTTTATAATAATAATATTATATAAAAGGTAATCTTAAATAAAATACATATACCTTATATACAAATACAACATATCTTTTTATTTTTGTCCAGTAAGTAAAATTATATATCAAACCACTTTGAATAAATGCATTGACTCTTTGATAAGTCATAGTTTCTTACATCACAAGAAACATATAACTATTTTAAACTGCCTATGAGATTGCCAACAAGGTTTTTTAACCCATGGTATACTTTTAGGTCCAATGAAAAGGAAAACTATAGTACTCAATCCTTTTAACTTCCATAGAAACTACTGTATTTATAATTTTAGGAAAGACATTATTAGAATCTTTGGTCAAATTTGGAGACCACTGTGGCAAGTTATTGAGGGGAATGGGATTGGTTTGTCTGCAGAAATGCCCACCTTTAAAAAGAATATAAATGTTTATGTAATGGTACTATGCAGCCGAAAAACATAATGAGATTTATCCCACGGTAAGCATTCTGTGCTTGCTAAGCTGTGATAAGTCTCAAATAGGTCCTTTTTAGGGTCTTTTCACACTGGTGGATTGCATTCCAAACAGCAGGAGATCTGTGGAGCAGAGTGGGGAGGGTGACAGGTCAGTGTCCACATAGTTTCTGTAGAGTGGACATGGACAAACACAGCTCTGCTCTATGGGTGGTTAGGAGTAAACAAACTCCATTGTTCGTATACACCTTTATACCATATTATGTGGACCTGCACTGGTATAATCGCATTCTGGTGTGTGGTAGATTATATTCTTTCCAAGAACTCCGCTGTCCATATACCTGGCTGCCTCCGGTCCAGTCCACCCAAACAGAAGAGGAGGTTCTCCTCCATTTTTTTTAGTGGGCGGTGTGTGGTAGATTATATTCTTTCCGTGAAATTCAAGAGATCCTAAAAACAAACAAATCTCTTAGGCTCCCCTATACCCGGACTATCTAAATATTGGAAAACATTTCAAGCACTCTCATGACTGCAACCCACTGTCTCTTTATTTCAATATGGAAACATACTCATACTCTAATGCCTGACTTACTACAATATATTAAAGAGATAAAACTAATGGAAATGCTAACTGCTAGAATTAACATCAATTAAAAAAAAAATTGCAACTTGGATTTACTGGGACATTTATATATCTCAACCTAACCTCTAAACCAAGGTAGCTCGGACTCTGAAAGGCCCCATACTAAGTGGATCTGGTTTATGTCACTGCTGACCAATCAGAATCACTCTGATCCATCCTGGGAACGTGGCACAAAGAAAATGAAGAGTGGATATTTGAAATCCTCAAATCTCTGCATTAGCTGCATGGGCATTGGTAGCTCATTATCCATGGAGGTAAGCACAGCAGGGACCTAGGATAAGACTCTGTTACTGTGAGAATATAGAGAAATGTGATACAGGATTTGCATTTAAGGTAAATGTGATGTTCCAGACTAGTGTTTCTGGGCAGAGAAAGCTGTGTATTTGACTTTCTGGGTTTTGCTAGACACCTACAACCTGTATACAGGTATGAAGGGTCATTATATACTCAGGTCTGAGAATAGCTCAGGGCTCCCTGTTTAGAGACAATTCCCAGTGGGGAAAAATGGAAGGTCTCATCTAGGGATCAGAGGACCCAGCCAGAAGCCAAAGGACAAAGGATCTCAGTTCCATGAGTCAGGTCAGCTCCTACTGGGCTGTCAGGAGAACCCCAATCCATAGGCCAGAGGTGGGCCATGCAGCAGGGTGCTATGACTAAAGGCTAGAGAGCCAAGTAACCGAGAGAGCTGGACAGCACAGTCTGTCTGAGAGACTGGTAATGTTGATAAATGTAAGGTTATGCACTTGGGGGCTAAGAATATGCATGCATCATACATACTAGGGGGGTACAACTGGGGGAATCAATGGTGAAGAAGGATCTGGGAGTTCTGGTAGATCACAAGCTTAATAATGGCATTCAATGCCAAGCTGCAGTTTCTAAAGCGAGCAAAATCCTCTCTTGTATTAAAAGACGTATAGACTCCAGAGAGAGAGATATCATATTACCCCGGTACAAATCATTAGTAATACTTCATCTGGAATATGCAGTTCAATTTTGGGCACCAATTCACTAAAAGAACATTGGGGAACTGGAGAAAGTACAGAGAAGGGCAACCAAACTGATAAGAGGCATGTTGGAGATCAGCTATGAGGAAAGATTAGATGAACTGAATTTATTCTCTCTTGAGAAGAGGCAATGAAGGGGGGATATGATCAACATGTATAAATACATCAGTGGTTCATATAATGAACTCGGTGTAGAGCTATTCACCCTGAGGTCATCACAGAGGACAAGGGGGCAATCTTTACAGTTGGAGGAAAAGAAATTTAATCTCCAAACATGGAAACGTTTCTTCACAGTGATAACTGTGAAAATGTGGAATAGACTCCATCAGGAGTTGGTTCTGGCCAGCTCTGTGGATTGCTTCAATGAAGGCCTGGATTCTTTCTTAGATACACAGAATATAACTGGATACTAACATTTATAGGTAAAGTTGATCCAGGGAATATCCGATTGCCTCTAAGGGGGTCAGGAAGGAATTTGTTTCCCTGCAGGAGTAAATTGGATCATGCTTTGCTGGGTTTTTATGCCTTCCTCTGGATCAACTGTGTGTATAGGATTATAACTTTTTTTTATTTAGTTTTTTATGGTTGAACTGGATGTACTTTTGTCTTTTTTCAGCCAGACTAACTATGTTTGCTATGTAAGAGGCACAGCATGAGCCAGGTGGCCTGGCATTTTCCAGCGGTGGTAGTCTGCTGAAGCTGGAGAAGATCCCCTGTGTGGGAAACCTTATATTAGACTGTAATTTGCTTTCTTGTGTTTTTAAAAAAGTGGGCTACCAAGCCCTTAAATATGGTTCTTGTCTGCCGTGGACTGTATAAATGCATCTACCAGGAGAGCTAACTGGCCCATGTCACAGTGACCTTACACTTTCCATTTGAGAATAGGAGGTTGGATTAAAACTTCTTGGTTGTATAATTTTATATTTAAGGTTCCCTTTTGTATATTGTGAACCAGTGAGAAAAATTTAATAAACCCTTTTGGGTTGATTTACTGAAGGCAAATAGGCTGTTCACTTTGCAAGGGAAACTGTGCTTCACAAGGGAATTATCCCCGAAGCTTGGTAAATGTGTTAAAACTATGCTGCATTATCCAATCACGTTCAAGCAAATATAAGTTTTTTTTTTTATTTTCCTTGTACCTAGTTATATAGGTTCAGAAAAAAACACACTTGTGTGAATTTACTACAGGCAAATAAACTCTACACACTGCAAGTGCATTTTCTCCAGAGTTTAGTAATTTGGGGGAAACGCTGCTGACTTCTAGCAGTGAATCGTGTGCTTTTGTAAATCATGGTACTTTTTTTTCTTGAATATGCTTCGGTATTCCTTGCAAAATGAAGCTTCAGCTCATTTACTAAGCCCTAGAGCAATTGCACTTGCAAATTGCACAGTCTCTTTGTCTTTAATAAATCCATCTCATGGTTCATCCAGTTCAACCAAAAGAAAAACAATGAATAAATAATAAAACCTTCAATAACACAGAATCATATAGCGTTGATTTACTAAAGACAAATAAGCTATTCACTTTGTAAGGGAATTTCTCCCAGTGAATAAATGATATGGTCACCTTTTTGGGCAGAATTTCACTTTTCATAATAAATAGAAGCATTTTCCAATGCCATTTCAGGCCCAGCCATCCCAATGTGCTTTTTTCTCACTTACCTTATCCATTGCCCTCATACTCCGAGATACTCCAAAAACACCCCCAGTACTCTGAGATACTCCAAAAATATTCCCAGTAATCTGAGCACTGGGAGTGTTTTTTGAGTATCTCAGAGTATTCGGAGTGTTTTTGGAATCACTGGGAGTGTTTTGGAGTAACCGGGAGTACTTGGAGGGTTTTTGGAGTAACTGGGAGTACTGGCAGTATTTATGGAGTATCTTGAAGTATGAGGGCAATTTTGGAGAAATTCAGAATTATGGGAGTAATTTGGAGCGCTGGTAGTAATTTTTGAAGTTATTTTGAGTAATGGGAGTTAACAACAAATTATATATAGCAGAAGGGGAAAAAAATATTCTAGGAATATCCCCATTATGTAAGAGGGTAAAATGTCCAACAGGATTGGTGACGTGACCCAATGTACATCTTGCTCCATGTATACGTTCCTTGAAGAGTCGTTCAAGGGCAAATACTGCTGTGTGAGATGTCAGCTAGTTGTTTTCACTGGAAGCCCAGATACTGGATCTAGAGAATAAGGTGCCAACAGTGTGAAGCATCAGCAACCTGGAAAGGAGCTTGGACGTCACCCAGCAGGTGCTGGCGGGGCCAGTATAGAGGGGGGAGGGGATATGGAGATGCAGGAGCTAGAGGTTGGTCATTGTGTGTCAGTTAGAAGGAGGGGACGAGGGAAGAGCCTTAGAGAGGCTTGTCCTGAGTTGCTATATCCCAATAAATATACCAAGTTGGTATGATGTTAGGGATATCCGTTCAGAGGTGGCGTTTCTGGAGCAGGCCCCTTCCCCTAGCTGGCAGGGGAACAACTGCTCCAGTAAGGAGAGAGGCGAGGGTACAGGCAAGGTTAAGCAGATACTGGTGGTATGGGGACTCAATTATTAGAAGGACAGGTCTGTCACAAAGACCATGATCACTAAACAGTATATTATTTACAGGGCTCTCGGGTTCAATATATTTTGGATTGAATGGACAGATTGTTAGGTGGGGCTGGGGAAAACACAGCTGTCATAGTACACATTGGTACCAGTGACAAAGTTAGAGGAAGGTGGTGTGACGAACGCGGGATCGCTGCCACCAATATGTGATAATCCCACAATCGCTGTCACCAATATGTGATGACCGCGGTGTCAAACCCCAGCCCTTCTCACCAAACTCGTGACCGAAGGTTTAGCCAATCTAAAACCGCAATATCACATGAGTAACAATGCCACACCCAGCTGCACCCTGCACAACGATTTTCCAGCTAATTGGACCACAATCGATGTACCGGAAGCCTGAGCGATTGTTACTGGGTCAGGTTAATTATGCAATTAACCCTTCACACTGCCACCACCTCCTTTTTGTACAGAGAGGAAACTCGGCGATATCCGCAATAACACTATAATGGTTGAGGTAATAGTCTGTATAACACGGTCACCGCAGGCCGGTTATGCAGAGGGTTAAACAAACACAGTAGTGTTCTTTTTAGAGGCAGGAATTTGTAAATTGCAATTAAGAGCTATAGAAACAGTTCAACACTTTCAGAAGGAAAGATTTATTACTGAAAAGTCAAAAGGGGGTGAAAAAAAATATTTACAGAACAAAGATGTAACATATATATATATATATATATATATATATATACATACAGAGAACAACAGCACAGCAAAGAGATAATAAAAAGGAGGTTAAGGGGTTGAAGTACTTGCCAAAGTCCTGGGTTAGCAGATTAAGTTTCAGAGCAGAAGGGTGCTTTGATCTCCCTCTGTTTCGATGGTCAATGGGAGAATTCTTCAACTTCACTCTCTTAGGCCTGACAGCCCAATTTGTAGTTCCCTAGCAGGGGGTTTCTCTGAAGTCAAGGACCAATACCACGTTTAGGGCGTGGAGGTCTGGGCGTAGCCCTAAAATAGAATGTAGTTCATATTTTGGCTCATAACTTTTCCTATGCACAAGTGACATTCCACCCATGGGTAGATTATTATGCAGACATGTCTGAGGATTGATTAGATATGAAATATGAAATTATACACTGAACGGTTCACGAGATCTACTTTTCGGCTTTCCTATGTATTCGAGACAAGACGAGTGACCTATCAAACTGTTCGCCTCCTCTTGGCCAATCTGACGACATGCCTGGTTTTTATGTAAGTCTCTCATATTCCAAGATATGAGACATAGGGGAAAAATGGATTTTTAAAAAGGTTATCTGCTGTGCTTCCTTGGAATGTCTTTTGAACTCCTGGGAAGGCTGCGTTATCTTTTTATGAGGTGCTAAATTTTACAGGTTCTTTGGACAGTGAGTCCCCAGCTCCCTTGGGGCTTTATAGCACATAGCCCTCCTGCTGGGCTCTGGCCTGTGACACTTTTAACACACACACTCTGCCATATGTCACTGTGCCTCTCAGAGATGGAGGGGGGAAAGAATGAGGGGAGAAAATGGAGATTCTTAACAAAATGGAGGCTGTGTCCTTCACTGTGTGCATGCTTGTTACAGATGGCACATCCTAAAAAATTATTTCAGGTACTTTGAGGCAAAATTGAAGTAGAGGATGTCTAATGTGGTATTCTCAGAGATACTGCCTGTACCTTGAGCCACATTAGAGAGTCAGCGGGAGCTAAGAGTATTTAACAAATGGCAACTAGGCAGCGCGGGGGGGGGAGATCAGAGGAAGTAATAGCCAGTAGTAAGCGAAGGTCAGAGGGTGCTGTAACCATAATAGCTAAACCTGGAGTAAGTGGATTGGCAATACAAAAATACTGCCACAGAACAACTAAGGAGGAAATAATATGTGCCCATACAAAACCGAGAGGCATGTACACAAATGCCAGGAGCCTAGCTAAAAAATGGAGGAACTGGAGCTTCTGATATATGAGGAGGAGGGAATGTCAGAAACTTGGTTTGACAGCTCACATTACTGGTTAGCAACTATCCATGGGTATTTTTTGTATTAGAGGGATAGAGAGAATAGAAGGGGAGGAGGGGTATGCCTGTACATCAAGAATGAGAGGGACAACATTGCACTGGGGCAAGGGGGATGTGAAGTCCCTGTGGGTGGAACTTCACAGAGAAGAAACAAGTAGGAATAGTGGGAGTATGCTACAGGCCCCCAACCTGAAGGATGAAGGGGAGTTACATCTGTTAGAAATGGCAATGAGGCAGGGCATTTTGGGAACTAGTGATAACAGGAGAATTACATAAGCATAAGGAAAAGGAGATGGTGAGGGGGGTAGTACAAGAACACTAAATTTAAAAAGAACAAAATTTTCAATACTACAAGATATTAAATGGGACCAAATCCTAGCAACATTGAACATGGAGGAAAAATGGGAGTACTTTAGGAATATATTAAATAAAGGTATCATCCAGTGTATTCCAATGGGCAACATATATAAAAGAGCTAAGATTAAACCTGTGTGGTAAACTTTAATGTAAAAAGACACATTCAAGAGAAAAATGGCCTTTAAAAATATAAGGTAGAGGGGTCACAATCATCATTCCAACATTACAAAGAGTGCAATAAAAAGTGTAAAAATTAAATCAGGGCAGCTAACATAGACCACCTTTAAATATATTAAGAGTAAATAATCAAGGTCAGAACAGATTGTCCCCATAAAGGATGATTGTGATGGGAGTCACTTTGGGTGGGAGTCCCATGGAACCCAGCTCACTATGGAGAGGTGGGGAGACCCATGTCTCAGCTCCCCATCTCCCTATTATGTGTAAGTCACCCTGTGCCTGTTAGGGGTACAGGGTGATCTGTCCTAATATTGTGTAGACATGTCTAGGAGATAGGTGGGGTGGGGGTTGTGGATTGTTTGGTTTTGTGTGGCTGCATCCCATTGTTCTATTTTCTTGCTTGGGAGCAAACTATTATGGTATGTATGTGTTTATGTGTATTATCTTAGTGGGAGGGTGTCTCCAGCAGTCCTCCCTCCTGATAGGACTGTCTGCTGGTGTGAAGTTTGAATACCTGTGTGTCTCTTGTTACTAAATGTAGATTTCCCCACCCTGTGTCATTATGCAGGGAGGGGGGACTGTCCTCTGATATATATATATTGTACCTGTGTTCAAATAAACTAGTCTACCTTCTGGCTTACTTCAACACTGGTGTCGTCTAGTCTTGTATGGTCTGCTGTGGTGTTTGTTGCCAGTGTTCGGACAGGGAAGCTGTAGCATTGGAAGTACCCAAGCACAGCCTGGGGTCGGTTCCATTACAATGATGAAGGGAAGTACGTTAAAAATGACAAGAAGAAGGCAACTGTACTAAATGCATTCCTCTCATCAGTTTTTACTAAAAAAAGGAAGGATATAGCAATCAAGACTGTACCACTAGTAACTCATCACAGAATATACCCATGTGGCTTACAGAAGCAGGTGTCCAAAAACATCTTGAAAAGCTTAACGCAAATAAATCACCAGGACCAGATGGCTTACACTGAAGAGTACTCAGAGAACTCAGTCAGGTTATAGCCAGACCTTTTTTCCTAATTTCTAAGGACAGCATATTCCTAGAAACTACAGGCCAGTCGGTCTAACATCAACAGTATGTAAACTATTGGAGGGGATGAAAAATGACTATATCCAAGATTTTGCTGATGAAAACAGTATAATTAGTAATAATCCGCATGGCTTTATGAAAGGTCGTTCTTGCCAAACCAATCAATTAACATTCTATGAGCATGTGAGCTAACCTAGATAAGGGAAGGCCTGTGGATGTGGTATATCTGGATTTTGCTAAAGCGTTCAACACAGTCCTCCATAAACTCTTAATTTACAACTCAAAGGTCTGTAGGCATGGACCATAGGGTTTGTACATGCATAGAAAATTGGTTACAGGGGCATATACAAAGGGTGGTGATAAATAGTGTAAACTCTGACTGGTCTGAAGTGGTAAGTGGGGAACCTCAGGGCTGTGTCCTGGGACCAATTCTGTTTAATTTATTCATAAACGATATAAAAGTTGGTATAAATAGCTCAATCTCAGTGAAGATACTTAGCCAAGTAGGGCAATAATGTCACAGCATGATATAGAAGACCTAAATAAAAGAAAAGAGTGGGCAACTACATGGCAAATGCCGTTTAATGTTGAAAAAATGTAAAGTAGTATACTTGCGGTTAAAAATATGAATGCTAGTTATTCATTTGGGTATTAACTTCAGGGGGAATCCAAAATGGAAAAAATCTGGGGGTCCTAGTGGATGACCGACTTAGCAACAGCATGCAATGCCAAGCTGCAGCATGCAAAGCTAGCAGAATATTAGCATTCATTAAAAGAGTATTTACTCAAGAGATGAAACCATAATCCTGCCCTTTACAAAACTCTGCCACATCTAGAGTATGCTGTCTAGTTCTGGTCACTAATCTTCAGGAAGGATGTGCTGGAACTGGAGAGAGTCCAGAGGAGGATAACAAAGTTAATAAGGGGACTGGAGGACATCAGTTACGAGCAATGACTACAAACACTAAATGTATTCTCCCTGGAGAAGAGGTTCTTGAGAGGAGGTAGGATAGCAATATACAAATGCCTCAGTGGTGATTCTAGCATAGGAAATAAACTATTCAGTCTCTGGGAGTTTAAGAAGACATGGTCATTCAATGAAATTGGAGGGGAAGAGGTTTTAGCCTTAAACTGCATAGGGTTTTTTTCACTGTCAGGCCGGGAAGGATGTGGAACTCACTTCCTCTGTCTGTAGTGTCAGCGTATTGATAGTTTAAAAAAACTCTTAGATGGGCATCTTGGTGAGTACAATATACAGGGATATGGGATATCATCTTTGACATGAGAGCACACACAGGTTGAACTGGATGGACTGGTGTCTTTATTCAACCTTAACAACTATGTAACTATATGTAACTATGTAAAATAGCTCATGGGACATTTTGGCGTGTTGTGGGTTGTACATTTCGTATTGTGCGTTTTGCTGTGTTTGTCACTCATTTTTTTACGAGGCAAAATGTGTGCTTGTGTCTGTGTTTGGTGTGCTGTTAACAATTAATGGCACCAAAAGTGCAATTAGTTAATTATAGGTGTTTATGCAATCTGATTGTGCAATCTTTGTACAATCTCCTTTAGATTTACCAAAACTATGGCAGATGGAGTTATAGTTCTCAATCGAATACAAATGATCACTGTACTCAGTGTTCATAGATGGTTCCTCCAGCACTCCAAATGGAAGCTCATACCTGTGCACAGGAAAGGAGCCGGGGGAAGCCTGGCCTTTATGAATTAGTTACAACTCCTAGGTGAAATAGCCCCACACTATCCAAACAAGAAAACTTTAACTATTATTTAATATCCAATAGTATAGAAAATAGGCTCAAGAATATGTATGCAATTACTGACATCTGAGATAATGCTGATCAATGGCAAACGTTTAGCTATGCTCTTACTAGCAATAACAGCAAAAAATAATTGAATAGGCAAATAAGCTGTTCACATTGCATGGGCAGGTGCATATTGCAAGGGAATTTTCCCAAGAGAACCCCATCATCAAATCATGTGCAAGCAAAAATGCTGTTTTATGTTAAATATATTTTTATTTTTAAATGTAATTGGCCATTCTTTGCAAAGTGAAGCATCACCACATGCACACTTATTTTGCTTTAGGGTTAACTCCCTTGCAAATTTAACAGCCTATATTTATTTAGTAAATTGTCCCCCCCTCCCCTTTGTCAAAACAACGGGTTGCACACTGATGACAAAACTTCCTCCAACAAATTTTATTCAACAAAAACAGTACATACTGCACACTTCTACCTACCTGTACATATTACTCCTCTAACCTGCTTCACCTATACAGGCTTAGTAGAAAACTTTAATAATTATTATTATTATTATTATTATTATTATTATACAGTATTTATAAAGTGCCAATAGTTCACTCAGCGCTGTACATTACAAAGGGGGACAGAACATGTGACAGAACAATACCAATACAATGCAAAACATTTAAAAGAATAAGTTGTACTGGGTGCATTGGCGAAGAAATAGAAAACATGAAAAACTGATAATTTCAAAGAAAACATTCATTATTCTCTGAAACATCAAATTCAATTTCTTAATGCTAATTGTATTTTTTTAATTGAACCATACTTTAAAATGGAATTTCTTTGTTTATTTTAGTGAAATAACTTTGAATGTTAAGAGGAATTCCACCCCCCCCACCCAAAAAACAAAATACTGTAGCTGCTGACTTTTAATCAGGGCACTTACCTGTCCAGGCAACCAGAGGTATCCTCACCTGAGCCCATTCCTCAATCAACTATTGGGTGCTGGTGCCGCCATCTTGACTAATGAAAATTGTCCATGAAGCCTTCCTGTTTCACAGCCAGTTTCCTACTGCACATACGCGAAGTGAGTGGGAAGTGTCCCAGAAGGCTGCGGGAGAAGAAAAGGGGGCCAAAATCTGGGGTAGTTCGTCACAGCAAACTGAGCCAGAATTGGGAAGGGTACCTGTCAAAACCAAATACCTGCTCCCCCCCTCAAAAGGTGCCAAAAGTGGCAGCGGAGGGGAGGAAGAGGCAGAGCAGCAGAAATTCCCCGTTTGGGTGGAGTTCCACTTTAAGAAGAGCATAATTCATTGATATAACGTATGATAAACAGTAAATACAATAAGGATCAGTATCTCTAGAATAAGTATGAAGGTTTTGCACCATGCGACTTCCCGCACCTGCAAATTCACTGCTTGTTTAGATGCATGGGGGGTGACATTAAAAATGAATGGCAGCAACGCGCATATGTAAAAGATCAGTGTATTTTGGCTTTGGGTGGGTGCAGGAACAGGTGCAATTCCCACACCTGCAACCACTCATACAAGTGTGAATCTAGCCTTATGACACGTGTTTTGTTCAAATTAACCCGTGGTTCACAACTATGCGATTTATGCTGGCTGAGTTTGCTTGGGCACAGCAGCCCATTCTTTTGAATGGACTGCCGTACCTCATGAAAATGCAGGGAAAAGGTCCCTGTGCATCCCAGTGTTGTTTCTAGTGTGTGGAGATGCCATTAGTATTAAAGTGTTACTAAACGCAATTTTTTTTTTCAAATTAAAATAGCAAAAATATTAAATAAAATTTTAAAAAAAGCCCAATTAATTCTCATTGGTCGTCTTGGAGGGCGAGGCAACCATGTCTGACCATCAGGGAAGCTATACGTATGACGTTCCTAGCTGCAACTTTGGTGAAGATGATAAGAATATAGACTCCTGGTTTTATCATGTTGCAGATGCAGAAAATGTCCCTCCAGAGTCTATGATCTCAGAGAACCCTGAAAGTGAGAACATAGCACAAGCAGGAAATGAGGTTGTGTATAATAGAGGAAGTGCCAAAAAACAGCAGACTCCAAAGGCGCAAACCAGAAGGTCTTCTAAGCGTTTATCAGGTCAACAGAGGAACCACCAAATGGCAAACATCAGAGCTGAATGAAAGAAAGTGACTCCCAAGCAAGAGCAACCTCCTTTGAAGAAACCAAAACTGTCTAGATGCAAATCCACAGACACTACAGTCAACAGAGTTCTATTGGCAAGCGTTGCTGAAAGGTCACCGAAGCCAAGGGCCAGAATAACTTTGCCCTCCACTCCCACAGTTCTTAAGCGCAAACATTTGACTCAGAAGGCTAAGAACACAGAGGAGCAAGAACTTGAGAAAGTGCAGCAGCTTCAGCAGGAACTGGCTGAGAGGCTGAAAAAGAATGAGGAGTCCTTGAAATCTGCCTTAGCAGGAGATCAACCAATAAAGAAGGTGCCCATTCAAGCTACAAAGCCGGTGGACTTCCACACCAATGACCGTCTGAAACGGCATCCAAATGAACACCCAGCAGAATATAAACAAGTCGATTTTACTTCCGAACTTAGAAAGCATCCACCATCTCTGGCAAACAAATTGGGCCGTACTGTGCCCAAACCCTTCAACCTCTCCAAAAGTAACAAAAGGAAACACAAAGACACTAGTGGAGAGTACACATCCACTGCTGAGCAAGTCTTGGCTTTCCAAAAAAGAACCCCACAACGATTTCACCTGCGCAAACGGCAGAGGGAGATGGAAGGACCATCGCCAGTGAAACCACTGAAGGCCAGGATGACTCTGCCAAAGACCCCACAGCTTAACACAAAGCAGCGACACCGGCCACCAACTTGCAAGAGTTCCGCTGAGGTTGAAGCAGAAGAATTTGAGAAGCTACAGCAATACAAGTTCAAAGCCCAAGAGCTTAATCCAAAGA
The DNA here is from genome assembly GCF_062004578.1 of Staurois parvus. Lineage (NCBI taxonomy): Eukaryota > Metazoa > Chordata > Amphibia > Anura > Ranidae > Staurois > Staurois parvus. The sequence continues at coordinate 3,766,841 of NW_028318646.1, read as the reverse complement.
TTTTGGAGGGTGGACCACTCCTGCCAAAAAAGCCCACTGTTAAAGAACCCACCAAGGCAGTCGGCTTTAAATTGGAGATAGAAAAACAAATTCAACAATGTGAGAAGAAAGATGAAGAAAACGAGGAAGTGTTCACTTTCCATTCCAGGCCATGTCCCATAAAGATCTTACAGGATGTGGGGGGGGGGGGGTTCCTGATAAGAAATTGCTTCCAGTAACTATTATACAATCTCTAGATTTTGCACTAAAGAACAGAATTCCCCTCCCCTGAGGAGCCAAAGGAGGAGTTAGTCCCTGTTATCAAAGCCAATCCAATGCCTTATTTTGGAGTGCCTTTCAAGCCAAAATTAGTGGAGCAGAAACCAGAAACCTTTTCATTTAGTGAACGTGATCGGCACAGGATGGAAGAGAAGGCGAGAAAACTAAAGGAACGCCAAAATGCAGAACCTCCCAAGTTCAAGGCTCAGCCTCTACCTGATTTTGATCAAATTAGTCTTCCTGAGAAAAAGGTGAAGGAGCAAACGCAACCAGAACCGTTTAAGCTGGAAATTGATAAACGAGGAGAGGCAAGGCTTCAAGTTTGGCAACATCAGGTTGAAGAGGAGGTTAAACAGCAGAAGGAAATGTCTATGTTCAAAGCGCGGCCTAATACTGTGACCCACCAAGAGCCATTTATGCCTAGGAAGGAAAGTCGAGTCCTGACTGAGAACCTTTCTGGTTCCATAGTTCAAAAAGGCTTTGAGTTGGCAACAGAGGCGCACTAAAGAGTGCCAGGAGTTTGAAAAGCATCTGGCAGAGCCAGAAAAGCCTTATGGAAGAAGAGGAACGTAGGCGGCAGGAAGAGGAGGAAAAGGAGGAGATCAACCGGCTAAGACAAGACGTGGTCCACAAGGCTCAGCCTGTCAGGAAGTTCAAACCGTTAGATGTCAAAACAAGCGATCTTCCTCTCACCGTTCCCAAATCCCCTAATTTTTCTGACAGATTTAAGATCTGATCTGAAAATTGCACCTGGTATTGCAAGTTTGTAAAGATGTTTGAGGTATACTGTGCCTCTGAGATGAAATGTTACTGGGGGAAAAAGAAGAAAAAAGAAACTATACTGGGGTAGAGAAAAAAAAAATGTAGGTTTAAAAGGTTTGCCTTTAAGTATTTTTGGGAAATGTGCAAATACTAATGGGGTTAATGTAAAGTCTCTGTAAATACTAGCCATAACCTTTTCGTTTGGTCTTAAACATTTTGATTTAGTGTACAGTTCAATTTTTGTTTTTTTTTAAAAACCTATATTAAATTCCAAAAAAATAAATAAATAAATAAAATTACAAAAATTCTCATACGACAGAATACAAGTTCAGAAGTGATGTATTGTATTGTATTATAATGTGTGCATGCGTGATCTTGGTCGCTCAATTTGTTTACAGACAAATACTGTACTGCTTAAATTAAAGTAGTTTGTTCTGTTATACAAAACATTTTTTCGTGCTTGTCCATTATTTTGCATCAGCTCTTGAAAGATGCATAGTAGCGATCAGATTATCAGCTGTTTGCTTCGAATATAAGGATTGGATTATGGCCAGCCTTGGTTTTACTGCAAATTATGTTTGAAATATGTGGTCTTGGCAAACTTTATTCAGAATTTCCTGGGATAAATAAATTAAAACAAGCAAACAAAAAAAACCCACAATGCTTTGAATGGCCATGGAACCATAGCCAGCAGGCTTAGAAATATCTTTAAAAGAGCATTTAATTAAGCCAGCCCCCTCACTATAAAAGTGGTAGCTCAGGGTAGCCATAGTGTAAAGTACTAAAACTGTTTTAGAGAGAAGATAGAGATCACAAACACTTGGGACTTATAACCCTTTTTGCATCTATAGTGTTATAATTACACATGGGGGATAATGCAGGCTCACCTGAGGTGCAAATCTGATCATCAGCTGGTTTTCACCAGAGCTCCTAATTGCGGAGAAGGGTTTTGCTGCAAGTTGATACTAAGTGACAGCCCCCTGTATTGCCCCACCAAGGATGAGCAGGGACAAGAGGGGTTAAGGCATGGATACTGTACAATAAGGAATGAGCAAGAGAGTCAGGTCCAGGCAGGAGTCAAGACAGGTGGCAAACAAGAGAGTGGTCAAGTCTATTGGGTCAGTAACAGTCTGGTAATCTTATTGGTGAATATTATAGCTCTTTAAAACAAAGGGCATCAGGTGAGAAGACAGATCACCAGGCAATGCTTAGTTATACTAAATTATATCTTCCAAATATCATCCATAAATATCCACTATTCAATGGCCTTGTAAACTACTTTTCAAAAAATTGTTTCTTGCTGTGTATTTTCACTTCCTTGTACTGTCATCTGTGAGCTACTGAACTTGTGCTGTTCCACGTCACTTCTGTTTCTTTAGAACAAGCAGTGAACATTAGCAGCTGTCACGTTCACCTCTCTATGTACACTACAAGTCACATAGTCTATCGTGCATAGTCTCTTGTCTATCTGATGAGCAGGTATGTTCCTACTTCCAGTGGAACCATGGAGAATGAATGTAGCCACCACATAAAAAAATATAATTTGGATATTTTGAGGAGGGTGAGAACAATAGAAGGTACTTTTTAAAATTAAGAATACACACTTTAACCTCTCTGTGCTGACAGTACACATATATGTGTCAAGGCCCACCTACCCAGAGGCCACATACAGTATATGAGTACCAAAATGTAAACAAAGCTGTGCTGAGAGCATGAACCCTGCGCATAGTTACTGGAATGGAAAGCTCTTGATTGCTACTTGATCAGGAGCTTTTCAATCATGTGACCGCTGTGATAATGTCAGGGCCTGGACTTGAACCCGTGACCACTACTGTGTCTGATAGTAACTCTTCTCAATAAGCTACCTGAGATGCTGGACAGCACTCTGCTTTATCCATTGGACAATCCTGCCTTGTGCCTTGTTTTCTGCTGAACCTTGAACTCTTTGCTCCTCCAATGAACTTCGTGATTTAAGCCATGTCTCTGCACTTCCTGTTTGCCAGATTATTGTGCCTTCTCCAGTCAATATCTCGCTCTTGTCTCTCCTGCTGCCATCCGTACTTTTGCTACCAACCTTTGGCTTGTTCTTCGACTACGCTTCTGTCTCATCCCAATCTGCAACAACTTGTTACCAACCTTTGGCTTGTTTACTGACTATGCTTCTGCTTAATCCCTACCTGCCATATCTGTTACTGGATCCTAGCTTGCTCACCTCCTGGTCCTGAGACCTGCGACTAACATGCAGCAAAACCTATCGCCACTATCAGGAGCTCTGGTGAATACCGATTTGTGCTTAGACCCCACACCTCAAGTGAGCCTGCGATGACAGGGTGCCAGGGTGACCTGCTTGTATACCTATCCTGTTAGTTGGTCTGCTGCTATAGCTACTGGTCTCTGAGACTGACCTCTGACAGTGACAGCCAATAATGGTGGTCACATGATCATAAATCCCACCCCACCTCCCGGCATCAGAAACCTCTTAAAGAGTTGTGAGGCACAGGCATTAAGGAGTTAATATAATTGTATTTTTTTAAATCAAAGTTTAGTGTCATTTGAAATACCCCACTGGGTCAGAGGATACACTCAGCTTCATTTCAGGAAGTTATGGAAGCCCTGGCAAAGATCTTACATGCACCATTAGAAGTACTGCAACAGATGTCATAGGAAGTAGTGATAGGGATACCAAAAGAGATTCAGCCAACAACATTTGAGGTACTCCAGAAGAGATTCTGTGAAAAACATTGAAAATATAGGCATTCATTTTGTAAGTGTCATTATCCCAAAAAGTAAAATGAATTATTTACAACTATCTGTCATGGGCAGATGCTACTTGATCAACATGATCAATTTTGCCCACCTATAGGAAGGAGACAAACATGCCTGAGCTTTGTTCGGGGAAGTTTGGATTCAGCATTCAAACTTTTGATATGTTCATATAAACACATCAAAGCCCATAAGAACTGAATTTGTCAAATTGTTCTACAAGACTAATAGCCAAGGGATTGGCAAAAAATGTTTTTGGGGGCTGGACAATGTGACCACATCATCAGTTTGAAAAATGTTGAGGCTCAAGAATAGCTATACTTAATATTGGGACTCTATGAGGAGCAGTAAAGAAAGCATAATTATATTATATTCTTGTTTTAGTGTGTGTTATTTTGGGGGGGTAAGAACTGTGTGATTCACATTATGTCACTGTTGAATCTGTGTCTATAACAACCCTGCTATTGTCTTGGTGGTGATCCTCAATGGTGTTGCACAGGAGCAGTCTGTGTATAAACATTTATTACAGGTGCTTATATTTTTTTAATTCCATTTAGTTCAATTGTGCCTATTTTAATTTTTTGTTTATATTTCTTGAATGCACTTTTTCATTACTTTGTAATGTATTAAAACCACTAAAAACTATATGCAAACTAATTGTAAGAATAGTTGCATCTAAATTTCTTCAAGTTGTATCACTCACTTTTAGGACTCCTTCTATCCCCCATAGTAAAAAGATAGACACACACTGGTTTTCATTTATCATTAGTCGTAAACCTCAAGCACATACAGGAAATACAAAAATGCTCAATTTTAAGAGAGCTAATTTTCCAAGGCTGAGAGCTGCTCTCCAAGACTTAGACTGGCATCGATGAACACAGAAATGGGAGTTCTTCAAATAGACTGTATGTGAACACACTGCAAAATATATTCCCATGGGCAACAAGTTTAAAAGGCTAAAAATCAAACCTGGCTAAAAATCAAATGTGGCTTATGTCCAGAGTTAAAAAAGCTATAGATAATAAGAAAAGAGCTTTTATTAAATATAAAAATGAAGGAATGCTATAATTGTTTAAACATTACAAAGAATATAACAGAATATGAAAAAAAGAATTAAGGCCACAACAATTGAAAATGAACGACCAATTTCAAATGATAGCAGGACAAACAACCACAAATTCTTCAGATATTAATAGTATAAAGGTCCAGTTCGAGCATGTGGGCCCTTTACAAAATAAACTAGAGTAGGTGACTGGGGACAAAGAGAAGGCAAATAAATTAAATACCTTCTTCAGCTCTATGTATACAAAGGAGCATGAGGGAGCTCTTCTCCATAATGGGCGTGGTATTGACACAGCTCCAGATGATCCATATTGGCTCACAATTGATATGATCCAGAAATATTTTGACAAAATAAAGATGAATAAAGCACCTGGACCAGATGGCATACACCCACGGGTCCTTAAAGTATTTGATCTTTCAAAGCCATTGTTTCTAATTTTTAGGGACTCTTTAATGGCTGGCATACTACCACTGGATTGGTGTAAGGCCAATGTGGTGCCTATATTTAAAAAGGGGTCAAAATTTTTACCAAGTAATTATAGATCCGTTAGTTTAACTTCTACAGTTGAGAAGATACTGGAAAGTTTAATAAAAAACTATTTGTTTCTGCACAACTTAGTTCTGCTGCATTCTCTCATCACCTCTCAGGAGAGTCTAGTGCTCCTGATCCATCACAGCTTCTGGTCTCATTCCAGTATCCTGGTTTTGGCTAAGATGCACTCTCCCTGTTTGTCTGTCCACCTGCTAGGTGATTGATGTAGCCAGTCTATGGATAGAGACCAAACTTGATTTAAGCTACCCAAGCCTGCAGTCTCATGCTTGTGATATTGCATTTGTAACATGTGCTCCAAGCTCCCTGATTGTCTGCTCTACTGATTGGATTTCCCTGTGTATGACCTCAGATCTGATATTGACTATTCTCTGAACTTCATTAGACCTTTGACTGCAGATCTGACCCTGAATACCCTGAGCCTTACCTACCTTGTACCTGAACTGTCGTTGCACCGCTCTGCTTGTCTGCCAACTGCAAGTATCTGTTTTCTCTACTCAGTTTAAGCCTGTCCCAGCATGTTAGCCAGGCACTATAGCATTGTATATAAGTCCTGGGGGCAACCAAGTAACAGTAGGTCTGCTTGTTTTATGGGAAAGGGGACTGCTATAAATGAAGAGCACAGAAGCCAGCTAAAGTGTCTGCCCACATATGTTAGGGGTAAGTGTGACAAGGGGTCATAAAGGCAACATACTGCACCTGCAGAGAAGCTTTAAGAACATGAATAGTATAGATACAACCTGGAGGTGTAAATTTAGCTCTGATGAGCATTTAGACATTTAAGTGTTATTAACTGTTTCCCAGATAGTAGAGCCAAGGGCAGGTGGGTTGTGCTGTTGTGGTTTTGTGGAAGGAGCAGAAATTAGTGAAACTGTTTGGATCTCTCTTTCAAAATTAGGATGGGGATCACTTCATTTTGAAAGAAGACAAAGATTTTTGTTCAGAAGTCCCTCTTGTATTAAGTCTAAGAGGACTTTAGTGATTGATGCAAATTCTTTTCACTTTTGTGCTCTGTTAGCTGACATATGCAAAAAATAGAGAGATGGGTATATGTAATGAGGAAAATGACTCAATGGGGTTGATTTACTAAAACTGGAAATTGATAAATCTGGTGCAGCTCTGCAGAGAAACCAATCAGCTTCCAGTTTCTTTTTTACAAAGCTTAATTGAGAAAACTGAAATTAGAAGCTGACCGATTACCACGCACAGCTGCACCAGATTTTACACTTTCCATTTAGTAAATCAACTCCAATGTTTAGTTACCATCATTATTATTTATTTTGCATGGTAGAAATAAATGTGGGGCTTAAAACATCACATGGTACAGTGGCAGGAAGGTGTTTTTGTTTGAATACTCTGTGGACATGGTTATTTAAGAGATCTTGGGAGATAGAGTAGATATATATGTAACTTAAAGAATTGCTGTAGGTAAGGTACCAGATCAGTTGTATGGATTGTTTCAGAAATCCTTTTAATTTTAGAATAGTTTCTTGTTGAACAATCTTCCAAACCAGCAATTTTGCCTTTAAAGTAGAACTATAGGCAAAACTTTCATTTTAGATAGAGTAATGGAGGGTTATAACCCATTAGATTTTTGTTCACCATTTGTGTCCCATTGTGGATATTTCCCTTCACTTTCTGTCTCACAGCCAAACAGGAGTACAAATTAAGGGAATTCCTTGGGGACCTTAGGGTCACTAGAACTAGTGTCTGCATTGGAAGATTCCCCCCTATTACTTTTCTGGGGACAACCCGAAATTTGGAATTTTCTTTTACTTTCACTTTCGATGATAATGATACACAGGACAAATAGAGAGTATGAATCTCCTTAATGGGGATACAGACAGCAATAAAAACTTACATATATGCTAATCCCTAGCCACTCTATCCTAAAAAAAAAGTTATGCCTTTGCATTTACAAGCACTCTCATTAATTTTTTTAAGGCCCAAAACACCAAATTCTGCTTCAAAAGTAGTTCATGTAGCTTTTGGAATGTCAGGTGTCGAGCTTCACGTGCCTGAGCAATTCATTTGTGAATGGCCACCATTTTAGCCACTTGAGCTCCAGAGGATTTACCCCCCTTAATGACCAGGCCTCTTTTTGCTACTCGGCGCTGCACTAATTCAACTGATAATTGCGCGGTCATGCAATGCTGCACCTAAACGAAATTGACGTCCTTTTTTTTCACACAAATAGAGCTTTCTTTCGGTGTAATTTGATCACCTGTGCGCTTTTTATTTTTCACGCCATAAACAAAAAAAGGCCAAAAATTTTGAAGAAAAACAATATTTTTTACTTTCAGCTATAAAAAATATATAGTAAACTCAAAGTTGGTTATAAATTTAGGCCAAAATGTATTCTGCTACATGTTTTTGGTAAAAAAAATTCCAATAAGTGTATATTGATTGCTTTGTGTAGAAGTTATAGCGTCTACAATCTATGGTATAAATACTGCAATTTACATCATTTTTCTGCTATATGCACTGCGCTAGTTTAACGGACAATTGAGCGGTCATGCAATACGGTACATAAATGAAATTTACATCCTTTTTTTCCCCACAAATTGAGCTTTCTTTCGGTGGTATTTGATCGCCTGTGCGGTTTTTATTTTTTGCGCTATAAAAAAAAAGGCTGACAATTTTGAGGAAAAAAAACAATATTTTGGACTTTTTGCTATAAAACATGTCCAGTAAAAAAAAAAGCAAAAATCAAATTTAGTCATAAATTTCTGCCAAAATGCATTCTGTGACATGTCTTTGCTAAAAAAAAAACCCAATACGTGTAAATTAATTGGTTTACGTGAAAGTTATAGCGTTTACAAAAGGCAGGAAAGATACTGGGATTTTTAATTTTTTTTATACTAATAATGGTGGCGATCAACGACATATGGCAGCGATCTGCGACTTATGGTGGGACTGCGGGACTGCGGTAGACATTTTGACACTGGGGGGGAACTGACTTGGGGTCACTGACATCCCCAGTGACACCAATACAGTGATCAGTGAAAAAAAAACCCACTGACACTGTACTAATGTCACTGGGGAGGAAGGGGTTAACATATTTAGTGTTTACTGTGTGAGGGGAGTGTTTTACTACGGGGCGGGGGGGTGTACTGGATGGGGGGGAGGGAGGGGGGAGCTGATCGAGGGAGAGAAACTCTTCTCTCCCTCTTCAGCTTGTCAGGGAACTGTCACAGAGCAGAGCTGTGTGTAAACAATGCAGCCCTGCTCTGTGTCAGCGATCACCGCTCATCAAGGGAAAACGGCCGGTAATAACCGGCCGTGACCAGGCGGCAGAGACCCGCAGCTGACACCCGCGGGACAGGCAGGGCGGGCGCGCGCCTCACGTGCGCCCCTACCTGTTTTGCAGAACCAAGTTTTAAAACGTGGTTTTGCCTACGAGTGCCGCCCTGCAACCGTTTATATGCGGTGGCTGGGCGGCAAGTGGTTAAAATATGAGGTTTTGTTTGCTGAGTTTTGGAACTTTGATCTTCAAGCTACAAGATACTGAGCTATGAATGGGACATTAAGGCATCTCTCAAAACTGTAACTTAAATGTTATGTTTTTTCCACGTCACCCTCCAAACTACACACATCATTTTATTTCATACTTTGCATTGCCCAGCTCCCCATGTCTTTTGCAATAGCTTGCCTTATTAGCCCTAAAAGTGATCAAATAATATCTCCAAATTTCAAACAGAATTTGCCAAACCCAATGTGACTCAAGCCTAGGTCGATTCACTTATTATGATTCTTCACCTCAAGTTGAGTGTCACTCCAAACAATAAAGATGAATTTCAGGCATGGCAGGGACCCAGAAGCTAACAACAATCACTGCAGTAGTGATGCCTACTATAGTGATTTCCAGCTTCCAGAGGGACCCCCCAGGTATGATACATACTGTACATACTGTATATACTTACATTGCTCCTAGCTGCACCAATGTAATAAAAAAAAAGTTATACCTGAAATTCAACTTTAAGGAAAATGCATCTTGCTGTAAAGTCAGCTTGATTTTTATAACCTTGTGTCCTGAATGACTTTTAAATGATACAAAGGAAGACAAATATTTGAATCTAGGCAAACTTTTCACATCTTCCTGAACCTATATTGGGTTTGTGTAGATAGATATAGTCAGCTTTCATGCTTTCAGAGGCATTTGGCTTGCAGGGTAAATGCTTTTGAGTTTGTTATGGGTTTATCATGTACCTGGTGACAGAGGCAAATGGAGAGAGGGCTTCCCTTGCGGCTAAGTTCCAGACTCCCTTGAAGGTGGGTCAGCAGGAGTCAGGCCCAGAGTAGCACATGTTGCCTGTGGGAGTGTTTGTTTGATGGTCCACCCAGGAGCACGGCTGATGCGCTGAAATGGGGCCTGCGGGCAGGGAGCACCTGTGCGAGGTATGCAGGTCTTACAGAGAATAGAGGATCACAGGATAACCAGTTCGAGCCAAAGTCGGGTGCCAGGTGGGGATCGGAGCAGACGTAGTCAAAAGGGATAGCTGAAGTCATACACAGCGAGCAGGAGAGAAGATCCGTTAGACAACCCGAGGTTAGGTCAGGGTTAAACAGAGCAGACAGGTCCAAGAGCAAGCTGTGTCATTAACAGGAAATCACAAGTCAGGATAGCAAGGGAACAAAGGTACTAGGGAGCCAGAGATCAACCAGCACCTGAGAGTAGGCAGGGCTTCCTTATAAAGTCTGTTTGGCTCCAAACTTAGGCCGATGTGAACTTCTACGGCCATGCAAGGTACTGGCAGGGGTGCCAGGTCTCCTAACACCTCTGCCGAGGACAGAGCCCTGACAGGGTTACTTATGGACTCATTCTGATTTGCTTTGAACTTTTTTCCCCATTGATTTATATGGGAACAAACCAGTTATAAAAATATGCCATATAAGAAGAAACGCTGATAAAAGGTCATGCTGATTTATCTAACAAGAAGGTACAAAAAGCAAAGATTATATGTGAAATACAGTATCCAATAACATATTTCAGGTGTATCTCAGCTCTAAAGTGCTAAAATCAAACCAGATAGAATGACTTTCTGTACTTTTCATCTAGTTGTTATTGTACTTGTAATACCTTGTAATACTTTTTGAAATTAGGTGGGCTTATTTGGTAAACAAAAAGTGAAAAGAACAATAATGCTCTAACTGTAATTAGTCACATAAGTTTAATTTCGTAGGATTTGGTGAAGTTATTGCTGATTGGTGTAGATTGCTCAAAATTTGCACTCACTAGCAATCATACTAAACTAGCTTACTGGTTCCAGCTTTTTATTTATTTTTAGTGACTATTTATTCTTTTGAGTTTGATGTTCATGTAAACATGTGAAATTTAGGAGACTGTCTATGACGAAATGGATTTTAAAATGATTGTCACTATGAATATCAACAGGACTAATAACAATATTTAACAGCAATGATCAAACTGAAGAATTGCCCAATAGGTAGTTTTTTATGCTTCTGAGTATCTGTGTGTAGGTTTGTCTGCTTGGCATAAACTCACCAGTACAGAGATCCATGCAATACTAATGAATGAATTGTATGATTCAAATCAATTTTCTCATCACTAATTATGAATATGCAGCAATACACAGTATGTTACATTTAATACAGAACAAGTTGTGTTATGTTGATAGCTATAAATGAAGACTTCTTTTTTATTCTCCAGTCACTGCTTTTTTTCTCTTTTCATTTAGATGATAAAAATATTCTTGTGTGCGCTCACACATCAAATAATATACTCTAGCAGTTGGTCATGCTGTAAGCTACTACAAGAAAGTTAAGCTTCCATGTTGGCTAGCTGAGATATCAGCTATAAGCTGACAAGTAATTAAACCAGCATATCTATAACAACTGTCATCTCTTATTCCTGTGAAACTTGGATGTAAACCAAAGGCACGAAAGCCAAAAAGGAAAAAAAAAGCAGCTTCACATTACTGGGCAACTGCTGAGATTCTCCTGCTGAACAGTTTAGCAGACTTGGGCATTTAGAGGATTCTAGCTGAGATCAAAACGGTCAAAGATCTCTTTACCAATTAACAGCAGGGAGAAGAATATCAAATAAGGTGTAAATTTTAGCTCTGCAGTTTTGAGTTAGCCAAGCATGAAATGCATTCTAATACTCTTGAGTAGCTGCAGCTTTCAGCTTTCAGTGATGTCATCGCAGCTTTAAAAGATCTTAGAGTGGAAGTCATAATCCTCCCTTGCTAGGAGGTAAAGCCTGCTGCTGCTTGTCTCTTTTGATAATATGGACAGACAGACATATTTCATACATAGACAAAACATTGGTCCTTCTTTATGAAACTGGCTTGGAAGAACTCTCTCAGACAGCTCATGGTAACCATGTTTCATTCTCTTTTCTTCTTGCTTTAAGATGTATGAGACAGTTCTACTCTCATACATTTATGAGTAAAACATAATTGTTATTTTTTTAAGTCACGAGCGCAGCTAGGTGGCTTAAACATTTTACACACCACCACCTCCAGCAAATGGGTGTGTTTAGGGGGTGGCCACAGCCCACCCACCAACACTAGGTTGTAGGGACAACTAGGAGGCAGCAACAGTTCTCTTACCATAAAGCAAGTAGGGGCTGCAACAGTCGACTCACCACCAAAACCAGATTTCTATGGACAACCTCTGGCCACATATGTCAGCTTGTAAAGAGGGAGATATTGCTTGAGTAATTCAATCCAGTTTTGGAGGTGTTGGATTCCTTCAGTGTAATAACAGTACCTTTTTGTATAGAAGGAAAGGGGACAGAAAAGGCTTTTTGGTGCTACACCTATCTATTCTAAAAACAAATCTCCAAATAAACATGTCATGATAAACATGTCATCAAGGTACAAATATTTAGGTAATTATAGTTTTTCAGTGTTTTCAGTGACCTCAGACTAAAAGAATCTAATTCAGATCTAATATGTCGGCACTCCCATAACATCATATAAAAAAGGTCTCCTGTCCCAATATTACACCTAGGACACAATGGAGTGGGAATCTTCCCCAAATAGATAATGTACAAGTACCTTAATTAGATCAACTTATCCTTGGCAAAAATAATAGTGGTTAATGACTCACTTAGAATATAACCCCAGCTCTCTTCATCTATGGACTGAATATCGATTTGTAAATTTGCTCTAATTTTCTGTACTCTGGACAAGGTTTGGTGGGAAAGAAAGCAATAGTAGTGGGATACCAATTTAACATAATCATCTGGCTTAAAGAGGTTCTATTTGGGAGGCCACTCCTGTAGACAAAATTGTGTGGCAGTTGCAAGTTTGCAAAGAACTAAGAATTGGCAAATTAAATTCCATTGTCAGTTTCTGTAAAGTTTTAAACTGACCCTGGCTAAACATTTTAAAGCATAAAATCACATTTTTTTATTTAAAATTTGTAATGACAAAATAGAAAAGTTGTGAGGAGCAATCCCTTCCTATTGGAGATTCATCAGTTTTCCTCATATGAGTTCATAAGAGTTGCCTTTGCCACTGCAACAATATTTAAGTTTCAAAACAGCCAACGATGTTAATGGGGCAGCTGGGCAGCTTAGCAGCAGGTATCCAGAGCCTCACACAGTGCTAAGCTGAGTAGGAGGTGAACAAGGTTGGGGCTGCAGAAGTGACAGTTACTCCTCCCCCCACCACATCTGACTCAATCAGCATTTGGCACTATACTTTAACCTGCTCCCCTTTCCCAGCCTGCCACATATGATTTAGAAGACGAGGCCGAAGTAGGTAGGATGGGAACAGGCAAGAGTTGGGACTGTACCCTATGCTTGTTTAGCAGTAAGTAGCTAAAGCAGGTTTGAGTTTGCTTTTTAGAAGCTGTGTACTGCTGAAAGGTAGAACTTTAAAAATGGCTAGTTGCTCTGTGAGTTGTTGCAGAGCTGATTGTATATGCCAAAATGGTTTACATAAAAGTGACAGATTCACTATATGGGAATGAAGTTGCCTTCAGATTGCTGACATAGTATATGTTTTATTATCTCCTGTAGTACATCCACAGTCTCTGATGATCTCCTGTCGTACATCTGCAGTCTCTGATGATCTCCTGTAGTATATGTGCAGTCTCAAATTATCTATTTTATTATGTCTGCAGTCTCAGATTATCTCCTGTAGTACATCTAGCACTATATAATATGCACAACCCTTTGGTGTGTAGGGGGCTGCAGTTGAGGCCTCAAAATTTAATCAGTTGATCATATTGAGATACAGCCTCAAAACAAGCTGTACTGTAGGTCCACAATATAAATGGAGTATATGAGAGTCAGATCAGAGAGTATCTTTCACCACAAATGGCTCTTTCACATGAGCTCATTCACACCATGTACTTTCATACCACCTGGACACATCTGCCTGGCCCTGTTACTCACTCCTCTACTGCACATACCCACTTTATTACCCACTTCTTTCCTGCACATACCCTCAGTAGTCAATGGCTTGTTGAATGCATAGCAAAACAAATGTCCCTGGTAGTGTTTTTAAATGTTGGCAACCATGCACTTGCTTGGGGATTCTGATTTTTAGAACATGTCTTCTGTTCTCTTACACTGCTACCTCTATCCTACTGGGCTCAGAGTGGACATTTTAGTTTGCCTTACCTTCCAGCTGCTGGTAGGCAGTGAGAGGAAGCAGGGAATGCATAACCCTACCACAGGTATGGGGCATAGGTTTAGGAAAATAGATGGTGGATCTATGGCCTTTGTTAGGTAATGTGAAATGTAGGCATAACGGAGAGCTGTCTAGGAAGTGATGATCACTATACAGAGATACTAGTGTTGCAGTGCATATCCTGGAGTGATATGATCCAATGAAATGCTGTAATCCTTGAGGACTGCCCATGAGTGAATTGCCATCAGTTCATTGTACACTACACAGTGCATTTTATTAATTTGTATCACTTTAATTATTTTTCCCATTATGGGCGTGAGTGGGGACTTGTGTCTAAGTTTTGCCTAAAGCCTCACAAAGCCTAGAGCCACCTCTGTACAAATTTTGGAGATAGATTAGGATCAATACTTAAGGGCCTGTTTGTAAAATAACAGTTTGCTCTGTGAGTGTCTCAGTATTTACAAAAAAGTGATGAATAATCTCTGTAATGTTTTTAATATGTGTGAAATGTCATTTTTTATGTGTTACCTTTTGCAGGGCAATTATAATATTTGATTCTAAGAGAAAAAATCTTTAAGAATATTCAATGTGTCTTAACTCCTTGGCGTCTAGGGGAAATACATTGGAGTTATGCCAGTTAACTTTGCATCCTGAAAACCACCTAAATCTATTTGGGATTGAGAGAACAGTAGTTAGGGATATTGTGGGAGTCTATCACAATTGTAAACAGAAGGGGTGAAAATATGCATATTTGCCTAATTTCTCTATTTCTCTATTAAAAGGTTAAGTAATTCAGTTATTGATAAATTAAGGATTGCAGACAAAATGGGCCATTCTTTAGAATCAAATGCTTTATGCATAACTAATGCCACCACCTTTCTGGTATCACTGCCACTGTAAGGAACTTGTATATTTTATACATTATAAATACATGGCAGAGATTGATGGAAATAGAGAGACCCAGTATAATTATAAGGGATACTAAGAGCAGTTATCTGGTGGCCCCAGGGATGACCAGTTCTGAGTAGCTGTACTTAGGAAACTGGAATCATGCCGAGTAAGGTTAAAATAAAGCTTATTAATCACTTCAATACTATGCACTTTTACCCCCTTCCTGCTCAGGGCAATTTTCAGCTTTCAGTTCTCTCGTCCTTTGAATGACAATTGCTCAGTAATGCAACACTGTACCCAATATAAATTTTTATTATTTTTTTTTAAGACAGAGAAAATGAAAAAATATATTTTTTTTACACAAAGATGTCAATGTATAAGATATTTCTAGCAAAGCACAGAGATACCAAGAATTACACCCCAAAATACATTTTGCCACTCCTCCTGAGTATGGCAATACCACATCTGTGAGACTTTTTCACAGCCTAGCTGAACAAAGGGTAAACAAAAGATTACCTGTGGTTTTAGTAGAGCAGTTGTCCACAGAGGAAAGCATTGGTGCAGGAAGCAGGCAGAGATATAGTCATCAACAGCCAAATTAATCATCCAGGCAGGAATAGAGTTGGCAGGAATAAGGTTGATAAACAGGCAAGGGTCATTACAGGCAGCAGGCTGACATCCAGGCAGCAGGCAGGAATTTTGTCCATAAAAAGTCCTGGATTAGCACAGCCAAAGTATTGGTCCAGGCAAAAACATGGTCCATAAAAAGACCTGGTTCATTACAGGCAGAAAGCAGAGATATGGTCAGAGCAGCCAATGTATTGGTCCAGGCAGCAGGCAAAAACATGATCCATAAAAAGTCCTAGTTCATTACAGGCATCAGGCAGGAACATCAGGCTTAGGGCCTTGGTAAGGTAAGATCTGGGCACAGGGGTAGAAGCTTCTTCCTACCAGGGGCGGACTGACCATTTGGAAACTCGGGCACTGCCCGAGGGCCCGGGGTCAGTAGGGGGCCCCATGAGATGCCCCTGGTACCTTTTTTCATAGGATTTTTTGAGTTTGGGCCCTATGATCCCCTATTGCCCGGGGGCCCCATGAGTTGTCAGTCTGCCCCTGCTTCCCACCCAATCTCTTTCAAAGCCTCCGGACTCCAGACCCTGATCCAGGTTTAACAAAACCATGGAGATAAACAAAAAGTGGTTTTCTCTACTCGGAACACTACTCTGAAGCCTCTCATATATGTGAGCTCCTGTGTTATCTTGAATCCCATTGCTACAGTAGCAGGGTAAAAGATCAGTCCAAGCGGCTGGCAAAAAATATGATCGATTAACAGGATGAAATCAGTGCAGGTTGAAGGCAGAAATGTGGTTGATAAACAATCCAGAGGCATCATTGATAAACAGGACAGGGTCAATTAAGGTGGAAGTCAGGGGCATGATCAATCTAGGCAACAGGCAAACGATCAGCACAGATACTAGAAATGGAGAAAAGTCAGGCTATTAGAAATATGGGCACTATACCTAATATTTTAGTGACATGTAGTAATGTCAGAACAAGTCTCCAATGCATAGGCCCAGTTGGGAGGGACATTGGGAACAATGAAGTTTCTACTATCTCCCCCTCTGCTGCGTACCCAACATTTTTTGGACCTCTTCGGCCTGTTTCTGTGAGTGGAATGTTCTCTGAAAAATGTTGCTCATGAAGTCTGTTCACATAATCAGAGTGAATGCTTTTTGGTGGAGATCTTCTTGCTGGTAGCTTTTGGATGGGACCACATCTTCCATGAATTTCCACCAAGGTGTCATTGTGGATTGTGGACAGGACGTACACATCTCTCTTTTCCCTCCACTTCATGGCCAACACTTAGTCATTTCTCAGATTTGCTGATTCCCCTTTGTAGGCTTGTGGTCACTAGACTTGTGGGAAGACCTTCCAATTTGTTCTGGTGGTACTGCAGGCCAAGATTTACTGGAGGTACAGGTGGCATAAACGGGCCAGGCTTGTATAGTGGTTATCCAGGTAGATGTGATTCCCCTTTTTGAATGGTGGAAATGCTTTGTCCCACACAATTTTTCCAGTTGTGTTGATGCAGTTTGGGCACTCAGGGAACTGGAGTTGGGAGTCTTTGCCTTCGTACATGCAGAAGGTATGCACATATCCTGTGGCTCTTTCACATAGCTTTTTGAGCTTCAATCCATACCTGGCTCTTTTACTACTTGATTCCCAGCCAGCCAGTGAAGTGGACAAGGGACTCCACACAAATGCTTTGCTCAGGGACATACAATTTAGCAAGTCTCTTAGAAAAAAAATGAATTAGTGGGCAAATTTTGTAAAGTACTTTAAATTATCGCTGAAATGCAGAAAGCATATGATCTTGTCATAACGTGGCCTGGACATTACAGCTGAATAAATGGGCATGTGATGAATGGGATGGGTGGACCAGTAAGTGTGTAATTCATTTTTCTTTTTTGTAAGCCTCATGTTAATTGTAAGGCCCAAAAACAATTTAAACTGTGAAACGTCTGAAACGTACAGGCATAGCATGGATTGGCTTTGTTGGCGATATATTGCTGGGCATAAAGATTAGTCTGGTCCACAGTAAATTGTCAAGAAAAAATAAATAAATAAAATCAATTTCTGAAAAATGTTCAATGTTGGCCTGCATACCTGGCTGTGTGGTGAAATGGGGGATTGTAGCTGATCCTGATCCTGAGAAGGCAGCCATATTGGGTTTTCCAGGGTGCCTGGAAGATATGTTTGGGCTATAATTCTTCTGGTCTGATGTGATACTCCCATACTAACACTGGGCCTTTCATTCATGGGCCTAGCTCCTTTGGTGTTTGCCAGTTCATCATTAGGGTGTATGGCGCTGCTGGTGGTTTCCTGATCTTCAGAGCATCTTATTCTTTTAGGAGGAACTGCTTGCTCCTCTGATTTGGTCACTGATCCACTACTGTCGATGGACTCATACTCAGAATTGGATAGTGAGAGCTCCCAGCTGCTCTTATCCACAGCGGCGGACTGACAAATTATGGGGCCCCTGGGCAATAGGGGATTATGGGGCCCCTGTGTCCTTGCTCAAACTCAAAAAAGCCTATGAAAACGGTACTAGGGGCATCTCATGGGGCCCCCTACTGACCCCGGGCCCTCGGGCAGTGCCCGAATTTCCAAATGGTCAGTCCGCCCCTGCTTATCCATCATACTGAGGTTTTGAAATGCCACCTCATTAGTAAAAAACTTTTGGGACATGGTGGCCCTGGTGATACCTGGATACTTACACTGTTGATTGCAGCTGTATGATGTGTAAACTGCTGATGGCGGCTCTGTGATGGGTTAGCTGCACAGATGGTTACGGTGACAGGTTCACTGATGGGCTGCACTGAAGGCTGTGGTGACAAGTACACTGATAGACTGTACTGATGTCTGCGGTGGCAGGTACACTCATGGGCTGCAATGATGGCTGCGGTGACAGGTACACTGATTGGCTGCACCGATGGATGCGCTGACAGGTATGGTCATAGGCTGCATGGATGGATGTGCTGACAGGTACACTGATAGGCTGCACTGACAGGTGGTACCGACAGGTACACTAATGGCTGTTGTGACAGACTTTACAGTGATCAGGGAAATTGACACAGTATGTAAGTGGTTAAATCAGTAACCCACTGTTCTCGAGTATTCCTCACACAGGATCTGTGTATGAGGAAAAGAAGCCGGTAACAGCGAGTTACTGGTCTTTGTTTACATTTGTGATTGGCTGTGATTGGACACAGTAATCACATGGATGAAGAGCCACTGTCATTGGCTCTTTACCTTGATTGATGATGTGCTATGTCCGGGGCATTTACCAAATTTCTCCCTTCATCTGAAGTTACATAGCTGGTATCTTCATGGCATAATTTCTATTGGTGACATTCTTGTAGATAATCATTTAAAACCTTTCACCTCACTGGTAGATGAAAACAATCTCCCGAAGCAAGTGTTCTATAGATACTTACAAACTAAACATATGTTTCAACAAAGTCATTTCCACACATCCCACTTACAGTAATAGATGTGAACTCTTTCACTTTTATGTCTCTTCCAATTCAAATCGTAAAGGAATAGATTTTTTTGTGTTACTAAAAACCTTGAAACAAAACTAACTTTTCAAAAACTCCTGCTATGCTCTGGTAGGAACAGGAACTTGGAAAACCTTTTTCTGATACTCAGTGGCGTAGAGCAATTAATGTCTTATAAGGCTGCTCAATGTGCTACTCACTGGGAACTTGAAAAAGTGATCCATAGATTTTATCTTACACCTTGTGTACTCTCCAAGTTCTCTCCCACGGTTACCTCTCATTGTTGGAGAGATTATGGCCACACTGGCTATTGAGCCATTTATTTTGGCACATAAATCCCTGAATTCATATAGGCTCCGTATCTTTAGACTTATATCAGAAATCACTTCCACCTCTTTTAATCTCTTGTTTGAAATAACTATTCTACATATGAATATACTCTAGATAACATACCTACCTCATCCAGAACAATTGTGCTTCATATTGTATATGCTGTTAAATTCAGTATTACCTGCAACTGGAAATCCTCCACTCCTCTGGGATTTGCAGATGTCTTTAGAGACGTAAATTTTCAATGCTCTCAGGAAGAGATGTTTTTCAGAAAAAATGCCAATTATATTTTTTGCATCATTGGGATATTTGGTTTTCCTTGCCCTATTGTACTATATAAGCGGTGCTTATTTGGTATAGAAGTACCCAGAGAAACTTGTTTCTTTCTGAATGTTATGTAATTTTGAACTTTCTGAAACATCCTCTGGTTATGAATAGGCTTACCATACAAGCCTGTAAATTGTTTCTGCCATTATCTGGTTATTCCGTTACCTTATTTACATAGTCCAAATCCTGTCTGTATGTTTTTTTTACCTTGTATACTATTACATTTGTAGTGTTGATTATCCTTGCATATACTTACATTTTCAATAAAATAATATTGAACATAAAAAAAAAAAAAAAAAAGATTTTTGTTTACATTGTGGGGTGCTTGACACAAACACAGCTTCACCACATTTACTAAGCTCAGTGAACATTCACTTTACAAGGTGAACACAGTTGGGGGGAGTTACTAAAACCGGTGCACTCAGAATCTGGTGCAGCTGTGCATGGTAGCCAATCAATTTCTAATTTCAGCTTTTTCAGTTAAGCTTTGGCAATATAACCTGGATGCTGATTGGTTTCTATGCAGAGTTGCACCAGATTTTGCACTCTCCAGTTTTAGTAAATAACTCCCACCGCCTTTTATATTGCTGATCAATGCAAAAATAAGCCCCATTTTTGGTGCCAGTGGGCACAAAAAAATTATTCCTATTCTTATTGTTTCTGGGAGAAAAAAATATGTCCTGTCAGTGGTGGCAAAATTAAGTACCTGATTAGAATCATTGGCTATAAATGTAAATTGCAGTCATAGTGAAAGTGTGAGTAAAACAACCCCTTATTTTGGTGTTGGAGTACAGTTAAACCAGTGTTAGAAAAATGAACTGCATTGTTGCGATTAGAGGAAATATTAATAAAACCCATGTTGTTGATATCAGCCATACTGTTGGTGTTATTGTAAGAAAAATAATCCACATTATTGGTGTCAATGGGAGCAGCAATAACATCATATCACTGGTGCTAGTAGGTGCAAAAAAAATAAAAAAAAACTCTATTGTTGGTGCCAGTGGGAGCAAGAAAAAACATCTTTGTTTATGTCAGTGGGAACAACAGTGAAACTTCCATTTTCATGGTGTCAGTGGGAAGAAACCATAAAAACGTATGACTAGTGTGAGTGGAAGCAAAGGTAAATCCTTTAGGGGTCAGTGGTGTTACTTACCTGAACACATGCTCACACACTGTTGTCTCTGGTACTCGAATGAACACTGTTCTCTCACTGTCAGCTAAGAAATCACTCCATCTGACAGTGCCAACATAATTTTAGTCCCAGGTGCCAGAACTCAGAGAACATTCCAAAACCCAGGACTGTCACTTTTTTTACTGTGTTTACTCCTGCCACAGACAATTAAGGACATGGATAAGCAGCGGCATTTTGTTTTTTTTTACAGTGCATAGAATCATGGGTGGTTGAAAAACATGGTGATAATAATAAAACAAATACGTGTATACAAGGATTATATTATGTGGTATGTGTTGCTGCGGAAGAGACGCTATCATTCTCTTGGTGCCAATTTACATATGTATAACCATGAATGTTCCAGAGTTATATTACCCTTTTTCACTTTGCATGATCAATTGTCCAATGTCCAACTTCTGAAAGTTTTTTTTTCCATTTAATACTCAAACTTTCATATGTACGCGAGATGCACACAACAACCACTGTTAGCACTCAATTCATGTAAAGGAGAGCATACATTTTAGCTCTCTCAAAAGCCTTTCCCCTTCAAGGTTTGTGTCACCAGTTTCATTCTGTTTGTTAACCACTTGCCCTCCAGAGGATTTACCCCCCTTCCTGACCAGGCCATTTTTTGCGATATGGCGCTGCATTACTTTAACTGACAACTGTGCGGTCATGCAACACTTCACCCAAATGAAATTTATGTCCTTTTTTCCCACAAATGGAGCTTTCTTTTGGTGGTATTTGATGTCCTGTGCATTTTTTGTCCTATAAACAAAAAAAGACCAAAAATTTGGAAAGAAAACAATATTTTTGAGTTTTTGCTATAAAACATTTAAAAAGATCAAATTTCATCATAAATTTAGGCCAAAATGTATCCTGCTACATGTCTTTGCTAAAAAAAAATCTTATTACGTGTAAACTAATTGGTTTATGTGAAAGTTATAGTGCCTACAAATGGCGGTATATATGGATTTTTTTTTATAGACTAGTAATGGCAGCCATCTGCGACTTAGAGTGGGATTGCAGTGGGCATTTTGACACAGGGGGGGAACTGACTAACTGCCACCAACATCCCCACTGACACTAATACAATGATCAGTGCTAATAAAAAGCAATTACACTGGGCAGGAAGGGGTTAACATCTGGAGCAATCAAAGGGTTAACTGTGTGCTGTTTTACTGTGTGTGTGTTGTGTGTGCTTTACTGTGTAAGCACTCTGCTTTGTATTACTCTGCTATGTAGAGCAATACAAAGCAGCATGCTGGAGCTGACAGGTGAGAGACCTGTATTGTTTACATACAGATCTCTCCTCTGTCAGTGATCACCGGGTGCCAGTGGGGAACCAGCAGGGAACCCGGTGATCGACAGCTGACGCGCCGCCAATAGCGGCATGGGTAGGGCAACCCCTACAAAATCACGTATATATATATATATGTGATTTTGTGCAGCCCTGCCACCCTGAAGCAGTAGTTCTGCTATAGGGCAGTTGGGAAGTGGTTAAAGTGGAACTGCACTGAATCTGAGCACTACAAACCAAAAATACTTTTTAATTGTTAATATTCAAACAAAACTCACCCATCCATCCATGTCTCCGTGCTTTATTTTGCTGAGAATGTATTTTGAAAAACACCCCCTAGTATTTCTGGCAGTGGCCATCTTGAGTAAGGGCAGATAACTCATGTAGCATTTACTTCCTGTAATTCATCTGCTCTTAGCTCAGGCATTTGTGAGCTGAGAACACTCCCTCCTCTCCTGAAGGCTTCTGGGATGTGTGACATAATTTTCCATGGATACCAGGAAGTAATTGAGGAAACGTAAAAAATAGTTTAAAACAAGTAAATATGATATACTTTCATAGCTATTTACTAATGCTAGCAGCATAAGGATTACAAATAGTCAATGTTGACTGAGAGAGCGAAGCTCCACTTTAACATTTATTTTTAGTTGTGATTATCTCCTGTTTTAAAGTGACCTTTTGCCAGAAAAGATTTTTTCTAAAATAGGACCCCCTGCCTCCTGCAAAAGAAGCCTGTTCATACTTACCTCTCTGGTGGGGGCTAACTTCGGCCATTGCTTTGCTGAAGATGTATGGCTATCTAGGACTATTCAGTATCCAATGCACAGGGTGTGTCTAATGTCTAGTTCTCTGGTGCGCTCTATGGCTAATACATCTCTGGTGTGTTCTGTAGTAATACTGTATAACACAAGACATGGTGGGTAATGCAAACATCCAAGGTTGTTGGAAATGTTGGATGTAAAAACAGTCCCAGTGACTGTGGCTCATAAGCATGTGGATATGAATCACTATTTGCCAGAGAGGTAGGTATGTACAATTTTCTTTTGCAAGAACCTTTTTAAGAGAAAACATTTCCTGGCAACAGAATAGCTTTAAATGTAAAATGCACTAATTATCTGCAATATATGTTCAAGGGAATTAAAAAAAATTAGCAAAGGTAATTGATTTACATTGATGACTGTTTTATCTGAAACTATGTTTATCTAGGTAATTAATTTCTGTGGTGGAAAAATTATGTACAGATTAAACAGAGGAACAGCAAAGAGTAGTAGAAAATTCTCAGAATCAATTCTCCCCATATGTGTGTTATGCAATTTTTACAATTTTGTTAACTAGAGAAAGGAAAAAAGTTAATACATGTTATCATTGTTGTGATAATGTAGAAAGTACTTCCTTCACTAACAAATATGGAAGTTTCAGTCTCTGAAAGACATTACACTTAAAACAAAGAATAACGAGAATCCAGCTCACATGCATTGTCTTTTGAAAAACAACTCAATGCAGACAGAGGTAAATGACAGTTAATTACAAATTACATACTGGTCTGGGCTGTAAGGGCCCCCTGGCTTGAATAATAATGAGACCCTTAGGCACTCACCTGCCTGCAAATGAACATAAGGAGACACAGGCTGGGGGTGCTATACAAGTTTCAAAACAAGCTGCTAAACACAAAAGCTTATTGGATTACAGAGATTTAGGAAAAAGCATTCAGATCTTTGGCAGCAACTCCAGCTTTAGGTTTACTGGGATTTCTAAGAGATGAATTACCATTCTCTGTATTTTTCTCAACTGTTCACACTTAAAGGGAATGAAAGCGACCCTTTTATTAGAAGCATATCTGTAAGAATACCAGGGTAAGTCAAGAATTTTATCCCATAGTCTTACATGACATGATTTTGCATACAGGTTCATTTAAAGCTTTGTATCAAGTTGATCCATAGATTAGAAAAGAAAGAAGTGCGATAAATTGCTGTGTACTAAGCTCTCTGCACAAGCAATGCAGTCAAAATTACACAACAGTTTTGAACTATTTTGTCATTAACATAATGTACTATGTTTTACATATTTGAACTACTATTTATACACTATTTTATTTGAGCAATAGTGATGCAAAAATATTGTAAATATATTTCCAAAGTTTTACATAAGTAAAGCAGTAACAAATATTATTTATGAATTTGTGTACAGTTGGTTGGGAGTCGCAAGTTTTCAATTAAAATGTCACTAAAGGCAAAACTTTTTTTTAGTTTTGGATAGAGTGGAAAGAGTTTAGAGTTGTTAGGTTTTATTGCTGTCTGTGCCCCCCATAGGGAAAATCCACTCTCTCTATTTGTCCTGTTTACACTTTTCTTCAACAGAGAAAGTAAAAGGCAAAAAAACCTTTTAGTTGACATCAGAACAAGAATAGAAGAGAAATCTTCTAAAAAAGACACTAGTCCTGAAGACCCTGGTGCAGGGGCGGACTGACAACTCATGGGGCCCCCGGGCAATAGGGGATCATGGAGCCCCTGTGTTCTTGCCCAAGCTCAAAAAAGCCTATGAAAAAGGTACCAGGGGCATCTCATGGGGCCCCCTACTGACCCCGGACCCTCGGGCAGTGCCCGAGTTTCCAAATGGTCAGTCCGTCCCTGCCCTGGTGACACCCCAGGATTCCTTCATTTTATAGGAATTTCCTCTCACTTGCTGTGCTAGCTAAGGGATGAGAAATGAAAAAAAATGTCCCCAATGAGACAAAGATGGCAAAAAAACCCCAAAAACTGACAAGGGTTATAACCCTCCTTTACTCTATCAAAAATGAAAAAAAAAAGTTTTGCCTCTAGTTTTCTTATGTTCTCCATGAGGAGGGCAAGAGCACAAGTGAAACTATAGTCTATGCATTGGGCAGGTAATATACAGGAACAATGCATTATATGTTCAGGTTAAATGCATTTCTCCTAAAAGGCCCTGATCAGTGCAATAATGTAAAGGAAGCATTATGGACAAATAGGGAGGCTTTGAACTTTGGAGGGCAAGCTTCACTTAAAGGAGAAGTTGACCTTGCATGAAAAGTGAGCTATAATTGTACATGTTCTGACATCTTAGACATGCAGTTTCACTGAAGGTATGTTAACCACTTGCCCTCCTGAGGATTTACTCCCCTACCTGATCAGGCCATTTTTGGTTTACGCCACTGCTTTATTTTAACTGACAATTGCGCGTTCATACAACGCTGCACCCAAATTAAATTTATTTCCTTTTTTCCCATGAATTGAGCTTTCTTTCAGTGGTATTTGATTTTTATTTTTTGCTCTCTAAAAAGAAAAGATAGACAATTTTGAGAAAAAAACTATATTTTTTACTTTTTGCTATTAAACATGTCCAGAAAAAAAATTTAAAAAAATTTATTCCGTCATAAATGTACACCAAAATGTATTCTGCTACATGTCTTTGCTAAAAAAAATCCTAATACATGTAAATCGATTAGTTTACGTGAAAGTTATAGCATTTACAAATGGCGGTATATATACTGGGAATTTTTTTTTTTTATTATTTTTTTTTTTTTTTATTCCATAAAAGTTTATTTAGAAGTGACAACATGTTACAGGAAAATATAAAGAAATGCACACGCAGCATCAATCAGGTCATAGACACAGCTTAAACCAAAATACAGGAAGAAACAACATGGTAGAGTGCGACACTGTGGATAACATAAGCATGGCAAATTACGGCAGAGATATGCCTGTAGTACTCAAGGTTCAAAAATGTACAATATAGAAGGTAATAACAGCTTACTTCCACCAAGTGAATATTGGCGTACTGGCCTAAGCATGGAGGAAATGAACCTTCAGAGCCTAAACCAAAAGCAGTACGCTATCATGAGGCTAAGTGAGCATCGCAGTATAAGAGAAGATGTCGTGAGTACCATTGACTATCCTAGAGGAGATAAGCTAACCATATACCAAGTAATCCTGGATAAAATGAAGACTAAGCCTGATCGAAGACTAAGAGGTTGTCGAGAAAGAAAAGAAAAAAGGGGAATAGAAAGAAAGAAAAGGATAAGAAAAGGAAAAGAATGGGAGTCATAGTAGAGAGAGAGAAGAGAAAGAGGGGGAGAAAAAAAAAAGGGGGGGGGGAAGAGGGGGGGGGGGATAAGAGGCAAAAAAAAAAAAAAAAGGGAAGCAAGGGAAGCGAAAGGTCCGGGCTGCGAAGTTTGTGTCAACATTGTTATTGGAGATCATAAATGAGAGTGTCAAGAATTTAAACACTCACCAAAGCTAAGCAGGCAAATATAAATTACCGGAAAGGAGGTCATAACCACACAGATTATGAGAGAACCAAGGGCATAACCAGAGGTAGGGCTGAGCTCAATCAGGTATCCCGACCCATGAGAGATCCGAATTCAGGGGTAGTTACAAAGTGGGTCCAGCAGGCCCAAACATGTGAGTATTTAGTTGGCAGATCAAGTGCAGTCGCAATCAGTTCCTCCATTTCCGCCACTTTGCCTACTCGATTGAGCCAATCGCGTATAGTTGGGGGGTGAGTGGAGCCCCATAGCACAGGAAGACAGAGTCTGGCTGCGTTGATCATATGCATCGCTAGGGACTTGAAATATTGACTCCTAGGAATGGGGGTATGATGAAGCAATAGCTGAGCAGCAGAGAAAACTATGGGCAGAGTGGTCACTGAAGTCACCAACCGGTGGACCTCCTGCCAGAATGGTTGAATAAGTGGACAGGACCACCAAATATGTAAGAAAGAGCCATCAGGTGTCCCACATCTCCAGCACACGTCAGGGACAGAAGAGTTAAACCGATGAATTCCAGAGGGAGTACGATACCATCTAGTGGCTAATTTGAAGCCATTTTCCTGCGTCGAAACATTACTCGAGCAGGAGTGGGAGTACATAAAAATGCGGTCCCAATCCGACTCTGATAAATCCGTCTTTAGGTCTCTGTTCCACGCACGGCAAGAGGGGAAAGGAGTGCAAGTCCTGCTGTCCCCTAGGAGAGGATAAATCTCAGAGATCAAATGCTTCCGCGGTTCGGATTGAGAGCATAAGGATTCAAATGGAGTAACAGGGTGAGTCCAATTATGGCGGGATTTATGGAAAAGCAGGAAGTGTCTAATCTGAAGAAAGGCCCAGAGAGGGAATTCGCGGATATTCAAGCTAACCTTCAGCTCCTGTAATGTTTTCACCTTGCCGGAGTGAAGAAAATGTTTTACTAGAATCTGAGCGTATGGCCAGTAATTTGATAAAAAATCCTTGTGCAACCCTGGGGGAAAATCTGGATTCAGGCGGATCGACGTCAAGGGACTAGGAGAGTCCGAAACGGATGACGTTTTACAGGCCTTACGGAAAACTTCTAACGTGGGACCTATCAAAGGATGGGAGAGGAGAACTTGAGGTGTGTGTTTTGGCAATAGCCAAGGGATCGATGGTAGGGGAGTGGGCGAAAAAGCCTTCTCCAAAAGGACACAGTCTTTGGAAGCAGAATGAATGTGCCAATCGACTATGCGGGAAAGATGACACGCCCAGTAATAGCGGTGTAGGTCAGGGAGCCCAATGCCCCCGCTGAGTTTGGGACAAGTCAGCTGAGAGAGCGAGACCCGCGGACGCTTGTGATTCCATAAAAATAAGGAACATAGTTTCTTGCAAGAAGCAAAGAATGTCAATGGAAGTTGAATTGGCAAAGTTTGGAAGAGATAAAGGAGACGCGGAAGTATATTCATTTTAATAATGGCAGCCCTACCAAACCAAGAGAAGCAGGGGCGATGCCACTTGTTTAGGTCTTCCTGTATGACTTTGAAAACCGGTAAGAAATTTTTGGCATAAAGGTCGTCCAGATTGCGAGTAAGTTGTACACCAAGATATGGAAGGGCATCCCTCACCCACTGAAATGGAAAATGAGACTCACAGAAGGAGACGAGATCAGTGGGAAGGGTTATGTTGAGGGCGTATGACTTTGAAAAATTAATTTTCAAGTTTGACAAAAAGCGGAAAAAAGCAAAGTCTTTCAGCAAACTCGGTAGGGTGGTGCGAGGGTCAGCCAAAAAAAGGAGGATATCATCCGCATAAGCAGCAAGTTTGTATTCTTTGTCTGCTATCCTGATCCCCTTAATATCTGGGTTAGCGCGAATTTGTCTCAAAAGAGGTTCAAGGGAAATGACGAACAGAAGCGGGGATAGGGGGCAACCCTGACGAGTGCCATTTCCCAGGCGGAAAGGGTTCGATAAGTGTCCATTAACCCGAACTTGAGCTGTAGGGCCCGAGTATAGGGTCATAATAAAGCTTATCATTTTCTCGCCCAGGCCCAAAGCCATCAGTGATCCCTGCAAATAATCCCAAGCAATCCTGTCAAAGGCCTTCTCAGCATCCAATGAAAGGAAGAAGGCCGGAGAGTTAGATTTGCAAAGCCAGTGTTGGAGATTAAGGGCCTTGATAGTGTTGTCCCTAGCTTCTCTACCAGGGATAAATCCCACCTGATTCAAGTCAATGAGGGAAGGGAGCAAAGGGAGAAGTCGGTTAGCAAGCATCTTTGCAAACAACTTAATATCCACATTTAGCAGGGAGATGGGTCTGTAATTAGATACCTGGGAGGTATCTTTACCGCTTTTGGGGATGACAGAAATGTGTGCTTCCAACAGCCTATGGTGTGGCCTAGGGGACTGAGAAAAAGTATTGAAAGCGGAAAGAAATGGAGTACTCAGAATGTCCAGAAAGGATTTATAATAAGCCCGCAGACAAGCCGTCAGGACCCGGACTTTTGCCCGTTTTCAACTGCCGTACCGCGCACTGCAATTCGCTTAAGGTCAGATCTTGGTCCAGCGATAAAACCGTCTCCTCAGAGAGAGCGTTTGGACCATGAAGACGAAGAAATTCAGAGATTAGGGACGCTCTAGGCCTGTCAATGTGCATCGGGGGACGTTCTGGTGGAAGATTATAAAGGGACTTATAAAAATGTTCGAACTGAGAGGCAATATCAGGATTGGACGTGGCCATCACACCGTCAGGGCCTCTTATTTTATGTATAGTCATATGGGATCGTTTTTCCCGAAGAGCCCGAGCAAGAAACCTCCCACTTTTATTGGCAAACTCATAATAAAGCTTTTGGGAGAGGATGAATCTTTTCTTGACCACTTTGCCCAGCTCAGTAAGAAGTCGCAAGCGAGCACTTGTGAGTTCCGAAAGAGTCGACGCAGCCAGAGTCTGTTTATGTGCCCTCTCCAGAGAGCGTATCCTATCTGTAAGTAGCTTCAAACGTTGCTGTCTGTCTTTCTTACGTCTCGTTGCTGCCGCTATAAGGCAACCCCGGATAACACATTTATGAGCTTCCCATTGCGTAAGGGGGGAGGTATCCAAAGAGCCATTTAAAGAGAAATATTCACACAGATGAGAGCGAATATCTTGTTCAATAGCACAGTCTGCAAGAAGCGAGGCGTCTAAGCGCCACAGCTTCGAGCGAGCAAGTTTCTCCGGGAGCCGCAAGGTTACGGTTATGGGGTGGTGATCGGAGAGAACCATCGGCTCTATAGAGGCAGCATGTAGAAATGGGAGGTCCGACTGTGACAGAAAAAGGTAATCAATCCTAGAATACTTATTGTGCGGCGGAGAAAAGAACGTGTAATCCTTAACAGTGGGGTGGAGTGTGCGCCAGGAGTCATGTAATTGCAAGTGTTGCAACTGCAAATGTATCTGCCTGAGGGCCTTAAAAGGCAAAAATGAACTGCCCGAAGAGG
Source organism: Staurois parvus (assembly GCF_062004578.1). Classification (NCBI taxonomy): domain Eukaryota; kingdom Metazoa; phylum Chordata; class Amphibia; order Anura; family Ranidae; genus Staurois; species Staurois parvus. The sequence goes on along the minus strand of NW_028318646.1, from coordinate 3,737,041 downwards.
AGTCTAGCAATGGGTTTAATGGGACATTCAAGTCCCCCCCCATTATCAGCATACCCGATTGAAACTCAGCCAAAGTAGCAGCAGTCATACGCATAAACGTGACCTGTTTGGTATTGGGAGCATAAATATTGGCAAGTGTGATGGGTCTGTTGGAAAAAGAGCCCTTGACAAACAGATATCTGTCTGGCAAACAGGATAGCCACTCCTTTCGATTTAGCCAGTGGATTGGTGGCATGAAGAACAGTAGGGTATCTGAAGTTAAAAAGCTTGGGTATGGAGTCCCGGCGAAAGTGCGTCTCCTGGAGGAGGAGTATATCCGCCTTTAGCTTATGCGCGTAAGAAAGTAACATAGATCTCTTTTCGGGAGTGTTCAAACCCTGAACATTGAGTGAAAGAATTTTTAAGGACAGCAGTCCCGCTTTAGAGGTGGGAGAAAGCATGACTGCAGAGCTTGATCGCGGAAGCCTGATGACACAACTACAAACGAGCAGGGAGAAGAAAAAAAAAAGGGGGGGGGAGTAGGAGAAAAGGGAGAGAAGTAAGGGGGTAGAGAGCGAGAAAAAAGAGAAGGAATAAGAGAACTCCCAAGAGAGAGAGAAGAAAAAAAAAAGAGAGAGAAGAAAAGGGGTGAAAGTACTACACGGCTCGGGGAGAAGACCAGCTAGTCCACGTATGAAAGGAAGAGTACAGAAAGAGGGAGGAAAGTTAGAAGAAGAAAGAGATCAGAGCCAAAAAAGAAAAGAGGGAAGGAAAACGAGAGAAAAGAAAAAGTAGAGGAGAGGAAACTAATAATAGTAGCCTAATGTATGAGGTCAGTGAAAGCTCACAGAGCTCACTGTGTGGGGAACGAAGTAAGCGTTGAGCCAAGAGTGAAGCAACCGCCGGCCGGTCGCCTTGTAAAGAGCATAACCAAAAAGACAAAACAAAAGGAGGGTGAGTGTTGAAAAGGGGGGGGGTGCAAGCAAGGCATGTAATACTGTGTACTATAAAGGCCAAGCTAAAAGGGAAAAGGCCTTGGACATCCCCAAGAGGTAACAAGCCAGGAGGCGTATGCAGGTGCCCGCGGCGGGCACGCTGGCAAAAAGGGGCAACCGTGATGGGATTAAAGGCCACAGAAATTCCAATTTATGTATAGAGAAGATATCTAGGGGCTAACCAATCCTGCTTGAGGACAGGGCAAATTATATCCGTACAAGAGCAGAACCAACAGGCAGGACATGTTAAATGGTGGATCTGTGAGAGGCCGTAAGGAGTAATACAGGCTTATCAAGTAAAGAAGCAATAATACAACATAACATATGAACAAATGCCATACAGGAAAAACAAATTTCAAAGCAAAAACTGAGGTCAGGAGAGAACCCTAGAAAACATTATACCCCAGCTTCAAGCATCCGTACTACTGAGGATCCCCAGACTCAGTGGCAGAACTGTTACCCTGTGGAGACGAGCTCAACTAAGTATTGCAAAATATGGAACGGATTCAACCCAAACCCCTATGACACCCACGAGAAAGAGCAGCACCTCTCTTATAACCAATGCTGAAAGGAGGGGGGGGCACACCCCTAGGACTGGGGGGATGCATAGAGCCCCAAAACAGCCGCAAGCGCTTACATAAGAGCAGGTCACAGGGGGGTACACTAACCGGCTCCATGAGGCCTCAAAGTGCGCAGAGGTGATGGTCATTCACGCGGCGTCGTTTAGAATGTAACAGAGCTCCCATCAATCCCCTGGCAGCAACATTGTGAGGTAGATCCCTCTCCCCCCCGTCCCACCCCCCCCTCCCTAAATAACAACTGCCCCCCCTCAAAATCCCGTATCTAGTGCAGAACTCAAAGGATATCAGATGTAACCACGGGTATCATATAGAGTACGTGTCCGAAGCAGGAGCAGAGGCAACTCCCTCTGGTCAAATAAATCCCAAAAGGCTGCAAAAATCCTTCAGATGACGCCAGGTCACGGCCTGGGTTTGCAGTGCAGTCTAAACTTGAAGGAGCCGGCCTTCCCAAGAACTTTCACCAAACCTGAACGAGAGGAACTTAAAAACAGGAAGCGAACCGGACACCCGGAAGGATATAGAGACCCCTGCCGTAGGAGCAAGACCGCTCTTCTTCAGTAGTCAGTAAACCGCTGAGAGATAGTTCCACGAAGCAATAGGCGCAGAGATCCATAACAAGAGCAGAAGGCTTATTAGAGCACTGAGAATCCGCAAACTAATGGGGTGTATACCGGGTGTCGATCTTGAACAAGTCTCCTGACCCGTATGCTTAACAAATATCACCCCAAAACCTGGGGAGGTGGCATATCCACATGGATGACTAGAGCCTGCGGGAGCGACTGTAAAGAGGCAACAGGAACCATCGGGGCAAACCCGTAAAGCCCAACTCAAAACAAAAGTAGCTGGCCAAACACAAATCAACAGGAAAACTGGAAAAACGGAGGCTGAAAGCCTGCTGGCGTGGCGGATCATTGGGTCCCGTGCCGAGGCTTCCTGTGTGCCGGGGAGGCCGTGGGACTGGAAGTGTCCATAGAGGCCCCTGCAGGGAGTCTTGGAGGTGTCGAGGGGACCGTCCGGCGCCGTCGTTGAGCAGGGCTAGGCCCGCTCGTCGCACCATCTTCAGCTCTCAGATCTAGGGCACGTGGCAACCACATAGACCCGTTCCAATCGGGTAAGGCAATCGGAGGAATATCAAAATCAGAGCAAAAAGATGGCAGTTCCTCAGGAACTCGCAGGTTGAAATTACGGCCATTCACTTGAGCAGAAAGGCAGAACGGAAACCGCCATCTATAGGGGATGTTGCGCATGCGGAGAGTATCCAATAGGGGGCGAAGCGCCCGCCTTTGTCGCAGGGTCAGATTGGATAGGTCCTGATATAGCTCTATCTCCGCCCCCTCATAGGCAAGGTGTCTTCTCCCACTGGCGCATTTGAGGATATCCTCTTTAAGCGGGTAACTTTCGAGACAGCAAATTATGTCCCTGGGAGGGTCTGTGTCTCCCCCCCTAGGGCGGGTCGCCCGGTGTACACGTTCAATGGCAATCATGGTTGAAGGTGGGCGACCTAGGAGGTCATTAAAGATAGCTATTACCGCTTTAGGGACATCACAAGGTTCCACTGATTCAAGAAGGCCCCGGACCCTAATATTGCGTCTGCGTCCACGATTGTCTAAGTCCTCAATGAGTCTATAAAAATCTCGAATGGTCGACACGTGCAGCGCGGATTGTTGTTGTAGAACAGAAATTGCGGCCTGATTCTGCCTGGTATCCAGCTCCACCCGCTCCACCCTTGTGCCCATAGAGCGGATGTCATCTCTCAATTCAGTGAGGGCAGAGGTTAATGTGGTGGTCAAGGTGGATTTTATGTCAGCTGCCACAGTCTGGAGGTCCCTTAATGATAGGGAATGTGTAGCACGTGAGGAATGTGAGGAATCCAGCTGTGGCACTGTGTCCAGCACAGCATATTCGGCTGTGCTTGCAGAGCCTGTGTCAGAGACTGCAGAGGGAGGGGGAGAGGGGGATGAAGCTGGAGGAGGAGAGGGCTGCGGCCCATCTTTCAGCTGGGAGCGGAAGAGCTCCTTTATATGCCTCCCCTGTGTGTTCGGGCCCCGCGGGGACCGCGATCTGGCCCCAGAGGGTGCCCTGTCAGACTTCCCCATAGCAGAGGGGAGATGTCTCACCCGTCCGTGCAGAGCGGCAGCAAGGTAAGATCCGGCCGGCGGGAGCTCTATACCTATGCGGCCATCCTCACTCGCGGCTCGGCCACGCCCCCTGGAAAATCTTTTTTTATTATTTTTACTAGTAATGGCAGCGATCAGTGACTTCTAGCGGGACTGCGGCGGACATCCTGGCACTGGGGGGAACTGACTTGATGTCCCTGACATTCCCAGTGACGCCAATACAGTGATCAGTGCTAAAAAAAAGTACTGATACTGTACTAATGGCACTGGGCAGGAAGGGGTTAACATGAGGGGCGATCAAAGGGTTAACTGTGTTCAGGCAGTGTTTTACTAGGGGTCCATGTCAGTGTGCTTCACTGTAATCACACTGCTTTGGATGGCTATGCTGTGCACAGCCATCCAGAACAGTGTGCCTGAGTTGACAGTAAACAAAACAGTTCTCCTCCCTGTCAGAGATCTTCGGAAATCACAGGGTGCCGGCGAGTAATTACGTGGGTAGGGCACGTGCTTACGTGCCCCCTACCCAGAAATGCAAAATCACGTATATATACGTGATTTTGAGCACCCGTGCCGCCCTCTAGCAGTATTTCTGCTATAAGGCAGATGGGAAGCGGTTAATGTATGTTTATCTCATATGCTTAGTTTTAATTATATCTCAAAAAAATAAATATATATATATATATATAATATACAGTATATAAGTGGAAACTACTGTATATAACACATGTAGACATTCTCAAGTGTTGCTTTCTCATATAAGTACATAATACAAAAAAGGACTTTTATAGATAGCACTAGAGAAAATACTTACATAAAAATTTCATAATTTTATTGTATACAAGATTTTAAATTCATGTCACCCATACACATGTTAAAAATACAATAGATAGATATACATTGCAATATGTAGACATTCGAACATAGTGACTCTATTTTTTTGACATTATATGACAAGGGTTTTGGTTAATGACATAGTGGTAAAAATAGTGTCGCTAGGTTCGAATGTCTACATATTGTAAAATACATCTATCCGTTGTATTTTTAATATATAGGTGACAAAAATGAAACATTTTCCCTCAGTTTGATTTACTGTGATCTACTTTAGAAAAGGCTACAAATGAGCAGCACAGTTAAAGTCAAGAGTGGCATGTCAGAGTTCTGGAGAGCTCTACTGTTCCTTTATGACAGAGCCCTAATCTAACTCTCCTATATGCTGCCACTACAGGGGTTTTAACCCTTGATGCAGCACTTTTCAGTTTAAAAAATGTAAAGGATCTCTGTATTTATTACTGTATATGCAGCCAGAAAGAATAAGGGGCCGTTTGGGCTTTAAGATTAAGCAACATTTTTGTGCATTTAATAGGGTAAAGGTCGCAACATTTGATTTTTAGATGGATTGTAATTGACCTGTTTTGCTAAATCCCACTTGTTTTTCAACACAAATTCAGTGCTGAGCAAATGTGAATTTTATCTTAAAGCTTACCTCAGGGCTCCATGTCCCCCCTTCAGTGGCCCCACCACCATTAACCTTCCTGTTGGCCACATTTTATGCTGTTTACTTGATAAGCTGGGTCCTCTTTCTCCTTTTCCCTCTTTTGCAAGTGGACTGACGTGGATGATACAGTGTGACACTGTGGGCCCACAATCTGCTTTAATATACTTTGTGTGCAAGTTGCCTTGTAAAGGTGCATTTCTACATTCACAGTCTTTGCTCAGTGTTCAGGGTTTAGGGATGTCATGGGCATCATTTAACCTAGAAGACTGAGTATATTTTGTTGAAAAATAGATACTGCACCTGGACAGCTCAGCACTCAAGGATTGCAGCCATATTGCCTGGAGTTGGGCTATAAAATCTTAATTTGCATATACAGACAATGAAAAAATGAAAGTTAATACTGGTAAATTAAATTTAAAATGAGTGTTTACCTCTAGTAATGCCTTATTTACTTTGTTTTTGTACCTTGTATTTCTCCCAAGATAGAGTTAATTCTCCACCCCCTATAATTCTTGCCTTTGTATCTATACCCTAAAGAGACTTCTTCTTCTCTTTCTCCTTGGTCTGCTCAGCCAGCAACCATCTCCCTGTCAAACCCCTCCTGCAAGTAGAGCAGGGATCTCCAAACTTTCTAAAAAAAAAGGGCAAGTTAACTGTCCCTCAAGCTTTAGTGGGGCGGACTGTGCCTAGTGGGAATAAACAATACCCCATCTTTTGGTATCAGAGCAAGAAATTGTGCGCCATTGTTGGTGTCAGTGTCAGGGATTATGCCCCAATGCCTCAAGAGTCAGATCAAGGCAAACCAGGGGCCACATCTGGCCCTGGGCCACAATTTGGAGACCACTGAGTTAGAGCTTCCAGGTCTAGCCTACAATATATGGCATGTGATAATTCTCTTTAAATAGCTGCTCTCCACTATCAATAAATAAACAATTTAAATCATCCAAAAAATGAACTATTGTATAAGTGTCCTTGCAAAATCCCTGGTTATCTTGCATCCACTATTGTGTAAAAATGGAATACTCTTCGATTCACCTCATGTGATATATCCAAAAACAATATGTGTACACCTCCATTGGTTGTGCTCTCACCATATGTATATGACCAAACCGCTAAGTCAGGTCATATATAGCATGTGTCCCTTATTTGGACTGTGGTGATAAGGTAGTGCTGTCCAGTGGATCTGGATCTCCTTCACTGTCCTAGTAATCCTCTTCCATCAGATCAAATGCCATATATTTACACATGTAATAAAACTTCCTCACCGCTCTACCAGCTTTCATGAAAGTATTTTTGGAAGGTTTCAGTTTCCACACATGATCAGGAAAAAACGAAACTGAAAGAAAACTGCACACACATCAGGGCTGTTGGATGTTTTGTTGGATGATTTCAGTTGTTTTTTATTGATAGTGGAGCATGGCACCACATTGCTATTTAAAAATAATTCACACATTTCTATGGGTATGTGTATGGAGTGAGTGATTCACAACTATTTACACAGGATAATATTTGGTATCTGCACTTAGAATAGCAGCTCACAAGATTTTTCTATTTATGTGATAATTCTCACCCTTTTTTGTCTGATGGCTAGTCCACCTACCACATATCCACTTAAAATCCTCATCCATCCACAGGGTTTAAACTCACCAGATAAAAATTGCACAAAGCCTTACACCATTACCACTCACTAAAGGCAGATATATTGCTCCTACAGAAAACGCACTTCTCGTCTTCTTATAACCCTAAATTTCTTCATAAACATCTCACTCACTTTTATTTACCAAATGTCCCTAATAAAAAGGAAGGAGAGGTCCTTTTCTTTAGAAAAAATGATAGCTGACCTCAAGGGACCTTAATTTACTTCTCAAAAGCACTTTAGAGGACACTCAAGTCACCCTGCTCTGTTAATATGAACTAAGTATGTGTCAATTATCTTTTTTTTTTAAATCTGCTCTACACATTATTCTCCAAAAAGGAAGGAGTGGTTTTACTCAGAGATATCAACGTAGCGTTGTACTCTGTCCTCAACAAAACTAGAAAATTGTCTGCCCAACCTTGGTTTAGCCCCAAGCTGGGGTCTAATTTAGCCAAAATGCTATTCCATCATGATTATGATGATTTTTGGAGGGAACTGAATGCCTCCAGGAAGGTGTACACCTACTACTCCCAAGTGCATGGTACTTCCATATCATCCATCTTTTTACTCCCTCATCAAACATGCCATCATTTCAGTCTAGTAGAATTACTGGGGTCACTTGGTTGGACCATTCAGTACTATGGATAACCTGTAGGCTCCCTCTCTTGGAAGTTGAATGAATCCCTCCTCAGCAATCCCTCAATGTGCTTTGATATAGAGCAGAACATAAAGTAATTTATTTAATGGACAATCCAGAAGACACTTCTCCAGTAATTAACCAGAAGACCCACAAGGCCACAGTTAGGGAATCCATGATTCAAACAGCAGCCCATTGAAAAATAATTCAGAGGCATTCATAAGACAAAAAAACGAGCTGTATCAGACCTATTAAGTACAAATAAACAAAATCCATGCCTAGATTTAAGCAAAAATATACTGTAGATTCTGATTGTTTAGAATTAAATGCATGCTTAACTATGAAAAAAATCTCTGTTGGAGCTGAGCTAAGTTCTATACCTAGACAGACTGTCCAGGCATACTGCTAGCTAGAAAGCTTAATCCATACCCCCTATGTAAATGTTTCATGCATATTACTCAAAGCTCTGCACATCAACAGGTAGGGGGTCAGACGATGCATATTCCCATACCCTCCTTGGCTAGCTCCCAGAAGGAACTTTTGGAAAAAGAGATTATGGATGAAGGAATACTGCAAGCAATTAAACAGAGTAACACTACTAAAGCACCAAGCCCTGGCTTTATATTACAAGAAATTTGCCACACCTCTTATATCTCACAGGGATTTTATAATGCTCCATGGGAAATTACGCCTTTTGGTGCTGATTCGAACAGGGCATATATTGGCATGATACCCAAACCAGATGAGGATCATGGTTATGTTGCTAATCACAGACCTACCTCACTTCTGAACTGCAACCTAAAACTACTGGCAAAAATCTATGCTAATAGACTCACCCAATTTATGGAATATTACATCCATATGAATCAAGTGAGGTTCATCCCCAAGAGCCAGTTGGCGGACCAGATCAGAAGTGCAATTAAAATCATCTCAATACCTTGTTCTAACTGGGACAGAGCAGGTAAGAGATGAGGAATGGCCCTCTCACTTAATTTAAAGCAAATAACTCCTTGTCCTGGCACTACAGAATCTATTCCAAGTCTTGCAAAAATGGAACTTTGGTTCCAAATTAAGTTCTCTCCTACACACCCTGTACTACAATCCCAAAACCATCATCACTGCATATTGACATAAATCTGACTTAATAAATATACAGTAAAAACTAGTACATGACAAGGATGTCCTGTGTCCATTATTATTGTAGGTGTAATCCTAGACTCCAATATATCCTTTCAGCCCCAGGTCCAATCATTGACAAACTCGTGTAGACTTCACCTTCGCAACATATCCAAGATACGACCGTTCCTAACCCCGGAAACCACTAAGCAACTCATTCACTCCCTTATTATTTCACGCCTCAACTACTGTAACTCCCTCCTCACTGGCCTATCTCATCGCAGGCTATCCCCACTTCAGTCCATCATGAATACTGCTGCCAGACTCATTTACCTTACTAACCATTCTGTATCTGCCACCCCTCTCTGCCAATCCCTCCACTGGCTTCCAATTGCCCAACGGATAAAATTCAAAACACTGACGTATAAAGCTGTTCATAACACTGCCCCAAATTACATCACCGATCTTGTCTCTAAATACCACCCAAACCATACTCTCCCCTCCTCGCAAGACCTCCTACTCTTTAGCTCCCTTGTCTCCTCCTCCCATGCTTGTCTCCAGGCTTCCTCCAGGGCTTCTCCCATCCTCTGGAACTCCCTAACCCAATCTATCAGACTATTGCCTACTCTGCTCATTTTTAGGCGCACTCTGAAAACCCATCTCTTCAGAAAAGCCTACCCCGACCCCAGCTAATACTGGAATCCTCTACTCTTCCAACCACTCCATCCCCCACAGCTAATTACCTTTTGTACCACTATCCCCTCCCTCCTAGATTGTAAGCTCCAAGGAGCAGGGCCCTCTAATCCCTCTTGTATTGAACTGTATTGTTACTGTACTGTCTCCCTCCATAATGTAAAGCACTGAGCAAACTGTCGGCGCTATATAAATCCTGTATTATAATAATAATAATAATTCTTAATAGTGATAGAGATATTGGCCATAGCTACCGTATTTTTCACTCCATAAGACGCACCTGACCATAAGACGCACCTAGTTTTTAGAGGAGGAAAACAAGAAAACAAATATTCTGAACCAATGGACTGCATACATAGACCAGAGACTGCGAATGTACTACAGGAGATGACCAGAGACTGCAGACATAGTAGAGGAGATGACCAGAGACTAGGGACATATTACAGGAGATGACCAGAGACTGCAGATGTACTACAGGAGATGACCAGAGACTGCAGATGTACTACAGGAGATGACCAGAGTGCAGATGTACTACAGGAGATGACCAGAGACTACGGACATATTACAGGAGATGACCAGAGACTACGGACATATTACAGGAGATGACCAGAGACTGCAGATGTACTACAGGAGATGACCAGAGACTGCAGATGTACTACAGGAGATGACCAGAGTGCACATGTACTACAGGAGATGACCAGAGACTGCGGACATATTACAGGAGATGACCAGAGACTGCGGACATAGTACAGGGGATGACCAGAGACTGCAGACCTTTGGGGAGCAAGGGGGGTGGAGTGGGTACCCAAATTTGACAGGTACTCACTCCCACTTCCGCTGCAATATCCTAGGCGATCGGAAGCGGAAGATGTCCTCCCTCCCCGTTGTCTTCTGGGACACTTGACAGGTCCCAGAAGACTATGGGGCCATTCACAAAGCGCACAGCACTTCTCACGCATGCGCAGTGGGCACCCGGCTGTGAAGCAGCGATGAGGACACTGCTGGACCGAGGAACAAGTAGGACCGAGGAGCAGGTTCTGCTGCACAGAAGAGTCGAGCGGCTAGCCAGGTAATCTAACACAGCAGCGGCGACAGGGGGAATACCAGGCCTGCCGCTCCATATTTGCTCCATAAGACGCACATACATTTTTTTGGGGAAAAAAAGTGCATCTTATGGAGCAAAAAATACAGATTATTTACACAAATACAGATATACAGAGTTTTCAGAGTGCCAGTATACATCATAAGTTATTTTGTGGACGTTTCAGTCAGTGCCAATCACTACAAAAAAGGGGGGGCATGAAAAGAGATTCACAAAAAAAGTGGTTACATTATGGACAGTATGCGATACAAAATGTAGTTCCAAAAATTATGCTTTATTACACAATACACATGTGGACAATTATGGTAAATACCCTGATTCACCATCACCGCAGTATGAAATAATACAAAAAACAGACCTAAAATCACATAAAAAGAGTATCAAGACTGGTCTTTGTAATAATGTGCTGCATACATAGTGACAAAGTACTGTCTAATACATTTGCAGCACCAGCACATTGGTTACACCACCATGTAGGGAGTTTATCAAAAAAGTATACCATATAGGCATGACATGCTTAGCAATAATGGCTGATATCAAGCACCAAGTAACAATGATGTTATTACCCATAAACCTAAACAGGCAATGTGGGTAAAAAATAGTAAATACATATATAAGGATGCGTCTATATTAACCAGATGAGATATAGCAATAATTATGATTTAAGGCAAAAGTAGGTGGTGAAATATAAGATTGCAGTAGATATGTCCATATTGCATGGATACAAAGTCAGTAATGAAAGAATCACCATGGATTTCCTCAATATAATGAATGTAGCAGGGCCCTGCTCCAAGGTGTTTCTTCACCATGACATGCGGGCTGTTAACCACCTTAGTATTGATGTGATTGTGTAAATTGCTGGGTCCTCCGTATCTTGTAATAAATGTAGGGTGCCTTGCACCTATATAGTAAAACATACTTTCCCCATCCTGTAACAAATAGGTAACATATGGACAGTCAATCAATGTATATTCCTTGTAGTAAACGTATTAAATGGCGCACATGCGCCTTATTCCTTTTTGCTGTGCAAGAATTCACTCAAGACCCAAGCCATAGGTAATACTCCTTCAGAGTTTCCTTTGTCTGGGTTACCAGGCATAGTCCCGGAGGCAGCCGCCACCATCAGGACTATTATCTGGTGGGTTCCGCTCCTCCCCTGGTGCTTGTACAGCCTTGCACCGCTTGTGGTCAGAGTGTATGGCTGGCTTCCCTGCTGGTCAGTGTGTATGGCGCCAATGCGTGCAGCCGGAAATGACGTGTCTGACGTATGACGTCAACGCATTTCGCCGATGGGCGTATCTCACTCGGCTTCGTCAAGACCAACGAGACACCTGCCTTTCACATTCTATTTATAATAGGCTTGTTACCGCCCAAATATGCAAATCTATTATTGGCAATTGTACTCAATGGGAAAAAAAGGCTAATTACTTAGCAAAAAAGCTGGTCATATACTACAATTAAAAGAACAGATACCTGGGTACACTGAGAGGGGAATTACTCATTCTTACAGATCGCCATTAGCCAGAGGGATTTGGTGATAGCCATCCTAATTGCCACAAGATGGCACAACCAGTTTATTATACTAAACATCTACTTCCCATCACTACCCTGACAATCCTGTTTAAACTTTTGATGGATTTTGGCACTAAATTGAGACTTCAGGTCAACCCAGATAATTTCAAAGCACTCAACATTAACCTTCCACACTCGGTTACAACAACCCTCCAAGGGTCATTCTCCTATCTCCTCATATCATACCTTATTTGGGCATTAAACTCACACTGGAAGTCTTTATATAGGGCCCTAAAACTATGGTCTACATACTCCCTCTCCTGGATTGGAATGATAGCCACACTAAAAATGTTACTAAGAATGTTATATTATTTCCACATTTTACCAGTCCCAGTCCCCTTTTCCCATTTCACAAAACTTCAGACTATCATATTCAAATACATATGGAAATCGAAAGGCTGTAGAGTGGCCTGCAAAAATTTATATGCCCCTAATGGCTCTGAAGATTTGGGAGTTCCACATCTCATGAGATATTACAAAGTGGAACAACTGATTCAATGATCACACATTTACTTTACTAAATATAAACTGTACTGGATCAAACTTGAATGCCAAGCTGTTGCCCCACACCCACCTGATCTCATTATGTGGATGCATTCAAAGAACCATAAGGCAGTATTATGTCTCTCCTTATTTCCCTCTTTACAGCTTTGGGACAAGACTTGCAAGATATCCTTCCTGAAATCCTCCCACACACCAGAAGCCCCTCTTTTTAACAACCCAGAGTTTCCTCCAGGCCTAGTCCCTCACCATTTTTCATGGTGGATAAACAAATCTCATGTTATAGATCATAAAGGACCCAGACAACTGCAATATTTCCTTCAAATGCTTAAGATATCTCCCTCCAAAGTATGTTGTATCCAAGTGCAACCCAATGAATTACATTCAAAATACTAACAACAACTTACAACTTACAAAGACATCCACTACTTTTCCCCCAGCTGCACCAATAACCTAGTCTCAACATACTAACCTAAACATTCTCTTCATTCCTCCCAAGACCTCCTGCTCTCTAGCTCCCCTGCCACCCCCTCCTATGCTTGCCTCCAGGACTTTTCCAGAGGCTCGCCCATCCTCTGGAACTCCCTATCCCAATCTGTCTGACTATCTCCTAGTATGTCCACTTTTAGACAATGCCTGAAAACTCTTCTCTTCACAGTGGCCTACCCTGCCCTCGCCTAACAACTGTACTTTTATTTTCTCCATCAGCTCATCCCCCTATAGTTATTACCTTTTGTATCTCTTGACCCTCTCTCTTAGATTATAAGCTCTGATTCAGAATGTATTAAATTGTATTGTAATTGTACTGTCTGCCCTTATAGTTTAAAGCACTGCATAAACTATTGACACTATATAAATCCTGATTAATAAATTTAATAATAATACAAACAATCAATGGAGGATATCACAACAAGAACAATATTTGAGAATAGATGTATGCAAGATACAGGCTTGAGAGGAGGCATCTCAGCACTATACCAGCTATTTTCCGCTTCACCAAATAAGCTACCACGTCAACGGGTGTAGGAGGTGGACTTAGAAATTGAAATATCAAGGAGGACTGGTCCTCCTGGTCGGCCAGGACATATAAAGGGATAATTTCATAGTGAATTGCTATAGTAAACAAAACACTTTAATGACCTAAAATTGGAACACATAACCACAATATATATATATATATATATATATATACAGTGGGGAAAAAAAGTATTTAGTTAGCCACCAATTGTGCAAGTTCTCCCACTTAAAAAGATGAGAGAGGCCTGTAATTGGCATCATAGGTAGACCTCAACTATGAGAGACAAAATGAGAAAAAAAAATCCAGACAATCACGTTGGCTGATTTGGAAATAATTTATTTGCAAATTATGGTGGAAAATAAGTATTTGGTCACCTACAAACAAGCAAGATTTCTGGCTCTCACAGACCTGTACCTTCTTCTTTAAGAGGCTCCTCTGTCCTGCACTCATTACCTGTATCAATGGCACCTGTTTGAACTTGCTATCAGTATAAAAGACACCTGTCCACAACCTCAAACAGTCACACTCCTAACTCCACTATGGTGAAGACCAAAAAGCTGTCGAAGGACACCAGAAAAAAAATTGTAGACCTGCACCAGGCTGGGAAGACTGAATCTGCAATAGGCAAGCAGCTTAGTGTGAACAAATCAACTGTGGGAGCAATAATTAGAAAATGGAAGACATACAAGACCACTGATAATCTCCCTCGATCTGGGGCTCCACGCAAGATCTCACCCCGTGGGGTCAAAATGATCACAAGAACGGTGAGCAAAAATCCCAGGACTACACGGGGGGACCTAGTGAATGACCTGCAGAGAGCTGGGATCAACGTAACAAAGGCTACCATCAGTAACACACTACGCCGCCAGGGACTCAGATCCTGCAGTGCCAGACGTGTCCCCCTGTTTAAGCTAGTACATGTCCGGGCCCGTCTGAAGTTTGCTAGAGAGCATTTGGATGATCCAAAAGAGGATTGGGAGAATGTCATATGGTCAGATGAAACCAAAATAGAACTGTTTGGTAGAAACACAACTCGTCATGTTTGGAGGAGAGAGAATGCTGAGTTGCATCCAAAGAACACCATACCTACTGTGAAGCATGGGGGTGGCAACATCATGCTTTGGGGCTGTTTCTCCGCAAAGGGACCAGGAGGACTGATCCATGTACAGGACAGAATGAATGGGGCCATGTATCGTGAGATTTTGAGTGCAAACCTCCTTCCATCAGCAAGGGCATTGAAGATGAAACGTGGCTGGGTCTTCCAACATGACAATGATCCCAAACATACCGCCCAGGCAACGAAGGAGTGGCTTCGTAAGAAGCATTTCAAGGTCCTGGAGTGGCCTAGCCAGTCTCCAGATCTCAACCCCATAGAAAACATTTGGAAGGAGTTGAAAGTCCGTGTTGCCCAGCGACAGTTCCAAAACATCACTGCTCTAGAGGAGATCTGCATGGAGGAATGGGCCAACATACCAGCAACAGTGTGTGCCAACCTTGTGAAGACTTACAGGAAACGTTTGACCTCTGTCATTGCCAACAAAGGATATATAACAAAGTATTGAGATGAACTTTTGATATTGACCAAATACTTATTTTCCACCATAATTTGCAAATAAATTCTTTCCAAATCAGCCAATGTGATTGTCTGGATTTTTTTCTCCTTTTGTCTCTCATAGTTGAGGTCTACCTATGATGCCAATTACAGGCCTCTCTCATCTTTTTAAGTGGGAGAATTTGCACAATTGGTGGCTGACTAAATACTTTTTTGCCCCACTGTATATATATATATATATATATATATATATATATATATTTTTTTTTTTTTTTTTTTTTTTTCACTATAATATAATCTTTTTATTCAAATATAGGGGCTCTGCATAGAAACCAATCAGCTTCCAGGTTTTTTTGCATCCACGTTTTTGTCTTAATTGAAAGCTTAACCTGTTCTCGCCAGCCAATAGTAGAATGATGGCCGAGAGGGACTCTCGTCGATGACGTCCTTCCCGGATGATGCCTTGCACATGCCCATGGGGCTGCGCTGTGGCAAGATCTGTCACGGGCTGTGTACCTTGGCAGAACTGTGTAGTGGCCCATTGCCAGTACCATGTGACCTGCTGTGACCAATCACAGCAGGTCACATGACAATTGTAAATAATGGATGGCTTCCTTTCATGCCATCCATTGTATACAATTGTGTCACTAGCTGCTGTCATTGGCCCAGTCTGTACATGTGATCACTAGGACCAATCACAGCCCATCTGTTTCATGTTATTACCCGTGGCCACTCACAGCTAATCACAACAAAAAATATTCAAATAAGTATCTTTGTATAACTAAATACCGATTACTTCCCCAAAGTAGTACAATGTTACTATGGTAACATTATACTACTCTGGTCACAGTGTATTATGGAAAAAAATCTTGAGAAAAAAATGTAATTAAAAACAAAATGAAAAAATGTAAAAAGTTAAAAATAATATGTTATTATTTATTTTTGTACTGTCACCAGTCAGTGTCCCACACCAGTTTTATGATGACACTGTACTGCACTGGTGACAGTATGTTAAAAAATAAAACATTTGTGAAAATATGTTTTTAATTTCTTCATTTTCCAAACAATTATGACAAAAAAATTACAACTTCAAAAACCTTTCCATGCCTCTTACTAAATACCTCAGACTGTCTATTTTGCAAAAAAAAGGTCATTTGGGGGATATCTGTACTGTCCTGACATTTTTGGATCTCAAAAAATTAGATTGGCTGTCAGTACTTCAGGATTGAACAGTTTTCAGATATACTGTATACCAGTTTGTGAACTCTTTAACTTTCCTACAGACTAAATAATAAATACTTATTTGGGTTATTTTTACCAAAGAAATGTAGCAAAATACTTCCTGGTCTAAATTTATGAAGAACAATTTGCAAACTTTTATAAAAGAAAGAAAGATTTTCAAAATGTTTGGTCTTTTTTCATTAACTTAGCAAAAAATAAAAACCCCAGTGTTGATTAAATACCACCAAAAGAAAGCTCTAGTTGTGTGAACAAAATGAAAAACATTTAGTTGCATGACCACGCAATTGTCATTCAAAGATTGCTATGTGAAAGAGCTGAAAGCTGAAAATTGGCCTGGGCAGGAATGGGGTAAAAGTTCCCAGTATTGAAGTGGTTATTTAACCACTAGCCTACAGGGCACTTATACCCCCTTCCTGCCCAGGCCAATTTCCAGCTTTCAGTGCTGTCACACTTTGAATGACAATTGCGCGGTCATGCAACCCATATGTACCCATATTAAATTTGTATCATTTTTTTGCGACAGATAGAGCTTTATTTTGGTGGTATTTAATCACCTCTGGGTTTTTTATTTTTTCTTAAACAAACCAAAAACCACTGAAAATATTTTTTAGTTTTTGTTATAAAATTTTGTAAATAAGTGATTTTTCTCCTTCACTGATGTGCGCTAATGAGGTTGCAGTGATGGGCACTGATAGGTGGCACTGATGAGGAGGCACCGGTATTTGGCACTGATGGGCACTGAAAGGCAGCACTGATATATGGCACTAATAGGTGGCACTGATAGGTGGCATTGATAGGTGGCACTGATTGGCACTGTTAGTTGGCACTGACTGGCACTGTTAGGCGGCACTGATAGGCAGCACTGACGATCTCTGATAGGCGGCACTGATGCACACTGATAGGCAGCACTGACTGGCACTGATAGGCGGCACTGATTGGCAGCACTGATAGGTGGCACTGATTGGCATTGATAGATGGCACTGACTGGCACTGATGGGTGACACTGAAAGGCGGCTCAGATGGGCACTGATATGTGGCATTGATGTGCACTGGTAGGCACTGATATGTGGCATTGATGTGGCACTGATGGGCACTGGCAGGTGGCATGGATGAGCACTGAGAGCTGGCACTGATGGCCACTGACAGATGGCACTGCTGGGGCTACACTGATCATCAGGGCACACTGATCATCAGTGCCCTGATGATCAGTGCACATGTCCCCTCCAAAGAATGCTGATTACTGGCTCTCCTCTCCGTGACAGTGTGACAGCTCGTGAGGAGAGAAATGCCGATAACCTGCATTTCCCTGTTTACATGCGATCAGTTGTGATTGGGCACAGCTGATCACATGACCGAGCTGACATCTTCGGCTCTTTCCGTGGATCGGTGATCCGCTGTGTCCGAGGGACACAGTGCACCTCCGATCGCCGCGCTGCACATTCCCGAAGCCGCACATGCGTGGTGAGAATGGGAGGACGTCATATGATGTCCTCCCAGAACAAGAGAACTGCCTTGCATCCATCATTGGACTATATGGCGGGCGGGAGACGGTTAAACAAGCTGAAGTTAGAAGTTGATTGGCTACCATGCACATCTGCACCAGATTTTGCACTTTCCAGTTTTAGAAAATCAACCCATAGTTTTTCTTTTAAAAATTGATATTTATTACATGGCAAAGGATTCCCAGAGCACTATGAGACACTTAAATAGGCAAAATAGTACACATATTCCTTAGTAAATTTTTTACAGAAGAGAAAAAGGGCATTATCACATAAGTCACAATATAGAGAACCTCATAGAAACAACAAAAGACATAAATATGATACATGGCAAGCTGATGACATGGCAAGCTGATGGTCCAAAGTAGTACTGCTACAACTAAAATGCTTTCCTGATCACTTCTCAATTCTGTGTGTGTTTTGTGTGAAAATATGTCTAATCCAAAACAAATCTTTTGCAGATCTTCACAAAATGTGTTCAGTGCTGGCTGCCCAGAATTGTAGGATCAGGGGTCCTAAATAAATATGAAATACCAAATGCTTTGCGAAATAAGAAATGTCCTGCTTTGTAATTTGCTTGATGTCCTTTACAGGAGCAATATTTGTCAGGCTCAATTAACAACTGATTAATAGTTAGCTCTTCAATTATTAACACCTTAGCAACTGTTTTTTCCATTACATAGGATATTTTCCTATTCTGTTTTGTTAAAACTTTTAGCTTGAGGGGATTAAAGCTAATAAGGTAGATTGCTGAATGTTTATTCAAGCTGCCAATTTTCACAGCATCCTGTGAGCAAAAAAAAGAAAAATATAAAAACTGTACACCCAAAATACAACACACCTTCACCACATGTGCACCACAACCTCGTTCCGTATCGCAATATACCCCAAAAATGTTTGACTTTTTATTGGTTAAATGTACAATATATAAAATAAATATGTTCATTTTGTAAGTAGCATCTGCAGTGGGTGTTTGGTAGTCCTCTGTTGTCCAGGTCAAATTCATTTTATTCAAAATCAGTTTCTCAGTAACAAATGTCCCCCTCTTTATTGAAGGCACTCTCTGACATGACATGTGGTACATAGTTACATAGTTAGTCTGGCTGAAAAAAGACAAAAGTCTATCCAGTTCAGCCATTAAAAAAAAAAAAGTTATAATCCTATACCCACAGTTGATCCAGAGGACGGCAAAAAAAACCCAGCAAAGCATGATCCAATTGCTCCTGCAGGGAAAAAAATTCCTTCCTGATCCCCCGAGAGGCAATCGGATATTTCCTAGATCAACATTGCCTATAAATGTTAGTATCCAGTTATATTCTGTGTATCTAAGAAAGAATCCAGGCCTTTTTTAAAATAATCCACTGAGCTGGTCAGAATCGACTCTTGAGGGAGCCTATTCTACATTTTCACAGCTCTCACTGTGAAGAAACCTTTCCATGTTTGGAGATTACATTTCTTTTCCTCTAAATGTAAAGAGTGCCCCCTTGTCCTCTGTGATGACCTCAGGGTGAATAGCTCTACACCAAGTTCACTATATGAACCACTGATGTATGTCAACGCCTGAGGTAGTGAGCTCTACTGATCCTCAACTTGGGGTTCTCCAGGGCTCGGAGTCTAAGCCCCAGCCTGCTTGTTCAGCAGAGCCCCTGATGGTGGGGATGGACTTGCAGCAAGCTGCGACCAGGTCGCGGCCCCCAGGTACACCCAGCTGAGGTGGAGGAGACCGCTCGCAGGAGCAAAGTATAACGGGAGAAGACAGACGGAATCCAATAGGCAGGCCGAGGTCAGGTCAGGACAGGTGGAAAACAATCAAGGTCAGGAGACAAAGCCGGGGTCGGTACACAAGTAGACAACATAAGAATCAAAAGCAGACACACACGGAGCTCCAACAACTAGAAGTTGCTCAGGCAAAGTGGCCTAGTCTGAGCACATGTTATATAGACAGGCAGACAAGGAGGTGGGACAGGAAGTGATGGAAGGAAATAAAACCCAGAGGACAGCAGATGATGTCCATAGGTGAGCACAGACAAACACACATCTAAAGGGATCAGGAACAGAACTGCAGCAAGAAGGTAAGAACACAAACGAAACTGCAGGCTAACTTGTGACATGTATTTACACATGTTGATCATATCCCCCCTTAATCTCCTCTTCTCAAGAGAGAATACATTCAGTTCCTCTAATCTTTTCTCATAGCTGAGCTCCTCCATGCCTCTTTAGTTGCCCTTCTCTGTACTTTCTCCATTTCCCTAATGTTCTTTTTGTGAATTGGTGCCCAAAACGGAACTGCATATTCCAGATGAGGTCTTACTAATGATTTGTATCCGGGTAATATGATATCTTTCTCTCTGGAGTCTATACCTCATTTAATACAAGAGAGAATTTCGCTTGCTTTAGAAACCGCAGCTTGGCATTGCATGCCATTATTAAGCTTGTGATCTACCAGAACTCCCAGATCCTTCTCCACCATTGATTCCCCCAGTTGTACCCCCCTAGTATGTTTGATGCATATTCTTAGCCCCCAAGTGCATAACTTTACATTTATCAACATTAAACTTCATTTGCCACATAGTTGCCCAATTAAGCAGTGCATTGAGGTCAGCTTGTCAGTTGGAGACATCCTGTAAGGACATCATTGCACTGCACAGCTTGGTGTCATCTGCAAAGACTGAAATGTGATTTTCAATCCCAGACCCTATATCATTTCTAAATATATAAAAAAGTAAGGGTCCCAACACTGAACCTTGGGGTGCACCACTGAAAACCCCAGACCATTCAGAGTATGAATCATTAACCACTGCTCTTTGAATACGATCTTTTAGCCAGTTTTCTATCCATTTACATATGGATTTTTCCAAGCCTGTAGACTTTACCTCACACATTAGCCATGTGTGGGGAACTGTGTCAAACGCTTTTGCAAAATCCAAGTATACCATGTCCGCAGCCACCCCTCTGTCCAAGTATACCATGTCCCCCGCCACCCCTCTTTCCAAGGTTTTGCTCACCTCCTCATAAAAAGAAATCAGATCTGTTTGACAACTTCTGTCTTTCATGAATCCATGCTGTCTGTTGCTTAAAATATTTTTTTCCAGCAAAAAGTCATCTGTGTGGTCTTTTATTAAACTCTCCAGTATCTTCCCAACTATAGAAGTTAAACTAACAGGTCTATAATTACTTGGTAAAGATTTTGACCCCTTTTTAAATATTTGCACCACAATGGCTTTATGCCAATCCAGTCGTAATATGCCAGTTATTAAAGAGTCCCTAAAAATTAGAAACAATGGCTTTGAAATGACAGAGCTCCAATTTCTAAGGACCCATGGGTGTATGCCATCCTGTTCAGGTGCATTATTCACCTTTATTCTGTCTAAATATTTTTAGATAATATGAATTGTGAGCCAATGTGGATCATCTGGAGCTGTGTCAATACCATGCCCATTACAACTGACAAGAAGCAAGTAAGCCATATGTGAGGGGTGGTAGGAGCACTGACTAAGAGCAAACAGGAAAAGCACCTCAAACTGCAATAGGAAGGCTACAGCAGGGCTAAACAGTCACACTCAGCAAAAAGTCAAGGAAACAGGTGAAGAAGAATAAATATCATTTCACCACAGGTGAAAATAAGTGCAGAGTACCAACGGCCATAAACGCCAAAAAGCATCTGAACCGATGTAGTCAAATCGGTCTTCAGGAGACCTCCGAGGGTTAGATAGGGAAAGCTTCTTCCTAGATTGGCATTGTCACTGGTGATCAGAAGAGACAAAAGGCAAACTTGGGGATGTCAATTTTAAAGGCCAATCAGGGAGATTGATGTTAGGAAGTTCCAGCGCCCCTAAAAGGTAGGGCAGATCCTACCTTAGGTATGAAAATTAGCGTTTTTTCCATTGTGTGTTACTTTCAGTTGAAAAGGAACACCCCATGAATACTTGATGTTTCTGGTGAGAAGAGCTTTGGTGATAGGTTAGAGCACCTTATCCATGGTCATGAAGTTAGATGAGACAGATCAAGCAGCAACATGACAGGGGTGTCATAAACAAAATTGTATCTTGTTGTTTGGCCACTTAGAGGATCTCAGCTTTAATCTTGTAGAAATCAATCCTACAGATAATATCTCTAGGAAATGCAGCATCTGGGTTCCTGGGGCCCAAAGCCCTATGAATGCAGTCAATCTCGATGAAAGAATTCTGTAAGGGTTTATTAAAGATGACAAGTGCTACGGATGGTAGATCTTTTGTTTCAACAGATTCCCGTAATGCGTCAATCCAGATATTATTGCGTCTATTGCGATTCTGTATATCATCTTGTTGATAGAGAAGTTAGTGCATGAGAACTGTATGTTCGTTCAAAGTGACCTCATGAGAGCCCAGGGCTCTGGTGTATTCTTCAGAGACTTGCTCCAAGTTCTCCAGCCTGGTGCATATATCTTTCTTATGGTAAGCAATTTCCTGCTTGTAGATATGTTCCAGCCTAGTGACCAGTGCAAAGTTCCGCTTAGTAGGTAAGGATTTCAGGTAGGCTTTAATATTACAACCTTTCTTGGAACACACAGAGGTTAGAGAAGTGCTCCTAGAATGGAGAGAGCCTGTCTGAGCCCTGAAGGGAAGGAGAGAGATATGGGGAGCTCACCTGCAGAGCTCAGGCTGAGCGTGCTGTGGATGGAGGAGCTGGATGAGTGCTACTGGTGGGAGGTAGAAGCAGAGTGGGTAAAGAAGTTATTGATGGAAGTGAATCTATTAACTTTCTTGCTTTCCCAGGTGCCCGGTTTCCCCATCGATGATGTCTGCATGCAAAAACCTGGGCTTCAGAGCCCCGCTGTAGCCGCTGAAAGGTCCAGGTGAGCTGGCGTCTGCGCCAAGACATGCCCTACATTTCCAATTTTAAATACAAGCCATGGGTTCTCAGTGTAGTCAGCGCCTTTCTGACGTGCTCCCGATGAATTATGCAAAATCACCTGATTTCTAGAAACCACTTTCAGATCTGTTCCTTTTAGATGGAAAAGTGCAAATAAATATCTGGATGAAAATGCATTTGCACTTTGAACAATAGCAATATCTTTGTGATATCGAAGATAAACATATAAAAAAACACACTAGTGAAAAAATGCAGTAAATGTAATATCTGAAACATTCTATATAAAATATCCCTATATAAAATTTCAGCACCATAAGGTCATATTAATACTCTATGAATGACAGTCCTATCAACTTAGTATATACAAAATTACTCTGTGCAATATATGTGTTGTACTCGATTTCCTCCAATAAAAATCAGACTATCCACCACTGGAAATCAGAAGAATTGCCAACTCACCACAAGTATATGCTGTCCTGACATACAGTGCAGCATCAGCATTTTAATTAATCATCATAAGACCAAACATCTGCTCGTGTGGCTCCTGGGGGACTGCTCCACTCCTTCTTTCTTTACAGTATAAGACCAGTATTGATGTGACACCAAAAACACATATGTGATCGCTTCTCAGCCTTTTTGGCTAAGATCAAGTGTAGTATCTGTTCTTATCAGTGTCCAGTAGGGGTGCTTCACCATCATGTCTTCTGGCAGGGATGGCTGGCTGTATAGTACCTCTGCTGGTATGAGGTGGGCTCTGAAGGTTTGTACCGGCTGGAAGAGAAACCATGGCACCCACAGGCTCTTAGGGCCAGGGAGTAATTCCCCCGGCAAAACTGGACGGGCCCAGTTCCTCCTGGTTTGAATGGGTCTACCTTGTCTGGCCAGGGGCCGTGGCCACAGAGAGTGCAGTGCACCTGGGAGTGATCGCCTCAGGGGTGCTTAGTAACACATGGGGGTGGGATCCCACATGTGAAAAGTGCACATGGTCAATGTTCTAAACACTTTTTCTGCACTCAACTTTCCAGGGCAATTTTTTTGCTATGGGCCGCAGGGCCTAGCCAGTGCAAAATTGCACGGCCACTTATTTATTTGTTTCCTCACTGTTTGTCACCTTTCACTTTTGTGTGTGTTTTTTTTCTCACTTGGATGGAGGGTGTGGGTCCTTAGACCTGCCTTGAAGTCTAGGGGGAGGATGTGTGGCCATTAGGTTCCTTCCTCCCCTGTTCCAGGGGGGTCTCTCTTCGGGAGAGCTCAGTGACCTGGTACTTGGTGGTCGGCTGTGGCTAGCCACAAGGAAAGGGGTCCGCCAAGCCTTTTGGATAGGTGGCTCATGTTGGAAACCCTTTCTCCCTGTCAGGTGGCTTTCACCCCGGGGGATCAGGGGAGAGGTCCTACCCCAAACCCCTTTGTTTGTGTTTTGCACTTGCACGTTTTTTGTTCACCTCCGTGGACTTAAAAAAAAAAAATATTATGAACTAAGCAATTAGCAGCACAGTGAAGTCACATAAAATCAATAATAAAAATAGCCACTCTGATGCACATTTCACACCCCCACTCCAGAAACTGATGTGGTGGCGCAATAACTCACCTTACAATACACCCAATGTGTTTCTCACAAATGTGCATCCTCAGGGGTCTCTAGCGTCCTTTAGTGGTCAACCTGTATATGTAGCCAAAATACACATTACTTCTGGTCCGGCACCATTTTGTTGTAGCTCAATGTAAGGACTATGGAAGCCATTTTCCTGTGGACCTATTTTTACATGTAGGATTGTTCAAAACAACAAGTGAAGCTTGTAAAGAGCTGAGTAATCAAAGTACATAACAGCTATTTTCTTGCAATGAATCCATACAGTCAAAAAATATGGCATATAAGAAGACTGGATCAAAATAAACATTACTTCCAATCCAGCGCAGTTTTGTTGTAGCTCAGTGTAAGGTCTATGGCAGCCATTTTCCTGTGGACCTGCAGTTCAGCGTTCAAAAGAATAGTACTTCTAAGGGTCGGGTGCCAGTTTAGCAAATCTTATATCAAGGTGGGAACTTGACCTAATATTCAGACAGAGGTGGAATAATTTAGCATTTTATAAACGCTCCATCGATTATATTCTATTTATTTGGAAAAGAGATGAACCATCTTTGGAGAACTTTATTATTAAACTAAATAAGAATGACCTGGCTATGTTCTTTTCTGAGAGACAGGGTAAATAGGAAAGGTGGTGGTGTCTGTCTCTATGTGAGAAGTGATCTCAGAGCTAGTGTGAAAGGGAACCTAGTTGATGGAAAGTATGATGAGGCTGAAGTATTATGGGTGGAACTGCACATGGGGGTGTGTACTACAAAATCATTGGAGTTTGTTATAGGCCTCCCAGTGTTAATGAAGAGGTGGAAACTCAGCTCCTTGCACAGATCGAAAGGGCTGCAAGGGCTGGGACAGTGCTAATAATGGGGGATTTTAACTACCTGGTACTGCAGGAACAGTTAAAGGGAAAACATTTTTAAACCTACTACAGGACAATTTTATGGTACAGTTCATAGAAGCCCCTACTAGAAATGATGTTCTGCTGGACCTGGTAATCTCAAACCATGCAGAGCTTATTACAAATGTCAATAAAAAAGAACATCTGGGTAGCAGTGACCATAACATGATTTAATTTATTGTTCGCTGTAAACAGGGAGCACATACGGGAAACATAAAAACGCTCAATTTCAAGAGAGCTAATTTTCCAAGGCTGAGAGCTGCTTTCCAAGACTTCGACTGGGAGGGAATATTGGCATCGATGAACACAACACAGAAATAGGAGTTCTTCAAAGACTGTATGTGAACACACTGCAAAATATATTCCCATGGGCAACAAATTTAAAAGGCTAAAGATCAAACCTATGTGGCTTACGGCCAAAGTTAAAAAAGCTATAGATAATAAGAAAAGAGCTTTTATTAAATATAAAAATGAAGGAAAGCTATCATCGTTTAAACATTACAAAGAATCTAACAGAATATGCAAATAGGAAATAAAGGCCGCAGAAATTGAAAATGAAGGACAGATTGTGAAAGATAGCAGGACCAACCTCCAAAAATTCTGCAAATATATTAATAGTAAAAAGGTCCGGTCTGAACATGTAGGCCCTTTACAAAATATTCTAAAGTGGTTGACTTGGGACAAAGAGAAGGCAAATTTATTAAATACCTTCTTCAGCTCTGTGTATACAAAGGAGCATGGGGGGGGGGGCTCTTGTCCATAATGGGCATGGTTGTGATAGCTCCAGATGATCCACATTGGCTCACAATTCATATGATCCAAAAATATTTAGACAGTATAAAGGCGAATAAAGCACCTGGACCAGATGGCATACACCCACGGGTCCTTAAGGAATTGAGTTCTGTTATTTCAAAGCCATTATTTCTAATTTTTAGGGACTCTTTAATGACTGGCATAGTACCACTGGATTGGTGTCACTATTTAAAAAGGGGTCAAAATGTTTACCAAGTAATTATAGACTTGTTAGTTTAACTTCTATAGTTGGGAAGATACTGGAGAGTTTAATAAAAGACCACATAGAGGTGTTTTCTTGCTGAAAAAAACTATTTTAAGCAACAGATAGCATGGATTCACGAAAGACAGGAGTTGTTAAACAAATCTGATTTCTTTTTATTAGAGGGTGAGCAAAACCTTGGACAGAGGGGTGGCGGTGGACGTTGTATACTTGGATTTTGCAAAAGCGTTTCACACAGTTCCCCACACACGGCTAATGTGTAAGGTAAAGTCTACCGGTTTGGGAAAGTCTGTATGTAAATGGGTAGAAAACTGGCTAAAAGATCGTATTCAGAGAGTAGTGGTTAATGATTCATACTCTGAATGGTCTAGGGTTGTTAGTGGTGTACCCCAAGGTTCAGTGTTGGGACCCTTACTTTTTAATATATTTATAAATGATATAGGGTCTGGGATTAAAAATCCCATTTCAGTCTTTGCAGATGACACCAAGCTGTGCAGTGGAATAACGTCCTTACAGGATGTCTTCAATTTACAAGCCGACCTCAATGCACTGTGTAATTAGGCAACTATGTGGCAAATGAGGTTTAATGTTGATAAATGTAAGGTTCTGCACTCGGGGGCTAAGAATATGCATGAATCATACATACTAGGGGGGGTACAACTGGGGGAATCAATGGTGGAGAAGAAACTGAGCATTCTGGCTGATCACAAGCTTAATAATGGCATGCAATGCCAATCTGCAGTTTCTAAAGCAAGCAAATCCTCTCTTGTATTAAAAGAGGTATAGACTCCAGAGAGAGAGATATCATATTACCCCTGTACAAATCATTAGTAACACCTCATCTGGAATATTCAGTTGAGTTTTGGGCACCAATTCACAAAAATAACATTGGGGAACTGGAGAAAGTACAGAGAGGGCAACCAAACTGATAAGAGGTATGGAGGAGATCAGCTATGAGGAAAGATTAGAGGAACTGAATTTATTTTCTCTTGAGAAGAGAAGATTAAGGGGGGATATGATCAACATGTGTAAATACATCAGGGGTTCATATAGTGAACTCGGTGTAGAGCTATTCTCCCTGAGGTCATCACAGAGGACAAGGCACTCCTTACGTCTAGAGGAAAAGAAATGTAATTTCCAAACACGGAAAGGTTTCTTCACAGTGAGAGCTGTGAAAATGTGGAATAGACTCCCTTAAGAATTGGTTCTGGCCAGCTCAGTGGATTGCTTCAAAACACCTGGATTCTTTCTTATTAGAAAATAACTGGCTACTAACATTTATAGGTAAAGTTGACCCAGGGAATATCCGATTGCCTCTCGGGGGATCAGGAAGGAATTTTTTTCCCAGCAGGAGCAAATTGGATCATGCTTTGCTGGGGATTTTTGCCTTTCTCTGGATGAACTGTGGGATTATAACTTTTTTGTTTTTATGGTTGAACTGGATGGACTTTTGTCTTTTTTCAGCCAGACTAACTATGTAACTATGTAACCAAAACATCAAACTGACATTCACATATAGTACAAAAGATGTCTCTTTTTTAAATCTATCATTATTAATAAAAGATGGTAAGATCTATACAAAATCTTACTTTAAATCCACCAAAAGGAGCAGTTAAATGGTTACAAAATAAACCAAAGGGACAATTCATGAGGATGAGGAGGAATTGTAGGGTAGAAGCAGATTATATGGAACAATCACAGGTTCTAAGAAAACATTTTTTAGAAAACGGTTATGATGAAAAAAACATAGATAATACTATTAAGGAAGTAAGGAGGATAGATAGAGAAGGTTTATTAGCCCCAAAGGATAAGACAAGTGATAGAAGATTATTCTGCTCCTTTATCACAAATTTCTCAGTACAACATCACCAAATCAGATGTATTATTCATAAAAGATGGGGAAAATTAGACCCAGTACTTAATAAAGCATTACCTGAGAGACCCGGAAATAGTATTTAGGAGAGCCCCAACCTTAGGGATCAGTCAGTACCAAATGTGGTTGATTCACCTAAATGCATGTCTTTTTTCAAAGAGTTGAGAGGGTTTTACCCTTGTAACAAATGTGTAATCTGTACTGTAGAAATATGTAGAGAAAGGGAAAAGGAAATGTTTTTCTTCTTCCATCACAGGGAGAGATTATACGATAGATTTTTTTAGCACCTGTGAAACTAAACATGTAGTATACCTGTTAGAATGTCCCTACCAAAAACAATATGTAGGACGTATGACCAAGAGATTGAGAGATCATCTAAATGAACATATTTATAATATAAGAACTGGGTTCAATAAACATAGTTTGTCTATGCATTTCCATAAGTTTCATAATAAGGACCCTAGTGGTCTTAAATTTACATTTACTATATTGCCAAAAGTATTGCCCGCCTTTACACGCAAATGAACTTTAATAGCATCCCAGTCTTAGTCCATAGGGTTCAATATTGAGTTGGCCCACCCTTTGCAGCTATAACAGCTTTGGCTCTTCTTGGTAGACTGTCCACAAGGTATAGGAGTGTATCTATGGAAATGTTTGACCCTTCTTCCAGAAGAGCATTTGTGAGGTTTGGCACTGATGTCGGATGAGAAGGCCTGGCTCATAGTCTCCGCTCTAATTCAACCCAAAGGTGTTCTGTTGGGTTGAGGTCAGGACTCTGTGCAGGCCTATCAAGTTTTTCCACCCCAAACTTGCTCATCCATGTCTTTATGGACCTTTCTTTGTGCACTAATGCTTAGTCATATTGGAACAGGAAGGGCCATCCCCAAACTGTTCCCACAAAGTTGGAAGCATGAATATGTCCAAAATATCTTGGTATGCTGACACCTCAAGAGTTCCCTTCACTGAAACTACGGGGTCAAGCCCAACCCCTGAAAAACAACCCCACACCATAATCCCCCCTCCACCAAACCTTACACTTCACACAATGCAATCAGGAAAGTACCATTCTCCTGGTAACCGCCAAACCCAGACACGTCCATTGGATTAAAGACAGAGAAGCGTGATTTGTCACTTCAGAGAACACATCTCCACTGCTTTAGAGTCCAGTGGCGGTGTGCTTTATACTACTGCATCCTACGTTTTGCATTGCACTTGGTGATGTAAGGCTTGGATGCAGCTGCTCGGCCATGGAAACCCATTCCATGAAGCTCTTTATGCACTGTTGTTGTGCTAATCTAAAGGCCACTTGAAGTTTGGAGGTCTTTAGCTAGTGACTCTGTAGACAGTTTGTGACTTCTGCGCACTGTACACTTCAGCATGGACTGACCCCGCTCTGCCATTTTACGTGTCCTACCACTTTGTGGCTGAGTTGCTGTTGTTCCCAGTTGCTTCCACTTTGTTAAAATACCACTAACAGTTGACAGTTGGAATATTTAGTAGAAAGGAAATTTCATGGACTTATTGCAAAGGTGGCAACCTATCACGGTACCACTCTTAAATTCATTGAGCGCCTAAGAGCGACTCATTCTTTCACAACTGTTTGTAGAAGTAGTCTGCATGCCTAGGTGCTTGATTTTATACACCTGTGGCCATGGAGGTGATTCAAATCACCTGAATCCAATTACGGACTAAAGGTGGGAATACACGATTAGAAAATCGACCGATTGGTCATCTGACGTCCGAGAGGCGTTCATTCGTTGGTCGAAATCGTGGCCCACATTAACCAATCTAAAAAAAACGTTCGTCGGGTAATGCGTAGTGTTGACGTCTTCCGTACAAGTGGAAGTGATGCAGTGTGCGTGAGACCTTGTAGCCACTCCCTTCCAGCCAGAATGAGCAATATACACAACAATTACCAGCAAGGAGTATAATATTGTTTATTACATTAACTATATACATAAATAGTGATACATAAAAATATAATATGCATAATTCTGGTTTCATTATCCCATTAGGCCAATCTACTTTTAACATTTGGATTTTTCGTTTGTGTTTACGAAGATTCCTTGGACATAAACATTCGGGTCATCTTCTGTCTCCGCTCATGCATGATAGTGCTTGATAGATTTTTTTCGTACGACCGTCATACTATACCACCACATAGAAAATCAGTCGTTCGTATGCGAAATTACATTTTTCACTGTTGTTCAATCGGATTTTTTCGTTCACAATATTGTTATTGGTTAAAACATCCTGCTCATCAACGAAGAGAAAATCGTTCGATCAGTGGTTCCGCAAAATTGTTCTGATGATTTTCTTATTGTGCGTACGGGGCATGAGACTGGGATGCCATTAAAGTTCATGCGTGTGTAAAGGCAGGCGCCCCAATACGTTTGGTGATATAGTGTATATTGTGCAGAGGGACTATGAATTAATTTTTGATATACAAGGTTGATGGGACTGTCATTCCTGGACTATTAATGTGACCTTATAGCATTGAAATTTTATATAGAGTTCACATTAAGGGTGGTGTATATTTACCTAGTAGGGAGCGCTGAATTTATATATTTTATTTTATACAGCGCTGAGCGAACTATTGGCGCTTTATAAATACTGTATAATAATAATAATAATAATAATATTTAGTTTTTTATTAAAAAAAAATATAGTCCATGTGTTAAGTGCTCCAACACAACAAGTGCACACCACCTTACCAGATAGTGTTACCACCTAATATTGAGGTCAGATGGTGCTTGTAGGTAAAACCATGCAACAAGGTCACCAGGCAGCCATAGGGATGGATGTCATCATTGCGCAACACTCCGGCATTAGATAGAGGTCGCAGTTTAATCGGGTACTCAGTCCCTTTCCTATGATGCTGCCAGAGCCTTCACTGATCACAGTAGTGTAATGCCCAACATGACATGGAGGAAATTAGCAGAACTATAGTGCATTAGCTTTTATAAAAAATGCTTTATTTAGCTAAAAAAGATACGCACAATGAACCTGCTAAAAACATGTAAAAGTGAGAGCACATAGCTCATCTGAGCATGCTTGCGAGATAACACAACCGAGGTCATGCCCTACTAGTTTCATCACACTGAACTAGATTATATAGTGGCTGCACTTTTTTGTATTTATTTTATGTTGATTATATGTATACTGTTTATTTTAAGTCACGTGGAGTTTATTTTATGTCACGTGGAGTGACTGTAATTATTGGATAATATTGTATTTTCACAGATTTTGAATGTTGATTAATGTTTTATGGTGGTTCAATCATTCACAATTTTTTTTTTGGTTTACTTTTAGAAACACAACACAACTATTTTCTTCTAGGCTATATCAGTTGCTGTATTCTGGCAACTATAAAGTGCTTCTGCCTGTTGTATTTTTATTTTGTTACACTAAGCACAAAGCTTTTATTTAAAGATAAATATCTAGGCATTAATCTCCTTGCCAACAGTATATAAATCTATGACAGAAATGCACCTCATTCCTCCTCCAAGACATCAGTAGGCATTTTAATGCATGGAATTATAAACTTCTCATTTGATTTAGAATGGGAGATATTATGAAAATAAATATACTACAGATAATTTTAATTTTATATTGTTCCAGGGAAAATACCAGCCTTGTTTTGTTTTAAAAAATTGCCAACCTTGCTCATACATTTTATCCAGTGCAGAAAGAAACCTATGTTTCAAATTAATTAAGTTAAAGGAAATTTACAGGAATGTATCAGCTTGCCCAGTATACAACTGTGCTAGGCATGCAATACACCTATCCAACTCGCTCTTCAATCAGCTCATTGGATCCCAAGGCAGTCCATAGATAGAAAGATATAGAACCACCCGACAGTGGGTCCTACCTTTGGCAATTTTTCACAAAATCTTCAAAAAAACAATCTAGGGGCCCCTGCGCGGCTGGCTCTGGGGATGGAAGCTCACTGAACAGAGCTCCGTCCCACCGCCAGCTATAAACTGGCACATACCGGTCCCAGAGTCTCCACGGCTCACGATAGCAACAATAAGGGTCACAGCACCCTCCAGGAACATGACCCGCTGCCACAAAGCTCCGGGGCACCCGGGGAAACTGACAAATTTCTTCTCGGCTCTCAGCCCCTGCAGCCAAGATAGCACCAGCTGCATGACAAGCAGCCTCCTCACGCAAACAGAGGAGAACACAGAACAGACCCTGGACCCCAGGCTCAAGGCACCACTGTACCCAGGAGACCCGGGTGAGTCCTCTCCTCCCGTCTCCCTCTACCAGCAGTCAGTCCTGCCAAATCCAGACCTAGACTGGACACAGACATCATTCCTGACAGACAGCCTTCCTTTCCAACTACAATTACTGAAAATACTTCTCCATCTTTAATTGAAACCTTTCCTGCCTCTGACCAACCTATCACAGAAATCTCTATGAAAAATATGCTTCTTTCTCTGCGACAAACACTGCACAATGATCTGACAGCAACACTCTCCCATATCTCAAACACGGTACAAAAACAAGAATACCGTATTCGCCATATTGAAAACAAAATGGGAGAAATGTTCACGGCACACAATGATCTAATAGATGCACAGACAGATCATGAAGCTGACATAGAACAACTAATCTTAAACTGTCAGATCTAGAACACCGCTCCAGGCGGAATAATATCAAACTTTGCGGTATCCCTGAATCCATCACTATGGATGCCATAGTTCCTTATATCCAACAATTTATGAAGCACCTTATTCCTTCACTTACAGACGTGAAGCTTGCCATAGACCACCCACACAGAATACCCAAGCCGTCATTCCTACCGGCCGCAATACCCACAGACACTAGCGCGTATACATTTCTATCACGTGAAAGAGAAAATAATGATAGCTGCTAGGAATTCTACTTCAATTCCAGCATCCCAAGCGAATATCAAATTATTTGCTGACTTCTCAAAAGCTACACTCCTCAATCGCAAGAAGCTTGTCTCTATAACGAAAGCACTGCGGAATCACGGAATCAGATACCAATGGGGTGTCCCCACGAAACTCACCTTCAAACATCAAGGAAGGCTCTACACGATCAGAACCCTGGAAGCAGGCATCAAACTCCTGAAAACCTGGAACATCATACCAGTGGACTCCCACCAACCCGCCTCTAATCGTCCACAACAAATGGACTCAGAATGGTCATGATCCAAAACCTACCTGCATCACCAACCACCCAACAAGCTGGGCATTACTTCACAAACTAATAAAGGCTGGCAGACAGCCATTATCCGATCATTTTCAGACACCAAGTTTTCTTCCAGCATAACATCTCTCACGAATCATGCTTGTTCAAACCTCTGTTATGCAGTAGCAAAATGTGCTACACATGTTACTTGTTTTTTTTGCAAGTGTTTTTTACCCTCCCTCTCTCTTCAAAGACCTCCACCACAAGATGGAAAACCTTCCTCAAACCAGTGACCAAACCAAGTCCACAACATTACACTTCTAAAAGTTCACCACCTACGACAGAAGAAAACCTACCTTTCCTTACAATCTAAGAAACAACTCCGCTACCTCATTCAACTCGTCAACACTCAACAAAATGCTTAACATATCATCTTTAATCGTCCGTGGCCTTAACTCCCCTTACAAGAGATCTCTACTCATGAAAGAAACCCGCTCCCTACAAGCTGACATCGTATTTCTACAAGAAACCCACTTCGCCTCCACCAAAATCCCTGAGTTCAGTCTACATCACTTCTCTCCAGTATATATGGCGAGAAACCCAAAGAAGAAGAACGGTTTCATCACAGCCATAAGAAACTTGCTTCAATTCCAATACATCTCGGAAACCGCAAACCCCCAAGGCCACTACCACATTCTTATATACAAAATCAACAAAATCCTATACACTCTGGTTAATGTCTACGGTCCAAACACCAACCAACTCCAATTTTACAACAAACTCAACTCGACCATCTCCTCTCAAAAAAAAGGCAGACTACTCATCGGCAGAGACTTCAACATCATAGGCAATCCACTCCTGGACTCATCCTCCAACAAACGCTCCTCCAAACACACTTTTAACCATTTTTTACATACTAATGATCTCTATGATGTCTGGTGATGCCAACAAAGCACAGAAAAGGATTATATCTACTACTCTCCATCCCATCTATCCTACTCCAGAATTGACTTTTTCATCACAGACAAATGGACTTTACAGCATGCAACTTCCTCGAAGATCGGCACCATAACGTGGTCGGACCATGCTCCAGTCACCATCACTCTCGACCACAATCAACACTCTCCGATCCCCCAAATATGGAGACTGAATTCTACTCTTCTGAAGAATCCAGACCACAAGAAACACATACTAGATGCACACAATACTTTTTTTGAACTCAATGATACACCTGATATCTCTATACCCATACTATGGGCCACTTATAAAGTGTATATGAGAGGTATTCTTATACAATTGAATTTCCACATTACTAAACAAAGAAACCAACATATTGATGAACTCCTCGTCTCAATTAAATCAAAAGAAGAAATAAACAAAAAATCCCCAGACCACTCAATTTTTTCCTCCCTCACCACAGACAGAAACAAACTTAGATCCCTCTTATTGTATAAATACGACATCAATCTTCAAAAAATGAAAGTAAAATATTACTCCCTAAGTCAAAAAGCAAATTCTCTACTAGCTAAAATGATCAAACAAAGACGTCTAAAATCCAAAATATC
The DNA here is from genome assembly GCF_062004578.1 of Staurois parvus. NCBI lineage: Eukaryota > Metazoa > Chordata > Amphibia > Anura > Ranidae > Staurois > Staurois parvus. The sequence continues at coordinate 3,702,362 of NW_028318646.1, read as the reverse complement.
CTCAGTTCAACACCCAACCAATCATACCTTAACCACAAATCCACAAGAAATAGCCAACGCTTTTGCGAATTACTACCAACACCTATACAATTTCAAAAACGATCCTGACACTATCCAACCAACACTCGGATCCATACAACAATTCCTACACACAACTAAACTTCCCCAACTCTCCTCATCTCAACTTGATGCTATATCTATTTCGATCTCTCCCAAAGAAAAAGAAATAGCTATCAAAACACTCCCACTCAATAAATCTCCAGGAAGTGATGGATACACAAAGGAATTCTACAAACAACTTGCCCCTGACCTATCACCCTACCTGACCAAACTTTTTAACCATGCTGCCACCATGGGAACATTCCCTAAAGACATGCTACAGTCTATAATTACGACTATACCAAAACCTGGCAATGACCCACAACTTGTCCAAAATTACAGACCAATATCCTTACTCAATACAGACATAAAACTCTATGCAAAAATTATAGCTCGCAGAATCCTCCCCTATCTTCCTAATACACCCAGACCAAGAAGGATTCATGCCTCCAGAAGAATTATCTCCCTTCTCCACAATCTAGAACTTACCAAACAACCCTCTCTACTTTTATCCTTGGAAGCAGAAAAAGCATTCAACCGAATACATTGGCAATTTATGCAATTGACCCTACAAAAATTTGGCATCACAAGATGGATAAAACTTCAAACAAATTAGGTTGCGCTTAAATACATACAAAAGTGTAACAAAAATGTGACAAAACAATAAAAAAAAATATTTTAAATCAAACTGAAATCCAGCAAAAAAGAAAAAAGTTCAAATAATCAATAATGTCCAAAATAATTAATCACCAAGTGAATCCACCACCAAAAATGATGAAATAAAACTCACCAGAGTAATATGCTGATTGTTGAAAAAACCAGCATATAGCATTTGTTACTCTGGGAGCAATAAATAATATGGTGGCAGCAACACTGAAGAAATGAGGGATGAACTTCAACAGATGATGTGCTGCAAAGCTGAAAATCCACTCCAAAGGTGATTTAGTATCCAAACTGAGAGATGATCAGACCCTCACTCGAAAGAAAAAAGTGAACAATCATGGTACAGTATGTTTTAAAAAACATCAAACTTTAATGAAGAAATGCAGTTACAAGCAAGGTGTCCAGACTGAAACCAATATAGACAGCGTGTGTAATGAATAAAAGCGACTCAGACCCAGCTAAACATGCACATACAACATGCAAGAAGACCAGGAGCATGCTGAACGTCACATCCAAAGGCACCGCCTTAAGCTTTTCGTCATCGATGTCCTCATCCGCTCCGTGACACTACCCTTCTACAAATTACTCACACATTTTTATGCTGTTCCAATCAGACTTCATTCCTGGTTTCCTACTGTTACTGATTGCTGCTGGAGATGTGACATAACAAAGGAGTCCTTGCTACACACCTGCTTGGTGTGCCCCTAATTGAACTGTACTGATCTGAGATTTAAAATGTTATCAAAAAGGGGATACATGTGCTGCATCTGAAGATAGTGACGTCTGTTGGACTAGGTCTGTTCCCTGACCCTCGTCAGGGGTAAGCGCTTTCCACTCCCCCTGCTTCCATGCACCCCATAGGTAGGATCTGGTGGCAGAAATACCCCTCTCCACCGCTGCCCAAGCCAAATTGGTCTAATATGTTCATGCTTTGGAAGAGGGGAACTCGGTGATTAAACATACTGTTTTTCAGCTTCGATTAAAACAAGAAGGTCTTGAAAATAGGGAAAGGTGCCAAAATCTGCATATGTGGAGTGCCAGAATCTGTGAGTGACAACAACTTACTATCTTATCTTTTGGACCTGTTTAACACCCTGACATAGATAACATAGATTGACTCCTTGATAGTGCTCACAGGTCTCTGGATCCCAAACCCCCAGCTGGAGCAAGACCCAGAGATACTGTATACGAGGGACATTCAAGTCAAACTAGGACTTTTGAGTTTATATAATAAAAGAACATATTTCAAGGAATGGAAAATTAATTTATTTTTCAACATACTCCCCTGCTAGATTTATATACTTATCCCAGCATTTTAAGTAATGCCTGAAAAGCTTCGACATAGAAAGATTTGTCAGTACACCTTAGCCATCCTCGGATAGCCTGTTCCACTTTGGCATGATTATGTTCACCATTCCCACAGAAATATTCCTCTCTTGTGCAATTTCAAGACAGGTTATGCATCGATTATCCAGAATCAGGTGTTCCACGTGCTGAATGTTCACAGGAATAACAGCTGTGGGCTGGGAACCACCACGGCATGAATCACTTATGGATGTATGGCCATTTTTGAAACATTTACACAAATCTTACTTCAGCTGAGCGTCTCATTTTATCAACATACTGTGCTTGAAGTCTTCTGTAGATATCCATGGGTTTTACACCTTCATTACAAAACAATAGTGCAGCTCTAAAATAAATTAAAATGTGTGTCACAACAAATTGAAAGAATAAAGGAATCAAAATGTGAAGCCAAAAACTGTGAATTCAGTGGTTATGAGGGAAATGACAGATGTGGATGTCAAACTCCCCCAAAAGTTCTTATTCATGAACCACACAGCACCTCAGTATACAGGAAAGGGAGGCTTACCAGAATCATATGACCCCCAATTAAGAGTGGTCGACCAGCACTTGTATATCAATCCAAGATGTCCAGCTTTCCTCAAAACCACATGTCAAACGATGGTACTGCTGCGTTATATCAGATCGCTGTGCATACACACCAAGTTGGACATAGTGTCATGAAAAAGAAAAAAGCATGCTCTTTATAGTGTAATCCAGATTAAAACACCAATTTAATGTGGTAAATGCACTTACAATCAGGCACTTCATATCATAAGAACAACTCGTATTTCAAAATCCAAGATGGCTGCAGCGGGATTACATATGCGTAGCATGCTCCTGATGATATCATCTTTGACAAACTAGGAGGGTAGAAACAGAACACATGCCACAATGCATATATATTCCTAGCCTAAATGCAGTTGCCTCTCAGGCTTTCAATTTGTATTTTTCTATTTTTTAGGCCTCCCATAGGCCTGTGTTTAACTATTTGTGATCTCCTTGTCACAAAAATTGTCTTAGTTTTTTTTTTCTCATGATATAAGATGTATGTTTTTTTATTGCTGCACACTAGTGGATATTCTCTTAATAAGTTATACTTACAAGTTCAATACGCTGTCCTATTGTAATGGCTGTGATGATCTTGTAAAGGTATTGAATTCCATTAAGAAATCAGAGCTGGCACTGAAGAGTTTAGAACTTCTGGTGCCTATGTGGTCCTGGTTCAGGAAATGCATTTTCTGCGGTGGGGGATCATTTAAATTTGCCTCTTAACACTTCCCCACATTTTATGTTTCCTCTGATCCCTCTGGAAAGGCGGTAGTGGAGATTCTAATTAAACACTCCTGTACAGATTGAATCCTCTAATACAGATCCCCTTGAGAGGTATGTTATCCTGACTTGTGACTACATGGGTACTTCTTTTACACTTGTAAATATCTATGCTCCAAATTTAGGGCAAGTTCAATTTCTTACCACTATTTGACTTAATGTAGCAATTTTCTCAGCCCTTTATGGTCATTGGTGAGTTTTTAATGCAGTCTTGTCCCTTATGAAAGATAGGCAGACTTTTTCTCACTCCACTAAATCTAAAACAGGTACATAATTTAGCCACCTCCTTTCGTAATCTACTATCATCTCCTTTACTCTTGGAGGATTGAACATCCCACCCATAAACAGTTCACATTTACTCCACTTCCCATAAATTATATTCCAGACTGGGCCATTTACTTATTTCAGCCCCACTCTTAACCAACACTGTGGCCTCAGAAATTGGACCAATAACTTGGTCAGACCATGCCTCGATAACTCTTGATCTCCCTCTGTCTGTCTTCCTCCAAAACATGCCATTGCCGTCTTAATGACCCCTTCTTCAACTTGCAGCTAATAAAGAAAAGTTTTCTCAGGACTTAACTGAGTTTTTTAGATTAACAAGGGTTCTGTGCAGGGGACGTCTACCCTGTGGGAGGCCCATAAGGTCTATTTTAGAGGGCAGTGCTTTTTTGTTGGCAGAATTGCCAGATTTTTCCTTTGCTGCTCATTCTATGCTTGGAGCCTTTGGCTGAGGCTATATGGTCCCACCCGGACATATTATTATTATATTATTATACAGGATTTATATAGCGCCAACAGTCTGTGCAGCGTTTTACAAAATGAATGTAGGCATTACAGTTACAACGCAATTTGGTACAAGAGGAAACAGAGGGCCCAGCTCGTAAGATTTGTGGGGTGTTACTGCATCAACGGGAATACAAACATTCTCTTTATGCTGATGATATGTGTTGTCATTAACAAATCCCTCTCTTTGCCTTCCAACTCTACATAATTTATTATCCTTTTCTTTGGACCCTTATCAGGTTATAAGGTCAATACTACTAAGACAGAAGCCCTACCTATCCATATCCCTTCTGATTTAAGGGCTAATTTGCAACAGGCTTATCCTTATCTTTGGTGTTCCCACTCCCTTAAATATTTAGGAGTCCACTTTACACCCTCATATTTCACTCTCTATTCTGTTAATAACCTCTCCCCCCTTTTATTTTAGGAAATCAATTGCTTGCTGAAACAATGAGATGCCTATCCTATTTCACTTTTGGAAAGGTCATACGTTCTCAAAATATCTGTTTTACCTAAATTGCTCTATTTATTTGAAACCTTTACTGTACCTATTCCCATGACGTCTCTTCAATGTTGGTTTCTTAATTTTATATGGCACAATAGATCTCACCATATGATTGCTCAGTGGTGTTCTCTCTTCAGATTCACCTAGGATTGGGAGCCTCTGGTATCATCAATTTTTATTATGCTGCACATGTACCATTGCTTCTTGGTCTATCCAATACACTCCTAACAGGTGAATGGAAATTGAAATGGGCTCCCTTTTACCCCATCCATCCCTTTTCTTTGATATGGTTCTTTTCTCTCCATACTGATGCTGTAATGAAACATTTATGCCTTACTCCAATGCTGTTTACTTTAAAGATTTGGCAAACCTGTTACGTAAAGTATGCTATCTCTTCAATGTGCCCTCCCTTGTCCAATATCCTATTTAATCTACTCATCCTGGATATCCTGTGCTATGGACACATGCTACCCTGGGTCCAAGATACTCTTTTTCAGCTTTGTCATTTTGTGAACCCTACGTCTTGTAGGCTGCATACGTTTGAGGACCTACAGACAAAATGCCATAGTCCTACACATATGTATATTTCCTATCAACAAATTAAACATAATTTCTCTTCTTACCCACATCCCTTATCTTGGACAGGCCCACTAAATTTGAATATGTGCACGCTCAGGGTCTGTATCAGCTACATTTGAACTCTTCAATCTATATAATTCTCCATAAAGTAACTTAGTAAAGTAAGCAAATACTCTTCAACGGTCCGTTCTCTAGATTATTGAGATAAGATCTGGACATCCACCTCAAAAAGTCACTTAGCATGGTGCAGAAAGGCTGCTTTCAAAATACTGATGTTTTGGTGTTCTAGAACACCTGAGGTTCTGCACAACCACAACCCCTCACTTTCTAAGCAGTGCTGGTGTTTCAGTTGTGAATTGGGTTTTCACTATCATAATTTTTGTTAATGCTCCCTGACACAACCCTTTTGGCCTAATGTTATGTTGCTCCTTCAATGTTTAATGGATGTATCCTTCCAATTGGATCCTATTCATTATTTGTTGTGTCTCACTTTCTAAGGTATCAGTAAATCTGCTAAATGATTGGTTTCCTATATCGTCTTGGCTGCTACAAGGGCTATCTTACTATGCTGGTTATCCACTAAGCCCCCAACTCAAGCTTTACTCTTAAATATTATAGCTGACATCAAGAGAATAGAACATCTTTACACCACTGTCAGTGATACTCTTCCAGCATTTTATGTATCTTGGGATCAGTGTGGCATTCCCCCTCTCTCCTAGAGTCGTCTCTCCCTTGCATTGACCTTATCCACTCTAGATGACCTGCCCAACACCATACCCCTGGTGTGTTTCTGGGTTTTAAGGGCCCTTTTTTATATATGGGCTTTCTTCCTTTAATTGTAGTTATGCCTTTTGTGATTTATTGTATTTTAATGTGGCTTGTAACATCTTCCTATTATATTTTAAGCTGCTGTTATTGTGCCGATCTTTGATATCGCTTTTTGTAAATGCCTTTTTCAGTTTTCTTTTGCGAAAAATCTTAATAAAAATACAATTATAAATTAAAATATTCTCGAAATTAGCCCAGTTCCCTGCCACGGGTCGCCTGGTCTTTTGTTTCCATCCAATTCAGAGTCCAATTCACTGCAGCCCAAAGTGCAATTCTGACAGTCACTTGTCCTCAGGAAATTGTCAAAAACCTGTGGGAGTGAGCCATTGTAGACCGCCAACTCAGGGTTCCCCAGGGCGCAGAGTCTAAGCCCCAGATTGCTTCTTCACCAGAGCCCCTGATGGTGGGGATGGACTTGCAGCAAGCTGGAACCAGGTCACGGCCCCCCAGGTATGCCCAGCTGAGGATGCAGAGACCAACCGCATGAGCAGAGTGTAATCCAGGAGACAACAGGGAAGCAGATAGACAAGCTGAGGTCAGGACGGGTGGAGATTAGCACAGTCAGTGGACGAAGCCGGGGGTCGATGCATGGGTAGTCAGATACAGGATACAAGCGTAGTGGCAGACAGGAGCTCAGAGAACTAAGAAGTTGCTCAGGCAAAGTGGGCTAGACTGAGCATGTCTTGTATAGACAAGCAAACAAGGAGGCGGGCCAGGAAGTGATGGAAGGGAAGGAAATAAAACCCAGAGACTAACAGACGATGCCTATAGGTGAGCACAGACAAGCCACACATGTGAAAGGAATATGGAGCAGCACTGCAGCAAGGAGGTAAGAATACACAAACAAGAAACTGCAGGCTAACTTGTGACAGAAATATTCTCAGAGTTTGTGCATAGTTTTAATGGAAAATTGAGAGCAGATGCAGCAATCTTTTCTGGTCCCTAAGGAGGACGGTTACAGAACCTATAAGAGAATCTGAGCAGTGGGATGACACTACCCTGATGCCAACTTTTTCTGATTGTTTCCATTTTACAGATGACTTCAGTTTAAAGTTCGACAACTAACATATTATTACACAGAACAAAATTGCCAACTGAAAAGACCAAGCATGATTTGTGTCAAATATACAGTATATCTTTTAGGAACTTTAATGTGACCAATTTGCCTGCTGTTCACTATAGTATAGTAATATGTACATTTCTCAAACAAATTAAAGGAAAACTTTGAAACCACATCAGATCTCAATGGGGAAAATATCATGCTAGATATCTATACTGATATAGACTGGGTAATGTGTTAGGAACATAAGGGTGCCCCATCGTTTGATGGAAATTAAAATGATCAACCTAAAGAGGACTAAATTCAAAGGCATCCCGAAAAGCAAAATAAAAAATGATGTAGCAGGCTAGTCCATCTTGCTAAAATTTCATTGCAGCAACTCAAAATTCATTCAATAGCATCAATTCCTTCATCCTCCTCTGGCATATTCTCACCACTTGATGCCAGGCATTGTTGTGCACCAGGAGGAACCCAGGACCCACTGCACCAATGTAGGGTCTGACAGTGGGTCCAAGGATTTCATCCCAAAACCTAATGGCAGTTAGAGTGCCATTGCCTTGCCTGCAGAGGTCCGTGCGTCCCTCCACAGATATGTCTCCCCAGACCATCACTGACCCACAACCAAAACAGTCATGTTGAACTATGTTACAAGCAGCATAACATTCTCCACGGCTTCTCCAGACCATTTCACATGTGCTCAGGGTGAACCTGCTCTCATCTGTGAAAAGCACAGGGCGCCAATGACGAACCTACCAATTCTGGTGTTCAATGGCAAATGCCATTTGAGCTCTATGGTGCCGGGCAGTGAGCACAGGGCCCACTAGACGTGGGACCCTCAGGCCACCCTCATGAAGTCTATTTCTGATTGTTTGGACAGAGACATTCACACTCATTTTGTAGGGCTCTGGCAGTGCTCATCCTGTTCCTCCTTGCACAAAGGAGCAGATACTTTTCCTGCTGATGGGTTAAGGACTTTCTACGGCCCTGTCCAGCTGTCCTAGAGTAACTGCCTGTCTCCTGGTATCTCCTCCATGCTTTTTAGACTGTGCTGGGGGACTCAGCAAACCTTCTGGCAATGACATACATTGATGTGCTATCCTGGAGGAGTTGGACTTCCTGTGCAACCTCTGTAGGGTCCAGTTATCTCCTTATGCTACCAGTAGTGACACTGACCCTAGCCAAATGCAAAACTAGTGCATAACAGTCAGAAAAGATGAACAGGGAAAAAATGTCAGTGACCTCCACCTTTAAAACCATTCCTGTTTTTGGGCTCATCTCATTGTTGCCCATCTAGTGCACCTGTTGTTAATTTCATTAACACCAAAGCAGCTGAAACTGATTAACAACCCCCTCTGCTACTTAACTGATCAGATCAGTATCCCAGGAGTTTCATTGACTTGATGATGTGCTCTGATTAAAAAGTGTTCCTTTCATTTTTTGGAGCAGTGTAGTATCAAATTAATCATGGTTTACAATGAATGTATTTCTGGGTTGTATGGAAAGGACAGTTTCAGGTCAAGTAGAGATAGAGTCATATGTATATCCATTCTAACTGGATTTACAATGGTCAATTACAGCTTGTTGATAATTCTACTAGAAGTTTTATGGCATACAAGGTTAAAATATGCTTAATAAGTCTCTACTTAATGCTTTTTTACAACAGCTACTTGTGCTTTGGCTTTGCATATTTCTGTTAGGTACTGTTTATGTTACTGTTAGACGTTTTATATAATTAATTTTAAAATGACTACTAGCAGGCTAGCTTAAAAGATATCCTGCTAAGAGGCATAATAATACCAGGCTAAGAAGGATTTATAGCACTGATAAATGTTTTGTTTGCTCAACTTGATCTGCTAATGTTTGTTGTTCTAGTGTGGGGCTACTATATGGAATGTGTCAGCCCCCTGCCAGGCCCTAGGATGCAAGATATGAATCTAATGGTTTGTAGAAAACTTGTGCATTTAGGAGAAAGGCAGGTGCACTATGTTTCTAGGTTGTGCGTGTGAGACACTTCAGGAGTACCCCTTCACCCTTGCCTCTTTTCCCAATTCTAGGTAACCCATCTTTTAAACCACAATTAGAGGACACCCTCTTTTGTTAATTGATAAAAGCTAATGTCTTTAGAGCACACTATTATATCTTTGGTAATCTTTGGCCCTCTATGGAACAATTACACTCAACCCTAGTTACATCTTACTTCTCTTCTTCCAGTTAATGGGTTTACTCTGACTTTTTTGTCATTTGAATGGAATTGCACATCCTTCACTTCCCTTAGGTATTTGTTTTTTTTATGTACAATGTACCTAAAGTCCCCCCAGGGACTTCAAACCACTGTATCTACTTATATGGGAACAAGATCTTCAAATGACCCTCTCATCAGAACAAATTGATAAAAAACCTTTTTTCACTCACAAGGCTTCCATATGCACCAAACACCAGGAAAAATATTTTAAGATTTTGTCAAGGTGGTATCTGACTTCACATAGGCTCCACAGAATTTTTCTACAATCATCAGACCTTTGTTGGAGGTGCAGTGAGACCTGGAGAGACATCCTACAAATCTTCTGGACTTGTGACAAGCTTCAAGGTTTTTAGTCTATGGTAAGGCGCATAACTCAAAAATTCACTGATTTTCCGATACCTTTGGAAAACAGCCTTATTTCTCTTGCATTACCTTTCCATGCCCAGGAAGACCTACCAATACTCGGTGTTACCCCATTTAGTTAACATTGCCAAAAGCTGTATTCATGATTGCTAGAAACACAGACAGCCACCCTCTATTGCTCTATTGATTGAGGAGATCAATAGAATGGAGGACTGTGTCTCAACAGAGAAATACACTGAAAGAAAATGATTCTACTGGCATGAAATTACTTATACCGCTGAATATAAAGACATCGTTGAGAGGTCCGGAGGCTCTTTGCTTCCCTGAGAGATATGTGCCTGAAAAGAGGTGGATAATTTTTCCTGGCCACCTCTCCTGCCCCTTTAAACATCACAGTGCCCCTTAACATAACACAGTGCCCCTTAACACAACACAGCACCCCTTAACACAACACAGTGCCCCTTAACATAACATAGCACCCCTTAATGCAACACAGTACCCCCATCACAACACAGCACCAGTTAACATAACACAGTGCCCCTTTTAATGCAAGCCTTCCCTTGCACAGTCCTATGGTACCTTAGGCAGAGCAGAGGCACTAATATTTCTGGTGTGCCTTCTCCTGGGCCTACAGCCTGCCACCAATGTCATCCTCATAGCAGGCGTTGGTGGGAGGAGCTGAAGATCGGGACTGAGGGGCAGAAGCTACCCAAGTTATTATGTTAACAAGTGGGTGATTGTCTGGCTTGCTAATATGAAAAGACTCCCGCTTTCTGTCTTGAGCTGCAGAGAGTGTAAGTCTGTATATATTAACAAGCTGGATAATCACCAGCTCCCGCCCCTCAGTCCCAATCTGCAGTTCCTCACATCTCACCCACTGTGTGGATGACCGGTGGCTGAGTGTGAGGCTCAGAAGTGGATACCCAGCCATGGCAGTGGCAAAGCTGCGGACCAGAGAGGACTGTTCCTCGGTCTGGTTCCGGAACGTGGTCTGCCATTTAGTGACCACTGGTATAGACCATTAAATGAAGAAGCCCTACCAAGTAGAATGAAAAATTATCAATCTTGGGGGCGCATGCGCAGCTGGCTACGAGATGGATGCTAACTGAGCAGAGCTCCGTCCACCGGCCAGCATTAACTCGGCACAACCCGATCCCAGGAGACACAGACACCAAGAACACATAGATAAGGGTCATGGAACCCTCTGGTAACATGACCCGCCGCCGCAAAGCTCCGGGGCAACCGAGGAAACTTACCAATTTCTTTCCTGCCCTCGGCCCCTGCAGCCAAGATGGTGCTGGCTGCATGACAAGCAGCCTCTCCTCACATGAAGGAGACAGCACAGCATACCATCCAGACCACAGGCTGAAGGCACCACTGTACCCAGGAGACCTGGGTGAGTCCTCTCCTCCCCTGTCTCCTACTACAAGCAGCCCAGCTAAATCCAGACCTAGACTGGACACAGACATCTCCTCTGACAAACAGCTTTCCTTCTCAACTACAAATCCTGAAAACAACTCTCTATCTTTAATTGAATCCTATCCTGCCTCTGACCAACCTATCACAGAAATTTCTATGAAAAACATGCTCCTTTCTCTGCGACAAACACTGCATAATGATTTGATGGTGACACTATTTTAAATCTCCAATATGGTACAAAAACAAGAACAACGTACCAACCATATTGAGAACAAACTGGGAGAAATGTGTACTGCACACAATGATCTTATAGATGCACATGCAGATCACGAAGCTGATATTGACCAAATAAATCTCAAACTAGCATACCTAGGAGATCGCTCCAGGCGAAACAACATCAAATTTCACGGTATACATGAATCTATCACTGCGGACGCCATAGTCCCATTCATCCAGCAATTCATGAAACACCTCATCCCTACACTCACAGATGTAGAGCTAGTCATATACCGCTCACATCAAATTCCCAAGCTGTCATTCCTACCGGCCGCAATACCCAGAGATACATTGGCGTGCATACATTTCTATAACGTGAAAGAGAAAATAATGATAGCCGCCAGAAATTCTACCTCAAACCCAGCAGCCTAAGCAAATATCAAATTATTTGCTGATTTATCCAAAGCTACACTCCTCAACCATAAAAAGCTTGTCACCATAACGAAAGCATTGTGGAACCATGGAATAGGATACCAATGGGGCTTCCCCACAAACTAACCGTCAAACATCAAGGAAGACTCTACATTGTCAAAACCCTAGAAGCAGGTATGGAACTCCTGAAAACGTGGAACATAATTCCGGTGGACTCCCACCAACCCACCTCTAATCGTCCGCAGCAAATGGACGCAGAATGGGCATGACTTCAAACTGGCCTGTTCTCTTCAACTCCCAACAAACTGGGCACCGCTTCACAAACAACTAAAGCTGGCAGATGGCCCCTGTCTGAACATTCTAAAACTTCAATTTTTTTCCCAGCATGATCTCTATAATGAATCATGCTTGCTCAAGCCTCCATGTTATGCAGTACCACAAGATGCTACACATGTTACTTGTATTTTTTACAAGTCTTTTTTACTCCTCTCCATTCCCCGCACTACCAGTCAATCAATACAAATCTATCCTCCTCACAGACCTCCATTACAAGATGAAAAACCTCTTCCATGGCAGCGATCGATCAAAGCCCACAACAGCACATCATTGGGTGACCACTACACATGTCATGAAGAATTCCACCCTTCTCCACACTCTCTGAAACATCATCAATACTTCATACAAACCGCCAACAACCAACAAAATGATTAATATATCATCGCTAAATGTCAGAGGCCTCAACTCACCTTATAAAAGAACCTTACTCCTGAGAGAAGCTTGATTCCTACAAGCGGACGTTCTATTCCTGCAGGAGACCCACTTCGCCTCTACCAAGATCCCCAAGTTCAATATGCATCACTATACTTTAACATATATGGCAACAAACCCCAAGAAAAAAATGGGGTCATTACAGCCATAAGAGGCTCCCTCCAATTCCAATTCATCTCGAAAACAGCAGACCCACAAGGCCGCTACCATATACTGTTCTGTAAAATCACTGACATCCTGTACACATTGGTCAATGTCTACGGCCCAAATACTAATCGACTCCAATTCTTCAACAAACTCAACTATCTCTCATCAAAGGCAGACTACTCATTGGTGGAGATTTCAACATCATCGGCAACCTACTTCTAGACTCCTCCTCCAACAAACGCGCCTCCAAACAGACCCTCAACCACTTTTTACACACCAACGATCTCTACGATGCCTGGCGATGCCAACACAGCACAAAAAAGGACTACACATACTATTCTCCATTTCATCTATTCTACTCCAGAATCGACTTCATCACTGACAAATGGACTTTACAACATGTTACCTCCTCAAAGATCGGCACCATCATATGGTCAGACCAAGCTCCAATCACCATCTCTCGACCACAATCAACACTCACAGATTCCTCGGCTATGGCGACTGGACCCAACCCTACTGAAGAGCCCAGACCACAAGAAACATATATTGGATGCACACCACACATTTTTTGAACTCAGTGATACAACTGAAATATCTATACCCATGCTATGGTCTACTTACAAGGCATACATGAGAGGTATTCTTATACAACTCAACTCCCGTATTACCAAATGAAGAAACCAACAAATAGACAAACTCCTCTCCTTAATTAAATCAAAAGAAGAAATCAACAAAAAAATCCCCAGATCCCTTAATCTCCTCCTCTTTTACTACAGATAGAAACAAACTACGATTCCTCCTATTATACAAGCATGATCTTAATCTCCAAAAAATGAAACTAAAATACTACTCATTAGGAAACAAAGCCAATGCATTACTATCTAAAATCATCAAACAAAAGCGCCTAAAATCCAAAATTGCCTCAATCAAACACCCAACCACTCATACCCTAAATACAAACCCACAAGATATAACCAATGCTTTTGCAAAATATTACCAAAATTTATACAACCTCAAAAACGACCCTGACACCACGCAACCAACACTCGCATCCATACAAAAATTCCTACACACAACTAAACTCCCCCAACTTTCCCCATCCCAACTCACCACCACCTCTCTTCAAATTTCTCCCAAAGAAATAGAAACAACCATCAAAACACTTCCACTCCATAAATCCCCGGGATACATAAACGAATATTACAAACAATTCACCCCAGACCTATCACCCTACCTGACCAGACTTTTCAATCATGCCGCCAACACTGGTGCATTCCCTAAAGACATGCTACAATCTATTATAACAACTATACCAAAACCTGGCAAAGATCCGCAACTTGTCCAAAACTATAGGCCAATATCTTTACTTAATACTGATATAAAACTCTACGCAAAAATCATATCCCGTAGACTCCTCTCCTATCTACCTATCTTAATACACCCAGACCAAGTAGGTTAAATTCCAGGCCGCCAAGCACCAGATGCTACAAGAAGAAGTATATCCCTTCTTCACAATCTAGAACTTTCTAAATGCCCTTCCTTACTATTATCCCTAGATGCAGAAAATTCATTTGACCGCATACACTGGCAATTTATACAACTCACACTACAGAAATTTGGAATCACAGGATGGATGTTGACAGCCATCTTATCTCTATACTCACACCCCTCTGCTAGAGTACTAATGTATGGAACACTATCTGATCCTTTCGACATCACAAACGGTACCAGACAGGGCTGCCCACTTTCCCCGATAATAACGCACTCCTCATCGAACCCTTAGCTTCCAAACTCAGAGATGACCCAACATTTACTGGCATTAAACATCTTAACACGGAACATAAAATCAGTCTATTTGCAGATGACATCATCTTGATGGTTATCATCCCAAACAAATCCCTTACAACAATCGTAACCACCTCCATAATTACTCGACGGTTTCCTACTATAAATTTAATGAACCCAAATCATTAATACTAAATCTTCATACATCACCCCAAGACCAAAACCTACTAACTAAACAATTCCCATTCTCTTGAGAAACCAACAGTATTCCCTATCTAAGAATTCAACTAACCGCAACAACAGATCAACTATACCTTTCAAATCATAAGAGGCTACTCTAAACTATCCCCCAAGAAATTGCCACTCTCCGTACCTCAGAACTCTCTAAACTAGGACGAGTAGCGACCCTGAAAATGTACATTCTACCCACAATCTTGTACATATTTTGCACACTCCCAATACCAGTTCCTAACTCCTTCTTCTCCAGATTACACACAATCCTTACAAAATTCCTATGGGACTCCAAAAAACCTAGGTGCACCACCAACCTTCTCATACGTCCCACAACCAGAGGAGGAGCAGGCCTCCCCCACCTGAAATCTTATTACAATGCCATTCTCCTTGACCAAATATATTTTTGGTGGAATCCATCGAGAGAAAAAATATGGTCCACAATGGAAACGCTTCCGTTTTACCCGCTTGAACCCCAAAATCTACTCATAATACCATCAACATCCCAACTCGAATATCAGCTGAAACACCCCTGCATCAAAGCCACACTACAAGCTTGGCAAGATCTCCTAACCACCAAATTTACTGACACTAAACACATCCTTACCCCACTTAACATAATACACATCATTACGCCCTCTTTAAATTTGACCCAATGGACAAAACAAGGTATAACTCACATCATTGACCTCTATGCAGACCAAATCCTATACTCTTTCCAAAATCTCCAAATCAAATACAATCTACCTCCCACTGAATACTTTACCTACCTAAGAATCGCACACTGCCTACAAACAACAAAGATACCTGTGACGATCGCGCGTCAGACTCCAGCCCTTCTCTCCAAACTTGTGACTGAAGGACTAGCCAATCTGAAACCGTGATGTCACTTGCGTAACAATGCCACGCCCAGCTGCACCCTGCACAACGATTTTCCAGTTCACTGGACCTCCAATCGATGTACCGGCAGCCTAAATGAGATTGTTACTGGGTCAGGTTAATTACGCAATTACCCTTCACACTGCCACCACCTCCTTTTTGTACAGAGAAAAAGGAAACTTGGCAATACCAGCAATAACACTATAATGGTTGAGATAATCGTCTGTATAACACTGTTACCACAGAAAGGTTATACAGAGGGTTAAACAAACACGGTAGCGCTCTTTTAGAGGCAGGATTTCGTAAATTGCATTAAGGAGCTTTAGAAACAGTTCAGCACTTTCAGAAAGAAAGATTTATTACTAAAAGGTCAAAAGGGTGCAATAAAAATATTTACAGAAAAAAGATGTAACCAATATATATATAAATATACAGAGAACAGCACAGCAAAGAGGTAACAGAAAGGAGGTTAAAGGGTTAAAGTACTTGCCAATCAGCCTTGGGTTAAGCAGATCAAGTTTCAGAGCGAAAGGGCATGCCTCCCAAGTTGGTTCTGATGTTAAAAGGGAGAATTCTTCAACTTACTCTCTTAGGCCTGACAGCCTATTTTGTAGTCCCCCAGCAGGGGGTGTCTCTGAAGTCAAGGACCAATGCCCCGTTTAGGGAGGGATCGTCTGGGCGGATACCGAAACTAGAGCCAAAATCTCTCATAGTTCATATTTTGCTCATAACTTTCCCTATGCACAAGTGACATTCCACCCGCGAGTAGATTACTATGCAGACGCATCTGAGGAATGGTTAAATATGAAATATTCAATACATACTCGAAGGGTTCCAGAGATGTAATTTTCTGCTTTCCCAGGTATTCCAGTCAGGGAGTGTGACCTATCAAACTGTTTGTCTTCTCGTGGGCATTCTGAAGATAGGCCTGGTTTTTATGTAAGTCTCTCATATTCCAAGATATGAAACATAGGGGAAAAAATGGATTTTAAAAGTGTTATCTAGTCTCCACTCCTCTGGAATGTGTTTGAACTCAGGGGAAGGCTTGGATTATCTTTTTACAATGTGCTAGCTTGCACAGGTTCTTTGGACAGCGAGGCCCCAGCTCCCTTGGGGTTTTAATAGCTCGGGGCTACCTGCTGTGCTCTGGCCTCCTGTGACACTGCCAACACACAGGCCATATGTCACTGTGGCTGAACAGAGAGGAAGAATGAGAATGAGGGGGATATGTTTGTACAAGATGAACGATCCTTTGCCAAGATGGAGATTGGAGCCAAAATGGTTGAACCACGTCTATCTCTGTGGGCATGATTGCTACACCTCCCCCCTCACGTGGTTGCATAGGAGGGGACTGCAATTTCCCTCCTGACGCAGCCCACTTCTGCCGTGGGCTTGCCTGACCAGGGCACAGAGCCACTGTGCCCAGGGGTTCACCTTGGGGTGCTATGCACTGCGGGAGAACCAGGTTCCTTCTGAAAAGGAAGCTGTTCTCCCTGGCAACACTGCTATGCCAATCAAGTGAGTTGTCACGGGTGTCATGTGCTAACATATTAAGATGTAGCTTCTTGTTGAGGTAGAGAAGGAGATTTCCATCTCCCATCTTCTTCCTCAGGCCTAGGACTACATCTGACCCGAGGGTAAGGGTGCCTGTGTGTATCGGAACCGGATAGACGAATTCTGGAACTCGCCTCCCAGATGTGTCCACAGGTACCTTCATCCAAGATGAACAGTCCTCTTTACCTGCTAGCATCCAGGACACCAGTTCCACCAGTGTCCTGTCTGCCAGGTCAGTCACAGGTCCAGCTGAGCCATGATAGTTGCATCCAGGCGTCTTACCGTAGCCAGCTGCACCCATGACTGACGTAACCGGCTTTTTGGCCTGGGGAGTAGGCCAGGCCACAACTGCCTCAGTCTTCCCATGCCCAGACCTCTGGGGGTCTCTTCCTACCAGTGGTTCCCAAAGCTGAACCACTGACATGCCCCTCTGACAGTTACCATTCACGACTGTCAGAGGGCAGTTTGTTCCTGACCAGTGACAGGGGCCCAAGTTGCTCTTCCCACAGCCCCCTCTCTGAGATCCGCTGATCAATTCCAATAAGGTCCCTCGCACTTCCAATCCAGGTGTGCTGTTACTGCCTAGGACACATGTTTGTCTGCTTGGTGACACACCAGGACAGGTCAGATCAGATGACATGCTTTCAGGCTCCAAGCCAACCTGCGGATAGGCCATTCATTCCATCCTCCCTGTCAGGCCTTTGTTTACCCTTCTCAGCGGGGAAGCTCACAGCTAGCTGGCCTCTGAAGTTATTTGTGGATTGCTTTCCAGTGCTGCCTTATGCATGGAACTACAAGTCCCAGCCGGCTGTCCAGTACCATGCAAGGCCAACAGCTGGGCACTTATCAAGGCAGAATCTTCTGGGCCTGGGCAAGGAACAGGCCTATCCAGACCATCCCTTTGTTCAGCCCCCAGGGATTGTACATCTGCCCCCTTCACAGCACTGTGGGTGACCCCCAACAATACAAATGCATAATTTGTTTCATCATGACCATCATAATCATCATTAGCATTACCAACATTATCATCAACATTACTGACATTAAAAATATCAGCATCATCGTCATCATTATCATTATCAACAGTCACGTTTATAATATCAATGACACATGAGTTCGATACCTCCCCAGGCAAGGGGATTTCTTCTCATTCTCCAGCTAATGGAGAATCCTGTAGCCCCACTCCATTCCCAGCCCCCTCCATCTCTCCATCCACAGGTTGCCCAGACATTACCCCAACATCTGCATTCAACAACTCTTCTCAACACAAATTCAAACCTCAATGGGCTTGCTGGCTACACAATTCAAACTTTGATAAATTAACCACAACTGAAACTATTCACCAACCCTAGACTGGTATTTCTTCCCCTACCAAGTTATACAAAACACTCCCCTTTCCCTCTTCTCCCTGCCCTCCCCTGTTTTAACATTCCCCCAACATCCCATACACTTCACCATGGTTCAATACACTCTCTAGAATACCTCTGATGATATTGTCTTATAGACCACTACCCCCCTCCCCAGCCAACCGGTGGGGTAAAATACTCAATGCTATACTATATTACAATATTTTTCTGATGAACCGTATACCATTATCCTGTTATGTCTCTAAAATCTTCAATAAAAATTATTGAAACTAAAAATTATCAATTTTTCTTCGCATAACCTCTCCCAGGGTAAGATTAAGGGTCTTTATAGATTTGAGTTTCTGTCCCTCTTGATATTGATAAATTTGAGGTGAATAAAGACTTGCAGTTATTTGCAGGCAAACTTATGTTACTTTTGGTACATGACAGGATATCTGATGATAGAGCCCTTCGGGACCTTCTTTACACTGATTTGGCAAAGTCAGGACCCCAACCTTTGTTTAAGAAAAAAAATCTGATGTTTCCTTCAATTTATTCCAACCCTAGTCATACAGCATTTATTAAATGTGCTATCTGAGCTATTGAAAATATTCCTCATGGCCTCAGCAGGTCCCAACTTATGGCTCTTCAGAATTCGGAACGTAATAAATCAATTATTATAAAACCCAAGGGGGGCAATACTGTAATAATGAACATTTCTGACTATAAAAAGATGTGCCTAGATATTTTAAATAATACTTTTTGGTATTGCACAATCTCTCTGGAATGTATCAATCAGTATAATGTGTCAATCAGTATAATATAATATTTTTCAACATGATTATTGAGGCGTGTAATTAAGGAATTATTTTCTAAAAATACCTGGGAGTACCTTTACAACAAGTTCCCTAGAATTCCTTCTTTTTTACCCTTCTGAAGGTAGGGTAAACCTTGTCAATCCCCTAGGGTGTCCTGTTGTGTTTGCAATTCAAGTCTTACTGAAAATGCTACTCAATGGGTGGATTCCTTTCATATGGAGTCTTCCATCAAAAAGGACAAAATCTTCAAATTATTGGGAATTTGAACATGCCTTCTGATGCCATTCTTGTTACTGCAGACATTAAATCCTTATATTGTTCGATACCTCACCAAATGGCCATTCTAGTTATAAAAAAAAATTCAATTAAAGCAAACAACATCCTGATTCTCTGTACAAATTTGTGTTGTGAATGTTGGTCTTCGTTTTGGAGCATAATGTGTTTATGTTCAATGGTTCCCACTTTTTTCAGGTACAGGTACTGGATTGAATGACATCATTAGTTTCAAGCCATTCTTGGAGGGTTTCACCTCTGGAAGGTCTAAATATGTCATATAATTAGGTCCCAAGTCTTTTCAGTCTTTCCCCCTTTTTTGTCTTTCCCTGTGTTTTCTTCCCCCATTCTCTTTAAGTTTGTTTACTCTAAAAGTCGTAAAGAATTGAAACGCATGGGCACGATGATGGCTGCCTGCTGATCGTGCTCCTCCACCGCTGGGCACATCAGCTCCTTCCCTGCCTCCCGGGGAGCCTGCTCTGTCCCCCACCCTTGCCCTCATTCTCCACTGACCCCCCCCGCCATCTATGGGGAAGAAATACACGGCATCCCGCACCTTCAGAGCTCGATTGCCGGGCCAGTCCGGCGATGCGGCCTACTCGCCGGCAGAAGTCCCAGCCTCAATTTCGGCTGCTTCCCTCCGCTACCCTTGAGCGGCCCAGACACCTCCTTGGACCTGGAGAGCCTGCCTGACATCCCTGCAGACCTCCCACAGCCCCCTTTGCGGGACGCCGACCTCCCACAGCCCCCCTTGATGTGCCGCAGACCTCCCACAGTCCTCCTTGCTGGCCACAGACCTCCCACAACCCCCCTTGTGGAACGTAGACCTCCTGGCCAGGTTTAAGACCATGCTGGAGCAGGAGCTTCACACCACCACCTCCAGACTAGCAACTCATCTAACCAAGGAAATTCACAAATTGGGAAGCTGCACTGTTGTTCTTGAAGATAAGATGGACGCCGCGGCTACGGTGATCTAAAATCATGAACAGGATCTTTCAGATCTGAGAAGAGAGCTTGATGTGGCTCTCTTGCATCTGGAAGATTTTGAGAATAGGTCCCGTCGGAGTAATCTTCGCCTGCGTGGCCTGCCAAAGCCATCGTTGACCTCACGTCCACTGCTACCGCGCTTTTTCAAGAGTTGGATCCGGCGATATGTCTGGAGTTCGATCGCATTCATGGGGCCCTTGGTCTGAGGAGGTCTGAGGGTCCTCCCAGGGACATCATAATTAAATTCACCTATTACCGTACGAAAGAATCGCTCCTTTGCTCTGCGCGAGACAAACAGAATCTTCGCTTTCAAGGTCATCCATACCAGCTGTTCGCGTATCTGGCACCATCCACCATCAAGTATCAATGGTGCTTTCCATTTAAGCTTAGGTTCACGTACCAAGGCTGGAGCCATGTTGTCCACAATCCGGAAGAGGCCAAGTCGACCATGGAGGCGCTACACCTTCTGCCCTCGTGGGATACCTCCGACAGCCTGGTGCAGCCCTCCGGTTCACATCCTCCATCTCAGCTGCGTATATGGGAGAAAGTTGGCAGCCGTGAATGCTCCCTCCCTAGTACCCCACCGGTGCCAGGATCCTCCCACTCCGATCCAGGTTGAGTATGGTTGGATGGGTAAGCTTTTTCACTTTTCAGATGGCTTGATCCACTGCTGTGACTCTCCACGTTTCTGATGGGGCGGAGACCTTGACTGGCCCTTGTTGGGCGAACTTTTCGTATGTTTTGTATGTTGCTTGTTTTTAGTTTTACAGTTTGAAATGTTCTTCTATGCAATACTGGTCTGTACTGGTGGTGATCCTTGGCTACCGCCGGCTCCTCGCGGTCCAACATTGAGTTGAATTTTTTTTTTGGGGGTAGGCGATATGTTTGTAAGCTTTGTGTCCTATCCCATTGGTTTTTTTTGTTTCCGCTAATTTTACTGTTATACCAGGATTTTGTTTATGTGGATCCCCGACTCCCGCCGGCTCCTTGGGGTTTTTTTGGGGTGGTGTTATTGTGTCTTTTTTTATATACCGGGGGTCTTCCTGGCTCGTGGTCCTATGCCTTATATTGTTGGTGCTGGCTTCCGATCTAATGGGGCCGTGACCCAGGTATGCCTCATTTCTATTATGCTGATATGTCTGTGTACCTGTTTACATTTTCTTTATATATTATGGTGTCACATTATGAATTTCTTAAGGTAATGTACTTGACATTGTCTTTTTGCCTGGTATGTCCCTCCCCCCTTTTTTTTTCCTCCCTTCCCCTTTTTTTCTCCTTTTCCTTCCCCTTCCCCCTTTCTTCCCCTCCCCACGAAGGTTCTTTTGTATTATGTTTGTGACGCACCCATGTGCCTGGTGGCAGAGCTACCCCTTATGTGTGTCCTTGCAGTTGGGACGCAATTTCCACTGATTTTGGTTTTGTTACACTACCTTAGAGTGTACATTTTCTTCTTCTGTCTCCTGTTTCTTGTCTGTTTTTTTTCTCCTTTCTCACGGATTCGGGGCAGCCCAGGGTAAGGTTGCATTTGAGGATTGGACCGTTATTCTTAGCGTATTTTGGCAGCTGAATTCCCTTGACTCAGTATGGCTTTAAAACCTTTGAAGATTTTTTCTCAAAATATCCATGGTTTTAATTCTCCGACCAAGCGTTCTAAAGTGTACCATCATCTTAAGTCCAAAGACGTGGACATAGTCTGTCTGCAGGAGACAAGGTTTTCTCAATCCTCCGTGTCGAGCTACCTCTCTCACTATTATCCGCCCTTTTTCTCTGCTTCGGCCCTTGAGAAGCATAGGGGCGTGGTGATTGCTTTTAGACACAATCTGCTGTTTACTTGCAACCTGGAAATAGCTGATCCCACCAGCAGGTATTTGCTCCTCCGGGGTACCCTTAGGGATCAGGAGGTGACCCTGGTGGGTTATTATGCGCCAAATAGATTTCAACACAAATTTTTTTTACTCACTTCTTGAAGGTGATTTCGCACCATCAACTTGGTATTCTCTTATTACTGGGCGATTAGAATGCTGATCTTAATTCCTCTGTCGATCCCTGTTACCCAACGGGAGGGACCCCTAGCCATGGCCTCTTCTTTCTCAGGAATCCAAATTGCGTGATACGCTGCAAGCTTATGGTTTGGTTGATGTCTGGCAGGAAATGCATCCTACGTCCTGGGAATATACTTTTTATTCGGCCCCACACCTGAGCTTTTGTAGAATAGATCATGTTTTCATTTCCTTTCAACATTTATCTTCAAAAGATTGTCATCTCAACCTCACCCTGGTCTGATCATGAACCATTGGTTTTTTCACTGTGTCTTTTTGGTATGACTCGGCCCTCTTTTCTGTGGAGACTCAATGAATCCCTGCTCACCACTCAGGCCTCACTTGACTGCCTTTTTCAATTCTTTGAAGCAGGGTTCTCGGCTTTCTTTGGAGTCTCTTCAGGCGCATATTACTATGATTCCTAAGAAGTCTGAAGATGCCTTTGAACTGCAAGCTTTCAGACTGATCTCGCTGCTAAATGTGGACTTGAAGATTCTGGGAAAGGTTCTGAGCACCCGAATTAATAAGTATCTACTCTCACTTATTCTTTGAGATCAGGTTGGCTTTGTTTCGGGGCGACAAGCTGCTGATAACATCCATAAAGTCATCCATCTCATTCATATCTTACATCGCCGTATGATACCGGGGTTTCTTTTATCCCTGGACATTTATAAAGCATTCGATTTGCTTTCTTGGGAGTATTTGACATATACACTGTCTAGAGGGGTTTGGTGATGCATTTCTGGCTTGGATCTCAGCTTTATATTCGTCTCCCTCGGCCACTGTTAAATATGCAGGTTTTTTTTCCTCATCTTTCCCTATTTTCAGGGGCACGAGACAGGGATGCCCATTATTGCCTGCTCTTTTTGTTCTCGCTCTTGAACCTCTAGCTGCAGCCATTCAAAATCACCCGGATTTTTCTGGTGTCCCCTATGGCGGCACTCAATACAAGGCCAACTTTTATGCTGATGATGCTTATTTGGTTTTAACCACTCCTCTCATCACTCTCCCCAATATCCAGGTCATATTGGACCATTTTTCAACTATATCTGGCCTTCACATCAATTTGTCTAAAACCACGGCACTGAATATTACGCTCCCTGCCGACCTGGTTGAACGGTTGCAGACACAATTTCCCTACCGTTGGGCTGTGGCTTATCTTGGCGTTCCCTGGCTTATCTTGGCGTTACACTTACTTCCTCCTACTCTGCCTTATTTTCGGCTAATTGTTACCCCTTATTGCGCTCTGTTACTTCCCTGCTTCATTTTTGGCAGTTTCCTTTTTTTATCATGGATTGGCTGGATATATTCTGTCAAGATGACTATCTTGCCAAAGATCCTGTACTTTTTCCATACTCTCCCTATTCAGGTCCCTGCGTCTTTTCTTTGTGTACTGCAAAGCCATATTCTCTGCTTTATTTGGGCTCATAAACATCCCAGAGTGCCTAGAGCTACTCTGTATACTCATAGATTACAGGGAGGTTTAGAAGTTCCACATGTTTCTAGATACTATTTGGCGGCTCAGATTTCCCAGTTGTCTATGCTTCATGCCACGACCGATATCCCGTTAGGGTACTCTTGGAATTACCCAACTGTGCTCCACTTTCCTTAACTATATTGCTTTGGCTCCCATCTAAGTTGTGCCCTCCGGATATCATGCTTCACAGTTTACGAACCTGGGATTCTGTTAAATATTCGGGTTATTTGATATCATCGTTTCTACCTCTTTTGCTGATTACGCATAATCCTTTATTTCCACCAGGCCAAGAACATCCCCCTTCTTTCTCTTGGTGGACCTCCTATGGCTTTGTTATTGTACGATTTGCTGAGCACTCGTACGTATCCATCATGGGAGTTTCTTCGAGAATCAAGAGGGGTCCCGCCACGGGAATATTATCGGTATTTGCAATTGTGCCACTGGGTCCTATCCCTCCATCGTACCTCTACATATCCTTACCTCAAAACGCCCTTTGAACACATCTGTCAGCATTCCCCAGGGTCCTCTGGTCTCATTTCTGTAATTTATGCCTCTCTTAATAGTAGGTTCTCCTCACCACCCCTGTCTTATGTCTCTCAATGGGGGCGAGATCTAAATTTCTCGATTTCGGCGGAGGATTGGCATAGGGCCTGGGGGATGGTGGCGAAATGTTCATTCAATACAGTCACTCTTGAGGCAGCCTACAAGGTTCTCCTGTGGTGGTACTGGGTCCCGGCTCGGACTGCTCACTTTAATCCGACTGGCGGAGATAGGTGTTTTTCTGGAACTGTGGTCTACGTGGGGACATCTTGCACATTTGGTGGTCGTGCCTGCGACTGATAGGCTTCTGGTCTAGGGTTTTTGGTTTGCTGCAAACACTATTTCATATTACGGTCCATAGGGATGCAAGGGTGGCACTCCTGCATTGCCCAATTTTGGGTCTGTCTAGGTCTCAGCAGAAATTGGCATCCTACCTATTTATTTTGGCCAAACGTGCTATAGCTCAAGCTTGGAGAACCCCTTCGGTTGTCTTCCAGGGGGTGAAGACCCATATGAATGCTATGTTGATCAATGAACAGAGGTCTAGCATTCTTCATGATTCTTATCCAAAATTCCTTAAGGTTTGGGAACCTTGGATACATTATTCCTTGCCATCCCTGCCCCCTACTAGTTATGGCCTCTTATAGTCATTGCCTGTGCTAGCCCTGGATCCGTGATTCTTCTAGTTTTCCTTTCCTCCGTGTTTTCTTTCTGATTCTTTATTTTTTTTCTTATTTTATTTTTTTTTCTCTCTATGTTTTTCTATTTTCTTTTTTTTTCCTTCTAACCTTTTTTTTTTTCTCTTCTTTTTCAGGTAATATGATGGTTTGCTGGTGCTATTATTTGGTTCGGCTTTTTGCCGTCCCTCCTTGATGTCATTGGACATTCCGTTATTTGGCTAATACAAGTCAGCAGGATGTATTTGTTTATGTGTTATTGTTCTGCTCTGCCCCTGTGTGGGCATATCTTGAGCTTGTTGTGTTCTTAAAGCAAAACTTCCTTATTAAAAAATATTGAAACAGAATTGAAATGCATCGGGTTTGTCATTTGTATAATTATTTTAATATGCTGCTTGGTGGTTTCTATGCAATATTATAGACCAATTTTATAGAATGGTTTGATAAATACAGGTGTTTTAAATACCTATTGTAATAAACTTTTAAGATTGTCATCAGTATTGGGTGCCGTTAAAATCCCCCCCCCCTTCTTTTTTGCTATTTCTTCATTTTGTTCAGACTTGGGATGTGGCACCTTCTTAAGCCAGTTTGGGCTATTCCATGAGGAAATGTATGGGTTGATGATCACTTTTAATTTGAGTTATTTTATTCATTAATCTCCCTAGCGGTATGATGATGTCAGTATTTCTGTGCTCAAAGCGGTACATTGTTTTCAACGGAAATATGTTGTTTTTTTATTGTAGGCCTGTAATTCTTAGGAATAACTCACTGAAATCTGTTTAAACAAGAGTCTAGTAGACATCCTTGGTGCAATAAAGTTTAATAAATTAAATCATAAATTAAAATATAATAACATAATAATAAATTAAATAATCTAATCAAATCAAACACACGGAACTCTGTCCAAACAATATTATATAGACACTGAATTTTTTGTTTTAGAAAACATCACGGGTGTGGTAAATTTTGAAACACGGGACTGCACAAAGTCCAACATTGCAATCAGGACAGTGGAACCTCATTTCCTTGTGGATTTTTTTTCCACTCTCATCTCGCTGAGAGCAACATACCACGCACATCCGTGTAGGTGCTGCCTTTTTTTGGGTTGGTGGGATGTGGTCCTTAAACTCCCACAGCACGTCATCCGGATCTACCCTCAGACAGGGGTGTATTTACTACAAGGCAAACAAGGCATTTGCCTAGGGTGGTATTATTCAGGGGGGGGCAGCACTGCCCTTTGGAAGAAGTGATGGAAGAAGGGACACACGCGGCATGGGGACCTGGTGGGTTCCAAGAGATGCTGTGGGTTTCGTGGTGGTGTCTGCACAGCCCGACTCTCGATCCTGGGTATGTCCGGAGCTGTGAAGGTGAGTGTCTTTCTCTCCCTCACCATGGGGGATGGTGGCTGGTGTATAGGGGGATGTGGTAGTGGAAGGCTCGGGTGAAGGGCAGGGGTATTCTTGGTCAATGTCAGGCTCTTTCTGCGGGGGGGGGAGCACCAATTTTTGAGTTGCCTAGGGCAGCACAAAACCTAAATACACCACTGCCCACAGACACTGATGGTGTTTGATGTTTGAGGAAAATGGATTCTGCCACTTTCCAGATAGAGTCCGCATGAACCACAGGCTTGTCACTGTTTTTGCAGAACAGAATATAGGCATTCCACAAGCGCTGTTCCAGAAGATGTCGGAAAATCTTTTTATAGTATTCCCTCTGCTGCTTTCTCATTGCCGGATAGAAAGTCACAGATTGGTCAGCTCTATTGACACCTTCCATGGTGCTGTTGTAGTCAATAACAACCTGGGGCTTCTGGATGTTTTTCCCACCTTTTGTTTGTACCATCACTGTGAAGGCATTGTGAATGGTACTCATTGGGCACACATCCTTCTTGTCCCGCCATTTAAGTGCAATAATTTTACCTTTCTGCCAGGCAACTAATTCTCCCGACTTCTGTTTGTTTTTTGCAAACATCGATGGCAGGTTGCGCAGGTAAGCCTGAACGATTCCATATGCATTTGTTTTGTGCTGAAGAAGAACCTCGTAAAGTTCTGGAGAGGTGTAGAAATTGTCCATCATTACACAGTAGCCTTGGTTTAGCAGAGCTAAAGCCTTCCTTTGTAGGTCATTTAGACTTTCGTCTATGCTAATGTCTCTCTCTGGCACATAGCTCTGCTGGAAATTTCTTACAATTATTTGGGAGACTTCCCAAATTTTTTTTAGCTTGGGAATCGGATGAGTTGATTCATCAAAATCCTTATTATTTACGAAGTGCAGAAATTTCATAATAAGGGAAAAGCTGTACTCCGACATGACGGTGCCAAAGAACTGCGTGACAAGCATTTTATTTGTGGTCGAGTACCACTTCTGCAGCAGTTTCCGCACCACTCCTTGCAGAATAATTAGGCCGAGAAACAACCAAATGTCCTCTTTGGTGACAGGTTCCCACTTTCTTCTTCATGAAAACCGGCTGTGTGGAGCAGCTAGTTGTTGCGCTGCGTACCTATCTGTCTCCGTCACGATAATTTCAATAACCTCATTGGTTGGAAACAATTCCAAGTACGCCAAGGGGTTGTCACCTTCAACGTGGATTTTCATATCAGGTGCGCCGATAAATGGAAATCTTGGCGGTTCTGGTGTATCTCAATCAATAGTGCACCACGTGCGCATATCACTCACGTCAATCTCAGATTTACCGCTGTCTTCACTTTCGGTGTCTGAAGACAAATAGCCACATGAGTTACTATCACTCAATTCAAGTATCATAAACCGCTTTAGCGCTAGCAAGGTGCTTTTTGGAAGCCATGAGCGCAAAACTGTTTTTAGTCACAGAAATTGAAAAACGGCACTATGGAAAAGGTAAAGAGGTAAAATTACAATGTATGCACTAGAGTAACACTTTATTTTGACACTGATCTATTTTTATAACTCCCGCCTCCCGCAAGCCCCACCCCCCCGATGGCACAGAGCGGCTGTCTCATACTGATCACACTGATCAGCGTGAGATACCAGGGAAGGATACGGGATGGACGGAGGGGATGGCTGCATGCGGCTCAGGACCCGGGACACAGATTGGGACCAGGGACTTAGTTTGTGGTAACCCCGAGTCTGGCTCAGGGTTACCGCTTTTGACAGCTAGATTTAACCCCGTGCCAGTCTCGAAAAAAAACTGCTAGGGAGGTTAAGCTGTAAACAACAAGCACATATAGGAAAGAGAAGAACAGGACTGCTCTCCAAGACTTAGAATGGGAGGCAATATTGGCATCAATGAACACAGAACAGATTCTCTCTTGAGAAGAGGAGATTAAGAAGGGATATGATCAACATGTATAAATACATCAGTGGTTCATATAGTGAACTCGGTGTAGAGCTCTTCACCCTGTGGTCATCACAGAGGACAAGGGGGCACTTTTTATGTCTGGAGGAAAAGAAATGTAATCTCCAAACACGAAAAAGTTTCTTCACAGTAAGAGCTGTGAAAATGTGGAGTTGATTCTGGCCATCTCAGTGGATTGCTTTAAAAAAGGAATGGCTTCTTTCTTGGGTACACAGAATAATACTTATAATAATAATAATGGTTACTAACATGTATAGATAAAGTTGATCCAGGGAATATTCTATTGCCTCTTGGGGGATCAGGAAATCTTTTTTTTACCTGCAGGAGCAAACTGGATCATGCTTTGCTGTTTGTTTTGCCTTCCTCTGGATCAACTGTGGGTATATGATTATAACTTTTTTTTTAATGGTTGAACTGGATAGACTTTTGTCTTATTTCAGCCAAACTAACTACAGTATGTAACTATGTAACAGAAATGGGAATTCTATAAAATCATTGTATGCAAACACACCACAAAATATATTCCCATGGGCAATAAGATTAAAAGGTTAAGAATAAAATTTGTGTGGCTCATTGAAAAGTTAAAAAAACTAAAAATAATAAGAAAAGAGCTTTTAAAAAGTACAAAAATGAAGACGTACTTCTATCATTTAAATGTTACAAGGGATAGAACAGAATATGTAAAAAGGAAATCAAGGCCTCAAAAATGTAAAACGAACAACAGATTGTAAAAGAGAGTAAACAAACTCAAAGAAATTATTCAACTAAATTAAAGGTAAAAAGGTCAGGTATGAGCATGTAGGCCCTTTACAAAATAACCTGGAGTGGGTGACTGGGAATAAAGAGAAAGCAAATGTATTAAATATCTTCTTAAGTTGTGTATACAAAGGATGGGGGAGCTCAAGTCCGTAGTGGAGATGATGCCACAGTCACAAATGATCCACAATGCTTCAAAATTGATATGGTCCAGAAATATGTAGACAGAATAAAGGTGAATAAAGCACCTAGACCAGGTGGCATATGCCCACAGGTTCTAAAAGAATTGAGCTCTGTCATTTCAAAGCCGTCGTTCCTAATTTTTAGGGACTTTTTAATGACTGGTATAGTACCACTGAACTGGTGTAAGGACAAGGTGGTGCCAATATTTAAAAAGGGGTAACAATCTTTGCAAAGTAACTATAGACCTTTTGTTTAACTTCTATAGATGGGAAGATACTGGAGAGTTTAATAAAAGACCACATAGATTTTAAGCAAAAGTCAGCATGGACTCATGAAAGACAGAAGTTGTCAAACAAATCTGATTTCTTTTTATGAGGAGGTAAGCAAAACCTTAGTCCAAGGAGTGGCTGTGGACATAGTACACTTGGATTTTGCAAGAGCATTTGACATAGTTCCCCACACATGGCTAACATATAAGTTGAAGTTTACAGGCTTGGAAAAATCAGCTTCTACATGGTTGGAAAGCTTGCTGAGACCTTACTCAGAGAGTGTTGGTTAATGATTAGTACTCTGAATGATCTAGTTATTAGTGCTGTACCTCAAGGTTCAGTCTTGAGACCCTTACGTTTTATCTATTTATAAATACTATAGGGTCTGGAATTAAATGTACCATTTCAGTCTTTACAGATGATACCAAGCTATACAGTGGAATAACATCCTTACAGGATGTCTCCAACTTACAAGCTGGTCTCAATGCAAAAGTGTGGGAAATGAGTTTTAATGATGATAAATGTAAAGTTATGCACTTGGGGGCTAAAAATATGCATGCATCATACAGTATATACTAGGGGGTGCACTACTGGGGGATTCAATGGTGGAGAAGGATCTGAGCATTCTGGTAGATCATAAGCTTAATAATGGCATGCAATGCCAAGCTGCGGTTTCCAAAGTGAGCAAAATCATTTCTTGTATTAAAAGAGGTATGGGCTGCAGAGAGAAAGAGTCTGTATCATTTTGCCCCTGTACAAATCATTAGTAAGACCTCATATGGAATGCGCTGTTCAGTTTTGGGCACCGGTTCATTAAAAGGATATCAGGGAACTGTAGAAAGTGCAGAGATTGGCCGCCAAACTGATAAGAGGCATGGAGGAACTCAGCTATGAGGAAAGATTAGAGGAACTGAATTTATTGTCTCTTGAGAAGAGGAGATTAAGGGGGATATTATCAACATATATGTATACATAAGTGGTCCATATAGTGAACTTGATGTAGAGTTATTTACCTTACCTTGTTTGCGCCACCAGTGCGCATTAATGCGGCCTCTCGGCGGGTGGGCCTTGACTACGAGAGGTCTCATATATAAATATAAACAAAGCTGTGCTGAGAGCGCGCACCCTGAGCATTAGAAATCTCAGAGGAACCCTCTGCATACTGCTAATAACCCCTTTCCATCAAATGTTGAAATAAAAATAGGGATTTTTAGTTCACGCATATTGCAATACATGTTTAACCTCCCTGGCGGTTTTCCCGAGTGTAGCTCGGGGTAAAAGTTCTATACCACAAGCGGTAACCCCGAGCTACACTCGGGCTTACCATGTGGCGCTGCTCTGGGGGTCCCTGTAGCACTTACCTTGTCCTTCGTTCCCACGCTGTGTCCCCTGCAGCGTCCCCGGCCATCTCCTCCGGCCGATGCCGGCATCCGGCTTCTGTGTTCCGGTCCCCGTGACGTCGGGACGTACGGGCGCCGCCGGCCGTGGGAAATTTAAAAAATTTTAAAAATGGCATTTTTTTTTTTCAATTTTAAATAGTAAAACATTGCTGTTTCATCCCATTTCACATACATATTGTCCCTAGTGCTTTGTCCTGCACCCTGCCTGCATTTTGTCTGTTCTTTCTGCCTGGAAACTTAGAAAAGTCCATGGCGTCCAAAAAGCGTCCCTTTACATCAAAAGCGGTTTTAGACCGGCTAGAGAACAGCGATAGTAAATCAGAACCACTTACAGAATTGAGTGATAATGATTTGTGGGGAAATTTTCCTAAAAATTACAGCCTACAATAAAAAACTATTTCCATGTGAAAAAATGGTACCGCTTTCAGCACAAAAAATCGGAAGGAATCATACCGCTAGGGAGGTTAAGCTGGCCAACTGTGTCAAAGTAATTCCTCTATGGCCAGTCCTACTCTGCTCTGCCAACACAAACACTAATGTGGACATAATGCCAACCTGGGGCCAACAGACACAAAGTGGGGGAGAGCTACAAGGTTTAGGTCTGGCTACTGACTTGCTATGCAACAGAAACAAGATATATCTGTGTTCAAATCCTAATAGCTTGTATATGCATTTATCTATCAGGTTCCAAAGGGATGCAGCCATATATCAACACTAGAAATCCCTCTGCACACTGCTAATTACCTTATCTAGCAAACATTGCAATAAAAATAAGAATTTTTAGTGCACACATATTGAAACCTGAGCATTCCTGATACAGCTACCGAAAGAAGGGACAGTTACCGACAGTTACTAACAGAAGCTCCCAATTGCTGCTTGCGATCAGAAGCTTTCTGCTCATGTGACCACTGTTACAGCTAATCACAGTGGTCACATGATCCTAAACCCCACCCCACCTCCCGACATCAAAAACCCCTTAAAGGGCCGAGAGGCACTGGCATTAAGAGTTAAGGTCATCACAGAGAAGAAGTGGGCACTCTTTACATCTGGAGGAAAAAAGATTTAATCTCCACATACAAAAAGGCTTCTTCACAATAAGAGTTGTGAAAATATGAAATAGACTCCCTCAAGAGCTGGTTCTGACAAGCTCAGTAGATTGTTTTTAAAAAAAGGCCTGTATTCTTTCCTAAATGCACATCATATAACTGGATACTAATATGTATAGGTCAAGTTGATCTAGGGAATATCCGATTGCCTCTTGGGGGATCAGGAAGGAAGTTTGGGGGGATCAGGAAACAAATTGGATAATGCTCGATTGAGGTTTTTTTCCTTCCTCTCGATCAACTGTGGGTGTAGGATAGTGTGCATGGAGGTTTTTAATTGTGTGTGTGTCTTTTTTTTCTGTTGGTTGAACTTTAGATGGACTTTTTTAACCAGATTAACTATGTAACTATGCATCTATTAATGTCAAATGACATATTAAATTAAATTACATCATTTAATTTATTAATCCTTGAATCTTCTAAGAGGATTAGCAGTGGATATACTACATCCATCTGTGAAATGGATACAGAAGGACAGAGGAAACTTATATAGTTTTTCTCTTCATTGCTGTGAATCCCTATATTTTATATGATATTTTTTTACATATATTGGTTGCTGGAGTTTAGTATGACAAATTTAAAAGTCATATTTAATTTAGGAATAATTGTACCTGCCCCTCTAAATTCTTTCTCCTATTAGGTAGACTAATACGTATCGTCTGTTCCCTAAAATGCTTCTTTTTATATTTCAATATTTTTATTTAATTTTTCAGGGAAAAAAAAACAAAGGAATGAGACATTGTTCATTCATACAATATTGCAGTAAAACTTTATACAGTTGAGCATTGTTGTTGTTATTCTAATCATTAGGCAATGGTGGAGTTGGTCTCATTTAGCGATATCATCAGAGGTATTTATATATGTATGAATAACCTTGGTGACGAGTTGGGTTGTTAGGGGGGTTATTGGTAGGGGAGATGGGGGTGGGGGGGAGAAGGGGGGAAAGATATAACTGGGTGGATAAGGATGTACCAGTCTAGGTTTAGGTGGTGTTTTTTACTATTTGAGTGTTATCAGGATTGTACAGAACATTTTGGATGATTTAACCATCTGGTCCATTTCTGGTTAAATTTAAGGTGGGAGGAAGTATTGATTGCGGATTTTTTCTCCATTTCGCATTGGATGTTGAGGTCTATAATTAGTGAGGTAATTGAGGGGGCGTTATTTGTGTTCCATAATCTGGTTATGTTTATTTTAGCAGCAAAAAGTGTGTGGGTGATAATTTTGCAGGAGTGAGGGGGGAATTTCTCGATTCCGATATGTAGGAGTGCTAATGAGGGGTTCAGGGTAATCACGATTTTGGTTATATCAGATATTAGTTGGAAGGTAGCATTCCAGAAGGATCTAAGTGATTTACATGACCAGAGAATATGTAATGTTGAGCCTGTTTCCCCGCACTGTCTCCAGTATGTAGGAGAGTGTTTTGGGTAATAGAGAGAGAGTTTGTCCGGAGTCAGGTACCATTGATGGAGTATTTTTAGATATGACTCCCAGTGGGAGCTGCATCGGGTAGCTTTATATGTAATGTTGAAAGCATTTTCCCAGCATTGTGTCAGGAATGGACTCGCCAATGGTGGTGGGACTCACCTGCCTTGTGGGCTGCAGTACCAGGGCTGGCCAGCAGGTGCTCTCAGCAACCAGAAGCTCACTCCTGCAATCAGCCATCACCTGAGGCTGATTGCAGGAGGTGTATTTAAGGAATGGCCAGACCTGCAGTCAGGGCCTTGGTGTTTGTTTCCCATGTGCCCTGTTTCTTGTATCCTGTCTCCTGCCTGCTCGACTCTCCTGCTTGACTCTGACTCTGATAGAACTCCACCTGCACTGACCCTGGCTATTCCTGACCATTCTTCTGCCTGCTCCCGTTGTACCTTTCTGCTTGATTGTTCCTGATCCGGCCTGCCTGACCACTCCACCTCTCCAGCCCTGACTGCACCTGTAACTATTAGTTTAAGGTTTGTTTTGTTTTGCAGTGTGTTTGTTTATTTTGTGCAGCTCATAATAAATATTATTATTATTTAATCATTTCTGAAGCCTGCTGTTTCCCTGTGTCAGTTCACACATCTCTGGTCATACCTGGATCCCTGACAGTAAGGTTATTTGTTCTGGTAGGATTTTTTCCCAATTGGTAAGAAAAGTAGTTTGTAGCGTGAATTGTAGGTTTGTGAGGTATGTATAGAAGGTAGAGATGCCTTTACCTGGGTATTGAGATTTGGTAAAAAAAAGGTATGCTGTAATTGGTATTTTAGTGGTGTGGGGTAGTATTGTTGTTTGTAGGCAGTGAGCAATTCTTAGGTATGTGAAGTTTTCAGAATTAGGTAGATTATATTTTGCTTGGAGAATTTGGAAGGGGCATATAGATTGGTTGGCGTAGAGGTCTGTAATATTAGTTATGCCTTGTTTTGTCCAATGAGATAGGTCTAACGAGGGTATAAGAAGATGCAGTATATTGGTTGGAGTGGGGATTTGTTTGATGTCCTTGAATGTGGTGGCTAGGAGGTCACGCCAGGCTTGTAGGGAGGCTTGTATGCAGGGGTGTTTTAGTTTGTGTTCTATGCAGTTGGTTGGTGGAGTTAGGATTATATTTTGGGGTTTAAGGGGGTGAAAAGGAAGGGTTTCCATTGTGGACCAATTTTTTTCTTTCGATGGGTTCCACCAGAAATATATTTGGTCTAGAAGAGTCACGGTGTAGTAAGACTTGAGGTGTGGGAGTCCTGCTCCTCCTTTAGTTGTAGGGCGTATTAAGAGGTTTGTGGTACATCTGGGCTTTTTCGAGTTCCATAGGAATTTTGTGAAGATTGTTTGTAGGCTAGAAAAGAATGAGTTGGGGATTGGTACGGGGGGTGTGCGGAATATGTATAGGATTTTGGGTAGAATGAACATTTTTAGGGTCGCCCTAGTTTGGAGCGTTCTGAGGTACGGAGTGTGGTTAGTTCTCTGGGAATAGTTTCAAGTAATGTTTTATGGTTTGTAGAGTATAATTGATCCATTGTTGGTGTAAGTCTGATACCTAAGTAAGGGATGTTGTTTGTTTCCCATGAGAAGGGGAATTTGCTTGCTAGTAGGGTTGAAAATGCTTCTTTTTATTCTTTCTTTTTTTTAACCCAAAGAACTGAACCTCAGAACTCTAATACTTACTGCCCGTCCCCGTAAACTGCTTCTTCTATTTTTTTTTTTCTTCATTTTTTTATCCTTGAGAACTGAACCACAGAACACTAGGCTGTTCTAATATTTATTGTCCCTGTCTCTCTCAAATGCTTCCCTTTTTTGTCAATAGATTTATATTAGATTTTCAAAAGCATACAAAATGTTCCACCAAAGCAGAAACATAGCAAAGACAGCAATAGTATGTTGAACAAAGATAGGTTGAGAACAAAACAAAACACCATAGTGTATGGTACACTAATAATCCACAGAAATTCAGAATTCAACTTATACAGTAATAATAAAGGTTACAATACTTCTTGGGTCATTGTGTATCATTTATTAATCCAGGTGGTCAATGATTCCCATTGAGAGTCAAAGGTCGATACTCTACCATTCCACAAAACCAGAGTGCATTCATAGGAATGATGAAGTTTAGTGAGGGTAATAACCTCCAAGGGGTTGGGAGCATGCTGAGCTTTCCAGTGCTTGGCAATTGTGAGTCCGGCGCCTATTAGTATGTGCATGACCACCACACGTAAGGAACTTGGAATGTAATCAATTTCCAGTTTCCGGATGGCCAAGGCGGGGTTGGGTGATAATAGTACTGTTATTACCTCTGAGATTATTTGGAATATCTTCTTCCAGTAGCTAACAATGCATTTACAACATCAGAGGATGTGCAATAGGTTTCCTGTTTGGCCGCAGCTATGCCAGCACAGCAGCGACTGAGAGGTAGCTATCTGGGATAGGTGGTAGGGAGTTAGGTACTAATGAAGGGAGAATTTTTTGAGTCAGCTCCCAATACTGAATACAGTGTGCGAGATGAGATGTTTAAGTCTTTGGTATGTGTAATGCTCTGCAGGCCTAAATCTCTGCCTCAAAGTCTCAAAGCTTTGGAGTGCACCATCACTCATGATATCATCCAGGTCTTGAATACCTCTAGTCATCCAATGTTTGAGAGGACTACGCGGTATAAATGAATGGAATACAATAATGGGAATGCGTATCTGAACATCAGAATGTTGTGTAGTACCCTCCAAGCAAATAGGGAGGCTCTTATCGAGGGTGATAAATCTTTAGGTGGAAAAGGAATAATAGGTCTCCAATCAATAGGATACTTAGGTCAGGGGCTGGCGCTAGGGTACTCTCAATATCTATCCAAGGAAAGGAGACCAATAGTTTGAGCCAGTGTTTAAGCTGGTCCAAGAGTGTTGCTAGGTAGTATTCTCCAATGTCTGCAAGACCCATGCCCCGGGCCACATTTAATGAGCAGGGAGCGTGGGCATCTTGCTCTCTCCCCTTTGCATTTAAACCATTTGATCATCATGCTTAGAGCCTGTAGCTGTTTGGATGTTATTGGGATTGTTAATGTTCTGAAGAGGTAAAGGATCTGGAGAAGGACAAGCATCTTGTACAAAGTCAGGCGCCCTGGCCAGGACATTTAAAATTTAGAAATCTGTGAGAGCTTCTGTGCTATTTTCTTAAATAGAGTATCTATATTGGTATTCACCAGTTGGGTTGTATTAGGGATGAGGGTGATGCTAGAGTATGGAACAACCTTAGAGCTCCATGTATATGGAAATGAGGTAGGGAACTACTGGGTGTCCTGGGAGCACCTAGGTCCAGGATTAAGGACCTTATAGTAAGAAATATCACTAAACTGTGACAGTATTTGATGGGTTTGGGGCAGAGACATATTGGGGTTTGCAAGTAATAAGAAAATGTCATCTGCAAACAGATTTATCTTTTGGTAATATGGAACAATGTTAAATCCTGTAAAAGGGGGTGAGAGCAAACTGCATCTGCTAATGGCTCAATTAATATGTTTATTATGGAGGGTAATAAGGGCAGCCCTGACAAGTGCCATTAGTAATTTCAAAGGGTTTGGACAAAAGATTTAATGTATACACTTGCGCTGAAGGACAAGAGTACAGGGATAGAATGGTCAAACGGATAGTACCCTTGAACCCAAATTAGACAGTACTTTTGTCATGAAGCCCCAATGGACCCTGTCAAATGCCTTCTCTGCATCCAAAGAGAGGAGCAGAGAAGGCATGCGATGGGTCTCAGCATGGCATGGGATGGATCTCAGGCCTTGTTAAATCAGAGGCCTGTATCCCTTTAGTATAGCCAGTCTGCTCAGGCTTAATTAATTCAGGAAACATATGAAACAAACAACCTGCCAGAAGCTTCGTATACAGCTTCAAGTCTGTGTTGAGCAAGGAAATTGGCCTAAAATTTGCAGGGACATCTGCTCCTTATTAGGTTTAGGAATGGTCACCACATATACCTTCAGCATCTCTGGGGGACAGTTGCCTTGAGAAGCAGCTGCCTTAAAGACAGCACATAAGTGAGAAGCCAGTTGGGCCTTAAACAACTTGTAATAATCATTTGAAAAGCCATCAGGGCCAGGGACTTTCCCAACTGGCAAGGAATCAATGACTTTAATGATCTCAGACTCAGAGAATGGAGCATTGAAAGTGAAAAGGTAATCTTCCGAGAGGGATAGGAGCTGCAACCAAGAAAAGAAGTCATCAATAGCCTGGGGAGTAGGCTGGGGGGGGGGGGGGGGGGTTGGGAGTCTTTCTTCCTTAAGATTATATAAGGCGCTATAGTAATCTGAAAGTTTGCAATTTCCTGGGAGTTAAAGCGGAGTTCCACCCAAAAGGGTAAGTTCTGCTTTAAAGATTGGTCCCCTTTATCCCATTAAGGATTGGCACCTTTGGGGATGGGGGGAGCGGGTACCCAAAATTGACAGGTACCTGCCCCCACTTCCACTGCGATCGCCAAGGCAATTGGAAGCAGAAGTTGTCCTCCTACCCTCCCTCCCCGTAGTCTTGTGGGACATGTGACAGGTCCCAGAAGACAATGGGGCCATTCAGGAAGCGCAGCGCTACTGGTGCATGCGCAGTGGGTACCTGGCTGTGAAGCCACAAACTGTGACAGCCAGGTGCCCACATTGAAGATGCCAGTGCTTGGAATACAGGACGGCCGGTGAAATGGGCTGCGGCGGGGGGCACCGTGGGATCGTGGGACAGGACAGTGGCTGTTGTTTTCTAAAATCAGAAGCTACAGTTTTTGTAGCTGCTGACTTTTATATTTTTACAGAGTGAATGGAACTCTGCTTTAATAATCTTTTTATTGGTAGAGGTGTGGAGAAAATGCAAAATTTCAGTTCCGGCCCACACCTTCCCCACACGCTTACCGCTGGCATAGTGTCTGATTTTAAGGGTTCTTACTGATTTGTCGAATTGGTCAAATAAGAGACCCTTAGTGTCAGGGAATGAGAAGATCGCCGCGGCGATCCAATCTGCACATGCGTAGAATCCTGACAAAACATACAGGCAGACGGGCACTAGGACCCATTCGCGCCTGTCACCAATGACGGCGCCGGGCAAGCAATAGGACCCAGGAGCGCCTGTCAGGAGTCGGGCGGGCTATTTAAACCCGGCTCTTGCAATGCTCAATTGCCGTATGGTCTTATCTGTGTTTCTGAGTTCCTGAGAATAGATTGTTTGTTGCCGACCCTGCCTGACCCTGATTTGCTGTCCGTCTCCTGTCCTGATTCCTGGCTTTGTCTGACCATTCTCCTGCTTAACCCCGCACGCTCTGATCTGTTGACGAACCCGGCTTGTGACCTGTTTATCCCTCTGCCTGCTGATTCTGTACTACACCACCACCACTGTTACTGATCCGGCCTGCCCGACGCTGCTCTAGTTACCTCCTCACATCAGACACTTACCCGCTATACACCTTCTACGGTGCCTCTACCACAGCTGGGTGAACCCAGGGGCCACGACCTGGTCTTGGCCTGCTCCAAGTCCATCCCCACCATCAGGGGCCCTGGTGAACAAGCAGGTCGGAGCTTAGATTCCGCGCCTTGGGGGATTCCGGTCTGTGGAGTGCTAAAGGCTACCGCGGTTGGATTCCTGACACTTAGTTCCAGTCTAAGTTTAGAAACAATTGAGTACTGACGTGATACTTTTTTTATTTGCACTAACAAATAATTTTGAGGACAAGATTTTGGGGTATGTCCCCTTCTTCAAGGTCCAGGCAGTACTACTACACAAAGTTTTAGTAGAATGTTAGAAGAGATGTTGAAAGGGGGAGGGAAAAAAAAACAGAAAGTAACACACACAAACAAATGTACACAGCAATGGTTATAAGACTATCATGAGACTAGAGATAAGACACAGCAAAAGCAAAGACTGGGGGGGAAACACTCAAAGAGTGGGTCGTAAAACTGTTGGATAATGAGTGAGGAATCCCATGTCCAAATTAAGGCCGCTATCTCTTGTATCGAATAGAATTCTCATTCTTAGTTCAAAAGTTTTCCTTTCCTTTGGATCTTATGTTGGCGAAATAGGACAGAAGTTGCAAACAAGAATTTGCACAGACATACCATCAAGGAATATAAAGAAGATGACTTTTGCACACCCGTGGGACACCATTTCGCACAACCAGACCACACTATGGAAGACCTCAATATCTTAGTTCTTAAAGGAAATTTCAAAACTATACAGGAAAGGAAAACTGTTTGATCTAAGAATGATAATTCTATTTGATAAAAGAGATAACGGCCTTAATTTGGACATGGGATTCCTCACTCATTATCCAACAGTTTTACGGCCCCCTCTGTGAGTGCCCCCCCCCCCCCCCCAGTCTTTGCTTTTGCTGTGTCTTATCTCTAGTCTAATCCTAGTCTAACTATTGCTGTGTACATTTGTTTTGTGTGTTTCTTTCTGTTATTTTTTCCCTCCCCCTTTCAACATCTCTTCTAACTTTCTGCTAAGACTTTGTGTAATAGTACTGTCTGGACCCTGAAAGCTTGTCCTCAAAATTATTTGTTAGTGCAAATAAAAAAAGTATCACGTCAGAACTCAATTGTTTCTGTCGCAAGTGCACTAATGCGGCT
This sequence comes from Staurois parvus, assembly GCF_062004578.1. Taxonomy (NCBI): domain Eukaryota; kingdom Metazoa; phylum Chordata; class Amphibia; order Anura; family Ranidae; genus Staurois; species Staurois parvus. The sequence goes on along the minus strand of NW_028318646.1, from coordinate 3,661,872 downwards.
ACAATAACCTCAAGTCTAAGTTTAAGCAAGCAAGAAGCTTAATTGGGATACGGTTATGCTTTGCTGATTTATTTCCAAATGCTGAATTTCAGAAAGAACAGCGTTGTGGCACTGATTATAGTGTTTCTTGGCTCAGGCGCATGTTTGGAGGATTATCCCTCTCATCTATGCCTTATGGGTATTCCATACATAGTTACATAGTTAGCCTGGCTGACAAAAGGCAAAAGTCCATCCAGTTCAACTATAAAAAAAAAAAAGTTATAATCCTATACCCACAGTTGATCCAGAGGAAGGCAAAACACCCCAGCAAAGCATGATCCAATTTGCTCCTGCTGGGAAAAAAAATTCCTTCCTGATCCTCCGAGAGGCAATCAGATATTCCCTGGATCAACTTTACTTATAAATGTTAGTATCCAGTTATATTCTGTGTATCTAGGAAAGAATCCAGGCCTTTTTTGAAGCAATCCACTAAGCTGGCCAGAACCAACTCTTGAGGGAGACTATTCCACATTTTCACAGTTCTCACTGTGAAGAAACCTTTCCATGTTTGAAGATTAAATTTATTTTTCTCCAGATGTAAAGAGTTTCCCCTTGTCCTCTGTGATGGCCTCAGAGTGAATAGCTCTACACCGAGTTCACTATATGAACCACTGATGTATTTATACATGTTCATCATATCCCCCCTTAATCTCCTCTTCTCAAGAGAGAATAAATTCAGTTCCTTTAATCTTTCCTCATAGCTGAGCTCCTCCATGCCTCTTATCAGTTTGGTTGCCCTTCTCTGTACTTTCTCCAGTTCCCCAATGTTCTTTTTGTGAATTGGTGCCCAAAACTAAACTGCAATTTCTAGATGAGGTCTTACTAATGATTTGTACAGGGGTAATATGATATCTCTCTCTCTGGAGTCTATACCTCTTTTAATACAAGAGAGGATTTTGCTCGCTTTAGAAACTGCAGCTTGGCATTGCATGTCATTAGTAAGGGTGTGATATACCAGAACTCCCAGATCCTTCTCCACCATTGATTCCCCCAGTTTTACCCCCCTAGTATGTATGATGCATGCATATTCTTAGCCCCCAAATTCATATCCTTATATTTATCAACATTAAACCTCATTTGCCACATAGCTGCCCAATTAAACAGTGCATTGAGGTTGGTTTGTAAGTTAAAGACATCCTGTAAGAACGTTATTCCACTGCACAGCTTGGTGTCATCTGCAAAGACTGAAATGGGATTTTTAATCCCAGACCCTATATCGTTTATAAATATATTAAAAAGTAAGGATCATAATACTGAACCTTGGGGTACACCACTGACAACCCTAGACCATTCAGAGTATGAATCATTAACCACTACTCTTTGAATACAATCTTTTAGCCAGTTTTCTATCCATTTACATACAGATTTTTCCAAGCCCGTAGACTTTACCTTACACATTAGCCGTGTGTGGGGAACTGTGCCAAACGCTTTTGCAAAATCCAAGTATACCACGTCCACCGCCACCCCTCTGTCCAAGGTTTTGCTCACCCCCTCATAAAAAGAAATCAGATTTGTTTGACAACTTCTGTCTTTCATGAATCCATGCTGTCTGTTGCTTAAAATATTTTTTTCCAGCAAGAAGTCATCTATGTGGTCTTTTATTGAACTCTCCAGAATCTTCCTAACTATAGAATTTACACTAACATGTCTATAATTACTTGATAAAGATTTTAACCCCTTTTTAAATATTGGCACCACATTGGCCTTATGCCAATCCAGTGGTACTATGGCAGTCATTAAAGAGTCCCTAAAAATTAGAAACAATGGCTTTGAAATGACAGAACTCAATTCTTTAAGGACCTGTGGGTGTATGCCATCCGGTCCAGGTGCTTTATTCACCTTTATTCTGTCTAAATATTTTTGGATCATATCAATTGTAAGCCAATGTAGAACATCTGGAGCTGTGTCAATACCATGCTCATTATGGACAAGAGCTCCCCCCTGCTCCTCTGTATACACAGAGCTGAAGAAGGTATTTAATAAATTTGCCTTGTCTTTGTCCCCGGTCACCCACTCCAGATTATTTTGTAAGGACTGGACCTTTTTACTATTAATATATTTGAAGAATTTTTTGGGGGGGTGTCCTGCTATATTTTGCAATCTGTCGTTAATTTTCAATTTTTCCCGCCTTTATTTCCTTTTTACATATTCTGTTATATTCATTGTAATGTTTAAACTATGATAGTGTTCCTTCATTTTTTGTAGTTTATAGGAGCTCTTTTCTTATTATTTATAGTTTTTTTTTAACTTTGGCCGTAAGCCACATAGGTTTGATTTTTAGCCTTTTAAACTTGTTGCCCATTGGAATAAATTTTGCAGTGTGTTCACATACAGTCTTTTTGAAGAACTCCCATTTCTGTGTTGTGTTCATCGATGCCAATATTCCCTCCCAGTCTGTCTTGGAGAGCAGCTCTCAGCCTTGGAAAATTAGCTCTCTTGAAATTGAGCGGTTTTATTTTTCCCGTATGTGCTCGCTGTTTACAGCTACAATAAATGAAATCATGTTATGGCCACTACTACCCAGATGTTCTTTTATATGGACAGATGTAATAAGCTCTGCATGGTTTGAGATTACCAGGTCCAGCAGAGCATCATTCCTGAACTGTACCATAACATTGTCCTGTAGTAGGTTTAAAAATGTTTGCCCTTTAACTGTTCCTGCAGTACCATTACTCCAGTAAATTTCCGGGTAGTAAAATCCCCATTATTATCACTGTCCCAGCCCTTGCAGCCCTTTCAATCTGTGCAAGGAGCTGAGTTTCCACCTCCTCATTAACACTGGGAGGCCTATAACAAACTCCAGTGATTACCTTTGTAGTATGCACCCCCATGTGCAGTTCCACCCATAATGCTTCAGCCTCATCACACTGTCCATCAACTAGGTCCTCTTTCACACTCTCTCTGAGATCACTTCTCACATAGAGACAGACACCACCACCTTTCCTATCTACCCTGTTTCTCCGAAAGAGAACATATCCAGGAATATTAATGGCCCAGTCATGTGAAGAATGAAGCCCAGATTCAACAGTACCAATTAAATCATAGTCCTCGTCATGCACCAAAGCTTCCAACTCATCTGTTTTGCTTGGCAGACTTCTGGCATTGGTGAACAAGTACTTTAATTAATTGACACCTTGTTCACACATATTTTGCATATTTTTTATTTTCATACAAATGGTACCAATTCCACTAGTTGTTTGTAACATGGGAACCTTCTTATCATCTGCCATAGCCTTCCCCCCATCTTTCTCCATTCCACCCACCAATAAGTACTGACCCCTGTCTGATCTGTCTACCCCATTATAATTTAATTCTCCCTCCCCCTTCTCGATCCTAGTTTAAATACTCCTCCAGCCTTCCCATAAACCTCTCCCCTAGCACAGCAGACCCCCTTCCATATAGGTTGCAGCCCAATGAAAAGTCAGCCCAGTGCTCTAGAAACCCAAATCTTTCCAACTTACACCAGTTCTTCAGCCATGCATTGAGTTCTCTAATCTCCCCCTGTCTTTCCTGAGTTGCGCATGGCACAGATAATATTTCAAAGAATATCACCTTGGAGGTCCTTCCCTTAAACTTGCAGCCTAGTTCTTTAAATTGATTCTTAAGGAGCCTCCACCTTCCATGTATTCTGTCATTGGTTCCAACATGAACCAAGACAGCTGCATCATGCCCAGCCCCTCCCAGTAATTTATCAACCCGGTCCACCACATGCCGAACCCTGGCACCAGGGAGACAGCAAACCATTCAGTTGAGGTGATTCTGGCAACAAATTATTCTATCAGTCCTTCTGATTATAGGATCCACACTACCACCAGCTGTCTAGGCCTTCCTGCACTACCCTCACCACCCCTCCCAGATGGTCTGTCCTCCCGGCTGTTAGGGATAGCAGTGAGATCCAGGGATACCATCCCTGAGCTTGCCACCCCCACATCTTAACCCAACTTGGCAAATCTGTTTGGGTACTCAAATCCAGGGCCAGCCTTCCTTTTCTGTGAGCCCCTACCACTCCCTCTCATTACAGTAACCCATCTTCCTTCCTGATAATCCTGATTATCCCCTCCTCATCAATCCCATTAGCTACCTGCTCAGAGAGCAGAAGACCCCTTTCAAGGTTGTCAGAGATCTGGAGGAGCAAGTTGCAACACTGGGCAGAACTAACGCGAGTTTCCGGAAGGGCCAGCCGCTCACATCTATTGCAGCGGTATCCATCCTGGAGCTTTTGCTCCATTGCATACATGTGGCACACTGTGCACTACACAAAACCTTCAACCCCGCTAGCACACATTATCTCAGTTACAATATTTAACAGGAAATATCAGCTGTCACTTACAGGTTAGTAGACTCCTGTTATAATCTCCTATTTTCAACTCCGGTTTTTCAACTCCATTTATCAAAATGTCCACTTAATCAAAGGTCTGGCAAGCAAAATACAGGCAAGCTCAAAATGAGCAAGCTCAGAGTGAGCTCTATGGCTAGCTAAATAGGACCTGTATCACCTGTGACCAATTAACCCCTCCCCGTAAAAAGGTTTTTGACGTGACCTACAATATAAACAAACTGGTTGAAAACATAAAAAAGAGTCTGCCAGCAGGAAAACTGCATAATTGAATGGAGGAAACTAACACACAACTCGTGATTAAAGGTTATAGCTTCTCTGACAGGGTAGATTAGAACCCACCATGGACCTGATGTTTTGATGATTGCTTGTGAGATACCACTTGCCAGCCAGAAGAGATTTCAGGAGGGCTTGTGGAGCCTTGGAAGTGTGTTGCTTTATAAGGGATGATGTCCCATTTTTTGAGGAGAGAGATCCTTTCATCCAGAGATGAGAAAGATGGCGACTCTGTCTCGAATGATCACAAGGGTGCAGGGGTAGTGCCAGTAATGGATGATTTTGTGGTTCCTGAGAGCTTTGCCGATTATAGCAAGGTTCTACCTCTGCAGGGTATGCTGCGAGAGATCCAGGAGCAGCTTCAGCTTGGGAAACTTCTCTGATAGCTGATCCATACATCAAAAGGCAGATAGGATCTTTTCTTTAGCCTGGAAGAAGTGGATCCTTAGAATTATTATTATTATACAGTGTTTATATAGCGCCAAAAAGTTTGCTCAGCGCTGTACAATATAGTGGGGGACAGTACATGAGACAATACAGTAATAAAACAATATACGAGAGGTTCAAGGGCCCTGCTCTTTCGAGCTTACAATCTAGGAGGGAGGGGTTAGTGGTACAGGAGGAAGTGGCTGTGGGGGATGGAGTGGTAGGAGGAGTGGAGGAGATCGGCTGTTAGGTGATGGTGGGGTAGGCTTCCTTGAAGAGATGGGTTTTCAGGGTGCGCCTAAAGGTGAGGAGGGTAGGTGACAGTCTGATTGGGTTAGTGAGTTCCAGAGGATGGGGAAAGTCCTGTAGAAGTCCTGCAGTCGGGCGTGGGAGGAGGAGACCATGGAGCTAGAAAGTAGGAGGTCTTGTGAGGAGCGAAGAGTACGGGTTGGGTGGTATTTGGGTATCAGGTCGGTGAGGTAGTTTGGGGCAGTGTTATGAATGGCTTTGTACGTCAATGTTCTGTTTGCCCTATGGACTATCTTCCCTTTGATGTCCCATATTGCTGTCCTGAGGATCACTCTTCATTGCTGTGCCATCTGTTTCTTCTGTGGAATAGTTCTCCTACTGCCTGTACTCCAAGACTCCCAATAAATGCTCATGTGTCGGGTTCCTCTGCACTCTTAGTGCTTTACAGACACAATTACTCCCTTAAACATATATCTGTGCTGACATAACGTCATACTTGTCCATTCACATAGTGCAGCACCCTCCTGGGCAGCAAAACTTCTGACAGGGATCAGAAGGTCCCTTATATGTGTCTGCCTCTAACCAGCCTGCAACCCATCATGGCTCCACCCTTCACCCATGAAAAAGCATGGGCATTTTGGCGGGCCACTCTCTCCCATATTGCCACTGTCACTTCTGGGAACACATACCCGAAAGTGACATCATCTCCAGTGTGCTGTCCCCAACAGGAAAGGGGCACTAACAAGGACAGCATACCCTGTCCCATATTACCATATATAAAGGCACATATGTATCATTCAACCAGTAAAATACAGCACTAAATTCAATACTATCACAAGTGCCACCTCATAAATTCCCTCAGGCATTGCAATCATGGTTAACATATCCAGTTACATTGCCCATCAACACAAACTATCTAAACACCAATATGTCCCACTTGTATGGCAACGTGACTATATATAGTGTCCTGGTCCAGCTTACCAGGTATATTGCACAATAAATCAAATCCATGAGAGGGGTGTGAGAGAGAGAGAGACAGAAGCAAGCTCCACCCCACATGCAAGGGAAAAAAAATCAACCACCCGACGGAAATGCTAACCACCCAAAAAAAATCAAAGAAACACCCAACAGACATGCTAACCCCCCACAAAAATCACCCCCAAGCCCTCACAACCTGTCCAGGTTCCACCAGATCAAAAGCACACATGAATTACACTTCACTATCATTATAATAAACCACACTGTTCTAAATATATCTACTGGGGAGGTAAAACATGACAGACCTCCAGACGATGGATGCCCACCACCCCAAAAACTCAACCCAAATCTACACCCAACATCCCCACCTTATTTACAAAAAAGGTGCAAAATTAAGTTATGTGTTTAAACGTGGCCTGTTACATACTCTCAATTCATAAATCCATCTACATTCTCTCTACAGAATAAATTTATCAAAGCCACTCTCTGGGAAGGGTGTGAATCCTCTCCAATTCTGAAAAGCATAAGCCCTTGGTCACATCCTTTACCACTAGATTTTTTGTATAGCGAAAACTCAGTCCAAACCATAGCAGATAAAGTTCCATGTCAGTTAAACTAACAGCTGATAAATTGATTATTTCAAAGTCCTTTTCTCAACCACATATTAACTTCACCACATATTGATCCACTTCTCCCCTGTGTTCTAGTGACGTATCAGCCCTTCTCCTAACAAATCAAAATTAGGGGTGCTTTTGGGAACTCTCTCCTAGGATACCAAAGGTAGTGCCTTGAGCTGTGATATTCACAGAAACAGAAGAGACACCCAATGAAGATGCACCACCAATTACCTGAGATAACATGAAATCCACCACAGTGTCCGCAGAAGCCCTGGCAATTTTATTTTCCTGGGAATTAGGTGTAATCAGATTTTCCACAACCCTAAATACCTGCTTGATCAGATTCTTCTTTTTTCCTTTTATCAAAGTTAGGTACAGAACATGCTCTACACCTAGAATGAAATTGTAATCCAGTGTGTGAGGAGGAAACAGAGAAAGCCACTGAAGTATCGGATATGTCACTATCCTCCTTCTTATGTTGTCTATGGGCATTTGATCTGATTGAACAGTTATGGACACTAGACCATTTATAAGCCATTCCGCTTTGAAAGGCTAACTCATCATGAGTCATATTTGTCATTCTTTTGAATAATTTCTTTACTATGTTTCCCAAGAGCCAATCTTATCTCAATGTGGATACGTTATTCTCATAATACTGCATTATAAAGAGTGAACACTGGGTAGGGTTGGATTCCCATTTAATTTAAGATCATTAGACACATTTTTTAAGGACAATTTTAGCATCAATATATTTCAGAAAATAGAGTGTGTGCCAAAAAAAATTGTGGTTTTACACATCTAATCAAATTTTTTCCTGTCCCCTAGTGTTGGATCATAAATCCATTCCACAAGGTAACAAACTAGTCATCCATAATTCGGAGCTCCGTCGCCTCTCCTCGTAATCCACTGCCACCCTGGCGGCAGCGGACTGACAGAGCTCGCTGGAGGTCCCGCCATCCCTGCTGGTATTCGGCGGAGGGGAGCCGAGTGGCTTTGGCTCCTCTCCAAGGCAGCGGACCATCGCAGCTTGTTGCGGCCTAGTGAGGCCTTGTTTGGCGTCCATCCAAGGGACATGTGAGTGCGGTCTGCGGTGGGGGAGGGTGTTTGACGGCCATTGGGCCCCCCCACCCAGACCATCGGGCTCCCCTACCCGGACCCAGGGGACTGCGGCCTGTAATAAAGGCCTCAAGGGCCGTCCCTAAAAGGAGCTGTAAAATGGCCCCTGCTGAGCCTGAAGGCCTGTTGAGGCAGACGGACAGCCACTTTGGGGATACAGAAGTGCTTCCTGCACCCCCCTGGAGGTCTCTGGAGCTAGTACTCCAGGGATTTTATATTTTTACAACCGCTGTGCCTGTTGGCCTCCCCACACAGTCTGAGGCCTACATCCGGGCCCTGGCCTTTATTGGCATCATATACTTAAAGTTTATAATTGCTATCTCCTCCCATATGGTGACATTCATTTTTACAATATACAGACTGTGCTGCGGTATTTAATCGCACTTATGTAGCCGCATCCTTATATCTGCATCGGGCTGTATAGGTTCCCTGGGGCTATTTGCACTTTAGGCTATACTAGTTTCAGTTGATCACCCCCAGGAGACTTCCTGCATGCCGTCCACTAAGAAAAAAAGTAAGGGTAATGCTCAAAAATCCCTTACAACGTATTTACTGAAGTCACAGGAGATTTGCAACATGTCTCAAGATAATTCTGACCGAGCATCCCCATCCTACCTTGTGCAGGATACTTCAACTCATTCATCTACACAGGACAGTGAGTGCGCACAGCAACTTACAAAGGGGAACTTAGAATCTTGTTTGGAGCCTATGTACACCAAGTTGACCGCTAAGTTCCAATCAGAACTCCACAAGAGTACAAACATCCTCTCTCAGGAAATAGCTGCGTTGGGCTCCAGAACTGACCATTTAGAAACCAAACACGATTAGCTCAGCTTGGCTTATGGCGAGCTCTCCAGAGATCACGACCATTTACAAATGGCATTTACGCAGTTGCAGGCACAGGTGGAGGATCTCGATAATCGCAATTGCAGGAATAATCTCAGGAGTTCCAGAAACTGTGACTGATCTCTCACAAGCTATATCTAAATTGTTTAAGTCTCTTCTTCCGGACCATGAGCCTAGATCCTTTGTCTGCCACCATATCCATAGAACTCTATGCCCAAAACCCCCTAACGATAAACCACCTCGGGACATTGTTCTGTGTATGAAAGAAAATATACTCGCAGGAAAATGAAGGAAATTACATCTGCCCTTTTTTTAGCATGCATCCGCTACAAGTGGGGCTTTCCCTTTAAGTTGATAGTTCCACACAATGGCAGCACATACACAGCTACATCTCTTCTTGAGGGACGAGAAATTCTGGCTAAATTAGGCCTGGCGGATGCTCCTTCACCTCACTGTCCACCCCCTACCCCTTGGGCATCTCCTATCTGGAATACTCCATCTCCACGAAGGGAAAGGAGGAGAGTCAGACAAGATCCAGGTTGAAAGGGTCTTTGCTCATTTGCATATAACTCATTATATTGATAAGATGTTGAGACATGCTGCAGCATTATCATATTCATAAATGTTTGTTAACTTTGATTAATCCTTTGTCATTGGGATGTGCAAATATTTTCTTGACATGGATCTTAGAACCCTTTATTTACAGCCCGCATGCTGCTTTCATGTGATTTCTTGACACGTAACCCCACCCTGTCACCGAGCATGGCTGAAGATGTCACTGCCCAGACGTGGAGTGGCCACTCCGCTTTCCATGTTTTACGGTGTGGGCTTGGGCCCAGTTGACCCTTTGAAGTTAAGTTTCTATGTCTTTTTAGGAAAGGCAGCTAGCCTACCTGATCCATGGTCTACTGTGTTTTTTTTGGTCATAGGGGCTTCTAGAGCCCTACTTCTACTGTTTTGTTTTTGTTTTTCTGATAACTTTGGTACATGATGGTAATCTTACACAATCTTGTGAACATCCCGGTCTCAAATTTGGGACTGGGTTGTTTCATAAACTGATACTGACGGATTTTTTGTTATACGATGCAGATCTAGATGTTCTACTGATTAGTCAATCTTATTTTGATCATTTTCAGATGGTTATATTTATGCTGACTGATACTATTTTTTTTCCACATGGTGGTTCACTGTATCTCACATAATGCCCAGGGTTTTAATTCCCCAAACAAGCGTAAAACGGCCTTCCTTTAGTATAGACACCTAGAGGCAAAGATTATTTTGTTTCCATAGATCCTACAAGCAGGGTTTTTACACCTTACACGCTACTAAAAGTAGGGGTGTAGCTATTTTCCTCCACAACTCATTCCCGTTTGATGTTCAACATGTTTATAGGGATCCCGAAAGCAGATTTATCATTCTTAAGGTTCCCTTTCGGGTTCTGCACTCACGATTGCCAATGTTTATGCACCTAATGTGGCGCAAGCATCCTTTTTTCACACTTTTTTGCAGTTCTGGATAAATTCTTATCCCCCAATTATTGGTAGGAGGTGACTTTAATTTAACTTCTAGACAGAAGTTCGTTCTCACCTTCCTCCGCGTCCTTTCCAAAATCCCTTTTTAAAAAACTAGAAATTTTCGAATTGATAGACTCCTGGAGGGCACATAATGTGGGAGCGAGGGATTATTCATTTTATTCCCACCCACATAATTCTTACGCTAGGATGGATTATATTTATTGCTCCCCCATACTGCTAGCTAACTCCAGGAAGGCAGGTATACATATATGCTCTTGGTCAGATCATAACATATTAGCACTCTCTATCACTTTCATAAATCTAGCACCTACCCCCTACTGGAGATTAAATGATTCTATGCTTACTGATGATAACTCTCGTCAGGACGTAGTTACTTCAATCCAAGAATACTTTCAGCTGAACGCCACTCCTGATATTTCCCCGGCTACTCTGTGGGTGGCCCATAAGGCGGTCCTACGAGGCCGCCTTATATCCATGGCATCTTCTAAAAACAAGGAGCGGTTAAACAAATTCAGCAACTTGCCCAGGAATTAGGAACGCACTATAGAACTCATGTTGGCAATCCTTCTCTCCTTAACAAAAAAATGATATCGCAAAAGAGGCTAGAACTGCATACTTTATTATCCCAGAGAACTGAAAAAACTTTAAGATGGTCTAAGGCTTCTTTTTTGTTACATAGTAACTCAGCATCTACTATGTTTGCACGGAAACTGAACCATTCTATACGGCCCCCACATATATATAGGTTGCGTACTAAGAATGGTTCTATCTCCTCTTTACCTCATGAAGTATTGGGTATTTTTGAACAATTTTATTCCACCCTATTAGCTCCCCCACAAATGACCTCCACCCCTCCAGATGCCTCATGGCTTGATTCTTTGCCCCTCCCTGCTCTCACACCCTCACAAATAAGCTCCCTTAATGCCCCCTGGAAGAGATAACCTGTGCGATTAGTGCACTGCGAACTTCCACAGCACCCAGCCCAGGTGGGTTTACCACCTATTATTATAAACATTTTACCTCTGTGTTAGCTCCCTATTTGCTGTCATTGTTTAATAATACTTTGCAGGGTGGAAAGCTCCCTGAGGAGATGCTGTTGGCTAACATGTCCCTACTACCTAAATGGCTAAAAGGTCATAACTACCTCAAAACTATAGACCCATCTCAGCAAACAGACTGGCCCCTATTATTTCCTCTTTGATCTCACCTGACCAATCGGGTTTTATTCCAGATAGACTTATCACAGATAATATACGTATCACATTAAATGTCATTCAAGATGCTAACTTACATTCTAAAGAAGTGTTGTTACTAAGCCTATACATTAGTAAAGCCTTCGATAGTGTCCTCTGGCCATATATGTTCTCACTGTTGCAGACGATGGGCTTCCACAACGAATTTCTGTCTGGGGTACATGCTTTGTATGCCTCCCCTCAAACAAGAATTAGACTTCCAGGATGCAATTCTGAATTTGTTACGCTGGGCAGGGGCACCCGTCAGGGATGTCCACTGTCACCTTTACTATTTGCGCTAATTTTGGAACCCTTGGCGCTTGCTATTAGAACACACCCGAACATCTCGGGGTATCCCCTTTTGGTATCACAGTTTAAGTTATGTATGGTAATGAGGGATTCAGTGAGCGCTAACCAACACAGTAGCTGATACACTAAAAAGGAAAACCATCAACCTTCAAACAAACAATATAAGATAAATAGTGCAGCGCTAGATGTTATATGACTGTACCAATATTAAAGATGGTGCAATATCCCTTGCTTAAATGTCAACAGGTGTGGACCACATACATATGTGTGACCAAACACACTGTATGTGATCTTCCCAAGAGTTGAAAAAACGTGAGCTTCACATAACTTCACTTCACAATACAAAACGCACAAATATAAATGCACAGTATAGTCCAGTCATCAAAAAAACATAGATGAGTGTATTTCAATGAAATCCTTATGATGCATGTAGTCCGGCGATGTGCAGAAGAAATAATTAAATTGCGCACTCACCGGAAGCACAATTTAAATTGTGCGTTTGTGTCTCATACACCAAAGGTCACTCCGACTGTAGATGAAGGGAAGCTCTGAATAGGTGGTTCTATGATGAAAGGTAACACATCCGGGGATTCCCTCTGGCAGACAGGCTCCAAAACAGGGTCAACCGAATTTTTCTCTGGGCCTTAGGGTAATCACCTGGTGGTCCTGAGGAATTAAATGCTCGATGTGGAGCAAAAAGGAATACCCATAGTGTAGTAGTTGTGTCAAATATAAAAGGATTTATTGTATATTAAAACAAAAAACACTTAACATGAGTATGAGAATAAAATCAATCCTTGTGCACTAAGGATATCATGAATGACACACTGACCAGCTGGTGTAGAAGAGTGGCCGCCGGACCCCCTTGATCCGGCGGCTTAGCGTCACGGCTAGCAGAGGCTCCTCCTTGACGCGCGTTTCGTATCACACGTACATCATCAGAAGGAATAAGAGCCAAGAGTTGCCAGAGGGAATCCCCGGATGTGTTACCTTTCATCATAGAACCACCTATTCAGAGCTTCCCTTCATCTACAGTCGGAGTGACCTTTGGTGTATGAGACACAAACGCACAATTTAAATTGTGCTTCCGGTGAGTGCGCAATTTAATTATTTCTTCTGCACATCGCCGGACTACATGCATCATAAGGATTTCATTGAATACACTCATCTATGTTTTTTTGATGACTGGACTATACTGTGCATTTATATTTGTGCGTTTTGTATTGTGAAGTGAAGTTATGTGAAGCTCACGTTTTTTCAACTCTTGGGAAGATCACATACAGTGTGTTTGGTCACACATATGTATGTGGTCCACACCTGTTGACATTTAAGCAAGGGATATTGCACCATCTTTAATATTGGTACAGTCATATAACATCTAGCGCTGCACTATTTATCTTATAAGTTATGTATGTATGCAGATGATGTCATGCTTTTCCTTACTAACCCGTTAGTATCACTGCCAAATTTATGCACATTATTGAATAAGTTTGCATCCATATCGGGCCTCACTGAAAATTTTACCAAATCAGTCTCTATGCTTATTAATGTTACTGGTTCCCTGGGCGTATCTCTCCGCAGCTCCTTCCCATTTTGTTGGGCCACAGATCGGATCTCCTATCTGGGTGTATATCTTACTCCCAGCTATTCAAGATTATTTGCAGTTAATTACCCACCATGTGTGTCACGTCTCTACTTTGTTAAAGATCTGGCATGGATACCCTATCTCATTTTTAGGCAGAATGCCGAAATTATTGTACTTGTTTCGAGCACTCCCAATCTCGGTCTCAAAAACGTTTCTAGATTGTTTTCAACGTGTGATGAATAATTTCATTTGGCGTAACAAACGTCCTTGTTTCATTTCATCAATCCTTTACCAATCACAAAGGATGGGAGGCCTAGGTCTTCCCAATTTCTGGCTCTATTACCTGTCGGCATGCTTCGCACAACTATCGCAATTCACAACTATTAACTCCCAAAGTCCCTTGGATCAGATTTGAATCTCAATCTATACGTTTGTTCTATTTACCGGGTATTTTATGGACAAAAATGCCCCCTCGCATGTTGATAGCCCATAATACTATTGTTGCCCACTCATTGATGCTTTGGTCCCGTTATAAATTTAAATTAAATCTTACTTCTTCTGTTCCACTGGGTTCATCATTTTTTGGGGACCCGAGATTCATCACAGCATTCTCATCTCCACAGGAATGTCGTTGGTGGTATGATCATTCCTTCAAAGAGGAGGGTCTTATATCACTTTTGAGATGCTACAAGCACTTTTTGATATCCCACTTCAAGAATACTATCGTTACAGGCAAATTAGACATTTTTTTCATACACATTTTGATGTGACACCTTCGTCCCTGATTACTTTTTTCGACTTTTTTTGGTAACTATCTATTCCTCACCCCCTTTATATATTCAAATGGTATTTATTGAAAAATTTTCCAACATACAAAAAGGTAAACATATTAACATGAAACTGGAAGGGTTCACTTGAAGGATCATAATGCATGAGTAGAGAGATAGGAGTGGAAGATCCCCACCATTAGGCCGGGGATACTTTAGGTTCCAATTGTATACATGAGAGGTATGCTCATTGTCATGTGAACCGTTCTAGAGGACAATAGTTTATAAATGGGGGGGGGGGGTAGAAAATGGGGAGGGAAAAGAAAAGAAGGGAGAGGGCACCAGTTAAGTACGAGTTACGTGTATTACAATGGGTAGTATTAGTAATCATTTTACTGAGCATTTTGGGTTTTTTAGCCATCGAGACCATTGGGTAATATATTTGTGAAAAGTGGAGTTTTGGAAGGCTATCCTTCTTTCCATTTCACATTGGAGGTTGAGATCGAAAAAGAGGCGAGACAGAGGGGGAGTGGTGGTAGAGCGCCATAGTCTGGTAATATTGGTTTTTGCAGCTGCTAAAGTATGTATAATGATGGTCCGTGTATTTGTAGGAAAATTATCTATGCCAATATGCAGGAGAGCTAAAGCGGGGTTTGAGGTTACTAACGTACCTGTAATTGAGGAAATTATTTGGAAAACTTTGTTCCAGTAAGACTTAATTGACCTACAATTCCAGAGTATATGGAAAAGTGTACCAGACTCTCTGCAGTGTCTCCAGCAGGCTCGCGAGTGTTGTGGATAAAATAAGGATAATTTAGTGGGAGTTAAGTACCATTCATGTAAAATTTTTAAATGTTTCCCAGTGGGAGGAACATTTCGAGGCCTTGTACGTAATGGTAAATGTTTTTCCCCACATGCTGGGGGTTATTGATTGGTGGAAATTTTTCTCCCAATTGGTTAAGGAGGAGGTATATGTTGCAAATTGCTTTTCGGTTCTAAGTGTGTAAAAGATAGAGATTCCTTTTTTTGGGTAGTTGGTTCTATGAAAGAAATGATGTGCAGTTGCAGGAATTTCTGTTGTTTTGTGGAGTGCATGGGCTATGCGCATATATGTAAATTGTTCATTGCCAGGAAGGTGGAATTTGCTTTGAGTAGTGTAGAAGGAGTCTAATTTGTTTGAGGTGTATATGTCTTGAATGTGAAGTATGCCAAGGGCCGTCCACTTTATTAAATTTAGATTGGGGATGATGTGATGTAGGGACGATAGTGGGGTAGGGGTTTGGACGTTGTTGTTCCCTAATTTATTATAGTCAACAAGATCGTGCCATGCTGTTAAGGAGGCTTGTATGCATGGGTGTTTGTGGAGCGCTTGAATCTGAGCCGCTCGGGGTAGACATAGTATGTCCGTTATAGCATGTGGAAGGTACAAAGATGTTTCCAAGGTGGTCCATATTTTTTCAGGGGAGGGGTGCCACCAGAAGAAGAGCTGGTCCAATAGAACTGCTTGGTAGTAGGACTTCATATGTGGGAGACCTGCTCCACCTCTGGAGGTAGGACGTATTAGGAGATTCGTGGTGCATCTGGGTTTTTTTGAGTTCCATAGGAATTTGTTTAATATGGCCTGGAGTTTAGTGAAGAAAGAGTATGGGACTGGGATAGGGAGTGTACGGAAAATGTATAGTATCTTAGGAAGTATACACATTTTTAGGGTTGCTATTCTACCTAATGTCGATAGAGTAGAAGTGCGAAAGCTCTTGAGATCCTGTGGGATAGTTTCGAGTAGCGGTCTGTAATTAGTTGGGTAAAGGTGGTTAGTAGTAGCGGTGAGCCTAATCCCCAAATATGGAATGCTGTGCTTTTCCCAGGTAAAAGGGAACTGTTTAGAAAGTAAGTCCTGGCTTATAGAAGGTGTATATAAATTTAATATTGACGATTTGGGTTCATTAAGTTTGTAGTATGAGACCGCCGCGTAGTCTTGAATGTGCGTACGTATCGTCTGGAGTGATTTATATGGATTTGTAATCATTAGTATAATGTCGCCTGCGAAGAGACTGATTTTGTGTTCAGTGGTGAGGTATTTGACTCCTGTGAAGTTTGGGTCGTTTCTAAGGTTAGTCGCTAATGGTTCTATAAGTAAGGCGAAAATTATGGGGGACAGGGGGCAACCTTGTCTGGTTCCATTGGATATACAAAAGGGCTGTGAGAGCGTGCCGTTAGTTAAGACTCTAGCAGAGGGTTTAGAGTAAAGGGCGAGGATCGCCGACAAGATCCAATCCATAATGCCGAACTTTTGTAGTGTAAGTGTCATAAATTTCCAGTGAATTCGGTCGAAAGCCTTTTCCGCGTCCAGTGATAAAAAAAGGGAGGGTCGTTTGTCAGTTTCAAGGTGATGTAGTAGAGATATAATTCGCCTGGTGGCGTCAGGAGCCTGTCTACCAGGTATAAAACCCACTTGGTCTGGGTGGATCAATGTAGGTAGGTATGGGAGTAATCTTTGGGCAATTATTTTGGCGTATATTTTTATGTCTGTGTTAAGTAGCGAGATCGGTCTGTAATTTTGAGCGAGTTGGGGGTCTTTGCCCGGTTTCGGGATGGTTGTGATTATCGATTGTAGCATGTCAGGGGGGAATTCCCCGTTAGATGCCATGTGATTGTAAAGGGCAGATAGGTGTGATTTAAGGTCGGGTGCAAATGTTTTGTAGAATTCATTAGTGAAGCCATTGTTCCCTGGCGATTTGTTTAAAGGTAGAGTGGTTATGACTTTTTCAATTTCTAAGGGTGAGATTGGTACCGATAGAGATTCAAGTTTAGAAGGGGTGATGTGGGAGAGGTTGGTGTTATGTAGGAAGCGTTCAATGAAGGGAATCGTTGGTTGGGATGTATTAGAATCATCTTTTATGTTATATAGCTTCTGATAATATGTTGCAAAAGCGTTAGCAATATCTTGTGGATTTGTAAGAGGAGAGCGTGTGGTTGGGTGTTGGATCGTGGATATTTTGGTCTTAAGTTGTTTTTGTTTGATGAGATAGAGAGCTTGCTTTATTTCCGAGTGCATAGAATTTGGTCTTTGTTTTTTGGAGGTTGGTGTCATAAGAGTGGAGTAAAAGGGTGCGTAATTTGTTTCTATCTTGGTTTAGAGTTGCGGAAATAGAGGGGTTAGGGTATTTTTTGTTAATTTCCTCATTTAGGTTAATGGAGGTTAGAAGTTGGTCAATTTGTTGGGAGCGCTGTCTATTTATACGGGAGTTTAATTGTATGAGGATACCACTCATGTAGGCCTTGTATGTTTGCCAAAGTGTAGTAATTGAGATATCCGGAGTGGTGTTGGTAGCAAAAAACAAGTTGTGGGCTTCTAAGATATGCTTCTGATTGTCCGGAAATTTCAGGAGTGAAGAGTTAAGTCTCCAAATCGGTGGGAGCGCCGAGCGTTGATCATCGTCCAAGGATATACTGATTGGTGAGTGGTCTGACCAGGAAATGTTAGAGGAGGTCACTTGTTGTAGTGTCCATTTGTCAGTGATAAACATATCTATTCTGGAGTATGAAAGATGTGCTGGGGAGTAGTAGGTATATTCTCTCTCGGAACCATGTTGGCATCTCCATATATCATACAAGTCATGATCATGTAGAAATTGATTAAAGGTATATTTAGTGGGTGGCTTCTTAGAGGATGAGTCCACGAGGGGGTTGCTCATGTCGTTGAGGTCTCCACCAATTATGAGTCTGCCTTGTTTATGATCAGAAATGGTCTTGTAGAGCGTTCGATAAAATTGCATTTGGTTGTTGTTTGGGCCGTATACATTCACCAATGTGTGGGTTATGTCATTTATCTGGCAAATGAGGATATGAAAGCGTCCATGTGGGTCGGCTATTTTCGAGATGAGGCGGAAAGGGAGAGAGTCGTTAATGGCTATAATAACTCAGTTTTTATTTTTGGGATTGGTTGCCATAAATTTTTGTGAGAAATGGTACAGGTGTAGTTTAGGCATTTTTTCCGTGGCGAAGTGGGTCTCTTGTATAAAGACAATGTCGGCTCGGGATTTCCGGGTTTCTTTAAGGAGCAGCGATCTCTTGAAAGGAGAGTTTAGGCCTCTAACATTAAGAGATGTTATATTAATCATTTATATAAATTTCTTCGTTGAAAATATACTGTCGGGTTGTTGTTTGAGAGGGTCGAGACTCGGTAATCTCCTGGGGAAGGAAAGTGATAGCATAGTCGTGGTACCAGTAAGGCTCGAGTGAAGGTTTAGAGGTAGTGGCCCATGTAGCCTCAAGGATTACACGATTAGGAGTAAGGAGGAGTAGCTGGTGGTGCCTTAGGAAAAAGTGAGAGGAGACACAAGGGATAATAAAAATAGTTTTGCAAGAAATGCAAATAGGCCAAGTAGCCAACATCGCTACTTTAGAACTGGGGGGTATAAAAAGGCTTTGACCGCTGGAAGGGTCATGCCACACTTGAACTTGGAGAGCGAACTTCATCAAATGTAGGCCGATCTCCAGAAGTGTAAACATTGAAAAATGACCCCCGGGGGGGGGGGAAGGAAAGATGTCAGCACCTGGAATGCTCCATGTAACTGCTTATGATGCCTCCATGCGTTGGGCAGGGTTAGAGGTGGTGTCCTGTGTATCTGCAGGGAGGATGTTCCATGTCTTGAGCAGGTCTAAGCCTGCTTCCAGGTTCCCGATGGTGAATATTCTGCCTTGTCGTCGCACTATTAATTTAGTTGGGAAGCCCCATTGGTAGGCTATGCCGTGATTCCTTAGGGCCTTAGTGATGGAAATCATTTTTTTCCTATTAAGGAGCGTGGCTTTGGATAAGTCCGCATAGAGGCGGAGATTTGCATGTGATGGCGGGAGAGATGTTGGATTTCTAGCCGCAATCATAATTTTTTCTTTAACGTGGTAAAAATGTACCCGGATCAGTACATCTCGTGGAATAGATGCCGGCAGAAATGCTGGTTTGGGCAGTCGGTGGGCTCGATCAATCGCGAGCTCTAGATCTGAAATTGTTGGGAGGAGTAGTTTGAAGTATTGCTGTATGTAGGGTAGCAGATTTTCGCTCGGCACTGATTCAGGGATCCCTATGAATTTGATGTTGTTGCGGCGCGAGCGATCTTCTAGGTCTGCTAATTTTAAATTGATTTGCTCGATATCAGATGAGTGATCTCCATGAGCGTCAATCAAATCGTTATGTGCTGTTATTATGTCGCCCAAACTGCTTTCAATGTGACAAATTCTGCGTTCTTGGTGCTGTACCACGCTAGTTATTTGGTTTAAAGATGCAAAAATGTCGTTTTGCAGAGATTGACGGAGTGACGTCAGCAGGTGTTTCATGGACACCTCCGTTAGCGGCTGATCCGCTGCTGGGAATGCGTCTATATCTGGCAGGTTTAAAGTAGCGGGTGGAGGCGTGAGATTTAGGGCTTGGTAGGAGGGTCCCCTGGGTAGAGCGATTCTTGCAGCCTCGGATCCCTGTGCTGGGCCCTGTAGTCCTCCTTGTGGCTGCTGTCTCCCTGTGTGTCTCTGCTGCGGCCACCATCTTGGATTCCCTGCACAATAGCAGGGAAGAATTTTGTCAGTTTACCGGGGTGATCCGGGGCTCTCCTCCTGCGGGGCATGGTGATCGGGATGGGGGCAGAGGTAGGTGACACTGTGGGGTGATTTGTTTCCCCTGGGGCCGGTGAGTGCCGTGTTATAGCTGGCGGGTGGACGGAGCTGTATTCAAAGCGCGTCCATCCCGTAGCCGGCCGTTTATGCGCCCCCCTTATATAGACAGAAATGGGAGGCAGATAGTGGTGTCACTTTTTCTGAAGATGATTGGGACTCCATGGTGGATAGTATACATAAAAGCTCTATTTCTCTTTCTGTTCAGGAGATGGCCCGCAAAGTACTAACCCACTGGTATTATACCCCTTCTAGGATTAGTGTCATGTTCCCGGGGATGTCCCACCTGTGTTTCCGGGATTGTGGCCTAGCTGGTACCTTGGTGCACACATTTTGGGCTTGCCCAAACTTTTGGTTGGTGTAGTGCAAGGTCTTCGAAGTGGCCTCTGCTGTGGCAGATGCACTTGTGCATCTGTTTATGCAGTCTTGCCTGTTGGGAGCTCGCATCGTGGGAATACTGATGGGGGCTATGAGGCTAATCCATACCTTCTGTGTTTCTGCCTTGTGGGCCATTGCCCTGCACTGGAGGTCACCCACAGTGCCATTGTCCTCGGTTTTGTGGAGAGTTGATGCAGTGATGCTCATGGAGAGAATTCATTACATGTTACTGGATAGGATGCAGTTATTCGACAGAAAGTGGGAGGTTTGGAAAATGCATAGAAATCCACTGTCTAAATAATGAATATTTATGATTTCAATGATCGTGTTTTTCTGTTAATGCCATTATTGTTCTGCTTACCCTCTTACCTATCTTGCTCATACACTTAATTTTTCTGCCTTACATGATTGTACCTTTTTGGAATGTATATTACAGATATGCTTTGTTTCTGTTTTATATGTTACTTGATGCTGTAATGTTGTCTTTGCAGCCTATTTCATAAAAACCAATAAAATCATTTGTAAACAAAAAAAAAACAAAGTAGTCATCCATCCGGAAGTCTTTCACATATACTTTTACAAGAGGAAACAATAGCAAAAAACAAAAGCAAAATAAACTTGCCAATAAGCAGAGGTTTCCACCCAGGGCGTCTTCCACTTCTGTTTTATCTTAGATACTGTAATTGATGGTGGGTCTTTACTGGGTGTTTCTTCTGTTTCTGTGAATGGCGCAGTACACGGCAAAACCCCTGGTAACCTAGGGGCACTCCTAATTTTCTTTTTTAAGAAGTTACCACAAGTGGAGAAAATTGCTTAGAAATAATCAATTTATCAGGTGTTAGTTTAACTGATGCGGAACTTGATCTGTTATGGTTTGGGGCTGAATTTTTGCTATCCAAAAAATCTAGAAAAATTTGAAGTGGTAAAGGATGTGACCGTGGGCTTATGCTTTTCACCACTGGAGAGGATTAACCCCCATCCCAGGGTTTTGATAAATTTATTCTGTAGAGAGAATGTACATGGATTTATGAATTGAGCGCAAGTAACAGGCCAGGTTTAACCATGTCCCGTCCAGCCCATGTACATAAATGGCCTGACTGGAGCAATGCAGATGCAGGTGATGTACCCGAACGCCCCCCCCCCCCCCCCGTATCTGCCACTTGTGTGTGCTCCCTGGGTGCGATCTATGGGCAATCGGCAATCACATGCACAGTAGTAAACAAGATATAATTTCCTGGCATCATTGTTTACCATTGTGATCTCTGTGATTGTTCAAAAAGTTTACATTGTACAAGACCATTCACAGCAGTCTTGTAACATGTGAAAGCTGTGACCAATGACAGTATTTCTCACAGAAAGAAATCAAGAAATTATTGCTTTTACAGCCATCAAAAAAATCCTTCTAATCCCCCAGAGTAGTACAGTGCCACTATGGTGACACTGTACTGCTAGGGTGATGCTATGTACAAAATAAATAAATATGTAAAAAATAATAAAATAAAAATTTATTTTTTTTTCTTTTAACTTATGGTCACCACCACCTTCTCAAAGTGCCCCTAATTACACTGCCACACCAGTTACGGTGTCTCTGATCACTGCTGCATCGGTTACAGTGATCACCGATAGGCCACTTACAGTGTCCATGATCACCACACCAGTTACAGTGTCTGTCATCACTGATAGGCAACTTACAGTGTCCATGACCACCACCACACCAGGTATAGTGTCTGTGATCTTGGCCATGCCAGTTACAGTGTTTGTGACCAATGCCACGCCAGTGATGGTGTCTGTGATCACAACCACACCAGTTACGATGTCCGTGACCATCACCACACTAGTACCCTGTCCCTGATCACTGCTACACTATTCATATTGTCCCTAAACACCGCCATGCCACTCAAAATGTCTGTGATCACTGCCACACCACTCTCATTGTCCCTCATCACTGCCACACCAGTTAACCACTTGCCTCCCAAGCCTATTCTGACACTTCTCATATACATGTAAATATTAGTGTTTTTTGACCAGATAATTACTTAGAACCCCCAAATATTCTATGCTTTCTGAAAGCAAAAGCCTGGGGGAAAATGTTGGTTGATGCAATGTCACAAGATACTTGCACAGCAGTTTTTCAACTGCAATTTTTTTGGAAAAATTACACTTTGTGTAATTATAATATCCCAATGTTTGTTCAAATATAAAAGATAATGTTACACAGAGTATATAGATACCTAACATATCACACTTTAAAATTGCACGTGCCCATAGAATGGAGACTACGATACTTTAAAATCTCCATTGGCAATGCTGTAAAAGCCTTTACAGGTTACTAGCTTAGATTTACACAGGAAGTCTGGTGCTAGCATTATAGTTCTCTCTCTGCTGTTCACAGAGGTACCTCAAATGTTTGGTGTGATCGCTGTTTACATATGCATGCGGGACCAACCTACGCATTCACATTTGATGTGAACATGGGGGGACGGGGGCGCTTTAATTTTTTTTTAATTATTATTTATAGAGATGAGCGAATCGAACCAGGCGAAGTGGAATTCGATACGAATTTCAGGAAAAATTCGAATATTTGCCTACTTCGGGTGCGCGAATCGGATTTTTCCCGATCAGCCGGCAAAAGTGTCCCTGCAGAGAGCTCCGCTATTTCTGACAGTTCTCTGACAGTTCCTTCACATGTACAGCGGTTGAAACATTGTATCTATTTGTTTCCATTTAGGATACAGATGTTTTTATTCAGAAACAGATGTTTCAACCGCTGTACATGTGAAGGAGCTGTCAGAGAACTGTCAGAAATAGAGGAACTCTGCAGATACACTTTTTGCCGGTTTGGAATTATTCTTATTTTCATCCTACTTCTTCTTCTTCCTCTTCATCCTCATCCTCATCCTCTTCTTCTTCTTCTTCTGAGGATGAGGATGAAGAAGAAGAAGTAGGATGAAAATAAGAATAATTCCAAGCCGGCAAAAAGTGTATCTGCAGAGCTCCTCTATTCTGCAGATACACTTAGAGGAGCTCTGCAGATACACTTTTTGCCGGCTTGGAATTAATCTTATTTTCATCCTACTTCTTCTTCTTCTTCATCCTCATCCTCATCCTCAGAAGAAGAAGAAGAGGATGAGGATGAGGATGAAGAAGAAGAAGAAGAAGAAGAAGAAGAAGTAGGATGAAAATAAGAATAATTCCAAGCCGGCAAAAAGTGTATCTGCAGAGCTCCTCTAAGTGTATCTGCAGAATAGAGGAGCTCTGCAGATACACTTTTTGCCGGCTTGGAATTCTTCTTATTTTCATCCTACTTCTTCTTCTTCTTCTTCTTCTTCCTCTTCATCCTCATCCTCATCCTCTTCTTCTGAGGATGAAGAAGAAGAAGAAGAAGTAGGATGAAAATAAGAATAATTCCAAGCCGGCAAAAACTGTATCTGCAGAGCTCCTCTATTCTGCAGATACACTTAGAGGAGCTCTGCAGATACACTTTTTGCCGGCTTGGAATTATTCTTATTTTCATCCTACTTCTTCTTCTTCTTCTTCATCCTCATCCTCATCCTCAGAAGAAGAAGAAGAGGATGAGGATGAAGAAGAAGAAGAAGTAGGATGAAAATAAGAATAATTCCAAGCCGGCAAAAAGTGTATCTGCAGAGCTCCTCTAAGTGTATCTGCAGAATAGAGGAACTCTGCAGATACACTTTTTGCCGGTTTGGAATTATTCTTATTTTCATCCTACTTCTTCTTCTCCTTCTGCTTCCTCTTCATCCTCATCCTCATCCTCTTCTTCTGAGGATGAGGATGAAGAAGAAGTAGGATGAAAATAAGAATAATTCCAAGCCGGCAAAAAGTGTATCTGCAGAGCTGCTCTATTCTGCAGATACACTTAGAGGAGCTCTGCAGATACACTTTTTGCCGGCTTGGAATTATTCTTATTTTCATCCTACTTCTTCTTCTTCTTCTTCATCCTCATCCTCATCCTCAGAAGAAGAAGAAGAGGATGAGGATGAAGAAGAAGAAGAAGAAGAAGAAGTAGGATGAAAATAAGAAGAATTCCAAGCCGGCAAAAAGTGTATCTGCAGAGCTCCGCTAAGTGTATCTGCAGAGCTCCGCTAAGAAATAGCGGAGCTCTGCAGATACACTTTTTGCCGGCTTGGAATTCTCCTTCTTCTCATCTTTCTTCTTCTTCTCATCCTTCTTCTTCTTCTCATCCTTCTTCTTCTTCTCATCCTTCTTCTTCTTCTCATCCTTCTCCTTCTCATCCTTCTCCTTCTTCTCATCCTTCTCCTTCTTCTCATCCTTCTTCTTCTTCTCATCCTTCTCCTTCTTCTCATCCTTCTTCTTCTCATCCTTCTCCTTCTTCTCATCCTTCTTCTCATCCTTCTCCTTCTTCTCATCCTTCTTCTCATCCTTCTCCTTCTTCTCATCCTTCTCCTTCTCCTTCTTCTCATCCTTCTCCTTCTTCTCATCCTTCTCCTTCTCCTTCTTCTCATCCTTCTCCTTCTCCTTCTTCTCATCCTTCTCCTTCTTCTCATCCTTCTCCTTCTCCTTCTTCTCATCCTTCTCCTTCTTCTCATCCTTCTCCTTCTCCTTCTTCTCATCCTTCTCCTTCTCCTTCTTCTCATCCTTCTTCTCATCCTTCTCCTTCTTCTCATCCTTCTTCTCATCCTTCTCCTTCTCATCCTTCTTCTCATCCTTCTCCTTCTCATCCTTCTTCTCATCCTTCTCCTTCTTCTCATCCTTCTCCTTCTCCTTCTTCTCATCCTTCTCCTTCTCATCCTTCTCCTTCTTCTCATCCTTCTCCTTCTTCTCATCCTTCTCCTTCTCCTTTTTCTCATCCTTCTCCTTCTCCTTCTTCTCATCCTTCTCCTTCTCCATCTTCTCATCCTTCTCCTTCTTCTCATCCTTCTCCTTCTCCTTCTTCTCATCCTTCTCCTTCTTCTCATCCTTCTCCTTCTTCTCATCCTTTTCCTTCTTCTCATCCTTCTCCTTCTCCTTCTTCTCATCCTTCTCCTTCTCCTTCTTCTCATCCTTCTCCTTCTCCTTCTTCTCATCCTTCTCCTTCTCCTTCTCCTTCCTCATCTCCAAGGGCATTTAAATTAAAGGTACAGTGTTCTGCACTAATTTAAAGGCTCTCTGAAGCCTAGAAACCCTTTTTATAAGTTAACTTCGTAGCGAATTAATTCGCATCGAATCGAATTTCTTCCTGAAATTCGGCGAATCGGCCGAATCGAATTTTTGAATAATTCGCTCATCTCTAATTATTTATTTAATTTAGCTTTTTTTACACGGTCTCTTTTTTTTTAAATTAAATTTACTGCTATCAAAAAGGATGAACAAAATCCCTTGTGATAGCAATAAGTATGACAGGTCTTCTTTATGGAGAGATCATTTGATCAGTTGCTTTCCAACCAGTAATCAGTAGTGTATTTAGATTTTGTGCTGCCCTAGGCAACACAAGAATAGTCTGCCCCACGGATACCGACCAACACAACCCCCCTTCCCCCTCCCATGGAGAGAGCCTGACATTGCTGACATTGGCCAACAACACCCTTGCCTCCCCCCTGGGAGAGCCTTCCACTAACCCCCCCAGCGATAGAGAAAAAGACACTCATCTTCACAGCTCTGGGCATCCCCAGGAACAAAAGTCCGGGTCTACATGCACCATCAAGCAGCCCGCAGCCTCTCTTGGATCCCACCTGGTTCCCATGGCGTATATGTCCCTTCTTTCATCCCTTCTTCTGGGGGTAGGTGCTGCCCCCCTGAAAACTGCCGCCCTAGGCAAGTGCCTCGTTTGCCTTGTGGTAAATACACCCCTGCCAGTAATGGCTTGTAAACAACAAACTAAAACCGGAAGTGACAAAATGCTAGACACTGATAAAGTCTCACACATGTGGTATCATCATACTCAGGATGCCTCTTGAGTAGAACGTATTTTGGGGCATAATTCTAAGTATACCCATGCTGTGTGTAAGAATTATCATATTAAAATTTCCAACATTGTGTAAAAAATTTTTTTTTTTCGCATTTTCAAAACATGTTTGGCAAAAATATTAAGTCTTTAAAAGACTCATCATGCCAATTAAAACATACCCTTGGGTGTTTACTCTCTAAAATGTGGGTATTTCTACTGTCCTGGTGCTCCAAGGCCTCCAAAAAGGTAGTCAGGAAATGTGATGTGTAATTTATGCCCATAGAAAGCTTGAAGGTGCTCCTTAGATTTTGGGCCCCTTTGTGTGGCTAGGCTGTGAAAAAGTATTATGCATGTAGTATTGCTATACTGTTTTGGGGTGTATTTCTAAATATGCCTATGATGTGTGGAAGAAATATCTTATTAATTGACAACTTTGCGTAAAAAAAATAAATTTTCCAAAATTAAATTTTCAAAAGACTTACTATGCCTTTCAGTAAATACCTTGGAGTGTTTGATATCCAAAATGTGGTCATTTTGTGGGTATTTACATTGTCCTGGTGCTCCAGGGCCTCCACAAATGTGATCGGTAGACAGGAAATTGGATGCATAATTTATGCCCCTGGAATGCCTGAAGATGTTACTTGGATTGTGAGCCCCCTATGCATCTAGGTTGTGAAGAAGTCTCACAAATGGGGTATCCCCATACTCACATAGCATAGCAGAATGTGGTTTGGGGTGTAATGGAAGTATGTCCATGCTGTGCGTGAGAAATAACTTGTTAAAATGACAACTTTGTGAAAGAAAATATTCAATTTAGTATGTTTATAAAAAATTGGGCCAAAAAACTACAACTTAAAAAAACTCACCATGCCTCTTAACAAATATCTTGGACTGTCTGATTTCCAACTGTCATTTGGGGGGTATTTCTACTGTCCTGGTGCTCCAAGGCCTCCAAAAAGGTAGTCAGGAAATGTGATGTGTAATTTATGCCCATAGAAAGCTTGAAGGTGCTCCTTAGATTTTGGGCCCCTTTGTGTGGCTAGGCTGTGAAAAAGTATTATGCATGTAGTATTGCTATACTGTTTTGGGGTGTATTTCTAAATATGCCTATGATGTGTGGAAGAAATATCTTATTAATTGACAACTTTGTGTAAAAAAAATAAATTTTCCAAAATTAAATTTTCAAAAGACTTACTATGCCTTTCAGTAAATACCTTGGAGTGTTTGATATCCAAAATGTGGTCATTTTGTGGGTATTTACATTGTCCTGGTGCTCCAGGGCCTCCACAAATGTGATCGGTAGACAGGAAATTGGATGCATAATTTATGCCCCTGGAATGCCTGAAGATGTTACTTGGATTGTGAGCCCCCTATGCATCTAGGTTGTGAAGAAGTCTCACAAATGGGGTATCCCCATACTCACATAGCATAGCAGAATGTGGTTTGGGGTGTAATGGAAGTATGTCCATGCTGTGCGTGAGAAATAACTTGTTAAAATGACAACTTTGTGAAAGAAAATATTCAATTTAGTATGTTTATAAAAAATTGGGCCAAAAAACTACAACTTAAAAAAACTCACCATGCCTCTTAACAAATATCTTGGACTGTCTGATTTCCAACTGTCATTTGGGGGGTATTTGTACTGTCCTGGAATTTTAGGGCGTAAAGATATTGAGGCTGTCAGTACATCAGGACTGATCAATTTTCAAATATATATTTACCATGGGTTGTTGACTCTATTTACCAAAACAAGTATCAGAATACATTTATGCCTGTATTTATGAAGAAAGATTATTTCTTTGCAAATTTGTAAACCAAAAAACTAAGAAACTTTTTTTTCCCAAATTTTTTGTATTTTTTTAATTTATATAGGAAAAAATAAAAACCCAGTGGTGATTAAAATACCACCAAAAGAAAGTTCTATCTGTCTAAAAAGAATCATTTGGGTACTGTGTTGCATGGTAATTGTCATTCAAGCCAATCATCTCCATGGCCACAGGCGTATAAAATCAAGCATGCAGACTGCTTCTACTAACATTTATGAAAGAATGGGTCACTCTCAGAAGCTCAATGAATTCAAGCGTGGTACCATGATAGGTTGCCACCTGTGCAATAAGTCCATCTGTGAAATGTCCTTGCCACTAACTATTCCACGGTCAACTAGTTGTATTATAACAAAGTGGAAGCAACTGAGAACAACAGCAACTCACAAATGTGCTTCTGGAAGAATAGTCAAACATTACCATAAACACCCTCTTAAACCTTGTGGACAGCCTTCCCAGAAGAGCTGAAGCTGTTATAGCTGCAAATGGTGGGCCAACTCAATATTGAACCCTACGGACTAAGATTGGGATGCCATTAAAGTTCATGTGCATGTAAAGACAGGCGTCCCAATACTTTTGGCAATATAGTGGATATGTAGAACAATGTGGTTGATTGTATTGATAATGGATTGTAATGAATGTATGTGTTTGATCTGGTGGAACTTAGACAGGTCATGAGGGCTGGGGGGGGGGGGGATTTTCTTTTTGAGTTAGCATGTCTCTCAGGTGTTTATTTGATTTTTTTGGGGGTAGCATTTTTTTGGGTGTTTATCTGAATTTTCTCAGGTTCGCATGTTTTTTAGGTGTGTTTGATTTTTTGCCTTGCAAGTGGGCTTGGTGATCTCTGCGGTGCTTCGATTACAACCCTGTCATGGATTTGATTTATTGTGCTTTATATCTGCTAAGCTGGTCAGTGCCCTTTATATAGCCACTTTGCCATACAAGTGGAACACATTGATGTTTAAATAGTTTGTGTTGCTTAGAAGGACAATGCAACTAGATATGTTAACCATGGTTGTAATGCCGGGGACATTTATAAGGTGTTGCTTGTGATAGTATTGAGCTTATTGCTATATTTTGCTGGTTGAATGATACAAATGTGCCTTTATTTATGTTAATATGGGATAGGAGATGCTGTCCTTGTTGGTGCCTTGTTTCTGTTGGGGGTGGACATTAGCGAGAATGTCTTTTCCATGTATGTGTTCCCAGAAGTGACAGTGGTGATGTGGGAGAGAGTGGCCCACCAGAATGTCAATGATTTTGCATGGATGATGGGCGAAGCCATAGGGGGTAGGAGGCTGGTTAAAATCAGACACATATAAAGGACAACAAAGGAGGCTGGTCAAAAGCAGACACATATAAAGGACAACAAAAGGAGGCTGGTCAAAAGCAGACACATATAAAGGACAACAAAAATGAACAAAAGAGAACTCACCAGCATAGTGCGTTATCTCACAGCATTTATTTAAAATGAACATATATTGTATCCACAAACATGTGAATTCAAATTGCACATCAAGCTACTCATTTGTAGCCCAGTGGTCCTTGACTTAACGCACTCCAGAGTGCAGGGGGACCACACTGGGATCCTAAATGGCTGGTGCGTTTTGAAGGCAACACCTTCCTTAGAGCCACACTATGCAAGTATCTTTGACTGAATTTATATTCTCATACATGACATGAGGACCCAGAGCACTGCCCCTTGGATGGGCAGGAACAAGTAAAAAGTGGGAGGGACCAGCCTACTGAGCCTAAAATTCACTTAGTAGCAAACTAAAAATCAAAAAATCTGTACAAAGCACTATTTTAACATTTTCTTTTGTGTGTTACTGAGCAGATGAGAAATCTGGAGAGTGCTTTAAAGGGAAGAGTACCGTTTACAGTGGAAGGAGGATAATAATAGTCCACAGAATGGGACACAAGCTATCTATGACCCTGCATAATATGTAAGGCCATGGAATCCAGGTGAGAGCACAATCGCTTCATGCTACTGTGGTTGATTTTAGGAAAACTCAGTGGTGTTGGATAAGAGAGGAGCATTACACAAGTGACATGAGAGAATTTTATGGACATTATTGTTTATCAGTTATTTATAATTTTTCATGAATTAATTGTGTACACAGGATTGTATGATTGTTTGGATGTTTTAAAAATCTACACCATATTTAGTATATAAACAATAGTACTGTATGTAGCAGTTATTTTGACAATACCTCAATGATTTATATGGTTACCAACATTATCTTTGCTTTGTTTTTAAAGGACATATATGACCTTTATTTATTATACTATTTTATGTTTTTATGAACATTATTATCAGTATTATTATTATTATTCAGCGTACTTGTCTTCTTTATTTCTGTGTAAATAGCAAAACTCAAACATGTCATGGTGATCACATGATCAGGCAAGACTTAAAATGCAAAATATACTATAGCTAGGTTGAGAGCTGCTACACCAAACCTGAATTTGTTCTCAACCCTGGTTCAGTCCTTGGGTGTTCTGGGTTTTTATATGAAGACGTGCCATGCTCATCACCCCTGCTGAAATGTGCAAGGTATTTACTGAGCAAGAGTGAATGCTAGAGAATGTAGGATAGGCTTTCCATGTGACAACAAACCCACATGTGCTTCCAAAATGTAGTGAGTTTAAGAACTATGCATCACTCTTTATCTGTGAATCTTAGTTTTAAGTGAACCCAGTGACTTTGTCATGGGTTCTAACTTATGTTAATCAGTTTGAAACACTGTTTGTATGAAAGTTAAAAGGTATGATTGACATACAAATGTATTTTCAGTCAAAAGCCTTTCAGTAGTAATGTTCATATTGTGTTGTTTATAATGAATTAAAAAAAACAGCAAACTAAGAAATACTTTGCCTCAATAGTCACTAAAATATATGTAAAAAGTAAGTGTAAGTATAAGAAGCTGTCAATCTCCAAACATAACAAATCTTTTATGTTGCTGTCTAAAAAACTTTATGCAGTAACAAGAAAAATGTGATAAAGAAAAAATAGAGAGTGGCTTATCAGCAGTGCAGTGATTTTTTTTTCTCTATAGTGTCAGTGACAAAGGTAATCCATCATGTCATCAAGCAAAGTGACTGATGTACCCCACACCTCATCTTTGTGTGTCTGAACAGAGGGCCATGTAGGAAGCCAGAAGGCAAGTAACACTTAACCCCTCAAGCATCATGTTCCTGCTGTGTTTCAGACAGCCTGTCATTTCTGAAAAGCGAGAAGGATAAGTGTAAGTCTATATCGATCTGTATAATCAAGCTTCTATGCAACTCTTATACCACACTCAGCCCTGTAACATTATTACATTCTATTCTGACCATAACCAGACTCACTATTTACTCTGGAATGTCAGTTAAAATTGTGAAAATAACCTGAAAGTGATTCTTACTTATATATTAAAAATATATAATGATGGGCCAGCTTGTATTTAATAGACTGCTTGGGGAAATTGTAGATTACTGTTAACTTTCTCTTGCCAGCCTGCACTCAATTAGAGCAGAATTGATTCATAATCAATCAGGTTGTCAGATCCCAAAAACTCAGAGCTTTGTTGCTAATCAATAAAAGTCAATGAATGTAAATGCAAATTGAGCAATAATATGGGACATTACATGTCATTGATCAAAGTGTGAGATCAATTCACCCACCACTGTATATTTGATAAATGCTATAGTAATTCAAGTAGTCTTCTTGCAAAGGCTTTTGAGACAGAAGAACAATGATTCTTAATTGCTGTCGGAGTCTTTGTAATGGATATATCATGGGAAGCGCCTCAATGAGTCATTGTATCTTGCAAACTAACAAGGGAGATTTATTCAAGCAAGAAAAACAATATTATTGAATGTATTCAACATGGCACAATATTTATTGTAAATGTATTGTTGTTGTTTTTTTCCTGTGTTAGGTACATTTAGAATAGGTAATTGAGATATTCTGTAGGCTCAGGTGTGACATTGTTGTACATATGCATGAGTTTTTCAAGTAATATTAATATACATCTCTTGGATATATACATTGTCAATTTAATCATTTGCCTAAATCCACCTGCAACATGCAATTTGTAACTATGGCAGAACTTTAAAAATGATCACTTAATGTATAGTGTTACAAAAAAACTACTCCCAGGTGTCTTTAACAGTGCATAATGGACATATTAATATTTTTCTTCAGTCTATCATGAATGCTACTTATCCACCTTACTAACCGTTTCATATCTGCCACCCCTCTCTGCCAATCCCTCCACTGGCTTCCCATTGCCCAACAAATACAATTAAAAAAAATTAACAATAACATATAAAGTCATTTATAACTCTACTCCAAATTACATCACCAATCTTGTCCTAAAATATCATTCAAACCGTCCTCTCCTCTCCTCCCACAACCTTCTGCTCTCTAGTTCCCTTGTCTCCTCCCATGCTCCTCTCCAGGACTTCTCTAGAGCCTCCCCATCCTCTGGAACTCTCTACCCCAATCTATCCTGCTATTGCCTACTCTGCCCACTTTTAGGCAATCTCTGAAAACCTATCTCTTCAGGGAAGCCTATCCCACCTTCAGCTAATAATGGAATCTTCTATTCCTACTATCAGTTAATCCCCCACAGTCATTACCTTTTGTACCACCAGCCCCTCCCTCTTAGATTGCAAGCTCCAAGGAGCAGGGCCCTCCTAACCCTCTTGTATTGAATGGTATCATTGCTGTATTGTCTCCCTTTATATTGTAAAGCACTGAGCAAACTGTTGGCGCTATATAAATCCTGTATAATAATAATAATACCCTCCCTCTTAGATTGTAGGCTCCAGGGAGCAGGACCCTCCTATCCCTCTTGTATTGAACTGTATTGTTGCTGTATTGTCTCCCGTTATATTGTAAACTGCTGAGCAAACTGTTGGCGCTATATAAATCCTGAAGAATAATAATAATAATAGCCTCAGATGTGCTATATAAGCTAATGATAAGCTAAGCGCAGTGAAAAGAGCAATAATGGTGTGCAAAGCACAGCAACCCATTATAACCCACAAGATCAATTCAGTTAATACATAAATGTTGATTGAGGGCTGATTCACACAGGGAATCACACAAGAACATTATGTGCATTCCTGTGAAATTCGCATGCATTTCTATGTGCTGCAATTTCAGCCCATTCAAAATGAATGGGATGAAATTGCACTGCATTGCACCACACAGCATCGCACCACACTGCATTGCATGCACTACATTTGGAAACTCGTTGCAACTGGATTACATGGTACCTGCATTTGAGGTGTCATTAATTTAATATTGACACACACTACAGAACATTCTGATCACAGTGAGGGAAAAGTGCACAAAACGTGGGTTTTCCCGCAGTGTTCTGGTGTGAACTAGCCCGTAGCCTCCCTGGCGGTATTCCCGAGTGTAGCTCGGGGTAAAGTTTCAGTACCACAAGCGGTAACCCCGAGCTACACTCGGGAATACTATGCGGCGCTGCTCCGGGATTCCTCGATCACTTACCTTGTCCTGTGCTCCCACGATGTCCCTCCTGCAGTGTCCCCAGCAATGTCCTCCGGCGGATGCCAGCATCTGTCATCTGGGTTCCGTCCCCTGCGAGCGTCGGGACGTACGGGAATGGAACTGGCGGGAAATTTGAAAATGACAAAAAGTGGCATTCACTAAATTCACTGAAATCACATAGTAAATTTACTGTATCAAACTATTTCACATACATTTTGTCCCGAGTGCTTTGTCCTGTGCCCTGCCTGCATTTTTACCGTTCTTTCTGCCAGAACAGCGATAGTAAATTAGAACCACTTGCAGAATTGAGTGATAATTATTCGTGGGGGAAATTCGTCATCAGACACTGAAAACGATTCTGCGACTTTGCTCAGTGATGCCGCTATATTTCAAATTTCAGTGTTTTTGGTTTGATTATATTATTGAATTAAATGTATTATTATTATTATATTATTTTTTATGATTATTTATTAAATTATAATTTATGATTTTGTGTTTCAAATTGTAACATACCCAGGATGTTTACTAGACTCTTGTTCGGACAGATTTCAGTGAGTTATTCCTAAAAATTACAGGCCTACAATAAAAAAAATACATATTTCCATGCAAAAAAATGTACCGCTTTGAGCACAGAAATATGGACATAATCAGACCACTAGGGAGGTTAATAAAGTAAGTAGAAAATTAACATTGAATACCTTAAAAATGAATGCTTAAAAATATGAAAAATCCCTTTGCAAAGTGAGTATTTGGGTATTTGTTAGGTTATTTATACTTTTCTTGCCAAGAACCCATAGACAAAAGCAAAATAATGAAAAGTGAAAATGCTTTATTCCTTTAGTAAAGGAATTCCTTGGTTACTATGGAAAATCATTATTGCATTTTTTTCACGATCAGGTCTTTGCATAACTGTGCTTAAATAATGTTTGAGATCAGCTATTTCTGTGGATAGTCAAAGAAGCAAATAATGGAAGCCTTGAACGATATGATATTGTAGGGTTGTTTGGGTTTTTTTAATATATATATCTATATATATATATATATTGCCCACTCTCATTTTTTCTATTTTTGTATCTTATATGCTATAAAAAAATCATGGTTATGTATTTTAAATGTGTTCAGACATCCAATTTGATGTATATAATATAACTCAATCATAATTATATTGTTTATACTGTTCAGTTAACAGTCTATAGTTCAAAGCAAATATAC
Source organism: Staurois parvus (assembly GCF_062004578.1). Taxonomy (NCBI): domain Eukaryota; kingdom Metazoa; phylum Chordata; class Amphibia; order Anura; family Ranidae; genus Staurois; species Staurois parvus. The sequence goes on along the minus strand of NW_028318646.1, from coordinate 3,627,070 downwards.
CTGAACATCTCTATATCACATAAAAAAGTACAATGAAGTACTGTTTTGGTTTGCGTCTCCATGTCATTCACAATCTCTGAAGAACACAGAGATAATATCAAGTTAAAGATGCACTCCTTGAAATTATGGTATGTTTGTTTTGCTATATTTGGCTCATTAAATTATTTCTAAATGGGACACATAAAAACAATAAAAAGACATTTTACTTCCTGAATTTTCAAATACAATTTAAATCTAATGTTTATTTAGAAAAAATTGTTCCAACATCGATTTTGTGCATTTTCAGTGAAGATAAAATCTGTAGCTATTTAGAAGAGACATAAAGTTAAAAGCACAATTTAATGACTTAGGCCTATCCAATTAAGAGGAATGGAGACAAAAGTGAGTGGAATGTATCACAATGAAAGTAATTTTTCATAGAGGCTCATTCAGAACCATTTGGATGATAAAGATCAATGACAAGAAAGAACACTAAATTGCCTAGGATGATTCAAAACAGATTCCAGATACCTAAAAAAGAGATTAAGTCAAGTCACCAGAAAATAGCTTGTCAAACACTTTAACTCCACCTTACCTGACAGCTGGTCATTTCATTTTGTTTGAAGAACTTGCGTGTGTAAATCTATTTCAGACTGTGTATGCACAGTCATTTTTGCCTTTCATGGTAATAAAGTATGAGCTTTGCTATGGAGCTAGCTAAAGCCACTCAACATACTTTAACTAACACAAGAATAATACAGTAATTCCCTTTATAGCTGTTAATTTATACTGTTAGTTGCATTGATATAAGAAGATACACAAGACATACACTTTCTTATTTATTATTAATTACAGGTACTTATAGTGTCATATATATATATATATATATTGTATGTTCACATCAGTCCCTAACCCTCAAAGAGAGTCCAATACCAGGTCCCTAACTCACATTCATACATACTAGGGCTAATTTAGACAGGAGCCAATTAACCTACCAGCATGTCTTTGGAGTGTGGGAGGACAACGAAGTACCCAGAGGAAACCCATGCAGTCACGGGGAGAACATGAAAACTTTCTTGCAGGTAAGTCAAAAACTAATATCCATAAATACTCCCTGAGGTGTCCCAAAAAATGCAAGAGCTTCTAATTGTGAGCATTGCTTTTAAGTATCAGGCATTTATAATAAGTCAAAGGGCCATTATAAGCAACTCAGTGCTCTTTTTTGCACAGTGAATGGTGGATAATCTTTCACAACAGTGGGTGAAGATAGATGAGGGGTTCTGGTGCTTTTTTCAGATTTGGATAGGACAAGGACAGGCAAATATCTGTCCACCACTCTTTCTCATGGAGGTATATGAGTTTGTAATGGACTACCTAACACAGGAAAATGCATCCCTTTGTTGACTAAATAATTAAATTCAGCTAGCTAGCACACATAAAATGCAAGCCCCACTGGCCCTTTTAGCAGCATTATTAAGCAAGAATGAGATTCTCTCTCTCATTGTTCTTGCTCTATTTTTTCTTTTCTGTCCAGTGCACCACCAGGCTTACTTAATAAGGCAGTTGAAAGATATATATTATGACTACATGACATAAAGTGAAGCTGATTCTGCCATGGCTTACAAAAGTGTAAGGAACAATATCTTTGCCAACTCTTACCTATATTTATTCAGCATTATCTTATATAAATATTTACAGATATTCACAATTGTCAGTGCTGCCTGCAACAAAAGTATAAATTATGTTTTTTATACTTTCTATATTCCCATAAGTATTATTTCATGTGAAAGGCCTCAAAAATCAAGAAAGCAAATCTCCCAATTTAAGATTGTCTATTATTCTAACAAATCTGTTCAAATTTTAAGTCTGTTATGAGTTGCTACAAAACCATATCATTTAATTTTAGAAGGGACAGGGAAGGGTTAGAATCTTCCCTTAAAGGCATAGTTCACCTTTTGTAAAAATAATAAATGCACCCACATTGAGAAAAAGGATTTTTTTTTAGCCTGCATAGCCTTGCAACTGGCCTTGCTGTTGCAATGCGCAGCCCCATGCAGACTCTTAACCTAGTTCCAGGTCGTTATGGAGGTACAGACCTACTGTTATGGGGCTGGAGGAAGTAATCAATGGACTCCAAGTTTGGTAACATCACTATACTGTATGCTCTGCTGAGATCTATACAGTAAGTCCCCTTGCCAGAGTAACAGAAGGTACTTTTAGTCTTCCATTTACAGATCCATGTGAATCAATCTGTGAATGAATGATACTGCTGTGTGGGCAGAGCTACTCACAACCATGTTAATAAACTAGTTCAAAATAAAATAGAATTCTGCAGGGAAAAGAACCCTGTAATTCAGGTGGGTGAAAGGGCTGGGTAATTTGACTGTGGAGGTGAGTGGGAAATGTGAATGAGATTCATGTTAAAAACATAAAAACACAACATGAAACATGGTTAAAAGGTGGACTAAGCCTGTATCCCAGTCTGGGTGATGGTTGGTACTGGGACAAATATTGTTTCTCAGCAGCGACACAGGCTACTGACAAAATCAGTCAGATTTTCTGATCCTTCTCCCCTCTAAAAAATAATAAATTAAATAAATGCAATCTGCATGTCTGTTCTCTGTTTCCAGCTCTGACGATTACTGTCACTGGACAGAAAAGTAGGGCGAATATCTCCCATTGGGGACAGGAATAGCAACATAAACATCTACTTTCGCTTTAGATTAACTCTTTCCATAAGATAAAAAGGAATCTTTATACCCACATTCAGGGGCAGACTGACAACTCATGGGGCCCCCGGGCAATAGGGGATCATGGGGCCCCTGTGTCCTTGCCCAAACTCAAAAAAGCCTATGAAAAAGGTACCAGGGGCATCTCATGGGGCCCCCTACAGACCCCGGGCCCTCGGGCAGTGCCCAAGTTTCCAAATGGTCAGTCCGCCCCTGCCCACATTTATACCTACATTGCAGAAGTGTCAGATGCTTGCTATATCATGGTTCCTTCTACTGACTATTATGTCACTGCAATCTCCTGTAGTGATTTAAGGGCAGGTGGATAAGGAGCACAGAAGTTTATTTACTAAAGCTGGAGAGTGCAAACTCAAGCTCATGTCTGTAGAAACCAATCAGCTTCCAGGTTTTATTGCCAAAGCTTAATTGAACAAGCTGAGGTTAGATGCTCATTGGTTTCTATACAGAAGTGAGCCTGCATTTGCATTCTCCAGGTTTATTAAATAAACCCCATAGTGCTCAGTGGGTGCCCTGATTTTTACTTTCATGTGTTCAGTGACAGAGTAACTTTAAATAAAGCCACAGTTTTGTAGTTTTTACTATATTAAAATATTATGCAGACAACAGCATTTCTAATGCAATTATGTAGTCACAAGGCACAATGCAGTAAGTACTAGAAATAATTATGAGTGGTCAGTAACTTCTAAACCTTTGATAGTTATTTTCTTATGAGTTGCTATCATTCTTCCTGGACAAGTACAATTAGTCATAACAAAGTGAACAAAAACCTATGATAAATTGTAGAAGAGCTTGGCCTTTTTGAGTTTATCACCCCTGCTGTACAATTTAGTCAGTATATAAAAAGCACAGTGCTCATTCGTTCTCTCCTTTTTCTTGCTAATTAAGACAGAAGTTATTATAGAGCTGCATTTGAAGAGAGCACTAATCAGATTACTGACCACTGCTAATATCTTTCTCTCTGTGTGAAAACAAGAAACTGCCATCTTCAAACAGTATCCATTCACTCTTTGTATAACTGTACTATTTGTTCTAAATCTTTTAAACATTTAATTCTGAAAAGAGACTTGTTTCTTTAAGCACAATGATGATTTCAAAGCAGTTCTACCCAGGGCAATGACCTTGGTGGCCTTTTAGTACATTATAATTCCAAAGGAGAAGACAAAAGAATATGGGCTTACTGTAGTTAATGAGATTCTCACCAAAACACTAATCCATGCTAAAAGTAAAAAAAATCCTAACAAAGATATTACAGCTCACACTGAGAACAAGAAGAGAGCACTAGAAAGATCAGTTGTAGACTTTAGGAGGTAGTCTTTAATGGTAATACAAATCATAAATTAATTTTAATTTTTGATACAAGACTTTTAGATGTCAACTGCTCATTCTACAGAAAACACATTTAGAAAAAAAAAAAAAAAACCTTACATTGGTGTAGCATGCTCAAATCACCCGATATTAGCAGAAGTTTAACATCACTTTAAAAGAAAGAGATTGACCTACTGAGAGCGTACATGAGTAAATGTGTAGCAATACACTGATTATTATGGTTTACCCTCAGGCAAATACCTCTCTCTTAAGTCTCTGCACTGGAACATTTTGTTTTATTACCTTGTGAGATAAGTGGGGAAAAAAGCCTTCAGTACCTGGGGAATTAAAATATTCTGCCTTGTCATATCAATGTCTGTTCTCAATTTCATGCAGGGTACATAATTATAACAGTGTTTAAATTGAGCCCAGAAGAAAGATGGGTTCAAGTGCAAATTAATTTCAGATTATCACAACAAAGGCAATCAAATCTCAACAAGCTTGCCAGCAAAATACTTTGCAAAGGTCCCCAGGTCCCTTCCCGCCCCAATTTACAACAAAGACCTTTCAGTTTGAATTAAGCTAATGATCTAATGCAGTGGTCCCTTGCACCTTTTCCTTTCCCTGTTTTATTATTTACCTAAAGAATGCATCACCATGCTGTTAAAAAGGAGAAAATAGCAAAAGAAAGTGGCATGGAAAGGTCAGTGTTTAGAATCTGCAATGACAAAATAAACATTCAGCAAGTCTGACTGGGGCTGAGTTTTGTCAAATTGTCTAATTCTGTGGAAACTATCAGACTGAATTGACAGTGCTGAAAGAAGTTTGAATTTATCTGAACCCCTTTCTCATACAAGCAAAATCCAAAATCAAATAGCGTGGCTCAGCTCCTCCATCTATCTATCAGCACTGCTTTTATATAAATCCTACATCTTATTCTATCCTATGGGAACCTGCTGGGGAATGAAGAGAATCAAGTGCAGAAAAAATTCAAGTCAAGCCTCATTACCTCCTCATTACCTTTGCAAAAGTGGAGTGAGAGAAAATTTTATCTAGGGAACAGAAGCTTGGGAATCTCATTGAGAGATCTGTCTAGTTATTGCATAGTCAAGCATGGCACTGTGCCTCTACGGGATTAAAGTTTTCTAGCTATTTCACTATAGTAATGATCCACTCATTAAGGTTTTTAAGGGAAATTACCATCACTTATCATTATGCTAGTCACTAAACAGCACTAAATAAAAAGGAATGTCAGTCATATCATTTTCTTCCCCAGTTAGCACAGTGAATTATAGAACATTTATTTCATGTAGCATACAGTGTGTTTTCTTCCTATTTTTGCTATGCATTGTACACATAATTGGATTTCATTACAAAATTAGATAATGGCACAGTTTTTTCTTCCTACATATATGAATTAAATATAGATGTATGCAATTTTAGTATCCTTTTGTGTGCCACTTTCAACAAAACTCTATAACGATCATGAAAGTTAACATAAATGGGATAAAATTAAAGTTGGACTTCTGAGAATAGGAATGTGGGATGTGCCATTGCTGACTTATTTTGAACAACCCTTTCTCATGCTATATCAAGTAAACATATTCTTGTAAAGAACAAAAGATATACTTACCTTTACTGCTGCCCACACTGCTAAACTCTAACTGCTTGTCAAAAAAGTTTCCTGCAGTCTGCTGGGAAGTGGCAAGCATAGGAGTGCATTTTGATAAATCTATTGTTGCACATTAATGACAAATGCAATGACAACAGATGTGCAATGGTTCTCTAATTGTTGTTATAAGTTATACAACCTATTTAAGGCACTTATGTAGACAGCTTTTTTTTTTTAACTGTAAGGACTGGGACATAGAAGCGTGGCTAGAGAGAGTCCAGTAAGAGATTCAGCCAAAATTGATTTCTCAGAATGAAATAAGTATTCTAGGGGATTATAATGAATAACACTGAGCTCATATAGGAAAGGGCCCTTTCCACACCTGTGGAACTTTTTCAGACCATTCTTCTGCCAACCACGCCTATGGTGAAGTCACAGCAAAGTGTGCCAGAGGCACAGGTGCTTCTAATGTATAGCCTGATTTACTAGAAGATGTCAGCAGACATTGACAACCCTGTTAAAAGTATCACAACTGTGTTATGAGGTAATTAAACTCAGTAGTGGTGGGTGCTTTTCAGTGAGTTCCTGTTAGTCCAAATTGTGGTTTAAGGGCTTTCTGGCCCGCTTTTATTAAAAGTAAAGTAAACAAATGTAAAAATTCAAATAAAATTGCAAATACAGGGGATTTTCTCTAGGAAACACTAACCAAAAAATACCGAGCCACCTGGCCCACTTGTCTGAAACACTGCTGCTATTGGCACATGTCCCTCAGACCACTCTTCGTGGATCTCCTGGCTCATTCAGTCTTTTTGTTGAACCAACTCACTCTACAGGCCCACTACTGACTTCTAGATAGGAGTTGTTCTGACACCCTAGACTCTTACTTTTTCTGAGACTTACATAATCCCTCCAGTCCCCTGGATACTGGCCACAGCTCTCTCAGTCCTGCAAACTCATTTCTTTGTCCCAACTCTCCCAGTCCTGTGGGTAGGGAATCTTTCCAACAAGGAGTTCTTTATCCCGAGTGGATAACCTCTCCTGATTGGAGCATACACCCATCCCCATACAAGGGCACACACCTAGCTCCATACCAGGGATGGCTGGCTCCTGGCTTATAATGAGTGCATACACTTGTGCACTCACATGGCTGCAGGTATCCTGGACACAAGATTGAAGATTTGTCCCATTCAAACACACTCTGAAGCCTGATCTGGATTTCAAAACCCAGATAAATCTGTTTTCTCCTTTCACAATAAACACTCCAGAGCTTTGCAAATACATTGTTGGGATAGGCAGTAGTGAAAATCTTTAAATTGTCTCCTGGTGCAGTGGCAAATCCATTACAGTTTTTCTAGTTTGTTGTGAACTTGGATTCCTGTCAGCAACAGATGTGCATTTAGTACATTGTTATTATAGTTTCACTTTAATTTATCAAACCCATCTTTTTCATTTGTATAGACTGAGGAGGAAAATATGTATATTTAATACATATGCCTTCCCCTGTCACTTGTAACCAAATTCCATTTAGACATGTACAATTTCGTTCTTTTGCATTCGTTTTTCAGAAGAAATGTCATTTTCAGAGATGCAGATGCATCCAAATTTCCAACTTGACATAGAAACGCATGGCAATAAATCCAAAAAAAGTTATAATGAAAAAATAATTAATTAATTTGTTTCATTTGAATGACGTCATTTTGTTCGAACATTATCTGAATTAATTGTGAATAGCTGTGGTTGTTAAGTAGTGGGCAGCCATCATGTCTTTAACAACCATGAGTCACCTGCTGCCAGTGGAATTCTCTGCTGTCAGCAGAATGTTAAGAAAACAAGTGCCAGTTAAAGAAAAAAAAAAAAAACAGTGTGGGGGTCCTCCAATCCATACCAAGCTCATGGGATACATCACTCACTGATTGACAGGTATATATGAGGGTGGGGTCACCAGCTGACATCTCTGGGTGACCCCATCCCCGTGTTTACCTGTCATTCAGTATGTGTCTCTGGGTGGGACATGTTGTGTTCGGCGGGTGGCATTCTTTTTTTCGGTGCAAGTCGTCAAAATAAGAAAAAATAAAATTTGACCAGGAACAATTTTTTTTAAATCACCTCAACATGTGGGGAGTTTGATGAGGACAAGGGCCACTTCCCTACAACTCTGACCCAGTGGTTGTGGTGGTCTGTAGGATACTCATTTACAAATAAAACAAACTAGAAATAAAGACATCTAGATGTTTGTCAAGTCTTTTATTAAAGTGTTACTAAACCCACAACAATAAAATCAATGTGTATTGGTTAAAGCATGTGTGTTATACTCACTGTGAAACTTACGGGGTTAATCCTCTGCATTGTGTAAAGATGATGTTTGATCCTGTCTGTCCTGATCCTCCCCTTCTTCCACAGTCTCCATTTCATCTCCTGATAGAGCAGAGCCTTGGGGTCAAGTTGCATATGCTTAGTTCAGTGTGTATTGCTAGAGAGTAGTGATGGGTCGAACAATCCCCTGTTCGGTTTGTAGTCGAACATTCTAACCTAACAAATGTTTGACCATGAACTTTTAACTCAATGAAAGTCAATGGGACTCGATCTTGTAAATTCAAAAGTGCCCGTTTTGAAGGCTTATAGTATGTAAGTTATTGGCCATAAAAGGGATATGGGGAGACTCGGGTACTGCCTAAAGAGACATGAATCAGTGAAAAAACAATTTTCAAGAAGTACCGTTTTCAAAGGGGCAGTCATTTTTCATTGCTTAAAGTAAAAAAAAGGAAAACAATTCCTTTACATATCATGTCTGGGGGGTCCCCTTAAACTACCTGCAATGTTGAACATCTGTACAATGTATAGAACCAGAATGTATTAAAAAAAAAAACTGCCTGGAGCCCCCCCCCCCCCAATTTATGCCTGGAAGGAAAGTTAGGAGAGACCCCACAGTAAAAAAGTAAAAAATTTTTTAAAAAGTGACCTTTAGGCCTGGTAGGACTTTTAAGGGAACCCCACCCCCCACAAAAATAGGGAGGGGGGATTGCATGGGGTTCCCCCCAGAAGCCCTTTAAGCCTGGTAGCACATTTAAGGGGAGCACCATCCTCAAAAAATGGTGGAAAATGTGTGGAGTCCCATCAAATTCCTACCAGGCCCTTGATCTGAGCACAGGCCTGGCAGGCCAGGAAAGGGGGGATGAACAAGTGCCCCCCCTCCCTGCAGCTTACCAGGCCATGTGCCCTCGGCATTGGGATGATGTCCCCATGCCGATGGGGACAAGAGCCTCTTCCCCAAACAGACGCCTGCCGAACCATCTACACGCATTCTGACATTTGCCGGTCAGATATAAACAATTGGACGCCCAATTGTGCTGTGATTGGCCAAAGCATTGCACCTGACCTGTGGTCAGGTGCATTACTTTGGCCAATCACAATGCACTGTGAGAGTTCTAAACCCAGCAACACATCGTAGCCTCCTTCTCCCAAATCTCAGCAGCCTGAGCTGCTCCCACCGGGGACAACTTCAGCAGAACACCTCTCCAGCTCAGCAATAGCCAAGCCTGTCTAACCTGCACACAATTTCCGCTGACATTAAAAACACCTTGTCAGCAGTGATCATGGAGCTATGTCATGACATCCAGGCTATGACCTCTTGCCTACAAAATGTGGAACAGCAGGCCTCCCTCCATGAGGTAGCCATACAATAAATTTCCAGGGTGGCCGACACGCACATGCTGAAAATGAGAGAGCTGCAGAGACATTTGGAAGACCTTGACAATTGGCGCAAAATGCACAATTTGCACATTAGGGGCATGCCTCAATCTGTGGAGCAGGAGCACACATGAACTTTAAACAATAACAAGCAAAATCAGCGCTCAAAATAGACAGTGAGATCAGTAAATAAAAGTCCATATATAAAAATGCTGGATGCAGGGATCGGTGAAGATATTAGCATCTATGGCACACAGACTCCAGCAGCTCCTCACCAAAGATCAAGAAAATCTCTCATTGGTATCCAAAGAAGGAAAAGCAGAGAACCAGGTCAGTGTAAATAAAAACCGATCACAATGCTTTATTAAACTCACTCACATATAAGGAATCCTGAAGACTTCTCCAATGGCCAGGATGGTGTGCTCACTCCAAATAGTGGGACCGACAGTAACTGCAGGGCTGGATAGGGACCCACTCATGGATGGAGCTCTGCGGTGTCTCTCGTCTCTGTTCCCGCCAACTGACAGGAGAACTGACAGGTGCCATGGACAATCAGATGGGAGGGCCATGATGCATTTCCAAGGCCCTGCCTCCCTTTTCAAGCTGTCCCTCCCTGGAAAAGGTGTAATATTTAAGAGCTGTCAGCGGAGCGGAGAAAGCCATTGAGGAGAACGGGGGCAAACAATAGAGAGGCAAGGTCATGAACAAATTAATCTGGCCAAGTATGGGGCAGAAATCGATTTAAAAAAATGTAACTAACAAGAAAAACAGGAAGGGGAGTGGAGGAGAGGGAGGATAAGGGGAACGGGAAAAACAGAAAGAGGAGAAAAAAAACATGCAGCTAACAAATCAGGTTCACCTAAGAGAAATCTAGGAAGCATATTACATATCTGAAGAGCATCATATTAGCACATGAGATAATTCATATCTAAAGAAATATACAAGAAGACGCCAAACTGGGACAATGGAGTCCAAAGACAACATTAAAAAATAATAAGATGATAAGAATATTGATAAAATAAAATTAATGACAATAAACATGATAAAACAATAGCACTGAGGCTATAGATATTGGCTCTAAAAATATGTAGTAGTAACTAACGTGTAACAATGTGCAAATTATATAATTGTAACTCTCTGAATTTATCATGTTTGCACTGTTGCTTGTACATGGTATTGAGCTCATGGACTTACCATCAGGGTACCCCCCCCCCCCCATTGTGCTCTGTGCCCTTCGCTCATGATTATTTGTATTATGACGGTGTTCATTATATGTTTAAGACACCTTCCAAGCTAGGCCTGGGCCATTGTTCATATGTTGTTGATTGCATTCTCACAGATATGTCTGCATTAGAGAACATTGCTGCCATCCATAGATATCCTGTCTGGTGATCCAGCCCCACCTCCAGGTTTCTTAATCCCTTCTTTTTTTTTTTTTTTTCCTCCTTCCCTCCCTTTTTTTGACTCCCTTTCTCCTGCTCCCTGCACAGTTCCATTGACCCCTGGCGCACAGAGTACATCCTACTACACTCCTCATCCATCTCTTCCTATTATGCCTCCTCAACAAACGCACTTCTATTTGTAAATTAAAATACTATCCCTAAACACCAAGGGGTTTATTTACTAAAGCTGGAGAGTCCAAAATCAGACTCCCTTCTGCATAGAAACCAATCAGCTTCTAACCTCAGCTTGTTCAATGAAGCTTTGGCAATGAAACCTGGAAGCTGATTGGTTTCTATGCAGAAGTGAGTCTGATTTTGGACTCTCCAGCTTTAGTAAATAAACCCCCAAGGGTACATCCCAGAAAAGCAATCACAATTTTTACATACATTCTGTTGGTTGAAGGCACACATCATTTTACTCCATGACACGCATAACAAGACTGGTGACATTCTTAAACTTTCAGACAAATATTTTCCAATAAGCATCCACTGCAGATTCCATAACAAAGGGTGTTTCTATCCTGGTTTCCAAACAGACACCATTTCAGTTATTAGATAAACTGGAAGATTCCTGCAAATGATACTTGTTTGTTAAGTATACTTGTTTGTTAAGAAGTGGTGCTCTTCCACCACATCAGGGACCTCTTGTCTGCCTTCGCTTCAGAAATTCTCCTCTTGGGAGATGACTCAATCCCACTCAATCCTCTTCTTGATACCTCATCAGGGATATCGGCTTTACCAGTTTGAAATTACGGTGGCCAGCTTTTATATATATACATTTCTTTATTATGTTTTTGATAAAGCTTTGATACAGTTATGGTCTTTTACATATACTGTATGTGTGTATATATATATATATATATATATATATACAGTATATATATATATATATATGTTCCCGCTAGCTTTATTATTGCTTTTACCGATGCAGTGCCTCAATACTTAAGTAAATTGTATAATATAATTCACTCTATGTGGTTTATTATGTACAATTTGATAGTATATGTCATTATTTTATCGGGTACAATCTATATTATGTATGTTTTAATAATCCTCATATGTTCTCTGCCAGTTTGCTTATAGAGTTCTTTTATATGTATATCATGCTCCCGAGGTCACCATGACATATATTTGTTTTGTTTTATATATTGTTTTTTTTTTCTTTATTTTTGTATACATCTTGTTTAACATTTTGCTGTGATATTAATATTTATTATTAACAATGGTAAATTTATCATATCCAAGTATACTGGTGGTGGTTTATAAAATTGGCTTGTTCTATATTGAGGGCATGTCCCTTTAATTGTTAACTTGTGCCCCTTCACAGTAATGTCCCATTGTTCCCTTTATAACCCTAGTCCTTCCTGGTTGCTTAATGACTTTGACAAAGCACGATTCTGTGCAAAACATGTCCTCATAGCAACCAGGACTTGTGGTGTCCAGCCTCATGCATCCTGGCTCTTCTGTCTGACTAACAGCCGTCCTCTGCTGGCTTCTGTGCTCTATTGGCATCACTTCTAGTGCAAGCTGATGTAATGTCCAGTGCATGAGTCTCGGGGACACATAGAGGTTGCATCCTGTCACAGTGAGTATTACCACCATCTCACAGCTGGCGACCCACACACCATGTATAGTGGTCCACAGGATTTCTCCATCATCACCTCTTGTACCCGGGTCTGGCACATCCTGGATCTCCAGAAGTAAGCCAATTTTATTGCCAACAACATGACATATGGGCTATACCACTTACTTTGTCTGTGATCCGCATTAGATACAGAACTTCTGTTTATGTTTTTATTAACTTTTAAGTGGATAATAAAATACGTTTTATCTTGGACAACATTGTTATTATTAGTGCCATTCTGTTTGTTTCTACTGATCATGATTGCATCTGATTCTGGCTTTACACCAATAGCACTCCTTATCAGTCATTTACAAGCATTGTACTGTAGTCTCATGGCTCGTGTTCGTGCCAATGGCTACCTGTCAGATGCCTTCAGGCTCAGCAGTGGTACTAGACAGGACTGCCCACTCTCCCCCTTTGTTTTTGTGTTAACGTTAGCACCTTTCCTGAGGTTCAGAAGCACGCATAAATTATCGGCATTTGCAGCTGACTTCCTGCTTTACTTGACTGAACCCCACATTTCCTTACCTAATTTACTCTAGGATCTGGAACACTTCCATCGAATCTTTTGTGCTTAACATATTGCTACCCGTGAACTTGGTCTCCCTCTGCAAATCCAACTTCCCTTTCACATGGGCGAGAGAAGCAATCACCTACTTATCAGAATTGTACCCTCTGAACTTCCTGGTAGCTTCAAACAACATGTGCCAAGACCTGCAGGTTTGGGCAAACCTGCAGGTGTCCTAGTTTGGCAGAGCCACTCTTGTCAAAATGTTTATTCTCCCCCGCTTTCTCTACCTTATGGAAACAATCCCAATATTTTTCCCCTTCCTTCTTTGGAACTTTCAAGCGTATAATCTCTATTTTCATTTGGCAAGTCAAACCCCTGAGAGTCAAATAATCTCGTCTCACCTTACCCAAACACAAAGGTGGTATTTTTCCCCCTGATCTCCAATGCTACCAATGGACATGTTTACTTGCTAGTAATGTAAATTGGCATATTCACGATAAGGTAAAAGGATGGGTTCTCCTAGAACTGGCCCAGTTCCAGCAACCACTTAAATAACGTCCATGGCTCCTATGGTATCACCTCTCCATAGAGACTAAAATGTGCTCTTTCATAGGGCCTACACTCCATAAATCCCACTCTGCTTGCTCTACCACTTCAAACATTGGCCCTCTGACTCCCCTACACCTCAACCCAGCTTTCTTGCTGAGTATGTCTCCACCTTTCTGACATCCACCTGGCCGTATGAAGAAATTTGAGAGCCTCAGTTCTACTGGCAGGGAACATTTCCCACTTGCAGCCCATACTGCCTCCCTCACCCCGCACGTACTGTCATCCTGGACCTGTGTCCAAATATCACACTTTTTGACATCCCATGGCCCACCAACAACCTGGATAACTCCTCTAACTCCACTCGAGACTCTCTGCAACAGGAAGCAACTACAGAGACTAATTTTGACTTGTTACTCCTCACTATTTGGTGACCTTTCGACTCACTTGAACAGTTCTAGCTCAGCCTGGGAACGGGATCTCAGATTTTTCCTATCTACACAGGAATGGGAATCAGTGTGCACTCACATACACAAAGGTTCTCTAAATGTGGCCTCACAGGAATGCAGCTATAAGATCTATATGCACTGGTACAGGAGTCCATCTCTCCTTCATAATATTTATTTATTATTTATTTATTTCAGGTACTTATATAGCGCTGTCAATTTCCACAGCGCTTTACATAGATATTGAACATTCAGTCCCTAACCCTCAAGGGGTGTACAATCTAAGGTCCCTAACTTACATTCATACATACACATATTAGGGCCAAATTAGACAGGATCCAATTAGCCTACCAGCATGTCTTTGGAGTGTGGGAGGAAACCGGAGCACCCGGAGGAAACCCACGCAAGCACAGGGAGAACATGCAAACTCCATGCAGGAGGCGCCATGGTCGGGAATCGAACCCATGACCCATTTACTGCAAGGCAGACGTGCTAACCACTAAGCCACTGTGCCGCCCATAATATTACCTCACTGTCTCTAATGTCTGCTGGAGATGCGAGCTGGAGGAGGGAACATTGATCCATATCTGGTGGTCATGCTCCAAGTTATTGCCCTTTTGGGAAAAAGTACACAACATTACTTCCACAGTTACGACAGAGACATTGGTGTTCTCTCCAGCACAGTATTCTTCTTCCCTGTTCCCCTCCCCCCCTTTTTTCTCTTTTCCTCCTTCCATACTCTACCCTGTCATCATCATTCACCTATTTTAACACCACTTGCCACACCTTTGAGTGTTTCTGACAGAGTGCGCCTACCTTTCTAGACTGATTGGACATTGTGATGGGTTCATTTATGTTTGGCACTGTCTTGCTGAATGTAAGAATTAATCCTTGAATTTGTAGAACATATTGGTCATCCATTTTGTATGTATAATGTATATATAACATGTAATCTTTTGTCTGGTCACGTGTATACTGACTCTGTAAGTCTGTTGATTTGTTTTGGTCCTTCCTCTTGTAATAATAAAACTTTTTTGGAAAAAAAAACCCAGTGGTGATTAAATATCTCCAAAAGAAAGCTATATTGATAAAAATGTCATATGGCTACAGTGTTGCATGAATGAGTAATTGTCATTCAAAGTGTGAGAGTGCCAAAAGCTGAAAATTGGCCTGGGTAGGAAGGGAGTAAAAGTGCCCAGTATTGAGGTGGTTAATTAGACTCTCCAGTACCTTCCCATCTATAGGAGTTAAGAAGTCTATAGATACTTGGTAAATACTTTGACCCCTTTTTAAATATAGGTACCACAATGGCCTTACGCCAATCCATTGGTACTATTCCAGTCATTAAAGAGTCCCCAAAAATTAAAAACAATGGCTTTGAAATGACATAGCTCAATTATTTTAGGACACCTGGGTGTATGTCATTTAGTCCAGGTACTTTTTTCACCTTTATTCTGTCTAAATATTTCTGAACCATATCAATTTTTTTAATTATTCGTTTTTATTGGCATATAATGTTATACAAACATGGATTGGTAAACATTGTATGACAATATATAAGAATTTTAACATTGTATATTGTAGTGTTATACAAACAAGGGTTGGTATGCATTGCATGGCAGTATATAAGAATTTTATTATTGTATATTAGAATGCTAAACAAACCAGGGTTGGTACACATTGCATGACAGTATATAAGAATGTTGACATTGTGTATTATATGTTGTAAGAAAATGTAAGAATAGGTACACATTTGAACATGGCATATATGATGGCTAAGTGGTAGATATATCTGATATACATATCTTCAGGGTAAATACTGTAAGAGTAATTATAACATATATAGAAAACCTGTAGCTTGCGATCATATGGCCATGTGTCTCTTAGGACCTATTGCCTCTTTCTGTCCAGATAGACTATTTCTTATCAAAGATTGTGCATGTAAGGGAGTTGTTCTGACTCAACTAGAGGACCATGAACTTTATCTCCAGCGATGTATATAGCTATACGACATGGTGTTGAATCTATCTCTTGCATCGGGTCAGAAAGTTTAACTCAATGAATAAACTCACATGTTGAGGAAGTCAGACGAGGAAAACCATTTGAATGTTCCGTTTAATGGAGGATAATCATAGGTAGAAAAATGTTAATGTTGTAAGCCTCTTGGAAAGCTGCATTCAAGAAGACAGGATACAGTGGAATGATTACCAGAGAGAGGCAGGGTGGAGGGGATATACACAAATACGGTGAGAGAAAAAGCTCAGCTTAGACAGAAGACAGCTTAAAGACACAGAGCAATAATAAACAAATGATGGTCACAGAGAAATAATTAATCAAATAGTGTAACACAACACTCTCCGTCTGAAATCTTTAGATATCATAACTTCAAAATATATACATTCAATAAGTCCAATTCTAATGAATATCTTGGAACCTGTAACAAGAAGCATGCAACAAGCAAACATAAACATAAGTTCAACTGGATGGCAGAACACATAGTAATCCAACATGGGACATCTTCAGAGAATACCAAAGTTCCAAGTAAAAAACCTGTGGTTAGCAGCAATGTACTCTCCACCGTGCCAATAGCATGGCAGAATGGTTTCATAATATAGTCACCTGGCAAAAGGCGTACTAACTCTGTAATTGGTCAAGCAAATGTTTGTGTTGATCCTCCCTTGGTTACCTTGACCTCTACCTTCCGGACCTTGTCATCATCACTGGGCATAACTTAATAAGATCCATAGTGGGAGTGTTCTAAAATACAAGAGTATTGGGGAAAAATAGTAAGCTTGATTCAGAAAATTACAGAGGTTGATATTCTAGTAGACCCAGAGATTTGCCTTTTTCATAGTACTAAGCTTTCAGTAAAAAAAATTAAAAGAATCTGGTTTATTGTACTATTTTAATGCAACAAAGGGACTGATACCCAAATATTGGAGGAGACAGGAGGTGCCGAAAATAAAAGACTGGGTGGATAGGGTGGATCAAATATGTAAATCGGAGGAACTTCATTTGAATGAAGATAAGATGGAGAGTCACCATACAAGATGGAACATATGGGAGGAATTCAAAAAGTCAAGACTAGCCTTAGAGGTTATGGGGGATTAACATAGAATAATATGGAAACATATTTTGTTCTTCTTTTATAGGGATTACGATCTCCAAAAATAAACAGGAAAATGCAGAGCAGAAGGGGTTAGGGATTGAATGGGGGGAGGGGAAGGGTGGTATATAGGTTGGGGGAGGGGGGGAAAGTGATGAAACGATAAATGTTTTGATAGTATGCTAAGGTTTTAATGAGTGTGTTTGTATAACTTGTTTATCTGAAAAATTTATAAATATTTAAATAAATAAAAAAATAACATCCATAGGCCATTCATTACGACAAACTTCCTTGTCCTTTAGGAATATGAGACCTTCAACATAGGTGAAGGGCAGGGGTGGACTGACAACTCATGGGGCCCCCGGGCAATAGGGGATCATGGGGCCCCTGTGTCCTTGCCCAAACTCAAAAAAGCCTATGAAAAAGGTACCAGGGGCATCTCATGGGGCCCCCTACTGACCCCGGGCCCTCGGGCAATGCCAGAGTTTCCAAGTGGTCGGTCCGTTCCTGGTGAAGGGTGGATCTGTACTTAGACAATCAGCTGGGAGACTCGCCATTTGTTTGCACCAAAGATGGGATAAAATCTGTGAGGCGTCTCGCTAGAGTTTTGGTGTATACTTTAATGTCTGTATTTAAGAGTGAAATTGGCCTGAAATTGGCTGGTGTAGAGGGATTTTTCCCAGGTTCGGGAAGTGTCACTACATATGACTTCAGCATTTACTGGGGAAATGAGGAGGTAGTAGCTGCTTTGGTGAAGACGTCTTTCAAGTAAGGAGATAGGGTTGTATTAAATATTAAATAAAGTATTCATTGGAAAAGCCTTCAGGTCCTTGTGATTTTCCATTAGGCAAAGATGCTATAACCTTTTCCACTTCTGAGATAGTAAAGGGAGCATTACTGGTCCTGTATTTCAGAGAGAGCTGGGAGGTGTGCATTTTAAAGAAATTTTGTATGTTCTCAACTGTGGGTTGGGGTGTTTGAGGGTTTTCTTTTAGATTGTACAGTGTGCTGTAATAATAAGCAAATTGATGGACAATTTTTTGAGTGTCGATAATTTTGTGTTGGAGGATGGGATGGATTAAATGGGTAATTCTAGATTTGGTTTGTATTGCCTTTAGTTTATTGGCTAGGTATTTACCTGCCTTGTTTACATGTGCATATGATTTAAGCTTCAAACTGCGAAGGTGTTTGTTGTACTGTTGTGATAGTGATTCCCGTAATTCCTGTTTGAGTTTGGTTAGGGATTTTGAAATGGTGAATTTGGATTTGGTTTTGCTCTGGGATCCTAATTTATGAATCTCTGAAATAAGGGAATTGAGTTTAAGGTTGTAGCATTTGCCCTTGCTCCTTGTTGGATCAAGATGCTTCTTATGTACGCCTTATGGGCATCCATAGAGTGCATGGATCATCCACTGAGGCAGCATTGTTATTAAAAAAGTCTTAGAGATGCTGGGAAATAGTGGTAGATGTTTTAGATGCTTGTAATAAGCTGATATTGCAACACCAGATGGAAGCAGAGGGGGAGACATTGTGTTCTTCTATTATCATAGAAATTACACCATGGTCAAACCATGTAATTTCATGAATCCTAGAAGAAGACACTTTCTGTAATAAGCACGTATCTGTAACAAACAAGTCAATGCGGGAGTAAGTATGCTGTCAGGAGGAGAAATAGGCATAATTCTTCTTGTTTGCATGCTGGCACCTCCAGACATCATATACCTTCTCTGAATGGAATAATTGATTGAGAATTGGTATGTCTTTTTTTTTTTTTGGAGGTGGAGTCCAAATGGGGGTCCACGGTTAAGTTGAAGTCTCTGCATATGAGAAGGTGGCCATATTTGGTGGATGCTTCTGTAGGAAGTGGAGTTCGTGTGAATTGGGTGCTTAACCACTTCCAGACCGGACACTTTTACCCCCTTCCTGTCCAGGGCAATTTTCAGCTTTCAGCGCTATCACACGTTGAATGACAATTGCGCGGTCATGCAACACTGTACCCAAATGAATTTTTTACCATTTTTTTGAGACAGATAAAGCTTTATTTTGGTGGTATTTATTTACCGCTGGGATTTTAATTTTTTTTGCTATGTAAATAAAAAAGTCCAAAAATTTTGAAAAAAAGTGTTTTTCTTATAAAATTTTGCAAATAAATAATCTTTCATAAATAATAAATAAATAATTTTTATAAAAAATAAATAAATAATCATAAATCTTGGCCAAAATGTATTCCGTTATATTTTTAGAAAAAAAATAAGCCAAATTAGTCTATAACCAAAAATTATAATTTTTAAACATTTATATTTTATTTTTTTATATTATTATTTATGGTTTTTTTGTTTTTTTGTTTACATACTGTCACCCTAGCAGCACAGTGTCACCATGGTAACACTGTACTACTTGTGGGGGGTGATGAAGATTTATTTTATTTTTTTTTACAGTGATTGCTTTTACACCCATATAGGATGTAAAAGCAATCATTTCTCTTTCTCTCTGTCTGCATTCTTGCAGCCATTGAGAAATACTGAGTGAGCTGTGATTGGTCACACCTTGTCCCATGGTACAAGGCTGTTGTGACTAGCCTTGTACCATGTGACCTCTGTGATCATTCACAGATTTCACACGTAGTAAGCAATGATGTCACAAGTGACATCTTGCTTACTACTTTGCATGTGATCACTGATTCGCCAATCAGTGATCACATGATCGGGACCTCGTACAGAGGTCCCGTCTGACGATCGGTGTTTCACTGTGTCCGGAGGACACAGCGGGCACCGGATCGCGGTGCTGCGCGCTCCCAGGGAGCGCGCACAGCTAGAAAAGGCGGGTGTTGTTTATGAACGGCAACCCGCCCCTGGAGTGCCACCATCCTGCCGTTTATAAACAGCAGGCGGATGGCAAGTGGTTAAGTGGACACCAAAGTGTAAGGCTTTGCATTAATGTCACAGGTGACAATGGCATAGCGTACCTCATTATCCAAGAGGGAATTTTTTAGTTGAAATGCAAGGGTATTGTGGATAGCCAGGACAATTTTTTTTTTCTTGGGCTCATTCCATGAATACATGCGGTTAGTCTCTATGAGAACACTTGGTAACTTTAGAGGCTTGGAAGTGTGTTTCCTGTACACTTATGTCAGTTTTGATCTTGTTGGCTTCTTTCCACATGGAGAAATGCTTAGTGGGATGATTTAGGCCCTTATATTAATTGATATGCATTTGAGCACCATGAGTAATGGATGTAAAGGAATCAAGTGTAAGTAAGATTGAATTACTCACTGTAGTTGGATTCAGCATATAGAAAAGTGGTCTGTCGACTCCTGGTGAGGGTCCTTTTGGCAGAGAACGCCTGTCATTAGGAGCAGAATGATGAGGCATGTAAGCCATGTTAAGTACTTGGAGAGTCCTCTGGAGAGCTGGTCTTCAAAGGTTTCAAACATTATATCTTTCTCCCTGCTTTGTGCATCAAACAAGAATAAAGGGAGATAAGGTAAAACAATGGTTAGGAAAAATAACAAAGGTAGAACCATAAAAAAGGATCCCTTGGTGGATCTGAGTGCAGAGATTTCTGCTGGTACAAACGGATGTAATAAAGTGTGCATCACTTTCTGGTATCTGGGGTATTTTTGAGATAATGATGATGTTGTTTGGACAGTTAGGAGCCTCCATTTATCTGCTTTTTGGAGGAGCACTTGTGTGACACCACTTGCCATTCGAGCTGTAATGCTGAGGGTGGCTCTATTGGTGGAAGAATGGGAGATGTGGAGACGTGTCAGGGACAATACCCCAAGGTGGCTAGGCCCTCTTCAATCATGGCCACGGGGTAGTGACTCCATTGTGGGTAATGGAGAGTGTGGCAGTATGTTTCCACTTGTGCAAAATTTAGTGATTCCTTGGGGCTTTGGTGATAGTTGCCAGATTCCAGCGGTGTTGAAGTTTGTGTTTAGACAGATCTTGGAGCAATTTAAGTGTTGCTTAATGGTCTGGGAGCTGGTCAGCTCTCCAGAAGGCTGCCAGTAATTTCTCTTTGATATGTTAAAAATACACCCTGAGAAGGACATCTCTGGGTACTTCAGTAGCTAGGAAGAAGGGTTTTGGTACACGGTGAACCCTACTGTGAGTCCCTGAGCTGTCAATGAGGGTGCTATATATGAAAACAGGGTTTGAACATACTGCTGCAGCTGAGGGGCAGACACAGCCTCTAGGATGCCTCTTATTTTTATGTTGTTTCTTCTAAACCTGTCTTCAAGGTCTGCTACTTTATTTTTGATCCAGGGGATTTCCTCATTTTGGGCATTATGGGCATCTACTAGAGTGTTGTAAGATGTGGAGTAGTCATCCATAGTTCTTTTAACCCTTTCTTCTATGGTCTGTACATCTGCTTGACCCTGTTTCACTGACAACACCATATCAGAGTGTAGAGATGCCCTGAGTGATATTAGCATTTCTTTAAGCATGGTGTCATAAACGGGCAGCCCTAAGGTAGGGAAGATATCTATGGGATCTGGTGTGATTGTTGTGTTGCCATCTTTGGCTGACTGTGGCCCACACACCTCCATGCCATGGTCTTCATGGAACTCGCTGAGAGAGTCTCGGTGTGATTTAGATTTGACCGGGCTCCTTGTAGATGGTCTGGAGGCACTGGAAGAGGTCCTGCTGTGTTGTGATGTGGGCATGTTCCCTTCTGTGGCCTTGCCTTCTTGGCTAGCAGAGCTGAAACCACTGCCATTTTGTTGCAATTCTCTGGGGATCAAGGGGAAGAATCCTGACATTTTATGGGGTTTCAGCAGCTCCTTCCTGAGCCGCATCATGGCCCAGGTGTCCCAGGCCTCACGGGGTTGAGTGGGGCCATCTGTGTGTGGTGGTGGTTCCGGTGTGTTCGGATTTCCCCCGTGACTGACCGGAGCTCCTGTCTAAAGTGGCCATCTTGGAGTTCAGTCACCATGCCCCAACTGTATCAATTTTGAGCCAATGTGGATCATTTGGAGCTGTGTCAACATCATCCACATTATGGTTATGAGCTCCCCCATGTTCCTTTGCATACCCAGAGCTGAAGAAGGTATTCAATAAATTTGCCTTTTCTTTTTCTCCAGTCACCCACTCTAGATTATTTTGTAAATGGCCTACATGCTCAGACCTGACCTGTTTACTATTAATATATTTGAAGAATTTTGTCCTACTATCTTTTGCAATCTGTCATTCATTTTGAATTTTTGCGGTCCTGATTTCCTTTTTACATATTCTGTTTTATTCTTTGTAATAATTAAATGATAGTGTTACTTCATTTTTCTATTTGTCAAAAGCTTTTTTCTTATATTTATTTATAGCTTTTTAACTCTGGCCATTAGCCTTTTAGTATATTGCCCATGGGAAAATATTTTGCAGTGTATTCACTTTCTCATTTCTGTTCTGTGTTCATCGATATCAATATTCCCTTCCAGTCTAAGTCTTGGAGAGCAGCACTCATATTTTGAAAATTTGCTGTCTTAAAGTTAACTCTTTCTATCTTTGCAGTGCTTGGTGTTTACAGTTAACATTAAATTAAACCATGTTATGGTCACTGCTACCCAGATGTTCTTTTATATGAACATTAGTAATAACCTCTGCATAGTTTGAGATTACCAGGTCCCTCAGAGCATCGCATCATTTCTAGTCAGGGCCTCTAAAAACTGTACCATAAAACTGTCTTATATTAGGTTTGTAAATGTTTGCCTTTTAACTGTTCCTGTAGTGCCATTGCTCCAGTCAATTTCTGGGTAGTTAAAATCCCCCATTATTATCTATGTGCCAACCCTTGCAGCCCTTTCTATCTGTGCAAGGAGCTGAGTCTACACCTCCCCATTAGAAATATTAATAGCCCAGTCATGTGAAGAATAAAGCCAAGATTCAGGAATCCCAAAGCTTCTAACTCACCTGTTTTGCTTGGCAGATTATTGACATTGGTGAATCACAATGTCATCTCCCCCCCCCCCCCCCCCCCGCAACTGATCCTGATGGTACTGCTCACTGAATGACAGCTCTGCTATATAAGGGAAGAGGCTGTCTAATGATTGGCTACTCACTTCACCTGCTCTGCAGTTCCTAGCTCACTTTCACTAGGAAATATTCTCAGCTTAATCAGCTTCATCTCATTCATTGATCTCCAGAAAATATTCCAGTGCAAAGTGTAACTTTCCTTGTGAATTCAACAGTCTATTTGCTCTTAGTAAATCAACTCCCTTATGTCAACATCATTGCTCAATTTGTCATCCGTTTCTCTTTTACCACATCCTCTGTCTAAATTCTAAAACTGATTCACCAAAATGTGTTCCTTAGATCTATCTAAAATTCCTAGACATCTTTGACAACATTAATGCTGATGACCTTTCTCCCAACTGAAACTACAGTTGCCTTATTGTACATTCACTTGGGGCCAAGATCCTCTTGGATGGATTTTCCCTCTGTTTGAACCTTAATCAAAGGCCTTAAAGACATACTGTACATCAATATAAACTTTGATAAAATATTGATTGAACTTTCCATCTCTTTTGCAGGAGCAGAAATATTTTCTGTTGTAAGTAAGAATTATTCACTTTGTCCCTGTGTGGACTTTAGGCACCTCACTGGAGAATGGGAAAATTAAAAAAAAGAAAAGTCACCAGCTTCAAATACTGTAGCTGTTGAATCTTAAAGTGATATTAAAATGAAATAAAAACAAGTTACCTACTCCCTTTAATTCCCGAATTATATTAAAAGCTAGGAACAGCTAAACTCTTTGGTAAGCTGGCATTATGGGTATGTATACAACCTAGTCAAAATCAATAAAGTCCATGCATGGAAAACAACCTCCTGATCGGACAATTTATGCACCTGGTCACGTCCCTTGGGCTGTGTAATGCTCTAGAAACTGTGTCACCAATATCTTTGGAGACTTTCTTATCCTTTCCGTGATCCTATACTTAGATAATGTACTTACAGTATATGATATACTTCTCATTTTTAACATCCCTAAAGATACACTGTATCCGTGTAAAGTTGGTTCTCACCTGATTGTGCTTAGAAATGTGTGAATTTGATAAATAAAAATTATATTGAGCCAAAGCTAATGGCCACTATTCAGTGCTCCTACTCCTTGACCTCTCTACGGCCTTTGACACAGTCGACCACCCCCTCCTCCTCAAAAAACTACACTCCCTCGGCCTCAGAGATTCTGCTCTCTCCTGGCTCTCATCCTACCTGTCACAACGCTCTTTCAGCATTACCTATAATGCTACCACCTCCCCCTCACGCCCCCTCTCTGTTGGGGTCCCTCAAGGCTCCGTCCTCCGGCCCCTTCTCTTCTCCATCTACACCTCCTCCCTTGGCCAACTCATACACTCTCATGGCTTCAACTACCACCTATATGCCGACGACACACAAATCTATCTCTCAACCCCCCACCTCACCCCCTCAGTCTCTGCCCGAATCACACACCTACTGAGCGACATATCTGACTGGATGTCGCTCTACTTCCTTAAACTGAACCTCTCCAAGACCGAGTTTCTTGTCTTCCCCCCAGCCCGGACACCACTCCCCATTAACTTCTCCATCATGTCCAACAACACCACCATCAAGCCCACCCCGCAGGCCAGAGTACTTGGTGTCATTCTGGACTCCAACCTATCCTTCCAGCCCCAAGTCCAATCTTTAACAAGCTCGTGCAGACTCTACCTCTGCAACATCGCCAAAATACGCACGTTCCTAACCCCAGAAAACACTAAACAGCTCATCCACTCCCTCATCATATCACGACTCGATTACTGCAACTCCCTCCTTACTGGCCTGCCTCGCCGCTGGCTATCCCCACTTCAGTCAATCCTGAATACGGCAGCCAGACTCATTCACCTTTCCAACCTCTCCATCTCCGCCACCCCCCTCTGCCAATCCCTCCACTGGCTTCCGATTGCGCAACGGATCAAATTCAAAATCCTAACACTGACGTACAAAGCCGTTCACCATACTGCCCCAAACTACATCACCGACCTAATATCCAAGTACCACCCAGCACGCACACTCCGCTCCTCACAAGACCTCCTTCTCTCTAGTTCCCTGGTCTCCTCCTCCCATGCCCGCCTCCAGGACTTCTCCAGGGTGTCACCCATAGTCTGGAACTCCCTGCCCCAACCCATCAGATTATCACCTACTCTCTTCTCCTTTAGGCGCACCCTGAAAAACCATCTCTTCAGGGAAGCCTACCCCACCCCCACTCCATTCCCCACAGCTATCTCCTCCTGTGCCACCATCCCCTCCCTCCTTGATGGTAGGCTCGAAAGAGCAGGGCCCTCAATCCCCTCGTGTTTTGCATTGTATTGTTATTGTTTTGTCACATGTTCTGTCCCCCTTTGTAATGTACAGCGCTGAGCGCTGAGCGAACAATCGGCACTTTATAAATACTGTATAATAATAATAATAATATATTTCTCTGCCTGATGATAAAATCTATGGACCCTGCAATAGGTTACAGCTATCCTGAACAGGCATACCAGTCCTACCAACAAGAAAGGAAAGCAAGGTGGTAGCAATAGGAGCAGCCTGTTCAGCCATACTTAAGTTTGATTTGACCAACATATCCCTAGAATATTGGAATAAATGAGTTCATAGTGCAGCAGGACTGTGTTAAATACCAAAAATGTCCAACTTGGCCCTGAATTCATTGGAGGGTTACGTTTGCTGTGAGGTATTATAACTCCTGATAGGAGTACAAACCTCTTTAAAGGCTATTTTCACCTATCTTTGGAGCTTCTTTTATGAGGTGGTGTATGTGCTGATCTTTGAAAGAGGTTGTATAATCCCAAGCAGCAGCAAAATTATATTTAGACTCTTTTCACATTGGGCCTTCAGGACGTATGGGGTAATCCATAGATATCAATAGAAGAATGGTTTATTGACACCAGAGTGGTCTCTGACATAGTTTTTTGTGACTGGTTTATTTCAGGTGTTTAGAATTCCTCCTCATGAAGGACCCTCAGAGGATGAGTAATATTTGAACTTACTCTGACCCTTAGAGTACTTACAGTTTTCCCGAATTACTTTTTTAAAGTGGAAAAAAAGACCAAGATATTGGATATGCAGACATAAACTCATTATTAGTATGTTGAAGTAAGGGCCATAACATGTACACTTAGATAACTGTTATGATACAAGAGGTGAAGAGTAAAAATCACATAGAAGAAAACCCAATTCATCCTCAGAGTTGAGAAATATTACCAATTTCGAGAGCAAATCAACTACTTGGGTACATGTCATAGAGGCAAAATTAATAACTCCAAGCCCTTCTAAAGTAGCTAGACATGTGCATGCTGTAAATTTGCATTTTGTTTCAGATGCTTTCGTTCATTGAAGAATTTTGTTTAATCATATTTGTTATGTTGAACCAATTTGTTTTTGAAATTTGTTTCATTATATTCAGCATTCATTTCATATATTTGTTGGTTCTGGTGAATTATAAAAATCTTGCAGTTTTTCTCGGAAGACTGCTATATATTTCAGGTGGATTTGATATTCATATATTGAAACGATTCAGAAGGATTCCATATTTTTGGATGCAACAGAATAAATAATGCACAATTCGTCAGCCCCAATTTTTTTAAACCTAAGAATTTCATTAGACTGTGGAACTAAACTGACTAACTCTAACAATTACAAATTCAATTTAAATCACAAATTTATTTGAATAACAACTATTGAACACATTCAAAATTTAATTCATTTTCCCATGGGCCCCAACGAATATTGAATCATGTGACATGATCTGAATAAAAAAAATGAAACAAAAGCATTTGCTAATTCATATACATCTGAAACTCTGAAAATGAAATTTTCAGACGAAAATAGTTTTGTTACGAAATACATATATCTAGTACCAGCAATGACCATATGGTTCCCTCTAGCGACAGTGTTGGAGCTTGATTCATTCCTGGACCTCACAACTTCATATTTTGCAGTTTGGTTAAGCTACAAGTATTAGTCATTATATAGTCAATAAGAGATATGTTGGCAGAGTATCTACTGTAGCAAGCAGTCACAGCCTGATGTTTTCATGGTCAATAAGCCTGATGTTTTCATGGACAATAAGCCTGTGTTATATTTGGAATCTGCTCTTAGCTAGAAGAAGGGGATAAGCTGGAGGAACGAATGCATATACAGTATAACCAGTAAGACTCTGCTAAGGACTGAAAATGTAAAAAATGTCTCATTACAGGAATATAAGAGTATAAGAGTAGATGGTCTTAGTTTGTGCCTATTGTGGTGTATTTATAACAACATAGTTCATAACATTATTGGACATACTCCATTCTTCCTCTAGTTCAGAAGATATGGCAGCTTGCTGATGGACATACTTTTAGATATCTTAGATGTCTGCCTAAACTGTACTTTACCAGAATGGGGTGGTACACCTGAAGGAGATATAAGATAAAGATAATGTTCGGGACTTCGCCCAAGCATGTGGTGATACAAAATCTCAGAAACACTACTTTTGCTCTTTTAACCAGATAACTGGGCACTTGGTCACAAGCCTTAACCTAACATGGTGATAAACTTAAATTGATATTGAACCCTCAATGATTTTGAACCCTCAATTTTTAAGCAGTTTCAACAGCTGATTTAACTCCTTCCTGCCCGGCCTATTGTACGATGAGGGTCGAGCAGGATCCCTATTATCCTGGGAGGACATCATATGAAGTTCTCCCAGGATCGGTCCTTGTGCACCCCACGGGCTGTTCTCCAGCAGGACTTGTCACTGGCTGTGCCCACCGAACACAGCAGATGACAAATCACTACACTGGCCCTCTTGCCAGTGTCGTGTAATCGCTGTGACCAATCACAGCAGATCACATGACAGTTATAAACAATTAATGGCTTCCTTTCATGCCGTTCATTACTTACAACTGTGTTGCTAGCTGTGATTGGTCACAGTGGTCACATGTACAGACTGGGCCAATCACAGCCCATCTGTAGCATGTGATCAACTGTGGCCAATCACAGGTGATCACAGCAAAAACTTCTGAATGAATCAGTTTCATTCAGAAGAAATGCTTGCTTTTACCTATTAAATTTGTTGGTATAAGCCGGGTGTCGGCAACCCGCGGCTCCAGAGCCGCACGCGGCTCTTTTTCACCTTTCCTGCGGCTCCGGAGCACACTGCCCACCAGGTGACAGGCAATAGGGTCGGCAAGCCGCGGCTCTTTTAATGCAGCTCTTCTGTGTGCCGGGCGCCCGCTGGCAAACATTGGCTGTCAGGATGTAGGCGGGGCAGCCCGGATGTAGGCGGGGCAGCGTGACGAACTCCTCTCCTCTCACAGTCCGCCCTGAAGACCAGAACGGCGCGGGAACCCAGCGAGAGGAACGCGCGGAGCAAAGGTAAGTGAATTCACACAATATGGGGAATGAATTACTATAGGGGGGATGAATTACTATAGGGGGGATGAATTACTATAGGGGGGATGAATTACTATAGGGGGGATGAATTACTATGGGGGATGAATTACTATGGGGGATGAATTACTATAGGGGGGGATGAATTACTATATGGGGGATGAATTACTATATGGGGGATGAATTACTATAGGGGGGATGAATTACTATATGGGGGGATGAATTACTATATGGGGGATGAATTACTATGGGGGATGAATTACTATATGGGGGATGAATTACTATATGGGGGATGTATTTTCAGTTTTAAAAATGTTTCTCTCAAAATAAATTTCAATCGTGGTTTTGGCGAGATTTGGCTCATTCGAAAAAAAAGGTTGCCCACCACTGACCTAAGGCTATGATTGTGATTATGACGATACACTGTGGCCCTGATTAACCCTTTGCTTACTGGGCCCTTAAACCCCCTTCATGACCAGAGCGTTTTTTGCAATATATGCAGTGTCGGATTTGTTTTAAATGTTGCAATGGTTTTGCGGCTCCCAGTCTTTTTTTCCCTCTCGGAAACGGGTCCAAGTGGCTCTTTATGTCTTAAAGGTTGCAGACCCCTGGTATAAGCAATCACAATCATAAAAAAAAAAATCCTGATCACTTGCCCAGAGAAGTACAATGTTACTAAGATAACATTGTATTGCTCTGGTCACAGGAGTAGAAAATAATACAAAATTTAAAAAATGTAATTAAAAATAAAATAAAAATTTTCTTTTTTTTTCATACTGTCACCAGTCAGTGTCCCTGATCATTGCCGCACCAGTTATATGATGATGCTGTACCTCATTGGTGACAGTATGTTAAAAAAAAAATTGTAGTAACTTCTGGTTCCAGCACCGCATGCACTAGGGAACGAAGGATCCCATGGCTCTGGACATACAGGTTAATAATACAGCCTCCTGCACCCGAGGCACTATTTGCCTGGCATGAGAGTGCCCCCCGAGTCTCCCCGATCCTCCTTGCATAGATCGGTACTTGTTGCCGACTCCATCCGGCCCCAGGGGAACAGCTCTCCCCCTCCTGCAGCCAAGATGGCCGCAGATCAAATCATCAGCAGCAGCAGCATGAATGCCAGCATGGACACAGATCCAGGAGCAGGTATGGCAGAAGCACAGCCACCCAACACATCATCACTGGGGCATGCTGACACTATTAGTCCCACAAACCAGTACGACAAAATTGCACAGGCTGTCGCTTCTCTATTACTACCTACTATTACCCAGGCAGTGGACAGAGCAGTAACACAGGGCATAGAGCAACTTAGAAGGGACCTGGGAGAAAATGGCAAACGTATATCTGAATCTGAACAACGCCTTTCTGACCTAGAGGATGAGTTTCAAGCTATGCAGGCGGGCGCTTTACACTCCAAACGCATGCAACAAAATATACTGGATAAGCTAGACGACCTAGAGAACTGTTCACGCAGGAACAACCTGCGTGTCGTGGGCCTCCCAGAATCCTACAACCTGGGATCATTGCCTGACATCTGTTCGAAGCGCATTCCCACTGCGTTGGGCATCTCGACACCTTGCCAGGTCGAAAAGGCACACCGCTTAGGCGCGCCCTCAAATGATAGACGCACGCCGCGTTCTATAATCGTCAAATATCTTAACTACGCTGACCATGTGGCTATTCTAAACTAATTTTGCAATTCACGTTCCCTACAACTAGACAGGCATAAGCTATTACTGTTTGCAAACTACTCTCAGGAAGTCTCCCGTAAAAGAAAACCATTTCAGCAAATATGCGCTGCACTGTATCAAAAAGGGGTCAAATTCACCCTCGTATACCCTGCTACACTCCGTTTCACAACGCCTACAGGGGAATCCAAATCATTCGCACACCCAGAGGAAGCACTTTTATACCTGCAAGCCAATTTATCTGACGTCATGGGCCCTCAAAATCCTCATCATACACCCCGAGACCCTGGCCCGAGAGACCAACGCAGTCCGCGAAAAGACCCACCAAAGAGGCAACGCGTTAACTTCACTTAGGCAAAACAAAGACCACCCTGACGGCTGACGCTCACCCTTCCTATTGGTATTTAATGCCTTACGTTATTGTATTCTATTGCATTTCACTGTTATTAACTGGCTGTTATACCCATAAAATTCTCAGGTTTTTTTAGGGCCTTTGGCCCTTAGTTAAAAATGTCATGTTCCAATACTGTTTGACTACTGTGCCGCTGTTGATACTAGGGTTGGCTGACCTCTCCCTCATTGGTGGTCCATGATGCTATCAGGGTTCCCTCTTTTCCTTGCCTTTGGCTATGCAACCCCTCGGTGCAGGATCCACACCCTATCATTTCCGGTTACGCTGGTCAAAGATTAAAGGTAACATGCGGAATAATGTGAAGTTCATACTGCCTTTAAAGTTTATTGTTAATTATGGTTATTCAATGGACCCCTGTTGGGTCATCCTGGCATCTGTATCTTTCTCCCCCTCCCCCTGCTCTCTATTCTCTCTCCTCCTCTTACCCGGAGACCCCCCAACACCCCAACCCCCCACAATACACCAAGAGAACCTGGATAAGGGTGTTGAGTTCCTCAAGCTATTATCACATAGGCTTGCTTCTCAATCCTCTCCAATCACACTCATACTCACATTATCATGACACGCATAGTTTCATGGAATGTTAAGGGCCTGAGATCACCTCATAAATGTATGGCCATCCTCCACCATCTCAAACGCCTGAAAGCAGACATTGCATTTCTTCAAGAAACACACTTAACTCAATCTGACTTTACATGCATGAAAAAACTATGGGTGGTCAGGTACTAGGATCACCCTCACTTAATCACAAAGCGGGAGTACTTATTCTCAAACATAAATGACTTTCACCTGCCATCGTCTCGCTAGCTACAGACAATGAGGGGCGTTATGTTGCTGTACACATAAAATTAGATTTCTCCTCCCTGGTCCTGGCCAACATATATGCCCCAAACTCTTCGACCAAGCAATTCCTCCAAGAACTGTCCTCTAAAATCTCAAACTATATGCACCTCCCACTTATCTTGGGAGGGGACTTCAACTCGTGTATGAACATACAGGAGGACAAATCAAACTCCAGAACTCCCTCACCTCCCATCCCATCACACACGCTACTGAACAATTTTATAGAGGCACTACAACTCATGGACTTCTGGTGTCTGGCCCATCCAGAAGAAAGGGACTTTGCTTTCTAATCCCCTGTCCACCACACCTTATCCAGAATTGACTACTTCTTCTCCAATCCCATCTTATTACAAAACATCACAGACTCCAATACACATGACATTGCGATCTCAGACCACTCCCCGATCTCTATAACCCTACAACACACACAACATAACCAACTCTCACGGATGTGGCGCTTCCCATCTTTCCTGGCAAATAATCAGGACTTACTTTGGGTGTTGAATAATACCTGGTCTGAGTTCTGCGAAACAAACGCAGCTCACCGAACAAATCCAAACCTCTTTTGGGAAACAGGCAAGGCGGTCCTCCGTGGTAGAATCATAGCTTTTACCTCCACCTACAAGAGAAACCTTCTCTTAAAATACACAGAGGCAAGCCACCTTCTAAGACAGACACAGAAAGACTTAGCGAATCTTAACTCTCACGAAAACAGGAAAGCTTGGTCAGATGCCAAACAATAATTTGATACCTGGGCAACAGCTCAAGAGGCTCTGTACCAATCCCATAGTGACCTGAATTTTCACAAATTCGGTAAAAAGCGGGGCAAGCTGTTAGCACAGTTATGCAAAAAAACTTTTATACCCACCCTCTTCGCATCCCTGAGGGACTCCCAGGGAATATTAAAAAGCAAATCTAAAGACAATATTTCCATTTTAGAAAATTTCTTCCGAAATCTATATGGTTCAGACCCTATAGACATCGCTCGGGCCGCCTCCTTTCTGGACCACATCTGACTACCGCATTTAGACTCAACCGCACTTCAATCCCTGAACACCCCAATATCTCAATCAGATATCTCCCTAGCCATCAAATCCCTCATGATCGGTAAAGCCCCTGGACCTGATGGCTATACAGACGAATTTTACAAACTCATGGTCGAAACTCTTTCCCCTACCTTACAATCAGTGTTCCAATCAATCCAGGGGGAGGGGACTACCTTTCCTCTGGATTTCAAGCTCACACTAAACGGATTGCCAAAAAAGATAAAGACCCTGGATCATATCGGCCAATATCCCTCTTGAACTTAGACGCAAAACTTCTATCAAAAATCGTCACCTCTCGCTTAGCCACTATACTACCCACTCTCATTCATCCTTCGCAAGCAGGTTTCGTGCAGGGTCGCTCGGCGACGTCAAATATTCGTAAGGTGATATCGGTCCTGAATCAGGCCACTATTGGCTCACCCCGAGATGCAGCAATCGTCTCACTAGACTCCGAAAAGGCTTTCAACAATGTCAATTTCAAATGGCTTTTCTTAACACTATGGAAATTTGGATTTGAGGGCCCTTTCATGCACCTGATCCGAGCCATGTATTCACCAATAGCCCATGTCCTAGCGGCAGGTCATATATCCAACCCCATTCGGCTTCACAAGGTCACCAGACAGGGGTGCCCTCTCTCTCCTTTACTGTTCAACCTGGCCCTGGAACCCTTAGCATGTTTCTTACTGTTCCACTCTGACCTTCATGGAATCACAATTGGTCAACAAGAACTGAGAATCGCTTTATTCGCGGATGACATTTTAATTTTTACTTCGCACCCGTCTTTCGATCTGCCATACATTCAAGATATTTTTTCAGCCTTCCGCCTCTGCTCAGGGCTACTTATAAATTCCTGAGGTGCTTCCACTATTCCATACCCGCCCTTCTGTATGGTACCAAAATTTGATATTTAACCACTTGCCGCTCAGCCACTGTACATATACGGCGGCAGGGCGGCACTCTCAGGCAAAACCACGTTTTAAAACATGTGTTTTGTAAACAAATAGGGGGCGCGTGCGAGGCGCGCCGCCGCCCTATTTGTCCCGCCGATCACCACCGCAGATGTGAGTCGCCGGGTCACAGCCGCTCCTTAGCAGCTGTTTCCCGCCGATCGGTAGCTGCAGTAGCTGTGCTGTCTGTCACTTCCCTGTCAGCTCGAGGATGAGCTGATCGAGAAAGAACAGTTTCTCTTTCTCGATCAGCCTTGTCCCGTCCAGTACACACCCCCGCCCCCTAGTAAAACACTTCCCTCACTCCTATTAACCCTTCCCTGCAAAATAAAGTTAACCCCTTCCTCCCCATTGCCATTAGTACAGTGTCAGTGTTTTTGTTTTTGCACTGACCACTGTATTAGTGTTTTTGGGGATGTCAGTGACCCCAAGTCAGTACCCCCCAATGTCAGAATGTCTGCCGCAGTCCCGCAGTCCCGCCATAAGTCGCTGGTCACTGCCATAAGTCCCTGATCGCCGCCATAATTCGCTGATCGCCGCCATTATTAGTATAAAAAAAAAACTAAAACTCCCAGTATCTTTCCTGCCATTTGTAAATGCTATAACTTTCACGTAAACCAATTAATTTACACGTATTGTTTTTTTTTTTTAGCAAAGACATGTCGCAGAATGCATTTTGGCAGAAATTTATGACTAAATTTGATTTTTGCATTTTTTTTTACTGGACAAAATATTGTTTTTTTTTCCTCAAAATTCTCAAACTTTTTTTTTATAGCGCCAAAATTAAAAACCGCATAGGCGATCAAATACCACCAATAGAAAGCTCAATTTGTGGGGAAAAAAAGGATGTAAATTTCATTTATGTACCGTATTGCATGACCGCACAATTGTCTGTTAAACTAGCGCAGCGCTGTATAGCAGAAAAATGGCGTAAATTGCAGTATTTATACCAAAGTTTGTAGACGCTATAACTTCCACACAAAGCAATCAATATACACTTATTGGGATATTTTTTACCAAAAACATGTAGCAGAATACATTTTGGCCTAAATTTATAACCAACTTTGACTTTACTATATATTTTTTATAGCTGAAAGTAAAAAATATTGTTTTTCTTCAAAATTTTTGGCCTTTTTTTGTTTATAGTGTGAAAAATAAAAAGCACACAGGTGATCAAATTACACCAAAAGAAAGCTCTATTTGTGTGAAAAAAAGGACGTAAATTTCGTTTGGGTGCAGCATTGCATGACCGCGCAATTATCAGTTGAATTAGTGCAGCGCCGAGTAGCAAAAAGAGGCCTGGTCATTAAGGGGGGTAAATCCTCTGGAGCTCAAGTGGTTAAAATAGCAACTAATCACATCACCTACCTAGGCATAAAGATAGGGAAATTAGCATCATCTCTATACACGCTTAACTATAGTTAAGCGTGTATAGAGATGATGCTAATTTCCCTATCTTAATAATTGCCCACGATTGGTAAAATTATTGGAGAATTGGAGATGTGGAAGGATCTAACGTTCTCACTCTTGGGCAGATCGCATCTTTTCAAGATGGTGAGCTTCCAGAAACTTCTCTATCTGCTCCAGACTATACCTCTTCTCCTTAGACACAGTGACATAACGAAGTTAAACTGGGCAATTTCAAAATTTCTCGGGAAGGGCAAACGTCCGCGTATAACACTTTCTAAATTATTTCTGCCATGAAGCAAAGAAGGCTCCGGCCTTCCAAATGCACAAGTCTACAACCTTTCATGTCTGCTTCGTATATGCCTAGACTGGCTCACCCAATCCTCCAAATACTCCAAATATCACATTGAGTCTGCTATAGCACATCCCTATGATCTCACAGCCTTTCTACACCTCATCTAAAACATAACACGCTCATTCGCAATACCCTTATTACATGGCGGGAAGTCAGATGTAAGTTAGGGGTCTCTCCGTGGCTCTCTCGTTTCCTTCCTATCCATCATAATCCACAATACTATGCAGCCTATGAAACCTGGTTTGCTCATGAAATAACTTTGGTACAACGCCTATATGACACCTCTACGGGTTCCCCAAAGCCTCTTAACAACCTTCTACAAACCTATGAATTACCATCACACCATTTCCTTTATATGTTACAAGTAAGGAACTTTGTCAACTCCGTTGCACCACTTAAATCCACTAGATTCCGTACAACATTAATTGATGTCTTGGCAAACTCTAGAAAATACAAAATATCAAACATATATAGACCTCTGAATCTTCTGTACGCGAAACCCTTCGAGGCATTTAACTCTGTGAAATCCTGGGTTAAAGACTTTGACAATGCCTTTACAGCTGACCAACTACTATCAGGCTTCAACTCCACATGTGCCTTCAACCACAACGCATTCTGGTGCGAACATCAACTTAAGATCCTTCACCGTGCCTACATGCCCTGTCTCTACTCAAGAACTGATCCGGCTCTGTCCACTTGCCCTCTTTGTGATAGCCACAAGCCTTCACTATGCCACAGAGTTTGGCTCTGCTCTGCTATATCCACCTTCTGGAAGCAAGTGATCAACTTCATAACATTTGTCACTACTTCCCAATTGACCATTGATCCGCTGCTTCTCCTCTTTGGCTAAATGGAACAGTCAGCTACAGGACCCTCTCCCTCTCAACTGTCAACTCTCGGAAACAATATACCTTGGATATCTACTTGTCTCTTGATAGCGAGAAGGACCATTCTCCGGAAATGGGTCTCCAACTGTCCTCTAACTTTAATGGACATAAAACAACATCTAAATTCCCTACTACGCCTTGACAGGCTTAACCTAATCACCTCTCTAACAACCTCCAAAGCGACTCATTACCTCCGAAAGTGGAAGTCCTACATTACAGGATCCCTCTCCGTACAGGAGCAGGCATTTTTCCTAAGGATCCCAGCCTCTTAAGCCGCTCTACGAAACCTCCCACATGTCCTGCTGCAATGGTGCTATTCTCATAATAATCAGCTGAATTTGGTTAATTATGATATGCTGTCGATGTGTAATTCTCTTTCTCTACTTGTCTCTTCTTCTCTCTTCATTCCATTTCTCTCTTTGTCTTCAACTTTGAACTGACCCCTCGATAGGCCCTCCAACACTGGGTCATTTGTGCACTAGCTACTAACATACACCACAGACCTATATCAGGCATCTGGAGCTATACACCCCCCCTACACCACTCCTGGCGGAACCCGAAGCCACTGACCTCCCCCTTCTTTGCTCCCAATCAAGCCACTTCTTTTTCTTGAATTCATCTCCAACTCATATACCTTTTACTCTAGCCTTCTTCCATTTCTCTCCAGCTTATCTGGGTCCCTGGGTAATACCCCCCTCTTCCTTTATACTCACTTCCCCTCCTCTTCTTTTTCTCTGGTTCGTCCTTCGCTCTTCCTAATTCTCAACTTGAATCTCAACTACCTCGCCCACTTTCCCTTTTCTCCCCTCACACCTTTAGTTCTCTTGTTCTCCCTCTCTCTTCAGTCCCATTCTTCTTCCATATTCTAGTACTTCTCCACTTATGCACTCTTTCTTCTATTATCCTCCTATCCAGCCCCCGTTTTCCTGCCCTCGTTTATTTTTTTTTAGTTACCCTCCTTTGTATGCTAGTGGTGGATATCAGCTGACATCTATGTACATCTCACGCATTCAGCCTCAGACTACTTCATTTATGTCACAACCTCACCTTCTTTCCTTAACTCATAGTCTCTAACCGATAACACTTTGTCTTCTTCCCCACACCCGCCATCTTCTCATCACCTTCATACTCAATCCCTCCTATTTTACCCGTTTATGTAAACATTTTAACCCGATGATATAGAAGTGTTTTTTTGTAATTACCTTCACTATAATATGTGATTGATGATTGCTGCATCATAACCCTTTAAGTTAGATATGATGTTACGTATATGTCATATGTGTACTCGCCACTCTGCAATGTTCTGTTTTGTGAAAACCCAATAAATATTCTTTAAAAAAAAAAAATTGTGAAACCATTTTCCATGGTCATTTGGGGGGGTATTTGCACCTGGCATTTCTGGGCCTCAGGAAATGAGATAGGCCATCAGTACATCAGGATTTGTTGATTTCTAGGTTTGGTTGACATATACGCATTTTGTGTTTGATGCTTTCTCCAGTGCTTTTTGCAGTTTGTTTTGTGTTTTTTCTACGTGAGTTTCTGACATATTTTTGGAGTGTTTTTGCAGCGTTTTGTTCAGTTTTTTTTTTTTTTTGCTGTTAAAGTGCAAAAAGCACAAAAATGCATTGGTGTGAACGAAGCCTTAGATATATACCATAGTTTATGGACTCTATAACTTTTCTACCAACTAAGTAGTAAACACTGATTTGGGTTATTTTCACCAAAGAAATGTAGCAAGATTAGTATAGAAAGATTATTCATTTGCAAAATTTTATAACAGAAACAAAAAAAAAAATTTTTTCAGAACATTTTCAGTCTTTTTTCATTTAGAGTGCAAAAAATAAAAAACCAGTGGTGATCAATCACCACCAAAAGAAATCTCTACTTGTGTGAACAAAATGATAAAAAATGCATGGGTACAGTGTTGCATGACCACACAATTGTCATTCAAAGTACAACAGCGCTGAAAGGTGAAAATTGGTCTGGGCAGGAAGGGGGTAAAAGTGCCCGGTAGGCAAGTGGTTTATCAGCTTCTTCATCTTTTAAACCTTTTGCTGGCAGGTCTGTACAGTGTACTGAACTATAGCACTGCTTCCAGCTGGCCAGGTCCTAACTCCGTACAGAACTGCATTCCTCCTTCTTCTATAAGCTCATTGTTACTTCAGTGACCATGAACTTATAGCAGAACTGTGCAGCAGACTTTGCTGAACAAAATGATAGCTTTGATCAGAGAATGACAATTTGCAGGTCAGAGATATTACCCCAAAAAGGTGCCCCCCCCCCACCACCGCTGTAAAGTGACATTTCTCACCACTGTCACCTAAAATACCCCTCCACCGCCACTCTTATTTCCCACTTTCCCACTGCACTAATGCAGGTAAACATGCTTTCATTT
Organism: Staurois parvus; assembly: GCF_062004578.1. Taxonomy (NCBI): domain Eukaryota; kingdom Metazoa; phylum Chordata; class Amphibia; order Anura; family Ranidae; genus Staurois; species Staurois parvus. Next base: position 3,588,692 of record NW_028318646.1, on the reverse strand, counting down.
TTTTTTTTTTGCCAAATGATAAGATCATTGGCCCATATAGGCTAGTATAAGGGTTATAGTTTGAAAAATATACAATGAATGAGATGACGTTCTGCAAAAAAAAGAAATGCTGTATTTATCCACATTCCCCGCTGACAGCAGAATGTAAACAAGCAAGTGACGACGTTAAAAAAAAATAAAATAAATGTGGAATCCCCCCTCAATCCTTACCAAGCCCTTTGGGTCTGGTATGTATTTTGAGAGGAGCCCCACGCCAAAATTTAATTAACACATCGTGGAGGATTCTGGCCTGCAACTTGAGCATGTGGGTGGGGGAAGCTGGGTTTTTTTTTTTTTTTGGATACGAATCATAGAATCATCTATGGCCAGATTTACTGTAATCAATCTCCAAACAAACTAGCTATCCTCTGTTATACATTTAACAGTGACATTATCTCAAAATCAAGGGGGAACACAAATTTAGGAGTTTCAAGAATTTGTCTCCTCAATTTTTATCTATAGTATAGTTTTTCTTTTTTTCTAGTTTGAAGTATTTGTTTATGTACTTCCCTATAATATTTGGTCAACTGCACACTTTATTAATGATTCCCTTAATGGAGGTTGCAAATAGTGATTAGCCAAATAGCCCTGGGTTCAGTGTTTTGGGCATTCTGCAATCTTCAGTTTTGACACCTGAATCTGTCAAATAAAAAGTACCTATTTTTTCTGGACTAATAGGCAAGGGGTGTCAAAACATAGCATGGGGTGAACACTACTTTGAGGAACATGTACCAATGCAAAGAGGTTTTTAAAAAAATTCCATGCAGCCAGGAGCAATGATTTTCTAATAATCATTTTTTATTGCTTTTAAACAACAACAACATATAAGCATATAAAAAAAGGAAAAAGAAAAAACATAGGGACAAAGGAAGCAGCACATGATAACCAAAGGGACAAAGGGGGCAGCACATAATACCTTCAGATACAGAAAAGTCACATTGTGTGTCAATCCACACATATCAAGTCAATATAATGAAATTCAAACAAAAATGGAGAGTATTCCTGTTGTGGATCTATGACTCTCGTTATATAACTTGCATAATCTTACAATATAGATTACTTCTAAACAATAACATCAGGCGGTCTTTCCCTAAGATATTTATATTTCTATAAAAACATTCTGATAATGACTTGAGGCATTATTGAATACCCACTTCGAGAATCTATGGGCACTTTTTTCTTTTCTTTATTTACAATCCATCTTTGGGTATGCTTCTCCTACTCTATAACATACTGCAAATGAACATAATAACATACTGCATTTTAATCAGAACCATCCCTTTGTCCTTTTTAAATGTCACCATATGAAATGATATAAACAGGACAATGCAACCTCAAATATGTGCACACAAAGAGGAAAGATAAAAATAGGTTGGAAAGGAAGAGGAGAAACATGCATCTCTGTATCTTTTCTCATTTATTTATTTATATTATTATTATTATTATTATTATAATTATTATTATCTTATTCTACAATAATGGATGTTTAATAATGATTTCTTCGAATTAGACATCTGCATGGAGTGAATCACTTGATAATACCACATCAGTTATATTGGCCAGCCAGGCATTATTAGTGCCTGAGGTTTTAAAGGTTCAACTTTTAGGGTGGAACATATAACATGCTACAGCTCCTGCCTCCAGTTCCCCTTCACCGTCCAATCTGTTTTCCAGTGGTGAAATACACACATGTCTTAGCCTGGTATAAACTAAGGGTTAACAGTTAAAGACAATTTTGTTGCCCAATTATTGCACATTTATTATAATATATCCCACACCTTAAAAGTATTGCCACTTTAAGATCAGTCCTTTTCTGACACTCTTTGTTTACATGTAAAAATCAGCTTTTTTTTTGCTAGAAAATAACTTTAAACCCCCAAAGATTGTATATATATTTTAGCAGAGGACATAGAGAATATAAAAAAAAGTGGAAAACAGGTTTCAAGGCCCCCCTGGGGAACATTCTAGAAGCTGTTGTGGGCTATATAAAGGGTGGTCAATGACATTTATTTTGCCAATCACCATTGGAAGAGGACTTCATGGAGCTCTGCGAAGGAGCTGTAATACTGAGAGCCCCCAACCGTGACCTCCACCATGACATAAAGACATTGCTCCAGCAGCTTCTATAGCAGGCCGAAGCAGACAATAAGGAAGGCTGAGTGCAGTATGTTTACTATTTTGGCTTCTCTTTCTGAATCTCTATCACAAGTGGTGAAAAATCTCTCTTCTGTACAAAGTCCTTTCTCTGGGATGTCTGATAAGCAGGATGCATCTGCGGCTGTGTGATCTGCCCCAATGGAAGCTAATGAAGATGGAGGGTCACAGAATGCAGCTGCAGTATCATCTCTTTTAAATGTTCCTGTTGCCTCAGTGCCTGAAACATGTTTAAAATAAGTTATGCCTTGTTTTCTTTCCCCTCTGGGTTTCCACCTTTCTACTTCATTAAAAGAAAAAATATGGAAGGGAGAATTTATACATATCTTATCTCTTCTTCCTTCCACCAATGAATTTAGTTCCAAAATGGATAAAGATAAATCCGATGAAGAGCATAGACGACCAATATCAAGATCTTTCAATAACTGCAGGCTTTTTGTATTTTCTCTGGTATTATGTGTGAACAATTTCCTGAAAAAAGCCCCTGGTTTGTTCCAGCATTTTGATATAATACTGGAGGCATACTAAAATCTTGGTGGTCTAGCTATTATGATAAGGCGTTTAGAAAACAATTGATGGTACACCCCAATTTGTCCTGCGGCAGTAAGGACGTGGGCCCATGGCTACATTTCTTTTTTCCTCAGAATGTAGTTTCAAAATAGCACTTTGCCTGTAACTCCAAATGCTGGTATTCAAAGACAGTCAATGTAAATAGCTTTCCAATTGTAAAAATAGATATGAGTGTGCGTTTCATGCTCATCCTATCTCTAAATGTTTTTAAAAAATTGGCTTCTAATATGCAGCAGAATAATAAAAAGCCATTTCTTAAAAGCAACCTCTCTGGTGAACCTGTAAAGAATGCTACCATGACTGGAAACGTATCCAGATCAGGTGATGGCACAGCTGTTAACTGAAGGGTTTAGAGATGTTTTTTGCCTATGGTTGCACACATGTGGATAACTTAAAAAATGTATACGAATTGTCGGACATTGTTAAACAAAACACTCTTAGGGAATTGAGTGCTGGGAGGTTATCTGGCCCTTTTTACAGCTCCGCCTTTTCAGAATTTTAGATTATCCCCCTTGGGCATTCCACCAAATAAAGGATCCTAATGTGTTCCAGTTTATCTATCATCTTTCCTTCCCTCCTGGAGATTCTCTTAACAATCAGATTCCTGAAGACCTTTGCCAAGTTTCATATTCATCTTTTGAGGAGGTCCTTGATATATTGAAGGTTTTAGGGCCCATCGACTCTGTTAGCAAAGGCTGACATTAAATCTGCGTTTCAATTATTGCCTATTCACCCCTCATGTTTTAATAATTTAGGATTTCCATTTGAAGGACAGTAATTTTTTGACCGTTGTCTCCCAATGGGATGTTCCCTTGCTATTATTTTGAGTCGTTTTGTAAGGGAATTCCCGTGAGACAGCTGGCGAATAGATGTGTGCATGCGCACAGAAATACACGATCGCGCACGCGTAGTGCAAACGCACGGCAAAGATTGGCGCCAGACATACTATTTAAAAGGTGCCTCTGCCTGTGCTGAGTGGTGACTGGTCTTCAGCTGTTCCCTGTTTCCTGCTTGTTCCTGTGTGATTTCCTTGTTGCTGACCCGGCTTGTTCCTGACCTGACTCTGATTACTCTCCTGCTTGATACTTGTTCCTGACTTCGGCTCTGCTCCTGACTTTGGCTTGCTTATGATTTGGTACCTTGCTGTCTGCCCGTTGATGACCCCGGCTATTCCTATGACATTGCTCCTGTCTCCCATCCCAGCTACCTGTCTTACTCTGGTGCAGACCTGGCGATCTACCATACCAGCTCTGCATATCACTACTGATAAATCACAGCAGGTCACAGGACAGTTATATACAATGGATGGCTTCAATCATGCCATCCATTGTATACTAGTGCCTAGCTGTGAATGGTCACAGCAGGTCAATTCTTTGCTATAAGCAAATTGTGTAAAAAAAATTAAAAAAAAAACAAATACTGATCACTTCCCCAAAGTAGTACAATGTTACTATGATATTGTACTACTTTGGTCATAGTAAAATATGAAAAAAAAATCTTAAAAAAAATAAAAAAAAAGTAATAAAAAATTAAAAATAATAAAAAAATATATATATTTTTTTTTTTCATACTGTCACCAGTCAGTGTCCCTGTTCACTGCCATGCCAGTTATATGATGATGCTGTACTGCACTGGTGACAGTATGTTAAAAAAAAATAGTGAAAATAATTTTTTTAATTTTTTAATTTTCCGAAAAATTATGACAAAAAAAATACAACTTCAAAAAACTAGCCATTCCTCTTATGAAGTACGTCGGACTGTCTACTTTGCAAAAAGGGGTCATTTGGGGATATCTGTACTATTCTGACATTCTTGGACCTCAAGAAATTAGATTGGCTGTCAGTACTTCAGGATTGATCAATTTTCAGATCTATACCATAGTTTGTGAACTCTATAACTTTCCTACAAACTAAATAATACATCCTAATTTGGGTTATTTTCACCAAAGACATGTAGCAGAATACATCTTGGCCTAAATTTATGAAGAACAATTATTTATTGGTAAACTTTTATAGCAGAAACATAGAAAAACGTGGGTTTTTTTCAAAATTTTTGGTCTTTTTTTGTTATATTTAGCAAAAAATAAAAACCCCGGAAGTGATTAAATACCACCTACCACCAAAAGAAAGCTCTAGTTGTGTGAAGAAAATGATAAAATTTTAGTTTGGGTACAATGTTGTATGACCGCGCAATTGTCATTCAAAGTGTGAGAGCACTGAAATGTGAAAAATGGCCTGGGCAGGATGGTGTAAAATTGCCCGGTATTGAATTGGTTAAGACTGCATGTTGTCAGAAAGGGTTTGATTGGCTCAGCTCTCAACAGTACTGGAGTGTTTATGAGAGTTGCAGTTTCCTCACAGAGGCAGACAATGTAACTTTATGCTGCACAGGACTACAGGACCAGGATGCTTTGCAAGGAGGGTGGAGAGCAGAGCCACGTGTGCCTTGGCAGAGGACATGTGAGAGCTAGTCTGCAGCTCCTACTGTTGAAGTACACTGACACTGTTTCCAGAACAGCAGAGGTTGCTAAGGACAATGGTTATCTACAGCAGCTGAAGTCAGCAGCAACTGTGATCATTGGTACCAGTCACCCACGACGGCAGTTACCAACAGCAACAACATCTCCCACCACAAAGAGAGAGGTCAGAGGGTTGGAAATCGCAGAGGAGGCATGTGACCATCCCAGGTGAGGCACCTCAGAGATTGTGCAGCACCGACAACTGACAACAGGAAAAAACTAGCTAGAGAGACAGAGCTCCATTCATCATCCCTTCAAGGAGTTAACCCCTGGAGACTGTTCTTCTTGGATGTGGTGAGCAACTGCTAACCAGTGACATGTCAGTCCTTAAGCATTTAACTGCTATTTTCCAAGTTAATTTGCAGTCTATTTGCAGAGTTTTACCTGTCTTATTAAACCTGTTATAAAACTTCCCACAAGGTGTACTGGTGTGCTGTGGATCCAATATATATATATGGCTCATCACTGAAGTAAGGACAGAAGTGCCCATTAATTCCAGCGGCTCCTTCGGGGGTGAGAGCTACAAATGAAATAAAAATTGTACAGAGCCCCCAAAAATGCATATCAAACTCTTTGAGACTGGTAGGGATTTTAGGGGGTACCTTACACAAAAAAGGATAAGGTCCCTCAGGAATTTTACTAGCATTTGGGGGGAAGGGCTCCAAACAAACAAACAAAAAAACTATAAAATGTGTAATGTCCCCTAGAAATCCATACCAGACCTTTAATCCAAGCAAGCACCTATGGCTTTCTTGGAAACCAGTAACAGTAGGAAGCAGACATAAATAGCAGTAGAAGGAATAGAAGGGCCAAATGGCCTAAAGTTTGGACATTCATTTGAACAACCAAACAGACATACTGTAGTTCGGTCTGAACCTAGCTTGGACTAAATAGTTGGCTCATCCCTAGTTGCAAAGTATAATCACCACTTACTGTTATCTCACATATATATTCTTATTATTATAGCCAAATTTACCACCCTAACTCCTCCCACAGTTTTTACACTACATAGACAGTAATAAACCGAAACGTGTGGATTGTTCCCGATTGGTGTGCTATTACTTTGTGGAACGTTTAGCCGAATGGTTCATGAAATATTGGCGTTTTTGTGGTGAAATTGGTCCCATAGGAATGAATGGCGGAATGTTCAAAACTAGAGTGGGAGCTGACAAAAGCTAGAGTGTGAGCTGAAAAATCAGGACATGATTTCTAAACTGCCATCACTCCCTCATTTTCAAGCCCACCTACACAAATCTTATATCAAAATGTTCAGCTATCCCTGCTGCCACTAAAAATGGCTAAGCCACGGCTAAGCCATAGTCCTGATAGTTTTTACAATATGACCATTTGTTTTCAACTCACGCTGCCCATTGACATTCATTAAAACTCTAGCCACCTCAAATTTGAAGGGCAATTTCTAAACTGTGACTGTGCCTTCATTTTTAATATTTCAGAGACATACTATGTATCAAAATGTAGGTCTGTGTCTTGTGATTCTCACAATATAAAGCTCTTCGGTGTAGGATTTATAGTTTTTAAAACTATGACCATTTGAAGACGCCAGTGAAGTAAGCAATTTGGAGCAGTTTGTTTTTAACCGCTCTTCTCTGCCCTATTTGAAATCTAATTTAGAATTTCTGACAGTTTGGCTGGCTTCTAGTTAAAAGTTTGGAAATAAGTTTTCTACCGTAGAGAGTATTTGAGGTGATAATGCTGCTAATGTTTTTATAAATGTATGTTTTAATGTAACTTTGAAGCACTTTGGGCAACAACATTGCAATTAAATGTGCTATATAAATAATTAAAAGTTGAAATGCATTTCTCACTCTATCAAGCTTGGCATGTGCACTTTTTAAATTTGATCATTCAATTGGTTAGTGTAATGTTTACTATCTTTACTCACTCCAAACACTCCACAGTTACTCCGCCCACTCCATAAAGTTACTCTGCCCAGTCCAACCTTTCCACAGTTACTCCAGCCACTCCAACCAAACATCAGTTACTCAATCCACTCCACTTGTAGACTACTGGTGGAGGCAAGAACACTTCACACAATTTCCCCAGAAATTGTAGCTTTTCTAGTTGTAACATGCAATTTAAAAAAAAAACATTTATGGAACAAAAAAGACAATTGTGTCATCTGATTAAATAATAAAGCATTACTCCATTAAGATACAGTATAACAAACACATTATTAAACTTTAAAATGTATTTTTAAATGCAAGTATTTAACTGGTATTTGACCTGGTATCAGATCCTTGCAATCTAGAGCTGATGCGGGAAGAGGAAAAGGCAGCACAAGTAGCCAGTCCTGAACCTTGTAGCTCTCCCCATTGTGTCTTTTCCCCTATGCTAGCATTGTGTCCATAGTAGCATTTGCGTAGTCAGGACAGAGTAGGACTGGCCATAGAGGGATTACTTTCACGCAGTTGGCCAGCTTAAGCATGTATTGCAATATGTGTGAACTAAATATCCCTATTTATTGCATAGTCTGCTTGAAAGGGTATATACCAGTGTGCAGAGGGTCCTTCAGAATTTATAGTTCCCATTAATCCGCATCCCCTCCAACACAACGGTGATACCTCTCTTCGCTGTCTATGTGCCACATTCGGTGTAAAATACCATCTGGCTAAACATACATAATTCATTTCAACCGTACTCATATTCATTGCCCCGTGCATCAATTTATACATTTTATTTCTCTGCTGTTCACTTATTTTCATTCCCAGCACCCTTTACCATTTCTCTAAGAACAGTGGGGGGTCTGCTCTCATTAATTCAATAAGGCTCCTATATATCTTAGAAGTAATATGCTTTGGAGCTCTATCAGAGCTCAGAATTTTCTCAAATGGGAGCATATCCTCCGGCATTCTCAGAGGATGGGGAAGCTTTGAAACAAAATGCCTTAAATGATAATATTTCATTACATCTAATACAACAAATAAGTCTTTTTTCCCTATTAAATCTTGAAACGTGTACAACTCCCCCTTACTTACTATATCCCTTAAACGTGCATCTTCATTTTTAAATCACTTCCCTGAAATCTTATCATTCCCTGGTGGGAAAAACTCAGTGCCCACCAAAGGAATCATCAAATAATTATACTTCCAACCCATATGCTTGTGTTTTATCCCACACTCTCAAGACCTCCTGTGTCAATGTGCTGCTAGTTTCTTCCATAGTGTGAAACTTTTGTGGTATCCAAATGATCTTCTCAAAATGTGCATTACTTACAATACTTTCCATTTTAACCCAACTTTTCTCCAATGAATTATAAGTTCAATCTCCTACTTGTGATAACATCACCGCAGTGTAATAAGTCCTAATATTGGGCAAATTTAATCCCCCTTTCCCTTTTTTTTTACACAAAACTTTGTATTTAATTCTCATTTCATTTTTTATTATCCCGAAAAAGGATCCTGGTATATGAACTGGGAGCATATGAAATTTATACAGGATTTTAGGGACTATCACCATCTTACCCAGATTTCTAACTCTGATCCAGGAGATCCTACCCCTGGAAATTCTTCTCAGCTCTTCTTTTATTTCATTTATTAATGGTATATAATTTACCTGGTATATATTTTTTATTGAGGGGGTTAGCTTTATTCCCAAACAACCTAATTCCTTCTCCCTCCATGTAAATGGAAAGTCCTTTTGTAGGGTCTGCTTTTCTTTCTTTGAAATGTTAACATTCAAAATCTCTGATTTTGTGGGGTTTATTTTCAAATTTGAAAGCTCGCCATTTTGTTTTAATAATCCCATTAAATTGGGTAACGTTAATCTGGGGTTGACGATATAAAACACCATATTATCTGCGTACGTTGCTACTTTATGGTCTACATCCCCTATTTTAATTCCTCTAACAGCTGCACTCTTTCTTACTATTGCCAATAGAGGTTCTAGGGATATGACAAATAACAGGGATAATGGGCATCACTGTCTAGTACCATTATACATTTTAAAAAATCCTGAAAGGGACCTATTTACTTTTACCTCTGCTGATGGATTATTGTAGAGCTCCTTTATCCACTTTATCATCCTAGTCCCCATTCCTAAAGCCTCTAGCGTACTTATCATAAATCCCCAATCCACCCTATCAAACTCCTTTTCAGCATTGATTGACAGGAGGATTGTCGGCACCTTTTCGTATGAGGAGCAGTGATCTTAAAGCATTGTCCCTTCCTTCTCTACCTGGGACAAAGCCCACCTTATCTAAATGTATCCATTCCGGCATCAACTTCTTTAATCTAGTGGCTAATACTTTCTCGAAAAGTTTTGTATCTGTATGTAATAGTGCTATGGGTCTGTAACTAGCGCATTGTGAACAATCCTTCCCTTCCTTAAGAATGATTGTTATATATGCTTGTAGAGATTCTTGTCTTATTCCCATTCCTTCTCCTAGAGCATTCATATATAAACCTAGTTTAGGTGTCAATGAATCTCCAAACTTCTTATAATACCCCACCGTGTATCTGTCGGGTCCTGGACTCTTTCCTCCGCTGTGTTTTTCAGGGCCATACTTATCTCTTCCTGGGAGATTGCTCGTTCTTGTTATTTTAACTTTTCCTCTGATACATTTGGCAGATCTGCTGCTGCTAGATATTCATGTATTTTCCCTCTCTTTACTTTCTCTGTTGCCTGCCTATTTTTTGGGTTCACATCATACAGCCTACTATAGTATTTCTGGAATGTTTTCGCAAAATCAGTGGTGGAGTATACCAATTCTCCTTTGCCGTCTTTTATTTTTTCAATATAATTCATCGCTTTTCCTTCAATCTTTTCATCAGATGTTTTCCTGGTTTATTCCCCCACTGATACCTTTCCTTAGAGACCCTATTAAAAACCTTCCTCGTCTCCTGTTTCAACAGGTCCTTTAACTCTTCTATCTTAAGAATGATCTTCTGATGTATCTCTATTTCCTGTCTCTTTTTATGTTCCTGTTCTAATCTATATAGCTCTTCCATCAGTTCCTTTATATTTCTCACGTGGTCTTTCTTTTTTTTGATCCCAGCCATTATCAAGATCCCCTTGATATACTGTAAGCCTTGTGTGCCTCCCAAATAGTAGCCATAGAATCCCCTTCAGTCATTTCTTAACCTTCTCCCTATTTCAGGTTCCTACATGAGTGTCTTGGTTAATCTCCACATAGCCCTTTTATTCTCCTCTCCTCCTACCTGTAGTCTCACTGTAACAGGTGCGTGATCTGAGATAGACATAACTTCTATATTAGATTTAACCAAAGACTCCAGTTGTCTATGCTTGATCATGATATGATCTAATCGTGAATACAATCTATGCGCTAGAGAGAAGAAGGTATAATCTCTTTCTTTGAGATGTTTCACCCTCCATGTATCTATTGATTGAATTTGATGTAACGTCATTTTTAACAATCTTAAATTTTTCCCCTCTCCTCTCAGCTCATTTGAAGTCGTATCCATCCATGGATCCAAACATAAGTTAAAATCCTCTGCCAGGATCACACTACCCCTCTTAAAATCCATCATTTTCCCCAACACTCCCTGCAAAAATACCTCTGGATTTTGGTTTGGGTAGTAGATATTAGCCAATGTATAGTTTTGTACCTGCATTTTCCCTCTTACACACAGAAACTGACCTTCTGGGTCTACCAATTTCTTCTCTACTTCAAAGCCTGCACTCCTGGAGAACCCAATCGCTACTCCCTTGGCCATCTTTATGGGTGAGTCTTCATAATGCCAGGTTGGATAATACCTCAAGTATAGCTTAACATTGGATACGTATGTTAAATGTGTCTCTTGTAAGAACACTACATCTATGGAATGTTGATGAATTTCTCTAAGTATCTTATGCCTTTTAGTGGGAGAATGTAAACCTTTTACATTATTGGTCATGCGATTAATCCAGCTTATACCCATTTGAAGTTTATTTTCTTATTCTTCATTTCTATTTGAAGAAAAGGAGATATATACCTCTATTATCATGGACCTTCCCCCTACTGCCCCCCACCCTCCCCCCATTACTCATCCTTCCCCCTCCCATCCACCTCCTCCCCTCCCCCCCTCCCCTTCTATATTTCTATAAAACCCTTGGCCTGCACATTGCCCTGGAATCAGACGTGAGATTCTCCCACTACTGATTCCTTTTCTGGGGTACAACTCTGAACATGTGCACCTGGTTTTACCCCCAGTTCTCAACATGGGGTTAAGATCTAATCACCTATTTAGCCTCCTGACACCCCACCCACTCTATAATACCATTTCCTCAGCCACTCTCTAGAAGTACTAGGAAAAGGGAGGGGAGGCGGGGGACAAAAAATAGAATAAAGGGGGGGCAGTATGGGAGGGGGAACAAAATGTACCCCCCTTCTCTCCACCGATCCTCTCATCTCTCCATCCCCACCTCCTCCCATCCCAATCCCCCCCCACCTTCTCTTTTTTATTAACTAGGATAGCAATAAAAGTTAGCGCTCTATGGAGTAAGCTGCTGGACACTCAAGGAAACCAAAATAAAGCTTTATACAAATAAACAGTGCAGTGCTATAAATGTAATGCAAATTGATATGCAAATTATAATCTAAATGACTATACGTACAGTAAAACAGTCCATATGTAAAGATTACTAAAATATTAAAAAAGAATAAATGTTCCATATTGTCACTAAAGACTAATGGATATTCTATATAGTGCTCTCCTTATAATCCGTGATGATGTTCTAAGTAATGTAGAGAGATTGTGCACTCACCAGATGCACAATGTAAATGTGCATTAAGCAAAATCCACAGAAGCCTCCTTTAGGGTCTGGTCTGGGATAAGGGAAGATGTCCTCCCTCTAGGTGGTTGGTCTGGTCAGGAACACACGGAGATGATCCTCCCTCTAGGTGGGTAGTGGTGGTGGGAGCACACAGGATGGAAAGGAAAGGATCCAGCTGGCCAGAGGTCCCCTTAAGGGATAGGTGGGTGCAGGTTGCCTGGGTACAGGATCTCCCTTCTCTGGAATCCTTAATGTTGCTGGATCAGGCAGGTGCTATGAATAAATAACTCCACCAGGGGGAGTATAGGAAGTACTCATAGTGTAGTAATTAATGAATGTAGTATTTATTAAAGAAAGTAACCATGGTAAAAAAACAAATGAAATCCACTTAAATGAATGCATATTAAAATAGCAGTATGCAGCACAATGAACATTGCAGAGTATGACAGCAGTGTGCATCGGACTAACCGTCCAGAAAGCAATATGGCCGCCGGGCCTCCATGTGGCTCCGGCGGCTTAACGACACGGCGTCTTGGCCCCTCCTAAAAAAACCTAGCAGAGGCTCTAACCCCTTCTTACTCTTTCCTAAACTAAAAAAAAAAAGATTTGGATGATATTGTACTTTTTAAAATGATTTGCTTTTTTTTACTATTTTAAAAATTCACGCTAGTGCTGCTTCAGTTATCAGGTTGCCTGTTGATATATGCGATGGAGCCACTTCTTAACTTTTGGTTCTCTGTTCTGTGCCTCGACTCGAAGACTCCAAATTGTTTCATCCAAATTTATTTAATCAGACCAGCACTGATAGAATGACACAACTGTTCTGGAGATGAAAAATGTATACTCCATTTTATTATGACATTAAGTAATGTATTTTCTTGGGAGTTTCCTCTTTAAAACTTTTTAAGAAACTCAAGAAATTTGTGAGGTGCAAGGAGACAAAACTAATGTCTCACTGGTCCATTGTAACTAATTTCTCTTGTCTTCCAACTGCCATACAGAATTAATGAATTAGTAGTTTAAGCACAAATCTCTTTACCATGAAACATGCCAGCACATTATTTAATTGCACAATAGAATAACTAAGACATTCCCCTTGGTAATGAAGAATGGTAAAGAAATGAAAGTCTCTTTATTTGAATAACTGCAACAGTAGTGAAAAGGAATGCATTGGAGACCAATAAGGAAATTAGCCTACATTTAAAACCTAAAACAACAAATGATCTCCCATTGGATGTAAAGCTGTCTCCGCTGATCCTTAAAATAGCAGTGTTCCAGAAGAAAAAAAGAAATCTGTTGCTTTAATTACATTAAAACTAATAGTAATGACTTGCTAGGATATTACATTTTTGTTTTATGCTTGACATGTGTTTTTGCTTCTCTGCAAGATAAAGTGCTTACAAATAATATACCATGTCTGAATTACAGTATACATGTGTTGCCTAATACGATCATTTAGCTAACAAGAAAGCTACACAAAATAAAAATAATTAAACTAGTTTTAATACTTTAATGTGACATATCCCATTAAAAGGGGATTTATGAAAGTTCTGTTCCAGTTTTCCTAGTCCTCTTAATGTATTTTACTTAAGTTCATTAAAATAAAATAATAGGAATGTCTAATTCCGTATTACAATGGTGATTTAAATAAATGCTTTTTAAGTATTACACTGGATGAGGGAATGCAAAACCAGCATTTGTGCATTGTGTTGTTAGTTGACATACATTAATGACCCAGGCAAAGGGCCAAGAATTATAATTCCCTTGATTTTTCTGTAGACAAATGACTACTAGTCTTTGCTTGTAAAGACATAGGAAGTTGTAATCCTCAAGACAGCAAGTCATTAAGCAGACATTTCCTTCTTGATAAATAAGTTTAACAGCAGTCACTCAACAGTTTTCTAAGCTTTTTCCTAGACATTATGTCTACAAAAGGAAGGATAATAGCAACAAAAACATAGCTTCAAGTGTTTCAAATAAAAGACAAGCATGTAATAAAATAACACCAACAGAACTAAATCATTTGAAAAAATGGGAAAAGTATAAGTATATTATTATACAGGATTTATATAGCGCCAACAGTTTGCTCAGCGCTTTACAATATAACGGGAGACAATACAGCAACAATACAGTTCAATACAAGAGGGAAAGGAGGGCCTGATCTTGGGAGCTTACATTCTAGGAGTATAAGTATACAGTTGTTTTATGATATGAGCAGTCATATTATAATCCAAACAGGTTTACTAAGTATGGATTACAATGAATAGAACAGAATTCTTCTGAAACATTGATAGGTTGTAAAATGTTGTCACATTTCAGTTCCCTGATGAAAGAGATAAGAAAGTACTTCAGTTTACTATTATGTGAGAACTCCAATATAAGCAATTTATCCACCATACACCTTGTGGTGTACAAGTTGTTTATAAACAAGATCTTAGAAGTTGGATGAGAGAACCTGTCTGGGTTGGATGCACTGTGAGTTCAGAGAACCCTGCTTACGATTTTGCAAAACCCAAACTTAGTGTCAATTAGAAACATCTGTCCATTTTTTGGGCTAATAGACAAGGGAAACATAGAACTGTCATAATGTACCAAAGACAGTAGAGAGCGGGTTCCTTACGTGTTGTTTTGAGTGCAATATACAACATACACAAAGCACAATTCCTTTCACATTGGTTACACTTTGCTCCATTCAGCAGGTGATCAATGAACAGATCCTCTGGTTATTCGGAGCAGAATGGGACACATGCTCAATTTTCTCTCTACATTTTGATAGCGTACATTTGCAGACTCATGTTTGATCTATAGGCTGTTAGATGTAAACTTGAGTCAGTTTACATCAGGCTACTTTAAAATAATTCCATCTATTTCCAGGAAATTGGAAAAGAAAGTGGTCTTTTTATGGTTTTTTTTTCAGACCTGGATAGACATGGAGGTTGGTGGATTTAATGGACATATGTCCATTGACATCTTCCTGCCCATAGACTTGCATTGAGCTTCCAATCAGGTTCACCCAAAAAATTCAGGGACTAAATCAGAGAGCCAGTGTGAAATGGCCCTTAAATTACAGCCTCATGAGATGTCATAAAGCTGTACAGGACATTACAGAACAGTACAATTTTCAAGGATAGTCTCAGTGATAGCATACTTTGGCATTGCACAATTCGCTATCAATTTTTTCTTTCCTTTTACTATTCGCTTGTCTTCTAAATAGCAGAAGAACTATATGCTGATTCTTTATAACTTATTTTAAAATGGTCTTTTTTCAGGTACGAGAGAAACACAACATTCAAGTAGTTTTAATGACAACACATGTAACTGCAAGACACAAATTGGCTAGAGATTCTATAAGGTTTTCAGTTTTTTCACTGATGCAAAACTCTCCTACCACTGGTTAGCTTCTATCAAACACTTAATTAAGAAATCACAGATGTGAAAGTAGTGGAAAATTGATTAACAACAGAATAGTATTACTGAGCAAGATTAGGCCAAAAAGGGATAGTGACACAGAACACAGGCATATGTTTTATTTCTAGAGTAAAGAGACTGAATTTTACAGAAGTGTAAAACTTGCCAAAAGCATGGCATTTTTAGTGAGTAAGGATAAGCCAAAATGTACTAGAGACACGGGGCACAGGCAGATGTTTCACTACAAAAATTAGGAGATCACAGATTATACAGCAATGTACAATTGTTCTGCAACAGAACAGTTTTAATTAAGAATAGGCTTGTGGCTTCCGGCTCTGGTGCTGCATGCAGAGTTGTTAGGAAGAAATAGCTCATGCAGCACTCTCCTTAATACCTACCTTTAAAGCCAGCAAGTCCCTGGGATCTGAGCCCTACCCCTGCCACTCACCAGGGGAACACCCGGAGCTTCATGGACCACTTTGTAGAGCGCTCGCTCCCCCGTTCAGCCCCCACTCCTCAGCATCATACTGGGGACATGGCCCCTGCTGCAGCCAAGATGCCAACATGGCCTCTCACTGATGCCAACAATCAGGCTGCCAGCTTTCAGCTAATGCTGCTGACCACACCACACTTTGGATCCAGCTTCCCAGGCGGGTATTGCACAAGCCGTGGTAGCCCTCCTCACCTCCACACTGACAGGGGCTGTAGAGAGAGTGGTGCTGAAGGTATTAGAACAACTGCACTATGATTTACATGCCCAGGATCAGAGGACCTCCCCAGCAGAAGAATGGATCTCTTCCATAGAGGATGAGATAACTGCCTCATCTGTAGCATTGGTCAGGCTCACACATTCTCAGACAGAACTACATTAAAAACTAGATGACCTGGAAAATTGCTCAAGGTGCAATAACTTGCGCATTGTAGGCTTGCCAGAACCCTACACTGCTGCCATTCTTGTGACTTTATGCACAAATACCATTATGAAACAACTGGACCTCTGCTCACCTTGCGTAGTGGAACAAGTGCATTGCATGGGTCAACACTTGGAATCCCGCTCTAAGCCTTGCCCAGTGATAGTCCGCTACCTCAATTATGCTGTAAACATACCATCCTACAAAGATTCAGGTGGGCACGCAACCTCTCTATTGAAGATCACCCACTACTACTTTTTATTGATTACTCCATTGAGGCAACAATGCAAAGCTTTCTCCTCTGTTTGCTCAACACTTCATAACAATCGTATCAAGTTCACCCTGGCCTACCCCACATTGCTCCATATCCAACCGCCTATGGGAGACTGCATACCCTTCATATCTCCTTCTGAGTTGGAGCAATTTTTCAATATCTCAGCAGACATAGCCATGGATCAGGGAGATTCTACCTCACTGCCCCCCTCTTCCTCCTCAAGAACACCATCTTTAACTTCACAAAATTAGCACAGCCCCCAAAAACCTCCACACAAGCGGGTCCGATTCAGCCATCAAGATAGACATTCAGACAACCGTTGATCCACTTGTCTCTCCATCTACAACCACTACCTCTTTGAGGTGAAAATAACCTTTGGTTACGCATAGTTAATCCTCATTGGGGTTTATCAACCAATTCTCATTCAAAATGTTGGAACTTTTCCTGAGTATCTTCAGACCTCTGTCATTCTTATTCCCCAGGGTTTAAATCCCTATTCCCCTCATTGTCAGAATATTTTCCTATTTTTATCACTACTGGAACTAAAGTCCAGGTCCCCCATTCCCCCCTCACGTTTTTTTTCTTCGTACCTTCTCCCCCTCCCTCCTCCCCTTCTCTCTCCTCTGTTCTCCAATAAACCCTCCCTCTCTTCCTATTCCCCCCAGGAACTTGAAGTTTAAATCCTCCTGTAGAGCAGCCAGCCCAAGAGGGAGTCGTATTGAGATTAGCTCCATGTGGAAAAAAGTGATGCTAACTAAGATTGTTAGGAGGTCAATCCTCCCAGTTACTGTTTTTTTAACTGTATGGTTATATATAAGTGCCTTCTTACTGTCTCACTCAACTTCTTCTCTTGCAGTATTGACTCTTGATGGGGTAATGCCTATCATGGTATTGCCTTGTTTTGGGCTATGATATTACCTCTTGTTATGTCAGACATGGCTCCATTGGGTAATGGGGATTACTTAAAAGTAATTTCATGGAATGTTAAGGAGTTCCGTTCACCAAACAAATGCATGTGGATTCTGTGGCATTTGAAGCGCCGACATGCAGATATAGCTCTCCTTCAAGAGACCCATTTGGCAATGCTGATCTTCCCCAACATAGCAAATTATGGGTTGGAGCAGTTTATGGCTCTCCAGCTGTAGGGCGTAAAAATTTCCACCACACCCTGCGATCCCTCGAAGCAGACACAGAGGGTCGCAGATTAAGTGTACACCTAATGATTGCCTCTCGAGACATAGCTATCTCCAATGTCTATGCGATAAATTCCCCAGGACAGTTCTTCTTCTAAGACTTAGTGTCATGGGTCATACAGGTTTTGGAACCGTATCTCCTACTTGGAGGAGATTTTAATTCCATCATTCATCCCAGTGAAGACTGAACGGGCAGTATCTCCCAAACACCCAGATGGCGTGCTGATCGATCCACAGGCCCCTTCTATGCTAGTACAATTAATCTCTGCACATTGGAGGCATGGACATCTCTGACCATAGTCCAATTTTAATACGGCTCTCTGGCCTGAAGAACCTTCTTCCCTTGTGCACTGGCGCTTGCCTTCATGAAGCATTCCTCAGAGGTTGGCATTATTTTATACACCACGCAGTTCAAAAAGCACTCCAGATTCCAATATCAACAGACCAACAAAGCTTACATATAGCTCATGAGGCAATATACCAGAACCATTCCCTAGCCAACAGAAAGAACAGGAAAGCTGAGAAGCGATCTTTTGATAACTGGGCAGAACAGCAGGAAACAGCTAAACTGTCATATTCCACATTGAAATTCCACAGAATCGCCAACCCACATATGCTGAACCCAACGAGCTCTATTGTTAACAACCCCCAAAATCATTGAACTCCTTACTACCTTTTATACATTTCTATATTCAGAGGATCCAGTTTATACTGCAGTTGCCGTTGACCTGTTGACTAAGGTACATATGCCAAGGCTTTATCCAACTCAGCTGGAAACCCTAAATCACTCTGGCAGACATTTAATTCACTATTAAATTACTTCTCTTAAAAACTTCTAACCAAAAAAGGGAAACAAGTTCCTATAGTTTGATCTCTCTAAATAACATGGATGCTAAAATTCTCTCTAAAATCA
The DNA here is from genome assembly GCF_062004578.1 of Staurois parvus. Classification (NCBI taxonomy): domain Eukaryota; kingdom Metazoa; phylum Chordata; class Amphibia; order Anura; family Ranidae; genus Staurois; species Staurois parvus. The sequence continues at coordinate 3,569,980 of NW_028318646.1, read as the reverse complement.
TTGCATCACTTTTAGCACCAATACTCCCTTCACTACTACACCCTGCTCAGTCGGGTTTTGTTCTAGGATGCTCAGCTGTGCTTGACATCCACAAGGTCTTGATGGCGCTTGAGTATGCTAAAGCTCATCCTGAATGTGATATTGCCCTCATGTCTCTTGATGCTGAAAAATCCTTAACTTTTTTTGGTTGTTCATGTTGATGAGGAAGCTTGGCTTCTTGGGTCCCATACTGGACCTTGTCCAAGATGTACATCTATCCTACAGCCCGCTTGGTGACCCAAGACTGCACCTCGGAAAGTATTCCCTTAATCAAGGGGCTCAACAAGGCTGCCCCCTTTCCCCCCTCCTTTTCAATCTAGCTATAGAACCACTGTCACGACTTATAAACTTGGACGACGGCATAAGCAACGTCACAATTGGCAATCAGACTTTACGGTCGGCCTTGTTTGCAGATGATGTGATACATTTTTCCTCTTACCCCTCCACTGATATTACAAGACTCCAAACTCTTTTTTGTGACCTTTAACACCTGCACAGGGTTACAAATGAATTTTGATAAGAGTAAAGTCTTAGCCCTGAATCCACAAGCGTCTGCACATTGGCTCATGACTCCATCTTTTAGTATTGAAAAACAATCTAGTACTTATCTGGGAGTACGAATAGGATGAGAACCATCATCTCTATATTATCTAAATTATCGTCCTTTAATTTCCAAGATTGTACAGGAGTTGAAAGCATGGGCATCCCTTCCCATTTCACTCTTCGGGAGATGCCATCTATTTAAAATGGTTTAATTATCCAGACTACTCTACCCTAAGCAAACTATACCTATCTCATTAAAGCACTCTGATGTCCAAAAAATCCATCTTTGCTGGCCTTTATATGTTGCTTTAAGAAACCTCGCATTGCTCTTCAAAAACTGTGTCTGCCCAAGAGCGAAGGTGGGGTGGGGTTGCCCAACATAAGATACTATAATCTCTCTTGCCTATTAAGACAAGGCCTAGACTGGATAACTAGTAAATCTCGCTATACTAATTTTGAGCTGCAGAGCGCTCTGGTGGCTCCGATCAACCTTCTGGCTGTCCTTCATTCCAAATTATCCTCTCTGCCTGTTACATTTACTGTAGATCTAATGTGTTGATCATAGATACTGTCAAAGCCCAGAGAGAAGTACGGAGACTTCTGGGTCTGTCCGCAGCTATATCTTGTTTTCTACCCATTCATGGTAACTCTATATTTCCCCCAGCCGGTGAATGCAAGGCATTTGCTCATTGGGCACTACGTGGCCTCACCAAGGTTGACTCCATTTTTTATTATCACACTGGTGCCATTAAATCATTTGAGGCTCTATCCACTAAATATTCCCTTCTGGGATTTCACATTTTTAATTTAATACCAACTGCTCAGCTACCTTAGGACTTGTTACAGCTGTCGACAAAATGCTCTTTACTACTCATTCATCGCAATCATTATTTCTATTCCTACTTATTCACTCACCAAACAGCAAAATATCATCTCACCCTTTTTAAAACATGGACTTCAATCCTTGGCTGTGACAACGTTCCTGATTTGTTATCCAGATACAAAAAGATATGTAATTTAATAATCTGTGAAACCTGGCTGGAAACTCAATTAAAAATTAGTATTACCCTTTTCGCATTGATAAGGCGGATTGTTCTCAAACGACCTGCTCATGGTGCGATCTCCCCCCCGACCTACCTTGTTTCACCGATTATAGGAATGCCCAAGATTCTCTATATTCTGGGACAAAGTTCTAACATATATAGCTCAAGTCCATACGTTGAAAGTGAAAATTGAAAATGAATGCTCCCAACACAGGGTGCTTACTGTGGGGGCAAAATAAGAGTTCTAAAGTGCCTCATCCTATTAATGGCTAAGATTGAACAGAACTTATGGACTTTATAGGTACTAAAACAAGGGGCATATATACCACAAGGCAAACAAGGCATTTGCCTAGGGCGGCATTTTTTAGGGGGGCAGCACTGCCCCCTTGGAAGAAGGGACATATGCGGCATGGGGACCGGGTGGAATCCAAGAGAGGCTGTGGGCTGCTTGATGGTGTATGCAGAGCCCAACTGTTGTTTCCAGGGATGTCCAGAGCTGTGAAGGTGAGTGTCTCTTTCTGTCGCCATGGGGGGGAGGTGAATGTTAGTGGAAGGCTCACTTGGGTGGGGAGGATGGGACAGGGGTGTTGTTGGTCACTGTCCAGCTCTCTTCGTGCGGGGGGGGGGGATGTGTGGTGTTGGTCAGTGTGAGGCTCTCTGCCGGGCGGAGGGCGTCTGATTTTTGTGTTGCCTATGGCAGCACAAAACCTAAATACACCACTGACTACAACAATAATTCAGAAAAATCAACGCTTTATGAAACATGTACACATATAAAATTGTTACAGAATATAACCTAATCCTGTAACAAAATCAATGCAGAGTCACATACTATTAATAGACCCCACAATAGATAAGCAACGTCTCGGCAATAACTAAAAGGGGTACTCTTAATATAGTGATGATGATGGCTCAACATGTTTTGTGATGATATCGCTTCTTCAGGAGCTATAAGAAGATTTCCAAATAAATGAACAAAGTAACATTGATAAACGCACATATAACCTACATAAAATCGATACATCATACACGTCAGTACAAATGGTGGTAAAATGGATACAATAAGTCAATATACATACATCTGCACATATACAATGGAGGGGAGCACCTGATGGCACCGTGAGAGGCCAATCGATGAAGGGATCCCAACAGGACTGAAGGATTAGACTGCACGCATGGTGCATAAATAGGTATATTAGTGTTGATAAATGGGTAAACATCGAGGAGTGAAACTCACCTCCTCATTAGGTGAACACAGTAAGGCCACTGACTATTCCCCTGGTAGTATACACCTTAATTAAGTCTAAAAGGCCAAAGCTTAATTGATTAAGCTGAGGTTAGAATCTGATTGGCTACCATGCACAGGTGCACCAGATTCTGAGTAAACCAGTTTTAGTAAATCTACCCCACTGGGGTTTATTTATTAACCACTTGCCGCCCGGCCTATAGTAATATGAGGGCCGGGCGAACCTCTCGTCCCAGCGGGAGGGCGTCATATGATGTCCTTCGCGGACCGCACTTTGCGAATGCCCCCAGGGTCACGATGTGGCATGACACGGCCGATGACAGATCTGTGTACTTGCCCCGTTGCTGGTACCATGTGACCTGCTGTGACCAATCACAGCAGGTCACATGAGAGTTGTATATAATGGGTGGATCCTTTCATGCCATCCATTGTATACAAGTGTGCCTAGCTGTAAATGGTCACAGTGATCACATTATTATTATTATTATTATTATACAGTATTTATAAAGCGCCAATAGTTCGCTCAGCGCTGTACATTACAAAGGGGGACAGAATATGTGACAGAACAATAACAATACAATGCAAAACATGAGGGGATCAAGGGCCCTGCTCTTTCGAGCTTACAATCTAGGAGATGCACATATTGGGCCAATCACAGCCCATATGTGTCATTTGATTAGCCGTGGCCAATCACATCTAATCACAATTCAATCAGAAATTCTTTGCTATAAGCAATCAAATTGTGTAAAAACAAAATAATGATCACTTCCCCAAAGTAGTACAATGTTACTATGGTACCATTATACTACTTTGGTCATGGTGTAATATGAAAAAAAAATCTTAAAAAAGAGAAAAAAATTGAATTAAAAATAAAAAAAATTAAAAAATTGAAAAAAAAAATTATAAACTTTTTTTTTTTCGTACTGTCACCAGTCAGTGTCCCTGATCACCACCACACCAGTTATATGATGACACTATACTGCACTGGTGACAGTATGTAAAAATAAATTGTGAAAATAGTTTTTTTAATTTCTTCATTTTCTAAAAAATTATGACAAAAAAATTACAACTTCAAAAAACTTGCCATGCCTCTTATGAAATATGTCAGACTGTCTACTTTGCAAAAAGGGGTCATTTGGGGGATATTTGTACTGTTCTGACATTTTTGGGCCTCAAGAAATTAGATTGGCCGTCAGTACTTCAGGATTGATCAATTTTCAGATATATACCATAGTTTGTGAACACTATAACTTTCCTACAGATAAATAAAAAAAACTGATTTGGATTATTTACACCAAAGACATGTAGCAGAATACATATTGGCCTAAATTTATGAAGAACAATTATTTGTTTGCAAACTTTTATAATAGAAACAAGGAAACGTGTTTTTTTTTTCAAAATTTTTGGTCTTTTTTTGTTAATTTAGCAAAAAATAAAAACCCCAGTGGTGATTAAATACCACCAAAAGAAATCTCTAGTTGTGTGAACAAAATGATAAAATTTTAGTTTGGGTACAGTGTTGCATGTCTACACAATTGTCATTCAAAGTGTGAGGGTGCAGAAACCTGAAAATTGGCCTGGGCAGGAAGGGCGTAAAAGTTACATAGTGTCAGGGATCGCGGCAGCGAGCGGGTCTGCGCATGCTCAGAACGCCGATACGCTTTAACCGGCGAGCGCTAGGACCTAGCCAGCCGCGGCAACGGCGGTGGCTGCGCATGCGCACTCGCGGACACGCGCCTGGCACCAATGACAGTGTAGGGCGCACTATTTAAACCAGCCCTGCACAGACTCACATTGCCGTTTGGTCTTATTATCTGTTCCTGCTCGTTTTGCCTGCTGATTGACCTTGTTGCTGACCCTGCTTGATCCTGACCTCTGCTGACCTTCTCCTGCTCTGATCCCTGGCTCGTTTGACTACTCTGCTGCATACCCCTGATTATCTGACCTCCTGTTGCTGAACCTGGCGTGTGAGCCGACTACTCTCTGTCTGCGGCTCTGTACCGTTCTGTCTCCGCTGTTACTACGCTACACTACCCTGCCATCCATCCATCCATCCTGCACGAATCCAGTCACTGCTGCCCAGGTATATCTGCCTCTTCACATCAGGCTCTCTTCCAGTAAATACCTCTGGTGGTTCCCTCTACCACAGGCGGATGCACTCAGGGGCCGCGACCTGGTCACAGTCTGCTCCAAGTCCATCCCCACCATCGGGCCCTGGTGAATAAGCAGACTGGGACTTAGACTCTGCGTCCTGGGGAATTCTGTCCTATAGGTTGCTAGATATACCGCCAGGCGGTACATGACACATAGTTACATAGTTAGTCTGGCTGAAAAAAGACAAAAGTCTATCCAGTTCAATAATTTAAAAAACAATTATAATCCTATACCCACAGTTGATCCAGAGGGTGGCAAAAAAAACAATTTGCTCCTGCAGGGAAAAAAAATTCCTTCCTGATCCCTCAAGAGGCAATCGGATATTCCCTGGATCAACTTTACCTGTAAATGTTAGTATCCAGTTATATTGTGTGTATCTAAGAAAGAATCCAGGCCTTTTTTAAAGCAATCCACTGAGCTGGCCAGAAACAACTTCTGAGGGAGTCTATCCCACATTTTCACAGCTCTCACTGTGAAGAAACCTTTCCGTGTTTGGAGACTAAATTTCTTTTCCTCCAGATGTAAAGAGTTCCCCTTTGTCCTCTGTGATGACCTCAGGGTGAAGAGCTCTACACCGAGTTCACTATATGAACCACTGATGTATTTATACATGGTGATCATATCCCCCCTTAATCTCCTCTTCTCAAGAGAGAATACATTCAGTTCCTCTAATCTTTCCTCATAGCTGATCTCCTCCATGCCTCTTAGCAGTTTGGTTGCCTTTCTCTGTACTTTCTCCGGTTCCCCAATGTTATTTTTGTGAATTGGTGCCCAAAACTGAACTGCATATTCCAGATGAGGTGTTACTAATGATTTGTACAATGTTAATGTGAGGATTTTGCTCGCTTTAGAAAATCGCAGCTTGGCATTGCATGTCATTATTAAGCTTGTGATCCACCAGAACTCCCAGATCCTTCTCCACCATTGATTCCCCCAGTTGTACTCCCCCCTAGTATGTATGATGCATACATGTTCTTAGCCCCCCAAGCAGGGGCGGACTGACCATTTGGGAACTTGGGCACTGTCTGAGGGCCCGGAGTCAGTAGGGGTCCCCATGAGATGCCCTTAGTACCTTTCATAGGCTTTTTTGGGTGTGGTTTGAGTGTGGGTGAGGACACAGGGGCCCCATGATCCCCTATTGCCCGGGGGCCCCATGAGTTGTCAGTCTGCCCCTGCCCCCAAGTGCATAACCTTACATTTATCAACATTAATCCTCATTTGCCACATAGTTGCCCAATTAAACAGTGCATTGAGGTCAGCTTGTAAATTGAAGACATCCTGTAAGGACATTATTCCACTGCACAGCTTGGTGTCATCTGCAACGACTGAAATGGGATTTTTAATCCCAGACCCTATATCATTTATAAATATATTAAAAAGTAAGGGTTTCAACACTAAACCTTGGCGTACATGACGGACAACCCTAGACCATTCAGAGTATGAATCATTCACATTCACTAAGCTCTGGGGAAAATTAATCAAACTGCACTTGAAAAGTGAACAGCCTATTTACCTTTAGTAACTGGACCCCATAGATTCGTAACTCACCCTCTCTCTACAGATTCTCCAATTTGTAAACTTATGTTAAAAACAGGCAGGAGTATCTAGGCTACTACCAAAGGGGACATGTACTGGAGAAAATTTAAAAAAAAAACACAATTCAACAAGGAAAGAGTCCTTTTTTATTGTGGCTTAAAGGAAAACACTGACAATACATAAATCTATTAACCCTATTGTATCTAGAGCTGTTTTTGCATTTTTTTGCAAATATTTGGCCTGAATATTAGTGAAATCCATTAAAATATTATATATTTTTTGAAAGCAGTGACCCTGAAGAATCCTGGAAATTCTGAAGAATAGCTGCATTTTTGTTATCTCACAAGATATTAGCACGCAAGTTCATCAAAGCTATTGTTTCAGTAAAAATACACTAATGTTAAATTTAGTGGACAAGAAAAAACACAATAAATTTCCAAATTTGTTTAGGTAAACATAAAAGATGAGGTTGTGTTGAGTAGATACCAAACATGTAAAGCCTTAAACTTTTGTGAACTGTGAAACAGCAGCATACTACAGTATCCAAAATTGTTCATAGGTGGCACTTTAAAACCATTTAAAGGTTGCCATTTTAAAGTTAACCATGAATTATGACTTTACAATTATTGCTTTTACTCCAGCATGCATGGTGCTGCTTAATATGTGTAGAACAACTGTATATTTTATACATAAACACACTCAATGCGCACATTTGCATTTGTATGTGTGTTTAGATTAGGGCGAGAGGCTTTAAACATTTTAGTTGATTTTTAATTGAGTTTTTTATAAACTTCCTGCTTGGCCAATGTTAATATTTGACCAGACAGGTGCTCTCCAGTTTTGGGAGGACGGATGATGGATTGGTGTCCTCGCATTCACGCATCTTGCAGGCATGCCTTGGGGCTAGCAGCAATGCAATCCATCACCTGCTGTGTCAACAGGATTACAGTGCTCAGTACTGGGCTACTGTGATTAGCCCAGGTATCATGTGATTGCTGTAATTAATCACAGTGCTCACCTGATCCCTAGTAAACAACTGTCATGAATGGCTTTTATTCATGACAGTATTGCTTACTATTGTGATCTCAGGAAATGCTAATGTGACCCTGTACCATGTGATAGCTGTGGCCAATCATGACAGTAAAAACTATTTCTGTTACAGTGATCGCCACTGTAACAAGCAATCTCAGTGTAAATATATATATATATATATATATATATATATATATATATATATATAAAATAACAGGAGGAGACTCTTAGGGTGACTGCGATGTTCCAGACTAGTGCTTCTGGACAGAGAAAGCTGTGGCCTTGGCTTCCTCTGGATTCTGCAGCTCTGAATCAGAACACCCAGTGCTGTGTCTGTGTGTTGCTAGACACCTGCAACCTCACTGAGTACACAACTGTGAGGTGTCGTTATATACTCAGGTCTGAGGATAGCTCAGAGCTCCCAGTTGGAGACAGCTCCCAGTGTGGGAGACAGAAGATCTCATCAAGGGGTTAGAAGAGCCAGCTGGAAGCCAGGAGACAGAGGTCTCAGAGGTCTCAGTTCCAGGAGTCATGTTGGCTCCTATCGGGGTGGCAGGAAAACCCCTATCCATAGGCCCGAGGTAGACTGTGCAGCAGGGCACTGTGACTAAAGGCTAGAGAGCCAAGTATCCAGGGGAGGTACTGCAACTGAAGCAGAGTGAGCTTATGAGCCAGGTGTCTCAGCATTTTCCAGTGTTTGTCATTTAGCTGAAGATCCCCTGCATGGGGAGTCATTCTGTTGTGAGCTTTTGCCTTCTTTTAAATAAAGTGGGCTACCAAGCCTTTAAAAATACTTCCTGCCTGCTGTTGACTCACTATATAAATACATCTACCACGAGAGCTAACTACCCAATGTCACTATATATATATATATATATATATAAGGAACTGATGTGCAGACGTCTTTATCCCTTGAGAAAAAGTCCAGGAAGTGACGAAACGCGTCAGAACACGTGAATACTGACGCACATACGTTTACTGGAAGTGCGATCGTGGCCATTTTGGAAGTGGAAACATGTGGTTGTTCCCTTGCCTAACACAAACCTTTTAAGCTGTCTCTGACATTGGGAGTTGTCATCTTCATATTTTAATGTAAGTTGGTGAATAAATATTACTATATTTTACAATCCATCATCTCTAAAATCCCTGATTTATTCCATGAAGAGAATGGAGGAGAAATCTCAGGAATAACTTGCAACCTGGAGAATGCTGCCATCTTGTATTTGTAATATGCCCTTCTGATACTTATATAGGGTAATTATTCACTGTTACACGACTTGGAGTGCTATATTGTGATTTTGGATAGAATGATGTAACAGTGTGATCACTGTTTGATTTTCAGTGTGTTTATACACATTACTGGAGTGAGTCACTGTTGTTTGTTTGCAGTGTTCACAAATAGAGTGGATTCACGTTTGCAGGATTAATCATTTTATATTTAATGTTTTTTGTTAATATACATAGATATAACATATATTTTATAATTTTTTTTTTCTTCACGTGTGTTGTTCACAAGTTATGCGATTTGCATGATTCACGATGAGTGGCACATATATTTACCAAGGGTATTACACTATCTTGAGTTTATGTTTTTTTGAGGTACACAGAATATCTGGAATTTCACGGTGATTAAATAAAGAGAGACATTTATCTTGGAGGAAGAAAAGACTTTAGTATATGGAATTGTATATATATTGTGATTAAGGACATTGTGGACACTTCTGAATGGGTATTTGATATAGATTATTGGAAAGAAAAGGTGTATTTATATTGTATTTTTGTTAGCTTTCAAGGGTGAAAGTGATTGACTTTTCTTTAAGGAGCACTATTGGTATAGATAGTCTCGTGCTGATTGATAGGTTTATTTATATATATATATATATATATATATATATATATATATATATATATATATATAGTGAAACAAACAATTATTGAATTTCTCCACTGTCCAAAAAATTGTAAAAATAAAATTACAACTTCATAAAACTCACCTTGCCACTTACTAAATACATTGTACTGTCTACTTTCCAAATGGGTCATTTGGGGTTTTTTTGTACTGACCTTGCATTTTAGGGTCTCAAGAAATGAAATAGGCAGTCAGTGGATTAGGATTGATCAATTTTAAAATATATATAACATAGTTTGTAGATCCTATAACTTTCACACAGACTAAATAATGTACACTCAAATAAGGGGGGTGCAGCGCTATATAAAATGACAGATACTCATAAAATACAATTAGTAAATAGTGACTTAGTGCAAATGAGATAAAGCCACTTAATGGTGGCTATAAAGTGACACACAGGTGTAAAAATAATAAAAAGAGTCCAAAGAAGTGGTGCTCTTAAGATCCAAGATGATCTTCAGATGTCCAATGATTGGAACAACCAGGTGATAAAGATGTAAAGATTGCGCACTCACCAGATACGCAATCTTTATGCGCATTTGTATATCAAAATCACTGGACCACTGATGTCATCACATTAGGTCTGGTCAGATCTGGTCATGTGGCTCCTGCTGCCTGGCACTCGGATAGATGCGGCTACTCTGTGGATCTGGCTGGTTTTCACCAGAGCTCAAATAAACAGAGAAGGCCACATAGTGTGATATCCTTGAGGTACTTTATTAAGTATATAGGCACAGGATAACAGAAGCAACTCATATAAAAATATTACTGACCCAGGTGTAAACAAAGATGGCCGCCGGGGCCCCTCGTGGCGCCGGCGGCGTGGCGTCCAACCTGCTGTAGCCTTCACTGATGCGTTTCGAGCGAAGGCTCGTATTCATAGGGGTGCAGCTTACAGTAGTGGACGCTACTGACACTGTTTAAATACGGAAGACAGCGCATGCGCAGTATGCCCTGCGCCATCTTCCTTGTGCCGTTTGTCTCCGCGACAGGCTAACTTGTTTATGGCGAGATGGGAGGAAGATGTAATATATGCCAGAGATTGGCCAGAACTGTATTTCTACAGGCGGTATATTGATGACATATTGCTTATTTGGAAAGGGGATGAACAAACATTAGTGAATTTTTTTGGTACACTTAACAACAATACCTTAAATATCAAATTAACGTTTGACTATAGTAAGACTAGTGTGAACTTCTTGGATTTGACACTAATAAACCAAGATGGTACCATCATAACGTCTTCCTTTTTCAAAGGAACGGATCGTAATAGTTACATTCCCACTAGTAGTTGTCATCACCCGGTATGGCTTTCTAACATACCTAAAGGGCAATTTCTAAGGCTGAGAAGAAATTGCACTTCTGTGGACACTTTTTTCTCACAAGCATCTATATTAAAAAATAGATTTCTGGAAAAAGGATACGATGAATTATGTCTCACCCGCACTATGCATGAAATAGGAAATATGGATAGAGAATCCCTACTTGTTGACAATATCTCACAAAAGCCACAAAAAATCTGTCCTTTTGTGACTAACTTTTCTAGACAATATAAGACGATTTCTAGGATTATTAATCAAAATTGGAAAATTCTGAAAGCGGATCCAGTGCTGACTAAAATTCTTCCCGATAAGCCAGAGAAGAGCTCAATCTTTGAGAAGTTTAATAGCCCCAAATATTATTAACCCCCCTAGGAGTTTTTCCTTCTTAGACAATACTGTTGGTTTTTTTCCGTGCAATAAGTGCATTATATGCACCTGTAATGGCAGCAGGAAAAAGAAAGTTGATAATTTTATATCCACCAGTACTGGCACGACATTCAAAATTAATAACTTTATATCTTGTCACAGCAAATATGTTGTCTATCTCTTGCAGTGTCCATGCAAAAAACAGTACATTGGTCGCACCACGAGGAGACTTAGGGATAGGCTTCGTGAACATGTCAATAACATCAAAAATGGCTTTAAAGACCATTCGTTATCATTACATTACAGGACCCATCATAATAGGGATCCGTCTTCTTTGCATTTTGCGGGAATTGACATAGTACAAGCCCATTGGAGGGGCACAATCCATCTGGATATTCCAGATGGATTGTATGCGACCAAAGGGACTTAACATAGAACTGGATATCAATAGTTTTATTGATAACAGTTGATTCTGACTATTTAGATACCTCTTTTATATTGATCCTGTTATATGTATGCACATTTTTCTCTTTAGTATTACACGGTTTCTTCCTTTTGATATTATAGCAATATTTTCTCCGTGTCATCCAGGCTATTTTACATTGATCATTTTAATATTTTTGTGCACTAATGTTTGTTTAGGTGTATGTGATATTTTAGTATTTTCATTATCATGTGATTTCTTGGCTAAATTGTTAGGGTTTACGTTCTTGATTTTTATCTCTGTGTAGGCGTATAACCCTTAAGTTATTTATTCCTACAATTTACCATTTGTCTATTCATACGTGACATATTACATATTGTTGATATCAATTTATATATCTTTTGATTCTTATATGCACGATCACCAGGTGCATTTTTTAACATTTTTTATCATTTTTATTACTATCTTTTAGGTATTCTTATTTCCTTGTGATTAATATTCACATTCAGTATTTTATGATGAATTATGGTAATCGACATCATGGTATACATGAGTCATTTACATCAGTTTGGATGGGTTTACTAATGATTCATATTTGATTATGTTCATATTAATAATATTCATCTATGATCATACATAGTGGATTCAGATTGCTATAATATTGTTTTCATCTGTTCCTGGTGGTCTTAGCATTGTTGTTGCTGTTGATCTCCGTGTACCCAATAATGGCGTTTGCGCATGCGCCGTCAGGTTGGGCCACAACAAAGTGGCGCCTGTCACGGAGACAAACGGCACAAGGAAGATGGCGCAGGGCATACTGCGCATGCGCTGTCTTCCGTATTTAAACAGTGTCAGTAGCGTCCACTACTGTAAGCTGCACCCCTATGAATACGAGCCTTCACTCGAAACGCGTCAGTGAAGGCTACAGCAGGTTGGACGCCACGCCGCCGGCGCCACGAGGGGCCCCGGCGGCCATCTTTGTTTACACCTGGGTCAGTAATATTTTTATATGAGTTGCTTCTGTTATCCTGTGCCTATATACTTAATAAAGTACCTCAAGGATATCACACTATGTGGCCTTCTCTGTTTATTTGAGCTCTGGTGAAAACCAGCCAGATCCACAGAGTAGCCGCATCTATCCGAGTGCCAGGCAGCAGGAGCCACATGACCAGATCTGACCAGACCTAATGTGATGACATCAGTGGTCCAGTGATTTTGATATACAAATGCGCATAAAGATTGCGTATCTGGTGAGTGCGCAATCTTTACATCTTTATCACCTGGTTGTTCCAATCATTGGACATCTGAAGATCATCTTGGATCTTAAGAGCACCACTTCTTTGGACTCTTTTTATTATTTTTACACCTGTGTGTCACTTTATAGCCACCATTAAGTGGCTTTATCTCATTTGCACTAAGTCACTATTTACTATTTGTATTTTATGAGTATCTGTCATTTTATATAGCGCTGCACCCCCCTTATTTGAATATTTTCAGAAGGTTATATATGGTGCCTTTTTTGGTGTACAGCTGCTGTGTTCTTTGTCCAAGCGCTCACTATATTCCATTTTATTAAATAATGTACACTGATTTGGGTTATTTTTACCAAAGAAATGTTATACCAGAAACTAAGAGGTATTCTTTGTATATTTTATTTGTATTTATATAGCACAAAATAAAAACCCTAGTGGTGATTAAATACCACAAAAATAAAACTCTATCTTTCTCCAAAAATTATAAGAATGTCATTTGGGTACAGTGTTGTATGACTGAGTAATTGTCATTCAAAGTGTGACAGAGCTGAAAACTTAAAAATGGCCTTGATAGGAATGGGATGCATATAGCAGTTAGAAGTCAGCTTACAGAGTTGTGCTGTCATGGACATAGTACTTACATCCATGGCAATGAAATGGTTAAATAGCATACTTTGGGATGCCTTAAATCTGCATATGAAGTTGCAGAGCAGGAAAATGTACTGTAAAAACAGCTTTGTTGGGATCTGTGATTTAGTAGCAGTTCCCAAACCACTGCCAAATAACAGATTGCCACTGACTTCTGAACAAACAAGGGCATCAATTATTTAGCAGTGGGAAATCAGCCAGCAATCATGGGTAATGTTATTGACAATATTATTATGACCATATCTGATCAATGACATCACCCAGGATCCCCACCACTGTGTTTATATTCCAACATTTCCAGGAATTTGTTATTTGTAAGTAGCTGCAGGTGAAGATTGTTGGGTTCATTGTGTTGATGAATCATTGTGGATCTATAGTGCTAGATGGCAATATTTACATTGGATTTACATTGGGGGGATATTGTTTAGTTTTCTATTAAAGACCTTTTTATGGTGTGGTGTTTTTACTTACTATTTACATATTTTGCAAATGAGTAACAATTAATATTATGTACCTATTTAACTTTATGGTTTTTTCTATTTCTGTGGGAGAAATTGGGGTAGAAATAGAAGCGAGTTGTGGTGGAGTAAGTTGGGGTAGATTCGTAGTGTTTAGGAATTTTTGTATGGAAGTAGTTGTTGGTTGGGTTGTGTCTGGGTCATCTTTGATATTATATAGTGTTTGGTAGTAGGTCGCGAAGGTGTTAGTTATGTCTTGTGGATTTGTGAGAGATGTATGCAACTCCCTCCTCGCCGGCCTACCACAACACAGGCTATCCCCGCTTCAGTCTATGCTGAATTCTGTGGCAAGACTCATCCACCTTAACAACTGCTCTGTATCCGCCACCCACCTCTGCCAATCCCTCCACTGGCTTCCGATTGCCCAACGCATAAAATTCTAAATATTAACATTAACGTACAAAACTGTTCATAACACTACCCCAAACTACATCACCAACCTGATATCCATCTACCACCCAAAACGCACTCTCCGCTCCTCACAAGACCTCCTTCTCTCCAGTTCCCTGGTCTCCTCCTCCCATGCCCATCTCCAGGACTTCTCCAGGGCTTCCCCCATCCTCTGGAACTCACTATCCCAATCCATCAGACTGTCACCTTCCCTCCTCACCTTCAGGTGCACCCTGAAAACCCATCTCTTCAGAGAATCCTACCCCGCCCTCACCTAATTTGCTGATCTCCTCCGCTCTTCCCACCACTCCATCCCACACAGCTATTTCCTCCTGTACCACTCTCCCCTCCCTCCTAGATTGTAAGCTCCAAGGAGCAGGGCCCTCGAACCCCTCGTGTATCGCATTGTATTGTTACTGTACTGTCTCGTGTACTGTCTCCCATTGTAATGTACAGCGCTGAGCAAACCGTTGGCGCTATATAAATACTGTATAATAATAAATAATAATATGTGTAGTTGGGTGTTGAATTGAAGAGATTTTGGATTTGAGACGTTGTTGTTTGATTAGTTTCCTTAATAATGAATTTGCCTTGTTACCTAGGGAATAAAATTGTGCTTTTGTTTTTTGTAGGTAAAGTCATATTTGTAAAGTAGGAGGTTTCGGAGTTTATTTCTGTCTGAGGCTAGGGATGCAGATGTGGAGGGGTTGTTAATTTCTTCTTTTAGTTTTATGGATGTTTGAAGTTGGTCAATTTGTCGGGTTCTTTGTATAGTGATGCGGGAATTTAGTTGTATGAGGATACCTCTCATGTATGCTTTGTAAGCGGGTCACAATGTGGTTATGGTGATATCAGGTGTGGCATTAAATTCAAAAAACAAGTTGTGAGCTTCTAGCAGGTGTTTCTTGTTATCTGGGTTCTTCAATATCGAAGAATTCAGTCTCCAGATGCGAGGGATTGAAGAATGTTGATTGTTGTCCAGCGTTATGTTGATTGGAGCGTGGTCTGACCAGGTTATGGTGCCAATTTTGGATGATGTTACATGTTGTAGAGTCCATTTGTCTGTAACAAAAAAAGTCAATTCTGGAGTAGGAAAAGTGAGATGGGGAGTAGTAGGTATAATCTTTTACCGTGCTATGTTGACATCGCCAGATGTCATAAAGATCATGGTAGTGTAAGAAACGGTTGAAGTTATGTTTAGGAGATCGTTTGTTGAAGGAAGAGTCCAGCAATGAGTTGCCAATAACATTGAAGTCTCCGCCGATGCGAAGTCTGCCTTGTTTTTGAGAAGAAATGGTGGAGTGAAGTTTGTTGTTATGCTGTTACACAGTTAATATTTATGTTAATGTACATGAGAATTCATATAGTTTATTCTTTGTACCATTTCCTATGGACATTTCTATAGTTAGTAATGCTGCCATCCAGTGGTCTTATTTGGTAATGTATTTGTTTTATATTGCCTCCCTGAGATCTATGACACAATTCCTTTGTATATGAAGCTCCTCCCTTCTTCTTGAGTTCAGCACTTCCTGTGTCATGGAGGCAGCTAACAGACCACATGTAACTGGGACACATGTATTCTGCATAGTACGCTACAGAAAGTATCATCTTTTGACCGCATAATACTGGAAACCATTCATTCTGCTGTATCCTGTTGTCACATGTACAGAATAAAGCAACTTCTGGATGAACAAAGTATTGGTGAGTTCAAGCTATCTGATAAGGATTGTCCACAGTGGTTATATCTGCTTATACAGGCTAGGCAGAGAGGTCTCACAAGGGATAAATCGCTATCACAACAATCTGAGTCAGAATAGTCAAAAGATGCATAGAATCCCTACAGCCTGCTGTGTATATGTGTGTGCCTAATCTGCAATCAAGCTCAGTGCCATCCGCCATCTTGCAAAGCACATGGTCGCACAAGCTTACGGCACTTCATGTGAATGTTGAAAACTGTTCCTCTGCATTGAACTGTGTTACCCCACCTGTCTAAGCTGCTGTTCGTCTTCTTAAAGAGACAGTACCAATTTTTGCAGAACAGTAAAAAATGTCTAGACAAGGCTCTGAACACTCCTTTATGGCCGAACCAACGCAGATACATCATTCCCCTGAATCAGCAGACGTACAGGGAGCAGATTCTGCAGACATTCCCGAACAGAGCGTAAAACCCAAACGTACAATAAAACCGACACAGAAACTCAGGGAAAACTATGAAGCCACTAGAGATGAGTTCTCGGGTAACCTGTCAGACCTCTGGGACCGAACTTCACAATGCATGTCAGTTTTGTCACACTTTAATGATCAACCAGCTGAATTAAGAGACTCTATAAATCGCCTATCTGCTGCGTATGAACGCTACCAGCGGTTGTCTGTAAAATACTCAGCTTTCTTGCAGGACTCTAATATAGAGGATTCTTCAGCAGAACTGACCAGGACTGATGCACTAAACCAACAAAGGGATCTTGCAGTGCAAAATGCTAAGTTGAAAGCAGAACTCCGCATTACTCAACTGCAGGAGACCAGATCTCACAGATCCACCTCAACCAAGCGCACTGCACTTTCTTCTAGATCCTCTCGCTCCAGAAGTTCAACGATAAGCGATAAGCATGTCTGTATAATGCTAGATTCATTTCTTGGAATTAAAAAATGCATGTCTGTTGATTAATGTTTTTATATGTGTTGCTATGTGTTGCATTAGGACAGATTCAATGCATGTGCTTTAGCACAGTATATTAGGGTGCCATTAGGAGTGAAACGCATTGCAGTGCATCTACAAACAAAAAAAATATGCATTTTCATGTGCTGTCACAGAGTGCCGCACCACTTTTTTTTTTTCTGTGGTTACCCAAAAAATCCATACCAGACCCTTATCAAGGGGTCTTGATAAGGGTCTGGTATGGGTTTTGAGGGGAATCACAGAAAAAAATATATATTAATGGTGTGGGTTCCCCCAAAAATCTAAACCTACACGTGTACTCTCCTAGATGTTTAGCTCTCCTGGTAGCAGAAAAACGCTAAACACGACAAAAACAAGTGTACACACGGTACAGCATTTAGAGCTTGGATATTTATTTATTTGATTGGCCAGAGTATTTTCCATTGACATGAATAAACGCCCAAGTGCAAAAATGCAGCTGGCATTTTTGCCTCATTTAGCATTTTTTGTCCAAAGCTTTCCACTCTTGAACACAATTCTTCTGCGTTCAGGAGAGGAATGTTTAACTGCCCCTAAACACCAGGACAAGGCTAGCTGTTAATGCATTGCACAAGGTCATGTGCTTAGTTATAACAAAGAGAGAGTCAGAAGTGCTGTCTCTTATAGGTGTCAATCAATTGAATAACACCTGCCTCAATCAGCACTCCTGAGTCCCAGAGATAAAAAAAGAAAAGAAAGGAAAAGAAACTCAGGAGTGGAACTCAGGAGTGCTGATTGAGGCAGGTGTTCTTTAATTGATTGACGCCTATAAGAGACAGCACTCTCTCTTTGTTGTGACTAATCATATGACCATATGAAATGCGTTAACAGCTAGCATTGTCCTGGTGCTATTTGTGTCTTTTTATGGATTATTAAATATTTTTTCACTTTTTCATCAAACCTCTGGTGTGCGGCCAAACCTTTCTTCTTTTCCAAAGGTCTATGTGCACATGGACACATATGAGTTTATTTACTAAAGCGGGTTCATCTGTGCATAGCAGCCAATCAGTTTCTAACCTCTGGTTGTTTAATTAAGCTTTAGCAATAAAACCGCTAAGCTGATTGGTTTCTATGCAGAAGTACAGTGGGGATCGAAAGTTTGGGCACCCCAGCTAATAATTTGTATTAATGTGCATAAAGAAGCCAAGGAAAGATGGAAAAATCTCCAAAAGGCATCAAATTACAGATTAGACATTCTTATAATAGGTCAACAAAAGTTAGATTTTATTTCCATCATTTACACTTTAAAAATAACAGAAAACAAAAAAATGGCGTCTGCAAAAGTTTGGGCACCCTGCAGAATTTATAGCATGCACTGCCCCCTTTGCAAAGCTGAGACCTGCCAGTGTCACGGATTGTTCTCAATCATCGTCTGGGCAGACCAGGTGATGTCAATCTCAAAGGTTTTAAATGCCCAGACTCATCTGACCTTGCCCCAACAATCAGCACCATGGGTTCTTCTAAGCAGTTGTCTAGAAAACTGAAACTGAAAATAGTTGACGCTCACAAAGCTGGAGAAGGCTATAAGAAGATAGCAAAGCGTTTTCAGATGTCAATATCCTCTGTTCGGAATGTAATTAAGAAATGGCAGTTATCAGGTTATCAGGAACAGTGGAAGTTAAAGCAAGATCTGGAAGACCAAGAAAAATATCAGACAGAACAGCTCGCAGGATTGTGCAAAAAACAATTCAAAACCCACGTTTGACTGCACGATCCCTCCAGAAAGATCTGGCAGACATTGGAGTTGTGGTACACTATTCCACTATAAAGAGATACTTGTACAAATATGGTCTTCATGGAAGAGTCATCAGAAGAAAACCTCTTCTACGTCCTCACCACAAAAATCATCGTTTGAACTTTGCAAATGAACATATAGACAAGCCTCATGCATTTTGGAAACAAGTTCTGTGGACCGATGAGGTTAAAATTGAACTTTTTGGCCGGAATGAGCAAAGGTACGTTTGGAGAAGGGGCACAGAATTTAATGAAAAGAACCTCTGTCCAACTGTTAAGCATGGGGTTGGATCAATCATGCTTTGGGGTTGTGTTGCAGCCAGTGGCACATGGAACATCTCACAAGTAGAAGGAAAAATGGATTCAATAAAATTTCAGCAAATTTTGGATGGTAACTTGATGCCATCTGTGAAAAAGCTGAAGTTAAAGAGAGGATGGCTTCTACAAATGGATAATGATCCTAAACACACCTCGAAATCCACGGGGGATTACATCAAGAGGCGTAAACTGAAGGTTTTGCCATGGCCTTCACAATCTCCTGACCTCAACATAATTGAAAATCTATGGATAGACCTTAAAAGAGCAGTGCGTGACAGACAGCCCAGAAATCTCAAAGAACTGGAAGACTTTTGTAAGGAAGAATGGGCAAAGATACCTCAAACAAGAATTGAAAGACTCTTGGCTGGCTACAAAAAGCGTTTACAAGCTGTGATACTTGCCAAAGGGGGCAGTACAAGATATTAACTCTGCAGGGTGCCCAAACCTTTGCAGACGCCATTTTTTTGTTTTCTGTTATTTTGAAAGTGCAAATGATGGAAATAAAATCTAACTTTTGTTGACATATTATAAGAATGTCTAATCTGTAATTTGATGCCTTTTGGAGATTTTTCCATCTTTCCTTGGCTTCTTTATGCACATTAATACAAATTTTTAGCTGGGGTGCCCAAACTTTTGATCCCCACTGTACATGAGATTCTGAGTGAACCAGCTTTAGTAAATAAAACCCTTAGGCTTTTATTGAGTTCAATTCTGGGGCTTTGGCAACCCCCCAAATGTCCAAAACTTATGTTTAGGAGCAGCATTGTACATGAGGCCTAAATAAAATTCCCCTACACAGTATAATTATGGGTTCACAAAAGAAGTGGTATGTTTAATAAACATTATCAATTTTAGGTTAGTTTAAAATGGATGCTGCTTTTGCAGTACATTTTACATAACCAATGGAAACTGTTCCTCACAACTGTTCATTTTACAGTATAAACTGAGAGCATAGGCTCTGACATCAATTACACAATAAAAATGTAGACACAAACTTTTTTTGTGGATGCAGTAAGATTAATTTTCTTGCATGTCTTTGAATGCACAAAGACCACTAATCTGGTTAGCAGTCTGCAAATATTTTCTATATTAGAACAGTGGTCTCTATGACTTGCTCTGACATCTCCCCCAACCGCCATCCCGCTTAGTCAGAAGTACAGTTCTTTAATCAGCAAGGAGTGTGAGATGATTGGAGAGCTGCATTTCTGAGTCAGTGAGGGGGACATGTTACATTGCTATACAGGGACTGCTGCTACAGAAAGTAACAATCTTCATGTGCAGACTGCTGGCTGGAAGAGAAAACTTTATACCTTTTTTGCATTGACTTAGAAGAAAAAGAAACTTTAAGACATTGAGAGATTTTACTCTTACTGAACTTCAAAATTTCTATTTAGTTTAAGTAAAACAACAATTGCACTTTAAGATACAGAAATGGGACCAAAGAAAAGGTAGATGATAACCGGAAACAAAAACACCGGAGTCTACTGAATATGGTCTTGTTAGTTCGTGATTAGTACATTGATAGCATGAAAAACTGACAGTTCCTGTAGTCCAATGTAATTGGAGATACAGCATCAGATACCACCTATAGCCAAGAGCTGAAAGAGAAAGGAAATTGGAATACCCAGGGAATCTAGTGGTAATTAATCATTTTACAATGAAGCTTGTCAAAACACTTTCTAAAGCTTATGCTGTCAATTACAAAGTAGCATTTCAACATCTGTAATCATTTAAAACATCACCCAGTGCTAGTATTGATATTTTAAAGCTTACACATTTGTATAACACTACACTTCACCTGATATTACTAATATAACATATTGCAACTTGGTAAGAAGTATTTTTTGGTAAGGACACATAAGAGAGCTCTAGACAAAATTGTAAAATTACTACAGGACTTATTTTTATTTTATATTTATGTTATTACATAATAATTACATATGTTTTTAATGAAACCAGTTGCTCAGTGCTACATACTTATGCTTCTTTCACCCATCACAATTTATCATGGGGCCATACCAAACATCTTAAATTGGTTCTAAAGGCTCCAGGATTTTTACCTTTATGAATTCTATGCATGAAGGTAAAAAAACTTCTGTGTGTTGCAGCCCCCCCAGTGACCCTAACACTTACCTGAGCCCCATCCCCATCCAGCGATGTCTATGAGAGCCTCAGGTCTCCTGATTGGCTGAGGCAGCAGCGGGAGCTATTGGCTCCTACTGCTGTCAATCACAACCAGTGAGCCAATAAGGAGAGGGAGAGGTGGGGCCAAGTCATGGCTCTGTATGTGAATGGACACACAGAGCCGCAGCTCGGGAGTGCACCTGCTCACAGCTGACAGATGCCAATTGCCTATTCCCACTGGGTTTGCTGTAATATGCACATGGGTGTGAATGGGCCACAAAAAGTATCAGTTTGGAAGTGACATTGTTCATGTGCTTCACATTATATGAAACTTCAAAAATGTGATACAGAGCAGCAAGGAGCTGTGGGAAAGTAGAAAAAGCAATGATTCAGTATATAACCATTTTTGGGGGATAAAAAATAGATAATATTTATAAGTCACATAGAACAGAGAACTTTGAAAAAATCAGGCCTTGAGAATAATTCCAAATATTCTTATTTTTGTAGTAATGGCAATGTTACATGTTTACAAATATAATATATTATGCATTTCAAAGATAACATGTCACTTTTACATGAACAAACTGTAATTTTTAAATAGAGAAAAAAACAGACAAAAGACAATATAAAACGAAAATCATGCATTAAAATGTATGTTATTCACCCCTATCTTTCATATTATGTCTTTCTGTAGATTGGTTAATTAAAAAGAGCGAAGAAAAAAATTCTAGTGTTGATGAAAGACTTGCAGACCTCCTGACCTCTCCCAACCCCAAGGATTAGCATGGAAACTATGTGTGACGGAAATTTATTAGAGCAACCATATTTGCATAATGATTTCCCACCTTCCATGGTAAAGCATTGTTATCACTAAGCTCCCAAAGGTCCTTAAGCTTGCTAATAACTATTATAGAGGAGCAATGAAGTGAATCAAGACCAAAGCAAGTTCACCTGAGCCTAAGCTGATTAACCATTCTATAAGTTCATGTTGCCCACTGCAGAATGTATCCAATGTTCATTTCAGGATCAAGATACTGTTACTGCAAAAGCAGATAAAAGCATGATAAAATATGAACTTTGCCATAAATAATGGACTTTCTAGTCAACATAGAAGCAGTAACTACAAAGAATGGCAAATTTCAAGTATATAAAACATTGTCCCAGAGCTGCTGTAAAGATATTGTTGCTTAAAACATGATCATGGGATTAAAGTTGTTGTAGTGTTTTTGGATATAATATCCATTGCAATCACATTGAACAAATGGACCGAGTAAGGCTAACCTACAATTGTTATTAAAAAACACAATGCAATTTAATTATATATATGTATTAGCATGAAAGCATAAAAAACTAATAAGGGAAGGTAAAAGATACAATGTACAACCAATCATGTCACTCTTATTAAAATGTATTATTTAAAAAAGAAATATACAATTAAATATACAAAAAGAAATATGATTAATATTTTTATTAATTCAGGTTGGCTACTCATCCAGCACAGTCTGCTAATTGGATAATTACGAGGCAGCAGTAGAGGAGGTCATCCCTATGTTCTCTTCTCTTGTCAGTATGTTCATAGTGTCACACTGACAACATTTTGCAGTCAACCAGAGAATGGTTTGCTCAATGTGTAACACAGTACATCATGTGGTTCCTTCCACTGGCCCTTGTGTTGTCTAGTGACATAAAGGTCAGCAGAACACACCACAGAATGAGGGAAGGGGGTAGAAGCAAGACGTTATCTTCACTGCAGAGTTCAGCAGTATCTGAAAACATACATTTACCAAATTAATCATACACCTCTACTAGCAGCAGCCTTTACATATATTTTTCATATTTTTTTAATATGAAGGGATTTGTATCCAAAAGCTCTTTCATTGTTTTCATAGGAAAAATTGCAGCATGACATACAGAACTCCGTAGTTTACATTTCAATATTTTTATTGAATTTTTTCAGAGACAAACAAGGAAATGAGATATGGTTCATTAATACAATATTGCAATTGAATGTTATACAGTTGAGCATTTTTGTTTTTATTCCACTCACTGGGCGGTGGGGGTGTTGGTCTTATTTAGCAATATCATCAGAGGTATTCGTATGTGTATGATGAACCTTGGTGAAAAGCCTGGGATGTTAGGGGGGTATTGGTAGGGGAGATGAGGGAGGTAGGGATTAGGGGAGGGAAGATATAACTGGATGAATGAGGATATACCAGTCTAGGTTTACGAGGTAACTTTTTATGCTTTAATGTCATCAGGGTTGTACAGAGCATTTTGGGTGTTTTAACCATCGGGTCCATTGCTGGTTGAATTTATGATGAGAGGAAGTGTTGATTGCGGATTTTTTGCTCTATTTCATATTGGGTGTTGAGGTCTGTAATTAGTGAAGTAAGTAAGTAAGGGGATATTATTTGTATTCCATAATCTGGTGATGTTTTTTTTGGCAGTGAAAAGGAAGATTATATTTGGTTTGGAGAATTTGGAAGGGGCATATTGATTGGTTGGTGTAGAGGTCTGTTATATTAGTTATACCTTGTTTTGTCCAATGAGAAAGGTCTAACTAGGGTATAAGAAGGTGTAATATATTGGTTGGAGTAGGGATATTTTTGATGTCCTTACATTTAGTGGATAGGAGGTCACGCCAAGCTTGTAAGGAAGCTTGTATGCAGGGGTGTTTTCTTTGGTATTCTATTCAGTTGGTTGGTGGAGTTAGGATTATATTTTGGGGTTTAAGTGGGTGAAAAGGAAGGGTTTCCATTGTGGACCAAATTTTTTCCTTTGATGGGTTCCACCAAAAGTATATTTGGTCTAAAAGAGTAGCGGTGTAGTAAGACTTGAGGTGTGGGAGTCCTGATCCTCACTTAGCTGTAGTGCGTATTAAGAGATTGGTGGTACATCTGGGTTTTTTCGAGTTCCATAGGAATTTTGTGAGGATTGCTTGTAGGCTAGAAAAGAGTGAGTTAGGGATTGGTATGGGGAGTGTATGGAATATGTATAAGATTTTAGGTAGAATGTACATTTTCAGGGTTGCCACTCGACCTAGTTTGGAGAGTTCTGAGGTGCGGAGTGTGGTTAGTTCACGGGGAATAATTTCAAGTAATGTTTTATGATTTGCGGTGCATAGTTGGTCCGTTGTTGGTGTAAGTCTGATGCCTAAGTAAGGAATGTTATTCGTTTCCCATGAGAATGGGAATTGTTTAGCTAGAAGAGTTTGGAGTTAGGGTGAGATGCAAAGGTTTAGTATGGAAGATTTGGGTTTGTTAAGCTTGTAGTATGAGACTGTTGAGTAGGTAGAGGTGTGAGCGAATCGTTTTAAGGGACGATTTTGGATTGGTCACCATTAATATAATATCATCCGCAAATAGGCTAATTTTGTGTTCCGCGTTGAGGTGTTTGATTCCTGTGAATGATCGGTCCTCTCTGAGTTTGGATGCTAGGGGTTCAATAAGGAGTGTAAATATTATCGGGGAGAGTGGACAGCCTTGTCTGGTGCCGTTAAAGATGTCAAAGGGGTCAGATAATGTACCATCTG
Organism: Staurois parvus; assembly: GCF_062004578.1. Classification (NCBI taxonomy): domain Eukaryota; kingdom Metazoa; phylum Chordata; class Amphibia; order Anura; family Ranidae; genus Staurois; species Staurois parvus. The sequence continues at coordinate 3,545,154 of NW_028318646.1, read as the reverse complement.
TCAGCACTCTGGCGGAGGGATGTGAATATAGTGATAGGATGGAGTTCAACATCCAACCTGTAATACCAAATGCTTTCTCTGCATCCAAAGATAAGAATAAGGAGGGGCTTTTGGTGTTTTCTAAGTATTGTATGAGGAAGTTAATTCTTCTGGCAGCGTCGGGTGCTTGGCGACCTGGGATGTAACCTATTTGGTCTGAGTGAATTAGCGTGAGGAGGTATGGGAGAATTCTTCGGGATATGATTTTCGCATATAATTTTAAGTATTGTATGAGGAAGATAATTCTTCTGGTAGCGTCGGGTGCTTGGCGACCTGGGATGTAACCTATTTGGTTACATGTCTTTGGGGAATGAGCTTGTGGTGGCAGCATGGTTGAAAAGTCTGGTCAGGTATGGTGATAGGTCTGTGAAAAAGTGTTTATAGTATTCATTACTGTATCCATCATTTCCTGGAGATTTGTTGAGTGGGAGTGTTTTAATGGTTGTTTCTATTTCCTTGGGGGAAATTGGGAGAGAGGTGGTGTCGAGTTGGGCTAGGGAAAGTTGAGGGAGGTTGGTCGTGTGGAGAAATTGTTGTATGGATGCTATTGTTGGTTGAGTGGTGTCTGGATCATTCTTGAGATAGTATAGGTTTTGGTAATATTTTGCAAAAGCGTTAGCTATATCTTGCGGGTTTGTGTTTAGAGTATTTGTGTATGGGTGTTTAATTGAAGCTATTTTGGATTTCAGTCATTTTTGTTTTATCTTTTTGGATAATAATGAGCTGGCTTTATTACCTAGTGAGTAGAATTTTGCCTTCATTTTTTGGAGATTTCGATCATATTTGTAAATTAGGAGGGATCTTAATTTGTTTCTATCTACTGTCAGAGATGAAGAGATTGATGGGTTTGGGGATTTTTTGTTTTTTTCTTTATTTGTTTTGATTGAGGCGAGGAGTTCATCTATTTGTTGGGTTCTATTTTTGGTGATGCGGGCGTTTAGTTGTATCAAAATACCTCTCATGTATGCTTTGCAAGTTGACCATAGAATGGGTATGGATATATCAGGTGTATCATTAAGTTTAAAAAATGTATTGTGTGCATCTAGTATTTGTTGCTTGTAGTCTCGGTTTTTCAATAGGGTTGCGTTCAGTCACGATATTCAGAGTATCGCCGAATGTTGTTTGCCGTCAAGAGAGATAGTGATTGGAGCATGGTCTGACCATGTAATGGTGCCAATCTTGGAGGAGGTGACGTGTTGTAAAGTCCATTTATCAGTGATGAAGAAATCGATTCTGGAATAGGATAAATGGGATGGAGAGTAGTAGGTATAGTCCTTTTCTGTACTGTGTTGGCATCTCCAGATGTCATAAAGATCATTGGAATGGAGGAATTGGTTGAAGGACTGTTTTGAAGATCTTTTGTTGTATGAGGATTCCAGAAGAGGATTACCGATAATGTTAAAGTCTCCGCCGATGAGTAGTCTACTTTTTCTGTGTTGAGTAATGATGGAGTTAAGTTTATTGAAGAATTGAAGTTTATTGGTATTAGGTCCATAGATGTTCACCAATGTGTATGGAGTATTGTTGATTTTGCAGATCAATATATGGTAGCGGCCTTGTGGGTCTGTTGTTTCTGAAATGAATTGGAACTGCAGGGAGTCTCTTATGGCTGTAATGATGCCACTTTTCTTTTTAGGGTTTGTTGCCATATACATTGTGGAGAGGTGGAGAATGTTGAGTTTAGGAATTTTGGATGAGGCGAAGTGGGTCTCCTGTAGGAATAGGATGTCAGGTTGTATGGAGTGGACTTCTCTCGAGAGCAATGACCTCTTGAAAGGGGAGTTGAGACTTCGAACATTCAGTGAAGTTATAGTAATCATTGTTGATTGTAGATGGTTTGGATCTCGTAGCAATGGTGTTTCAGGTATTGTGGAGAGGAGTGATTTTCCGCATGACAGAGGTGGTGGACCACCAAGTATGCAGCTAGGTGGGCTTGGTTTGGTCATAGTTGTAGTAGGAGCATTCAATTGTGTAGGGGGGGTTGTTGAGAGGGGTGGTTCTTGCGACTGTTGACTGGTAAAGTGGGGTATGAACAGGGGTAAAAAAGACTTGCAAAAAACACAAGTAACATGTGTAGCAATGTCTGCTACTGTGTAATGTGGAGGCGTGAGTAAGCATAACTCATTAAAGAGCTCATGCTTGAAAAGAACTTGAAAGTTTAACATATTCGATCTGGGGCCGATTGCCAGCTTATGCATTAGAGAGTGAGGCCCAGGGTGTTGGGCATAGAGATAATATATTTGAGAGTAAGGTTATGACTATTCTGCTTCCATCTGTTGCGGATTGTTGGGTGCTGGTTGGTGGGAGTCTGCTGGAATGATGTTCCACGTTTTCAGTAGCTTGATGCTTTCTTCTAGAGATTTGATTGTGTAAAATCTGCCTTGGTGTTTGACGTTCAGTTTTGTGGGGAAGCCCCATTGGTATCCGATTCCATGATTCCGTAATGCTTTAGTTATGGTGACAAGCTTCTTACGGTTGGAGAGTGTGGCTTTGGATAGGTCTGCGAACAATTTGATGTTTGCTTGGGCTGAGGGAATTGAGGTAGAATTTCTTGCCGCAATCATTATTCTTTCTTTCACGTGGTAAAAGTGTATGCGCGCCAGTGTATCCCTTGGGACTGCCGCTGGTAGAAATGATGGTTTAGGGATTCTATGTGCTCAGTCTATAGCCAGTTCTACATCTGTGAGGGTAGGGATGAGATTTTTCATATATTGATGAATATATGGGACTATGGCGTCTATAGTGACAGATTCTGGGATGCCACGGAATTTGATGTTGTTTCGCCTGGAGCGATCTTCTAAATCTGCCAATTCGAGATTGATCTGTTCGATGTCGGCCTCATGGTCTGTGTGTGCATCTATGAGGTCATATGTGTGGTACACATTTCTCCAAGGTTGTTCTTGATATGGCGGATATGTTTTTCTTGTTTTTGAACCGTATTTGAGATTTGAGATAATGTCAGGTCATTATGTAGTGTTTTTCGCAGAGAAAGAAGCATGTTTTTCATGGAAATCTCTTTAATAGGTTGGTCAGAAGCAGGATAGGATTCAATTAAAGATGGAGCATTAGCTGTCAGAATTGTAGCTGAGAGAGAAGGTTGTCAGTCAGAGGGTGATCCTGTGTCTAGTCTGGGCCTGGATTTTGCAGGGCTACTGGATGTAGGAAACAGGAGGGGAGAGGACTCACCCGGATCCCCTGGATATAATGATCCCTTCAGTCTGGGGTCTGGATGGTATTCTGCCTGGTGTGCTGCGTTCTCCCCTTAATGTGATGAGAGACCGTTCTGCATGCAGCCGGCGCCATCTTGGCTGCAGGGGCTGAGTGCAGGGAAGAAGTTTGTCATCTTCCCTGGATGCCCCGGAGTTTTGTGGCGGCGGGTCATAGCCTGTTCGGGTGCAGAGGAGTTAGTGCTGCTCCTTATGGGGTTTATAATCCCTGGGGTTGGAGTGAGGTGCTAACGAGCTGGCGGATGGACGGAGCTCACCTCACTGAGCGTCCATCTCCGGAGACGGCCTCGCATGCTGAACTCCATAGTTTATATGACAGCCATGATTTGGATCCTTACAGATCCTTTATACTGACTCCAAGCTTGATGGAGGATCCAATGGGATCTGAAACGTAAATGGTATTTATAGTTACATAATTCCATCGTTGGTAAGGTTGAAAAAGACATCAGTCCATCCACCTGAAGCTGAGTGTGTGTCTGTACATGTGTGTGTTTATGTCATTACCATTTTCCATGTCCCTGCATGTTGTGTTCACTAAGGAACACATCTAAATGTTTTTCAAATTTATCTACACTCCCTGCTGACACCACCAACAGTTGAAGGGAGTTACACATTATTAACGTTCTGACAATAAAGAACCCCACAGTTTAAAATGAACTGCTTCTCATCCAACTTCATTGTTTGGCCACATGTCTTCTTTAGAGACCTTAGGTTAGCTAGTTTCCTCTAAATGCTAGAGTCACCATTCAAATATTGTAATCATATCCCCTTTTAAGCTCCTTTTCTCCAGGGAGAATAAGTTTAATGTTCGTTGTCACTCCTCATAGCTCTCTTATTAATTTTGTTGGGCTTCATCAAGCATTAAGCTCAGTTAATTAGATAGACATAAAGAAAAATTCTGTAAAAAAGTCCTTCTGTCATGCCAGTAAGTTACTTGTAAAGGAAGCCTAATAATTAACATATTTTTAACATTGTAGCTAATAGCTCTAGGAGATGCACTCATCTATGGGACTAGGTTGTTACTAGCAGCTGTGTGTATTAAATAAGGATAGAGAGATGGAAACATTTCTTTTGATTTTGGAATTTAAAAAAATCAATGCATTTTCTATATCCTCAGATGAAAATGCATTGAAGTATTTGTTCAGGCAGTAAAGGAAGTTTTTTTTATTTAATACCACATGTCCATTGCATCCTTTGATACACTTATGAATGTGTTTGTCCCAAACATTCACTGAATGGCCACAAACATGAGACAAACTATCACACTATAAAGATATGAGAATAGTTGTTTTTTTTGTTTTTTTTAAAGGCTACTTTATTGTTTACACAGAAATAGCAATAGTACTGACAGGAATAAACAACACTCACCTAGAAATGGTGAGCAACATAAATCTAAAATGTCCAATCAGTATACTGGCAGCTGATACACGGATGCATAAAGACATAATAAAGTAATCTATACAGAGAGGATACAGTAGTTCAAGGATAAGAAGGGTATAGATACAGTAGTATCCATGAATCAGAAAATACAAAAACAGGTTCTACAAAGAAAGTAATCAATGTATAGCAAAGGTGTTGTGGTCTGGATATATAATTTAACCATCAGGTGATACAATTTGTGCAGACTCTACCCAAGAGGACAAGACTTTATGGACTTTTTTAGGGCAACCCCTGGCTTCATAGATCAACTTATAGAGTGGGATTGTTTGATTAATTATGGTTATCCTAGAAGTGTCAGTGGGAGGGGTCTACGATTTCCACCACACTGTAATTGATTTTTTTGACGTAAAAAGCACCAAGCACAAAAAAATGTTCATTCTCCGAGGAAGACTATCATCATCTAAGAGGCATTGTAATGGATTGCAAATATTATGTTATTGTGTAATTGAGCGAAAAAGGCTATAACCTCTCACCAAAAGGCCCTAATAGGTGGGCATCCCCAAACCATATGGAAAAATGTACCATCCGCTACTAGGCACTTAGAATAAGCAGCAGAGGTTAGCCTACCAAGGTGGAAAAGAAGACATGGAATATAATAGGAGTAATAAAGACATTTAGCCTGTATGACTTTATCCCTAGATGAGATAACCATAAGGACTTGCAAGAGAAGGAGTTCCTGCCACACTTCCTCAGTGAGATCTGGAATATCTGCTCTCCAGTGAGTTTCAGTGCTTGGAAGACATTTAGATTTAGAGTGAAGTAAAGCAGAATAATAAGTGGAAACAGGTTTAGAATGTTTTGGGTCACATAATAATTTTTCTAATGCAGAGGGTTCAAAGTTACATTATTTAGGCCGAATTGAGCTGCTGCCATGTGTCGCAATAGCAAATATCTACAATTGGCCATAGAGGGAAGCTTTTACTCCCTTTGAAACTCTGAAAATGAACAAAAACCCCTAATGAGTATAAATGAGTAATTTCACCCCATGTCTAATCCAGAACAGTCCGTCGGTCCTTTGATAGAATTCCGGTAGGCATGGATTGTGCCAAAGAGGAGCATTAGGGGAGAATACAGGAACTGCTCCAGAGGCCTGTAGCATAGAAAGGCAAAAGATTCTCAGTGTCATAGTTAGTATGCTAGTATTGGCTCTGGTGGAGTGTCTGTCTAATAAATTTTGCAAGGAGTCATATGAAATAAGGATGGCCGCCTCCAGGGCAGTAGCAGTATTATCTGTTTCAGGGTAAAACCACCAATGGACATGAGCCAATTGAGAAGCAAGATAATAAGTTTAAAGGTTAGGAACAGCAAGTCTTCATTCCATAATAGGCAATTGCAGGGTGTCTTTAGCTATTCTGGCTGCTCTGCCTCCCCAGATAAAGGATGTGAGAATATAATCAATTTATTAAAACCTACGCTTAGAGATATATACTGAAGAATTATTTAGTAAGGGCAGTAAGCAGTTAGGGCATCCTGGTCTAAAGGAAAGATAAGAGATTTTTCTGAATTTAGTGAACAGCCTGAGTAGTGTCCAAAATTATGAATAATATTCAAAAGGACAGGCACTGAAGCTTGTGGATTTGCTAGATATATCTATATAAGTCATCCACATATAGGAAAGCCTTTAATAGTCAGTCCAGGTATAGTAGAGTTAGATCGGAGCAATTTGGCTAAGGGTTTTATCACCAGGGCAATAGGGGGCAACCCTGTCTGGTGCCTTGCATTATAGTAATGGAAACATAACTGTCCACCCTTATTCTAGCCCATGGTTTATGGAATAACAGTCTGATCCACCTAAGGAAATTAGGTCCGAAGCCAAATTTTTCCAGAAAATAAGACCATTCGACCGAGTAATAGGCCTTATTGGTGTTTAGCGCTAATACAGCTCTAGAACCCAAAACATCATGTGTGTCCTGCAAATCAGTGAACAGCCTTTGTGGGCTATTAGATGTAGATCGTACCAGATTTGGTCTGAGCGCACAATAGCAGTAATCACATCATAAACTCTATGGGCAAGAACTTTGGCTAATATTTTAACGTCCGAATTGATTAATGACATTAGACAATAGGATTCACAATAGAGATGGTCCTTATGTGGTTTCTGAATGAGTACGATCAGTGCCTCAGATATAGAAGGCGGCAGGCATCTAGATTTGAAGGCATGATTAAATACCTGAAGTAAGTGTAGTATGAGGACTACATTTTAAGGGTCCTCTGGAAATCCCAGAAACTGCAAGATGTTTCTGCGGAGATGATCCTCCAAATCATTCATAGTCTCCGCAGTAGATGCATGGCCCTTTTTTGGACCATTTATGGAGACCTGTAAAGGGTGGGTAAAATCTTCCATATTGCTGTTCAGCATTTGTGACTCAGTTGTGAAGGCTGTGAACATTTTGCTTGAGAAAAGACAAGTCCATCCAGACAGAATAAATTGTATGGTCAGAGTTACCTAGCAGTGTTTTATAGCCTCCATAATTTGAGACAGGGTCGGCTCTGTGGAGGAGAGATCAATAGGGGTAGGAGAAGGAACAGCAGCAGCTTAGGAAGACACACAGCTCAACGATGCAGCCACAGCAGGAGCAGACAGAACGGAAGACTCACCCTTCAGAAGAGTAGAGGGGTACACACTGCCGCACTGTGTAGTGGCAAGAGGAGGAAGAGGTGGATTGAATTCTGGTGCCGCTGCTCCAGCTTGCCTGATTTTGACCATCCATGCTGTGTCACAGGAATATCAGTGGGTGTCAGGAGGTGTTTGTGCATGGTTCAGATCCTGTGTGGCAGAATTGCTGAGGGACTAGTGCAGTCAAGACGTAGCTCCACTGACCTGCTGCCTACATCCTGGAAGTCAGCCACACCCAAAAAATATGTGAAAAATGATGGCAGAACCCACTGTAAAATTTTGCAAGGTTGCAAAGGGCTGCTAGGAACATTCACATTTCTGTCCTTGAAGCCATTGATTCCAAACATATAATTTTGACAGTGAAAACAATGACAGATTTTTTTTTACCTTCTAAATTCCTGATGACAGAGCAGTACTACTTACCTACATTCTTACTTCCTGTCAAAGTACCCTTCTGTCAGGGTCATCATCGGAGACACTTGCAAAGTTCTTTGGAAACTATTTTCCAGAGAGCAAATGCTGGATTACACTAAGGAATTATGGAGAGAGTTTGCAAGGGGTTTTTCTAATTGTTTTGGAGCCACTGATGGCCAACATATTAAATAATGCCAGTTACACAGGCTCCAGATACTTTAATTATAAGAAAAACATTTGCAGTTATTTGTATTGATATGGATGCTTATGGCATCTGTACCGATTCCTCCCAAATGAGCTGAAAACCAATGTTCTGCAAAGTAAAAAAATAAAGCTTCATATCTTAACTACCCCCTACTGGCTATTATATTAAAATGTAAGGTGATATTTAAAACCATCCTTTTGTTTACCTCTGCATGCACTTGGTCCACACCATGCCTATGATCCCAACATTATTACACAACAGAGATCATAGGCTAAAGGCACAGAGCCAATAAGGGTAGCTCTGTTCCTTATGATCTCTGTGATGGCCAAGGAGGCTGCTGATTGACTGGATATGTCAGAAGGTATCTGATTGGCTGAAACACAACTGAATTAAGCCCCTCCAACTGCCATAAGAGGTCTGAGAGAGGAGAGGGCTGCCGGAACCCACAGGGAGTGCAGGATTGAGCAGGAAAAAAGCATGGGGAAGTATCTCCTTGTGTTGTTGGGCCTAGCAATGTATGTGTCAGGAGCCCAGAGAGAGAAAAAGATTCTGCTGCTGCTGCTGCTGCTGCTGCTGCTGCTGCTCCATGGGAGCACCTTTAAGTGGATATGTCAGGACCTCTGTAGGCGATGAGAGCATTTTGAAGTGTTATATCTGCTGGCTTTGTTTTTATACAGCTCTGCATAATGGGGACTGTGTGTTTTTTCACAGTAGGATTACAAATAATTTCCCCTTTGAAGAGTGACTGTTCCTTTAGTCCAGTGTTTCTCAACTCCAGTCCTCATGGACCCCCAACAGGTCATGTTTTCAGGATTTCCCTCAGATGAAACAGCTGTGGTAATTACTAAGGCAGTGAAACTGATCAAATCACCTGTGCAAAATAATGGAAATCCTGAAAACATGACCCGTTGGGGGTCCATGAGGACTGGAGTTGAGAAACACTGCTTTAGTCCAAGGGTTCCAGCATGGGTAGACTCTGTACATTGTCCCACTGGCCAATGATTAGTTAGGACATCTATGCAGTTGGTAGCCTGTACCATTATTGCAAAGATATTTTCACTGCTACTGATGACCTCAGTTTTGTACTACTATAGTATGCTGAGTATTGTTTTTACCATTTTCATTGCTATCCTTCATGCATGCCTAGTAAATTACACATTTGGCAGTGAGGAATGAACGTTGATGACTGATTTGCAACTATATTTGTGTTCTGCAATATTAAATCTATTTGGTCATTGAGGCAAGTGTGTCCAAATTGTATTGAATTTTTTTGTACAACTAACCATTTCCATTTTAGTTTCCATTTACCCAATACATCCAGTTGCTCCTTCAGGGATAATGCTGCAGTTCAATTATGCTCTCAGGTTATTTTTTATTTGTCAGTTACACTTCCCACCCTTGCCTAGCTTACAGTTTTTATTTTCTGGTGACAGTACAAATGTACACACACAAAAATATCTGCTGATGCTAGTCTCTCAAAAAATACAGTTTTCTTGTCTCTCATGCTAATTTCAATATCTTGTGTGTAACTGGAGAACAGGTAAGCTGGTGTCACATACCTGACAGTGGAGCCCGAGATGACGAGGGTGGCCTCTTGCGCAATTCCTGTCCAAGCACCCCTGGTAGTGGAGACCGAGACTGCTAGGGCAGTGGAAGGGTGCTTGTGCCAGAAAGCTGTTGTAGTGGACTAAAGCTTGGCAGAACAGGAGTCCTTTCAATGGTAGTACGGAGGCTGGTCACAAGCCTTGTTCACCAGCAGCCAGGCAGACAGGTGCAGGGTCAGGATCAAGTTCAAGGTCAGAAACAGGCAGAAGTCGGCAACATGTTGGCAGCGAGGCACAAAGTCAGGAAGAAGAGACGTAGTCAGGAATCCAAGCCACGGTCGGAAACACAAGTGAGCAGGAAACATAACAGGTAGGGGTGATCCAAGAGATGTGTCAGATGAAGCTGTGTCAGGAGCAAAGTTAGCAGATTTTCAAGAACCAGGAACACAGGAACTAGAGCTGAAGACAATCCAGCACCAAATCCATTCAGACTGTCAGTTTAAATAGGCTGCTGGGCACCACAATCTGTGGATGTGTGAGCATGCCTATGTGCGAGTGCACGTGCTGGCACATGTTTGCCAATGCTTGTCCGTGTGCACATTCTAGTCCTTGCTCATATGGTTAGGCTTCTATGCACATGATACATGTGCATACGAATGAGCACCTGCTGCACAGAAATAAGCATCTGCTGTAAGAGATTCCTGACAGCATGTCTGGCTTTCTGGCCTAACTGGTTACATTCTTTTTCCATGTCAGAGGCTCAAAACCAATGCAGTCAAAGACGGTAAACTAGCATTTTTGAAAGGATAAATCAGCAATGGAGACCTTTATATTTCCTTTTTCCTTTTATTATTATTATTATTATTATTATACAGGATTTATATGTTGCCAACAGTTTGCTCAGCGCTTTACAATATAACGGGAGACAATACAGCAACAATACAGTTCAATACAAGAGGAATTTGAGAGCCCTGCTCCTTGGAGCTTACAATCTAGGAGGGAGGAATGAGAGTAATAAACATAAGTGGTTGCTAGTGGGTATATGTTAACCTCCCTAGCGGTATTCCCGAGTGTAGCTCGGGGTAAAATGTCAGTGCCAAAAGCGGTAACCCCGAGCTACACCCCGTACACCCCAAGCTTACCATGCGGCGCTGCATAGGGAGTCCCTGCAAAGCTTACCTTGTCCTTCGCTCCCGCGATGTGTCCCCTGCAGCGTCCCCGGCCATCTCCTCCGGCCGATGCCGGCATCCAGCTTCTGTGTTCCGGTCCCTGTGACGTCGGGACGTACGGGCGCCGCCGCCGGCGGGAAATTTGAAAATTTTAAAAAATGTCATTTTTTTCAAAACACATTTTTCATAGTAAAACATTGCTGTTTCAACCCATTTCACATACATATTGTCCCGAGTGCTTTGTCCTGTGCCCTGCCTGCATTTTGTCTGTTCTTTCTGCCTGGAAACTGAGAAACGTCCATGGCGTCCAAAAAGTGTCCCTTTAGGTCAAAAGCGGGTTTCGATCAGCTAGAGAACAGCGCTAGAAAATTAGAACCACTTGCAGAATTGAGTGATAATGATTCGTGGGGAAATTCGTCATCAGACACTGAAAACGATTTTGCGATTTTGCTCAGCAATTACGAACTTGGCGCTCTATTTCAAATTTCAGTGTTTTCGGTTTGATTATATTATTGAATTAAATGTATTATTATTATATTATTATTTTTTATGATTATTTATTAAATTATAATTTATGATTTTGTGTTTCAAATTTTATCATACCCGGGATGTTTACTAGACTCTTGTTCGGACAGATTTCAGTGAGTTATTCCTAAAAATTACAGCCTACAATAAAAAACTACATATTTCCATGCAAAATAATGGTAGCCCTGATGAAGTCACATGACATTGTGACGTAACGCGTCGGCGTAGCGCGGTGACGTATTTCCGGCGTGGCGGCCATCTTGGTACACCTGTGCATTCAGCTGTACACCCAACAGATATATCCTCATCTGAAAGCATGAGGCTTTAGTGTGGACTGGCTGCTACGTAAGTTCTTATTTAAAATATGCTACATGTTCCTATGGTATAATAAATATACTACACTATGGGAGGATTCCTTTGTCTCATTCTGAGAGATTGATATTACAACTTTTCCTGGAGAAGAGCCATAGTGGGAATATTACATCTTGAAAGCTGTCTTGGAGTGCTTTGGTGCCTGGAGGATCTGTGAGAGGGATCCACTACTGCTCTTTGATCCGCAAGGGTCGAAGGGATGAGGTGAGAGGCTAATCCAGAAGGTGGTTGGATTCGTAGATCTATATACACCCAGAAACCTGCACGATTTTTTTCACTTGTGGTCACTAACAGTATAATTTGGAAGCACCGTTTACTGTTTTGTTCACCTACAATATTTTATATTTTTTGGACTTTGAGATATTAGTTTGCGTGTACCATTATTATGGTTATTTTTTCACTTCACAATAGGCACGTGTGATTTAATTATATGTATGTGTATATTTTTTGTTCATGCACATACATATAGATATAGTTTTTTGTGTTTCTACATCTTTTGAGTGATTTATTTGATTTTTGTTATTATCAGCAAGCACGTATATATTTGCATTGTCAATATTGTTAATATTGTCACACTTTTTGATTTGATATTTTGGGATCCCACATTCACAATTTGTTTGATTTGAATGTAGCGCAGCATTCCTTATGTTTTATATTCACTTGATCACTGGTATATGATTTAATGCTAGCAGCTCCTTTGGGATTTATACACTTATTCATTTGATTTATTATTTTTAAATACACATTTGGAGCGCAGGAGGGTCACACCACTATTAAAATAATGGTACCGCTTTCAGCACCAAAAATCGGAAATAATCATACTGCTAGGGAGGTTAATTTAATACTGCTCAGGCCAGGAACTTTGTGGTAAATATGAGAGGATTTGCAGTGAATGTTTGTTGCACATGGTCACATTTATTCAACCTTTAAGTCTATGTTCAGAGAGGAAAATTAGAGGTATCCCTACTTTGTTTCTGTCCACCATTTTAGTTGCTTCTTCAAAAGTGGTCAAAATTGTGTAGGAGTCCTAGATAATAAGCCACTGGTGAGGTGGGGAAGGTGGGAAAGGAGGAGGAAGAGGTCACATTACCAATGTTCAGTTCGTCACCTACTACCACAACACCATTACTTTTAGTATTTACTTTTAGTTTTTCTTTCTTTTTTCTCGTTTTCTTTCTTTTTTTTCTTTTTGGACAGCCCTGATTTGTTGAAGGGTGGGCAGGCTGTATAATTCTACACTTGATTTTTGATGCTGCCTACCCTTTCCTTTAGCTGTAGAATTTCATGCTCCATTTGCTGCTACCCGCCTTTCCCCCTGCATTGTGGATGGGTGAGTAGCTTGTTTTCATAAGTTTTCCCAATGTAGCTATGCCTCTCATGCCTTGGCAGGCCATGTTTACCCACTTTTTAGAGATTAGTGTTTTACAAAGCAACTCCATTTGAATGTAGATGTATTTTTCCTGACTTGAGCTTGCTTAATTACTCCTGATTTCCCTGTCTTTTCTCACAAGTTTTTGGAGATTTATACAATATCATCACCACTCAATCACTAGGGGAAAGTAAACACTAAACCAATACCTTAGGGGATTATTCTTCATACAGTGAAGAACATTTTCCACTGTTGCAACTAGTATTTCAAAGTTATCCCTACTATCTACCTACCTGTGCATTGTCACTGCCTTCTTTGCCATCCATAATGACCCCTATTTCCTATATCCTATAATTACAGTACAAGTGGAAGCAACTATACATGGTTATTTGCTGATTCTCTTTGAAAAGATAGTAAAATGAGAATGTGATACTTTTTCATAAAATGTTTTTCTTGAGGTCCATTGATGTACAAATCATAGGATTTTAGTAAATCTTAGAGAATTTGGTTTTACTGCAACCTACAAAAGCTTGAAACACTGGCAAACAAAAAATGATAAGCTAGTTTCTGCAAACCACACCTCAAGCCATTGTGCTTCAGTTTTGTGAGCAAGCAATACATAAGGCCAATAACACAGAAGAGTGGGATGTGTGTCCTTCAATGGACTTCAGGAACAGATTTTACAGTAAGTTAAAAAATATTATTTTCTTTAATTTCCATTAAGGAACACAGAACTTAAATCATTCTTAGACAGTTGGAAAGTCCAAAATCAGTCCAATTGATGGCTGGGCAGTAGCCATTGAGGGATCTAACAGATGTGGAAATCATATTACAAAGAATACCTGAAGGGAGAAATACTTGAACAAAGGGAAAACCAGAGACAATAAAATATGGAATTGCCAGAGTATCAACCCAGTGTTCCAGACCAACTCAGGTAATCATCTGTAGTAAGGAAACTTCTACCTGATGGACCTCAGTTATCAATGTGCAGGACATTCAATTATCCACCAAAAAGGAAAAAACAGGTGGAACAATAACTACTTGAACAGAATAAAAAACTTGGATCAACAGCTACGGTGGTCAACAAGAACACTTTACTTCAAGGAATGGAAGCTTGGATAGACAAGACTTGACTAGAACAAGAGAGCAACCAGTCTACATCAGTGGGCTTAAGCAGAACCCCCTAAAATCTTCACATCAGGGAGAGGGGATCCATAATATGAAGTATACTACCTGATAGGTAAGTAGTCTCTTAGAGACATGCATAGCTGTGAAAGTCCTATCAGCAGATAATATGAACAAAAAGAAAGGAAAAAAAAACATTAATCTGGGGAAAAATTATTGGCATTCTCCCAGAATACTGTTAAAGAGAGCATGGGGTGATCAACAAAACGTGCATTAATACGGGTAAAGCAGGGTTGGGGACATATTTTTAATGCAAAATGAAAAAAAAGGACATCAGAACCAGACCGATGAGAGTCCTTCAAGCTTACTTCCATAAGTGTATCAAGGGGATGATAGCCACACCATGATACTGCCTGACCAGTAACGAAATATATGATGTAATAAATTATAAAACATAGCTCTACAAAGGGCAAAATCCTCCTTGGGGGACCTAGGGGTAGAAATTCTATTATCAATATTAGCCTGAAAAAGAATTTGTAAAAGGAAGAAAAGGTAAAAAAAAAGAAATCTATGACAAATTATGATCAATATTCCAGTAACCAGGTACCATGAAGATCTTTGGACTTGCACCATCCTACTTAGGGGGCTGCAGTGGGGTAACAGAGTCTCCTGTCTGCTGACCCTTCAGATCAAGTGCATGTCTTAATGGTGGTGTACTGTATACTTCCTTGCAAGGAAAAAAGGAGGTACATTCATGTGCAGAACTCTCACTTATTAAAATGGGGAAAATCAGATGTGGGGATCTGGAGGCCAATACCTTGACACTAGAAAGAAAAACAGTGTGGTCACACATGACAACTGTGCATTATAGATTATTAATCACCTGAATTGTATACTTAAAATGGCACAGCTTGGCACAATGCACAGTGAGTATTCATATTTCAAACCTGATGGGCCACTAGAGATGCTTAAAATCAGTGATAGTTGTGATCTTCCAGGTCTGCACACGTTCTGTGTTATCAGATTTCCTTTTGTCCTCTTACCTTGGGGGTCTGGTCACTCTGCACTGCCACCATTCATAGAACACCTCATATTTGTATCAATGTATACAAGCTGTTTTCTGATTGGGTGCATTGGAGAAGGGGCATTGATATCACAATCTTTTCCAATCAGAAACTATAGGTGGGTAAAGACCCCAAAACTCTAAATTAAGAATAGGTATAAGAATGCCAAGCTGCTGGAGTCCCAAAGAAATAAAATAAGCCAAGGAGTGACTCAGACCACTTTTTCTAATGAAATGTACCTTTTGCATGTTGTGAACCTTTAGCATAGTATTTAGGAAAACAAACGCATAACATATTGTTTCATTCGTTGCTAAAAATGCTTCTTCAAAAGTCTTAGAAGTTATTGTCTACTACAGGCCGTCTAATACATGAAACAATTTTAAATGTTTTACTATACTAGCTAGTCAACCACAAGTGTTTCAGACTGCTTAAAGAGCCTTTTGAAGCAGCACCATGTAAACATGCCATTAGATGTTACACAAACAGTGAAACTTTGAAGCATAATACTTCTCCTAAGGTGGAGAATGTTAATAATTGATTAGGGGGAGGGTTGAGGGTCAGGTCTAGGCTATCTGGCATAACAACAAAGCTGTTTCCTGCCATATGTGAAAAGGTGAGAACAAGTGAAGTGATTTGACAAATACCCAGCTATCGGATTGAACTATTAGAGAGGACATTGAGGACAATTTCTTCGTTGTTACAGCTGATGTATCAACAAGTCTTGACATGCTTAAAGAATATGTCATCACCTTAAAATTTCAGTTGAATATACAATGAGTAACCATACAGTTACTAAACGTATTACATATAAATAATTGAAAAGTATGCTTAATTCCTATGGGAATTTAGTTGCTTGTATTAGATCGAAGTGGTCATTTTATGTGCAATTTTTGAAGTAAAATGTTAAGAAATCTTTAGTTTAAGCCTTCCATTTAAAGTTGCCAACATTTTAAAATAATTCTCATTTACATTGGGGTTGATATACTAAAAGAGTAGAGACTGTTAAGTTAAAGTTCTCTGCAAAGTGATTGTTCACTAAATAAGGTGAAACTGCTCAAATCAATCAATTATCACAAACATTAAGAAGTTCCTGTTTTTTTATATCCCTTGCACATGAATTTCAATGTTAATATTATTTTTGTTAAAAAAAAACAGTCTCACTTTGTTCATAATTCATAGTATTACCTTGGAAAAATGTAATAACTGCTTTTATCATAGCATGCTTGCTAATCTAGGAAAAAAAACAAATTTCAATTCATGTGATCTTGCTCATTTCTTTTTTTTTTGGTAATGTAGATTATTTATGTGATGTTATGAGCACATTAAAAGAGCTTATTGTAAACTTCAAAAAAACAAAGATTTTTTGTGTTGATGATTATTAATATTTAAAACTAGAGGCAGAGACATTTTTATTAACAAATATTGCCAGAAATAGGCACCATCCTTTAAAATCAGATATAGTTATTATCTTTAGCCATTCTAGCTTTAAATTAAATTTTGCATAGCTTTGTAAAGCAGTACATGCATTCATATGTATTTTAGTGAAAAAACATGTCAAACTTGGAAGTGGTAATTTATAAATGAAATGTTTCTTCACAATGACAATACAAAAAAGTATAACGATGAAAAGGTTCTCTATATAAAAGTAATAGCCAATATCTTTTCCATTATTCAGATATGGCGTTTGGGTGGTTACTTAGCTTTTCATTTTATATGGTGATAATACTGATGAAAATATAGTGCCATTCTCTCTCTTTCTTAAATGCTGAGGTTTGTAAATATTTTTTGTTGTTATTATTATTGGTATCATTAATATGATGATGATTATTATTATTAGTGATAGGTTAATAATTACTCATCCTAAAATGGTTACAGTCTGCTTTAGTATAAAAAACCCATCAACTTTGTAGACAGTGGAGGATGAGGGAATGCAAGCTATAAGTTTGTAAAGAGATACAATATGTTTCCAACATTGGATATACCTGTTTAAGTCTTCTATCAATCCAATTTCAGGATTGTCCTTCAAGGTAATAATAACATGTCATTCTAGCTTTCTAAAAAAAAATAAAAAGGGGGCAGGATGATGGATGAAATCCATAAATGATATATTTTGTATTATAGTGTATTCATTATTAAAAATAGGGAAAAGAGCTAATTGGTACACTTTGAAAAAAGGTTTTCTTTATTCACACAGTTCTAGGCCTCATTCACATGACCATAAAAAACACATTTACAAACCTTTTTTACTCATGGAACTCAAAGCAGAGGAATTGTTTTCAATGGAGACATTCATACAGGTGCATAAACATGCATTGCATTCAGATCCATAACACAAATACAAACTTATCATATATATATGTGTAAGTATTTACTGATCACTACGCTGCAACGTTTGTGCTTGAAAAAAACATGTACAGTATAATAAGATCAGTAAAATTGAATGTAGACTTAAAATACTAAAAGCCATCCAGGAATCCTCCATCAATTAAAAAGAGACAATTGTCATTTTTCCCTGGGGAACCACAGTCCTATTCAGTGTGCATTTGATTTTAAACAGATCTTTCTCATTAAATAAAATTCAAAGCAAGTCATTTAAAGGATATATGTCAATTAAAGTCCTCAGTCATAAATCCAAATGTTAAAAACTGCTGTGTATAATCCAAGCCTACAGTTCCCAACTATCCCTCATAAAATGAAAGCAGCGAGAAACATTCTCTGAAATAAAGTAATTTGTTTACAGGCAAGTCATCTTAAAGGATAAGTTCAGCTTTGGGAACATATTTCCATAGCCGCAGCCTCCACCCACTGCCCCCCCCCCTCCCTTTGACAGATAATACCAGGAGAAGTCTCCCCGTACTATCTGTCAAATTTGAAAACAGCACAGCACCACGGGGCTCCGCCCTCATCTTTCATTCATGGACATCTGTGAATGAATGAACTGCAAGTCCCCACAGCCTTAGTGGCTGTCAGCTTGTAGTTTCCAATTAACTACTATGGTGCTGTACCAAAGACATGTAGGAGAATACATTTTTGTCTAAATTTATGAAGACATTTTTTTTGTTTAATTGGATGTGTTTTATAACAGAAAGTAGAAAATGTTGTTTTCAAAATTTTTGGTCTTTTTCATTTATATAATTACAAAAAAACCCTAGTGGTAATCAAATACCATCAAAAGAAAGTCCTATTTGTGATAAATAGGGCTTTATTTTGGTGATGGGTACAGTGTTGCATGACCATTGCATTGCAATTGTGCATTAAAGTAGCACAATGCTGAATAGCAAAAAATGGTCTGGTCATTAAGGGGGTAAAACCTTTCAGAGTTCCAGTGGATAAACTGTTTAATATCAGTCATTCACATGGGTTTAAAATGTAAAGGACAGAGGTGTCCCAAATAGTTTTTAAATTACTAGTCTTCCACTTCCATATCCTTCCTTGAGCTCCAGTGGGATCCCATCAATCATCCAGTTATATAGTTCTTAAATGTTATGACAATTTAAGTTCATGTGAAAGAATGAGCCACTTAAAGACTGCCCACCCACAATGTACTGGGGATGGGCGGCAACTACAGGACCAACGACATGCCCATACGTTGTTGTGTTTTTACGTTTGGAGCGCGCATGCATGCGCCCCTCCCACTGACCCCTGCCATCATTTGCTGCAGGACATGTTTGTCAGCAGGTCCTAGCCAATGATTTTTGACAAGGACACTGCTGATCTCCTGAAACAAATGGAGAAGTAGAGTTGTGTCTGTATATGTAAATACAGGCACAGGATCTTGCTGGATCTTCTCTCCCTGGAACCTTTTTTGTTCCAGGGAGAGAAGAAAGACACACCACAAGTGAGTAAAAGCAGCACATTTGCACCCACACCATAGTTAGATACATATTAACCCCTTGATTGCCATTTTTACCCATTTGATTGCTCCAGATGTTAACTCCTTCCTGCCCAGTGTCATTAGTACAGTGTCAATGCTACATATTAGCACTGATCACTGTATTAGCGTCATTGGGGATGTCAATGGCAGTAAGTCAGTTCTCACCCAGTGTCAGTGTCAGAATGCTCACCTCAGTCCCGCTATAAGTCGCTGAACGCCACCATTACTAGAATTAAAAAATATAAAAATTTCAGTATATATACTACCATTTGTAGATGCTATAACTTTCTTGTTAAAATATTTTATTGGCATTTTAACAGGGAGGAAGAGAAGGGACATTCGAGATAGACATTTCTCAAACATAAGATTATAATAATAGGCATCAATGACAGCAGAGTCTTTACAAAAAAAAGGGGGAAAGGAGGGGAATGGTGAATTGACAATATGACAGTTTTAAGGAACATAGTATGGGTAAAGCTAATAGCTTAGGTACATACAAAATTTTAACAAGTAAATAAGCGCGCTCCCCAATGATTCGTAGGGGGATCATAACATAGGAGTGTAAAGTTATACAAGATAGTTATGGGGAAAAAAAGGAGGCGGGGGGAATGGGTCAGGGAGGTCCGAGAGAGAGTGGGGAGGGTTGAGAAGGGGTAAGTGACTCCACAGTTAGCAGCAATAAATGGAGGAGTATGCAAGATTGGTAGGAAATGGTACCAGAGTAATATGGAGTATTTATCACGGGTTAAGAAGTGAGTCGTCAAAGTTTGGCGGGAGGAAGCACTCTACTCAGGAGTTCCAAACATTCCGGAATTTAGGGATAGTATCTAGAATTGTGGCTTCCACTTTAGCGTGAATCATAGCCTGGGTAACTTTATTTTTAACTACTGCAATGCATAGGGAGGGAGATTTCTAAGACTTGGCTATGACCTGCTTAGCTGCCATGGTAACTTGTAGAATAAGTTTGAATTGTTGGTTACACCAGGGGGGCGTAGATTGAGCAGCGCAGTAACTGGGTTCAGCTGGAGTGTTTTTGTGCTTAGACAGTATACCAAAGATGTCCGCCCAAAAGGCTTGGGCGATTGGGCAATCCCACCATATATGGAAATGCATACCTAAGTCTACACAGCCTCTAAAGAAAGTGGGGGAATAATTAGGTGTATACTTTGCAATTCTCGCTGGGACTAGGTACTAGGCACCAACGGGTTAGGACTTTATAGTTGGTTTCTAGAGCTACAATATTGTGCGATGATGACTTAGTATTGGACCAGATATGGTCCCAGTCAGAAGGGTCTAGTTGCCGTAAAAGTCTGCTTCCCATTTGCGAATGCATGAAGGGGGTGACGTGGTGACCGAGGTTGTAAGAAGGAAGTAAAGGCATGAGATGAGGCCTCGTCTATGGGGGTCTTTGTGAAAAGCCCATTCAAAAGGGAGATGTGGTGTTCGCTTGGTTGATTGCTGTGGTGTATGGAGCGTATAAATGTTTCAGTTGTAAGTATCGGAATATTTTGGAGGCTGGAAGTTCATAGGTTTCACGCATTGTGGTAAAGGATTTAAATTTGTTCCTAAGCATGAATGATGGGCCCGGAGAAGGTTGGCTGAGGTCCATTGTTTGAATACGTGTGGTGAAGACCATGCTGGTGGAAAGGCTGGGTTTCGAAGATATGAGAGCAGGGGATTATGAGGCGATTGTAAAAGATAGCAGGATTTCAGTTTATCCCAAAGCAACAAAAAGTGAGATGTGATGGGGTTTGTTATTGAGCAGCAGTCTATAGGTCTTAACCATAGAAGGTTAGCAGTAGACAGGGGTTGCATTCTATGGATTCTATGGATTCGAGGATAACCCATTGAGGGATTTTGTGGGTCGCGTGATATTTTGGCAATTGCACTAAGTGTGCCGCCTAATAATACTTGCTAATATCTGGGAGACCTAGTCAGCCTTTAAGTTTGGGGTGATACAGGGTTGAGCGGGGTACACGGGGTCGGATCGTGCCCCAGACATAGGAAAATATGCGACACTGTAAGGTGCGGAGGTAATGGGCGGGTACCGAGATTGGGAGAACTCTGAAAAGGTATAAAATTTTGGGGAGGATTGACATTTCCACGACTGCTATTCTGCTTAGCCATGCAAGCGGTAGAGAGGACCATTTGGTCATAAGAGCAATTAGATGGGCTAACATTGGGGGTCAGTTTTAAACCCAGGAAGGGAATAGAACATTGTGACCAGGAGAACAGAAGTATCAATTTTAAATGGGCCAGATCTTTAGGGGGAAGGGAGATATTGAGTGCTATTGATTTTTGGGGATTAATTTGAAGGCCTGAGAGTGAGCCAAACCTCTCGAGGAGCCAGAGGAGAGAAGGAGAAGTCAAAGGGGAGGTGAGAAAAAGTAAAACGTTGTCTGCAAATAGACATAATTTGTGAAGGGAGCAGGGGTGGACTGACTATTTGGGCACTGCCCGAGGGCCCAGGGTCAATAGGGGGCCCCATGAGATTCCCCTGGTACCTTTTTCATAGGCTTTTTTGAGTTTGGGAAAGGACACAGGGGCCCCATGATCCCCTATTGCCCGGTGGCCCCATGAGTTGTCAGTCCACCCCTGGAAGGGAGCCTCCTATCTCGAGTCCATGAATATCCGGATTGGCCCTAATCAGAAGGGCCAATGGTTCTATGGCCAAGGCGAAGAGTAGAGGGGACAGGGGGCAGCCCTGTCTGGTGCCACGGGAAATTGGGAATTGAGCAGACCGATGTCCAAGATACCTGATTCTGGCCAAGGGTTCGCGATAGAGTGAGAAGATCCAGGTTAAAAAGTGAGGGCCAAAGCCCCATCGACCCAGAATGTAGTGCAGGTATGGCCACGAGACTGTGTCAAATGCCTTCCGGATGTCTAAGGACAGAAAACAGGAGGGAATATTGCAAGATTTAGCTATGTGTAATAGGAGGGTTAAGTGTCGGATGTTGTCTCTGGCTTGTCGGGTTGGAATGAAGCCCACTTGGTCATTATGAATTAGGGATCCTATACACCAATTGAGGCGCGTGGATAAAATTTTAGATAGTAATTTGATGTCTATATTGAGAAGGGAGATTGGCCTATAATTAGACCATTGTGTGTTGTCCGAGTACGGTTTTGGGATCATTGAGATGTTGGCTTGCACTGTTTCTGGGTTAAAGGTTTGGCCCGATAGTATGGCAGTGAAGGCATTAGTAAGAACAGGCGTAAGGAGGTGGGCAAATTTTTTGTAGTATGTGGCGGAAAAGTCATCGGGTCCTGGGCGTTTACAGAGCTTTAAGAATTTGATAGCATTTAGGGTTTCAGTTAGGGTGATGGGACGCTCTAGTGCTGTCAGTTGGTGTTCTGATAGTTTTGGGAAGGTGAGGGGGGCCAAGAGGGTGTCAGCCTGGGAAGGGTCAAAGGGTGTAGAGGAAGAATAAAGTCGTGAGAGATGTTTGTGGAAGACTTGTAGGATGCGTTCTGGATTACTAGTGGGGTTGCCAGAAGATGTGCGTAATCGAATGGGTTTGGTGATCTGATCAAGCCTATGGAGCGAAAAAGCTAAGAAGGTGCCAGGTTTATTGGCTTTTGTATAATATTTATGCTGGGATCTGCGAAGTGAGAGCTCCGCCTGGTCCGTGAGGAGAAGATCAAGGGCCAATCAGGATCGTTCCAGGGCTTCTAGGTTGGCTGGGGAAGGCTTGATGAGATTGGTCATAGGTTTGTTCAAGGAGAAGGTGTTGTCTTTTCTCTTTAAAAAGGATGCTTTGCTAATGCAGAACCCGCAAAGTACAGGTTTATGTGCTTCCCAAAGTAGGAGAGGGAGAATGTCAGGGGTTTGGTTTATAGATAGGTCTTTGAGCATAGTTTCGATATCAGAGCAATGTGTCGGGTTTGTTAAGAGGTTGTCATTGATGATCCAGGAGGAATCGGGGGGATGGGGCCAAAGAAGCAATGGAAGTGAGTACAGCACAGTGATCTGACCAGGGGATTGGGAAGATTTCGGAGGCCAATAATCAGGGGGAGGAGCTAGCAGTCATGAAGATGTGATCTATTCTTGAGAATGTCTTATGAGGGTGGGAATAGAAGGTATATTGGCGCTTTATCGGGTTAAGTTCTCTCCAGGTATCTATCATGGAGTAACATTGTAGTATGGCTTGGAAGGTTTGTTTGGAGGTGGGTGGGGTGGGGGGGGGGGTTGAGGGGACTTGTCTAGGGAGGGGTATAGGGTACAATTTGAATCTCCGCAAACTAACAGTGTACCATGTTTTTGGTGGTCAATGACCAATAATAGGTGGGAGAGAAACAGTAAGGGACCTTGGTTCAGGGCATAGTATGTTGAGATGGTGACTTCAACGTCCAGAAGTTTCCTGGTTGGCAGGAGGTAACGACCTTTGGGATCTTTAATCTCAGTATGCTGTGTGAAGGGCGTCGTACGGTGGAAGGCAATGAGTACCCCTCTGCGTTTGGTATCGGCGGAAGCTGTGTAGACCTGTGGGTAGCAGGGCCAAAGAATTTGGGAGTGGAGGAAGGAGTGTAGTGTGTCTCTTGAAGGCAGACTATATGAGCTTTATGCGATGCAAAGGAGCGGAATGCCTTGTTGCGTTTCTGTGTTAAGGCCCTGAACATTCAGGGTGAGAATATTTAAGGAACCCATGGGGAGAGTGTGTAGCGAACCAGATAATAGGGTGTTACCAGCTGGAAGGAAATCTGGTAGTCATGGTAGGAAGCAGTTGGGTGGGATAAGGAGTTAAACAAAGTTGTGGAGTCATGTACAGTGGGGAAAAAAAGTATTTAATCAGCCACCAATGGTGCAAGTTCTCCAACTTAAAAAGATGAGAGAGGCCTGTAATTGGCATCATAGGTAGACCTCAACTATGAGAGACAAAATGAGAAAAAAAATCCAGACAATCACATTGGCTGATTTGGAAAGAATTTATTTGCAAATTACGGTGGAAAATAAGTATTTGGTCAATATCAAAAGTTCATCTCAATACTTTGTTATATATCCTTTGTTGGCAATGACAGAGGTCAAACATTTCCTGTAAGTCTTCACAAGGTTGGCACACACTGTTGCTGGTATGTTGGCCCATTCCTCCATGCAGATCTATTCTAGAGCAGTGATGTTTTGGGGCTGTTGCTGAGCAACACAAACGTTCAACTCCCTCCAAAGGTTTTCTATGGGGTTGAGATCAGGAGACTGGCTAGGCCACTCCAGGACCTTGAAATGCTTCTTACGAAGCCACTCCTTCATTGCCCGGGCGGTATGTTTGGGATCATTGTCATGTTGGAAGACCCAGCCACGTTTCATCTTCAATGCCCTTGCTGATGGAAGGAGGTTTGCACTCAAAAGCTCACGATACATGGCCCCATTCATTCTGTCCTGTACATGGATCAGTCGTCCTGGTCCCTTTGCGGAGAAACAGCCCCAAAGCATGATGTTGCCAGCCCCATGCTTCACAGTAGGTATGGTGTTCTTTGGATGCAACTCAGCATTCTCTCTCCTCCAAACACGATGAGTTGTGTTTCTACCAAACAGTTCTATTTTGGTTTCATCTGACCATATGACATTCTCCCAATCCTTTTCTGGATCATCCAAATGCTCTCTAGCAAACTTCAGACGGACCCGGACATGTACTGGCTTAAGCAGGGGGACACGTCTTGTACTGCAGGATCTGAGTCCCTGGCGGCGTAGTGTGTTACTGATGGTAGCCTTTGTTACGTTGGTCCCAGCTCTCTGCAGGTCATTCACTAGGTCCCCCCGTGTGGTCCTGGGATTTTTGCTCACCGTTCTTGTGATCATTTTGACCCCACGGGGTGAGATCTTGCGTGGAGCCCCAGATTGAGGGAGATTATCAGTGGTCTTGTATGTCTTACATTTTCTAATTATTGCTCCCACAGTTGATTTGTTCACACCAAGCTGCTTGCCTATTGCAGATTCAGTCTTCCCAGCCTGGTGCAGGTCTACAATTTTGTTTCTGGTGTCCTTCGACAGCTCTTTGGTCCTCACCATAGTGGAGTTTGGAGTGTGACTGTTTGAGGTTGTGGACAGGTGTCTTTTATACTGATAGCAAGTTCAAACAGGTGCCATTGATACAGGTAATGAGTGCAGGACAGAGGAGCCTCATAAAGAAGAAGGTACAGGTCTGTGAGAGCCAGAAATCTTGCTTGTTTGTAGGTGACCAAATACTTATTTTCCACCATAATTTGCAAATAAATTCTTTCCAAATCAGCCAATGTGATTGTCTGGATTTTTTTTTCCCATTTTGTCTCTCATAGTTGAGGTCTACCTATGATGCCAATTACAGGCCTCTCTCATCTTTTTAAGTGGGAGAACTTGCACAATTGGTGGCTGAATAAATACTTTTTTGCCCCACTGTAGGGGGGGAAGGATAGAGTTAGGCAAGGTATCAGGAGGGAGATGTAGGGGGCCATACTAGGCCAAGGGGATGGTCCCCGGAGTCACATGGAAATAAGATGATCTAGGGAACAGTAGTAGCCCAAATAGTATCAAAAACTTGATACCAAAGGGGCTAGTAGTGGGTGCGCAGGTACGCGGGCTGCAGGGAAGACAGCATATAGACAAATGTATGGCTGTGAGATCCTGGGGAAAAAAAACATTAAAGTTGGCTCAAGGAGGAGTCAGGGGGTCCTAGGCTCGGGCAGAATTGGCTATCTAGGTACGCCAGTAGGGGTGAGAGGATATAGTCTCCCGTGCCGCCAGAATCGAGGTCCCCGTACATAAATTCAAACATAACCGTTTAAAAATGAGTCCAACAAGTAGCATATAAGGCACAACAAGCTCTCAACAATATAAGAGAGAGAAAAGTAAAGATAACCTTTAACTCGTGGGACAACAGGAAAGAGTTTTCTCAGTACATGTTAAAACGTTGAGAAAAAGAAACAAAAAGGAAGAAAGTTGAAAAAGATCAAAATAACAGTATGGGCCCTGAGGGCTAACATAAGGATATGGATGCTTAACGTCTGCATCTGGGTGAGAGATGAGGAGAACAGACACTATGGGTGTCAACTACTGTGATGGTGGAGTTCCACTTTGTTGTGTGTAAGTGGTAGGGTGGAAGTTGGTTGGTGAGATTCAGTCCATGGAATCTTGTGGAGATGGAGCAGGTGATAAAAAAATGCCCTCGTTTGTGGGTGTTGAGTTGACCATTGACGAGGTGTGGAGGGTGAGGTTTCTGCGGTGAGCAGGACGCTGAACGCCACCTGGAGCCTTCTGATGGTGTTGTTGGTGGGTGTAGCTGGAGGTTCCGCAGGGTGTCCAGTAACTCGTCAGGGGTCTTGCAGATGTAGTCCCGGGCCTGGTAACAGAAACGCACTGCGAAGGGGAAGCTCCATTTATATGGTATGCCATGTTGTTGGAGCGCCTGTAGATGAGGTTTCATGGCCCTGCGTTTGGCGATGGTAGTGGGGCAGAGGTCTTGAAACAGCTGGTAAGTTTGACTTTGGAACGTGAGGGATTCTGCATTGTGGGCTGCTTGTAGGAGTTGCTCTTTAGTGCAAAAAAATTGAGTTTGGCTATGATATCACGTGGTGGGCCATCAGTGCATCGTGGAGCTAATGCCCTACGAACCCTGTCCATTTCCAGGCATTCTATTGGGATAGCGGGGGCGAGCTCTTGAAATAACACTGTGACAGTAGATTGGACGTCAATGACTGACTCGGGAAGGCCGCGGATTCATATATTTGAGCGTCTAGCCTGATTCTCAAAGTCCTCTAGACGCGTTTGCAGTGTCACCTTTTCGGCATGCAGAAGGTCAAGGTCATCTGCATGTGTCTGAAATGAGGTGTCGAGGTCATCCACTCTCTGTTCAGCAGTGCGTTGCCCAAGTTTGCGGATTTCTCTGGACAGCTTGTCTGTGATGCGGTCAGAAGTCTGTTTCAGGGCTTTGTGTAGCATTTTTTCAAAGCGCATGAGAAGGTTAGGAGAAGTAAGATCAGGAGTAGAAGCGTGTATGGGGGTCTCTGGGTCAAAATCTGACTCAGATGTGTAGGGATGGCTTGGCTGCTCTGTCTACAGGGCTGCATATGTCTGTGCAGCTTTCTTGTTGCCAGAAGAGGGTGTGGTGGCCATCTTGGAGGAGGCTCGAGCCAGGGCCTCCTTGATAGGTTTGCTGGGAGGTGGAGCTTGGTGCCAAGAATCTCCCCTGACCATGCTGGCATGTGGCAGGGGGGTTGCTACGGCAACCGGAGCCGTTTATATGACGGCACAGGCCAGGATCTATGTTCGGGCGGCTGTCTTCCCTGCTGCGTGAGGGAGCCTCAGGGAGACATGTCCGTCCCGCCGGCCGTGCGTGCGCACTCCGTCTGTAGATGCTATAACTTTCATGCAAACCGATTAATATACACTTATTGGGATTTTGTTTTACCAAATATATGTATCAGAATACATTTTGGGTTAAATGTATGAAGAAATTGTATTTATTTATTTGTTTATTTTTATTGGATGTTTTATATCAAAAAGTAAAAAAAAAATATATATATTTTTTTTTTTAGAGCGCCAAAAATGAAAAACGCAGAGGTGATCAAATACCACCAAAAGAAAGCTATTTTTGTGGATAAAAAATGACATACATTTCATGTATGTATAGTGTTGCATGATCGTGCAATTGTCAGTTGAAGTAATGCAGCTCCATATTGCAAAAAATGTCCTGGTCATGAAGGGGGGTACATCTTCCGGAGGACAAGTGGTTAATATCAACCAGTTGTGGTCACTGAATGTACTACACACAAAACATGTGTAATACATCCTGTTCTTCTGTCCCTAATCCCCCCATGCATGTGCTGGCATCTCCTGACTGTCAAAACGTTGTAGTGGCTTGTAGCTGCTGTCAAAAAACTGACTAATATCGGATACAGTGATTATAAACACCATTAAGACAAAGATAAAAAGCTACAGTACAAAGTAACATTGTTACTTTTGTATCTAATCTGTTTCAGTCATCTGCAGATCAAAGGGATGAAATTCAATCTGCAAATGATGCCAACTAAAGCAAATTGACAAGTAAAAAAAAAATAAAAATGTGTTTCTATTAAACCCCTTTTTAACCTTTGTTTACCCTAGTAAGCTCTAATTAATTCCTTCCTCGCCTTCTCCTCCTAACTATTATTTTCCTGCTTTTTTTTTTTCTATTTTTCTAACCATTAACATTTACACTTTTGTCATTTTTATTTATTTCAATAAATGTTTCAATGTTGCATTAATGTTGCTCAAAATGTTAACCTTTTAACCACTTGCCTACCAGGCACTTATACCCCCTTCCTTACCAGGCCAATTTTCAGCTTTCAGCGCTGCCGCACTTTGATTGACAATTGCGCGGTCATGCAACATTGTACCCATATGAAATTTTGATCATTTTTTTCTCACAAATAGAGCTTTCTTTTGGTGGTATTTAATCGCCACTGGGCGCTTTACTTTTTGCGCTATAAATTAAAAAAAGTGCAAAAAATTTGAAAAAAAAAAAAAGTTTATTTGTTTCTTTTATAAAATTTTTCAAACAGGTATTTTTTCTCCTTCACTGATTTGCGTTGATGAGGCGGCACTGATGGGCACTGATAGGCGGCACTGATGGGCACTGATAGGCAGCACTAAAGGGCACTGATAGGCAGTACTAATGAGGTGGCACTGATAGGCGGCACTGATAGACAGCACTAATTAGGAGTCACGGATAGGCGGCACTGATATGCAGCACTGATAGGCGGCACTGATAGGTGACACTGATGATGGGTACTGATAGACGGCACTGACTGGCATCACTTCTGGGCACTGACTGGCGGCACTGGCTGGCACAACCCCTGGGCACTGACTGGTGGCACTGACTGGCAGCACTGCTGGGCTGCACTGGTGGGTGGCACTGGTGGGCAGCACTGGTGGGTGGGCACAGGTGGGTGGCACTGGTGGGCACAGGTGGGTGGCACTGGTGGGCACAGGTGGGTGGGCACAGGTGGGTGGGCACAGGTGGGTGGCACTGCTGGGCACATGTAGGTGGCACTTCTGGGCACAGGTAGGTGGCACTGCAGAGTGGCACAGGTGGGTGCACTGCTGGGCACAGGTGGGGGCACTGCTGGGCACAGGTGGGGGCACTGCTGGGAACGGGTGGGCGGGGCTAGTGGGCGCACTGCTGGGCGGAACTTGCGGGTGTCACTGCTGGGCACCGATCATCAGGGCACTGATCATCAGTGCCCTGATGATCGGTGCCGATCCCCGCTCTGACAACTGCCGGTTCTCGGCAGTACTTTCCTCACGATCTGACAGCGTGAGGAAAGTGCAGCCGAGAACCGGCACTTGCATTTCCCTGTGATCAGCGTGTCATTGGACACCGCTGATCACGTGGTAAAAGACCGGTGGGATCGGCCTTTCACCACATCACGTGATCAGCTGTGTCCGTAGGACACAGCGATCACGGAGATCGCCGGGTGCGCGCCCCCTGGGGCGCGCAGGAGAGCGCGTTCTGGGAGGACGTCATATGACGTCCACTCAGAACTGGCCGGCCGCGGTGAAGCCGTCATTCGGCTATGCGCGGTCGGCAAGAGGTTAATGTTATTATGCTAACTGATATAATCAAATATAATTGGACACCCAAATCACATGAGGAAGACCATGAAGTAGGCTTTATGCCTACCCATGAAGATCAAAATAGTACTGTTTAGGGCCTAGGGGGGCGCATGCGCGGCCGGCTCCCATATGGATGTGCAGTGACAGACGCTCCGTCCAGCTGCCAGAGCGATCGCGGCTCACTCAGACCCCAGGGATTATAAACCCCACAGTTACCTACATAAGAGGTGCCCGAACCTCAACAGCTTTGCCCCGGAGGAGGAAAACCCCGGGACAGCCGGGGAAATTAACGCAATTCTTCCCTGCCATCTCAGCAGGGATCCAAGATGGCGCCGGCGGCAGCTCCATGAGGGACAGCAGACAGGAGAGGGACTACTCAGCCCAGCAGAGAGATCCCAGGCTGCAGTATCCACTATATCCAGGGGACCCTGGTGAGTTGTCTCCCCCTCTGTCCCCCACCACAAGTAGCCCGGCCAAGTCTAGACCTCGACTAGACCCTGAACAACAACAGCCTGCTTATCAGGCCCTCGGACCTCAGCCATCCAGCACCTCAGATAAAATCAGACCTCCCAGTTATAGAGGCAGCAGACCAACCCTTAACCGAGATATGCTTGAAAAATATGCTTTTATCGCTCAGACAGACCCTACATAACGATTTACCATCATCACTAGTACAAATCACCACTGTGGTCCAACAACAAGAACACAGACTACAACATATTGAATCCAGAATGGGTGACATCATTACAGCGTATAATGATTTGATTGACGCACACACAGATCACACGTCTGACATCGAACAAATCAATCTGAAACTAGCTGATCTAGAAGACTGATCAAGACGTAACAATATCAAGTTCAGGGGTATCCCTGAAAGCGTCACTAATGAGGCATTACTACCCTATATACAAAAATATATAAAACTCCTAATTCCATCTCTCTCCGACCTTGAGCTTGCTATAGACCGAGCCCACCGCTACCTAAACCCTCATTCCTGTCGGCATCCATCCCAAGAGATGTCCTGGCCCGGATTCACTTTTATCACATAAAAGAAAAAATTATGTTGGCGGCCAGAAACACATCTGCACTCCCGCCATCACATGCAAATATCCAGTTATTCGCAGACCTCTCAAAGACCACGCTACTTAACCGCAAAAAGATAATTACCATTACTAAAGCCTTAAGAAACCACGGCATAGCATATCAGTGGGGATTCCCCACAAAACTAACCGTAAGACAACACGGTAGAGATTTTACAATCATAAACCTCGAAGCGGGCCTAGACCTACTAAAAGCTTCGAATATAATCCCTGTGGACACACAACAATCCACACCTACTAATCTCCAGAATATGGAGGCTGAATAATCCTATTGCAACACACCTCTGCTACACTACCAATATACCACCTCAAAGTTGTTATCCCACCTCACCATTCTCTGGCGATCGACCATGTTCAGAAAGTTTTATGTTTCAAAGATATGTTTGGCCTGACCTTCTTCACGGTCAAAGCCTGTTCAAACCCCCCATATCTGAAGTAGCAAGTCAAGCTACTCAGACCACTTGCATTTTATGCAAGTTTTTTTTTCACCTCCTTCCACCTTCCTTACCACCTCCCTCTTCGGCACCACCAGTCGTCCAATATTGTCCCAATGTTTACCGGACTTCGACGAACTTTCGTGAAATTCTCACCTTAAACCCAAGACCGAACCTAAACCGCTTCAACAATACTGACGGATTTTCCCCTCACACGGATGCACTTGCACAACCTCGCATTTTCTCAAGAATCATCTCAAATATTCTGCTCAGCACTCAAAGACCCACACTATGATCAACGTCACATCTCTCAATGTTCGTAGCTTAAACTCTCCATTCAAAAGATCGATGCTCCAACAAGAAACTAGAAAGTTCCAGGCCGACATCCTTTTTGTACAAGAATCCCATTTCGCTACAAACAAGACCCCCAAACTTCACCTCAACTGTTTCTCACACATCTTCATGGCTACTAACCTCAAGAAAAAAAGCGGTGTCATTACAGCTATAAAGGACTCTATCCAGTTCCGATTCATCTCCGAAACCACTGACCCTCAAGATCGTTATCACATCCTAATTTGCCAACTAAATGACATTCTCTACACTTTAGTAAATGTCTATGGTCCCAACAAAAACCAGATAAAATTCTACAACTAGCTATACAACACCATTTCTTTTCTAAAACAAGCAGACTCATTATTGGGAGAGACTTCAATATTATTGGCAATCCGCATATAGACTCATCCTTCAACAAAAGATCACCTAAACAAGCTTTCAACCAATTCCTGCACAACCATGACCTCTACTACATCTAGAGATGCTAGCACAGCAACGAGAGAGACTACACCTATTACTCTCCTTCCCACCTTTCATATTTCAGAATTGTTTTTTTCCTCACAGACAAATGGACACTGCAACACATAATATCGTCCAAAATTGGTACAATAACCTGGTCAGATCATGCTCCAATCAACATATCATTAGACGACAATCAACGCTCAGCAATCCCGCCCATCTGGAGACTAAACTCTACAATTTTGAAGAACCCAGAACACCAGAAACATTTATTAGAAGCACATAACTTATTTTTTGAAACCAACTCTACTCCTGACATGCCCATAACCACAATATGGCCCACATACAAGGCTTACATGAGAGGTATCCTCATACAATTAAACTCCCGTATCAAGAAGCAACGGTCCCAACAAATTGACCAACTCCTAACCTCCATTAAACTAAATGAGGAAACTAACAAAAAGAACCCAAACCCCTCCACAGCCGCAACCCTGACCTCAGATAGAAATAAATTGCGAAAAATTTTGTTACACAATTACGACCTTAACCTGCAGAGAACTAAATCCAAATTCTATGCACTTGGTAATAAAGCGAGCTCACTCCTATCGAAAACAAACAAAAGTGGCACAAATCTAAAATCGCCACAATCCAAACAGCCAATCACACATGCACTGCTTACAAACCCACAAGATATATCCAACGCTTTTGCGACGTATTACCAAAAATTATATAACATCAAAGACGACCCTAACACAAACCAACCCACAACTACGACCATTCAAAACTTCTTAGACACTACCAACTTGCCTCGACTCACATCGTCTCAGCTTACATCTCTTTCTGTACCAATTTCTCCTGCAGAGATAGAACAAAGCATAAAAACATTACCCTTAAACAAATCTCCAGGAAATGATGGTTTTACGAACAATATCTATAAAACATTCGCACCCAACCTCACACCACATTTATCTGACTTATTTAACCATGTTGCCTCTACAGGTACTTTCCGTTCTGAAACGCTACAATCAGTAATCACAACCATTCCTAAACCAAATAAAGATCCCCAACTGGTCCAAAATTACAGACCGATTTCACTATTAAATATGGACATAAAACTACATGCCAAACTTATCGCCCAAAGATTGCTTCACTACCTCTCCACACTAATCCACCCAGACCAAGTGGGATTTATCCCTGGTCGACAAGCACCAGACGCAACTAGAAGAATTATATCCCTCCTCTACAAACTTGAATCCACTAAACAACCCTCATTACTCTTGTCTCTAGATGCTGAAAAAGCATTTGATCGAATCCATTGGCTCTTTATGAAACTTACTCTCCAAAAATTTGGAATTACAGATTGGATGTTATCAGCAATACTCTCCCTCTACTCCAATCCTTCTGCCAAAGTCTTAAATATTGGTACACTCTCACAACCCTTTGAGATATCTATTGGCACCAGACAGGGCTGCCCAGTATCTCCCATAATTTTACCTTATAAATTGAACCCTTGGCATCCAAACTCAGAGATGACCCAACATTCACAGGTATCACTCACCTTAAAACAGAACACAAAATTAGTCTCTTCGCAGATGATATTATCCTAATAGTTACTAACCCTTATAAATCACTCCAAACGATACGCACTCATCTCCACAACTATTCAGAAGTCTTTTACTATAAACTTAATGAACCAAAATCCTTCATTTTAAATCTATATACTCCTCCTAAGATCCAAAATATGCTGACCAAACACTTCCCTTTCTCATGGGAACACCATAGCATCCCTTATTTGGGAATCAAACTTACTACCACGACTAACTAATTATATGACGCCAATCACAAAATGCTACTCGAATCTATCCCACTGGAACTTAAACATCTACGTACATCAACCCTTTCGACAATGGGTAGAATAGCAACCCTAAAAATGTGCATATTACCTAAAATACTTTACCTATTCCGTACTCTTCCCATTTCAGTTCCCGACTCCTTTTTCTCTAAACTTCAAGCGATACTAGCCAAATTCACGTGGAATTCAAAAAAACCTAGATGCACAACAAACTTATTAATACGACCTTCCTCTAGAGGAGGAGCGGGTCTCCCACATTTAAAATCTTATTACAATGCCACGCTCCTAGACCAACTCTTCTTCTGGTGGCATCCTACTAAAGATAAAACATGGACCAACATGGAAAGTCTTCCACATCTACCGCATACACTCGACAAGTTATTGTTCCTATCTCAAAATACCCAAACCCAACTTCTACCCAAATATCCGTGTATAAAAGCCTCCTTACAGGCCTGGTTTGATATCTTATCCTCCAATCACCTAGATAGTGAAACTAAAAAAATTCCTACACCTATTTCCACTCTACACCTCCTCATCCCCTCTTTAAATCTGACACAATGGGAGAATCGAGGTATATCTCATATTCGGGACTTGTACACAAACCATAGACTAGACTCCTTCTCTACTCTCCAAAAGAAATTCCACCTCCCTGATAATGAAAATTTCACCTACATAAGAGCAGCACACTCCTTACATACAATGGTCCTGCCTTTAGAACTAACAATCCCTGCCACTGCGTACCTCTTCTTCCACAAAATGCATTATCCTAAGAAAGGAATCTCAACTTTCTATACGCTTATAACCAATGCTCAGTTTGCCATACATACCACCTCCCTAACTAACTGGGAAAAATCCTTCTCCAACCAATATCTCCGCACATCTGGGTGAAAACTTTCAACATCACTTACAGAGCCTCTAAATGTAGCTCCCACTGGGAATCATACATGAAAACCTTACATCAGTGGTATCTAACTCCCGTTAAACTCGCCCTTTACTACTCCCAACACTCACCTAAATGCTGGAGACACTGCGGAGAAATAGGAACAATCCTCCATATACTCTGGACTTGTAAATCTCTCAAATCATATTGGAATAGAGTCTTCCAATTAATCTCCTCAGTATCCGGAGTCCAAACAACCCCAAATCCAGCCCTAGCCCTCCTCCACATAGGAATAGACAAATTTCCTCCAGATTCATGTACCATCATAATCCATACATTAGCAGCGGCTAAAATTAATACCACTAAATTATGGAAATCCACCAAAGTCCCTTCATTCTCAACCCTTATTTCTGATCTTAACCTCCATTGTGAGATAGAAAAGAGAACGGCAATCCAAAACTTCTCATATCATAAATTCCAATTTCAATGGTCTCGGTGGCTTTAAGATCCTAACTGCTCCATTAAATGACAATTATAAAATCCTAATACCACACCATAACCAACGCACGTGACTGGTGCCTCCCCCCCTAATGTTTATCACACTCCCAACCAACTATGGTTCACATTGATCCGAACATACCTCTCAAGTATCTGCGGCCATGTTTATATCATCCCCAGCCATTTGGTGGGGATTTGCTCTCTTTTCTTGTAGGTATTTGTACCACATGTTTCATTCCAATGTGAACACTGGTATATTACAATGTACATTACCTATTTGTTGAAACCTTTTCAATAAAAATATTTGAATATAAAATACTGTACTGTTTACGGGGTTCTGTTAAAGGCAGACCCAGCTCTTATCCTCTCACCTGGTGCTGAAAAAAAACTTTGAGAGAGTAGACTGGTCTTTCATCTGTCTACCCTGGAGGTCCACAAACATGTTCATTGCTTGGCTCTTTATACTCCTTCCCATTTTCTCATTTTCCCGAATCACAGTGGATAGAGTCCCCTTCATGTTTTTTTTATTTTTTTATAAACAAGACATGTCAGAGGTTTTGTCTGAGTGTGCTTCCTCTTCCATACTAAATATCTTGGTATCCACTGATCTTACAAAACTGTTTTAACCTTAAATTTACCTCCCCATCACTACATGGTTATGGATACCTAGACAACACACAGTTTGTCTTGGCTGGGGAGATATAATGTAATTAAGCAAAACATATTACTGAGTACCCTATATCTCCTCCTGAGCAAAAAGATACCAGGGATGATAGGGAGCAGGGGCGGACTGACCATTCGAGCATTCGGGCACTGCACGAGGGCCCGGGGTCGGTAGCGGGCCTAATGAAATGCCACTGGTAACTTTTATAGGCTTTTTTGGGTGTGCTTTGAGTGTGGGCAAGGACACAGGGGCCCCATGATCCCCTATTGCCCAGGGGCCCCATGAGTTGTCAGTCCGCCCCGGATAGGGAGCCAGCCAGGTCAAGGTGTGGATAGTAGTGGAGATGTTCTTGGCTACACAAAGATTGCAGTTGTCAAAAAGTCTAGTTGATATCAGGAGAGGGGGCATGTATGATGTGTTTCCAGGTACTTCACCCTGTTTTTCAAATATATGGACAGTGAAGGGAAGTGATGGGCTTATAAAGCCAAAGGGGTAGGAAAGGGAGGAACATGGGAGGGAAGAAAGGAGAAAGCCGTGTTGCTGCATAGAGCTAGAAGGGAGAGAGTGGGAGGAGAGTGGGGGAAGCACAGAAGACATACTGTAGCTATATTCACATGTTCCTTCCTTTCCTGACCCTTTGGCCCTCACTTCTGAACACACTTCTTTTGGTGTTCTAATACCCTAACCCCAGAATTTAATTTCATCTTCCATCTAAAAGTTTATGGATTGCTATAAAACCAGCATATTTTCTTCTTCATGGCAACACTGTACTCTTTAAGACTTATAAGAAGTCAGTTTTAACGTATTTGGATAATGCAGCACGCTCATGCATCTCTGCACTGTGGAAACCCAGCCCCCCACTGTCTGTACAGCAATGGATCGTCGGACTGAGGATATAAAATTTATGGAGGACCTCACCAATTCTCTCAAAGGAAAGAATTTCAAATGCCAAACCACTTTGTTTTACTGGATATAGTTGACCTCCACAGAGGAGTGCAAGCAACTCTTCTTCAGTTTAGCCCTACTCAAGCATGTACCATCTCAGTAGCACCTATTACGCACAACTGTTCCTTAACCCTTTGACCCCTCACCTTATCCCAATGCTTTTTCCCTCTACCTATATCTGGCCTTAATCTTACATTTTCCCCTGTAGTACTCCCCCTTTTTAACCATTCGGGTGGGGTGCCTGATTCCTCTTGTCTGACTAGCCCCTCATACTATTCCTTCTGCACCCCCCCCCACCTAGCCATATTGCGCCATCTTCACTGTCCCTGTCCATCAATTAGGCACACAATGGAATTTCCCTGCAACCCCACCCCTTCTCCTGATTACCCCCCACCCCTTCTTCTACCTCTACCTCTTATATCCCAGGACATATAAAAATCTAGCATTATGCATTGCCTTACTTCAGCTGTTTTTGGTAACCCCTTACCAGGGGCGGACTGACAACTCATGGGGCCCCCGGGCAATAGGGGATCATGGGGCCCCTGTGTCCTTGCCCAAACTCAAAAAAGCCTATGAAAAACGTACCAGGGGCATTTCATGGGCCCCCTACTGACCCCGGGCCCTCGGGCAATGCCCGAGTTTCCAAATGGTCAGTCCGCCCCTGCCCCTTACTACTCCCACTTTACCACATTGTTTGAAGGCAATGACTTGATGTACCTTTGCACTATTGTACAGTTGACTCCACTGTTACCTGTATACTTGATATCTATGGCTGTTAAAGTGCAAAATAAAAAAAAATGCTTAATTTAATTTATAACAAATTGGGCTATGCTTTGTACCCGAATCATATAGTATGTCTAGTGTAATTTTCAGTTAGACAAATAATAGAATAAAATGTATACAGTAACATTATTTTTCTCTTTAAATTATAAACTGATCAAAGTGTGTTTTTTTAATATTGTAACTTTTTTTGTCATTGGTTAACATAAAAAATAAAATCATTTTTGCAAGACAGTATCACCATAAAAATGCATATTTTGCCCTTAAAGTATGTATGCATTACTTTAAAAGATATTATTAGAAATGTAAACATTGTTGTGGTCCATAGGAGTACAGATTTGATAGGTGAAGTGGTTAATAATAGTGGATATAAGAACAACTTAAAACTGGATTTCTTACTGTATGTGAGGTAGGAAAGAGCATGTCCCAGAGTTAGCAAGGCAGCTCAGAAACTAGCTCAGGCATGTTTTAAACCCATCAGATTACTGAAGGGAATAAGGTGGACTGGTGCATGCCTGAGTAGAAAACTGAAGTAATTAACAGTTGGGTTTTGATCTGTGTGCCTCTCAATGCTTCTTTTTCAATTCTGATTAAAGTGCATTTTAAAAAAATATACAGAAAAAATTCCCCCACACACTCTATAAAAGTCTTTTTATATCTCTTCTGCCAAAAACTCTTTTATTTTTGCTAGCAAAATGTTTTTAATGCAGCCAGCTTCACATATAGAATGCTTTATACACTCCTGGCATCTGTCTGAATGATGCTTAGTGTTGGGATGGTGCTCCACTGTGCATGCATGGGAAATGCATTATCAAAAGTCAGCCTATTGATGAAGTAAGGGATACTATCAACAGGTTGAACATCAGAAAAGTTACTGTGTCACTATTTTTTCCAGATGGAGCTGCTGTAAGGCTTAGTTCACCCTAATGTATTGCAAATTCCATGCAATTTCCAATGAGACTTCGATGCAACTTTGATCCAACTTTAATGTGACTTTATTCACAGAGTTTGCTTCAGCATTTGATAATAAGCTTTCCTATGAGATCAGTGGGTTTTTTAACCCTTACCTCTTCTCCCAGGTTATCCTTGCTGCCTAGATACTCTCCTGTTAAGCGCATTATATTCACAACTGAGTGTACTGTAGTGGAAACTCACATTTTTTGTGTTGTTTTTTTTTTGCCCACAAGTATACATGCATTGAATATAGGGCAGCCCATTCATTTAAATGGGCAGTCCTGCACACAACAAACTTATGGCAAAACATGCGCCTGCAAACCATGATTGGGGTGTCATTAACAATTATGCTACATGCACATATATGCACTTCCAAATGCATGGCAACCCACACAGAAAATACTCACTTTGTGGAGCATTTTGGAAACGTACTTGCAAATGCCCATCACACTTGTGTTGCCATGGATTCACATCTGCACATTTCCATATGCGTGGCAACCCACACAGAAAATGCAATCCTTGCCGCATGTTTTGGAAACACACTGCAAACATGCATTGTGCTTGCATCGCCGTAATGGCATGCTAACCATGATTGGGGTGTGATTAACAATTAGGCTGCATTCACATCTACATATTTCAGAATGCGTGGCAACCCACACAGAAAACTTGCTTTGCTGTGTGTTTGAGAAACACACTGCAAACTCAGATTACACTTGCACAGGGGTGGACTGAGAAATCATGGGGCCCCCAGGCAATAGGGGATCATGGGGCCCCTGTTTCCTTGCCCACACTCAAACCACACCCAAAAAAGCCTATGAAAGGTACTAGGGGCATCTCATGGGGCCTCCTACTGACCTTGGGCCCTCGGGCAGTGCCGGAGTGCTTGAAAGGACAGCCCGCCACTGCACTTGCATCACCATAAGGACATGCTATCTATGATTCGAGTGTCATTAACAATTAGGCATCATTCACATCTTCACGTTGATGAACAAGCAGCAACGCTGCACAGAATACATGTGCTTTGCAGCATGTTTCACAAACGTGCTGCAAACACACATTGTACTTGTGTATTGGGGTATCTTTAACAACTAGGCTGCATTGACATCTGCGTGTTTCCAAACCCAGGACAATCCACACAAAAGTATACATTTTTCCATATGTTTCGGAAACACGCTGCAAACATGCATCACGCTTGCATCACCATAATGGCATGCTAACTGCAATTTGGGTGTCATTAACAATTAGGCTGTATTCACATATGCATGTTTCTATGTACTGTATGGGACAACCCACACAGAAAATGCTCCATTTACCATGAGTATTGGAAATGCACATCATACTTGCATCACCATAATATCAATGCAAGCACATTTGCAGCGCATTTCTGAAATGCTTGGCAATTCACAAGTTTCATTTGGAAATCAGCAGATGTGAATGTAGCCTAATTGTTCATGACACCTCAGTCATAGTTAGCATGCCATTATGGTATTGCAAGTGTGATACACGATGCACCGCAAAGTGCATGTTTTCTTTTGGGTTGCCAAATGTTCAGAAACATGCCACATGACAAAATGTGCTACAAAGGTGCCAAAACATGCATTGAAAATATACCCACCACTCCATGACCAAAAAAGTTCTTGAACTACTTTGGGGCATTTGAGATCTATAGAAGTGAATCTGCTGCCCTATGTGTGTTTCACATTTACGTGTGAAAAATGGAAAAAAAAAAACATGAGCATTTACAGTATATTTATTTCCACTACTCCTAATCTAAGGCTGTTGCGATTTCTATGAGTTAACATGGAGGGCTATGGGGCTGAAACCACACTGCAGTCGCACAAAAGTAGTGCAGAAGCCTTTTCCAAAATTGCACCACGTTGAGTCACATTGATTAGGATAGGTACAATAAAAAAAACAATATGATTTCCCTTGTCGTGCAATTCTGTGCTACTCAAATTTCATCAGAACTCACACTAGCGTGTACTGAGCCAATAGCTTTAAAGTATTGCTTATTCCTGTGATTAATAAAAAGACCAGAATGAACATATGATGTGCCTATGATCTATGTATCTATTTATTAAGGCACCAATGTAAGGGTGGTTGTGTCTGTCTCTATGTGAGAAATGATCCCAAAGTGAGTGTGAAAGAAGTCCCTGTTGATGGAGAGTGTGATGGTGCATGAAGAGAAATTTGATTTAATTGGTATTGCTGAATCTTGGCTTAATTGTTCACATGATTGAGCTATTAATATTATTAATATTCTGGCTATAGTCTCTTTCATCGAGACAGAGTAAAATGAAAAGGTAGTGTTGTATGTCTCTATGTGAGAAGTGATCAATATGGGTATGCATGCTTCAAAGTAAGTTATTGGAGTTTGTTATAGGATTATAGTTATAGGTTAATTAGGAGATGGAGACTCAGCTCCTTTCACAGACAGAAAAGGTTGCAATGCAGGGACAGTGATGATAATGGTGAGTTTTAACTAAACCAAAAATGACTGGCGTAATTTCACTTCTGGAATGGTTAAAGGGCAGAAATTTATAAACCTATTACAAGACAATTTTATGGCACATGTAACAGATGCCCCAACTAGAGATTATGCTCTGCTGGACCTGGTAATCTCAAGCCATGTAGAGCTTATTACTAATGTACATATAAGAACATCTGGGTAGCAGTGAACATGATTTTATTTGATGTTAGCTGTAAGCAACAAGCACATACTGGAAAGATAAAAACACTTAACCTTGAGAGCAATATTTTCCAAGGTTAAGGGATATTCTCCAAAACTTAAACTGGGAGGGAATATTGGAATCAAAGAACACAGAACAGAAATGCTTCAAAATGTGAATGCTTCAAAATGACTCCATGCGAACACACTGCAAAATATATACCATGGGGAATAAGTTTAAAAAGCTAATAATAAAACCCATGTGTCTCATGGGCAAAGTTAATAAAGCTATAAATAATAAGAAAAAAACATATGAAAAATATTAAAATGAAGGAACACTATCATCATTTAAAAGTTACAAAGCATATAACACAATTTGGTTGATTTACTAAAAATGGAGAGTGCAAAATCTGGTGCAGCTCTGCAAGGAAACCAATCAGCTTACAGGTTTGTTTTTGTCAAAGCATAATTGAACAAGCAAAATATTGAAGCTGCTTGGCTACCTTGCACAGCTGCACCAGATTGTGCACTCTCCAGTTTTAGTAAATAATTAAATCCAATATGTAAAAAGGAAATCAAGGCTGCAAAAATTCAAAATGAACAACAGGTTGAAAAATAGAGCAGAACAACCCCCCCCCCCAAAAAAAAAAAAAAACTTTGTAAGGGCATGTAGGCCCTTTGCAAAATAATTTAGAGATGGTGACTGGGGACAAAGATAAGGCAAATTTATTAAATACCTTCCTCAGCTCTGTGTATACAAAGGAGCATGGGGGAGCGCTTGTCCGTAATGGGGAAAGCATTGATAGTATTGACAATGAACCACTATGGCTCAAAATTGATTTGATCCAGAAATATTTTGTCTTATTTACTTTTATTCTGTGAAAATATTTAGTAGTTAGTGGTTTAGTGGTTCATTGTCAATGATGATTGATTTACTACAGACCATTTGATTTACTACAGCCCATAGGGGTTGATTTACTAAAGGCAAATAGACTGTGCACTTTGCAAGAACAGTTGCACTAATTTTCCCATAGCCTAGTAAATGTGGTAAACCTCTAATGATTTCCTTCATCTAAAAATTTGCTAGCAAAAATGCTTTTTTAAAATTTTCTTGCACCTGATTGGGTATTTTGTACAAAGTGGAGCTTTACAGCATTACAGTTACTAAGGTAAATGAGTTCAACTGCACTTGAAAACTGCACTGTCTATTTGCCTTTAGTAAGGCCACCCCATTTTTTCAAATTTTTAGGGACTCTCCAATATTTAAAAATGCATTAAAGTCTTTTTCAAGTAACTACAGACTGGTTAGCTCTATGGTTGGGAAGATACTGGAGAGTTTAATAAAAGCACATACAGTAAATAAGTTTTTTCTAGAAAAAAATATCATAAGCAATAGACTGCATAGATTCATGAAAGGCACAAGTTGTCGGACAGATATGATTTCTTTTTATGAGGAAATAAGCAAAAGCCTAGACAAAGGAGTGTCAATATACTATACTTGGATTTTGCAAAAGCATTCAACACAGTTCCCCACACATGGCTAATGTGTAAGTTATAGTATACATGCTTGGAAAATTAGGTTTATAAATGAATAGCAAACTGACTAAAAGACCATATTCAGAGATGAACCTGAATGGTATAGGATTATTAGTGGTGTACCCCAAGGTGCAGTGCTGGGACCCTTACTTTTTATTATATTAATAAATAATATACAGTTGGGAATTAAAAGCACCATTTCAGTATTTGTAGATGACTCCACATTATGTAGTGGAATAGTGTCCATACAGGATGTTTCCAACTTACAAGCCAACCTGAATGCACTGTTTAATTGGGCAACTACCTGCATGTGGCAAATGAGATTTAATGCTTATAATGGTAAAGTTATGCACCTGGAGTCTAAAAGCATGCACATACCATACATACTGTGAGGAGTACAACTGGGTGAATCAACAGTATAGAAGGATCTGGGTGTTCTAGTAGATCAGAATACTTTATTA
This sequence comes from Staurois parvus, assembly GCF_062004578.1. NCBI lineage: Eukaryota > Metazoa > Chordata > Amphibia > Anura > Ranidae > Staurois > Staurois parvus. The sequence goes on along the minus strand of NW_028318646.1, from coordinate 3,502,045 downwards.
CTCCCAAAGGGAAATTAATAAGAAACAGCCACATTCAATGAATACAACACAAGAAGACAAGGAATAGAACAAGACACAATGACCTAATAAAATTATCAATAACAGCATTAAAACTAAATTAAAACTATATTCTAATAAACCATCCATACTATTAAAATACAAAATATAGTAAATAACACAGATTAAAAATAACAGAAAATCAAACTATCAAAATGAAAATAGTACATCGCTTTCTCTAACATAACTCAAAATCATAATTAATCCAATATCAACATACAATGAAAACTACATAAAAATCTGGAGCATAAACCAGATTAAATCCTCACATTGAGCACTCACAGTGAAGAATGATATAATTTGATGATCACAGGCAAAAATTATTTTCTGTGTCGTGGTGCATTGTGGTTGTAGCAATCTGTAACTGATGGTACTCTGCAATTATAGACTTAGCGATAGAATATAATGTCAAGCTGTAGTTTCTAAAAAATAATTTCTTGTATTAAAAGAGGTATAGATTCCAGAGATAGAGACATCATTCTCCCATGTAGAAATCATTTTTAAAACCTCATCTAGAATATGCAATTCAGTTTTGGCAACAGCTCACAAAAAGGATATTGGGGAACTGAAGAGAGTGCAGAGAGTGAACTGAATTTATTCTGTCTTGAGAAAAGGCAATTGAAGTGGACATTTAGTCAGAAAATTAAGTCCTGCTAGTTCACTTCAGGCTGGCCCCTTTTGCAGGTATATCTATGTAAAACGTTAAAAATAAATGCCTATACTGTGTAAAATCCTGTAATACACTGTCTCACCCTGCTTCGTACATGCTCAGTTGCTCTCTATTTTTCAGTACTGTGCCAAAAGTGGGGCAGGTAAATTGAGTAATCATATATTTGAATAGTATTATTTATTTATTTATTTATTTAATGGCGATAGATAATTATGAGGAATTGGAGTGCATGGGTTTTTTTGTATTCCCCCTCTCCTTTGTCTAGAAAATGGGTGTTCACTCTGGGAGGTTGGTGATCTATGTCCACACAATCAATCTAATTTAGGAATATATGTGTACTCATTGCTGTCCTGTTGGGACCGTCATATTTTTTTGAGTTGTGGAATTGTGGATGTATTTTTTTTTTTATTGTTATTTGGTTGGGTGTTTTTTGTTTATTGTCTAATTTCTTTTCTTTTTCCTTCTTAGTGGTCGACTGTGAATTTTTGTTGGAATTTGGAGATATTGGAGTTTGGTACTTGTGACTTCCAGACTGTTTAGGTGGTCCAAGATGGCTTTGTTGACAGTTGCATGCTTTCCCAGATACAAGGCTATGATTGTGTATGCTGGAAATATTTTATTTAGAAAAAAGATCTTGCGACCAGCATACATTTTATATAAAAGTACAAAAAATAAATACAGAGAACCACACATCTGGTTAATCAACATAAACATAACTGGATACTTCTCCAAAATTAAACACAATCTTTATGACCATATCATCAGAAAAGAACTTTTATCCCCTACAACGGGGAGGTAACATTATTTCACAAAATCAAGGTCCTTATGACCTACTAAGGTACTCGATAACCGAGGCCACAGACATAACGTTAGAATACACGGCCTACCAGAGTCAGTGGAGCAGGGCAATATTTCTAAAGTTGTTATTGCAATTTTTAATGACCTGCTGGGCCACCCACCTGCTACCCCCATTGAGCTGGAACCTATACACCATGCCACCCGCCATAGGGGCAGAGACACTGACCCCCCACAAGACGTTATCTGCTGTCTTGTAAACTTTCCACTTAAGGAAGACATTTTAAGGTGCACCACAGAGAGGCGACACCTCCTGCATTGTGGGACTGACATTCACCTTTTCCAGGACCTATCCAACCTCACACTGCAACAAAGAAGGGAACTCTGCCCTCTATTAGACACACTCCGCTCCAGAGGCATCCCCTATAGATGGAGATTCCCCTTCTGCCTTTCAGCCCAAGCGCACGGCCATAAGGCCTACCTGACAGTCCCGGAGGACTTACCTAACTTCTGCTCCACCCTAGACATCCGCATGATCAATATTCCAGAGTTGTATCGCTCACTACGCCTCCCTGACTCCTGGAATTCCACTACGAGATCAGGCGGCATGGATTGGCAAGGCCCACAGCTCAGGCGTCGCAGATCTATTCCTTCCACCCCCCGAGACCCACAACTCGAGGGTCCCAAGTGGACAACAGCCCAATGGCCTCTCCAGCACACAGGCGACCTCTCTAGGAAACCTGAAAGCAGTGAACAATATATCTTTTGACATCATGCAGAGTGATGAACAACCCCCCTTGCTCCACCTTTTCTATGAGCAGAGAGTGACCCCCCCAGGTTGACCCTATATTGCGAATGTTCCTCTTCAAGATTAGAAGCCCTTTTAAGACATCAACACCTTTAAGCCTATATTTACACGGAAGCCATCTACTTCAACAGCACCTACCCCTCACAGCCTAGGGCACCTGAAAGACCACATGGCCGTGCTATGCAAACCCCTGGGTCACCTCCACTGCACTAAGGCAGTCCAGTCTGAAGACCTGGAGAGGACATGCTACAGCTTATCTTCCTTTCACCTCCTTCCCACCCTACTGGGAGAAGGGAACACTCTACACCTGCTCCTGTCGAGCCACCCGGATGCTCCTGACCCACAGTGTCCTGATATTGAGCAAGCACTCAATATTCCCATCCCTCTTACTTCGACCAGAGCCTAAAACACCCATTCCAATTCTCGCTCTCTCTATTATGGAAGTTCCCAGAACATCAACAGGCCACACTACCTTAAAAGTGCTCTCTCTCAATGCCAAAGACCTTAACACGCCTGATAAATGCTCCCTTTTACTCTCTTCAATGCAAAAACAGAAAATTTACATTGTCTTCCTGCAAGAGACACATTTCAGGTTGGATGCCATCCCCAAACTCTCTAGCGCTCGTTATCCAATGGTGTACCATGCTTCTAACCCCTTGGCAAAATCTAACGGAGTGTCCATTCTTATTGCCAAACATTTCCCCCTGGAAATCATGGACTCTCTAGCCGTCCAAGATGGGTGCTACTTGTTTCTTAAGGGAAAACTCACTGATAGGCCCATCATAATGGCAAACATCTACTCCCCTAACATTGTTATTATTATACAGGATTCATATAGCGCCAACAGTTTGCTCAGCGCTTTACAATATAACGGGAGACAATACAGCAACAATACAGTTCAATAGGAATAGGAGGGCCCTGCTCCTTGGAGCTTACAATCTAGGAGGGAGGGGCTAGTGGTACAAAAGGTATTAACTGTGGGGGATGGACTGGTTGGAAGAGTGGAAGATTCCATTATTAGCTGAGGGCAGGAAAGGCTTCCCTGAAGAGATAGGTTTTCAGAGATCGCCTAAAAGTGAGCAGAGTAGGCGATAGTCTGATAAATTGGGGTAGAGAGTTCCAAAGGATGGGGAAAGCTCTGGAGAAGTCCTGGAGATGAGCATGGAAGGAGGAGACAAGGGTGCTAGAGAGTAGGAGGTCTTGCGAGGAGCGGAGAGTACGGTTTGGGTGATATTTAGAGACAAGATCGATGATATAAATTGGGGCAGAGTTATAAATGGCTTTATACATATTGTTAATGTTTTGAATTGTATCCATTGGGCAATGGGAAGCCAGTGGAGGGATTGGCAGAGAGGGGTGGCAGATACAGAATGGTTAGTAAGGTGGATGAGTCTGGCAGCAGCATTCATGATATACTGAAGAGGGGATAGTCTGCAATTAGGTAGGCCAATGAGGAGAGAGCTACAATAGTCAAGGTGAGATATAACAAGGGAGTGAATAAGTTGCTTAGTGGTTTCTGAGGTTAGCAACGTGCGTATCTTGGAGATGTTGCGGAGGTGAAGTCTGCAAGATTTGGACAGTGGTTGGATTTGGGGCTGAAAGGACATATGGGAGTCTAGGATTACACCTAGTACCCTTTCATGAGGGGAGGGACTAATGATTGTGTTATTGATCTTGATGGAGAAGTCAGGGGAGGGGGCACTGGCTGGGGGGAATACTAAGAGCTCAGTTTTGGAAAGACTGAGTTTGAGGAAGTGGAGTGACACCCATGCTGATATGTCACTTAGTAGGTTAGTAATGCGAGAGGAGACTGAAGGGGTGAGGTGAGGGGTAGAAAGATAGATTTGTGTGTCATCAGCATAGAGATGGTACTTAAAGCCATGGGAATTTATCAAGTGACCAAGGGAGGAGGTGTAGATGGAGAAGAGAAGGGGTCCAAGGACAGAACCTTGAGGGACCCCTACAGAAAGAGGGAGTGAAGAGGAGGAGGCTGTCAGGATCCGGGTGTTCTGCGGCATCACGTCGGGCGGCGCATGCGCAGAACTCTCTCTACCCGGCGGGCGGTAGGACCTGGCCGCGCATGGCAGTGGCAGGGTTCGCGCATGCGCACTCGGGATCGCGGACGCGCACCTGGCACCAATGACAGCGGGAGGCGGGCTATTTAAACGTAGGAACAGGTATGTCAAGTTGCCGTTTGGTCTTGTATCCTGTATCTTGTATCCTGTTCCTGTATGCTGTATACTCCGTTGCCGACCTCTTCTTGTTCCTGATCCTGCTCTTCTCCTGTTTAACCCCTGGCTTGCCTGACTACTCTTCCATCTGATCCCTGGTACTGTATTTGCCCGAATCCTGCTGAACCTGGCTTGTGACCTGACCATTCTTAGCTCGCTCCTCTTGTACCTCACTGCCCGCATAATACCGACCCGGCCTGTCTGACCACGCATACCGTACCCGACCATCCATCCATCCGGCTCGGATCAGACCAGTGTATCTGTCTGCCTCTTCCAAATTTGATTCTGTTCCTGCACTCCCCTGTCAGTACTCCCTACCACCGCGGGTCGCACTGTAGCTGTTTTGTGGATCTGGACTTCGCGGCTTGATTCCAGATTCCCTTACAGGTTAAAGAATGTGGGTTTAATATTTTCCTAGCCGATGGATCTCGGTTTAAGTTTGGGGTGGTGGACCGGGAGACCCCACCTCTCTGTGTAACTATATCCGAGACTCACCGAGAATTCCTGTGTTTGAATGCTATCTCCTCCCTTCTGTTTCCAATTATTCTGGGGCTTCCGTGGCTGCGAGCCCACGACCCCCAGATTAATTGGAAAGCCGGTACCCTCTGGTTCGGCTCTCCATACTGCCAAGAGCATTGTTGTCCACCTGAGCCGGAGGCTCCACGCACACTATTCTGCGTAGATACTGACATAGAGCTGATACGACTCGTCCCTTCGGTTTACCATCAATACCTTGACGTATTTAGTAAGCGGGGAGCTGACAATCTTCCTCCGCATAGGGCCTACGACTGTCCGATCGATCTGCTCCCGGGATCTGAGGTACCTTTCTGGTGGATCTTTCCTCTGTCAGAAAAGGAACTGGGGGTACTAAAAGAATATATTGAGGAAAATCTTCAGAAGGGGTTCATATGCCCCTTCACGTCCCCGGCCTGGGCGGGTATTTTCTTTGTTGAGAAGAAGGATAAATCCTTAAGGCCCTGTGTGGACTATAGGGAGCTTAACAAGATCACGGTAAAAAACCGTTACCCACTTCCTTTAGTGTCAGAACTGTTTCAAGACTGCATCCGTTTTTACGAAGTTGGATTTGAGGGGGGCTTACAATCTGGTCCGTATTCGGGAGGGAGATGAGTGGAAGACTGCCTTCCGTACTAGGTTCGGGCACTTCGAGTACCTGGTAATGCATCGCGTCGGGCGGCGCATGCGCAGAACACCAACTCTCTCTACCCGGCGGGCGGTAGGACCTGGCATGGCAGCGGCGGGGTTCGCGCATGCGCACTTGGGTGAGCAGGGAGATGGGTCTTAATTGTTCAGGTTGGTGGGGTCCAGGGAGGGCTTTTTAGGTATGGGAGTGATGTGTGCATGCTTTAGAGGGGAGGGGAAGGCACCAGTAGAGAGGGAAAGATTGAAGATGTGAGTGAGGGAGCATAGGATGGAAGAAGAGGGTGACCATAGTAGTTGTGAGGGGATAGGGTCCAGGGGGCAGGTAGTGAGATGGGCTTCTGAGAAAACCTTAGTGACCTTTTCGGTAGTAGCAAGGTCAAAAGAGGAAAGTGTTGAGGGAGGTTTAGTATAAGGTATGCTAAGTGGGATGGTTGTCTGTGCAGTAGCTATGCCCCTATAAATTGTGTCAGTCTTGTTTTTGAAATGATTTGCAATCTCGTGAGCAGTGAGGTACTGGGTGGAGGTGGAGAAAGTAGAGAGTTAAAAGTAGAGAAGAGACGACGAGGACTGGATGACAAGGTATTAATAAGAATGACAAAGTAGGCTTGTTTAGTAGCATGAAGGGAGGAATTGTATGTTAAGAAAGCAGATTTATATACAGTGAATGCTTGTTGAGATTTGGTTTTACGCCACAATCGCTCCAGCGGACGACTATGTCGTTTAAGATTTCTGGTGTCCTCAGTCTGCCAAGGTTGTGATGGTCGGGGCCTAATGCTTTGTGTTTTTAGAGGAGCAAGTGAGTCTAATGTGGATGAAAGCAAACTGTTGTAGACAGCAGTGGCCAGGTCAGGGCAGGACAGGGGAGAGATTCTGTCGTAGAGTTGGTCAGTTGCAGAGTGGAAAGGAGCAGGGTTCATGTTGTGAAGGTTTCTGCGGGTAATTGTTTGCTGCTTGGAGGGATAAGTGTTTGAAGACAAGGACACTGTGAAGGTGATGAGATTGTAATTAGAGAGGAAAGGGGGTGTTTGTGAGGTTTTAGGGAGTGCAAAGACGGGAGAAAACAAGGTCTAATGTATTCCCATCAGAGTGAGTGGAGGACCGTATACATTGTGCTAATGCAAGAGATGAGGTTAGGTTGAAGAGTTGGGATGTAGCCAGGTTGTTGACATTAATAGGGATGTTAAAATCTCCGATTATGATAGTGGGTAGTTCAGAGGACAGGCAGCGGCGGGGTTCGCGCATGCGCACTTGGGATCGTGGACGCGTGCCTGGCACCAATGACAGCGGGAGGCGGGCTATTTAAACGTAGGAACAGGTATGTCAAGTTGCCGTTTGGTCTTGTATCCTGTATCTTGTGTCCTGTTCCTGTGTGCTGTATACTCCGTTGCCGACCTCTTCTTGTTCCTGATCCTGCTCTTCTCCTGTTTAACCCCTGGCTTGCCTGACTACTCTTCCATCTGATCCCTGGTACTGTATTTGCCCACATCCTGCTGAACCTGGCTTGTGACCTGACCATTCTTAGCTCGCTCCTCTTGTACCTCGCTGCCCGCATAATACCGACCCGGCCTGTCTGACCACACATACCGTACCCGACCATCCATCCATCCGGCTCGGATCAGACCAGTGTATCTGTCTGCCTCTTCCAAATTAGATTCCGTTCCTGCATTCCCCTGTCAGTACTCTCTACCACCGCGGGTCGCACTCGGGGGTCGCGACCTGGTTTCAGTCTGCACCAAGTCCATCCCCACCATCAGGGGCCCTGGTGAACAGCAGGCTGTAACTTAGACCCCGCGCCCTGAGGGCATCCGTGCGGTGGGCTACTAGAGACTCTGCCAGGCGGCATAACGGAGGCAGAGTTATTGGTAACGCTGAAGGAGCGCTGCAATAGGTAGGAGGAGAACCAGGAGAGAACAGAGTCTCTGAGGCCAAGAGAGTGGAGTTTTTTGAGGAGGAGGGGATGGTCAACCGTATCAAAAGCCGCAGGGAGGTTGAGTAGTAAGAGTATGGAATAGTGGCCATTGGTTTTAGCAGCTAGTAGATCATTAGTGAGTTTTAGTAAGGCAGTTTCAGTGGAGTGTAGTGAGCGAAAGCCAGACTGTAAAGGGTCAAAAAGGTTGTTGTCGCTGAGGTGGGAGCTCAGGCGACTGTAGACTAAGTGTTCTAGGAGTTTAAAGGTAAATGGCAGCAGGGAGATGGGTCTTAATTGTTCAGGTTGGTGGGGTCCAGGGAGGGCTTTTTAGGTATGGGAGTGATGTGTGCATGCTTTAGAGGGGAGGGGAAGGCACCAGTAGAGAGGGAAAGATTGAAGATGTGAGTGAGGGAGCATAGGATGGAAGAAGAGGGTGACCATAGTAGTTGTGAGGGGATAGGGTCCAGGGGGCAGGTAGTGAGATGGGCTTCTGAGAAAACCTTAGTGACCTTTTCGGTAGTAGCAAGGTCAAAAGAGGAAAGTGTTGAGGGAGGTTTAGTATAAGGTATGCTAAGTGGGATGGTTGTCTGTGCAGTAGCTATGCCCCTATAAATTGTGTCAGTCTTGTTTTTGAAATGATTTGCAATCTCGTGAGCAGTGAGGTACTGGGTGGAGGTGGAGAAAGTAGAGAGTTAAAAGTAGAGAAGAGACGACGAGGACTGGATGACAAGGTATTAATAAGAATGACAAAGTAGGCTTGTTTAGTAGCATGAAGGGAGGAATTGTATGTTAAGAAAGCAGATTTATATACAGTGAATGCTTGTTGAGATTTGGTTTTACGCCACAATCGCTCCAGCGGACGACTATGTCGTTTAAGATTTCTGGTGTCCTCAGTCTGCCAAGGTTGTGATGGTCGGGGCCTAATGCTTTGTGTTGTTAGAGGAGCAAGTGAGTCTAATGTGGATGAAAGCAAACTGTTGTAGACAGCAGTGGCCAGGTCAGGGCAGGACAGGGGAGAGATTCTGTCGTAGAGTTGGTCAGTTGCAGAGTGGAAAGGAGCAGGGTTCATGTTGTGAAGGTTTCTGCGGGTAATTGTTTGCTGCTTGGAGGGATAAGTGTTTGAAGACAAGGACACTGTGAAGGTGATGAGATTGTAATTAGAGAGGAAAGGGGGTGTTTGTGAGGTTTTAGGGAGTGCAAAGACGGGAGAAAACAAGGTCTAATGTATTCCCATCAGAGTGAGTGGAGGACCGTATACATTGTGCTAATGCAAGAGATGAGGTTAGGTTGAAGAGTTGGGATGTAGCCAGGTTGTTGACATTAATAGGGATGTTAAAATCTCCGATTATGATAGTGGGTAGTTCAGAGGAGAGAAAGTAGGGTAGCCAGGTGGCAAAATCATCAAGAAAGCGGGACACCGATCCAGGAGGCTGATAGATCAGTGCAATCATCAGAGAAATGGGAGAAAACAGCCAAATGCAGTGAGTTTCGAAAGAAGAGAAGGATAGAGAGGGAGGGTTAGGGAGGATTTGAAAGGTGCTGTGTGGGGATAGAAGCAAACCAACTCCACCACCTTTCTGACCTCTGGGTCTGGGTGAGTGGGTCCAGAAAACGCCTCCATAGGAAAGTGCTGCTGGAGAAGAAGAATCTGCTGCTTGAAGCCAACATCAAGCAGGTCCCCTTTTTCCGTAAGATAACTAGCTTACTTGCCCCCTTCAAATCAGAATGTTAATCTCTTCCATACAGGGCACTTTTACCCCCTTCCTCCCCAGGCCATTTTTCAGGTTTCAGCGCTCTCACACTTTGAATGACAATTGCGCAGTCATACAACACTGTACCCAAGCTAAAATTTTATCATTTTCTTCACACAACTAGAGCTTTCTTTTGGTGGTATTTATTCACCACTGGGGTTTTTATTTTTTGCTAAATTAACAAAAAAAGACAGAAAATTTTGAAAAAAAAACACGTTTTTCTTTGTTTCTATTATAAAAGTTTGCAAATAAATAATTGTTCTTCATAAATTTAGGCCAAGATGTATTCTGCTACATGTCTTTGGTGAAAATAACCCAAATTAGGATGTATTTTTTAGTTTGTAGGAAAGTTATAGAGTTCACAAACTATGGTACATATCTGAATATTGATCAATCCTGAAGTACTGACAGCCAATCTAATTTCTGGAGGTCCAAGAATGTCAGAACAGTACAGATATTCCCAAATGACCCCTTTTTGCAAAGTAGACAGTCTGACATACTTCATAAGAAGCATGGCAAGTTTTTTGAAGTTGTATTTTTTTTGTCATAATTTTTCGTAAAATGAAAAAAAAAAATAAAAAATATTTTCACAATTTTTTTTTTACATACTGTCATCAGTGCAGTACAGCGTCATCATATAACTGGCGTGGCGGTGATCAGGGACACAGACTGGTGACAGTATGAAAAATGAAAATTTTTTAAATTTTTTTATTATTTTTATTTTTTATTACATTTTTCTTCCTTTTTTAAGATTTTTTTTTTCATATTTCACTATGACCAAAGTAGTACAATGTTACCATAGTAACATTGTACTACTTTGGGGAAGTGATCAGTATTTTTTTTTTTTTTACACAATTTGCTTATAGCAAAGAATTACTTTGCTATAAGCAAGCATTTACGTGAATGACATCGATTCATTCAGGGCTTTTTTTTTTTTTTTTTGTGCTTAGCTGTGATTTGGCCATGGCTAATCACATGACACAGCTGGGCTGTGATTGGCCCAGCTTGTGCAAGTGATCGCTGTGACCATTCACAGCTAGGCACACTAGTATATGATGGATGGCATGAATGAAGCCATCCATTGTATACAACTGTCATGTGACCTGCTGTGATTGGTACTCAGATCTGTCATCGGCCGTGTCCGAGGTAGACGGCCAGTGACAGATCGCGTGGCTCTGCAGTCACGCAAACTGCGCATGCCCGGGAGGACGCCATATGGCATCCACCCAGAATGCTGAGGGATTTTGCTGGTCGCCAAACGGCCATTGGCCGGGTGGCAAAAGGTTAATCATGGGTGGAGACTTCAATGTCCCGTTATGCCTTCTAGTGGATTCATCTTCTGGTACCTCCTCCCTACCCTACGGAGTGCTATGCCAGATCCACATACAACTCCAGGACCTCCTACTCCATGACAGTTGGCACATGCTCCACCCCACTGTTAAGGATTACACATTCTTTTCCATGCCCCACAATAAATACTCTAGAATCGATTACCTCTTCATTACCCAAACTGATCTACCATATCTGCATGAAGCCACTATCGAGCTGATGTTTATCTCAGGCCACCATCCTATTACTTTTACTTTACGCTTTCCGGAAAGACAGACCCACACTAAATTGGGGAGACTTGATGCCTCCCTTCTGTCTGATAAGGCTCACGAAGCTACCATCCGTGCTGAACTCGCAGAATACTTCAATACTAACAGCACTAACCGCAGTGGGAAGCTCATAAATGTGTCATCCGCGGGACTCTTATTGCCCCTGACGCAAACCGGAAATGTGAAAAACAATTACATATAAACACCCTCCTAGACTGCATGGGTTATCTAGAAAGGGCCCATAAACGTACTCAAGCTTCCCTAACCATGACGGAGCTGACAGAGGCTTGCTCACAGCTCCTGGAAGAACTGGGCAAAGTGACAAAACGCAAGTTTATCTTGACTCAAGATCTTTATTACGAATATGCCAATAAAAGCAGAAAGTTCTTAGCCAGAGCCCTCCGTGCCAAGAAATCGAGTCTTACGGTCCACCGAATACGGGGCACCGACGGCTCACTCGCTACCTGTAACATTGCGTCGCGTCACATCTATCGCATTGCATTTTGAGCGCTATAATAAAACTCTTTACAACCTCCCCTTGGAGCTCCCTCCCACTGCAGAGGCCAACCCCAGATCCTCCTTGATCTCTGCCTTCCTGCAGCTCCACAGCCCACCCCTGATTTTGGATGACACAGCCCGAGACTTTGAACGACTCATCTCCATCTTAGAGTTGGCTCAAGCAATTAAACTTAGAAGTCTGGCAAAAGCCCAGGCCCTGATGGATTTATCTAGCCTACTACAAAACATTCCCGGATCTCTTGAATGAACCGTTCCTGACGGCCTTCAATTCCTTCTCCATGCTCCCCACCTCACGCCATAACCTCCTTGAAGCATATATTATGGTGATCCCCAAAGGTGACAAAGACGCAACATCTCTGACCAACTACAGGCCCATATCGTTACTAAACGTTGATGTAAAACTGTACGCCAAGGTTTTGGCCAACCACATCCTTCCCATCCTACCTTCTCTCATAAGTCTAGATCAGATGGGTTTTGTCCCTGGACGAGAAGCTAGGGATAACACCATCAAAGCCCTCAACCTCCACCACTGGCTAGGCACTACAAAGCAAAGTGGATTTTTCTTCTCTCTGGATGCCGAGAAGGCTTTTGACAGGGTCGCTTGGGACTACATGGAGGCGGTCCTTAAATATATTGGCATACGAGACCGCATGCTAAATTTCATCATGGCCCTTTATTCTACTCCGAAAGCTCGGGTACGTGTGAATGGCCACCTATCGGAAGCCTTCTCTCTCCAAAATGACACGCGTCAAGGGTGTCCACTCTCTCCACTCCTATTCGTTCTGACGCTTAAGCCTCTTCTTCGTAGACTCCGTTCTAATCTGGATATTAGGGGTATCTCAGTAGCGGATCAGGAGTACAAGACTGCAGATGATATTTTACTCTTCCTTTCGGAACCTTGTACTACTCTGCCAAATCTCCTTAAAGATTTTGCGCACTTTCAGAAGCTTTCAGATTTGAAGATTAACTTCTCCAAATCGTATGCCTTAAATGTCTCTCTTTCAGCAGAACTGGTCTCCTGCCAATCCTACTTTCCTGTCACCTGGAAAATGGGTGCCGTTACATATCTGGGCATCCAGCTTTCTGGAGACCTCTCTGAACTATATACAAAAAACTTTCTTCCAGTTGTCCACACAATTCAGTCAGAATTGCAGAAATGGCACCTACCCTCTTTCTCATGGTTTGGGAGAGCAGCCATTTTGAAGATGAAGATACTTCCTCATTTTCACTACACCTTTCAAACCCTCCCTATCCATTTGCCTCTTGCTTTTTTCTCCCTCTGTAGACATCTTTGCTCTCACTTTTTATGGAGTCATAAACACCCATGCATTTCTCTTCTCAATCGGTGCTCCCTAGAGGGGAGATTGGACTCCCAAACATCCACAAATACTACCAGGCCTACCACCTCTCCAGAATCATCGACTGGAATGTCCACTCAACGACTAAAGCTTAGGTGAATTTGGAAGATTCTCTCTTGCAAATGTCCATCGCATCATTCCCCTAGCTTCAAGCAAAATATATTCCCCACACTCTCTCCTCTCATCCACTCATTGGCCCAACACAAAAGATCTTTCATTCCGCATGTAAGACACACTTGGTATCAGGGGCGGACTGACCATTTGGAAACTCGGGCACTGTCCGAGGTCCCAGGGTCAGTAGGGTTCCCCATGAGATGCCCCTGGTACCTTTTTCATAGGCTTTTTTGAGTTTGGGCAAGGACACAGGGGCCCCATGATCCCCTATTGCCCAGGGGGCCCCATGAGTTGTCAGTCCGCCCCTGCTCGTTATCCTCAATCCCTAGCCCATTAACCTCTATACACATGCATCCTGACTTTCCCCCAGGTATGCAGAGTGCCTTCCTGAGTGGACAATGGCTCCGTAAACACATGCGAGCTGGACACTTTTTTCATAAAGATCAGGTGATAACCCACTCCTTCTTGGCCAAATCAATGAGGAATCGGGCCTTTCCTTTTTGGACATATCTGCAGATAAGTCACTTTCTTCAGACTTCGACAAACCTCCCTAAATGGAATAGACCCCTTACCACTCTCAAATCCATCTGCTCCAAAGCCGCGCCTCAACGGCATCTTATATCAACCACATATCAACTACTGTTTCATGATGAAACCCTACAAGCACTCTCTGCTTGCCGAGCTTGGGACAAAGACTTAGCCTTGGAATTGACAGCCTCAGACTGGCAGCATATTTTTTCATACGTTCATAAAGGCTCAGTTAATGTTACTATTCAGGAGAACAGCTACAAACTACTCTCACGCTGGTATAGGACCCCCTTGAGGATTCACAGGTTCGACGTATCAGTCCCCGATAAATGCTGGAGATGTGCTTAGGAGGGAGGTACACTCCTCCATATCTGGCGGACTTGCTCCTCTATCCAACCTTTCTGAAAGGCTGTCCATCGTATCACATCCTCAGTCTCAACTCTTCCTCTCGAATATACCACGGCACAATTTCTCCTCCATCACACCTCCCTCTCTAGGCGTCTATATCATAAATCGCTGGTGATGCATATAATAAACGCTGCCAGACTTTGTATCCCGGTTCTATGGAAATCTCATATAGTCCTGCTGGACCTACTTCCAAACCACTTCAGAATACAAAAGCCTTATGGGTACCCTGCAAGCGACCCCAGGTTGAACGTTAAATGGATCCATCTACCGGTCACCTTTGTGTCTCTTCCCCTTCACGATTCAACATGTCTTGTGCACCGCTATAGGCATTGTGTTGCGTCAAGACTTGTTTGATATTGATCCAGAACGTCAACATTACATATTCCCTTCTTGCCCACCCTACACATGCCCTCTTTCCCTTCAGCTCCCCCCCCCCCTTTTTTTTTTCTTCCTCTCTCTTTTTCCTTCATTCGTATACCTCCTCTACTCTGCTGTCCCCTACACTCTTTCTTCACCCTACATTTCTCCTGCACCTGCATACTTTCACCCTTCTCTACACACCATCCATCTGCTTGACCCCATTTAGTCTCTGACTCTCCACTGATTTATATGATAATTTACAGTATACCTGTCCTCCTTTTGATCACACCCTTCCTCTTGCCCCACAACTACTTCTTCTCACATAGGTCTCTGAATAATGCCACTGGCCACTCTCTTCTCCCCATACCCTCCATTACAGCTCATATGAACACGGCCCTGCAATGGGCAGCTGCAAACCAATTACCACTGCTGGCTGACCCCGGTTGATATTGGACCGAATCAATACGCATATTCTGTCATTTTACAAATGACCTACTGCCTACACAATTTATGTGCTTCTTTGAGAGAAGCCAGTTCCATTCTAGACAATGATTAGTGACAATGATTAGCTCTGGCCATACTTTTCAGGGCTTTGTCTGTCTCCTACAGACTATCCTCTTATAAATGCTTGGACTATACATTTAGCAGCCCATGGCTGCTTTGGCTCCCACCTCTCTTATTTATTATTAATTACAGGTACTTATATAGCGCCATCAATTTACACAACACTTTACATATATATTGTACATTCACATCAGTCCCTAACCTTCAAGAGGCGTACAATCTAAGGTCCCTAACTTACATTCATACATACACATACTATGGCCAATTTAGACAGGATCCAGTTACCTGCCATCATGTCTTTTGAGTGTGGAAGGAAAATGGAGTACCCGGAGGAAACACACACAAGTGCAGGAAGAACATGCAAACTCCAGGCAGGTGGTGCCATGGTTGGGATTTGAACTATCAACCCTAGTACTGCCAGGCAGAAGTGCTAACCATTTAGCGACTGTGCTACCCTTCTAGGTGGAGCCCCCCTGACACCTGGGCAAAGATTCCCTCTGTATGCTGGGGTGGAGCCCAGAAACCTAGCACAGCATACACCTGGTGGTTGTCAACACATGGACACAGAGTATATCTTGGGGAAATTTAGTGGTGGGAGTTCCCATCTCTGTTCCTGTCTACTGTAAAATTCATACTCCACAAATAATAACTGTGGCATGGTTTTTTATTAATGTTAATAAATCATTTGTACGTTATCACGCTATCTGGTGTATTATCCTTTTTGACCGAGCACACAGCGGATCACAATAAGGGAAGAAGAGAGGAGAGATATCAAAATCTGTGACACCTCTTTTCCATCTAGTATGTTACAAGAAATGTTATATTATGTTATGTTATGTCACCATCATGCTCTGTTAGACCACCTATAATCTGGGTTCTAACTATTCAATAAGGAGCAGTGTGGTTTTTGAGGTGGTGGGCATGACAGTCTCTATTTCACTACACACGTGGAAAATTATTGTGAACACAGCTGTTCATCATAATAGAAAATTTGTCATCAAAAAACTTTTTCATTGTTTGGTGTTTCATGCATTTAGACTTAATAATAATATTGGTAGGAGCACATTTAAAGTATAAATGACTCACTATTAGTATATTTTTTAACAATAGCGCAACAATAACTGGATATCATGTATTGGATAACTAGACATGCCCTAACTTTCTGTCAGGGAAATCGTATGCACGAGGATGTGTGCATGCTCATAATAATTCTCGAGTGACAACTAGACGTGCCCTAACTTGCGCACGTATCCACGCACATGAGCATGCGCATTAGCATGAGCAAGCGTGAGTAATCGACTCTCATTCGCCTATTTAAAGTGGCTTCAGGGACCAGAAGATTGCTGAGTGATCGTCAGCTTCTACTGTTTGTGACCTGATCCTGTACTACCCGCCTTTCTTGATCCTGCTTGTTCCTGAGACCTTGTTGCCAACTCTAGCTTGTGACCTGACCCTGAATTCTACCTGCTGATTCGGTATCTTCCCTGCTGCACAGATACTGACCCCGGCCTGGCTCTGACTCTGTTTTGGTTTCTGATTCTGCACCTCTGTTGTTCAGCTGATACCAACTCCTGCCTGCCTGACTACCTGAGATCCTGCATCTACCTGCTTGCCAGCCTGCTTGCTGCCTGTGGTTCTGCACCTGTTGCTGTGTCTTCACATCAGTCAGCTCATCGGTCCTCCTGTTTTTCAACACCTGCTGCAAGGCTCTTCTGGCCAGGATCTCCTATAAGGCACCCGTGCCACTCCATGCCCTATTAGTTCCTGTCACCATCTTCAGGAGAAACAGGACAGAAGATGTAAGGAAAAGCCCTCTCGTCAGCTCAGCCTCAACTAGGTACGTGACAACAACTCTAACTATATTTAGAAAAGCAGATAATGGTTCCATACCTCTGATGATGTGCGTGCGCATGTAATGCGTAAGGAGGAGCCTGGACGTCGAGACACTATGCTGCCGGAGCCACTTGGAGGCCCGGCGGCCATCATTTTATCTTCTAGGGTTAGTTTAACCTTTATACCTGGATGATACATGTCTTTCTAAGTTGATAATTTTCTCCTTAATAAAGCAATTGATTCTATGAATACTACACTATGGGCATCCTTCCCTGACTCCCTGAGAGGAGTACCTTTTTGCAGAGTCCTTTACTAAGAATTCAGGCATTTACCAAGAGGAGGAAGACCCCCTGTAAGCAGGCAACCCCTTCCGTCCATCCAGCTGTAGGAGACCTCTGGCTACCTGGATCTGTTTTGGATAAGCTCTGCATCTTTGAGGGAAGATCAACCCATTTTTGACCAGACCAGTTTTCTCTGTGATTGAGGATCCATGGGCTTTGATGCATACCGCTTACTTATATCTGTCTTCTGGTGAGCGCGCATTTCTGCTTTTCTTCACGGATCACCACCATTGATTTCTACTTGTCATCTGGCACATTTTTATGAATTAGACCTATAGTGGACATTGTTCAGACTTTATTATTTAGTGCTGCACTTTTGTTGATATTAGATAATGAAATCCAATCATATCAGTGTTTTCTGTTCTATAATCCAATCCGCTATAGCTGTTTTTTTTTTATGTATCTGATGATATACCCTTATTATGGATAATAATGGACTTAAAAGGAATCTGCCAGGATGCATAATAAAGCTATTATTGATGAGGCAATTTAAATATAAGATGCACACAAATCCTGGCCATCAATTGTCATACTTTACACACTGTCTCCCATATTCTAAATCAGCAGGTTGTGAAGTTAGACTTCAAGTGACCTCCGATGCTCCAATGTTCCAGCTAAAGTACCAGGTAAAGACAAATTATAAAGACCAAATAAAGCATGAATATAGATATTTCATAAATAAGCCTAAACAATTACAATAATTAAAAATATAATACTTAATTTCTTGCATAAGCCCAAAAATGTCTAGTTCCAAATCAGACAGCTATGAAGCAGTTATCCCATGTGCCTATATAATAGTGGCACTGTGCTCACAAGGGAATACTTGCCAGGGGTGCTTGTGAGCAGTGAATTCTGCTCCTTGCCAACTGGACACATCTGCTATTTGATTGCCTACCTGGAGAGCATCGATTTCTCCGTCTTCCCGGATGCAACCTGATACACCACTGGAGCAGCTGATGGGGAAGAAGACGGTCGCTACCCCAGCTTCCAGCATACAAATAGAGGACCAGACCAATGAAAAGCTCTTCCCACCGGATTACATTTTTAATGCTTCAACCTCAAGCCCAGACCTGTTCACCTTTCCACCTTCAGGAGTCTTGGACTAGCTTCCTGCTTCAAGCAACAGCCCGTAGGAGACACTGGAGCCTCCACATCCTGCCCTGCGGGATGAGGACTTATTACTCTACTTCAAGGCCCTGTTACAAATGGAGCTGTTATCCACAACATCCAAACTGGCAGCTCAGCTCACCAAGGAGATCAGGGATCTAGACTCCCGCACGAATGATCTAGAGGAGAGGATAAACGCCACAGTCTCTGTTATGGAAAATTTCGAACAAGATGTATCTGATCTTCGTAAGGAACTAAAAGCGGCTCTTCTACACCTGGTAGACAACAAGAACTGTTCCCGCAGAAGGAAACTGTGCCGCAGGGGTGTCCCAGGGAGTATAACTGATCTCACCTCCACAGCCATGACTCTCTTCCAAGAACTGGTATCTGCCATACCCATAGATTGGTTGGAGTTTGACCATATCCGTCAGGCATCAAGAAACCTGAGGGCCCTCCATGTGATATCATTATCAAATTCACCTTTTACTGCACCAAGGAGACCCTCCTTCGGACAGCCAGAGAAAAATCAGACCTCACTTTTCAAGGCTACCGGTACCAACTCTTTGCAGACCTGGCCCCATCTACCATCCTGAAGCATAGGCAGATGAAACCGTATACTTCTGCCCATGAAATACACTTTCAGTAGGATTTACCCTTTAAATTATTTTCTCCTGTCGAGGCAGCACTTATGTCCTCTGCTCCCTGGACGAATCCCAGGCTATTCTGGAGTCACACCACTTTTTGCCATCCAATGAGCCAACTCGCTCTCCAGCAAGATCCTCACTTTCCCAGCCACCATCTAACCCAGGGGTGGGCAAACTTTTTGACTTGAGGGCCGCAATGGGTTCATATATTGGACCCGGGGGCCGGACCAAGAGTAGATGAATGATGTGTATGTGTCATCCATAGTAAGTATAGTAATATTCCCCCATAGTAAGCATAGTAATTAATCCCCCATATAGTAATTCATCCCCCATAGTAATTCATCCCCCATATAGTAATTCATCCCCCATAGTAATTCATCCCCCATAGTAATTCATCCCCCATATAGTAATTCATCCCCCATAGTAATTCATCCCCCATATAGTAATTCATCCCCCATAGTAATTCATCCCCCATATAGTAATTCATCCCCCATAGTAATTCATCCCCCATATAGTAATTCATCCCCCATAGTAATTCATCCCCCATATAGTAATTCATCCCCCATAGTAATTCATCCCCCATAGTAATTCATCCCCCATATAGTAATTCATCCCCCATAGTAATTCATCCCCCATATAGTAATTCATCCCCCCTAGTAATTCATCCCCCATATAGTAATTCATCCCCCATAGTAATTCATCTCCCATATAGTAATTCATCCCCCATAGTAATTCATCCCCCATATAGTAATTCATCCCCCATAGTAATTCATCCCCCATAGTAATTCATCCCCCCTATAGTAATTCATTCCCCATATTAAGTCCCCAAGTCCCCCCTGTGTCAATTCACTTACCTTTGCTCCGCGCGTTCCTCTCGCCGTGTTCCCGCACCGTTCCGGTCTTCAGGGCGGACTGTGAGAGGAGCCTAGCTCCCCTCCCCTCACGTTCATCACGCTGCCCCGCCTACACACATCCTGACAGCCAATGTATCCCGCGCCGTTCCGGTCTTCAGGGCGGACTGTGAGAGGAGCCTAGCTCCCCTCACGTTCCTCACGCTGCCCCGCCTACACACATTCTGACAGACGATGTTTGCCACGCTCCAAGGGCCGGATTAAAAGGTCCGCCGGGCCGTATACGGCCCGCGGGCCGTAGTTTGCCCATTGCTGATCTAACCTATGGGGACGTGCCTAGGAGAAAGCAAAGGGCAAACGTTCTCTCCCAACTGCACCACCTTTTGCCAGTTCCCATAGGAGCGACCCGGGCTGAAGCATCTGACATCTTTATTCTTAAATCAGAATGGATTTCCCCCTACCAGTTGTGATCAGGAGCTAGCTCTCCCACATGTGATTATTTTTTTTTTTTCTAAACTACCCCAGCAAGTGGTTTTGTTAGGCCCATTTGTCTCTTCCTGTATCCCACCCAGTTGGATTTCAGGACACAGACTTATTATTATTATACAGTATTTATATAGCGCCAAAATGTTTGCTCAGCACTTGACCCCATTTCTAACGATAGGCTCTCAAACTTTTGATCTGCATGCCTACTGTCGTATAGCACCATCTCTGCAGATGGACTGCCCGGCAGACCCATCCCACCTCCTTTGATACCCATTTACAGCATGGTCCACCTCTTACTCACTACCGTTGTGACCTCACAGCACATCAACATGTTCACTGTAGCCCACTACATTAATTTTGTTGAGGACCTCCCCTGTGGAATCCTGTACTTTACAGCCTGAGGACTCATCCATTCTGTATGTGTCCACTAGAGGGCTCACGAGTATGGCTGGCATCTTCCCGTGTTTCCTCCTTTTCTCCCCTCCTCCTTCTTTTCCTCTCCCCTTCCCCCTCCCCTCCTTCTTCCCTTCTCTCCTCTCCTTCTTCCTCCCCTAGTTACTCCCCCAACAGATTCCAAAATTGATTCTTCTCTCATCTCTTGCAATTGGTTGCACAACACACTGTAGGCACTCTTATCCTAATGGGGGACTCAAAGTGGCCCTAGATTCCACAATAGACAGGCGCTACATTCCTGGAGCAGCCATGTCTCACGATTCCACTTTGGAAGCTCAGATGCGGAATCTCCTTCAGTCACATGGCCTGCTGGATCTTTGGAGAGAACTGTATCCCAAAGGCTGGGAGTACACTTTTTACTTGAACCCTCACCATCGCTTCTGTAGGATCGACTATGACTTCATGCATTTCTGTACTGTTTCTCAGGTTAACAAAATTTCCATCCCAGCCTATCCATGGTCGGATCATGGCCCCTCCTTTCTCTCCATCTGGTCTCATCTGCCCCTCTTTCCAGTGGAGATTCAATGAGTCTCTCCTCACCTCCGAAGACTCCTTTTTAGAGATCCAGTCCCGCCTAAAACCTTTTTTCTGATAACGTCAGCTCAGTATCCTTGGCAGGTACCCTTTTGAAAGCCCACAAGGCCCCACTTTGGGGCCACCTAATCCTGATGGCTACTGAGAGAAAAAAAGCGAGCGAGTGAAGACTTCAGGAACTTTCTCAGCAACTTGCCTCAGCGGATTCCACCTGGTAGTCACACCCCTCATCCTCTAACAGAGAAAAATTTGACTCTTTAGCTGTGGAACTGAACCTCTTAGCTACTGAACAAGTAGAGAAGGCCCTTAGATGGGCCAAGCATACATTTTACGCCAGTGCTAACAAACTGGGGACAATGTTAGCTAGGAAATTAAATGCAGTAGACTAATCCCACAAATTGATCTGCCTGCGCTCCACCCAGGGAGATTGAACATCAGATAAAGATAGTTATTTAGAGGTTGTAAAATAAATTACCGTATCACCCAGTAAATGGCCTCCATTCAGTAGCCCAAAAAGACATGCAGAAAGAGGGGGGTTGTGAAAAGAAATTCACAGAAAAAGCGGCTACATTATGAACAGAATGTGATACTCGGAAAAATTTCCAAAAATTATGCTTTATTACACATACAAATTTGACACATGGGCAATCGCCCTGGTTTACCATCACCTCAGTATGAGACAATACACACAGACCTAAAACCATATAAAATGACACCAAGACCGGTCTGGATACATGTGCAACAAAGACAATGACTACTGGAGTCTAAGGTCTTTGTAGCACTGGCACATAGGTGAACACTTCCTAAAGGAGGTGTATACAAAAATTATACCATAGGTATACAATGTAACATGTTGTAAATATAAAGACATATGCTACAACCATAATGGTTATATCCCATGGAAGGGAGTTTCCAAAAATTATACCATAGATATGAAATATCACATGTATGCAATGCAGCAAGCACAGTGTGCGTCAAAAAGAGAGGCATGCCTCTAAGCCTATATAAGACAAAAAATGAATATCATATATAGAATGCAGTACACTCCTATGCCGGCACATGTGGTTGGGGCCCATTCATCTGTAGTAAAAGCGACTGATTCCTAGGGCTCTTAAATGAGAATAAGCCCCGGTTGTTACCAGGATGGAAAGATAGATGCAAATAGCAGAGCGCTGCTTGAAATGGTTTCTTCACCACTGCATGTGGACTACAAACCACTTTCTGTAAGAAAACAAGACAAGGCCCAATAGATCTTCTGCCTGTTGAAATATACGTGGTATATCTTGTTTCCTATATGAAGCACCATAATGTCCCCATCCTGTAGTAAAACAAACAATATGTGGAAAGTCACTGAAGGAGCTTTCACTCTATATTAGATGTATAGGTAATATAGATTACATAGGACCTTTTATCTAATGTCCTGTAACAGTCCACTCACCACCTGTGCAATGGATAATAGGAAAGGAAAAGATGTCCTTCATAAGTACTGCCATGCGAGACCAGGGAACCACCGCTTACATCAACTGACATACCGCGGGTTCTGACCTCTTCTTGGTGCCTGTGCTGCTTAAGCTTGCCTCATGGCATGTGAAGATGGCTTCCTCCTTGTAGGTCAGCGTGCGTTCCACCTAGTGCGCATGACCGGAAATGACGTATCTGACGTATGACGTCAACGCGTTTCGCCGATGGGCGTATCTCACTCAGCTTCGTCAGGACCAATGAGATTCCTGCATTTCAGCTTTCTATTTATAGTGGGTTAAGACCCACCCATTTATGCAAAACTTAACTTGCAGTTATTCCCAATGGAAGAAAAAAAGGGGCTAAATACTTAGCACAGCTGCTGGTCATTGTTAAATTCAATTAAAAAGGCAGGCGACTGGAAATATCAGAGAGAGGAAAGGCTTGACAATTTCAACAATGCATACACGAATCAAAAACCATAGATTATATATACTAATCAATTGGAAAATTACCACACTTTCACCAGGAGATGGCGATATTAATGAAAGATTGAACATCAGACCCTACTAAGATTACATCTTCTTTTGCAAATTGTTTCTCCACACTATATAATACACCAGCTCCCTTCTCCGTTGACTTTGTGGACCAATTTTTCCAGGACCTTTGCCTTCCTACACTCTCTCAGAATGCCCAGGAAACATTAAATGCCAATATATCTGATCTGCAAGTATCTTGGGCAATCAAATCAGCTTTTCAGGCCTCTATTACCAGAAATTTTCTCCATTTGTTATTCCATATTTGTCTGCATATTTCAATGCATTGAAATGGAGTTCTCTTCCTTGCTCAGATTCCTTTCAAGCACATGTAACTATGATTCCCAAGTTTTCTGAAGAGGCCTTTGATCCTCAGGCCTCATCTCTTTGTTGAATGAAGATTTTGTGGAATATCTTAAGCTTCCACATCAACAAATATCTGTTCTTTCTCGTCCACAAAGACCAGATGGGCTTTGTACCGGGCCATCAAGTCAGTGACAATGTTCAGAAAGTGATCCACTTGATTCACTTACTGAATCAACGCAAGATCCCTTCCTTCTCTCCCTTGACATTTATAAAGCATTTGATTCCCTCTTTAGGGATTATTTACATTGGAGATATGGGGCTTCGGTAATTCAATTCTGACCTGGATCTCCACCCTTTACTCCTCTCCCACGGCACAGGTTAAATACACTGATCACCTCTCCACCCCATTTCTAATATATCGAGGCATCAAACAAGGGTGCCCGCTATCCCTGATTTTATTCATCTTGGCGCTTCAACTCCTAGCCATAGTGCTTCAAGACAGCCCCAATGTCAAGGGCATTAACTACACAAGCACACATTACAAGGTGAACATATTTGCAGATGATACCCTCTTATCGTTAACCAGTCCTATTACCACACTCCCAAATCTTCAAACTATTCTCTCCTGCTTCTCTGAACTATCAAGCCTCTTCATTAAACCCCAAAAAATGACAGCCCTGAATAATTCCCTCCCTTCCTCTATGATAACACACATTCAGGCAAGCTACCCCTACCACAGGGCCGTTTCTTCCCTTGACTATCTGGGTGTCAAGTTGACTCCTTCTTATGCCACTCCTTTTGTGACCAACTATTTTCCACTTCTGAGACATATCACCTCTCTTATACAATCCTGGTAGTTCCCTTCAATGTCCTGGATTGGGCGCATCCACATGGTTAAAATGACCATACTCCCCAAAATATTATATTATTTTAGAACCTTACCAGTCCGGGTACCTTCCTTCTATCTACACCTGATACAGAACAGACTTCTCTCTTTTATATGGGCCTATAAGTGCCCCAGAGTGTTGTGCCATACCCTGTATACCCACAGGTAGTGTGGAGAATTAGGAGTTCCTAATGTCGCCAAGTATTACACGGAGGCACAAATTTCTCGGCTCACCCTCCTTCATGCTACAACAGATGTCCCCTTTTGGGTATTACTGGAGCTCCCCAATTGCACTCTGTTCTCTATAGCGATGCTTCTTTGGCTCCCCCATAGACTTTGTCCTTTTTCTCTTAGCCTTATAATGCTTCATAGCCTGCACATCTGGGACTCCATTCGTTACTCTGGTAATCGTATGTCCCCTTTTCTGCCTCTCCTTCCTCTTCTCAATAACCCCCTTTTCCCTCCAGGCCTAGATCAGCCTAGAGCATTTCTATGGTGATCTTCCCATGGTTATACACAGGTCCACAACTTCCTCACTTCCTGTGCTTTTCCTTCTTGACCCTTTATCCTGGAGACCTTTGATTCCCCACCTGCGGAATTTTTTCACTATATACAGCTTCAACATTGGATGACCTCCCTCAGACATAAGTCTACCTTCCCATACCGAACTATGGCCTTTGAACATATCTGTCAACATTCCCCTGGGGCTTCATACTCCATCTCCTCGATCTATTCTTCCTTGAACACTGTTAACCACTCTCCTCCTACCTCTGGAGGCAGCCTATAAGATCCTTCTGAGGTGGTATTGGGTCCTGGCTCGCATTGCAGGATTAAACCCTTCTTATGATGACAGGTGTTTCAGCTGCAGCCAAAGGGAGTATGTGCTTCACCACTGGTGGTAATGTCCATGGTTAACTAGAGTCTGGTTTCAGGTTTTTGGCCTCCTTCATACACTATTCCATATTCCAATCTGCAAAGGTGCTAAATTGGCACTGTTACACTGCCCTGTCCCAGACCTATTTTCACATCAACAGAAATTTTCCACCTACCTGTTCATTGCCGCGAAGCGGGAAATAGCTCAGGCCTGGAAATCACCCTCAGTGTCATTTGCAGCAGAATGGAACATTATGAGCACCTTGATGATAAACTAGCATCTTGCATGATAGACATGCCACATTTCGGAAACTTTGGACCCCCTGGTGGACCATTCCCCCCTTCCTTCCCACTTTTCTACTTCTCCCATTTTCTTCTTCACCCTTTACCCCTGTTCTCTTTACAGAGTATACATCCAGGTCTATGGGCCTAGAAATATGTAGACCAATGGCTTCTCCCGTACGGTCATCTCTTGGCTTGGCTTTTATTCCTGTTAAAATGTTTGTTGTGCATTTTTCCATCCATGCATGTTTGATTGGACTTTCATCAAGCTTCCCTGCATGGGTGATCTGTGTTGTATTTTTTGCTGCAACAATAAAAACTAAAAAAATAAAAACTTGCCGATTTCCAGAGACTACAATAAAATCATAGATGATGCAAAGCTTAAATTAATAGTATGGTAATATGGCAGAATGGCAGCTTCAGTATTCTTGAACCAAAAATGCTGTTGATTATCCACAAACTCACTAAATGCCAGGGGAGGAAATTTCATCAAAATTATGTCAAAACCAGAGATATAATGAGGTATAAACTCTTAAACTGACCTGTTTTCTTCATTTAATTACAATTATTTGTTAATCATTTATTTTTATTATATAGATTTACAGCAAGCTATACATTTTTATTGCATTTTATTATTCTTTGTATTTATAAGCTCAGTATTTATAACTTCATATATTTAAACACCCATTTTCTAACTGAACTTTCTTGTGATTACATAATCATTTATACAGTACAATTTTTATGTATTTAAGAATAATTACAATTTGCACACTTTTGCACTTTTTTGCACACAATTTTATATCTATATGCACCTTGGAATATTGGAAGATATACCTTGTATGTCACATATGATACATTTTATGTATTTTAAATATACTTTTGCTTCTTTCTTTATTTCCCATATTTCCAGTTTGTGCCGTAATATAGCATTTTGAATAAAATTACAATGAAAGTCTATATTTTATAAATTTTTTCAGTTAGCATTTATTTGGTTTTTTAAGAGTAATGGTCATTGGAAAAAAAACTATTACATATAAAACCAAAAGGTACAAAGCTGCGTGAATACATCAGGTTCAATAATTAAAGTTTTATGCTTAAAATATTAAATCATAAATCAATTATATGAAACAACAAAGCCAATTTGCAAGTCAGGAAAGTAAATGATAAGATATTGATCTAATTTGACACTCAATTTGTTGCATCAAATGTTGGTAACCGAAGAAAAGAAGGTAGACAGGAAATGATTAGAAATTATACAATACAGTACACAAACAGTTGCAAGAAAAAGTATGTGAACCCCTTGGGATTACGTGGAGTTTTGCATGAATTGGGTATAAAATGTGCTCTGAACGGCATCTAAGTCACAACAATAGAAGAACACAGTCTGCTGAACATAATACTACACAAACATTAGATGTTGCCATGGTTTAATTGCACATAACATGTAAACATTCACAGTGCAGGGAGGAAAAAGTATGTGAACCTTTGGACTTAATAACTGGTTGACCCTCCTTTGGCAGCAATAACCTCAACCAAACGTTTCCTGTAGTTGCAGATCAGACCTGCACAACGATCTGGAGTAATTTTGGACCACTCCTCTTCACAAAACTGTTTCAGTGTAGCAATATTCTTGGGATGTCTGGTGTGAATCGTTCTCTTAAGGTCATGCCACAGCATTTCAATCGGTTTGAGGTCAGGACTCTGACTGGGCCACTCCAGAAGGCGTATTCTGTGCTGTTGCAGCCATTGTTTTGTTGAATTACTTGTATGCATCACCCATCCTCTGCGGAGCTTCAGTTGGCGGACAGATGGTCGTACATTTTCCTGCAAAATATCTTGATAAACTCTGGAATTAATTTTCCTACCAATGACAACAGGCCCTGAGGCAGCAAAGCAGCCCCAAACCATGATGCTCCCTCCGCCATGTTTTACAGTGGGGATGAGGTTTTGATGTTGGTGTGCTGTGCCTTTTTTTCTCCACACATAGTGTTGTGTGTTCTTCCCAAACAACTCAATCTTGGTTTCATCTGTTCACAGTATATTTTTCCAGTAGTGCTGTGGAACATCCAGGTGCTCTTTTGCAAACTTCAAATGTGCTGCAATATTTTTTTTGGACGGCAATGGCTTCCTCTGTGGTGTCCTCCCATGTACTACATTCTTGTTTAATGTTTTCCTTATTGTAGATGTGTGAACAAAAATGTTAGCATGTGCCAGAGATTTCTGTAGGTCTTTAGCTGACACTCTGGGATTCTTCTTTACCTCATGCAGCATTCTGCGCTGTGCTCTTGCAGTCATTTTTACAGGATGACCACGCCTAGGGAGAGTAGCAACAGTGCTAAACTTTCTCCATTTGTAGACAGTCTGTCTTACCATGGACACATGAACATCAAGGCTTTTGGAGATACTTTTGTAACCCTTTCCAGTTTCTTTCAAGTCAACAATTCTTGATCTAGGTCTTCTGAGAGCTCTTTTCTGCGAGGCATGGTTCACATCAGACAGTGCTTCTTGAAACCAGTAAACCCAAAACAGGTGTGTGTTTTTTAAGGGCAGGACAGCTGTCAGCAACACATCCAATATCATCACACTGATTGGAGTCAAGGTTGGCTCACTCCTGGCTCCAATTAGCTCTGGGAGAAGTCATTAAGCTAGGGCCTCACATACTTTTTGCTCCCTGCACTGTGAATGTTTACATGTTATGTGCAATTAAACCATGGCAACATCTAATGTTTGTGTAGTATTATGTTCAACAGACTGTGTTCTTCTATTGTTGTGACTTAGATGACGTTCAGAGCACATTTTATGCCCAGTTCATGCAAAACTTCACGTAATCCCAAGGGGTTCACCTACTTTTTCTTGCAACTGTAAATCTTCTCTACAGAGAACTAGTTCCATCCCAGGAAACCCAGGGCCTTTAAACTTTCCTTATGGGTAACAATTTTCCATAAGCATAATCAGATTGAACCAGTTCAACAGCTTCAGACAGCATAGGCATAAGGTTTTGATTATAGTGTCTAGTGATAGTCAGTCTTGCTGTCAAAAGGATATGATTGACCACAGTATGAAAGTATGGGGAAAAGCAATCTATTCCCAAGTTTAAAATAGCTAATTGAGGTTTAGATGAAGCTATGACCCCTGTTAGTTCTAAAATGATGTGAAACTATTTTGTCCAGAATCTACTGAGGTTCTTAAATGACCATAAAATGTGCATCAGGTTACCTACTTGTCCACGACCTCTCCAATAAAGAAAGGTTGAGTTGAGGAAAATGTGACCAATTGTAATGAAGTTAAACACCATCTCAAGGTTATAATCTGCATTAAAAATTGCTGACACAGCTAGTGGCCATATACACTGGTTCAAAGGCATGAAGCCATTGTATGGGGGTATAGGTAGTATTGAAATCTGTCTCCCACTTTAAAAGAGGTGTTGTTTTTGTTAATACCTGTTTCTCTTGTAAAATATTATAGAACAAGGTGGTCTCCTTTGTCTTTGGTTTAGGTGAGTTGGTGTCACGTACCTGATAGGAGACTGAATTGACGAGGTCGGCCTCACTTGTGTCACTAGCCCTGACCCCGCTGAGGTTAGAACAGAGGGGCCCTGATTCACTATTGGGCGTGGGCGCATATTTATGGGCTTAAGCCCAATTTTCATGGGCGTCCGTCATTTTTTACCCTGCAACCTAATTCACTATTGAGCAGAGCCCATAAGCAGATGCCCAATCTAATTCACAAAAAGACACACGCCCGAAATCAGACTCACAAAACAGACTTGCTAAGAAGCAAGTCTAAAACCATGAAAAATCACTGCAGAGACATGTTCACTTAGAAATTTGCTTTGCCAAATATCAGGACTTCACTTTAAACAATATCTGCTATTTCCAAAAAAATTAAAAATGTGTTAAAAATCGTTTTTTTCAAGGAAATCGACACAGTAAAAATCTAGAAGCCCGTGCAGTGTCTTTGGCAGATACAACTGAGCATGTGCAGAACACATTTTAGACTTCTGCCATGGGCGTTTGCTTTTTAGCCACTGACTAATAGTGAATCTGATTGTGGATTCCTCTGACAGCCGGCACTCGCTCGCGACTATTGTGTTTAATAAACAGCACTCGGCATATCTTCATGTAATCTAACTAGATTTCCTTAGTTCTAGTGATTCTATTTTTGTTTCTTATCCTTTATAATTATTTCTGTAATGATTTTACTTATTTCAAAGGTCTAGATAATATTTATTTTGACAGCTGAATGTAAAAATAAAGGTCCACAATAAAAAAAAAACAAAAAAAAACAGCGTGGGTCCCCCCTCTCATCCTTACCAAGCCCTTCAGGTCTGGTATGGGTATTAAGGGGGAACTCCACGCTGAAATTTAAAAAAAAAAACAGCGTGGGTCCCCCTCAATATCCATACCAGACCCTTATCCGAGCATGCAGCCCGGCCCAGCCCGGGGCCAGCCGGGGACATCATCCGAGTGACCCGCCCCATGTCACATGCTTGCTGTTCCCGGCTGGCCCCGCCCCATAGCTATATAAGAAATGTCAGACTGTCTCCTGCATTCAGCTAGTTAGCCTCAGCGGAGAGACAGGGTGACATTTCTCAAATAGGTAAGGGGCGGGGATGATGTGCCCGGCTGGCCCCGCCCCATACCTATATAAGAACTGTCAGCTAGCCTCTTCTTCACAAGGCTGGGAGCCTCCGACGGGAGCGGAACCTTTTTTTTTTTTCTTTTTTCGGGTCCCTGCCGCCGCCGCCGTGATTGACGTTGGATCTACTTCGGGGGACATTGTTTTAATAAAGGACTTGTCAAAGACCCTGTACTGTGTTTTTTTTACACCACACTTAGTTTTTTTGTGAAGGAGTCTGCGGGACCATGTACCGCAGACTCGTTCACGTAGGGGGGGGGCGGGATCTGGGGGCCCCCTTGTTAAAGGGGGCTTCCAGATTCTGATAAGCCCCCCGCTCGCAGACCCCCACAACCACCGGCCAGGGTTGTGGGGAAGAGGCCCTTGTCCTCATCAACATGGGGACAAGGTGCTTTGGGGGGGGGAGCCCCCCCTGCCTCAAAGCACCCCCCCATGTTGAGGGCATGTGGCCTGGTATGGTTCAGGAGGGGGGGGGGCGCTCGCTCGTCCCCCCCCTTTCCTGACCTGCCGGGCTGCATGCTCGGATAAGGGTCTGGTATGGATATTGAGGGGGACCCACGCTGTTTTTTTTTTAAATTTCAGCGTGGAGTTCCCCCTTAATATCCATACCAGACCTGAAGGGCTTGGTATGGATGAGAGGGGGGACCCACGCTGTTTTTTTTATTATTTATTTAATTCACGGAAATAATTTAAAATTCAGCTGTCAGTGGGAAACCCCGCTGAGAGCTGAAACATTCCTTCTGTCCCTGCAGAGAGCTCCGCTATTATATTTGACATTAAAAAGTATAGAGACTGCAACATTGTATCCATTTGTATCCATTCCGGATATAGATGTTTTTATTCGGATACAAATAGATACAATGTTGCAACCTTTATACTTTTTAATGTCAAATATAATAGCGCAGCTCTCTGCAGGGACAGAAGTAATTACTTCGCTATTATATTTGCAGGCCGTAGATGGGGCGAAAATCGAACAATTTTTTTGCCATTGGTGGTAACGTCGGCCCATTGAACAACCGATTTTTTTTTTTTAAAACGGTCAGTTTTCGCCCCATCTAAGGCCTGCATTTTTCTTTTTCTTATTCTTTTTTTTTATTCTTTTTCTTGCAGGTCATGGCTCATGTGCAGATTATTTATCTGTTAAAAGATCAGCCAATTTGCCGATCATTGCAGCTAAAATCGGCCGATCTGCAAAATCGGCCAATTTTTATCCAAATTTACCAATTAAAAAAAGTTGCAAAATCCCCAAAAATGGCTGACCAATTAACCCACTAACGGGCTGAAAATCAGCCGATTTTTTTTGCGGACGATTTTAGACCCATGTAAAGCAGGCCATAGATGGGTCTAAAATCGGCCGATTTTTCTGCCGAAAAGAAAATCGAACGATTTTCGGGCCGTTAGTGGGTTAATTGGTCAGCTGTTTTTCGGGATTTTGGCACATTTTTTTTATCAGTAAATTTGGAACAAAAAATTTTCAACTTTACTGGTAAACAAAATATGCTAAAATCCCAAAAAATGGCTGACCAATTATCCCAATAACGGAAGAGGCCCTTGTCCCCATTAACATGGGGACAAGGTGCTTTGGGGGGGAGCCCCCCTTCCCCAAAGCACCCCCCCATGTTGAGGGCAGGTGGCCTGGTATAGTTCAGGAGGGGGGGCGCTCGCTCGTCCCCCCCCCTTTCCTGACCTGCCGGGCTGCATGCTCGGATAAGGGTCTGGTATGGATTTTGGGGGGATCCCCAAGCTGTTTTTTTTTATTTCAGCGTGGAGTTCCCCCTTAATATCCATACCAGATCCAAAGGGCTTGGTATGGATGGGAGGGGGGACCCCACGCTTTTTTTTTTTTTTTTACATTCAGCTGTCAGTGGGGAACCCCGCTGACAGTTGAAACATTAACACATGGCTGTCGCTCCTACAATCCCGCATGAGTTATGTTATCAACTCATGCAGCATTTTAGTAGCGAAAACCAATGCAGCGCTCATGTTTCAGCTGTCGGCGGAGTTCCCCACTGACAGTTGATGTAAAAGTATTGCAGGGAATTATAAACAATTTGTAAAAAACCCGGCGTGGGGTCCCCCCTCCCATCCATACTAAGCCCTTCGGGTCTCGTATGGATGTTAAGGGGTAACTCCACGCTGAAATTAAATAAAAAACAGCATGGGGTACCCCCCAAAATCCATAACAGATACTTATCTGAGCATGCAGCCCAGCAGGTCAGGAAAGGGGGGGGGACAAGCGAGCGCCTCCCCCCCTCCTGAACCATACCAGGCCACATGCCCATACCAAATTATTCAAACATTTGTAAACAGACCAATTAACTGAAATGGTTTGGCATTTGTACCCCAAATATGACGTTCCCTGAGGCATTGGTAAACCGAGGTACGCCTGTATTAGTATTGCAATCCTTTGTATTGGGATACATAGAACCATCATACATGTGAATTGGCAACATAGCACAACATTTGTGTCACATTGGAGATATCTGGTAGTTACACTGAACTTGCCCAGGGACCTAAGATTGATTCACAGCACAGAAATACAGGCTGGATTAGCAATGTAGCTCCGTGGATTAGTGGTTAGCACTACTGCCTCACAACTCTAGGGTTGTCGGTTTGAATCCCAACCACGGCAAGGAAGTAGTATGATCTCCGTGTGTGGCTGTCTTCAAATAGATGTTCTGGCAACATCTTTGCTTTCTGTCTAAGTGATCCCTAAAATGTGAATTAGAATGAGGCCTTGTCTGTTGAAACACCTTCAAAGCTGCACCTTATGTGAATGTCATACAATGGGGTAAGATAAGAGCCTGGAGCACTAATAGATTTGATAATGATGGTTTACACTCCATCCACTTTTGTGAAGGATTTGGCAAGCAAAGAGCTGACAGAGAGAGAGAAGAGCGAGCCAGTGAGATGAAGAAGAGTGAGCGAGAAAAACATACTGAAGAGTGATAAAGAGAGACATACAGAAGAGTGAGCGAGAGAGAAGAGCGAGCCAGTGAGACAAAGAAGAGTGAGCGAGAGAGAAAAGACTTGGTTGGTGAATCCACACATCAAACTTGTCACAAATACTGGTATGGATTTTTCCACCAAATGCAAAGCAGACCGCACGCCTTCAAAGATTTATTTCCTTTGTTAATTCTCCTGCTTCGTTCACACTATATGCAAATGAAAATTACTGTTTAAGTTGCCAATTTTACTGTGTTTTCTAGAGAAATACTAACTAGTTGTGTTTTCAATTGTGTGTAGCATTGCGATTTCTATTTGAGTCTAGATGTTAAATTGCTAATAAATGGCCAAAATCTTCAAATACCTTTGAACTCTCACTGCAACAAATGGCGTACGTTAATACACTCACATTCACATTCATTATATCCAATATCAGGTACGATGTCAATTCACAAATCGCACCTGAAATTGCACACCCTGGATGCGACTTGTCATGCGATTGGCATGGCCAGCAACTTGCCCTTTGCATGGCAAATTGCACACAATGTTACTGGGGGCTAACACCACTGTCACATCTAATCCGATGCGGCAATTGCCCAACTTACAGTGAAGTTGCACGAGTTCACAATCCAATTGGATGTGAACAGAGCCTACAGTGGCCAATAGGGTGCGACTTGGTCTACGATTTGCAAGTCGCCTGTAATGCCAATTGCATGGCAATCGCAAACAATGTTACTGGGGGCTACCCGGTCACATTAAAGCAGATTTCTAAGTGGTGTTATTGACACCACAGTCACATCATGTGACTTGCATAGAAGTTGCATGATTTCAAAGTCGGGGTACATGGTGATTTCAAGTGCAATTTGCAAGACAATCGACACCGATCTCTCAGCAAATTGCATGAAAAGTAGTGTATTCATTACTCTATTATTACTTGCGGCTCCAACCAAGTTTGAACCACAACAATATGAACGCTCCAATAGCGTGCACATTGAGTGGGACTTGGCATGTGATTTGCACAACATGCAAGTTGTAAATCGTCTGCAAAGTCGCACCCTATTGTCTGCTATTAGAGTGACCACATGGGTGCGTTTCAAACACTGATTTCTATAGTAGTACATGTACTACTTTAGTGGCAATTTGCATAGAGATCTGTGTCAGATGTCTTGAAAATTGCATTAAAATGGTCAACTTTACTGTAAGTCGCAGGATTTGTAAATCAGCTTTGCCCAGGGTGTAATGTTTGGTGATGTTTGATTTCTGGAGTGTTTTGCCAATTGATGGGAAATTCACCATACTAGTCAAATCGATTTGTCATTTTCAGTATTGCATACAAGATGTGGTCATGTGACTGTCTTAACTCATGCGAGAATCTGGAGGGAATTGTGACCATAGTAGCAATAACGGTTCCAATTGGGGTTCCCTTTCACATCCCTGCTCAATGTTCTGTTGTATGCTGCACACGTACATTTCACTGTATATATCTTTCTGATTTGTGGGGCCTGTATACCAAGGGTTAATGCAGGTAGGAAGCGGATTCATCAGGTGAAAACACTTTCACTGACCAAACTAAGGTCAGTGGTGGGTGTGGCTTCATTGGGTGTGGGGCCTTGTTTGGCGTGCTCCAAATACAACCTAGTTTATATAAAGATGTGCAGTAGGGAGTGATTTGGCCTGTTACTAGGCCGGGTGGTTTGTGACTAAGTCCTTGCTTGTAGTGGTTTGGGGGAAGAAGAGATTTTGTGCTGAATTGCCCCAGACACCACTCAGGCTGTGTTTGGAAGTGGGCTGGAAATGTTTGCATATTTTTGGCCTTGTAAAGTGTTTGTGTGTTATTGCACAATGATTGTGTTTTTTCTCTTTGCATTGAAAGCCTCACACATGTCAATCGTTTTGTTTAAAATCTGCTCTTGTTTTAATTTTGCTTGCTTATTTAGACTCCAATGCATTTTTCTGACAAACCTGCTGACAAATGTATGTGTAGGGGATTTGTAGAGGTGGGAGGGGATTTGTAGAGGTGGGAGGGTTTTTTTTCACATGCTTTGTTTTCTTGATATTTTGATCTGAAGACTTTTTTTTTTGAATGGATCTTTATACTACGTGATTGTGTAAGTAAATCCTATGTGCATGAAAATGTTACTTGATTCATCTTCCCCTTTGTTTCCTGCTATAACCTGTGCACACACAGTTCACTAGAAGTATCTTTAGATTGTAAGCTCTTATGAGCAGGAGTGTTTTATTTTTGCCACATCAATCCTATTTTTGTGACTCACCAAGATATTGACTGTACCTACTTGTTCCTGCTGACCAAATAAATGACGATATATTTGATCAATAAATATTTGACCGATGTTTTTGTGTTTATTTTATGTTCAATATATGAACAATCTTAATAGTTACTTTGTATACTTATATAATCTGCTCAAATGTAGTTTGTAAGAGCGTGAATATGCAAGTGTGTGCAAACTGGCTTTTTCAAAACCAAAAAAAAAAAACCCACTTGCACCACAATATTGTTATGTACTAATGAATGTCACATTCACTGTGCAGCCAGCTACAGGTTTTCTACAATTCGATTTACAGTAATAAAATAGTCCACACTTTGTTGATTTTTGGCCTTTGGCAACAAATATTAGCCAAGGTTAAAAAAAACAAATCAATAAGAAACACACATTTGCGAAAGCTATCATAGCCGCACATAAAAATGCGCGATTGCAAACAAATAAGCACCAAACAGGTGTCCGCATGGCGCATGAACGGCTATCCTGGAAGTCCGTCATCACGTGCGCGCGCACCCGGAAGTGGTTGTGGGGAGTGTAAGTGGATGAGAAGTGGTTGGAGGTTTTGTGTTGGTTGAAAATTTTGATAACCTTATTGGCATTTGGACATGGCGAGAGCACAGTTCTCAACTGAGGAGATGATCCTTATATGTAAAGTAAGTGTGGCCATTGCAAACATGTTTATAACATGTGAGGGACAGGTAATTGCAATTTTGTGGGTGGGGCCTAGCAGAATCTCACTTGGTGCACATGCTACTTATCTGTACATTAGCTCCTGGGTATTGATGGGTCAATGATATTAACCACTTGCCTACTGGGTACTCCTACCCCCTTCCTGTCCTGGCCAATTTTCATCTTTCTGCACTGTTACCCTTTGAATGACAATTGTGCGGTCATGCCACATTGTACCCATCTTAAATTTATATCAGTTTTTTCAGACAAATAGAGCTTTCTTTGGGTGGTATTGACTTGCTGCTGTGTGTTTTACTTTTTGCTCGATAAACCACAAAATAGCTCATAATGAATAAAAGTCTGTTTATATTATAACATTTGGTAAACTGGTAATTTAGCAACACTGATGTGCGTTGATGAGGCAGCACTGGTGGGTGGCACTGCTGGCCACAGGTGGGCGGAACTGTTGGGTGGCACTGGTGGGCACTGATCATCGGGGCCGACCCCTGCTTTGATAACTGCTGGTTCTCGGCAGTACTTTCCACACATTCTGATAGCGTGATGAAAGTGCAGCCAAGACCCGGCAAATGCATTTCCCGGTGATCAGCGTGTCATTGGACATGGCTGATCACATGGTAAAAAGCCGCTGTGATTGGCCTTTACCACATCACGTGATCAGCTGTGTCCTTAGGACACAGCAATCACGGAGAGCGCGTTCTGCCAGGATGTCATATGACACCCTCCCAGAGCTGCCTGGATGCAGTGTAGCGTTATTCGGCTATCTGCGGTTGCCCAATAGGTAACCAGCTAGGCCTTCATGGCTAATCTTTGAATATCTGGACATGTATACTGCGTATAATGCATTACATTCTACAATGTGTTGGTGTACATGGTATTACAGTGTGCAATGCGTTGCTGGATTCTGCATGACAGTGGACAGCGTATCACAGTGTGCAATGCGTAGCTCCATCCTGCATGACAGTGTACAGTGCATTACAGTCTACAATGTGTGGGTGTACACGGTATCACAGTGTGCAATGCGTTGCTCCATCCTGCATGATAGTGTACAGTGCATTACAGTCTACAATGTGTGGGTGTACACGGTATTACAGTGTATTACAGTGTGCAATGCGTTGTACACTGCAGTGTGCACTAAAGCATTTTACACTCATGCACTGTACACACTAACGCATTTTACACTCATGCACTGTACACACTAACGTATTTGACATTTTTAGTGTGCAATGCGTTAGTGTGCAATGCCTTGGACAGTACAATACATGTGCATACCCTGAAAAAGGGTCCTGCACATTTTTGGCCCGGATGCGGTGCAATTTGAGGTGTGCAAAATGTTTGTCTCTAATTGCAACGCACACAAATTGCATGTGATTTGCCCAGGAGTGCGGTGTTAGACCACAATGCATGTATGTGAAGCCAGAATAAAAGGATGTGGATTTTGTCTACTTTTACTTGCGCATGTTAACATTATGTAAGTGCATTTTTTTTCTGTTTAACATGCTATAGAAATGCAACATGCATTTGGATGGAGTGTTTTTGTATGTGCATTTTGGAAGTATTCTAAACACACATTGACCCTAGGGCCACACCATATCTTATGCAGGCCATAGATGGGTCGAAAATTGGCCGATTTTTCGTCCGAAAATAAAATCGGCCGATTTTCGGATCGTTAGTGGGCTATTTGTTCGGCCGTTTTTCGGTATTTTGGCAGATTTTTTTTTTCGGTAAAGTTGGAAAAAAAAACGGCCGAATTTGCCGATCGGCCGATTTTCGCGGCAATGATGGGCAAATTGGCCGATTTTTTACTGATAAAAAATCTGCACATGAGCAGTGACCTGCAAGAGGAAGACAAAAAGAAGAAAAAGAAGAAGAGGATGAAGAAGAGGATGATGATGAAGAAGAAGAAGAGGATGATGATGATGAAGAAGAAGAAGAGGATGAAGAAGAAGAAGAAGAGGATGATGATGAAGAAGAAGAAGAAGAGGATGATGATGATGATGAAGAAGAAGAAGAGGATGATGTTGATGATGAAGAAGAAGAGGATGATGATGATGAAGAAGAAGAAGAAGAGGATGATGATGATGATGAAGAAGAAGAAGATGAAGAAGAGGATGATGATGAAGAGGATGATGATGATGAAGAAGATGATGAAGAAGAGGATGATGATGATGAAGAAGAAGAGGATGATGATGATGATGAAGAAGAAGAAGAGGATGATGATGATGAAGAAGAAGAAGAAGAAGAGGATGATGAAGAAGAAGAAGAGGATGATGATGATGAAGAGGATGATGATGAAGAAGAAGAGGATGATGATGAAGAAGAAGAAGAAGAAGATGATGATGAAGAGGAGGATGATGATGAAGAAGAAGAAGAGGATGATGATGATCAAGATGATGAAGAAGAAGAGGATGAAGAAGAAGAGGATGAAGATGATGAAGAAGAAGAGGATGAAGAAGAAGAGGATGATGATGAAAAAGAAGAAGAGGATGATGATGAAAAAGAAGAAGAGGATGATGATGAAGAAGAAGAAGAAGAAGAAGGATGAAAAATGAGAGGAATTCCAGTATGGCAAAAAGTGTCCCTGCAGAGAGCTCCGCTATTTCTTTGACAGTTCCTTGACATTTACAGCGGTTGCAACATTGTATCTATTTGTTTCCGAATAAAAACATCTGTATCCTAAATGGATACAAATAGATACATTGTTGCAACCGCTGTAAATGTCAAGGAACTGTCAAAGAAATAGCGGAGCTCTCTGCAGAGACACTTTTTGCCGGCTGTAGACGGGATGAAAATCGGCCGATTTTTTTTTTACCATTGCTGGCAACGTCGGCCGCTTGAACAACCAATTTTTCATTTTTTAAAAGAAAAATCGGCCGTTTTTCTCCCCGTCTATGGTCTGCATAAGCATTAGTGTGCCTGGGGGAGGGGGGGGACCTTTGGCCTTTCCAAACACAGTAGATGCTCCAAGAATGTTTCCTTGAACTCTTGAAATGGTTAAAAAGGAAAGACACTCTAGATAGCCTGCACTGAGAATTGACTGTCATGATGACGTGTCAATGATTATTTGCTCTCATTTTTCAGGAGTGGTACTGCTTGCGGTTGAAGCTGGTAGAAATCCACCTTCACGTCCTCCACTCACCTTCACTTGTGGCCAGTGGATATTTTGTGGCCGCAGGCAAGAACTGGCATCGAGGACCTGCATAATGACCCTGGCATGCCAGAGGTGGTTTGGAAGCAGCACAGCAATTTGACCATCCCTTTCCTCTATGTTGGTTTTAGGGGTGCAGAATTGCTTCTCGTTCGTGAACGGACTGTCGCCGGATATCAGAGTCCCCATATTTTCAAGATATGTTTTAGCCATGTTGGCTTATTTTTATGTTATTTTCCAAGTGTGTCGCACCTAACCGCACAGTAGTGTGGTGCCATGCGTATTTGTGGCTGTGAATGGGGCTGTTTTTAATAGACGTGTGTAGGTGCAACAACGTTTTCATCATGGTACCTGCGCACATCTACATAGGGCATTGCATTTCTTTGCTGTGCTGGAAAATGTGTGTTCTTGCATGCGTTTCTGCACCACCAATGGTGTGAACAAGTTCACACTATAGAAACAGTCTAGATGTGTTCCTGATGGGTTTTTTTCATGCCCTTTTGGCATGCATGTTTAGTGTGTTCCAGTACATTTTGGATGCGTTTTGGACATGTTTACATTGCATTTTTGTATCCCTTCCACTTATTTTTTTCTATTTTCTTTGTATTCAATGTAGTTAGGGACATGTGCGTTTTAGTACATTCAAGGACGTTTCAATGTGTTCCAGTACAGTTCTGTGCAGAAACAATGCAGCGTGGTCAACTTTGTTTACAGCACCTGCAATGCATTGAAAATGCAAGCGCTGATGTGAACTATGACATTGACAACCATATAACCTTCTTTCTGTGCGTTTGTGATGCTGAAAAAGCAACTGAAACACATGTAGTGTGAACTGGCCCTAAAGGTTATTAGAGGTCAGGGAACAGGACTGACCAGGAATTGTGAATTCAATCAGACTAGTGGTGAGATACAATCAGCAATTGTATAATAATGTGAGATCTGAGCTGTAGCTGATCGAAAATGAGACACATTCACTTGATCAGTAAATAGATAGTTAAAGAGTGGGGCGGTGATCCATAGATTTGCATATGGGACAGGTGATGATGGGGTGGGGGAGGGGGTCAAGTTGTATAAGGAGACAGATTTAAAAGAGAAAAAAGTTACAATGAAATATACACGGCATGAAACTTGCACATGACCTAATTGGCAGAAGAACAGTACGCAAGTAACATTCATCCACTTTCTAGTCATTAGGCAAAATCATAATTGATTGATCAATATTCCTGCCACAACCCAGAAAATTGATCTCCATTTTTTTGGGATGTTGCCAAGACTGGGATTAGAACCCATGACCCAAGTGCTGTAAGTTCTGAGCTCTAACCTCTAAACCACTGTGGGAAACACAGTTTGAGTTATAATGTAGAATAGTTACATTGTTTAAAAATGATAAAGTGAGCGCTGGTCAAATGATATAGACTAGTAAAATGGTATTACACAAGATAAATATAACCACGAACAGTAGTGCATGAACTCGTGAAAGGTCATCCACCCCTGTGACAGTGTACTACACTATTGAGCACCTTTCTGGCTCCTGTGGCTGAGCTAATTCCTCCCCAGGACCATTTGGGCACCCACCCTGATGGATGGATGAATGGAGCTGGATGACTAACCCATAGCTGCCAGCATACCGCTGCACCCCCAGATGTGCGATGTGTATAACCCATGCACATTAATACTTTTGTTCTGGTGAGTGTAGATCAGTCCCAAGGGTGGTTTACCTTTCACGAGTTCATGCACTACTGTCCGTCACGGAGAGACCACACGTGCCATTCATAGGCACTCTCTGAGTTGGTACTCTCACACGAAGGACATTCCATTATTCAGGAATGATTCTATGAACTTATTTTAGCACGATTTACCAGTTTACATCATTATTGCAATTCTTTGCACTTTTTGGTTTTTACATGCGTTCATTATTGATCACATGCATTTATAGCGCTGCACTTGTCTTTAACATAGAATAGTTATGTGATTAAAGAGAATGAAGATATATAACTATATTGGGAAATTAGAAGTATATAAATTATTTGAGATATAAGTGTGAAAAATTTGAAAATAAAATGTATGACATTCATTAGTAAATGCAATACTTTCCTGATCATTTTGGAGAAACAGCCAAAAAAATAGCAAAAGAGAATTTTCAGAATGTAATAGTACAGCTGTATTAGAATTTTCTATCAGAAAAACGCCAATGTTAATAAAGCCCGCGCTTGTGCGCCATCTAGCGAATATATCCGGTATTGCACCTAAAAATGTGCCAGACGGGATACCACATTCACTAATGGCAAAGTAGTCAGTAGACGCTCGTTAATGAGCTTGCTAGACGCTGGTCAGACGACTGATTGATTGACCGGAGTCTGCCTGAATGGTCAGTCTCTGCTATTACACTCACATCTTAGTGAATCAGGGCCAGGGAGTCTAGGGACCAGGGGGACAAGAGTGCCAGAGGTTTGCTTGCGGCTCTTGTGGGTGATGACCTTGGTAGGCAGGATATCCTCTGATTTGGGTACTGTAGAAATAGACCAGGCAGGTACAGTGGATTGCCAGATGAACAGCAGAGCCAGATATGTAGCCAGGACACAGGACTGGAGCGGAGTGGTAGGATAGCCAAGGTCATAACAGTCAGGCAGCGAGGTACAGAATCATAAGGAAAAAGCCAAAGTCAGGATCAGAGCTGAAGTCTGGAACCGGGGGGGGCTGGAGAGTACTCAGAGTAGGGTCAGAAACAAGTCTGGTCAGCACCAAAGGAATCGCACAGGAACAAGCAGGACACGGGGGGGGGAGCTGAAGACCAGTCAGCACTGAATCTGGGCAGAGGCGCACCTTAAATAGCCCGTCTGGCACCAATCTTTGCCGTGCGTGTGTACTCCTGCGCGCCTGCGCACAACCGGCAATTCTTCTGCATAATCTCTTTCACGCATGCGCGTTCCCGATCGCGATTCTTCTTTCCGGAAATCCCTTACAGTTGGTTTAGGCGAGTTGTAAAATTGCCATGCTAAATTTTGGATTCTGATCTCTGTTGCAGACTGTTGCAGATAAAACCAAGCTATGCAGTGGAATAACGTCCTTACAGGATGTCTCCAACTTACAAGCCGACCTCAATGCACTGTTTAATTGAACTACTATGTGCCAAATGAGGTTTAATGTTGATAAATGTAAGGTTATGCACTAAGAATATGAATGTATATTCATAGAATATGCATGCATCATACATACTAGGGGGAGTAAAACTGGGGGAATCAATGGTGGAAAAGGAGCTAGGAGTTCTGGTAGATCATAAGCTTAATAATGGCATGCAATGCCAAGCTGCAGTTTCTAAAGCGAGCAAACTCCTCTGTTGTATTAAAAGAGGTATAGACTCCAGTAAGAGCAATATAATTTTACCCCTGTACAAATCATTAGTAAGACCTCATCTTGAATATGCAGTTCAGTTTTGGGCACCAATTCACAAAAAGAACATTGAGGAACTGCAGAAAGTACAGAAACCAAACTGATAAGAGGCGTGGAGGAGCTCAGCTATGAGGAAAGATTAGAGGAACTGAATTTATTCTCTCTTGAGAAGAAGAGATTAAGGGGGGATATGATCAACATGTATAAGTACATCAGTGGTTCATATAGTGAAGTTATTCACCCTGAGGTCATCACAAATGACAAGGGGACACTCTTTATGTCTGGAAGAAAAGAAATGTAATCTTCAAATACAGAAAGGTTTCTTCACAGTAAAAGCCAGATGTAGGACGTTCAAAATACCCAAAGAGTAACATGAAAGGTACCCAGAAATTAGTGCTGCAAAGTTTTCCACTTGGTCCCAGAAAGCAGAGATTAGTGGGCACAACCATAAATGGTGATAGAGTGTTGGCTTTGGGTTGCCACATAATGGACATTGCTGTTGTTAGTGTGTAGATTTAGGTGGCAAGAAAGGGATATATGCGTGGTGCTTGATTTTGAATTGAGTTTCTCACCATATCTCGTCAGTGATGAAGGCACATGTGGTCTTATATCCAGTCAGAATCCGTTCTACAGCACCTGCAAAATCCAATTCCTTATTTCAGGTGGAAACTAAGGATTGTTGAAGAGGTTTAACAATGTGAGAAAGAATAGGGCAGTAGATCTTCAAAATTATGTATTGTTGTTGCTCGATTAGTACATCAAGCAGTGAGGTTTGGAATCTTTGAGTTTTGTTGGGGCATATTTTTGCCCACCAGTTGCTGGGCGTAAATTAAATGATGAGCCGGTAGACAGTAGGGCCCTGATTCACTATTGGGCGTGGGCGCATATTTATGGGCTTAAGCCCAATTTTCATGAGCGTCCGTCCATTTTTGACCCTGCAACCTAATTCACTATTGAGCAGAGCCCATAAGCAGACGCCCAATCTAATTCACAAAAAGACACACGCCCGGAATCAGACTCACAAAAGCAGACTTGCTAAGAAGCACGTCTAACACCATGAAAAATCACTGTAGAGACATGTTCACTTAGAAATTTGCTTTGCCAAATATCAGGACTTCACTTTAAACAATATCTGCTATTTCCAAAAAAATTAAGAATGTGTTAAAAATCGTTTTTCTCAAGGAAATCGACACAGTAAAAATCTAGATGCCCGTGCAGTGTCTTTGGCAGATAGAACTGAGCATGTGCAGAACACATTTTAGTCCTCTGCCATGGGCGTTTGCTTTTTAGCCACTGACTAATAGTGAATCTGATTGTGGATTCCTCTGACAGCCGGCACTCGGTCGCGACTACTGTGTTTAATAAACAGCATTAAGCATATCTTCATGTAATCTAATTAGATTTCCTTCGTTTTAGTGATTATATTTTTGTTTCTTATCCTTTATAATTATTTCTGTTATGATTTTACTTATTTTGAAGGTCTAGATAAAATTTATTTTGAAAGCTGAATGTAAAAATAAAGGTCCACAATAAAAAAAAAAAAAAAAAAAACAGCGTGGGTCCCCCCTCTCATCCATACCAAGCCCTTTGGGTCTGGTATGGATATTAAGGGGGAACTCCATGCTGAAATTTAAAAAAAAAACAGCGTGGGTCCCCCTCAATATCCATACCAGACCTTTATCCGAGCATGCAGCCCGGCAGGTCAGGAAAGGGGGGGGGGCGAGCGAGCGCCCCCCCCCTCCTGAACCATACCAGGCCACATTCCCTCAACATGGGGGGGGTGCTTTGGGGCAGGGGGGCTCCCCCCCCAAAGCACCTTGTCCCCATGTTTATGAGGACAAGGGCCTCTTCCCCACAACCCTGGCCGGTGGTTGTGGGGGTCTGCGGGCGGGGGGCTTATCAGAATCTGGAAGCCCCCTTTAACAAGGGGGCCCCCAGATCCCGGTCCCCCCCCCTACGTGAATGATTCTGCGGTACACGGTCCACAGACTCATTCACAAAAAAACTAAGTGTGGTGTAAAAAAAACACAGTACAGGGTCTTTGACAAGTCCTTTATTAAAACAATGTCCCCCGAAGTAGATCCAACGTCAATCGCGGCGGCGGCGACCCAAAAAAAGGAAAAAAAAAAAAGGTTCCGCTCCCGTCCGAGGCTTCCAGCCTAGTGAAGAAAAGCCTAGCTGACAGTTCTTATATAGGTATGGGCGGGGCCAGCCGGGGACATCATCCCAGTGACCCGCCCCATGTCACATGCTTGCTGTTCCCGGATGGCCCCGCCCATA
The DNA here is from genome assembly GCF_062004578.1 of Staurois parvus. Lineage (NCBI taxonomy): Eukaryota > Metazoa > Chordata > Amphibia > Anura > Ranidae > Staurois > Staurois parvus. The sequence continues at coordinate 3,457,253 of NW_028318646.1, read as the reverse complement.
CCTATATAAGAACTGTCAGCTAGGCTTTTCTTCACTAGGCTGGAAGCCTCGGACGGGAGCGGAACCTTTTTTTTTTTTTCCTTTTTTCGGGTCGCCGCCGCCGCCGCGATTGACGTTGGATCTACTTCGGGGGACATTGTTTTAATAAAGGACTTGTCAAAGACCCTGTACTGTGTTTTTTTTACACCACACTTAGTTTTTTTGTGAATGAGTCTGCGGACCGTGTACCGCAGAATCATTCACGTAGGGGGGGGGGGGACCGGGATCTGGGGGCCCCCTTGTTAAAGGGGGCTTCCAGATTCTGATAAGCCCCCCGCCCGCAGACCCCCACAACCACCGGCCAGGGTTGTGGGGAAGAGGCCCTTGTCCTCATCAACATGGGGACAAGGTGCTTTGGGGGGGTATGGTTCAGGAGGGGGGGCGCTCGCTCGCCCCCCCCCCTTTCCTGACCTGCCGGGCTGCATGCTCGGATAAAGGTCTGGTATGGATATTGAGGGGGACCCACGCTGTTTTTTTTTTAAATTTCAGCATGGAGTTCCCCCTTAATATCCATACCAGATCCGAAGGGCTTGGTACAGATGGGAGGGGGGACCCCACGCTTTTTTTTATTATTTATGCAATAAAGGGAATTATTTTACATTCAGCTGTCAGTGGGGAACCCCGCTGACAGATGAAACATTAACTCATGGCTGTCGCTCCTACAATCCCGCATGAGTTATGTTATCAACTCATGCAGCATTTTAGTAATGAAAACCAATGCAGCGCTCATGTTTCAGCTGTCGGCGGATTTCCCCACTGACAGTTGAATGTCAAAGTATTGCAGTGATTTATAAACAGTTCTTTAAATAACTGGCGTGGGGTCCCCCCTCCCATCCATACTAAGCCCTTCGGGTCTCGTATGGATGTTAAGGGGTAACTCCACGCTGAAATTAAATAAAAAACAGCATGGGGTACCCCCCTAAATCCATAACACATACTTATCCGAGCATGCAGCCCGGCAGGTCAGGAAAGGGGGGGACGACGACGAGCGAGTGCCTCCCCCCCTCCTGAACCATACCAGGCCACATGCCCATACCAAATTATTCAAACATTTGTAAACAGACCAATTAACTGAAATGGTTTGACATTTGTACCCCAAATATGACGTTCCCTGAGGCGTTGGTAAACCGAGGTACGCCTGTATTAGTATTGCAATCCTTTGTATTGGGATACATAGAACCAACATACATCTGAATTGGCAACATAGCACAACATTTGTGTCACATTGGAGATATCTGGCTAGTTAAACTGACCATGCCCAGGGACCTAGGATTGATTCACAGCACAGAAATACAGGCTGGGTTAGCAATGTAGCTCCGTGGGTTAGTGGTTAGCACTGCTGCCTCACAACTCTAGGGTTGTCGGTTCGAATCCCAACCCCGGCGAGGTAGTAGCATGATCTCCGTGTGTGGCTGTCTTCACATACATGTTCTGGCAACATCTTTGCATTCTGTCTAAATGATCCCTAAAATGTGAATTAGAATGAGGCCTTGTCTCTTGAAACACCTTCAAAGCTGCACCTTATGTGAATGTCATACAATGGGATAAGATAAGGGCCTGAATCACTAATAGATTTGATAATGATGGTTTACACTCCACCCACTTTTGTGAAGGATTTGGCAAGCAAAGAGCTGACAGAGAGAGAGAAGAGTGAGACGAAGAAGAGTGAGCAAGAGATACATATGAAGAGTGATAAAGAGAGACATTCAGAAGAGTGAGCGAGAGAGAAGAGCGAGCCAGTGAGACAAAGAAGAGTGAGCAAGAGATACATACTGAAGAGTGATAAAGAGAGACATTCAGAAGAGTGAACGAGAGAGAAAAGACTTGGTTGGTGAATCCACACATCAAACTTGTCACAAATCCTGGCGTGCATTTTTCCCCCAAATGCATAGCAGACCCTTATCCCAGCAGGCAGGTACCGCACGCCTTCAAAGATTTATTTCCTTTGTTGATTTTCCTGCTTCGCTCACACTATATGCAATTGAAAATTACTCTTTAAGTTGCCAATTTTACTGTGTTTTCTAGAGAATTACTAACTAGTTGTGTTTTCAATTGTGTGTAGCATTGCGATTTCTATTTGTGTCTAGATGTTAAATTGCTAATAAATGGCCACAATTCTCAAATACCTTTGAACTCTCGCTGCAACAAATGGTGTATGTTAATACACTCACATTCATTATATCCAATATCAGGTACGATGTCAATGCACAAATCGCACCTGAAATTGCACACCCTGGATGTGACTTGTCATGTGATTGGCATGGCCAGCAGCTTGCTCTTTGCATGGCAAATTGCACCCAATGTTACTGGGGGCCAACACCACTGTCACATCTAATCCGATGCGGCAATTGTCCAACTTACAGTGAAGTTGCACGAGTTCACAATCCAATTGGATGTGAACAGAGCCTACAGTGGCCAATAGGGTGCGACTTGGTCTACGATTTGCAAGTCGCCTGTCATGCCAATTGCATGGCAATCGCAAACAATGTTACTGGGGGCTACCCGGTCACATTAAAGCAGATTTCTAAGTGGTGTTATTGACACCACAGTCACATCATGTGACTTGCATAGAAGTTGCATGATTTCAAAGTCGGGGTACATGGTGATTTCAAGTGCAATTTGCAAGACATTCGACATCGATCTCTCAGCAAATTGCATGAAAAGTAGTGTATTCATTACTCTATTATTACTTGCGGCTCCTACCAAGTTTGAACCACAACAATATGAACGCTCCAATAGCATGCTCATTGAGTGGGACTTGGCATGTGATTTGCACAACATGCAAGCTGTAAATCGTCTGCAAAGTCGCACCCTATTGTCTGCTATTAGAGTGACCACATGGGTGCGTTTCAAACACTGATTTCTATAGTAGTACATGTACTACTTTAGTGGCAATTTGCATAGAGATCTGTGTCAGATGTCTTGAAAATTGCATTGAAATGGTCAACTTTACTGTAAGTTGCATGATTTGTAAATCAGCTTTGCCCAGAGTGTAATGTTTGGTGATGTTTGATTTCTGGAGTGTTTTACCAATTGATGGGAAATTCACCATACTAGTCAAATCGATTTGTCATTTTCAGTATTGCATACAAGATGTGGTCATGTGACTGTCTTAACTCATGCGAGAATCTGGAGGGAATTGTGACCATAGTAGCAATAAAGGTTCCAATTGGGGTTCCCTTTCACATCCCTGCTCAATGTTCTGTTGTATGCTGCACACGTACATTTCACTGTATATATCTTTCTGATTTGTGGGGCCTGTATACCAAGGGTTAATGCAGGTAGGAAGCGGATTCATCAGGTGAAAACACTTTCACTGACCAAACTAAGGTCAGTGGTGGGTGTGGCTTCATTGGGTGTGGGGCCTTGTTTGGCACGCTCCAAATACAACCTAGCTTATATAAAGATGTGCAGTAGGGAGTGATTTGGCCTGTTACTAGGCCGGGTGGTTTGTGACTAAGTCCTTGCTTGTAGTGGTTTGGGGGGGAGGAAGAGATTTTGTGCTGAATTGCCCCAGACACCACTCAGGCTGTGTTTGGAAGTGGGCTGGAAATGTTTGCATATTTTTGGCCTTGTAAAGTGTGTTTGTGTGTTATTGCACAATGATTGTGTTTTTTCTTTTTGCATTGAAAGCCTCACACATGTCAATCGTTTTGTTTAAAATCTGCTCTTGTTTTAATTTTGCTTGCTTATTTAGACTCAAATGCATTTTTCTTACAAACCTGCTGACAAATGTATGTGTAGGGGATTTGTAGAGGTGGGAGGGGATTTGTAGAGGTGGGAGGGGTTTTTCACATATGTCTTGTTTTCTTTATATTTTGATGTGTAGACTTTTTTGTGAATGGATCTTTATACTAAATGATTGTGTAAGTAAACCTTATGTGCACGAAAATGTTACTTGATTCATCTTCCCCTTTGTTTCCTGCTATAACCTGAGCACACACAGTTCATTAGAAGTATCTTTAGATTGTAAGCTCTTATGAGCAGGAGTGTTTTCTTTTTGCCACATCAATCCTATTTTTGTGACTCACCAAGATATTGACTGTACCTACTTGTTCCTGCTGACCAAATAAATGAAGATATATTTGATCAATAAATGTTTCACCGATGTTTTTGTGTTTATTTTATGTTCAATATATGAACAACCTTAATAGTTACTTTGTATACTTATATAATCTGCTCAAATGTAGCTTGTAAGAGCGTGAATATGCAAGTGGGTGCAAACTGGCTTTTTCAAAACCAAACAAAAAAATAAAAAACCTGCTTGCACCACAATATTATGTACTAATGAATATGTCACATTCACTGTGCAGCCAGCTACAGGTTTTCTACAATTTGATTTACAGTAATAAAATAGTCCCCACTGTATGTTGATTTTTGGCCTTTGGCAACAAAGATATATTAGCCAAGGTTTAAAAAGAAAAAAAATCACTAAAACACACATTCGCGAAAGCTATCATAGCCGGGCATAGAAATGAGCGATCGTGCATAGATATGCGCGATCGTGCACAAATAAACGCCAAACAGGTGTCCCCCATGGCGCACGAGCAGCTATCCTCCTGGAAGTCCGTCATCTGGTGCGCACGCACCCGGAAGTGGTTGTGGGGAGTGTAAGTGGATGAGAAGTGGTTGGAGGTTTTGTGTTGGTTGAAAATTTTGATAACTTTATTGGCATTTGGACATGGCGAGAGCACAGTTCTCAACTGAGGAGATGATCCTTATATGTAAAGTAACTGTGGCCATTGCAAATATGTTTATAACATGTGAGGGACAAGTAATTGTAATTTTGTGGGTGGGGCCTAGCAGAATCTCACTTGGTGCACATGCTACTTATCTGTACATTAGCTCCTGGGTATTGATGGGTCAATTATATTAACCACTTGCCTACTGGGTACTCCTACCCCCTTCCTGTCCTGGCCAATTTTCATCTTTCTGCACTGTTACCCTTTGAATGACAATTGTGCGGTCATGCCACATTGTACCCATCTTAAATTTGTATCAGTTTTTTCAGACAAATAGAGCTTTCTTTGGGTGGTATTGACTTGCTGCTGTGAGTTTTACTTTTTGCTCGATAAACCACAAAATAGCTCATAATGAATAAAAGGCTGTTTATATTATAACATTTGGTAAACTGGTAATTTAGCAACACTGATGTGCGTTGATGAGGCGGCACTGCTGGCCACAGGTGGGCGGAACTGTTGGGTGGCACTGGTGGGCACTGATCATCGGGGCCGACCCCTGCTTTGATAACTGCTGGTTCTCGGCAGTACTTTCCACACATTCTGACAGCGTGATGAAAGTGCAGCCAAGACCCGGCAAATGCATTTCCCGGTGATCAGCGTGTCATTGGACATGGCTGATCACATGGTAAAAAGCCGCTGTGATTGGTCTTTACCACATCACGTGATCAGCTGTGTCCTTAGGACACAGCAATCACGGAGAGCGCGTTCTGCCAGGATGTCATATGACACCCTCCCAGAGCTGCCTGGATGCAGTGTAGCGTTATTCGGCTATCTGCGGTCGCCAAATAGGTAACCAGCTAGGCCTTCATGGCTAATCTTTGAATATCTGGACATGTATACTGTGTATAATGCATTACATTCTACAATGTGTTGGTGTACATGGTATTACAGTGTGCAATGCGTTGCTGGATTCTGCATGACAGTGGACAGCGTATCACAGTGTGCAATGCGTAGCTCCAGCCTGCATGACAGTGTACAGTGCATTACAGTCTACAATGTGTGGGTGTACACGGTATCACAGTGTGCAATGCGTTGCTCCATCCTGCATGACAGAGTACAGTGCATTACAGTCTACAATGTGTGGGTGTACACGGTATCACAGTGTGCAATGCGTTGCTCCATCCTGCATGACAGTGTACAGTGCATTACAGTCTACAATGTGTGGGTGTACACGGTATCACAGTGTGCAATGCGTTGCTCCATCCTGCATGACAGTGTACAGTGCATTACAGTCTACAATGTGTGGGTGTACACGGTATTACTTTGTACAGAGTATTACAGTGTGCAATGCGTTGTACACTGCAGTGTGCACTAAAGCATTTTACACTCATGCACTGTACACACTAACGCATTTGACATTTCTAGTGTGCAATGCATTAGTGTGCAATGCCTTGGACAGTACAATGCATTTGCAGTATTGGTGTATGTTTATTAAGCACAGATAATTCATCTGATTTTAGTTATCAAGGAGAAGTCTTCTCTGTCCCCCTGTTTATGAGGTGGAGGACAATTGTTTTCCGAAGAGGAGAGGAGACATTTTTTCAAGGAGATCTGTATAGATTTCCAGAGATATGTGTAGATGGTTGAGGGGCTGCATGTGATCTCCGGAGATAATTTGTGATTAATGATCACCTGAGTTAAACCAGTGAATGAAAAGTGTAAAAAAACATGGATTGAAAATAATCTGCACTGACCACTGTGCTTTGTCAAGCCACATATTGGCACATTCTGGTGTCACACAGATGCGATGTGAAATTTGCAGTGTTTTCTGTGCAAGCGCTGCACCGCATCACAACCGCAACCCCTTCATGCCACCTGCTGCGGCTTTCTAGGTGAAGTTACCAACACACCAATATTGGTACACAAAGCGTATTGCGATTTGCCAAATTGGATGGCATGCCTATTCACACCCATGTGCATACCCTGAAAAAGGGTCCTGCACATTTTTGGCCCAGATGCGGTGCAATTTGAGGTGTGCAAAATGTTTGTCTCTAATTGCAACGCACACAAATTGCATGTGATTTGCCCAGGAGTGCGGTGTTAGACCACAATGCATGTATGTGAAGCCAGAATAAAAGGATGTGGATTTTGTCTATTTTTACTTGCGCATGTTAACATTATGTAAGTGCATTTTTCTTCTGTTTAACATGCTATAGAAATGCAACATGCATTTGGATGTAGTGTTTTTGTATGTGCATTTTGGAAGTATTCTAAACACACATTGACCCTAGGGCCACACCATATCTTATGCAGGCCATAGATGGGTCGAAAATCGGCCGATTTTTCGGCCGAAAATAAAATCGGCCGATTTTCGGATCGTTGGTGGGCTATTTGTTCGGCCGTTTTTCGGTATTTTGGCAGATTTTTTTTTTCGGTAAAGTTGGAAAAAAACGGCCGAATTTGCCGATCGGCCGATTTTCGCGGCAATGATGGGCAAATCGGCCGATTTTTTTACTGATAAAAATCTGCACATGAGCAGTGACCTGCAAGAGGAAGACAAAAAGAAGAAAAAGAAGAAGAGGATGATGATGATGAAGATGATGAAGAAGAGGATGATGATGAAGAAGAAGAAGAAGATGATGAAGAGGAAGAAGAGGATGATGATGAAGAAGAAGAGGAAGAAGAAGAGGAAGAAGAAGGATGAAAAATGAGAGGAATTCCAGTATGGCAAAAAGTGTCCCTGCAGAGAGCTCCGCTATTTCTTTGACAGTTCCTTGACATTTACAGCGGTTGCAACATTGTATCTATTTGTTTCAGAATAAAAACATCTGTATCCGAAATGGATACAAATACATTGTTGCAACCGCTATAAATGTCAAAGAACTGTCAAAGAAATAGCGGAGCTCTCTGCAGGGACACTTTTTGCCGGCTGTAGACGGGATGAAAATCGGCCGATTTTTTTTTTACCATTGCTGGTAACGTCGGCCGCTTGAACAACCGATTTTTCATTTTTTAAAAGAAAAATCGGCTGTTTTTCTCCCCGTCTATGGCCTGCATAAGCATTAGTGTGCCTGGGGGAGGGGGGGACCTTTGGCCTTTCCAAACACAGTAGATGCTCCAAGAATGTTTCCTTAAACTCTTGAAATGGTTAAAAAGGAAAGACACTCTAGATAGCCTGCACTGAGAATTGACTGTCATGATGACGTGTCAATGATTATTTGCTCTCATTTTTCAGGAGTGGTACTGCTTGCGGTTGAAGCTGGTAGAAATCCACCTTCACGTCCTCCACTCACCTTCACTTGTGGCCAGTGGATATTTTGTGGCCACAGGCAAGAACTGGCATCGAGGACCTGCATAATGACCCTGGCATGCCAGAGGTGGTTTGGAAGCAGCACAGCAATTTGACCATCCCTTTCCTCTATGTTGGTTTTAGGGGTGCAGAATTGCTTCTCGTTCGTGAACGGACTGTCGCCGGATATCAGAGTCCCCATATTTTCAAGATATGTTTTAGCCATGTTGGCTTATTTTTATGTTATTTTCCAAGTGTGTCGCACCTAACCGCACAGTAGTGTGGTGCCATGCGTATTTGTGGCTGTGAATGGGGCTGTTTTTAATAGACGTGTGTAGGTGCAACAACGTTTTCATCATGGTACCTGCGCACATCTACACAGGGCATTGCATTTCTTTGCTGTGCTGGAAAATGTGTGTTCTTGCATGCGTTTCTGCACCACCAATGGTGTGAACAAGTCCTAAGGGCTGGTTCACACTATAGAAACAGTCTAGATGTGTTCCTGATGGGTTTTTTTCATGCCCTTTTGGCATGCATGTTTAGTGTGTTCCAGTACATTTTGGATGCGTTTTGGACATGTTTACATTGCATTTTTGTATCCCTTCCACTTATTTTTTTCTATTTTCTTTGTATTCAATGTAGTTAGGGACATGTGCGTTTTAGTACATTCAAGGACGTTTCAATGTGTTCCAGTACAGTTCTGTGCAGAAACAATGCAGCGTGGTCAACTTTGTTTACAGCACCTGCAATGCATTGAAAATGCAAGCGCTGATGTGAACTATGACATTGACAACCATATAACCTTCTTTCTGTGCGTTTGTGATGCCGAAAAAGCAACTGAAACACATGTAGTGTGAACTGGCCCTAAAGGTTATTAGAGGTCAGGGAACAGGACTGACCAGGAATTGTGAATTCAATCAGACTAGTGGTGAGATACAATCAGCAATTGTATAATAATGTGAGATCTGAGCTGTAGCTGATAGAAAATGAGACACATTCACTTGATCAGTAAATAGATAGTTAAAGAGTGGGGCGGTGATCCATAGATTTGCATATGGGACAGGTGATGATGGGGTGGGGGAGGGGGTCAAGTTGTATAAGGAGACAGATTTAAAAGAGAAAAAAGTTACAATGAAATATACACGGCATGAAACTTGCACATGACCTAATTGGCAGAAGAACAGTACGCAAGTAACATTCATCCACTTTCTAGTCATTAGGCAAAATCATAATTGATTGATCAATATTCCTGCCACAACCCAGAAAATTGATCTCCATTTTTTTGGGATGTTGCCAAGACTGGGATTAGAACCCATGACCCAAGTGCTGTAAGTTCTGAGCTCTAACCACTAAACCACTGTGGGAAACACAGTTTGAGTTATAATGTAGAATAGTTACATTGTTTAAAAATGATAAAGCGAGCGCTGGTCAAATGATATAGACTAGTAAAATGGTCTTACACAAGATAAATATAACCACGAACAGTAGTGCATGAACTCGTGAAAGGTCATCCACCCCTGTGACAGTGTACTACACTATTGAGCACCTTTCTGGCTCCTGTGGCTGAGCTAATTCTTCCCCAGGACCATTTGGGCACCCACCCTGATGGATGGATGGATGGATGGATGGATGGAGCTGGATGACTAACCCATAGCTGCCAGCATACCGCTGCACCCCCAGATGTGCGATGTGTATAACCCATGCACATTAATACTTTTGTTCTGGTGAGTGTAGACCAGTCCCAAGGGTGGTTTACCTTTCACGAGTTCATGCACTACTGTCCGTCACGGAGAGAACACATGTGCCATTCATAGGCACTCTCTGAGTTGGTACTCTCACACCAAGGACATTCCATTATTCAGGAATAATTATATGAACTTATTTTAGCACGATTTACCAGTTTACATCATTATTGCAATTCTTTACACTTTTTGGTTTTTACATGCGTTCATTATTGATCACATGCATTTATAGCGCTGCACTTGTCTTTAACATAGAATAGTTATGTGATTAAAGAGAATGAAGATATATAACTATATTGGGAAATTAGAAGTATATAAATTATTTGAGATATAAGTGTGAAAATGTTTAACATTTGAAAATAGAATGTATGACATTCATTAGTAAATGCAATACTTTCCTGATCATTTTGGAGAAACGGCAAAAAAAAAAAATAGCAAAAGAGAATTTTCAGAATGTAATAGTACAGCTGTATTAGAATTTTCTATCAGAAAAACGCCAATGTTAATAAAGCCCGCGCTTGTGCGCCATCTAGCGAATATATCCGGTATTGCACCTAAAAATGTGCCAGACAGGATACCTCATTCACTAATGGCAAAGTAGTCAGTAGACGCTCGTTAATGAGCTTGCTAGACGCTGGTCAGACCACTGATTGATTGACCGGAGTCTGCCTGAATGGTCAGTCTCTGCTATTACACTCACATCTTAGTGAATCAGGGCCTAGGTGTCCATAAGCCGAGTGAAAAGTAAGGCCGTAGCAGCGTTTTTGTCAAACAGTTGCACCATTTTAGTTACCCCCTGGGAGACCCACACATCGTGTGCCACACAATTTTGCACTTGTGGGAGCATTGGATTTCCTTGAATCTGAAGATTTGAAGAGATCCAGGGTGACCCATTTTGTTTCTGATTTCTCTCTTAGCTACAATTGTATCTTGTAGCAGTAGATTATTCTGTAACTGGTTAGGGAGAAGGCGTAATTTGTAAAACACTAGGAAGGCCAGGTTGTGTGGGTCTACAATTTGGGATTTAAGTTTGTAGTTGGTATATCTGTTAGACTGATCTAATCAAGACTCACCCGTAAAAAAACAAGATAAGTTATTTAACCTTATGTTCGGCAAGTTTGCCCTGCCCTTTCTCCTCTAGGGAGACACGTGGTCTCCTTCCCTGTCATAAGAAGGTTGTTAATGCTTTGTTTATCCGCTGTTTATCCTGGTGGTGGATCAAAAGGGGAATGGTCTGCAAGGAATATAGAATATGGGCAATGCTGATCATCTTACATAAATGACATCTCCCAAAGAGCGAGAGCAGGAGGTCCACCCATGTCTCCAACTCTCCTATGATTTTCTTCAATACTGGGGGATAGTCCAGGTGGTACAGCGATGAAGGTACTTTCCCTATGTTAATGCCCAAGTAGGTAATGTGGCCTTTGGCAGTGGGGAATACTGATTCACTAGCCCAGGAGGGTTTCCTAGCATAGTATAGTGGGAGTACCTCACTTTTGGAGAAGTTTATACATAGCCCAGAGCAAAGTTTAAAGCGTGTAAAAACATTGTAAATATAGCGCAAATCCAGCTGAGGGTCTGACGTAAAAATTAATATATCATCTGCAAAAAGTGTGATTCATAGTTCTTGTTGGCCTATATGCACTCCAGGGAGCTGGGATCTAAACTGCAAGTAATGTGACAAGAGTTCTAGAGCTAAATTGAAGAGTAGCGGTGAAAAAAAGGGCAACCCTGTCTTGTGCCTTTATAGAGTTTGATAGTGTTTGAGATGTGTCCCGCAGCCACCAGATTCGCTTAAGGGGCAGAGTACAATGAAGATATCAGGTGTTGGAAAGGTCTCAAAAATCCAAACCTCCTGAGGACCAGTTCCAACCATTGGAAGCTTACATTGTCAAAAACCTTTTCGAAGTAAAATGTGATTATAGTTATGTCCTGAAGAGGGTTGTTCTTTGCTTGGTCCCAGAACTCAAGTACCCTTATGATATTAGAAGTCACTGATTGACCCTGACTGAAGCCAGCTTGAGGAGGATGTATAAGTTGAGGCGTAAGATGCAGATGCATGTAAGAACAGTGGGACACTATTTTTGAGAGAATCTTACTATCTATATTCAATTGTAAAATTGGGTGGTATGAGCCAGGTTTATTGGGGTCCTTTCCTTTTTTCGCAATTAATTTGATGTAGGCCTGCCTATCCGACGTCAGATACTGTCCTCCCTCCCAAATACCTTGATAGACAGAGAGTAGGATTGGTGTTATTGTGTCAATAATGAGTTTGTAAAATTCGGGTGTGTAGCCATCAGGACCTGGTGCCTTGCCATTGGTTAGTGTAGATATCGCTTTGATCACATGGGTTTTGATGGGGGTATTTAGGGATTCTAGCAGAATAGGGCACTGAAGGGCACTGTTGGGAGGGGTGCTTGGTCTATAAAATGTTTTGCTTCCTTTAGGTCAATTGGGTCTTTTCCATACAGATTAGCATAAAAGGATTACAATATCAGATTGTTATCTTTAGAAGATGAGGTGAGAGAGCCCTGAGCATCTTTTAGTGCTGCAATGAAAATGGGTGTGTAGGACCCTTACATAGCCGTACCAATAATTTCCCTGCTTTGATACCATGCTTGTGATATTGTAGATCCATATAGGATGTATGTATTCTTTCCTCGTTGTCTGCCCATAAGTCAAATTTGCATTTAGCTTCATGCCATTACTTTCTATTTTCTGGGGAATTGCGAAGTGTTGTATTGGATGATACCCTGGAAAGAGCTAAGAGCTACCTATGGTTGAGAAATATGGTTCCTTAGGATAGGTGGTGGGATGGGGTTATAGCCTGCCCAATGGAGACTGAGAGAAAAAAAAAAAGGAAAACTAAACAGCAATAGCCTTTACTTCACTTTTTTCCACACACTATCAATACTATTGTGACAGCATAACCATGGATCAAGTCATAATAGTTATGGGACATTCGAAAGTGTTCCATCAATCCACACGTCCCTCTAAAATATGAGAGGCTCGCTAGGCTCAGGGAGTTTCTATAATTTACTTGGCCCAAGGTAGGCTGTGTGGGTGGATTCATAACATAGTAGTCAGCAGTTTCAGAACAGAACATATAGTAAAGGCACAACACATAATAAAATAGCGAATTACGGGGTCATGTGCAGAATAATTATATCTTGATCCTATAATTTGAAATGGATAACAACCAGTTTAAGTAATGGATAAAGAACATGCAACTGAGAAAGTGCAGCCCTGAAGAAAGGTAAGCAAACATCATTGTCTATTGGTGAGATTTAGTGTACCTGAAATTATTTTAGAATCAGGGTTTCTTGGGTGGATCCTTGTGGGAGCTACGTTGATCTCTAGGGCCCACAGGATAAGAGGAGAGTGCAGAAGGTGGGTCCGGAGAGGTGTTTGTGAGAGAAAGTATACATGCTTCAGCCTCTTCAGGATGAGAAAAAGATTTGGAATCCCCTGCAGCAGTAGCCAAACGGAGAATGGCGGGATAGACTGTGACGGAACGCGGCATCCGACCCCATCCTTTCTCACCAACTCGTGACCGAAGGAACAGCCGATCTCACACCACGCTGTCACTTGCGTAACAATGACACTCTCAGCTGCACTCTACACAAAGATTTTCCAGCTCGCAGGACTACAATCTATGTGCCAGCAGCCTGAGAGCGATTGTTACTGGGTCAGGTTAATTACGCAATTCACCCTTCACACTGCCATCACTACCTTTTTTTAGAGAAGGAGGAAACTCACAAATCTTAGCAGTAACACTATGATATTAGTATAAGCGTCTGTAATACACACCGTCACCACAGACAGATATATTCAGAGTATTATTACATACAGTAGCACTCTTCAAGAGACAGGGATTCTTTAGTTTGCATTAAAAGCTTTAGAGACAGTTTCAACACTTTTCAAAAAATCGGATGTATTACTAAAAAGGTCAAAATGGTGCAATTAAAATATTTACAGAAAAAGATGTAACAAAGATATAAAGAGAACAATAAAACAACAGAGAAATAAAAGAAAGGAGTTCAGAAGGCAGAATGTTTGCCAAGTTCTTGGTTTGAGCAGAGTCCAAGTGTCCGAACAAAAAGATTGCCTTGGCTCTCAAGTCCGTTAGATGTTTCCTGATTGATGTGAAATGAGAGCTGTCTTCTCCAGGCCTGTCAGTCTTTTTCTATGAATTAAAGGGGTGTTGCCTGAGAATAAATGACCAATCATCCAGTTTGGTCATTTACTGTTAGCAGTAACCAAGGTTATAACCAAGTCACCTTACAATTTCATACTAAGGTCAATAACAATAGGTACAGGTAGCATCCTAGCAACTGGCAGATTAATATTCAGAATTATATTCCAAATGCAAAGACTCCAAACATAGCGTACCCGTGTCACCCAGGATGAAAGAGACTGCTTCTTCTCTCTTGTAGGTACTAATATAGTGATGTAAGGTCTTGTGTGACTCATATTAAAATGACCTAACCGAATATATACTGCATATTAATGTGCCCAGTTCCTGCTGAAGTTTAGGAATTGTATGAAAAATGACTCATGTGGAATGTACGTTTTTATGGCACGCTCTAGCTCTAAAGGCCTAACAAGTCATGACTGACTGGGTTATTGTTTTACGATCAGGCAGAGGAAAGTTTACAGCCCTAGAGCTTTATCTAGCTGTGTTTTATCTAGGATAAGAGGCCCCTTTGACCTCCGTTCAACTTACAGCTTTACATTCCATTCAAACGGGAGGAGGGAGGACAGGAGAGAACATGGCTGAGACCTAACAAGATGGCTGTCATTTACAGCATCCATGTCTCTAGTGCGCACAATCGTCACATAGGCCAGCGTGAATTTAGTACCACTTTGGTAGAGGGTTGAGCAAATTGATCCCTGCATGACTCCACACACAAGGAAAGTTGGTTTGAAATTGATATTTAGTGGTTGAATCAATACCTAGGTTTAAGATTTAACACTTTTTTAGAGATCTATTTATAATAGGAATTTACACTAAATTTAGAATATGGTGAACTATAGTCAGGGAAGCAGTTGGGTTTGTAAGCATTAAGATTAAATCATCTACAAAAAGGTTTATTTAATAAACTCTATGCTTAAAGGTAAAATCAAAGATCTCAGGGTGGGGCTGAATAGCCAAAGGTTCAATTAAAAGAGTGAAAATTATGTGGGAGAGTGGACAAACTTGGTGGATCCTTTTAGTTATAGGGAATGGCTAAGACAACATATTTAGAATATGGCGAACTATAGTCAGGGAAGCAGTTGGGTTTGTAAGCATTAAGATGAAATTATCTACAAAAAGGTTTATTTAATACACTCTATGCTTACAGGTAAAATCAAAGATCTCAGGGTGGAACTGAATAGCCAAAGGTTCAATTAAAAGAGTGAAAATTAAGTGGGAGAGTGGCCAAACTTGGTGGATCCTATTGGTTATAGGGAATGGCTAAGACAACATATTAGATGTGTATACTTATGCAGCTGGGGAGGAATATAGGGCTGTAGGTATGCCTGAAAACCTGAATTTGTGGAAGAACCTGGGTAAGATAGGTCCAGTGTATTTTAACAAATGTCATCCTGGTATCATGCTAGAGAAGTAGAGGCAAAGACACTTTGTTAATATCCAATAAGTGTATTATGTTAAATATTCTCCGTGTTGCATCTGATGCTTATTTACCCTAAGTGGAACTCATTTTGTCAGGTAATATTAAGGTAGGCATAACTTCCCTCAAACATTGGGCAATAATGTTTGCATAAATCCTAATTTCTGTATTCAATGATGATACAGGTCAGAAATGTTGGGGAGTAATCAACTTTTTCCCTGGCTTGGTAAAGGTGACAATAAGGGGGTTTAGTATCTCAGAAGAAAAAAATGGCAGATGACACAGCTGTGTTGTAAATAAGATTGAGGAAAGGACTTAGGAGAGATTTGAAATACTCAAAAAAACTGTATAGAGAACTATAATAGGCCACAAAGAATCTACTATCGCCTGAGAATTTATAATCTTGTTGTTATCTATTGAGTGGGGAAGATGCCTAATTTTGGTGCTACAAGTGTTGATCTTTTACTTGCTTGACCAGAAATGTCCCTGCTTTATTACCACTAGAGTAATAGGTGAATTTTATTTATTTATTTTTTTAGAATATGAAAAATTGGTCTAGCAATAAGATTTGGAACTTGTGTCTAAGCATAGTATAATATAAGTAGAATATGTGGCGGAATAGGAAAGTTTGTTTTGTTATTCAAGGGAATTGATTTCAATAAGTACATTCAGATGGTCCATTGCCTTTTAAAACTAGTGCAAAGTTTTAGAATAATTACTCACATGTATGCCTTGTGAGCATTCTAAAATGCAAAAATGTCAGCTACCAATGGTGTGTTTACATTGAACAAATCTTGTAGATGTTGTGTAACTAAAGAACTGATCTGAGGACTTTTCATCACTTGAGGAATGTTGCACCCAAAAGATATGGAAGTAATAGATATTGCAGCATGGTTTGACTATGTGATATTGTTATTGGTAAAAGCGACAAATGTTTATAAGAGACATTTATCTACTGCAAATAAATCAATCCTCGAGTATGAATTTTGCACAGAGGAAAAAAAGTAGTCTTTCTCATTTGCTTGTTATCATCATCAAACATCATATACAGTGTATCCTCCTTGTGGAAGTGGCATTAGAATAGATTGCCAACAGGAATAGTTGAGTCTAAATCACTGTCCCAGATGACATTAAAGTATCCATAAATAATGAGAAAACCTTGTTGCTTGTTTGATATTTTATTGAAAAGTTTATGAAGAAAGAAGAGCTGGTGTGGGTTTGGAGAATATATTGTATGTTTACAAGGATCTATGGTTTGGCATCAATGTCACAAAATTATGTACTGACCAGCAGAGTCAGGGATGCATTGTTGAAGGTAAAGAAGATTATATTTTTGATAACTAGCAATACTACTCTTTTTTTTAGCTAGAGCCAGGGGCGGACTGACAATTCATGGGGCCCCTGGGCAATAGGGGATCATGGGGCCCCTGTGTCTTTGCCCAAACTCAAAAAAGCCTATGAAAAAGGTACCAGGGGCATCTCATGGGGCCCCCTACTGACCCCGGGCCCTCGGGCTGTGCCTGAGTTTCAAAATGGTCAGTCCGCTCCTGGCTAGAGCATTTTCTAAAAAGATGTGAGAATGTTTCTGAGTGTATTTCAGTCGCTTTAATGAAAATGAGTTCCCTGGACAGAATACTGCATTTGGAGCTATGTGCTTCTTTCTGCATCTTAGATTCCTTAGCAGGGTGGTTTAAGCCATTTTTTTTTCCATAACGTTTATTAGAAACAAGAAAATAATGCAAGTCAAATAAACAGCATAAAGGAGATATCATAAGAACACAATGGTCAAGGTATGTAGAAAGTCACAAGCTTTTAGGCTATACAATTAGTCCAAAACACTCAATCAATATATAAGGTGGAGAGAGGATGTAGACTGCAAGAAATTACATCCAGACTAGAGGAAAAGCAAAACCAAACCAAGATTTAGGTGTAGGTTTCTGCATAAGGGCATAGATGTCTATTTGATCTGAAAGCCTATTAAACTATCCTGGAATCATATGAGGATCAATGGGGGATGAAGCTTGGCACGAAACCAGGTAAGTCTACATGGGAGGGGAATACAGATTGGAATTTCTGGTAACTGTATGTCAAGCCAAGGGGTACATATTGTGTTTTCAGAAATGATAAGTGTGCCTGGCAATATGAAATCGAAAGTACTTTTAAAAAGTGTATACCGGAAGAAGCTAACGATGGTGTGACTTGTAGGGCAATATAAAGAGAAGAGAAGACGAAGAAAAGGGAAATAGCAAAGAGAGGGAGATGAGGGAAAGAGTCACCAACAGGAGGCAAGTAAGGGAGGGGTAGGGGGAGAAAGAGGGGGCAAAAGTAAGGGAGGGGTGAGAGAGCAGGGGAGGGGGATAAGGAGAGGAAAAGGGAAGGGTAAGTATACAGAGAGAAGGAGGGGATGAACAAAAAGAAAAGAAAAAAAAGGAAAGGGAGAAAAGAAGAAGAACCTGAGGGGTGGAGGGGTGGACAGGACCTGGGGTAAAACTCAAGTGTGTTAGGACTGGAAACCAGTCACCAGAGGCCTGGGGAGAAGGCAAATCACAATTCCTCTGAGAATGAAGAAAAGGGGCGTTCAAATTCAAGGGGAAGGTAGGGTAGAACATGCACTCAAGAAAGTAACAACGGGTTTCAGAAGCAGTGGCAGTCAGGAAGGGGGCCCATGATAGAGCGATACTCCAGAGTTGTTTGGAAGTGGATCCAACAGGCCCAAGTGTGCGAGAATTTAGTCGGATTATCGCGTGAGGATTCGATGAGTTCCTCTATCTCTGCTACTCTATTCAAACGGATCATCCAATCTCAAATTGATGGAGGTTGGGATAATCTCCATAGGACAGGTATGCTTAATTTGGCAGCAATTAACATATGCATAGCTAGTGATTTTAAATAGAGGTGCCTAGGGATAGAGGTATGGTGGAGTAGACAAAGGGCTGGGAAAAATTCAAGAGGTAGTAAGGAGACCGATAAGGTTATGCGATGAACCTCTTTCCAGAAGGGTTGGATGGCCAGGCAGGACCACCAAATATGAAGGAGGGAACCTTCCTCAGAATAACATCTCCAACAGGAATTGGGTAAGCTTGGATTAAAGTGATGAAGTCTGGAGGGGGTACTATACCAGCGGGAAGCCAATTTATATCCATTTTCTTGGGTTGAAACGCTCAAAGAACCTTTATGCACAAAAGTAAATATTTAGTCCCAATCCGAAGAAGATAAATCGAACTCCAAATCTATCATCCATGCTCTGCAGGCTGGGAATGCAGAAGGGATTCTGTCTCCAAATAGGAGAAGATACAGTTGCAAGAAAAAGTATGTGAACCCCTTGGGATTACGTGGAGTTTTGCATGAATTGGGCATAAAATGTGCTCTGAACGTCATCTAAGTCACAACAATAGAAGAACACAGTCTGCTGAACATAATACTACACAAACATTAGAAGTTGCCATGGTTTAATTGCACATAACATGTAAACATTCACAGTGCAGGGAGGAAAAAGTATGTGAACCTTTGGACTTAATAACTGGTTGACCCTTCTTTGGCAGCAATAACCTCAACCAAACGTTTCCTGTAGTTGCAGATCAGACCTGCACAACGATCTGGAGTAATTTTGGACCACTCCTCTTCACAAAACTGTTTCAGTGTAGCAATATTCTTGGGATGTCTGGTGTGAATCGCTCTCTCAAGGTCATGCCACAGCATTTCAATCGGGTTGAGGTCAGGACTCTGGCTGGGCCACTCCAGAAGGCGTATTCTGTGCTGTTGCAGCCATTGTTTTGTTGAATTACTTGTATGCTTTTGGTCATTGTCCTGTTGCATCACCCATCCTCTGTGGAGCTTCAGTTGGCGGACAGATGATCGTACGTTTTCCTGCAAAATGTCTTGATAAACTCTGGAATTCATTTTCCCATCGATGACAACAATCCGTCCAGGCCCTGAGGCAGCAAAGCAGCCCCAAACCATGATGCTCCCTCCACCATGTTTTAAAGTGGGGATGAGGTTTTGATGTTGGTGTGCTGTGCCTTTTTTTCTCCACACATAGTGTTGTGTGTTCTTCCCAAACAACTCAATCTTGGTTTCATCTGTCCACAGTATATTTTGCCAGTAGTGCTGTGGAACATCCAGGTGCTCTTTTGCAAACTTCAAATGTGCTGCAATATTCTTTTTGGACAGCAATGGCTTCCTCTGTGGTGTCCTCCCATGTACTCCATTCTTGTTTAATGTTTTCCTTATTGTAGAGGTGTCAACAAAAATGTTAGCATGTGCCAGAGATTTCTGTAGGTCTTTAGCTGACACTCTGGGATTCTTCTTTACCTCATGCAGCATTCTGCGCTGTGCTCTTGCAGTCATTTTTACAGGACGACCACGCCTAGGGAGAGTAGTAACAGTGCCAAACTTTCTCCATTTGTAGATAGTCTGTCTTACCATGGACACATGAACATCAGGGCTTTTGGAGATACTTATGTAACCCTTTCCAGCTTCATGCAAGTCAACAATTCTTGATCGTAGGTCTTCTAAGAGCTCTTTTCTGCGAGGCATGGTTCACATCAGACAGTGCTTCTTGAAACCAGTAAACCCAAAACAGATGTGTGTTTTTTAAGGGCAGGACAGCTGTCAGCAACACATCCAATATCATCACACTGATTGGAGTCAAGGTTGGCTCACTCCTGGCTCCAATTAGCTCTGGGAGAAGTCATTAAGCTAGGGTCTCACATACTTTTTCCTCCCTGCACTGTGAATGTTTACATGTTATGTGCAATTAAACCATGGCAACATCTAATGTTTGTGTAGTATTATGTTCAGCAGACTGTGTTCTTCTATTGTTGTGACTTAGATGACGTTCAGAGCACATTTTATGCCCAATTCATGCAAAACTCCACGTAATCCCAAGGGGTTCACATACTTTTTCTTGCAACTGTATGTGGTGGAAACCAAGTGCTGTTGGGGTTTCATTGTGGAGCAAAGGGCTTCAAAGGGGGTGAGAGGGAGAGTCCAATTATTGTGGTGGGCTTTTGAGTGGAGAAAATGTCTTATTTGCAGATATGCCCAAAAGGGGAAGGTGCAATCCTTCATGGAGGGGATAAGTGAGACTAGGGTCTTCAGTTGGCCTTTACAAAAGAAATGTTCTGCATGCACATGTTGGTGAGGCCAATGCTCAGCTAGAAAAGATGGGTGCAAGCCTGGTGAGAAATCCGGATTCATGCGTAGGGAGGTAAAAGGATTAGGGGCATCTGAAATGTAAGCGGACCTGCATGCCAACCGAAAGATCTTCAAGGTCGCTCCTATCAATGGGTGTGTGTGGAGTATCATGGGGGTATGTTTCGATGGAAGCCAAGGAATCAGTGCAAAAGGAGAAGGAGAGAAAGATTCCTCGAGGTGGACCCATGCTTTTGTTGGGGAATGCACGTTCCAATTAATAATTCTGGTGAGATGACAGGCCCAATGATATTTTTGGAGATCGGGGAGCCCAGTACCCCCTTTGGATTTGGGGAGTCAATTGCAAGAAGGAGATACGTGGACATTTATGACTCCAAAGGAACTGTGAACAGATTTTCCTGCAAAGCGCAAAGAAGGCCGGTGGCAAGTGGATAGGAATGGTCTGGAAGAGGTAAAGTAAGCGGGGGGAGGATATTCATTTTAAGGATTGCAGTCCTTCCGAACCAGGAAAAACAAGGGCGATGCCATTTTGAGAGGTCATCCTGAATGGTTCAAAAGGCTGTATAAATCCTGGAGAGAACTAATGAGCTGTTTTCCAAGGTAAGTAAGGGCCTCCAATTCCTATTTGAACTGGAAGTGTGATTTACACATCATGACTACATCAGGAAGGAGGGTAATGTTGAGAGCAGAGGATTTAGAGAAATTAATTTTGAGATTGGAGAGGAATTGAAAGGAATGATAGTCTTGAAGCAGATAGGGCAGGGTAGTTCTGGGTTCCAAAAGAAAGAGTAAAATATTGTCCGCGTAAGCAGCGATTTTGTGCATGTGTCCCTCGACAGACACTTCCTTGATATTGGGGTTCGCGTTTCGTATTTGAGTTTACGAAGCAAGGGTTCCAACGTAAGGACGAAAAGAATCGGTGAAAAGGGGCATCCCTGACGTGTGCAATGTTTGAGAGGGAAGGGTCTCGACAAATGCCCATTTACCCGAACTTGGGCCAAGGGACATGAGTACAAGGCCGTGATGTATTGAAGCATATTTTCTTTTATACCTAGTGCGCTCAGGGAGGCCTTTAGATAGTCCCAGGCCACCCTGTTGAAAGCTTTGTCGGTGTCCAAAGAAAGAAGGAAGCCAGGCTGTTGGGAATAGCAGAGGTAGTGAAGAATATTCAGGGCCTTAGTAGTATTATCCCTCGCCTCCCTCCCCGGGATGTAACCAATTTGGTCCAAGCTCACCAAAATAGGAGCAATGGTAGGAGTCGATTGGCCAAAATTTTAGAGCAAAGTTTGACATCGACGTTCAGGAGCGAAATAGGCCTATAACTAGTAACTGAGGTTGCATCCTTACCCCCTTTGAGTATAACAGTGATATGGGCTTCCAGGAAACGGTTTGGAGGGGCAGAAGGGGAGTTAAGAGAATTGAAGGCCTCAAGACAGGGATCACGCAGGATGTCGATAAATGTCTTGTAGTAGGCAACAAGGAGGCCATCTGGACTTGGGCTTTTGCCAGTTTTCATTTGTTTGAGGGCGAGAAGTAACTCATCAGAGGAAATGTTGCGTTCCAGATCCTGTGCAAGGTTTTCTGAAATTGTGGGAGGGCTGTAAAGGTGTAGGAACTCTGAAATTAGGATGGGTCTGGATTTGTCTGATTTATTTGGGGGACATTCCAGGGGAAGGTTATAGAGAGAGGAGTAATACAGTTCAAAGTGCGAAGTAATATCTGTGTTTGAGGTGGCTAAAGAGCAGTCTTCACCCCTTATTTTGTGGACTGTCAAATTGGCTTTTTTTACTCGGAGGGCTCTCGCCAAGAATCTACCACTTTTGTTTGCGTACTCATAAAAAAGCTTTTGGGAGAAGATAAATCTGCGTTTGACCGCCTTGCCGAGTTCCGACATCCGTTGTGAACGGGGTGGTCGTGAGTTCTTCTAAGGTCGTTTTAGCCTGGGTGTGCTCATAAGCCTTTTTGAGGTAACTGATTCGGTCCACTAAGAGTTTTATGGACGCCTGTCGGTCCCGTTTACGCTTGGTTGCCATTGCAATGAAAGTCCCTCGAATTACACATTTGTGTGCTTCCCACTGGGTAACGGGAGAGGTGTCATGAGTGTGGTTGGTCAGGAAGTACTCCCCTAGTTTGGAGCGCAGATCAGCCTCGTTTACTACATCAGCAAGGAGGGACGTGTCAAGTCGCCACACTTTAGTACGGGAATGTTTCTCAGGGAAGCTTAAGGTCATGGAAATAGGGTGATGATCTGATATAAACGTAGGCTCTATGGTGGAGTTGTGAAGAAAAGTAAGGTTCACTTGGGAGAAGAAAAGGTAGTCGATTCTAGAGTATTTGTTGTGGGGGGCCAAAAAGAACATATAATCTTTGGCGTTCGGGTGAAGCACTTGCCAAGAGTCATGAAGTTAGAGATCTTGGAGTTGGTTATGAATCTGGCGCAAAGATCTGTAAGGCAGAAACGAGGAACCTGAAGAAGAATCTAGTAGTATAATGTACAGTGCTGAGCAAACCTTTTAGCGCTATATAAATACTGTATAATAATAATAGTAGGGACAGAGAGGGACATTAAGGTCCCCCCCCCCAGGATCAGCATTCCCGAGTGAAAGAAGGAGGTGATCCCATGAAAAAAGGGTACCTGCTTAGAGTTTGGCGCATATAAATTTGCGAGAGTGATGGGTCTGCCAGATAATGTGCCTTTAAGGAATAGATACCTGCCTTCTGGGTTGATTCATGAATCCGAAACAATCAAAGGAAGGTGTTTAGCAATTAAGATGGCGACTCCTTTGGGATTGGGAGCATGAAAGACTGTGGGAAAACGTGCATTGTAAAGTTTGGGGACCGCATCTTGACGGAAACGCGTCTCCTGGAGAAAAACCAAGTCAGCCTTATGTTTACGCATATAAGAGAGCAAGGGGGACCTTCTTTCGGGAGTATTTAATCCCTTCACATTAAGGGAGATTACTTTTAAGGTCGAACGACCTGGTGAGGTTTGGGGTGTGGTCATGGTGGTAGTAGGAGGGGGAAGGAAACCCGGGGGGAGAGATAGGTAGAGGAGAAAAAAAGGGGGGGGGGGAGACCAGGGATGGGGAAGAAGGGTGAAGAGGGGAAAGGAAGGGAGAGAGAGAGGGAGGGTGAGCAAGGGGGAGAAAGGGGGCAACAAGAGGACGAGGGGAGAAAGGAGGGAAGTAGAAGGGAAAGATATCTGGAGAGGAAAGTAGACCAGCTCAGTCCCCTAAAAGACAAGAAAAAAGAAGGCGGCAAAAGAGGGGAGGAGAGGGTGAGCAGGAGGAATAGGGAAGGGGGGATGAAAGAGGAAATATCTGGAGTGAGTTAGTGAAAGCTCAGAGAGCTCACTGTGTGGGGAACGCGGAGGCTGAGAAACCAACAATGGGGAGCCTGCCGGCTGGGAGATCCAATTGAGCACTGTAAATGAAGAGGATAGATGGTAGCTGTGGCCAAATGGCTACATGCGCAGTATGTAGGTGGTGCAGGTGATGCCAAGGCAATTCAGTCAGCAGAAGAAGAGGTTTCCCTAAAGTGTGAGTGTACTAGGAGCGTACAATAGCATGAGTTAATGGTCGGGGTGGTCTATATGGCTATAAAATCCAGTATCGGATATGTGTTGGCTTAGAGAGCAGACAGGGGAAAAAGGCAGAGTGGTTTGTCGGGAAAGTCAGTGTCAAGGGTGTGGCGTGAGATATGACCTCAGAAGTGTATGTGTGATCCTGAAAGGAGTGAGCCTAACCGTGAAGGCCAGCTACAGCTGGGCCACTCTGAGAAGAGCCTTGAGGAGCCTCGGTCGGGGGGCAATGGGGGCCCATACTCATCCAGGTGAGGGCAAGCGGAGGGCCCAAGTGAGGATGAGGCATCAAATACCAAGAATTGTTTAACAACAGTGTGAGCAAATAACGTAAGCATTGCAACAGGAAGAATCAAACAACGGAACAAGTATGCAATTCACAGAAACCTGAAATCCTCGGGAGACCCGAAGGCGAACAGCGATTTAGTTCATAAGGGCCAATTAGTCTCCAAATATAGAATGGGGAAGAAGGAGTGGGGGGGAGTCCTCAGATCATCCCGGGAGCCCAAAAACTTGGTTGACAACACTGGGATTACATAATCAATTAAGATATGAATCAGATGGCTCTGGCAAGTCATCTGAAAAATGTAAGTACCTAAAGAACTAATACCAGCACTGCTCGCTCACGGGACTGGGCAAATACCTTGAAGAAAACAATTCTTACACTCTAGACACAACCCACCATCCCCCCACCCCAAAACCGCCCACCCACCTTCCCCCCCCTTCCCCATCAAGGACCCTTCTGCAAAAGGATAAGAGTCACTAGGAGGAACATGCTGAGAACATTGGGGCCATACAGTTTAGTTCAGCTCGGGTTGAAGCAACCTCTGTGTTGAGATCTGGAAGTACCGGTTTGCAGGCATTAGAGCCCGTGGGACCAGAATGGAGATCCGTGGCCCTACGTTAGAGGAGGGGGTGGAACTACTAGGACCATCTCAGGACCTCCAGCAACCAATGGATAACAAACTAGCAGGAGAGATGAGGAGGCTGAGCAGAGGATGTCCAGGAAATGCAGAAAAACGGCTTGGTTGAGGGATCAGAGGTGAAATCTTGGAGCACTGCAAAATGGGGGAGGAGGGCAAGTTAGGGAGTGTAGCAGGCATTCTGTGGGTGAGGCGGGATGAAGATCCGGAAGTACTTTTTGTAGACAAAGCAGGTCAAGTGGAGGATATCCAGGGAGGTCGGATCAGTGCGGCCACAGAGGGATTGCAGTAGATGGGATGTAGAGGCACCAGGGAGTAAGGCACACACAGAAAAAAAAAGGTGGGGGAATGGGAGGGGTGAGCCACTGGAGGGGTCTACACCTCTCGGCATGGCCGCCGGTGTGCTGGAGATGCAGTCAGGCTGTTAATCGTGGCCGGTCCTCTGGAGGACGGTCTTGGAGACATCTCAGGGGCGACGGCGACATGCAGAGTGACCTTGCCAATCCATGTCACTGGAATCTGGCCTGCCTTCTGCAATGCTTGGTAGACACATGGTGCTGTACCAGTCCGGGAGCTCAATCACCGGGATCTCTAAAGTAGCAGCAGGTCTTCCGGACCCCTCAGATAAGCTGTGCGGCCCTGTGCTTGGGCCGAGAGGAAAAAAGGGAAACGCCATCTGTAAGGAATGTTATGAGAGTGTAGCGAATCTAGAAGGGGGCGGAGTTCCCTCCTTTGTTGCAGGGTGAGGTTAGAGAGATCTTGATATAACTGAATCTCTGTACCACGGTATAGGAGGTGCCTCCTTTCTCTAGCGCTTCTCAGGATGTCTTATTTAAGCGGGAAGTTTACTAAGCAGCATATAATGTCCCATGGTGGGTCGGTATCCCTGCCCCTGGGTCGAAGTGATCTGTGCACTCGTTCTAATCCAATGGGGGATGCTGGCAGATGCCCTAAGAGATCATTAAATATCGCCATGACCGTTTCAGAAATGTCACTTGGCTCAATGAACTCTGGCAGGTCACGAATTCTAATGTCCGCGATTATCCAGATCTTCTATGTGTCTGTAGAAATCACGGATCTGTTGGGAGTGAGAGGTCGTCTTCTGCTGAATTTCCAATATGGCATCAGCCTGCTGTCTGTTCGCAATTTCCACCCCTTCTATTCTGGCACCTGAAGTTTAAAGGTCATCATGGAGGTCAGACAAGGCTGTAGTTAGGGTAATTTTAATATCAGCAGCCACTGCATGTAAATCTCTTAGGGATAGTGTGTGGTTGTCAGAGAGATCATGCTGGGGCACTGTATTAGCAGGGGAGTCTGTGAACATCTCTGGAGAGCTGGCTGTTGTGGCTGGAGCAGAGGAAGGGGGGGGTGGCTGCGACCTCTCCCTCTGCTGGGAGCGGAACAGCTCCTGAATATGTCAGGACTGCGGTGGATTAGAAGCCTGCGGGGAGCTGGACCGGAATCCCGGTGTACTCCAGTCCCCCTTCCCCATCATTAATTATTCACTGCTCACCCCATCCTCGGTGAGCTTCATGCAGGGATCCCCAGCCAGCAGGAGCTCCGGACTCAAGTGGCCATATCGGGACTCGGCAGACCACGTCCCCTGGTTTAAGCTATTGACATTAGTTGAAACAAATGTTAAACTCATGGAAAAAAAAAATTTTTCTTTGATGGATGGTGTCTTACATTAGTTCCAAGATGTTGGATAATAGAGTAGGAGTTCATATGTTGCAGGATAGCAGTTGGAGAAGTACGCTATATTGCCAAAAGTATTAGGACACCTCTCCAAATCATTGGATTCAGGTGTTCCAATCACCTCCATGGCCACAGGTGTTTAAAATCAAGCACCTAGGCATGCAGGTGCATTTGTGAAAGAATGGGTTGCTCTCAAGAGCTCAGTGAATTCAAGTGATACCATGATAGATTGCCACCTGTGCAATAAGTCCATCCATGAAATTTCCTTGCTACTAAATATTCCACAGTTAACTGTTAGTGGAATCACAACAAATTGGAAGCAACTAAGAATAACAGTAACTCAGCCTTGAAGTGGTAGGCCACGTAAAATGGCAGAGCGGGGTCAGCACATGCTGAAGTGCATAGTGTGCAGAAGTCACCAACTGTCTGCAGAGTCAATAAATAAAGACCTCCAAACTTTGTGTGGCCTTCAGATTAGCACAACAACGGTGTGCAGAGAGCTTCATGTAATGGGTTTCCATGTCTGAGCAGCTGCATCCAAGCCTTACATCACCAAGTGCAATGCAAAGTGTCAGATGTAGTGGTGTAAAGCACGAACACTTCTCTGACAATCTGATGGATGTGTCTGGGTTTGGCAGTTGCCATAAGAACAGTACTTGCTTGACTGCATTGTGCCAAGTGTAAAGTTTGGTGGAGGAGGTATTATGGTGTGCAGTTAACTTTCAGGGTTTGGGCATGGCCCCTCAGTTCCAATAAAGGTCAGAGGTCAGCGTACCAAGAGATTTTGGACAATTTAATGCTCCCAATTTTGTGGCAACACTTTGGGGATGGCCACTTCCTGTTCCAACATGACAGCACACCAGTGCACAAAGCAAGGTCCATAAAGACATGGATAAGCGAGTTTGGGGTAGAGGAAGTTGACTGGCCTGGCCTGCACAGAGTCCTGACCTCAACCCGATAAAACACCTTTGGGATGAATTAGAGCGGAGACTGCAAGCCTGGCCGTCTTGTCTGACATCAGTGCCTGACCTCACAAATGCGCTTCTGGAAGAATGGTCGAACATTCCCATAGACACACTCTTAAACCTTGTGGACAACCTTCTCAGAAGAGATGAAGGTGTTATAGCTGTAAAAGGTGGACCAACTCAATATTGAACCCTACGGACTAAGACTGGGATGCCATTAAAGTTCATGTGTGTGTAAAGGCAGGTGTCCTAATACTTTTGGTAATATAGTGTAGATACAAACAAAGGAGCAGGGTCTGGGTATATGTCTTGTACTGTAAATATGTACTAAAAATAGGAACAGAAAAAGAGAGAGATAACAAAAGACAACAGGCAGCAAGTGTGGTCTGGTATAGAATCTGTATGCAGTGTAAACTACATATTAACCAAAGGGGGAAAAAAAAACATTGAGTTCAGCTAAGAGGTTTCAGGATCTCATAGTGCAGGGACCAGGGGCGTATCTACCGCAAGGCAAACAAGGCGTTTGCCTTGGGTGGCATTTATCAGGGGGCAGCGCCTCCCTTAAACAGAAGGGCAGAGGTGGCTCTTTAATTAGACCTCGCAGCCATCTACTTTACCTAATTAAAAGCCGCCTTTGCTTCTAAACAGTCAGGGTCTGAGAGCAGAGTGAGGAGAAGCAGCAGGCAGGAGGCCCCCATGAAAGAAGTCACACATTTTGGACAGGGTAATGGAGGAGGCGGAGGCATCCTCTACAACTACAGGCAGGGAGAGGTCAGGTGGCTCGGCGAGGACGGCTGAAGGGTGGAGGCGCAAGCCAATCGGAGACGGGGAGAATGTATGCGGGGGGCACCATCCATTGAGCAAGATGAAAGTGGAGAAAGGGTTTCCGGAAAAAGTGGAGTGGAAAGGGGAGCCGTGACGTTGAGGTTGAGGCAGGGCAGTGACAGAGGGGATGTGGTGGCATGAGAGAAATAACTGTGCAGAGATGTATATAGAGAAGTGTGTATAATGTATGAGAGAGAGAGAGAATCTGTATGCAGTGTAAACTACATATTAACCGAAGGGGGAAAAAAAAACATTGAGTTCAGCTAAAAGGTTTCAGGATCTCATGGTGCAGGAACTAGGGGCGTATCTACCGCAAGGCAAACAAGGCGTTTGCCTTGGGCAGCATTTTTCAGGGGGGCGGTGCTGCCCTCAGATAGAAGGGCAGAGGTGGCACTTTAATTAGACCTTGTGGCTGCCTACTTTACCTAATTAAAGAGCCACCTTTGCTCCTAAACAGTCAGGGTCTGAGGGCAGAGTGAGGAGAAGCAGCAGGCAGGAGGCCCCCATGAAAGAAGTCACACACACTTTGGACAGGGTAATGGAGGAGGCAGAGGCATCCTCTGTAACTACAGGCAGGGAGGGGGCCAGGCGACTTGGCGAGGACGGCTGAAGGGCGGCAGCGCAAGCCAATCAGAGACGGGGAGAATGGGTGCTGGGGGCACCGTCCAATGAGCAAGATGGGAGTAGAGAAAGGGTTTCTGGAAAAGGCGAAGTGGAAAGGGGAGCCGTGACATTGAGGTTGAGGCAGGGCAGTGAAAGAGGGGGAGTGGTGGCATGAGAGAAATAACTGTGCAGAGATGTATATAGAGAAGTGTGTATAATGTACGAGAGAGAGAAGAGTGTGTATAGTGAACAGCAGGGAGAGAGAGAAGAGTGTGTATAGTGAACAGCAGGGAGAAAGAGAAGAGTTTGTATAGTGAACAGCAGGGAGAAAGAGAAGAGTGTGTATAGTGAACAGTAGGGAGAGAGAGGCATTTGTATAGTATACAGGAGGGAGAGAGAGAGGCCTGCTGACCTCTTTCTCTGCCCCTCTGACCCCATCCTCTGCCCCACTGACCACTTACTCTGCCCTACTGACCCTGTCCTCTGCCCAGCTGGTCCCATCCTATGCCATGCTGACCCCATCCCCTGTCCCACTGACCCCAAGCTCTGCTCTACTGACCCCTGTCCTATACCCTGCATCCTCCATCATGCTGACCCCGTCCTATGTCCCGCTGACCCCATCTTCTGCCCTATTGCCCACATATGTGGCACTTGGAGGAAAAACGTCTCAGGGTCTGATGAGGAAGCCACAGATGTTCACTGTGAACGGCTGCAGCTTCCTCATCAGACCCTGAGACAAGAACGGCATACTGTGGCTGGGGTGGGACAAATTTAGATGGAGGGGGGCACCCGATTTTAGTCTTGCCTAAGTCAGCACAAAACCAAAAAATACCACTGGCAGGAACAGTGTGTTTTCCTGGTCAACATTTTGTTTTAGCCCTGCATTTGTGAGTAACTAACTGCCATTCTAAAGAAACATTGTCAAAGACAGGTGTATATGATTTTAGAGGGGATGTTTCTGGTGTTACTTCTCACTCTTTTTCGCAGAAGTTTAAAACCTTCTTCCAAAGTGGATCCTAAGGAACCATTTGTAGTAATAACCACCTTAGTGGGGTATCCCTGATGGTACATAATTTTATGGGTCCAAAAGTCTTATGTCATTGCAGGTAGATTCCTCCCGAGTTGTAATTGTGCTGGGAATGCTCTGTGTAACACTGGAGATTAAAGTATTTCTCAGGAAAATGTTTATAAGCTAGTTTCAGCAGTTTTTCCTTCACATGTAAAAAGTATATGCACTTCACACAGTATTTTAGTAGGAAAATGTGAATGTTTGGGTAAGTGATGTACTCTATTCACATCTATGTGCAATTAAACATGGGTGGAGCCATCCATCAAATTCTCAATTATGGCACCATCCTTAATTTGTAAACTACTTCCATCAATTTTCTCCAAACCCCCAATTATTGGAAGTGGAGAAGTTGAATAATTTGGGGACTTTAAATGTGACTCAACAGGAACATAATAAAGCTTTCAGATTTTAATGTATACTGTATATAATTTATAAGAATATTAAAATCTTGCACCAAAGTACACCAGATCCCATATCATTACACAAGATAGACATATAATTACAAAATGGCATGATAGATCAACACATTTTGCACTGTTTTTGCTTCCTAAGGATCCAAGAGTAACAAAGTATACATGATATGGCTCTTACTGTTCGTTTAAGAGTCATGTCATGTACATTTTGCATATTCTGTAAAGCTTGAATATTATGGTTTTGTGTTAAAATTTGTGTTTGGTACTTTTGTACAGCCATATCATCTGTTAGATTATAGGCATGGATCCTGAGGAAGCAATTACACTGTGAAATCCATCACACCATTTTGGAATTATGTGTCTATCACACTTGTAATGATATGGTATCTGATGTAATTTGGTGCATGATTAGTACACAATTGTAATATTCTTTTAAAATAATGTAATAAAGCTTCCATATTTTAATGACTATGTGTGATATGTCCCTGCTAAGGCACGGTTAAAGTCCATTCAGATTCTTCACTTCAAATAAATTGTACTTTGGAGAAAATTGATGAAAGTACCCATATGGAAGTAAAATATATTGAAATATATTTCTTAAATATTCTTCTCAAATATATTGACATATAATGGAAATATTACAATTTTGGCCATATTCAATATATTTAAAAATATATTCCAATAAATATATATAATATGTACTACTGTATGTTGAAATGCATTTTTATTACAAAATATATGAAAAATATTTTTAAAAATACATTTCAAATATATTGTATGTCTTTAAAGTTACAAATCTATTTGGAATGCATTTACAAATATATGTTAAAATAACTTTTTTGTATGTTTAAAAAAATCTGAAAAATATATACTACAATTTTGGCTATATTTAATTTATTTCAAAATATATTTCAATAAATAAATATATATATATATATATATATATATATATATATATATACTGTATGTTGAAATGCATTTTTATTACAAAATATATGAAAAATATTTTTAAAAATACATTTTGAAATATACTGCATGTCTTTAAAAATACAAATATACATTTTTGGAATGCATTTACAAATATATGTAAAAATATATGTTAAAATAACTTTTTAGGTGTTAAAAAAAATCTGAAGAATATATTTAAAAAATATATATTTTTAAAAATATATTTTTTTTAAATATATTCTTTAGATTTTTTTTAACACCTAAAAAAGTCATATATATGTTTATTGAAATATAGTTTGAAATATACTGAATATGGCCAAAATTGTAGTATTTCAAATATGTTAATATATTTGGGAAGAATTTTTTTCAAATATATTTCAAATATATTTTTCTTCCATGTGGGTAGTCTATTCACAACTAGTTCAGAGACAGGTAGGTCAAGCAAAGAAATCTAGAGCATATTGTTGTAGCTGATTATCTTGCACAGGTTCGGGAATACCCCCAATTTTGAAATTATTACATTGTAATCTGTCCTCCAAATTTGCCATTTGGTTTTCAGCCAGTTCAGATGATCTTCCCTATTCTTATTGGAATTGATAAGTGTGTTGATAGAGGTAGCAAATTCCCCACTTTTCTGCTCAGTGTGATCCACCTTATCTCCCAGCTCTTGTACATCTGATTTAAATACAGGACATCATATACATATGTAAATAACTTAATGTTATAAACATATCATTCACGTATTGGTAATTTGTAGTAGGAAAGCAGTGATGTATAAATTATCTGGTATAGTTTAAGGAGTTGTTAAGTGTGCTCATCTTGGTGTAGCTTTTCTGTGTTCCTGCCATTCTCAGTCTGGATTTGAGAGACTCCCTGAGGATGGTAAAGATGATGCTGGAAAGACAGGTGGGGAGATGTGCTGTCAGGCAAGAGATCTGCTGAAACAGACAGTCTGCTGAGCTCCCACAGGAGAGCTGCCAGATTATGCAGATGATTGACTGCTGCTGCCATTTTTGTCATTTTGGTTGTTCCTATGATTTTGACAGAGATAAAAACTCTGTTAGCGTTTGGAGCCTCTATTCTTCCCCACAGGTCATGCTTCTGGATGACAGGGTCCCCAGTTTTCAGCGGGACCCACATGGCATTGCACAAAGAGATAACACTTTCCTTCCCACTCTGTTAGGTTGCCAGTGACGTCTGCTTAGCAAGAGTTGCTGATTGGCCCGTTTTGGTAGGCGTCCGAGCTTTTCCGCTGTAAAAGAAGCTACTCAACTGCTGAGGGACCGGACCACGGTTCCCCCCCCCCTTTTAATAGTTTTCATTATTGTTATGGTGCCTGTTTACGTTGGGGTTTAGTCGTCCAGTTTATCTGGATGGACATCGCGACTGAATTTTTGTTTATTCTTGATGGTTTAGCCAAAAAAAAAAAAAATATATATATATATATATAAACATATGTCAAGTAATTTGTTTAATTAAGGTTACCCTTTAAATAGCACCATGGCCAATATTTTCCAATAAAGAACGTTATATTTGAATATTATTGTATTGTGTCTTTAATATTGTATATAAAACTCCTTTGTGCTATCCCATGCTTTGGTCCTCCAGAACCCTGCTATGCTGCAAAACAGCATTTCAAGGCAGTTCAGATGTGATTGAACACTGAAGCTGGAGCAGAGCTCTCAAGCTATGTGACCATATAGCTTGTGCGTTAGCCATGTCATCTATATTTTAATAATTTGAATGAGGCAAAACTATAACTGTTAAGAATCGCTGCACAGCACCACACCACTGAGATAATGAGAATGGCAAGAAGAGAAATGGTTAAACTGCAGGTATTAGAAGAAAGGTCAAGACCTATGCTTGGGGAGAGAGGGGGTGCAGGTGTAGTGGCGAAGGGGAATATGCAGCTGTAGTAGTGAGAGCGGCTCTTTGTGCAAATTTGAGGTGATAGGTAGAGCTGCAAGTAAGGTTTTTGTAGTGAAGGCATATTGGTGAGAGAAGGAGTAGAGGCACAGTAGTGAGAGAGGGTCATGAGAGCAGGAAAGGGTGAGAGCATAAATATGCAGTGGAGACAGTGGAAGCAGCTTATGGAGACATGCACAGGTACAGTTGACACAGAGGGGTTCAGGCACAGTAGTAAGAGCAGGGATGTGCAGGCATTGTGGTGAAACAGGGGCATGCAGAAGTGGTGATGAGAGTGGTGAATAGCTGAGAGTTTGGTTAGTTGAAAATTGCACCAGTGTAAGCTGGGGGGGGGGGGCATGCAGACATAGATTGGGGGTGTACATAGGCACAGTGTTAAGAGAGGGACATACTGCAGGTACGTTTGTGAAAGTTAGATTGAAGCACGCACAGGTGGAGTGGTGTTAGGTAGGGTACTGGTACAGTAGTGGTAAAGGGAGAGTAGACATGATGGGTGAAGGGTTGTGCTGAATGGTAGTGAGAGAAAGGGAGTGCAAGTGCAAGTGCAGAGTATGCTGAAAGACGTGGATGTTGTTGTACAGAGTGGTAAAAGCAAGTGCAATGCAAGCGAAGTGCATGCTGAGAAAAATGGGGCTACGGGCACAAGGAAGGCTGCAGGTGCAACAGAGCCCAAGCAATACTGTGTAAACTGAGCTCTGACTATACTCTAAACTGGACAAGAGATGTTGTTTTGAGAGCATGACAGCGCTTTTTGTAAATGTTTATTGAGCTTTGTACACAATACAGTATCTCATAGTAGACAGGCACTAAGATGGTAAAATTCAGTAAATGCTACATCCAAAGGACAAAGCATTAAGTTAAGAAGAAAGATCTGTAAAAACTGGGGATGGGCCAGCCAGGAGGGGAGAGAGCAAGCAGAGTTTACTCCATATTATATAGAAAATGCTACCAAATAGTTGAAAAACTCCTCAAATAAATACTAATGCAGTCCAATTCCTAATAAGTCCAAAAATTATAAACCATAGCCTTCTTGTGTAACCACGGTGAAAAATTGGTCTGCAAAAGAAATATAAGTCCTTGCAACGATTTCCATGATAAATGTTCCCTCAAAAAAGAGAAACATCACATAGTGCATTATCTTTTAAACTACATCAAAACATGTGACATCACTCAAGTGAATAACCCATCAAAATTATTTGTGGTGCAAATAGTGAAAAATAGTGATAGAAACTGTGAATCAAACGGTGTGTGTGAATCACTCTTCAGTGTCCCCGCACAAACCAACACTGTGTACACTTCTATTTATAGTAAGGAATGGATACCCTTACCAACAAACCAAAATAATGACGCTTATAATATAATCCAATGATTGGTGGGAAATGGTCCTCCTGTAGATCTCCACAAGGCAGACACTGTCTCCACGGCAATACTTGGATTCATCAGCCATAGTACTCCAAGTATCCCCATACACCTTGCTCCATATGGATGTGCATATATGAGGGATAATAATAGTGTAATACTGCCAAGAAAGATGCAATAATAAACTTTAATTCAAAATGCTCACATTGTATAAGCTTTAAAACCACTATAAATACAATAAAGTAACCTTACTGCCATCCAGGAACATCCAGGATCTCACAGGTGATCCTTTCCCTATTCCAAAATGGCCACCGGTGTACTTCCGGTTCCCGTGTGCGTCTTGACGTCACTTCCCTTGACGCATTTCGTCATCGACTTAATCATAAGGGATCCCTTATGATTATGATTATGGAGTTTATCCGGTGGGACAGATCAGCGTTCAGTTTGCATTGTCAAGTTATCAACCTCTTCCTAATAGAAGGGAATGCATTGGAACAAGGTCCAATAAACATGGAAATGGGTACCCAACTGTGAGTTAGATTGCAGAAAAACCTCTTTACTGTTAGAGTAGTAAACATGTGGAACTTCCTCCCACAGGGAGTGGTAGCATGGACCTGTATCTTTTTCTCAAACTGCAGAAACAATGCAGTGGACATTTTCTAGGTTAATAGGCAAGGGATGGGGGAATGGGCACTGCCCCGAAGAACAGTTAGCAAAGCAAAAAAAAAGTAAAAATTCTGTTCAATGAGAAGCAGTTATTTTAACAATGTTTTAGTGAAACATTAAAAATGCAAAATTCCTTTTAAAATAATGTGCCTGTGTGATGCCTTGAACCTGCATGTGAACTTTAAACCTTCTTCAGCAAAATTGAAATTTAAAAAAAAAATGCAGTTAATATTCCCAAGCCTCATTCACTTCATCTATATCAGACCTTTATTTTGGGTGTGGTTTTGGCATAGATGTTAAAAAAGGGGGCACACACCTAAACCATGCTCCTAAACCGCAACATGCCAAATGCCCTTAACATGAATGGGGAATCTTGGACATTTTTTTTATTAGTAGAAGATTTGTCAGAAAGTGCTAGTGTGCTTATATACTATTTACTATTTTGTGAATGTGTATCATGAGCACTATGTACCACATACTTATTCACAAGAGGAAGCAATATCTGGGGCCCCCTTATTGTTAAAGGGGGCTTCCAGATTCCAATAAACCTGCTGCAAACCCCCACAACCACCAGGTCAGGGATATGGGAAAGAAGCTCTTGTCCTCATCAACTTGGCTGCTTTTCTAGGGAGGTCACGCGTGTTGAGGGCATGTGGACTGGTAAGGTTCAGGAGAGGGCCACACTCTTTTTCCCCCCTCTTCTAGACAGCCAAGCTACATAATCTAATTAGGTCTAGTGTGGTTTCTTGGTGGGAAATGTTTGCTTTTTTTCCCTTGTTTTTTGGATGAGGTTCCCTCTTACATTTCATGAATATTGGGAGGGAAAGCACAGCATTTTATTGTGTGAGGTCCACCTTAGAATCTATACCAGACCTCTAAAGATACCTGCAGTATATATAGAGAAGTATAATAAAATATCATAACTGCTAGAAAATGGTTAGAGCTTCACCTTCAGAGACCCAGTCTCAATGTCGGATCAAACAGGCTCCCCCATTGGCAGACAGGTTCTTCATGTTTGATTTCCTTTGTATGAGTCAAACAGCGCATTTAAGTAGATGATAAGACTTACTATAACTAATCCTAAAAACATTCCCTCCCCCCTACTCCTACCTATTTTGCATACACTGTATAAAAAAGATTTGTGTATTCACCTTTTTTTATTATGTCTGGTGTGATCACATGATCCAGCAGCTCCCATTCCCCTATGCCAGTGAGCATAGAATGCAGGGTAGAGGAGTGAGTGCTGACAATGGATGGACCACGGGAGCTTATGGGTGACATCATGGTCTTGGGAATTCACAACCATTGTTGAAAATTCTCTTACATAGGAAAGCCAGAGCTGCTGAATCATGTGACTGGATATTTTTTCAACAGATACACAGACATTTTTTCAACAGGGTATTTAGGATAAACAGGAGACAAAGCGAACATTTAAAAAAAATATTTATTGTTATCCTTTACTAACGCTTTACAAAGTACAGTAAGCCAAGGTTTGGCTGGTTATGTCAGTCCATGTGGTACATACTGAAATGAATAAAGCTACAAGTAGGAGTGTTTATATCAGGAGTCATGCCACAGATCAGAATGATGTGAACTAGGTAGTGTCTTAGGGACCCTGAGGAGGTACAGTGAAAAAAAAAACTTTAACATATGCAGGAGTTACTGATTGGTGAATACTTATTGGAGATGGGCAAGGCACTTTTTATTGTGTACTAATTGCCAAGTAGGATTCTGAGTTTCAGATTCAGGCAGGGAAAGGCATATCTAATTCTTTACAAAAGGTTTTTAGATTTTCTGGAAAGTTCTGCATGGAATAAATGTGATCCCTTTGACTATAAGGATGGATGGGAAGCCCTGAGAGTAGCAGATTGAGTGAGCTCTTAAAATTCTGTAAAGTCAGTAAGGTTTGAAAGATACAGCTTTGCTGCAAAGTCAGCCACAAGAGATCAGGGAACAATTGTATTTCTGCTAAATCATCAAGTCAGTTGTTCCCATGTTGGGGACTGTGAGCATGATTTCATCTTTAAGCTGAAAATCATGGTACCTACGAATAGCATCCCTAGGCCTGGAAGGTGGGCCACAGAGTTCAGTGGGAAAAATCCATTTTGATTAATTTGGTAGTGAGGCAACCCAAGATGTAATTAAATATGGCCTGTAAATATACTGTAGTTTAAACATCAGTTCACACCAGAATTGCACAGCAATGCTGTCCACATTTCTCTATGACTCCTGTGTGTTCTCCTGCAGTGCAATTTGACAGCCAATTCATTTAAATGGGCTTCAAACTGGCCTGCGCCATTTTTGAAAAATGCATGGCACCGCGTTACCATGCTATCTAGTGCCTGCAAATGCACTGCATTTACGATCTGCTTTTGAGATGCCAATAGCAATGTATTGGCACTCACAGGAGATTGCAAAGGCAATGTGTTTTCAACATGGTGCTGGATACACATACGGAATGCGCCTTTCCTGCACCATGTTCTGTTGTGAACTGGCTGTAGAGTCAGAGTCCTATGTGACTTTAAAGAAATCTCTCTCTCTAATGTTGTTATACAGTACCTGCCTTGTTATCAAAAATATTCTGTGATGCTGAAAATAGCACAGCATAGAGGTCTGAGGAATTGATTGTGAAGTTTTGTGTTCTGGTGACATGTAGTTCTTCTTCCCAAAGTTCAACCTTAGTAGATAATTGATGGGAATAGGGGAATGAGAGTGCATTTATCTTAGATGTGCAGGTTACATTAACCTCCAGGACCATCAGGTGAAAATCCTATTTGGTGGTTTTCAGGCTGATGTGGCACTGATCTAAGCTGTTCTTCTCTGCAGAGGGACTAGGTGAGAAATGTATGTTGAGGGAGCAGGGTGCCCCAGGCTGCAGTAAATGCTGCTGAATATCAGCCACCAGAATCATGAAAGATGAGCCAGAGACACTGTAATGAAGCAGCATTGATGAGTAGCTGAGTGAGTCTCCTTGCTGAGGATGATGTTCTCATTCCCCATCACCACACGGTCCCTTGTATGCCACTCAAGATGGAGACAGAGAAAGAGGGGGCCATCTTGGCAGCTTTCCATTCCTTTGTGATTAGCCTGCTTGTTATAATGGCTGTTAACTGATTGCAAGCAGTGAGAGTATCTTGGGAGTCCTTCTTCCTTTTTGCTTCCCCATGTTTGCAGCTGTAAGTTAGTTGTTCCTATGAGCTCCAAGGCAGGAGAGGGAGCTAGTTCCTAAGCCATCCAAGTCACATACCCCCACCCCACAATGGCCCTTTTTATGAACCTTGATAAAGTTGGCCATTATGCTATTGTAATGTTGGTATTTTTGCTATTTTGAGTTAAGGGATTTATATAGTGCCACTATTTAGCTGCTAACTAACCCTCATGCCAGGGTATATAAGAAGTCTGGTATTGTCAGAGACGGCTTGAAAATAGTGTAGATAATGCTCCAAGGTGCATACATGTGTACCGGCACAGGCCAGCAAGTATCTGTGCAGATGTATACATGCACATGCTCAGGATTGCACCTATCACTAATACTGGCACCAAAGAGACTATTTAAACATGACTGTGGCACTGGTTCATTGTTGTCTGATTTATAGTGTTTCCATGTATTCTGTTACCAGTAGAAGTACATGAAAGTAGGTTGGCCGCACTTCAACAATGTTGTCAGATAACACATCATTTATTGAAATCTTCAAGAAAATTGCAGAACAGGCATAGCAGCTCCCACAATGGACAGAGAACAGTACATCCTGTTACCAGTTCATGTGCTTGAATCTCTGTTACTGACCCAGCTGATCTCTAACCATGCATGAACACTACCTACCCTTGTTGCAAACATGCGCATCAGAGATGGATGCGGTTCAACCATTTTGTTAGGCATCTCCATTTTCTCCCCTCATCTTTCCAGCCCTCCCTATCACTGAGAGGAGACATCTGGCCAGTGTGTGTATGTGTACTGTTTATGGGTCACTGGCCGGGCAAGGCATCTCTAGCTAGGTGCCGAGCTGTCTGTGAAAACTGTATCCTTTCTCACCTAGGAAGAGATAGGACCAGTTTTCCCAAGAGAGCTGAAGTCTCACTGGCCAAAGTACCTGTGTAATTTCACACCTCATAACAAGATAATGAAGCCTTCCCAGGAGTTGAAGGGGACTCTGAGCTAATAAACCTAGCTCAGCGTAGGTGACAGAATTAGATGAACACTTCTCAAATCAATTTTTCCCCTATGCTCATATCTTGGAATATGAGAGACTTACATAAAAACCGGAGACCTCGTCAGATGGCCAATGAGCAGGCGAACAGTTTGATGGGTCACTTTATTTTCCCGGCCCATCAGGGAAGCCGAAACATAGAACTCGTGAACCGTGCAATATCTAATTTCATAATTCATATCTAAATAATCCTCAGACTTGTCTGCATATTAATATACCCACGGGAGGACTGTCGCTTGTGCAGATGGAAAGTTATGGACCAGAATATGAATTATGAAAGATGTTGGTTCCAGTTTAGGGTTCCGCCTGAGGATCCCTCCCTAAACAGGGGATTGGTCTTTCACTTCAGAACCACCCCCTGCCGGGAAACTTTAAAACAGGCTGCCAAGCCTAAGGAAGTTTAAGTTGAAAATATCTCCCAATTTTAACATCAACATACCACCTGGGGAGACCTGTGCCTTTCGCTCTGAAACGTCATCTGCTTACATCCAAGGCTTAATGGCAAGTAACTTAACCCTTTAACTTCTCCCTGTTATCTCTTTGCTGTGCTGTGTTGTTTTCTGTACATGTATATATACAGTATATCTTAGTTACATCTTCTCTGTAAATAATTTTAATGCACCTGTTTGACCCTTTTAGTAATAAATCTCTCTTTCTGAAAGTGTTGAACTGTTTCTATAGCTCTTAATTGCAATTTATGAATCCCTGCCTTTAAAGAGATGATACTGTTTGTTTTAACCCTTTGTATAACAGGCCTGTATTATGACCAGGTTATGCAGTCAATTATATCAACCATTATAGTGTGATAGCTGAACTCTGAGTTTTCTCTTTCTCTGATCAAAAAGGAGGTGGTGGCAGTGTGAAGGGGTTAATTGCGTAATTAACCTGACCCAGTAACAATCGATTCAGGCTGCTGGCACATCGATCGGTATCCATTAGCTGGAAAATCGTTGTGCAGGGTGCAGCTGGGTGTGGCATTGTTACGCACGTCACATCGCGGTTGTAGATCGATTAGCCCTTCGGTCAGGAGTTTGGTGAGAAGGTCTGGGGTCTGACGCCGCGATCATGACATATTGGTGGCAGCGATCGTGGGATTGTCGCATGTAGGTGGCGGCGATCTTGCGATCGTGACAACCCTTACCTCAGCTTGGCTCTGGAATTTGCCTTTGCCTCCTGCCTTGCCTGACCTGTTCTACCACTGCTGACCTTGGCCTGTATCCTGACTATTCTTCTGCCTGCTGCTTATGTATGATCTGACCCGTGTGCCTGTTATAAGTGTGCTGTTTCCCCAATCAATGGTAAGTGATTACCTCTTGCTAAAGTGCAAATATAAGTAACAATTTTACAAAAATAAACAAAACAAACCAGTGAAAAAAAAACAACATAAAAGGTTCTGACAACAGAGCAACAACAAAAATCCTACACCAGCAATCAGTCATCTGCCAGCCAAGCGTCCTCCTGCCTGCTGTCTACCAGTTCTGGCCCTGCTGTATCTGCCCCTTGCCAGCTGTCTAAGCCATCCAGTTCGTCTTTGGCAAAGCACCAGCTACTTACCTGCACAGTCTGCTGGACACGCTACAGGTGTTCATACTTCGCCACACTCTCATGACCACTGTCTCACTACCAGTGGCTCTTGAGCTGGAGCTGTAAGAGAGACCTTCCTCTTCACATTAGGCTGTACAACTCAGTATGTGACAGTATCAGACAGCCATGTCCGAGCCTACAAGAGGGACGTCTTC
Organism: Staurois parvus; assembly: GCF_062004578.1. Lineage (NCBI taxonomy): Eukaryota > Metazoa > Chordata > Amphibia > Anura > Ranidae > Staurois > Staurois parvus. The sequence goes on along the minus strand of NW_028318646.1, from coordinate 3,415,813 downwards.
ACTGGATGAGATCTTCCAGCACCTTGAGACCCTCACACAAGCAGTCAAGACCCTGAAAAAGGGATATTTCCAGCTGGAGGAATGTGTGCAGTTGCTGGCTACATCTGCAAGTTCTTCTACTTCTGCCTCCTCTTCCTCTGTTGCCACTCAAACAGAAACTTTTGTTACCCCTGTAGTGGTGAACTTCAGAAACTGGAACTCAGACACCAGCTGGAATGATAGAACCCTATGAAATTGATCACTCAGAAGCTTTAAAGGATTATCTGGCACGGGTCAGAGTACCATATTATTTGGAAGCCTTGATCACCCTGTTGATCCAGATTTACCATCGGCTTTGTGACTGCCAATTGGAAAGATCTATGTAGCAATCCCATTATGTGAATGGTACCCAGAATTCCTGCTCCTCTCAGCTTCACTTCTCTTTCATCTGAAGCACCAGAGGCTATGCAACTAAGCCTGATACATCCCTCTCTGTCACCTGAGGATTGCCAATGCCTCCGACAGAAACATCTCTGCCAGTACCCTGGGAAATCTGATCCCTATGTGCTCACCTGCCCTGTCACTTATATAGCTCTTCCTATCTCGTTACAGCTTTTGAGAAGAGTTATCGGTGTCCGCAATTATTTACTCTGGCAGTTGCTTAATTGACTTGGCCTTTGCTACGCAGCAACCAATCCCTTTACAGTCTAAGACCCAAGGATTCTCCGTGCATTTGGCTGATGGATCTTGTATTAAATCAGGACTTGTGACAGGAGACCCTACTACTACTGGTCATTGCGTCCACTTATCACAAAGAATTGTTATGTTTGGATGCAATCCTCACCTCTGTTTCTTGTCACCTTGGGCTTGTGCTGGTTATAGGCTCATAATCTGCATGCTGACTGGATTTCCAGAAGAATTACATTCCAATCATGCTACTGCCAGGAACATTGCATGTCAGGGTCATCAGTTCCATCTGCAACTCTGCTGTGTATAGACTCAGATATCTAGAAGTGCCAAGCAGTATCAGAGGCATATCATGAGTTCATGGACATATTCATAAAGCTTGGGGCAGACACACTTCTTTTACACAGGCCCTATGATTGAGTTGATTTCCAGGGCAAAATTCCTTTGTATTTTTCCTTTGTCAGAACTTGAACTGGGATCATATTAATGAAAATCTCCAGGAGGAGTTCATCTACCCCTCCACTTCTCCAGCAGGTGTGAGAATCTTCTTTGTGCAATAGAAGGAACATTCCCTTTAGCCATGCTTGGTCTACCGGGAACTAAATAAGATCTTGGTAAAGAACTGGTATCCCCTTCCCCTAGTACATGAACATTTCCAGAGACTCAGATCCGTGAACATTTTCACAAAAAATGGACCTGTGGGGGTCTAGAACCTGGTCCACATTCGGGAAGGGAATGAGTGGTTGACAGCTTTTTACACTCAGTTAGGTCACTTTGAGTACCTTATCATGTCATTCAGCTTATGTAAGGCCACTTTCCAGCATTTCATTAATGACATGTTCAGAGACTTTCTAGACATTTTGTCATTGTGTATCTAGATGATATTCTGATTTTCTCTGTTTTCCTTGATGTTCCCCGGGGGCATGTTAAGAATGTTCTCTGCCGCCTCCGACAACATGGAATTTATGCCACTGGCTTTCTCTTAACCACTTCCCGACCGGCCGTTGTATATAAACGGCCGGACGGTGGCAGTACAGGGTCGGGTGGCCGTTTATGAACGGCCTCCCCGCACCCTGCTTGTGCGCGCTCCCTGGGAGCGCGCAGCACCACGATCCGGTGCCCGCTGTGTCCTCCGGACACAGTGAAACACCGATCGTCGAACGGGACCTCTGTACGAGGTCCCGATCATGTGATCACTGATTGGCCAATCAGTGATCACATGCAAAGTAGTAAGCAAGATGTCACTTATGACATCATTGCTTACTATGTGTGAAATCTGTGAATGATCAGAGAGGTCACATGGTACAAGGCTATTCACAACAGCCTTGTACCATGTGACAAGCTGTGACCAATCACAGCTCACTCAGTATTTCTCAATGAGTCAGGAATGCACACAGAGAGAAAGAGAAATGATTGCTTTTACATCCTATATGGGTATAAAAGCAATCGGTATAAAAAAAAAAATCTTCATCACCCCCCACAAGTAGTACAGTGTCACCATGGTGACACTGTACTGCTAGGGTGACAGTATGTAAAAAAAAAAAATAAATAAAAAATAATAATATAAAAAAATAAAATAAAAATGTAAAAAAAAATGTTTAAAAATTATAATTTTTGGTTATAAACTAATTTGTTTTTTTTTGTTTTTTTGCTAAAAAAATAACAGAATACATTTTGGCAAAGATGTATGATGAAATATTATTTATTTGCAAAATTTTATAAAAAAAAACACTTTTGTTCAAAATATTTGGACTTTTTCATTACATAGCAAAAAAAATAAAAATCCCAGTGGTGAATAAATACCACCAAAATAAAGCTTTATCTGTCTCAAAAAAATGGTAAAAAATTAATTTGGGTACAGTGTTGCATGACTGCGCAATTGTCATTCAAAGTGTGATAGCGCTGAAAGCTGAAAATTGCCCTGGTCAGGAAGGGGGTAAAAGTGTCCGGTCTGGAAGTGGTTAATACAAACTTACTCCAAAGGAGAATATGTGGGGGATCTTGCAATTAAGGCTGATCTTGGGGAATGGTGGTAACTGCTGGAAGGTGCAGAATACCCAATATTAATTTACACGAATCACAAGAATCTTGAGTACTTGAGAACTGCTAAATGTTTAAAACCACAACAAGCCAGATGAGTGTTTTTCTTCTTAAGCTAGATCTTCCACATCACTTACAGGCCAAGATCAAAGAAAGTCAAGCCTGATGCTCTCTCCTGCATGTTTGATGACACCAAGGAACCATCTGTGCCAGATACCATTTTGCCTGCAGGTAACTTCCTGCTGTTGCACGCTGATCTCCTATCACAGCTAAAACAAACTTCTGTGGGTGCTTCCAATCCTCCTGGGGTCACCATGTAGGTGAAAGATGAACTGCTGTGAAAGGGAGATCAAATTTTTGTGCCAGAAAGTGTTTGAGTAGCTGTTCTGGGGTTCAATCATAATCATACCTTGGCAGGTCACTTCGGAATTCATAAGACTGATACTTTGATACAATGCATGTTCTTGTGGCCTGATCTGGAAAAAGACTGTAAGAAGTCTGTGAATATTTGTGCCACTTGTCCCCAAAGGAAAAGTACCAGAAATAGCTTGGGGCTTGCTCAGACACTTGCCACTTCCGGACAGAGCTTGGAAGGTGATCTCCATGGATTTCATAGTGGAACTTTTTTCATCTGAAGTTTGCACAGCTATTTTTGTTGTAGTGGACTGATTATCCAGAATGGCCCATTTTGTGCCTCTGAAGAGAATTCCATCTGCCATGAAATTGACAGACTTCATGGAGTTCCCACAAATATTGTCTCACACCAGTGTGTTCAATTCATGTTCAGTTTTTGGAAGGCTCTGTGTGGAACCTTGAAAATGGCTAGGCTTGTCTTCAACCAATCGCCCACAGTCCAATGGGCAAACAGAAAAGACTAATCAGACCTCTGAACAGTATATCTGGTGTTTTGCTTCTTTTGTTCAGGATGACTGGGTGAAGAGTTAAACAAGAATCACCCAAGGAGGAAGCCATGCTTCAGAGCCCCACCACCACAAAGGAAAAAGAGGCTTTTTACCAGATAGTAGGATCCCACAAAGAGACCATAGAGTGCATTGCAGCTCAGAAGCCAGTCTGCTTGTCAGGGATATCCATATCCCTCCTTCCCTCAGTCTGGATGGATGGCTCAAATACATACTATACAGCCCCTGACGGTCTTCAGACTGATTTGTCCTTTCTCTCTGCAGGATAAAAATATGAAGGGAACTCCAATAGTGTAATACCGTAGGCAATTTTATAATAAAAAGAACATCACATACCCATCCACTTGTACAACATGGATTACAGCTATAAAATGGATAAAAAAAATTACTAAAAAACACCACCAAGGTTAAATCACAAAGTGCTCAATGGCATCACATGTATAGCCCCTCTCAACATGTTTCTCCATGACAAGCATTGTCAGGTGTTTTATTATTTAGAACTGTCTGCCCAGGTAATGTTGTGCTGCAGTTCCCTTTCTTAGTTTGGTTTTGTTTTTGTGCTTTTGGCATACTGAGGGCAGGATAATATTTTTATTCATTATATATTTATCTGCCAAGTGCCTCCTGACCAGCATGCTACCTGTTCTATGCACCAGCAACCAGTCATCGGCCAGCCAAGCATCCACCTGCCTGCTGTTTGCCAGTCCTAGTTCTGCTGCATCTGCCCACTATCATTGGTCTTTTTCATACAGCTCATCCTTGGCACAGCACCGGCTACCTACCTGCAGAGTCTACTAGACATACTACAGGCACTCATACCTCACTGTAAGGCCTATATTTAAAAAAGGAATCAAAGTCTTTACCAAGTATCTACAGACCTGTTAGTTTAACTTCTCTAGTCAGGAAGACACTGGACAGTTTAATAAAGGACCACATAGATGAGTTCTCGCTAGAAACAAAATATTTTAAGTAGCAGAAAGCATGGATTTGTGAAAGACAGAAGTTGTCAAACAAATCTGATTTCTTTTTATGAGGAAGTAAGCAAAACCTTAGACAAGGGAAAGGCTGTGTACTTGGATTTTGCAAAAGTGTTTGACACAGTTCCCCACAAATGGCTATTGTGTAACTTATAGTCTACAGGCTTGGAAAAATCATTTTTGGTAAATGGATAGAAAACTGGCTAAAAGACCTTATTCAAAGAGTAGTGGTTAATGATTCATACTCTGAATGGTCTAGGGTTGTCAGTGGTGTACCCCAAGGTTCAGTGTTGGGACCCTTACTTTTTAATATATTTATAAATGATATAGGGTCTGGGAAGTGCTATTTCAGTCTTTGCAGATGACACCAAGCTGTGCAGTGGAATGATGTCCTTACAGGAAGTCTCCAACTTACATGTCGACCTCAATCCACTGTTTAATTGGGCAACTATGTGATATAATTTTACCTCTGTACAAATCATTAGTAGAACCTCATCTGGAATACTCATCACACTTAGGACAAGGGGGCACTCCTTACGTCTGGAGGAAAAGAGATTTAATCTCCAAGTATGGAAAGGCTTCTCCACAGTAAGACCTGTGAAAATGTGGAATAGCCTCCCTTAAGAGGTGGCTCTGGCTAGCTCAGTAGATTGCTTAGGTTCTGGGTTCTTTCCTAAATGTACATAATATAATTGGATACTAATATTTAGAAGTTGATAAGTTGATCCAGGGAACATCAGATTGCCTCTTGTGGGATCAGGAAGGAGTTTTTTCCCTTGCTGGAGCAAATTGGATCATGATTTATTGGATTATTTGACTTCCTCTGGATCAACTGTGGGTATAGAATTGTGTATATAGGATTGTATAATCTATTTTTTTCCCTTTTTTTGGTTGAACTAGATGTGTCTTTTTTCAACCAGACTAACTATGTATGTAACTATGTAACTTTCATGGCCATTGTATCTCTATCAGCATCCCCTGAGCCGAAGCTGTAAGAGAAGTCTCCCTCTTCATGTCAGGATCTACAACCAGGTACTTGAAAGGTATAATGAACTTTAATACTGTATAACCTATCAGGGCTCAGACAGCAGGCTATTGTAAATAGTGGATGGCTGCAGAGGCAAATAATCTGGCTGTTAACAGTCTTTTATACTTTTGGGCTGTACTTCCAGAAATGTGAGCAGGAAGAAAGGAAGGTGCTGTTCAGGAAGGGAGAACTCCTATGAATCATCCAGACTGGGTGGCAACGATATCATTAGAGGAAGGGAAGGCTGTGTGCAGCAATGAAGTGCAACAGTCAGAGATCTGTTTCTAAATATGACTGCTTTAATGCTCTGTAATGTGACCATGTATAGCAGCCAGATCACACAGTGCAGTATAAGTGAGGCTAGGGAGCAATCTATTGTTGGGCTCAGGGGCAGACTGCTGTTGCTTTTGTGCCTCCCACAGCTTTTGCCCCTCAAGCAAATATTTGGAGGGAGTACAAAATCTCTGGTAACTGGGAGGGTTTCAGGGGGTTGGTGTAAGCAGAAAGACAGGCACAGGAGGAAGAGGTCAGGGGGTTTCACTGGCTGAAGAAAGGGAAAAACATCCCTGAAACATATTACACAACAGTATCCTGTAAGTGCACAATAGTAGGTTAGTCTTGATTGTGGCTAGACACCCATGCTGGTGGTCTCAGTGGAAGTTCCTAGTTAAAAGTTTCCTTTTCTGATGTCTTCTTTCTGCAAGGATTTTATTTTTGATTAGTTGCATAGTTAGTTTTAGGGTAAACAGAAAACCACCATATTCTGAATCCTATAACCACAGTTGATCTAATTAAATGCCAAAAAACCCTACAAAGCATGGTTCAATTTGTTTTAGCAGGGGGAAAATAAATCCCTTCCTAATCCCCCAGAAGGCAATTGAATATTGCCTGGATCAACAATCTCTGGTATTATTACCTATAAATATTAATATCCAACAATATTTTGTTCATTTAAGAATGCATCCAGTACTTTTTTTAAAACAATCTACTGAGTTTGTTGTATTCGTTTACACCCATTCCTATTAAAGAAGCCTCACTACACTATGTTGGTGCACTTTTGCTCACGTTTTAATGTTTTTCAAATATTGTTCATCACTTTGTCAAATGAGCTGTACCATAAACATAGGAAGGTCTGCTTATTCATGTGCACATGTTTTCCTTTGAAAATACTTTTCAAGACAGGTCTTTCACTGTCAGGTTATGCACCTGGTCAAGAGATGTCTTCTGTAGGCTTCTTATCAGTAATTTGCAAACTTGTTGCTACTGTGTAAATTGTATTATTTGTTGCTCAGATCTTCATGGACAATAGAGCATTAACTATGAAATAGAAAACATTCTTCCTACGCAGTGTGTCTAAATATGGAAAATATAAAAAATAATACATTACTATGTGTCCAAATTATATATTTATAAGAAAACAGGAACAAAATTAAAGCTGTTTATAGCCACCAAAAGATTACTTGTTTCATTTGTCAGAGATTAAAAAATGAAGCCTGATTGGTCATTATAAGCAATCTTTTCACTTTTGTTCCCTTCTCTTTCCTCTAGCTGGTTATAAATAATTCTCATTCTTTTAAAAGCTCCTACTTGAATTTCTACTTGTATGCTCAATTTAAAACACACTTGGATGTATTATGCTAACTATCTCAAAGAACGAACACTGACCCACCCTAGCGTAAGTAGATATTGCACTGATGTTGCTTTTGCTTAAACAAGAAAATTACAATATATATGTATTAATTTGTGTCTAGCAATAGTGATGCAGCTGTCTAAGTTTACAAGGTCACTTTTAGCACAATGTAAGCCAAAATTTTCAAAGACCTTTAGGTCAGGTTTCAAATATCTGCACATTCCTAGTTTAACTAAAGCAAGCCCTGAGACTAGGCACACTTTAAAGATAAATGTTCATCTCTTCTCACATTGAAAACTTCAAAGGACCAATTACTAGAGAACTGACATGGTCTGTTTTGTGATACTTCCTGTCCATCGAGCTGCTCATGTGTCCTCTTCATTGTTTCTTATTAAATTATTAAACATGCAGCTACATTTTGGCAAACAAAAAAAACGCAATATCTGCTTTTCCTCTCACCTACATTTTGTACTTGTTAAAAACAATTAGTGTTCTTACCAAATACTAAAGATTTGATTTAGAAATATTTAGGTTATACCCAATGGCTGCATAAATCTTGCATTATTAGATTATATCTTATTACATTTTAGAAGAATTGATACCACCTGTTTCTTTTAAGCAAATTAGAGCTAGTCAAAAGGAACACATTACTTTTGACACTACAAACGCATGCTTATACGTGAACTTTGTAACTTTATATATTATTTGGAAGAGTGCAGATACATTTTCTGATGGGGATTTTTTTTTGGTGCATTAGAATGGACACATAACACAAGCTCATGGAGAATATCAGAGGAGGGTGAATAGTCACATTTAGTTGCATGTTTAAAGATGATAGATGGACTGAAACATATTTGATCCAAGTTCCTTAATAAAATGTATTTGAACTGCATCAGTTTAAGTGACTCTGTGCCCTATAGCTAATTCAAAACTGATGTTATACATGAGATCTCAAGGCCTCAAAGTGCCCTTTGACACACATATGGTTCATATAGTGATACCAGAAGATACCCAGTGATGCATTTATTTTACAACTACATAAAATGTTCCTTTGTATTAAGCAGTAGCAAACAACTAGAGTTATATAACATGTAGCTTAGATTTTGTAGCACCACACCACTGTTTTAATGTTTCTTCTTTGTTAAACTGTAAACCTGTTACAAAACAGATGTATTATGATAATATATAATACAGTATAGATATGATGAAGACATTTAGAAAAAATTGTAAAACTCAGCACCATTACAAATAAAAAAAAATCAGCTTTTGCTTCAATACTCACCTTCAATCCGGAGCTGTTTTCTGCAGTACTTCTCACCAGGTGCCACCAGTCTTCCAGCCAGCTTCATTCAACCCATTTGTTCTTTTGAATCCATTCTGTCACGAAACCATCCACTGGGTGGCATCATTATCCAGGCAGAGCTCAGAATATTGCGCTGAATAGAACTCACATATCATTACCTGAGGAGTAAGAACGGCGTACTGATGCTGTTGAATGACCAGAGGAATGATTTGTGAAGTCATCGGATCATCCAGAAGAATCCTGGAAAATAAATATGTATTATTGGACCTTTTTTCTATAAGTGTGGGGGTGGGTTATCTAAAGCTGGACTGTATTTCAATGTTTTGGTCCCATTTTGGTCTTCACATATTCTGGCAATACATTAGCTGGCTATAGCTATCAAAGGAAGTTGAATATGGAGACACAGTTCAAAAACTCAAATATCTTTATTTAAAAACTCTTTGTATAAACATAAGGGCCTATATGATCCTTTTATGCGTGTTTATGTCAAAGCAGAGGAAGGTGTAAAAAGCATCCAGACTCCTCTGTTAAGGATTTACCTTCATTTATGACTGTCAAAAAATATCCAGAAGAGTAAATAATTATTTTTGAGCGTGTTTGGTACAATCTGGAGACGTGAAAATTGCGCAGAAAGAGTAACAGTCTAATGTCAATGGAGACCTTGGTCTCCCAACATGTTTACTATTATTTAAAATTAGTTATGTCATAAAAATGCAGTAAAAGGTAATCTGGTTGAGTAATCAGCATTCTTTTGGAAAATTATTTTTATTACTTCTGCTAAGAAACATACAAAAGTCACAAAAGAACCTTAACACAACAAGATAATGCAACTCCTTCAGCAATGGAGTATTTAGGATAACACTCTCCAGCAGTGCAAGAATAGAACTCAGCTATGACAGTTAAACTCACAGTACCCAATATCAGATGTCAAAGTCAACATTGTAAAATAGGGGTAATCAGAATTTTACCTAAAAAATGTAAAATACTTAATGGTAAGCAACTCCAGGAATAATACAAAACTGCCCTTGCAGTGGGGATCCCCCTGCATTGCAAAGGTAAATGCCTTTTTTGTCTATGGTACAGATAAAAATCTTACCCTACTAACTGACCACTACTCCAGCTGCCGACCCCGGCCTTCTCCTCTTCCCTCCTACCCTTTAGGTTGTTGGTAGCCCCTTGGTATCCTCATAATACATGACTGCCAGTTCTACATTTGATGATGTCAGATATATGGAGCACCAAAGTTAAGAGGCTTTGGGGATTTGGTCGCATGAAGAGGATCAAGCCTACAAGATCAATGGGAAAAGTAAACTCATATTCTGTGTTAGAGAAACTGGGTTTTATTTAGATGAAGACTTGCAAAAGGAATTGTTATAAAACACATTGAGATTAAACAGGAAGAAGGGACTGTAAGCCCCCAAGCCTTCACTCAAATCATGATTGGTGTTGTAATGAGTGGCAGAGACATAGTCTATGGCTGTGATGATGGTTCTCGGTTACTTATTGCAAGGAGACAGTTCCATTTTGTACTTGATTAAAACAGTGAGCTACTAAGTTTCTTTAAGGTAAAAAAGGAGACCTAGCATCAAGGTTGTCTTTATCTCATGTGAAAATATGGTCAAGTGGGTTTTACTGAAACATTTTAATTATTGTCAAAGATGTAAGTAATATCTTGGATATTTGAGTGATATTCATTCACCAGAGTAAAGATTAAATGTGTCTATAAAGGAGGGCTTTTGTTTTTTCATGTGTGCACAATCTGCCCTATAGATATTTTTTCTCACCCATCACATGCATCATTATTTACAAACACAAATGGCTGAGATTAATGAGCAATCTAATATAGTAATATAAGCATACAATACACATACATAGTAAAAGAGATAGACATCATGTTTGTCAGCAAAGACTAACTTAATTTGAGAAGGAAGAATCAAATTTCTTTGACAACATGTACATACTTTTCTAATATTTTAGATTATACAATAATAAAATCAAAAGTTTTCAAGCTTTGAATTATGCTGGTTCCATATTTTAACTTTGATTTTGTGTCTTTCAAATAATGTTATCATTAATAGCATATGTATTAGACTACTAATCTGACTGGTGGGAAATGTCATTGACAATATCACTCAAGGAGTGTTCTGTGAAGTTGCAGCTGGAAAGACAGAGGTATGTTCATCATATTGGGGCAAGCTGCTCTTTAACATCTCTTGGGAACTTTAATTGTTATTGCCAGCTGTCCTTGAATGGACATGTACTACTGATGCTGTCTAAATCATTTACAACACTAATGGCAACATTTAAAATAATTACATCATGACTATTTTTCCTTTACAAAGGCAGCATTACAACACATAGTTTTGAAGAACGTAACATCTTAAAATACCTAATATGTGTTATTATATTTTCAGTTTATTTAACACATTACTAATATGAGGTAAGAGTTAATTTTCCTAATATTTACACTTTGTTATCTTTTAAATTTCAATTTAACAGAAACTTAGACTGAGTAGGGTGATAATGTCAGCTTTTACACTGCACTGTGTCCATATTTGATACATTTTCTTTTAATTCCTGTCTAGATAGAAAATAGGGCAACATCTTTCCATTGAGAAGACTAGCTATAACAAAATATTTGCATTTCAATAAATTTGGCAAAGTTAAGAACCTGTGTCAGAACCTGTATGCTAGTTTCCTTATCTTCCAGTCACAGTGACTACTGCTCCCCTCAGTTCATATTCTGTTGTCACAGAGGCAGTAAAATAGATAAAATCTACCCAACAGGATCATGGGAAGCAATAAAAGCAATGAAAAGAAAAAGCAATAAACACTCAAAAATATTTACTCTTCCCAAAACTATCTAAAGCTTAAAAAGAAAAGTTGTGGCTGGATTTTTATAACCTCTGGTATTTGTCCTTCCTAATTATTATACAGGATTTATGTAGTCCCAACAGCTTGCACAACACTTTAATTAAATCAACTATAGTTTACAATTCTTTCAACACATTTGTAGCATTTTGTACAAGTAAAAACTCAACTGCAGAAATTTTTTCAGAATACGTGTCAGAAGTACTGTACTTCTCTTCCTATATAAGCCAATGGGCCCACAAAAGAGGCTTAAAGCAGGTTGATACAGCTTTAAAGCAGGTCAGAAGGAGATCACTTGCATATTAATTGCATATGTCAATGAACTCTAAAATCATTTAGAGTTCATTGAATCAGAAGTATCTCAAACTGATTTCAAATGCAAGCAAAATGCAATTCAGAAGAAAACTTAACTTGATCATCGACATAAAACCAAAGCCTCATCAACACACACTATGAAGTCATCCATAGATGCAGCAATTGTCTTGATGGTTGCAGTGGTTGCTGTGGTTGCAAAAAAGAAAATTGCTTGATTCCCCCATCCCCCAGTTAGTGTTGATGGGGGAATCCCTCCCTTGGAGCCATTGTGTTCTCCTGGCAATGGGAGCCGTATCCACAAGGAGAACACAGTGATTACTGCTAGTGCCTATAATAGACGCTAGCAATAATCACATGTGCAATCCAACAGACTGGCTGTACCCAAGTTCATTGATTGATCAACTTGGGTACATTCAGCCAGCTCATACATGTTTAAAATTTCAGCTGATCCCTGCTGAACTGGCCGAGATTCGAACCATCTATGGCAAGCTTAATTGTGTTTAAATGTTTTCTTAAAGTGTATCTAAGCCCTATACTCACTCACTCCACTTTATCTACAGTGTGAAGATAGCCATGGTTATTACCCAGGCTGGACTAAAAACATTTCTTCTTCTCTGATCTCCATTACATTGGGGTGATAGGATTAGTAGTCTACACAAAAAAACAAGAATTCTTTGCTTTCCTTTCAGCGTACAGGGAGTGATAGGGACATTGCATTTCTGGCAAAATCAACAGGTATATGCCTACAATATGAAAACGAATGCAGCAGACTATCTAGAGACTGGTATATAATCAGTTTTTGCTCTTGGGTTAAGTTACACTTTAGGTAAAATTATTATTATTTAGAAAAGTATTGGCATAACATCATCATATGAATGCAAAAATCTCTTGTGCTATGATCAGCATAAAAAAAAAAGTAACAACATAATGAAACAGTGACAAAAAACAATTAGCAGCTAGCCAACACTGACGTGCTCCCACGCTATAAATTATGTATCTCAAAATTAGTGCACTGCTGATAAACATAGAATACTAAGAACTTGTAGTATACAAATTACAAAAAAAGTCTCTCACAAATATATCTGTGTGAAAGGAATACTCTTAAACTCATAACCACCTGTACATAAAGTATAATTATGCTCCTAGTGTGCAAAATCCAAGACCATACTATACAAAAAAACAGGTTCAAATAAAACATATGTGCTGTGATCCAATATAACTTCACGCAGTGCCTTGCCTCTCTGTGCTCAATATGCTCTCATCTCTGGTGCTGAACCATATATGCTGTAGGTCAAATCACGCATATCACAATTGATATTCACGCTTCAGTACATGGGACTCATTCTTTCCTCTAATGGCACCTAACTTGTAGCATAGATCAGCAATTTCTCCCCAGCTCCAGCATCCACCTGCTTATCCTTCCATCAGTTTATCAGCTCAAATTAAACTTATTGCAATCATAGTGCTTTCTTTAAAACTCCCTTTATTAAAAACAAGTAAAAAAAAATGCATATATATATATATTTATATTTATTTATTTGTGTGTATACCCACTTAAAAGAACATGCTCTGGGGTCAGCGCCGCTTTCCCTGATGCCTGACCACTTTCTGGATTGCACAGTGATGTCACTGGCTCCGCACTTATGTGTTTCCTCACAACCAAGTGACATCAGAGGATTAGAAGATTTTATCAACACTGCACTTATATTGAGATACATAACTTCATCATATATTATTTTATTATGCATTATTTTATTCTTATTCAAGATAAAATGATTTGTTCTTGCAAGATATGAATAAAAAATGTAAAAAAAAAGCCAGCAGCAATTAAAATATGTAGTCTCATTTTCTAACAAAAAGTGGGGTATGAAATTGAGTCCACACAATATTTCAATGCAACTTCAACAAAGGCAAAAAAAACAAAAACAAAATAAAAACGAATCACCCCATATTATTTCATATAACCCAGCACAAATAATATATAAACTGAAACTCAATGTAATATAATTAAGTAAAACTAATGTTAATACCCTGGAATATGACAACCCACGAACTTACACATGTAACTGTTCATGTGACTGTAGATTTACACAGATGATAGCAATCAATCTTTATGTACCCAGGCACAGATATATTAAATCCACTTGGTGCAGAGCTGTAGAAAATAAAATAACAATAAGATGTAAATAATATTATTCAAAATGATCACAAAATGTATATTTAATAATCATACTGTGCAAGTAATGGAATAACAAGTTATAATAACTCTTAAAATTAGCTGTAATATTGTATTAGTACTAGCAAGAAGATGGGGTATGGTAAGTTTATGTTGTAAATGAAGAACTCCTGATTTTTATTCACCCTTTCCCATCATTTTGTAGCATGTTCCTAGACTGTATATACTTAAATAAACACCGACAAAGCCATATGGCATGTTCTCTAATGAGTATTTAATTAATTTATTGCCATGCAGAGTCTATAAGAAACCAATGTTTAGAGACAAGTACAGTTGTACAGGGACTGTTGATATCAAATGTTAGCCAGTACCAAAACAAGCATGCCCCTGACAGAAGGGCCTTACACATTCTTGTGTGTAATACTTTTTCATATTTATACCTGTAACAATGACATTAATGCATGTAGAAATACTGTTTGTTAGTACACTGCTATGCATTTTCTGTTGTATGCTTGAAGAACATTTTTTAACAAGAAAATGAGTAACAAATTGCATTTTTTCTTTTTCTGTTAAATTCACTGAGAATATAGTTTTAACTCCTGTTATGTCTTTTTCACTCTGATAATTTAATGGCAAAGGTTAACATTACCTTAGACATGGTGTTTTTCATTGAAGAAAAAAAAAGTGAAAAGCTCAACTGACAGTAAACAGCTGCAGACTCGGTATTCCAAAAGTGAAATGAACAGCAAAGTTCACACAATAGTTACATAGTTACATAGTCTGGCTGAACAAAAACAAAACTCCATCCAGTTTAACCACAAAAAAAAAGTTATAATCCTATACCCACAGTTGATCCAGAGGAAGGCAAAAAACCCAGCAAAGCATGATCCAATTTGATCCAGCAGGGGAAAAAAATTCTTCCTGATACCCTGAAAGACAATCGGATATTCCCTGGATCAACTTTACCTATAAATGTTAGTATCCAGTTAAATTATGTGTATTTAGGAAATAATCCAGGCCTTTTTTAAAGCAATCCACTGAGCTGGACAGAACCAATTCTTTAGGGAGTCTATACCACATTTTCACAGCTCTTACTGTGAAGAAACCTTTCCATATTCTGAAATTAAATCTCTTTTCCTCCAGACATAAAGAGTGCCCCCTTGTCTTCTGTGATTACCTCAGGGTGAATAACTCTACACCAAGTTCACTATATGAACCACTGATGTATTTATACATGTTGATCTTATCCCCCTTAATCTCCTATTCTCAAGAGAGAATAAATTCAGTTCCTCTAATCTTTCCTCATAGCTGAACTCCTCCATGCCTCTTATCAGTTTGGTTGCCCTTCTTTGCACTTTCTCCAGGTCCCCAGTGATCATTTTGTGAATTGGCACCCGAAACTGAACTGCATATTCCAGATGAGGTATTACTAATGATTTTGTACAGGGGTAACAACTCTCTCTCTGGAGTCTATATCTCGTTTAATACAGGAGATGATTTTGCTCACTTTAGAAATTGCAGCTTGGCATTGCATGCCATTATGAAGCTTATGTTCTACCAGAACTCCCAGATTCTTACTCCTCCTAGTATGTAAGGTGTATGCATTTTCTTAGCCCCCAAGTGCATAACCTTGCATTTATCAAGGTTAAACCTCATTTGCCACATAGTTGTCCAATTAAACAGTGCATTGAGGTTGGCTTGTAAGTTGGAGACATCCTGTAAGGACGTTATTCCACTTCAAAGCTTGGTGTCATCTGCAAACACTGAAACGTTATTGGTTTTTTTTGTAATTTACTTTTTATTGATTTTCAAATGTTTACAACAAACAGAGCAGCAAAGGAACAGAGAAATAGGCTAATCAGAGATACATAGATACATAAAATGTCAATACATAGCAGTGAATTAGCTAACATTTTTAGACAATTGAGTAGACAAATTGGAATTTGAAGTATCCCATGGTTCCCAAACTGCTTCAAAAGTGGGAATAGAGTTAGCATGCAAAGCAGTGAGGTACTCCATTTTTCTAATCTCTGCTATGAGCTTCACCAATTCCAATAGCATAGGAGGTGTAGTAGAAAGCCAACACATGGGAATGGTTCTCCTGGCCACCGTAAAAATGTGGCAGGAAAGTTTTCTTGCAAATTTGGAGAGGCCTGAAAAAGGTAGGCCCAACAAAAAGTGGATGGGCTCAAATGAAATGAAATTGCTGTGAAAGGTTAAGGACCTCTCTCCAAAAGGGTGCAATGTACTGGCAAGTCCAAAAATGTGTAAGAGAGTGCCAGTTTCCTCACCACAGCGCCAGCAGACAAAAGAAACACTCGGATTACGAGCATGGCGAACCTCAGCAGTCCTATACCAGAACATCAGAATTGTATAAGTATTTTCTTTATATACTACACATATAGAAGATCTGGAGGCAGCTTCCCAAATCCTGCTCCATTGATCTAAGGAAATGTCGCATTGGAGGATTTGGGGCCATTTGTGCATATAGAGGTGGGTATCAATAGAAATGGGGCAGGCGTCTAGAAGCAGCTTCTACGTGGAGGAAATTATGCCCCACTGGTATGGGCCTTGGATGCAGATACGTTCAAAGGGGGTAGGCTTCTCAAGAGTCAAAGAAGGGGCTTTGGAGGAAAAGAAATGACGTATCTGTAGATAAACATAATATTGTTGAGGTGGCATAGGAGGGGCTTTTTGAATCTCAGAGAATGATTTAAGCTTACAAGTCGCTAGATGGACCAAATGTTTCAAGTGGAATAGATTGGCCTTGGTCCAGGGGTGCACATGGGTCAAGGCCAGGCTATCTGGGAAACAGGGATTAAATATGACATTGGTCAAGGGGGAACACCAAGAAGACAGGGCGAATTTAACCCTACACCACCTCCATACAGATAACATGAATTGCATGGGTCCAAGCAGGAGATGTTTGTGAGAGGAGGTTTTAGTGTTGGTCGTAGACCAGAGGAGAGAACAAGAGTGCGTTGGACTCAATTGTAGCCATTCGATCTCGGTCCATTTATTAGGGAGGCACTGGGAGGACCATAAAACAAGAGCATGAAGGTTAGTTGTCAAGGATCCGGGTGGGACCAGAGGTGTGTGGACTGACACAGGGAAGTAACAGGCTTCAGGAATGATATAATAACAATATACTTATTATTAGCCACTAAAATATAAAATGCACAGTAAACAAACCAACCTTCTACTAATCTTAGTATGTGCAGGAACACAGGTGTAGTCAGGGCTGGAGAGGTGGAATGGTAAGGCCGGCCATATGGTTCTGTTAACGACCGTCTGGTGGTACCTCTAGCAGTCCTCGGGACAGGATTCCCCAGGGCGCGGAGTCTAAGTCCCAGTCTGCTTATTCACCAGGGCCCCTGATGGTGGGGATGGACTTGGAGCAGACAGGAACCAGGTCGCGGCCCCTGAGTACACCTGCTTGTGGTAGAGGGATCTGCCAGAGGTATATGCAGGTAGGAAGCCTGATGTGAAGGGGCAGAAGGTGTGAGCAGGGATGACTGGATCCGTGCAGGATGGATGGAAGGCAGAGTAGTTAGCGTGGTCAGACGGGCCGGGTCGGTAACAGCAGGTCAGCATGGTACTAAGCAGCAGGCAGAAGAGTAGTCAGGTCACTCGCCGGGGTCGGTAACAGGAGTACAGATCAGATTAGGGATATCCAGGAGAGCAGTCAAACAAGCCAGGGATCAAGCAGGAGAAGTCAGCAGAGGTCAGGATCAGGCAGGGTCAGGAACAAATCAGATCGGCAGAGGAACAGGATACAAGGTACAGGGGCTCATGGGAAACATACACCAAGGCACTGATCACAGGCCTGGTCCTGCTTAAATACACCTCCTGCAATCAGCTTCAGGTGATGGCCTGATTGCAGGAGTGAGATTCTGGCTGCTGAGAGCACCCGCTGGCCAGCCTTGGTACTGCAGCCCACAAGGCAGGTGAGTCCCACCACCATTGGCAAGTCCATTCCTGACATGAGTAGCTAAATAATATGACACAATATCTGAGGCCCCCAGACCCCCCTAAATTGAGGAGAGAGGACAGTACAGGCAAGCCGGTGAGATTTATTATTCCAAATGAAGTGGAGGAAGGACTTCTGAAGGGAGCATAATTTGGACATGGGGATAGGAATAGGAAGTGTCTCAAACATATACAGGAGCTTGGGAAATATGGTCATTTTTAGCACATTAATCCGGCCAAGGAAAGAGATAGCAAGATTGTCCCAAGATTTTAAGGATTGAGAGATTTTATGAAACGGGGGAGAAATTGGCTGCATAAAGAGAGTGATATGAGGAAGTAATGTTGGTACCTAAATATTTCAAGGCATGGGGGCACCACCGGTATGGATAATTTAACTGAAGGGAAGATAAAATTGTAGGTGGTATATGGAGTGGAAATGCTTCGGTTTTAGACGCATTAACCTTATATCCCGACAAGGCACCGAAGAGCTGTAAAGTACCATGTAAAACAGATAAAGTAATGTGTGGCTCCATCAGCGTCAGCAAAATAGCCTCAGCAGACAGGGACAGTTTAAATTCACTGTTATGGGTGCGTATCCCATGGATATCCGGATTGGATCTAATGGCTATGGCCAGGGGTTCTAAACAGAGGATAAACAACAAAGGGGAAAGCGGAGAACCCTGGTGCGTACCATTGGACATCCGGAAGGATGGTGATAAAAATGACGCCGGTATGAAACCCACCTGATCCCTGTGTATAAGCTTGGAAATACACTTGGCCATTCTGTTAGCTAATATTTTTGTAAATATCTTGTAATCAGAGTTTAATAAGGCTATAGGGTGATAACACTGTTCAACAAATTTTTATTTTTTGCCAGTTTTGGAAACAAAAGGATCCATTTTTTAATGAATTTCACATTCTGAGTTCAAATATAACAATGAAATTTGTCAATTGGCTCTAGTTTTTCTGTAAACGGAAAGTTTTCTACTATAGGCGTAATGACTACATAATGCACAATAATTATATAGATAGATGTCTTTCCACAAATATAAAGCAAGTGATATTGACTACATAACAAAGCCTAAATGGCATAATATATTGCATAGGATTACCAAGAAAAATTATAGCCATAAGCTAAGTTGAATCATTTTAATACTTAGGATTCTCACTAGTTTTGTCTTCAGTTTGTGTCGGTTTTGCTTCTCTTGGCTTTTCTCTTGTATTGGAGGAAAGGGCTATCTCTTACAACTGCACGTGACTACACGCTTCAGGTTCTTCCTCACTTGACTCAACCACGAAGGATTCTGGTGCTTTAGGAATTGGTAGCCCCTCTCCATGAGGAACTGGACGTATTGCCGATGGAATATTTGGATAGTGCACAGATAACTTTTTCTTCTTATTTAGCCCTTTTACAATTGGAGGCACCATACAAAAGTAACAATTACTAACATGATCTGTTGGCTCTCTCCAAATCATTGGCACAGCGAAAGGCATAGATGCCTTTTTTCCATTCAACCATTGCTCCAGTGCCGTCCCACAAGAATTGCAGCATATATGTGGTGCCCAGCTCTTGTCCTGGTCTCCTATCTTGCAGCCAAAATACAAGTTGTAGGCTTTCTTAATCATTCCTGTTATCCTCCTTTTTTGTGAGATAAAAGTTATTTCACCGCAGATATAGCAGAAATTATCTGCTTTATTCACACAAGTTCGAGGCATTACTAAGTAGCTTATATAAGCATAAAACGAAATGTAAAGACGCTGTCGAACTACAATCAGCTACAGATACTGCAGCTTTTATGCAGTGAAGTGATGCAATTAAAGGCTAATATTGCATCATCTCAGTATACATGCAATTTTCTATTGGTCACCAGTATCAATTGCGCAATATGCAGCTGAAGTTGCATCATAATTTTGAATGGCTTACGTCATTAGATGGGTGAATATATCATGGAAACTAGAGCCAATCAACATTTTTTAGGGTCATTTTCGTTTTCAGCACCCCAAAATTATGTAAGATTAGCTAATTTTATGCCCAAAACTTTTTACCTGTTGAACAGTGTAATTATCCGGAAGGGAGTGGTCCTTACCCAGTTTGGGGATCACCAAAATGTATGCGTGGGTAAAATCATTGTGCGGATGCAACCCCTTCAGGAGATCTCAAAATAAAGACAGAATGTGGGGGGCCAGGATGCCAATAAAGTTCTTGTAATATGAGTAAGGAAGGCCATCTGGTCCTGGAGATTTGTGTGTAGTGAGATGTTTGACAACATCCAATAAATCTTCAGTAGAGATGTCCGCATTTAGAGCTGTTACATCGGAAGGTGACAAATGTGGTAGTCGTAAGGAGTAAAAAAAGCATCAAAGGCAGCTATCTGAAGGGGAGGGTGGGTATCCAGGGCTAGACAATTGTAAAGTTTCTCATAATATTCCCCAAATACAGTAGCCATGACATATGGGTCATATGTGGGATTGCCATCTGACTGGAGTAGGTGACCAGAGGATGTTTGAGATTTGAGTCTATTTACAAGCATGCAATGCGGCTTCTTAGAGAACTCATAGAATTTTTGCTTAGCCCAGGCAAAGGACTGGGCAGTTTTGTGCAGGTCAAGGGCCCTAATTTGGTCACGTATACGGGACACTTTCTGAAGCCTAGGTATAGACGGGTTGTCTATTAGTAGTCTTTCGGCTAAAGATAGCTGGAGTAAAAGAGATTGGTACAAACAGAGGCCTTCTCTAAATGAGTGCCCATGGAAATACAAAAGCCTCTGAAGACAGCTTTGTGAGCCTCCCAGAGGGTTGAAGAGGAAGCTACTGTGCCAATGTTTTGTTGAAAATAAGCATCCAGGCCCCGAGAGAGTTCCTCCCGAAGGTGGTCCGAGCGCAGGAGACTCTCATTGAGGACCAATGACAGACCCTAGGGGAGGAGTTAGGGAGCAGAAGATTAAGAGACAGTGGGACATGATCTGACCAAGTCATCGGGTTGATCTCAGAAGAGAACAAAACGGGGAACAGGGGGGCAGTGACAAAAAAGTGATCCAATCAAGAAAATACATGATGCAAAGTAGAATAAAATGTGAATTGCCTATGGAGGAGGTGTTTGACCCACCAGGCGTCAAAGAGACAATGCTCCCGGATCAGTTTATGGAAGGCTGTTGAAGAGGAGCATAACCTTTTTGATGGAGTAGATGCAAAGAGGACCTTCCTATCCTTGTGAGGAGACATAACCAAGTTAAAAACCCCCACAACAATCATGCATGGAGTAGATAAGGAACATAATTTATCCAAAGTTTGAGAGAGAAATAGCAGCTGACCAGAGTTAGGTGCATACAAGTTCAAAAACACAAGTAGGGAACCCTCCTACATATATTCCAGTAAAACATAACGACCAAGTGGGTCAACCCGGAAGGAGGAGACCCACAGGGAGCAGTTTTTTTAATCAATATAGCCACTCTGGCTTTCCCAGAGGGGTCAAAAGCTGAATAGGAAAGTGGAAAGAAGGCAAAACGAAAAGAGCCATCCTGTTTGAAACGAGTTTCCTGAATAAATATGTCTGCTCCCAAGGATCTGAACTCCTTCAGAGCCATCCACCATTTTTGAATTGAGTTAAGACCTTTGACATTATATGACAACAGCTTTAAAACCATCATGAAACAGCAATGAGTATATCAGCTGTGCAACCTGAGTATACAAGAAAATTATCATCGTTGAGGCAAAACAGAAAACAACAAAGATAGAAAACCAGGTGATTATCAAGGCAACAGGCCTATTACATACAAATAGATCACTCAAAACAGAGACCGTAGGGATTACGGCTGGAAACAAAGATATCATCAAAGATATGCACCCAGGATATTGGGAATATCCCGAGTCATCAGGGCTAAAGGCCTGACGCTCCAGGGGGCAACACGGCAGCTGACCCAATTTGGCAGATACCTATCTCAGTAATACACATAGTGGTTGTAGTCAAGACATAGCAATGTGGAAAAAATGCTAAGGCACACATGGGAACAGGGAAGCCCAATTAACAGGGTGGAAACCTGACATGTGAAATAGTCAGGTGGCAGGGCCCACTGATCCAGGAAGTCATGGACATTGAGGAGTACGACAAAATTGCTTCCTTCCAGGCTTAGCAGGTGTCCAGTTCTTGCGTGGGGTGGCAGAGGGCCTTTATGGGGTAGGAGGTAGTGGAAGGGCTTTGTCTGGCAGGGGAGGAAGCCCCAGCTGTTTAAAGAAGGAGTCTGCTTCATATAAGTAATGGAGTATGACTTGGGCATCATCTTTGGAGACAACTGGCTTGAAGGGAAATCCCCACTGGTATGTGATATGATGCTGTTGGAGATGAGTGGTGACCGGCTTCAAGACCCGTTTTGCCAAGGTGATGGGGGATAAATCGCTGAAAATTTGGAGCCTGTCTCCTTTAAATTCCAAAGGGGGCTTGTTGCAGGTAGAAGTGAGCAAGGCTAATTTGCTGTCAAAGTAGTGAAAGCGAATGATAACATCTCTAGGCCTGGTGCCCTCAGAAGGTTTCCAGCCTAAAAACCTATGGGCATGGTCCATTCGCCAATCAGCATCTGGGACCTTGGGAGCCAGAGTGGTGAAGAGAGACAGCAAGTGACGTTGAAGTTTCAGATATGCCACGAATATGAATATTCTGGTAACGCTCCCTGTTTTCCAAATCTTGCTGTTGGAGTTGTAACTAAGACACAGAGTGTTTCAGGCTCGCATTATCCTCCTCTAGAACATGGACATATTGTATCAAATTTAGACTCAAGGTGGTCTGTGCAGTCTCCTATTTGAGTAATCTTCCCCCTAAGCTCCTTAGCAAATTTCCCAATTTCAGAAGAAATAGTGCTGGTAATGGAAGATACTGTCTTCAGGTCCCATTGCACTGGCTATGTGCACCAACTGCTGCCCCATTGGTGGTTGGTGTAGCACAAGTGTGTTGATGGGGGCTCCATCATGAGCATTTTGGTTGTGGTTGCTGGAGGCCCACATGTGGGCACACATGCCAGTGTTACAGCAGCCATCGTTTTGTTTACCCTACAAAAAAATACTCTCGTGGGGAGGGTAAAACTACTTTAGGCACCAGTGTAAAATCTGCTCTGATGTGAGCCAGCATTACCGCTCTAACCAGGCTACAGGATATTGTACGCACATTGGAATTTGACAACAGGTACGGAGAGTACATTTTGCATGGATAGCGTGGCATTATCCTTATGCATATGTATATGCTTTTTGCTTTATTCAGGTGATTTGTGAGCGTGTGTCTTCTAAACACCTTATAGTTCTTTATGTATTTTTTTGTTGAGATAGATCACTGGAGGATTATAGATACACTACAGGAACTTAACTATTGAGGTGCTGTTAGAGTTTTTTCCAGTGACTTGACATGAGATCATCCTTCTTTTTCTAATATTCTGAGCAGATACACTTTTTGCTGGTGTTGTTTCCAGGTTGGCTTGCTTTGGAATTATTGGGTCAACATGTGGGTCTCCTGTGGCCAGTTATACTATATTCCCTAGTTCTTGCATATATTACCCATTTCTTATTCTCTCCAGGGCTGGATTTACATCACTGAAGCCTGTAGGCACGCAATTATGGTATTCATATTAGCATCCCTCTGTTATTCTCTTTTTTTTTTGTTTTGTTTACAAACGATTTTATTGAATAAAAGTAGACAATAAAACAACAGCACATTTTCAAATAATATTTACAGCAAAAACAAGGCATTTTTGAAAAGTACAATTCAGAAAAGAATATTATAGAAAGAAAGAGAAGAAACAGAAAAAAAGTAGATTGCAAGTACATGAGATACGTTAATGATAAGATAGGTTGAATGATACGTCTGTCAACAGTATATGTCAGTCATTTTTAACTGGAAATGTTGTTAATCATGCAATAAATGTCTATAATCCCTCCATGACTCCCATTTTTTATAAAATAAGTGCATCTTATCCAGCAGAGTATTCTCTTTTTTTTCTGCTCATAGCATGGTTTAGAATATTGTTAATAGGCTGGGGGGGGCGTGGCCGGCTGCCGATGGGGATGGCCGCTTAGTGCAGGAGGTCCGGGACCCGTCCGCAATCACCTCGGCTCACAGCGACGAGGGACAGGGTAGTGTGACCCTTCCTCACCTGGCACCTGCCCCAACAGTGTGGGAACCGATCCCCAAGTATGGGAAAAGAAAGATCAAAGAGGGGCCCCGCAAACTAACGGAGTTATTTACTCCGGCGGGCGACCCCTCCTCCTCCCAAGATGGCACCGGTCCCAGCACCTCTTCTTCCCTACAGCCATATATGGCAGAGGAGAGTCCTCCTTCCCACTCTCAGCAGTCTCAGCCTCCTAGGCCTGTACAACCTGCAGGAACTACACCTGCCAGCAGCCCTCAAAAGCAAAACAGCGCTGCTCCTCTGATCCACAGCTGCCTGGTGAGCACATTAATGATTCCTTTTCTCATAATCATACCAGTGCGTTTGTTGAGCATTTGGAAGATTACCCTGCTGAAAATTTGCCTTTGACCACTTTTGTTATGAAAGATATGCTTGTCACTCTTAAAGGTTCTTTACACAAGGACATGATGAGTTTTGTGACACAGGTGAATGCAGAGGTTGAGAATCTAGAAGAGCGGGTCAATCATGTGGAAACTAAAATGGGAAAGTTTGCGACTGCCCACAACGAATTAGTGGACACGCACAATGACGCGGAGGAGGAATTGAAGGCGCTAAAATCAAAGATGGCATATCTGGAAGATCGCTCACGTAGAAATAATATTAAACTCAGGGGGATAAGCGAAACAGTTCCCACCGCAGATCTTAGAAGATATATTCAGCAATTGATTACAGATTTATTGCCGAGTCTGTCTGAAAGGGATGTGATTGTGGATAGAGCACACAGACTGCTGAAACCTTCCTCCCTGCCCATGTCCCCAGGGACATCATTGCTAAACTCCACTTCTACCATGTGAAAGAATCACTGATGGCCTTTGCGAGAATGCATAACCCATTACCGGCACCGTATAACGGAATATTGTGGTTCGCTGACCTCTCCCAGTATACCATCCTTACCCATAAAAAATTGCTCTCCTTTACAAAATTGCTCCGTAATAACAACATAAAATATCAGTGGGGCTTCCCCACTAAATTGTTAATTGCAAAGGATACCCGTTTACTGACTGTCACCTCAGAAGAAGAAGGATTTCAGCTTGTAAGGAAATGGGAGATTATACCTGCAGAAGGAGACATGCCGTCAGCTAAATCATCCCCTAGGAAAGTTTCCTCTGATTGGGACAAAGTGGCGGATTGAGGCACTGCTTTGCAGTTCTAAGCTTTGCTTGGGTCAAGGGAGAGTTCCTCCTCTAGTCCAGTACCATGTTCCATTGGCGGGCGCGTCTGCTCGTGGGTCCTGGAATTTACCCCCAACCTGTTGAAAAGATTCGGTTCACCTGCTCTTTCTTAATGTGTGTTCTTTATTTTGTTTTTTCCCAATTTTCTCTCCTTTTTATTGTTTCTGATTTTTCAGCATCTGCTTTATCTCAGGAACTCTCATGGGACACTGAACTGTCTCTGATGATGGGGTTGTCTGTGCATCTGCTCCAGGGAGAGCTGGTTATTGGTTTTATACATGCCAACATTGCTGTGCTGCTAATATTTTTGGGCTACTAGATGGCGACTATGTACTATCTATTTGGTATACTTTAAAATGGTATTGAATGTTGTATCTATTAATGCTCATGGCCTTAACAATCTGTTCAAACGTGGCATGTTATGGAAGGAGGCAAAGAACCTCCGTGGGGACATTATCTGTGTGCAAGAAACCCAGTTCCCAGCTTTTAAAGCCCCCTGCTGTTCCCATAAATTGTTTCCCCACGTGTTTACAGCTAATGCCCCTCAGAAAAAATGTGGTGTCCTGATTGCCATAAAACAGTCCTTAGCGTTCTCTCTTCTTTCTCTGGAGAGGGACCGGAAGGGTAGGTTCTTAATAATGGTGTGCAAACTTAATAACATTCCTTATACGATTGTGAACCTATATGCCCCTAACACTAACCAAATTTTGTTTTTCAACTCACTGAGGAAAAAGGTTTCAAAAATTCAGAAAGGGTATTTACTTGGTGACTTTAATGCTATTGTCCATAAATCCTTGGACGTTTCGGGGTAGTCGCGGGGATACAGTGTTCAATGGCGTCGACCCTTCGGGAGTCCAATCTCTATGATCCTTGGAGGTGTCTCCATGATTCGGAGAAAGGCTTAAAGTACTACTCGTCCCCACATAAATCCTACTCAAGAATCGATTACTTCCTGACCGATTTACAACTTCTTCAGAATGTGACCAAAGCAACCATCCATCCTATGACGTGGTCAGACCACGCACCCATATCCCTCAGCATTAAAGAGAATTTTAAGTTTTCACCAGTATTCCTGTGGCGCAATTATGCTTCTATGTTCCTTAATCCGAATAGTCGCTCACATATTTCTAAATCATTGCAGGAGTATTTTACTATGAATGCATCCTCAGAAACGGATATATTCAACGTGCGGTGTGCACATAAGGCTGTTTGCCGAGATGTACTACTCCAGTTAGCTTCCAGGGAGAAAAAACGCAGATAAAGTGCTATGGCTGACATCCTATCTAAGATCGTTTGTTTGGAATCCAAACACAAACAGAGTTTGTCTGATAAGATATTACAGGATTTACAATCTCATAGATTAGCTCTTAGGGAACTTCTCTTAGTCCAGCATGAAAAGTACCTTAGAAGGGCTAAAACTAATTACTACACCCAGGGTAATAAGGCCGGTAGATTACTGGCCTCCTACATCAAAACTAAACAGGTGAAAGCCAAAATCCTTTCACTTATAGATCCCATATCGCTGAAAAAGTTCTTCCATCCTAACAAAATTGCAGAGGCATTTCGGACCTACTAGGCTCAATTGTATAATCTCCAAGATGATCCCAGCACTTATCAGCCTACCCCTGCTCTTATTGAGAATTGTTTTGAGGGTCTCTCTCTGCCTCAACTGGATTAGTCTCAGTTGGACATTTTGAACCAACCTATATTAGATTATGAGGTGAGAGCTGCCATTAAAGCTTTACCAAAGGGGAAATCGCCTGTGGCGGACGGGTTCACGGCAGAATACTATAAGGAATTTCAAGACATTTTATTGCCCCACCTTAAAAGAGTGTGCCTGGAGGCAGCCGGTACGGTGGCCTTTCCCCATGAGATGTTGAAAGCAATTATAGTTACTTTACCCAAACCAGGCAAATCCCCAGATTGTCCTCAAAACTTTCACCCCATATCTTTACTTAATACGGATCTTAAACTCTATGCTAAAATCCTTGCCACTAGATTGTTAATGGTGACTTCTTCTCTTCTCCAATCAGATCAAGTAGGTTTTGTTAAAGGCAGGTAGGCAGCGGATGGCACACGTAGAGTGATTAATATGTTACTGCTTGCTGAACTCCGTAACTCGCAGACTGTATTTCTGGCTTTGGATGCAGAAAAGGCATTCGACAGAGTTCATTGGCAATACCTCGACGCTACTCTTGGCAACTTTGGTTTGCATGGATACATTAGATCAGCTATTACAGCTCGATATAGTGTGCCCACAGTGCGTTTTCACATCCAATGCTTTATCGGAACCTTTTTCAATTACAAATGGGACTAGACAGGGATGTCCTCTTTCTCCTATCATTTTCTCATTAGTGATGGAACCCTTGGCAACCTCAGTTAGACTGAATCCCTTGATTTTTGGTAAAACGACTGCACATATGCCCCACAAGATCGGTCTATTTGCGGTTGATGTTATTCTTACCGTAACAGACCCTTTGACTTCCCTGACAGCAATTTCCTCTACCTTGGATACGTTTAGCATGGTCTCTTACTATAAATTCAATATTACTAAATCTTGTGCGCTTCCTATCGGTATTTCAAAGAAAATTTTGCAGAGCCTTAAAGATAAGTTCCTGTACAGCTGGTCCACTAAAAGTCTAGCCTACTTGGGCATTCGGGTGTCCTTCATTTTTTCAGGACGATTCCGATCCTCATTCCCAATTCCTACTTTAATAAATTGGATATAACATTGAAAAAATATCTTTGGAAAGGGAGGAAACCTAGAATTCCGTTCTCTGCTCTCGTTAAACATAAATCTAAGGGGGGTGTAGGTCTCCCTGTAATATCCAGCTATTACTATGCGGCATTACTGGGCCAACTCCAACATTGGTTCAACCACTCGGATAAGTTATGGGTACAAATAGAGAGGAGTACAGTCCCGACTCAGGACCTCCAGGCATTAATACTAGCAAAAGTTATCTCCCCGAAGTTAATACGTACCTATCTTCCTTCGATCTCGGCTACCTTGGGTGCCTGGCTAATAGGTTTATCTAAATCTACTTTCGCTATCCCTAAAATACGGCTGGGCATTGCACTGGCAACTTATGACCATATCATTCCCAATATTAATACGAAGCCTTTGCGAGATGCGGGCTTTTTCAGTTACTCGGATATCCCTACTCTGCCCCCAGGGGAAGCCTTTATCCATACCTTCAAATCCGGGCTTATCTTGGTGCCACTCCCAATGCATGGGTGGAGGTGGATTCAAAGATCTGGCAAGCTTTGACAAACCCGTTGGGACTGAAAAAGGGTATATCGGGGTTCTACAGATTTTTGCAACATAATCCAGATCACTCTGTATTAACATGTGTGGAAAAATGGGAATGGGATCTGAATAGATCTTTCACTCCAGAGGAGTGGAGGCCAGCTTGGTCCTGTAATATAAGTCTTTTGAAGTGTACTAATCATTGGGACAGCTTCCTCAAAATCCTACACCGCAGTTATATTACCCCATTTAAACCTTCAAAAATTTATTCCAATGCATCCTCTTCATGTTGGAGGAATTGTGGCGGTATTGGAACTTTACTACATGTATTGTGGGACTGTAGGTGCATCCGGAGTTTTTGGAAAGATGTGTTTCATTTGATCTCTCGAGTGTCCAAAGTATACACGAATCCCAAACCCCATTTGGCATTATTAAATCTTACGTTGAATTTATTTCCAATCCATTCCCGCTCAGTGGTCGCTCACATTCTAATTGCTGCCCGATTAACTTTTACTAAAGAATGGAAATCCACTATATCTCCTTCAGTTTCAGAGGTTATTCATAGAGTACATTCTCATTACCTGTATGAAAGGTCCTATGCAATTTCAAATCATACTCTACAGGTTTTTGATACTAGATGGTTTTGTTGTAACGTTCTGTTCAAGCTCTCTGACCTTTGATAATGATGGATGTTATAAGATACATATTGCTAATAGATGCACTCTGTTGGACTCTTTCTCTTTTTCTGTATGGAGTTACAGCTTTTTCGCTACCCCATCTTCTATTTTCTTTCTTCTTTGTCCAAGTTCTTTTGGATTGTTTTCTCCCTGTATACTATTTACTTCTTCTTATGTTTAATTTGTGTTTTGCTGGGCAATAACTGTGCATTGTTTAATTTTTGGCGTAGAATCAGCATAATGTTTTCTATCCTTTTGTATTAAATTTGCTGTGTCTAGCCGGAATAATGTTTGACATGTATATGACTGTATTTCTGTCAATGTCATAGTTGCTCATTCTTTGGTATTATCTTTGAAAAAAACTTGAATAAAAACAAATTGAAAGAATATTGTTAAAAAGCTTATGTGAGATGTTGATATTTCTAATCATGATGGATAATAAAATATGTGGCCACTAGATATATAAGGAAAAGCCAGAAAAGAAGCTAAATTAGTCAAATTTAAATAATATTTTTTTCCTATTTGTGTTTAATAGAAATGTTAGTTATCATCTTACAGTTACCATAGACAAAGCAATTCGTATTGTCCATGGCAGATATACTACATTGACAAAATGCTATGAAACACTATACAAAATTTAAGAATTTAGTATCAAAAGCAATGATCAGCTATTATTAGGTTTTTGATGTTGTTCTGCATAAAGTTAACTATGGTGGGTGAAATCATACTCAGTAACTCAATATCATAGAACAAGAGTCTACCCTTTCAGGGATTTACCTTAATGATATAATTCCAAAGTAGTCTGGTTTAGATCAAACTGGGTTAAAGATCAAGGATGTCAGAAAATGATGTCATTGGATTCCATTACTAATAAAATCAGGGGTCATTTTGAGTACAAACACAGAAAGTTTTATATATATACACACACACTTTATATATATATATATATATATATATATATACTCACATAGACTATACTACCAAAAGTATTGGGACACCCCTCACAATCATTGGATTCAGGTGTTCCTATCACCTCCATGGCCACAGGTGTATAAAATCAAGCACCTAGGCATGCAGACTGCTTCTACAAACATTTGTGAAAGAATGGGTCGCTCTCAAGACCTCAGTGAATTCAAGTGTGGTACCCTGATAAATTGCCACCTGTGCAATAAGTCCATCCGTGAAATTTCCTTGCTACTAAATTTTCCTCGGTCAACTGTTAGTGGGATTATAACAAAGTGGAAGCAACTGGGAACAACAGCAACTAAGCCAAGAAGTGGTAGGTGATGTAAAATGACAGAGTGGGGACAGCGCATGCTGAAAAAGTCACCAACTGTCTGAAGAGTCAATAGCTAAAGACCTCTAAACATCATGTGGCCTTAGCACAACAAAAGTGCATAGAGAGCTTCGTGGAATTGGTTTCCATTGCCGAGTAGCTGCATCCAAGCCTTACATCACCAAGTGCAATGCAAAGCGTTGGATGCAGTAGTGTATAGCACGCCACCACTGGACTTTAGAGCCGTGGAGCCGTGTTCTCTGGAGTGATAAATCATGCTTCTCTGTCTGGCAATCTGATTTATGTGTCTGGGTTTGGTGGTTGCTAGGAGAAAGGTACTTGCCTGACTGCATTGTGCCAAGTGTAAAGTTTGGTGAAGGGGGGATTATGGTGTGGGGTTGCTTTTCCGGGGTTGGGCTTGGCCCCTTAGTTCCAACGAAGGGAACTCTTAAGGCGTCAGCATACCAAGACATATTGGACAATTTAATGCTCCCAACTTTGTGGGAACATTTTGGGGATGACCTTTTCCTGTTCAAACATGGCTGTGTACCAGTGCACAAAGAAAGGTCCATAAAGACATGGATGAGCCAGTTTGGGGAAGAAGAACTTGACTGGTCTGCACAGAGTCCTGGCCTGAATCCGACAGAACATCTTTGGGATAAATTACAGTGGAGACTGCGAGTCAAGCCTTCTTGTCAGACATCAGTGCCTGACCTCACAAATGCAGTTCTGGAAGAATGGTCAAACATTCCCATAGACACAATACTAAACCTTGTGGACAGCTTTCCCCGAAGAGTTTAAGCTGTTATAGCTACGAAGGGTGTGCCAACTCAACATTGAACCCTACAGACTAAGACTGGGATAGCATTAAATTTCATTGGCATGTAAAAGCTGGCGTCCCAATACATTTGGCAATATAGAGTGCTGTATATATACAGATATACATATATATATATATATATATATATATATAATAAAGGGTTTGAAAAAGCCTCTCGCCCGCTTACAGATGAAGCATAGAGCGACTGCACCTGTGCTCCAAGCCTCATTGTGAAGCCGAGTTCCGGTTTACAACTTCCGGTTTCCAGCTTCTGCGGCACCGCAGCTGAGGGGACAGGTGCAGGAGAGGTCCACTCTCCTCTGCTGAGAGGAGACATCCTCTCCACCGCCGCAGGGGACAGCAAGTACTGTATGCAACATGTCCTATCACTATAATGGAGTACAGGGGAGCTGGGATATACATTACTCAGTAATGTATATCCCAGCTCCCCTGTACTCCATTATAGTGATATGACATGTATACGGTAATGTATATCCCAGCTCCCCTGTACTCCATTATAGTGATATGACATGTATACAGTAATGATTACTGTATACATGTCATATCACTATAATGGAGTACAGGGGGGCTAGGATATACATTACTGTGTAGAGTTTTATATTTTGGACTATTTATTCTGAAGAAAAATTTAATTTCATAAGCTTTAAGGGGGCGTGGCTGGGGGCAGACCTGGGCAAGGTTGGGTGGGGCAACTGGTGGAGAGTAAGTTTTGTGACTGGCTAGTAGGTCTGGATGCAAAATTTTAACCCATATATATATATATATATATATATATATATATATATATATATATATAGTTCCTTATAAGGAAAAAGGGAAAATAAGAGAAAAAAGGAACATGTTTTACCACTTAATTATTTCCACCAGAACTAGTATTACTGCATGGCCAACATTTCTATGTGCTGCATTGATTTTTGTATACTTGCTGTAGTGCAGTATCATGTGCTTTTTACCATTCATTTTCTATTTAGGTTATTTCTTCTGACATCACTTCCCTTTTAGCACACATCTGAAAAATGTTAGTGCAGATGTACTTCAAGACATTTATTAAACAAATTAGGGACACAGATGTAAATCAGTTTGTCTCTCTTTTAAAAAGGTCTGCGTAGCATTTTTCTGTGTATTTGCACTCTCCAAGCCTGTACGTCTGAGCAGCCAACTGTGACAGATTTGTACATTTCTGAGACAGTTATTACTGAAGATGAGAGAGATGTCCACTCTAAACAGACTCACAATTAAACAGTGATCAGGGTCAGGTTTCATTCTGTCACAGAGCATTGAATCAAGCTGTATCCTTGTAGTAAATCTTTGCACAGTCTGTCTCACTGCTCCTGTTTAGCTGCTGAATTTATATATGTCTCCACTGCTACCACAGAATTCATAGTGATTTTAGATATAGCAATCAAAGACAGGCATTATCTCTGGATGTACTCTCTTAAGGGTAAAAGGGAGAAAGAGACTTAGTTCTATAAAATCATCCAAACAAATAAAGTCTGCTTAGGCATACTAAAATGGCCTTTTGGCCAATGTTATCATGTGTAATATTAACATACTTTAAGTACATTTTAGCATATTTTAAAGTGATAGTAAACTCTTACATAGTCTCAATAAAGTGACTATCCTCAGGTGATACACAGTGATAAAGAGCCTCCCATATAAACTGTAGCTGTTTATCTGCAGCACTGTCTCCTCAACAACCTGATGTCAGATGGACTTTCTCACCTTTCAAGAGGCAGTGGGAGGTGGATCTGACATTGCATAGCACAGAGCAGAGAGTGCAATCTAAAACCCGAGTATTGGGAATAGACACCCTCCTCAACACAATCTTGTTGGGAAACGTGCACAGGCCTGGTACCAGAGAAAACTGTCAGAAGTGACAGATGCAGATTTCAGGGGAAAGAGAGAACAGCTAGTTTCTACACTAGGTGATATATACTGATGCAAGTACACTTTATATGAGGATATTCTTTGTTAATTTTTTATTTCAAAGCTTTACAACCACTTTAAGTGAAATTGCATTTTGCTAAATGAGGGTTATAATCTTCAAAAAGAAGGTCTGACAAGAAAGAGTTACATGCAAGTGTACTATGTACAGATTTGTACCACCTAGACGTTTGAAGTTGAAAGAAGAGTGACCTCTGTGATTTCTTATTTATGTAAAGGCAGAGGGCAAGGGAGCTTCTTCCTTGTTTTTTTTTTGTCTTACCATCAATTTTTTACTAAAGGCAGTTTTTTCTATTAATATAATTTGGCTAGAGCGATAAGGGATCAGAATAACTGGCATTTATTTATGTGTCCTTGTTAGGGGGATTCACTCTCTCGACTTTTATTGTTCGCCAATTTCTCTGGAAATTTAAATGAAGGTTAATCTAAAATTTTGAATTGTCACTAGAACAAGAATACGGTGGGGGATCTTTAATTTGGGACATTTGTTCCCATGACAACTGTGTAGGAGGGAATTTCCCTTACATTGGAAAGAAATTCTCTCATTTCTGTTGACTCTACGGGACAGCAAGTAAAGAGAATTCTCCCTGATGAGACACAGATGGCAAAAAACAGAAGTTTTAACCCTCCCCTACTCTATCTAAAAAGATATTTGGTGCAAATAGTGTACAGTGAAAAAGCTTTTAAGTAAAATTCCAGCTTTCAGTTCATTTTCTATCGTTCATTTGGGCCATGCTGGAAAAAAGAGGATTTTTACCCTGTAAACAAAAATATAAAAGTCAGCAGCTACAAATACTATAGCTATAATAATATATCCAAATACGCACACTTACTTGTCCCAGGATCCAGCAATGTCCTCACCCAACCTGGCTCTTTGCTGGTCTTCGGGTTCTGGTGCCATCATCTTAACTGTGGGCAGCCAACTGTTACTATATGCGGCTTCACAGCTGGCTGCCCACTGCGCATGCATAAACCGCGCTGTGCCTCATGAATGGTACTGCAGTCTTCTGGGACCTGTGATGTGTCCTAAGAGGCTGCAGGGGAAGGAGGAGGGGGCCAAACTTCTACTATGATTGCCTAGACTATTGGAGACGAAGTAGGAGCAGGTACATGTCAAAATCAGGTACCCACTACCCCCACCAAAAAAAACCCATTCCTAATATGGGAGAGGAAAGGGGAAGGAGGAGGAAAAGCAGACGTTTCCCTTTTAGATGAAGTTCCACTTTAAATGCATTAGTGTATTGCAGTGCAAATGATTTTTAATGACATCCCAATGTGCTAAGGCAGCACAGGTCCAATGCACAAGCATTGCACTGCACCACACCACACTGCACTGCACCACACATAGTAATACAATGCTTTGCTTTGCAGTGCACTGCATTGCTGAAAAAGGTGCATGCTTTGTTTTGTTTTCTTGAACATTTTGGCACATTGCCAGTCCATTCATTTGAAAGGGTTGCCTTAACACAACATACATTAATGCTTGAAAAAAATTCACCTAGACATCAATGTCCTTAAAGGGGTTCTAAAAGATTTCTCCAGTAAATGGAAAATAATAATATAGAAAAGGTAGCATTAGCTAAGCATAATTATTGTACCGGCATAATATACTTATACAGCTATTGGGGACTGGAATTTTTCAGGCATTTCTTAACACATTACCAGATTGCCTGCACTGCCTACAGTTAGAGTGTACATCAAGGCAAAATTTTAAAAATATTAAATCTTGCGAGCCAAGTACCTTTCCTCATGCTTTATCCCTTTAAACAATCTGCAGGTACAGAAAAATAACTGTTCATAAGCCAGAAATATAGTGTGCTCCTAATTTCCACTTTAACATTACAAAAGAGTATATTTCTGATTCTGATATCCCAAGAAAATGTTGACATCCCTGCCTACTTACATTCTCATTAAAAAAAGCCTAGAACGCAGCCTCATCCTCCCTCCTTATTCCCATAACCCCTCCTTGTGCACAGGAAGAGCTCAGTGAGTTACTGGCTCATAAGATTTCTGACAAAATCAACAGGTATATCTGTATCAACTTTTAAGAGACATAGCTTTATGCTATGTAACCACTTGCCCTCCAGAGGATTTAACCCCCTTCCTGACCAGGCCATTTTTTGTGATACTGCGCTGCGTTACTTTAACTGAAATTACGCGGTCATGTAATGCTGCACCCAAATGAAATGTATGTCCTTTTTCCCCACAAATGGAGCTTTCTTTTGGTGGTATTTGATCGCCTGTGCATTTTTCATTTTTTGAACTATAAACAAATAACACCAACAAAAAAACTGTATTTTTTACTTTTTGCTGTAAAACATATTCAGTAAAAAAAAGTAAAACATTAAAGGTATGCCAAAATGTATTCTGCTACATGTCTTAAAAAAATTCCAATACGTGAAAATAATTGGTTTACGTGAAAGTTATAGCATCTACAAATGGCGGTATATACTGTATACTGGAATTTAAACTTTTTTTATACTAGTATACTAGTAATGCCGGCAATCAGCGACTTTTAGCGGGACTGCAGGACTGTGGCATGCATTCTGACACTGGGGGGAACTGACTGCCACTGACATCCCCAGTGACACTAATACAGTGATCAGCGCTGATAAAAAGCACTGACACTGTACTAATGACACTTGGCAGGAAGGGGTTAACATCTGGGGCGATCAAAGGGTTAACTGTGTGCTGTTTTACTATGTTGTCTGTGTGTGCTTTACTATGTAAGCATGCTGCTTTGTATTACTCTGCTATGCATAGCAATACAAAACAGCATGCCAGTGCTGACAGGGGAGAGATCTATATTGTTTATAAACAGACCTTTCCCTTGTCAGTGTTCCTCGGCGATTGCCGGGTGCCAGCGGGGAATCTTCAACTGTGATCAACAGCTGTAGCAGCCAATGGTAGTGCAGGTAGGGCAGCGTGTGAGCACACATGTCCCCCTTACACGGAAATACAAAATCACGTGTATATATATATATGTGATTTTGCATAGCCCTTCCGTCCTGTAGCAGTAATTCTGCTATAGGGTGTTCGGGAAGCGGTTAAACAACCTAGGGTTATACTGTAACCTACAGGAAAGATGGACACTAGGTACATTGAAAACTGAAGTCCAGCCCCCTGGAGGCTATTTCCCCTTCCACCTCCCACCTGTTTAGTAAGGCCTCTTTCATACAGGTGGCCAGGGGGTGATAAAAACCATTGCCCCTGCTGCCCACTAAACATGTAAAATACAGCCGAAGGAGGCTGTGACATCACGGCTGCAGAAATTCAATGCAGAATGTTGAGTTGACAGGTGACATCCCTTGTCAAACTCAGGCATTAAATTCAATTGGGCCATGCCAAAAACAGAAGCCATATACACCACCATGGATTGTTTTTCATAGCTTTGGCTAGTTTAAACCTAGCCTTAGGAGAATGGATGCATTTTCATAATTTATATTAACAGCTACTGGTAAATTTAGACTGGATAATGGAAATTCTGAAAGTCTCTCCAGTCATCTAGTGATTATAGGTTTTCCTTGGAAGAGGCTTGGAAAACTTGCACTCATTGGCTGACTGGATAGTTTTCTGGATTTCCAGTATCCAAGCCAGAGGCGGACTGACCATTGGAAACTTGGGCACTGTCAGAGGGCCCGGGGTCAGTAGGGGGCCCCATGAGATGCCCCTGGTACCTTTTTCATAGGCTTTTTTGAATTTGGGCAAGGACAAAGGGGCCCCATGATCCCCTATTGTCCGGGGGCCCCATGAGTTGTCAGTCTGCCCCTGATCCAGGCTGAATCTACCATTAGCTTTGGATAAAAATAGAGCTCAACCAATGTAATTATGCAATAAAATTCACCTACTCAGGACTCAATTTGCACTATATCACCTACTCAGGACTCAATATGTGCCATACTGAGCTTGCCACAGGCTTTTGCTCTTTTTACAGATCATGGTCATCTGCACCATTGGTTTTTACTGACCCCCCCCTTTTCATCCTTGGTTACACATTCCTCTTCATGACTAATGGTAGAGGTTTTCCACTGCTATGAAAGGAGGTGGTTTTACTACTAAATGACAACCTCCTCTATGCTGTCTGTCTTAGAAACCAAAGGTGCTGTATGGACTGGCTGCTTGAATCACAAAGTTGACAGTTACCAGGATGCTGGCTGGAGGGCAGGTGGGTCTGTGCTCAGTAACTCTTTCTTTTTAGTAAAATAAAAGACTGCAGAGGAGGGAAAAGGCTTCCTAATTTGATAGCAGAGCTTCAGATATGCTGACCAAAAGTTTTCAGAGGAGGAGGTGGTGGAGTTGTGCAGGCTTTATGTGAGCTAACTGTCAAAGCCACTCTCCTCTGCTTGATGTCAGTCAGAGCTAATTAAGTATTTGTCTCTTTCATTGAACCTGGTTGAATAGTGGCAGGGCAAGGGGACAAGCTGTCCAACAATGCTGCACTGATTTAAAAAGGACCTAATGATATGTGCACTGGTCCCCTGGGCAATTCATAATGTATTTAGAATTCTGGTGTTACTTTTTCTTTAAGGGCCTTGCAATGGAAAATTATCATGGAGTGGGACAAATTTGATCTGTCTTTGGACAAAGTGATTTGGCTACATCCTCTAACCAGGTTATCTCTGGCTGCTCTCCCCAGCATTGTCAGAGGGCAGATATTATTTCTCCCCTTCAAATGGAAATGTGTCTTGGTGGACACCAATATTCTCATTGGGGTGAAGTCCTCAGTCAGTCCAGGGTTGTTAATCTCAGGAGAAATCAACAATTTACGGTAATAATCTAGAATTTGACTTTCATTACATCACTGGACCTTATTTTGACTGGACAATGCTACAGTTAAGGCCGGCAGGGGGGATAGGAGTGTTTTAGCATCAATGGAGATACAGTATCTCCTGTCCTGAGTGTAGTTTCACAGTCCAGCAATATCCACAGTGCACATTCCTAGGGTAGAGAAGTGGTAGGCAGAACATCTAGCCCAAAAGACTGATCTCTTCATCTGAAGGTGTTCTGTGGCATATATCTGCATTGGAGAATACTGGAGGTAGACTTACTAGCTCTTTGGTTCAACAAGAAGCTGGGCAAATTTGTTTCCATTATGCAGGACTCCCCAGTTGATGCAGCAAATGCACTGGTGGCTGCAGTAGGGTTGGTATTTTTATACAAAGGTGACACTCGTTGTGCTGCCTGTTAGCCCTTCCTTTCAAAATAATGTCTGCCGTTCACCTTACTGAGGATATTGTGTTATCTTCCCTTTGTTCAGCACCAGTTTACACCAATGACATTAGGATGTTGCCTAGATGTGTTGAGGTCCCTCAGGGTTTACCTTCCTGCTTCGTCTTCTTTTAGGCAGATTCCATTGATGCCATTTTGGAAGGTTCTAAATGAGGTTATCCAGCTTCCAGATAAACAGTTTGTAAGTTGACTCAGCAAATTGTTGTGCAGACCTATGACTTGGGTGATAAAAGTGCCTCATTTCTCTTTAAAGCACGATTCAGGGCATTGAATGTTTCTTTGGCTCATCAAGAGGCATTGGTGTCACAGATTTTCCTTTTTTAAATGTTATATGGTTGATGTGTCTGCAGGTTTTAGAAGAGAGGTTCTCCTAGTGGCTGTTCATGCCCTTGGTTTCTCTTTGTATTATTTTCCTGTTGATCTGGTACATCTATTTTTTTAATGTTCTTGTCCCTCAGTTTGAACTCTTTTTTGATATACAAAATTGATTAATTATCATCAAACTGCCTCCCTCAATAGAGGAAAGGATACATAGGATTTTGTACTCACTGTAAAATTCTTTTAACAGGGTCCATTAGAGACACAGTTCCTTTTAACAGGGTCCATTAGAGACACTGCTCCATCCCTTTGCATGCTATCAGTCTGTATAGGACTGCATGCTACAACTAAGCTGGTGTGGGGGTAAATAGGTTATAGCCTCTAGGGGGCTGACCTTCAATTTTCTATGTGCCTGGTGTCAGTTTTTTACGTGCCTACTGTCCATTTCTCCCTTAGGCAGTAGTACAACTGTAGATTGCTTAACTATCATCAACCTGCATCCCTCATGGAACTCTAAAAATGATTTTAGAGTAATGCACTTAACAAACAGATATTTTTTTTTTCAAATGTATATTTAGCAGACAGAGTGCAAATAAGATAAGTTTATTGTTAGAGTTTGCACACATTTTAAGCTGCTTTCCTGTCACAATTGATTTGATGTAGCTCACAGAATTGCAAATGGTAAATATGTTGATATATCAAAGGTGAAACAGCATATGCTGTATTGTGCAATAATTCCTGCCTCTAGCACTATTTAAACATTTCAGAAAATCAAATTAATACTTTAATTGTAAATACTTACCTTACTATGCCATTTTAGAAATCATAAAAAGGAAAAATATTACATACCTCTTTGTGTAGCCCCATGTTACTAGAACGCATTACTTACAGAAAGAGAAGAAGGACAGCAAGGTTCCTGAAGAGGACTATGGTGTCCATTTATGACACAGAGAATAGCTGCGATTCAGAGGATCACAGATATTCTCTGGTCATTCACAGTTTATGACACTCAGGAGATCAGCGGAGAACATGTTCAGCCCTTCACTGGAGATCTGTGTTCTCCCTCCAGATTCTCCAGCCCAGAGCTGGAGAATCGGAGGAACCGCAAACTAAACAGCGATAATTTACCTCTGCTTAGTAAACTGATCTTTTACTGTAATCTCGTGAGATTATAGTAAAATCAGCCATTTTCCAGCGTTTGGAGACCATTCTCCAGCGTTTGGAGATCGTTCTCCCTTCGTTCGGAGAACTGCTTCATAAAAGGCATTCACAGGAGAACTGAGCAGCAATCTATTACTGCTGGTTCATAAATGGACACCTATATAGTGAAAATATGATTGCTTAGGAAAGAATGTTCATATAATAACCTTCTTTTTGCCTGAAATACATATCTGGTATTCTAGGCATATAAATAAGTCTCTCTATTATTTTGCTAAGGCAGAAATGGTTACAGCTGGGTTGTCTCAATTTATCACAATTGATCAATGCAAAGTTATATGTGTGAGAAAAAATAAAATTAATTCATATTAAACCTTAATAAACAATATGCATCACATAAATGGTGAAATAACAATCACATAATAAATAACTAACCTGTGCATAACAAAAAGGGTAAACTTCAAAGAAAAATATATAAAAGTCCAAATGTGAAATCTTGAAAATGATGAGAATCCACGTAAAAATCCCAGACCACCTCACAAACAAGTATTTGTATTTCCTTGTGTCTGGAATGTGGGTCGCTGCCTTACCTCTTTGGCAATAAGTGCACACTTTTTCCTGTGTTTCTACAAAATATATTGAATGCAGGAGTTCAATGTTCAAGGGAACTGGCAAAGCATACATAGGATTGACACATTACCATTCATTATGGATACTAAATTGATAACTAACTACAGGCAGTGATGAGCAGTGGTTTTGCAGAACTTGTTTTCACTGTGAAATTGCTAACTTTGCCTTTTACCATGTTGTTGAAATTAGCCTAAAATTTCATCATACTAATTGCTTGGGTTCAATTTACTTGAACTAAAAAAAAATGAATGAATAAATAAATCACAGATAAGTTTTGTTTTTTTTTTTACAAAAATTCTATGTCAATGACAGTTACCACTATATTTCTTTATAGGTGAACTTAATGTGTTAAAATTTGTCATAAAAATATATTAACCACTTGCAGGGGCGGACTGACAACTCGTGGCTCGAGCCTGTGCCTTGCCCAAACTCAAAAAAGCCTATGAAAAAGGTACCAGGGGCATCTCATGGGGCCCCCTACTGACCCCGGGCCCTCGGGCAGTGCCCGAGTTTCCAAATGGTCAGTCCGCCCCTGACCACTTGCCCTCCAGAGGATTTACCCCCCTTCCTGGCCAGGCCATTTTTTGTGATACGGCTGTGTTACTTCATCTCACAATTACATGGTCATGCAACGCTGCACCCAAATGAAATTTATGTACTTTTTCCCCGCAAATGGAGCTTTCTTTCAGTGGTGTTTGATCGCTATAAACAAAAAATGACCGACAATTTTGAAAAAAAAAAAAACAATATTTTTTTACTTTTTGCTATAGAACATATCCAGTAAAAATAAAAAATTAAACATCAAAGTTCATCATAAATTTAGGCCAAAATGTATTCTGCTACATGTTTTTGCTATAAAAAATCCCAATACGTGTAAATTAATTGGTTTACATGAAAGTTATAGCATCTACAAATGGCGGCATATATATTGGATTTTTTTTTATACTAGTAATGGCGGCAATTGACAATTTATAGTGGGACTGCAGGACTGTGGCGGGCATTCTGACACTGGGGGGGACTGACTAACTGTCACTGACATCCCCGATGACACCAATACAGTGATCAGTGCTAACAAAAAGCACTGACACTGTACTAATGACACTGGTCAGGAAGTAGTTAACATCTGGGGCAATCAAAGGGTTAACTGTGTGCTGTGTGTTTTACTGTGAGCTGTTTTACTGTGTAAGCAGCATGCTGGAGCTGACAGGGGAGAGATCTGTATAGTTTACATACAGATCTTTTCCCTGTCAGTGTTCCTT
Organism: Staurois parvus; assembly: GCF_062004578.1. NCBI lineage: Eukaryota > Metazoa > Chordata > Amphibia > Anura > Ranidae > Staurois > Staurois parvus. Next base: position 3,373,998 of record NW_028318646.1, on the reverse strand, counting down.
GGCGATCGCCGGGTGACAGTGAGGAATCTCAGGGGCAGCATGGGTAGGACGTGCGCGTGCCCCATACCTGGGAATACAAAAAAAATATAGGTGATTTTTCACAGCCCTGTAGCAGTAGTTCTGTTATAGGGTGGTCAGGAAGCAGTTAATAATGAAAATAACAGTTAATACATAATTTTAAAGAGGAGCTTTCTTAAATCTCATAACTCATTTAAACTCTATTGGCACATTAAAAAGGAGCACAGCTGTGCCCCCCCAAAAAAGGGAAAGCGAGGGCAAGAAATCAGTCACCAGTATTACCTGTGGTCTCCCTGCAGATATTTATTCATCAAATCTCACTCCAAATCTCCTGAGACTAGCAGTCAGTCCTAATCTCATATTATCTGTCTTTTAGTAAATTGCAATGCAGTAACTAGTTGATGAGGTGCTATTCACTTATCCATACCCTAGTTACTAAGCCTTGGGACAGTAATCTATTTTTTCAGAAGAAAGCACTGGGACTTTTTAGAGTCTTTTTTTTTACAACCCCAGCAGACTACTGTGTTGTTGAACTGCTTGTTCTAAATAAGAAGAGCCTTCACTTTGGCCAAAAATGCTTATAAGCACCAGTGCTATCAATCAATGGTGCCTTTTGGATAGCAAATGCAGTCTCATTTCAAATTATGTGCTACTTGGATTATTGTGTGTCTAGCTAATATCCAGAAATTACAGTAAGCCACACTATATTGTATTTCAAACTTAAAGTCCGTTTACTGAAAAGAAAAGTGTAAGATCCCTAGTGTGAATATGCACTTCAGCTATTTGGAACAGCCAGAACAAAAAGAAAATGGAGACAAAGCTTCCCATGGTGGATGGAAAGAAAATCAAATCATCTATGGCTTGCCTTAGTGGGAAGAGGGTGGGTCTTTGTGTCAAGTTAAACAACATAAAACTTAGTAGATCTTCTGAAGCAGTTAGTGAACCAGGCAGCTAGCATTCCTACGTTATTTTCATGCTTCTCTATACTATCCTTCAGTGTTCAAGAGAGGCCCTTATGTATCTAGTACAGTGGGGAAATGACTTGGTGAATTATTATTGTGGAACCTCATTTGGCACCTGTAGACTGCTGAACATTTTACTTTGTAACTTGAGCCAGACACAAAAAGTTATTGTACAGTAGCTGTGTTATTTATTTATTTTTGTACGTAACTGGTAATTTATTTAAAGCAACTTTACAATTGTCAGAGGCACAGTTGCTTTGCATTGCAAGCATGTTGGCACAATACACTCAATAGCAGTTTAGGAACTAATGATTATTATTGCTAGGGAAAAGTAAGATCACCAACCTGTTGTCTGGTAAAGATGCGTGTTTCTCAGAAGTGAAGAGACAGAAAAACAAATCCTTTTTGCTGGTAAAACACTTTTATATATGTATTTTAATGGTAAATTTAGGTGTTTGCCTGAAGTTCAGTTTTAACATGCTGTCAGTAGAGACATGGAAATCATATTTTCAATTCCTTCACAGTCAATATAAACCTATAAACCTGAACTAAAGGGAAGCAAAATATAACATTATACATAGGATGCACTAATTTTCAACTTGGTCACATAGCATCTGTTTTTCCTTAACATGTAAAAGATACAAGGCAGACCGTCTCTTAATTGCCATCTATGTCAAAACTTGACATGATAGCTCCACAAACAATTTGTAGAGTCACTGTAATATCTAATTGGACAGAGACTATTATCACTTATGAATTACAATTCTCCTTTCAAAAACTTCACAATTTACTGTTATCATATATAGTCATTCCTTGTATATATTAAAATCCCTCAGAGTTCAGTAATAGTAGTGCCAACAATCTTGAACACTCAAGTGTCAATTCTGAAACTTGCAGTTCAGGGTCTATAAACACTAGTTTTTTTTACTGTTGCACTAAGACATAGAGAGTTACTCTCACTTGAAAGTCCATAGAAATAAATGGGTGTTCAGGGCCTTTGACAAGGGGCTCTGCAATCTGGTGGGTGGTATCTCGCAGGATCATAGACAGGTATGTTGAGGGCATCATTTAAATTACAATTTAAAGCGAATGTATAGTATTTCAATTTGTTTTTAAGATATGCGTGAGGAATATATAGAGATACATAATCTTTTCCGTGTGTGTTGCTGATTTAAGTATCTGGTATCTAAGTATAGTTTGCACTGTCTTCATGGGGCAGTCATATTTACTTATTGCATTCACAGGCTTTATGTACTTTATCCTATTGCTCCTTATTGGGGCTGAGCCAATGTTCTTGCATTTTACTCACATGAGGTTAAACAAATCCTGCTAGAAGTCCTCAAAAAGATGAGGCAGGTTTTATCTTTAAATAAAGATTACAGAATATTATTTCCAAAACAATAAGTACAAATGCTTTACAGTTGCTGGACAGTGTGTAAGCACCTTGGTAAGGCTGCAATGTAAGATGGAGAGATGAGGCATATTTTACCTTGAAATAAACATTAGAGTGCACTATTTCAGAGACAATAACCACAAATGTTGCATAATAAAATTAATATAATAATAGTTCTGTAAAGAGTCACTGAGGTAGCCACCTCCAGTGCTGCTCTTCCTTTCAGGGATCAGACGATCAGAGACAAATTGGTCATAAGAGGAGATTTTGCCATCATCAGGAAATACATCCAAGAGGATCTTCAAATTGCACATTTTGTGCTCCCCTGAAGATGGTGGCAGCAGACTAGTTATTTTCCACCTTTATTGGGGACCCAATAGGGTATCTACCCAATAGTAGTCCCTCTTTTTCATCCTGGGGTCTCTGCACGGGCATTTGAGCATAAAAAGCCAATTTTTCACAAATTGTTGCAGCGGAGGACACCACATCCTCTATTCCACTGAGGATAACACTGTCCTCAACAATCTTCCCCTGCCTACATACAACCACCAGGTTCCTCTTCTGTGGTACCCAAATGACTGGTAAACTTACCACAGCTGAACTGCTGCAGACAGAGACTTCAGACCACAACAGGTCTTTCAGCAGGAAACATGCTAAAAAAAGACCCAGACTAAAGGGCACTGTGGACTTGTCCTAGAGATAATAGTGACCTGCACCTGTGTAAAATGGATACCTGATAGAACAGGATAACTACTCCTTTCATGCTGTCCTGCCTCTCTCTCACTTTCCCTCTGTCTAAATGGTTTCACCCACCTATGTTTGGTCTACTACCTTATCATCCACCCCCAACTCATTGCTGGAGCCCATATATATAGTGCAGCGCTGAAAAAGTAATAAATTGAAATGTATAAAACATATAAAATATATATTTAAAATATATATTTAAAAGTCTTTCTCATGATAATATAGTCGAATATGTGCAGGTCTTCTCCTCATTAGGTGACTGGAAAATAACAAGATTGCGCACTCACCGACCGCACATTAAAAATGCGCCTGTGTATGATATATTCCAAAAGACCAGCCAGGTATACAGCTCCAGAGACCACACGGATCCTCCCTCTCCAACACTCTCGTCCGCCTTGGGTGTAGCAATATCTCCAGATCCAAAGGTAGAAAGACAAAGATCCCCCTTTTTTGGTTCCAGACACCCCAAGAATGGAAGATGTATATCTGCACTCTCCAACAGGAGAGTCAAAGAAAAAGGGGAACGCCAATAGTGTGGTACTATCAAAAACTTTATTGGAGCAATAATGCCTGGGTCATATGCACACATATATCCACACACCATAAGCCAATAACGGACAGGTAGGTATGAAAGGAAAATAGTAGTACTAACCCGGCAATGGCATAAAAACGAAGACCACCAGACCTCCTCTTGGTCTCAGTGGTCTGGAAGTCACACTTGCTACTTGGCTCCTCCTGAGGCCTTTCGTGCAAAAAGCACTTCTTCAGAGGATGGACGCCACTAGCAGTGTGACAGCCAGACTTCCATTTAAAACCCGTTCGCGCATGCGCGAAAATCCCGCTCTATCGTGAAAAGCGGTACTGCGCATGCGCGAACAGCGGCCATCTTGCCGTGGATCGCGGCTGTGCAGTATCAAACTGCGCATGCGCCACCCAATCGCCGCCATATTGCCATGGATCATAGGCAGCAAGGAAATAGCTGCTGAAGATTAACCCATTAAAGAAACGGACAAGCAACCACATAATCAGGTGCTCTTTTATTCTATAGATGGATACAGATACCTGCCCACCCTGAAGGGAAGCATTAAAGATACCCGACCTGGAGTAATTAATCTGAGTGAGGAATATAAATATATATAGGGGAATGCACAAAATAAGTGCCGCAAGAGCCCTCTCAAAAAATCACTAACACCATGGCAAAGGGGCTTCTGTATCATCATACAAAGATGAAAGTGATGATAAACTTAAATACATATAAAACTTCTAAATGCCCCAAAATCATTAAATAAAGCGATCACATTCTAAAGGGGCTTAATAGATAATAATCGAATTCTAGATCACCACGTCTTATGATATGGACTAATACGTAAAGATCAAGTGATCCAATATAAACACAATAATTCCGACTTTCTATATGGTTCGGAACCATAATGAGGCTATTAAAACGAACTAAAACAAAACAATAAAATACGATAAAAACAGCGCTATACTACGTAACAAAGTCTTCATGTCCTAGCTATTGGCAATGAAACAATTTATGTCTACCTCCACATTATGTCCATGAGGGTAAAGGGTGCGTAATTCGTAGACCCAGCGAGTCTCGGCCTGCGAGACTGTTCTGGTCTTGTGAAGTCCCCTCCAATGTGGTGATACCATTTCTATACCCACAAATCTTAAAGAAGTAGGATCACTATTATGGAACCGTCTGAAGTGATTAGATAGCGAATGATCCCTATAACCTTTTTTAATGTTGGCTACATGTTCCCGCAGACGGTCCCTTAGGCGTCTAGTTGTCCGCCCCACATACTGCTTATTGCAGGGACAACTGAGGAGGTAGACAACATACTTGCTGTTACACGTTATGCAATGCTTGATAGTATAAGACTTCCCTGTTGATAATGAAGTAAACATATCTATTTTCCTCTTACGAGATTTATCACATCTGCATATGATGCATTTGTTGCATGGATAGAATCCCTTTAAATCCCCAAAGAAAGAGATTTTTGAAGGGGGATTTACAACATTAGGAGCAATACGGTTTCTCATAGCCGGAGCCCTCCTAAACATAATTTCAGGCTTGTTGGGTAATATTTGTGAAAGGACTGGGTCCATTCTTAAAATATCCCAATTCTTCCTTATAAGTTTTCCCACCTGTTTATATTGTATTGAAAAAGTTGTTACAAAGGGACACACCTTTTCATTTTTCTTATGTGGTTTATGTGAAAGCATCCCACTCCTATCCAGGTCAGCAACTTTTGTCAAGGACTCCTCAAGTTCGGGTTCTTTATATCCTTTTTCAAGGAATCTATTCTTAAGAATATTTGCTTGGGACCAATAGGTCTCAAGATCTGTGCAGTTACGTCTTATCCGAGTGAATTGGCCTTTCGGGATGTTTCTCAGCCAATTTGGATGGTGACAGCTACTAACAGGAATATAGCTGTTACGGTCGGATCCCTTAAAGAAGGACTCAGTAACTATCCTCCCATTATTTTTCTTAAGCGTAAGGTCCAAAAAGTTTATCTGGTGCTGACTATAAGCATATGTCAGATGAATATTGAGGGTGTTATTGTTCAACGTTGTAAAGAAGTTAATGAGGGCACTTTCCTCTCCATTCCAGAGGAGGAGGATGTCATCAATGTACCGCTTGTATAATACCAGCTCCGGCCAATCTCTGGCATAGATGACATCCTCCTCCCATCTGGACATGAAGAGGTTGGCTAGGCTAGGGGCAAACTTCGCCCCCATCGCTACACCCTTGACCTGTAGATAATAAGATTGATTATACCAAAAATAATTATGACACATAGAAAAATGCAGCAGGTCCAGAATGAAGCCCCTCTGCATTCCCGATAAACGACTGCAATTGGTTAAATAGAAGTCGGTAGCTTCCATGCCATCTGTGTGATTGATGCTGGTATATAAAGAACTGACATCAGCTGTAACCAGAAACATATCTGGTGATATACGTATTGTGTCAACTTCATTAAGGACCTGCTTGGTGTCTCTAAGGTATGAGGGAGTTTCAGTAACTAATGGTTGTAGGTGGAAATCAATGTACTCCCCAATCCTGGAAAGTAATGATCCTATCCCACTGATTATTGGTCGACCTGGAGGATGTACCGGGTCTTTATGTACTTTTGGGAGGATATACAATATGGGAAGTTTTGGAGCCACAGGGCACAGAAAAGCCTTCTCCTTCTTATTTATAATTCCATCCACAAAACCTTTCTGGATAATGGCTAGAAGAGACTTCTTATAGCCACTGAGAGGATCGCTAGGGAGTGGTCTATAGGTGGAGTCATCCGACAACAACTTGCTGACCTCACCCATATAATCAGCCTTCTTCCAAACCACCACTCCACCACCCTTGTCAGCTGGCCTGATCACGAGATCTTTCTTCTCCAAAAGAGTTTTTATGGCCAGCCTATCACTGGAATTATCATACGCCCGTTTTACAGGCATATTATCTAAATCCTTCAGGACTTTCTCCTTGAAAACGTTCAAATAGGAATGCGATTGTGGAGGGGGGTTGAAAGTGGATGCATTCTTTAAATTAGAATGGACCACGCCCAAAGAAGGCTGGTTCACTAAACTTGGTTTGTTAAAAAAGTATTTTTTGAGAGAAATTTGTCTAATAAATTTATGTACATCCACATAAGTATTAAATTTATTCATCTGTGTAGCAGGGGTATATTTTAACCCTTTATCCAATAGGTTAAGCTCCTCCTTAGTCAACTCAACGTCACTCAGGTTATAAATGCCCTGACCTTTTATACCCGTCTCTTTTTTGGAGTATCCTCTCGTTCTCCTTCCTCCTCTCTTTCCCCTTCTATGTCTCTCCTTTTTCGTGGTTGACCTGTCCCTAAAAAAGACTGTTTAGTTTGATTTTGTTGTTGGGAGGGGTTTTGATGTGTCGGAGGTTTGGTACTACCCTGGTTATTACCTGTTCTGTTATGGTCCTGACGTTTAGGGTAATAAGGCCGGTTCTGATTATAATTATAATAATCATTTGGATGATGGTTCTGATTATTATTAAACCCATATTCCCGTGGAGGGTAAGAGTGAGCTCCCCCATTATGGTAATATTCCCTAGAGTTCTGTGCGGGATAATAGTAATATGGATCACCCCTAGGTCTCTGTGGGGTCCTAGGAGGGAGTGGGTGTTGGTAATAATTATTGTCCCTTAGGGCATTATTGTTCCTATATATCCCATCCCTAGTCAAATGTATGGGGATATTAGGATAGTACTCTCTGGATCCTATATTTGGGTCCTGGAGGGGACCACCTCGGTTATCATGAGGGCCCTGTCTCCCTGAATTGGGGCCCTTCTTCCTCTTTTTATTCCTATTTTGATTTCCTTTTGTATTATGATTTGGATCCTGGATCTGAGGCCCAGAATCCTGCTCAGGGGGGAGTGTGTCTTTGATTTTCTGCCAATCGAAAACCACCTGATTGGAATAATCGTTAAAGTCCCTAAGGAACTTCTTCTTTTTCTTACTTTGTTGTTCCTTCTCTACTCCTTCTAGATGTAATTTTAGCTTATCAGATTCGATTTTATATCTGTCATTATCCTTAAGGGATACTAATTTCTCCCTAATAAGGTTAATTTCCCTATCAAGGCGTGTTAGTTTCTTCCTCTTCCTGGTTACCAAAAACTTTAGGAGGTCCAATCCTGCATTGTTAAAGAATTGGTACCATTCTAATAAATTGGTCTTATCCTCTGTGTCTGGACGTACATCCCACCTTAAGGATCTCGGGACCATTTGTTCTTTCAGATATTTATCCAGAAAGGAAATATCCCACAAGGTTTTTATCTCTGCTGTGGTGACATTCTTTAATTGGACGAATAAACCTCTCAGGTCCTCCGTCTCTTGATTTGAGGTATATATATCTTCTGAGATGTCTATTCGGGATAATCTAAAGTCAAAGATATCTCCCATTTCTAGTGATGAATGTTTAAACACAATGTTGTCTTTATCAAAAAGAGAGAGAGAGCCGCTTCAAGCTAAAGATGTGATGTTAACTGAGAATGGATAATGGATAAAGCGAGCGCTCAGAAAAACCAGCTGCTTGAACACTTCAAGGGATCACTAAACCTCATAATGAAGACAATATATATAGTGCAGCGCTGAAAAAGTAATAAATTGAAATGTATAAAACATATAAAATATATATTTAAAATATATATTTAAAAGTCTTTCTCATGATAATATAGTCGAATATGTGCAGGTCTTCTCCTCATTAGGTGACTGGAAAATAACAAGATTGCGCACTCACCGACCGCACATTAAAAATGCGCCTGTGTATGATATATTCCAAAAGACCAGCCAGGTATACAGCTCCAGAGACCACACGGATCCTCCCTCTCCAACACTCTCGTCCGCCTTGGGTGTAGCAATATCTCCAGATCCAAAGGTAGAAAGACAAAGATCCCCCTTTTTTGGTTCCAGACACCCCAAGAATGGAAGATGTATATCTGCACTCTCCAACAGGAGAGTCAAAGAAAAAGGGGAACGCCAATAGTGTGGTACTATCAAAAACTTTATTGGAGCAATAATGCCTGGGTCATATGCACACATATATCCACACACCATAAGCCAATAACGGACAGGTAGGTATGAAAGGAAAATAGTAGTACTAACCCGGCAATGGCATAAAAACGAAGACCACCAGACCTCCTCTTGGTCTCAGTGGTCTGGAAGTCACACTTGCTACTTGGCTCCTCCTGAGGCCTTTCGTGCAAAAAGCACTTCTTCAGAGGATGGACGCCACTAGCAGTGTGACAGCCAGACTTCCATTTAAAACCCGTTCGCGCATGCGCGAAAATCCCGCTCTATCGTGAAAAGCGGTACTGCGCATGCGCGAACAGCGGCCATCTTGCCGTGGATCGCGGCTGTGCAGTATCAAACTGCGCATGCGCCACCCAATCGCCGCCATATTGCCATGGATCATAGGCAGCAAGGAAATAGCTGCTGAAGATTAACCCATTAAAGAAACGGACAAGCAACCACATAATCAGGTGCTCTTTTATTCTATAGATGGATACAGATACCTGCCCACCCTGAAGGGAAGGGTGCACTATAGCGCTGCACTATATATATTGTCTTCATTATGAGGTTTAGTGATCCCTTGAAGTGTTCAAGCAGCTGGTTTTTCTGAGCGCTCGCTTTATCCATTATCCATTGCTGGAGCCCACTTTGCAGAAAGCTCCAAAGCACAAACAACACTGAAACTTGATGCTCCCTGACTGATGTTCCCTTGTGTTATGGTCCTGGTGCTATCTTTATCATCTTCAATATCTGAAATGAGGAATTCTTGTGCATGACCAAGATCGTTCTTGTGCAGTAAGTGATTGATTGCATGATGTAAAAATCCCCATGACACCGCCATGCCAGTATTTGGGTCTATGGCAGGATTGTCAGAAGAAGAGGAAAAGGAAAAAGAGTGTGCATTGGCAACAATTGTAGACAACTGGCTGTTCTGCACCTGGGAGAAGGAAGAAGGGGAAGGCTTTGTCAGCCACTCCACTACCTCCTATACATTTTCTGTATAGCCTGACCATCTTCAGAGAGAAAAAGTACATGCGCCCTGCCTGCAAATGGTGCAGCCTAAACACTGCTGTGTCCTGATATTTTGAATAAGGATGATTGCCTAACTTTATTGGCAGCTATGGGAAAAGGAATGATAAATATGTGGTGCACAATACTTTACCCCACAAGTACAAGGTGCCATTCTGCAAACAAACTATAATCTTGCCTGTTTGCAACAACAAATGTGTACCACAAAATAAAAAAATAGCAAAACATTAAGAAAATATGTTTTCCAAACACTAAACCCAAAACCTTTTTTATTTGTAAATAAAACAACCAAAACAAAGACTGCAAGATGGGTCACAGCAGCTAAACAGCAACTATAGAGAACTGTGAACACAAAACGGAGACTCAAGAATATGTAGCCCACCACACTGAAATCCACAATAATGTAACACAGTATAGCTCTATACAGCAGCCGCTAACTATTCCTACACCCAGACTGTCAGCTCTCGCTAAACTACAACACACACTGACAAATGATTGCTGGGAACCCAGCATTTCTAGTGAGGGGACTGACAAATAACAAAGCCCCTATTATTGGCCCTTCTAAGTCAGTTATCCAAGTTCAAGCACAAGTAAGTGCATTTCAGTTAGTTGGTTTCAGTCAAGCTCAATCGAGCACTGAACGGCTGCATCCGACGTCTCATGCAGTTCTGTGAGGAATGGTGATCAGCAATCGTCTACTGCTGCCGAAGACATGTGCAGAAGCATCAGCTAGGCAGTACCTTGCAGTTCTTGACCCCTTTAGGAAATACGGTAATTAACATTAATTATTATATATTAATAACTGTGGCAGTTCTCAGATCATCTTGGAGACAGGGAGGGCTGGGCAGGCAGGGAGAGCTGACCCACCCAATCCAAGCAGGCTTTGTATGCAGTGTGCACAGAAAATACTGGTACATCGCTTGCCATGATTGGTTGGTAGAGGGGGGTAGTCTTATACGGCGACTATAGCCCAAACCCTATATTTTAACAGGAAAAGTAGGGGGGTCGTCTTATACGCCCAGTCGTCTTATACGCCGGAAAATACGGTACTTTTATGCAAGTCATGTTTCTTTTTATAAAGCATTGGTGGTCAACTTACTTGCTATTGAGGGACTCAAGTGCAGCCTATGACATCACCAAAGGGCCACATATATTGTGCTGCATATGTAAAAATTGGTCAGGTGGCATTATACAGGAGCTTCCTAAAGACTTGGACATGCTACAGACATTATTGGAAACTAGAAGAATGTTGTAGGCAACTGTCCAAAACTGGAGACAATCCTTACAGCCCCCTTATAAATGTACTGACATCATATTAGATTTTATTCTCAGCAAGATCCATTCTAAAACATTAGAGAAAAAATACACAAAAAGAGAAAAAAGAGTGAACAATACAGGAGAGGTAAAGAAAGAGAGACATGGATAAACCAAATTATTAAGCTATCAAAATCCAAATTAATGGATTTCTTCCATCATGGTTCCTTATTAAGCATCTAGGCAAGAAAAACACTGCCTGGTGGGGCCCGAAGGTCATACAGCAAGCCCTGTTAGACAGCATGCAGTCCTAGAGCCACTAGTTGGCCACCAAGTATATAAAATCAAAATTGGTTGCTTCTTCTAGATTTCATTTTGGTAAATAATAACTAGTGATTCTGCTAGTTTAAACTGTGTGAAAGGACATCCTGTTTTATGCTGCCATTGCTCCTATAGCTGTTTCTAACGTATCTGAGAATCATCAGGCTTCTTAGCGCTCCTGCAGTAGAACTGTGACTGTACTTGTACATACAGCATTTACTGCTGTTTTCACTGCAAGTTCTGTCTGCTGCTAATTTATCTGAGGCTGAAAAACTGCATCTGTTCACACTGGAGGAAAGTATAGCGTTTGTGCCCCCAGCCAGGTAAAGCAAAAAAAGAAGATATCAGTCACATGACCCTGATAAAGCATCCAAAGAAGCATTTAGAATTTTTTTTTTCACATTTGCTTTTCAGTTAGCATTTTATATGCCACTATAACATTGTGCTCATGTATCTTTATAGAGTTTTCCATGTTAAGTGTAGACTGCTCTGCACTATTGCATTTGTCTGCTGTTGTATAAAAGGGGAGGAACAACTGGGATTCTTATTACTCACACAGCAATTTGTATCGGATTATCTGGGAAACAGTGAGTGGTAGACTCTGGTAATAGTTGCTGGTTAATATAGTATTTCTAAGGATTGGATTGCTCTGACGTTCTTTGCATTAGTGAGTTAGCCATTGTGACTGTTATTGTTTATCTTAATGGATTGGTATTGTGTAAAACAGCAGGTTGATTTTTAAAGCATTATGTGATCATTTATTGTGAAGCAGACATATTTGTAAGAGCTTCCATGTGGGATGATATTAGAAGGAGAATAGTCATTGAGAACACGTCTGTTCAAGCTAGTTCTAGTTGAAAATAAGTGTCAGTCACTTGTTTTATACCACACATGGATGCATATTTTGGAGGGACCAAATTTTCAGGATGTTGACAACTACTATATCGTTCCAAGAGCCAATTTGTCATATTTGAGCTTTAACAATATAGTTATATGTTAATGTAAGTGGAGCTTTGAGATGATATTCAGAGAGTAGTTGTTAATGATTCATATTCTGAATGGTCTAGGGTTTTCAGTGGTGTACCCCAAGGTTCAGTATTGGGACCCTTACTTGTTAATATATTTATAAACGATATAGGGTCTGGGATTAAAAATCCCATTTCAGTCTTTGCAGATGACACCAAGCTGTGCAGGGGAATAACGTCCTTACAGGATGTCTTCAACTTGCAAGCCAACATGAATGCACTGTTTAATTGGGCAACTATGTGGCAAATGAGGTTTAATGTTGATAAATGTAAGGTTCTGCACTTGGGGGCTAAGAATATGCATGCATCATACATACTAGGGGGGTACATCTGTGGGAATCAATGGCGGAGAAGGATGCGGGGGTTCTTGTAGATCACAAGCTTAATAATGGCAAAATCCTCTCTTTGTATTAAAAGAAGTATAGACTCCAGAGAGAGAGATATCATATTACCCCTGTACAAATCATTAGTAATACCTCATCTGGAATATGCAGTTCAGTTTTGGGCACAAATTCACAAAAAGAACATTGGGGAACTGGAGAAAGTACAGAGAAGGGCAACCAAACTGATACAAGGCATGGAGGAGATCAGCTATGAGGAAAGATTAGAGGAACTGAATTTATTCTCTCTTGAGAAGAGGAGATTAAGGGGGGATATGATCAACATGTATAAATACATCAGTGGTCCATATAGTGAACTCGGTGTAGAGCTATTCATCCTGAGGTCATCATAGAGGACAAGGGGGCACTCTTTACATCTGGGGGAAAAGAAATTTAATCTTCAAACATGGAAAGGTTTCTTCACAGTGAGAGCTGTGAAAAATGTGAAATAGACTCCCTCAAGAGTTGGTTCTGGCCAGCTCAGTGGAGTGCTTCAAAAAAGGCCTGGATTGTTTCTTAGATACACAGAATATAACTGGATACTAACATTTATAGGTAAAGTTGATCCAGGGAATACCTGATTGCCTCTACAGGGATCAGGAAGGAATTTTTTTCCAGTAGGAGCAAATTGGATCATGCTTTGCTGGGTTTTTTTGCCTTCCTCTGGATCAACTGTGGGTATAGGCTTATAACTTTTTTTTTTTTAATGGTTGAACTGGATGGACTTTTGTCTTTTTTCAGCCAGACTAACTATGTAACGATGATGAAAGAATTGAGAGGCTCTGTGGAATAGTATAATTAAAGACAAACATTTGTTAGTAAATTATTAAAAAAAAAACACCCTCTGTACATGTTTTTATTGCTTTCAAGGGTATGTACTATGCATATGCACACTCTGCAAGGGTCATTCTAACTGTATTAGGATGTTGGGATTTTAGTGAAATTTTGCAGGGCATCTTGTCTTTGCTAAAGACCATACATCTTGGTGAAACTGCAGTAAAATGCTAATGGTCTTTCTGGTGAGTTACAATTTCTTTGTTTACCATGGGTGGGTACTCATTACATTTATGCTACATCTACAAATTGTTTCTTCTAAATACCATAATCACACCAAAATCTAATTGGCTAATAAGAAAAGCACGCTTTTCAAATATCATTCTTAAAATTATTTCCAAACTAAGCAATGATCCATTTACTTATATAACATATTACATGCCCTTGCTTTCCAAAATATGAATAAGTGCACTGTAAATGTATTACATCATTACTGAGTGTACAGGTCTAGAAAACAAATGATTTACAGATTGTTCTGAATCAAAGGATACCAAGAAACAGAGTATACTGGAACATAATCACTACATGCAAATAGTATACATATTGTCATTTTTTATATCCTTTGTTGAGTGACACATATATTTTCAGTCTTTTATTTATATCTAAGGAATGGTAATGCACAAAACATTTTACAAAGAAGCTTTACAATGTAGCTTCTTTTGAACAATCACCTACACTTCTGCTCACAAAACCCCAAAGATTCAACAATGGGTTACATTGCTCAACTATGCTTATGTAAGATGTCAAAAGCAGTTCCACAATTTCACGGTACACTTTCAAAATACAATACATAAATAGGCCAAAAACTAGTAGATACTGATCATGTAAATACATTTGATATGAAATTTGACATAGTTCATTATTTTTTTCTAAACATTGCATTTTGTAAAGATAGCTTGCATGTAAACTGCTGTACAACAGGACAAGACTAATTTATATAGATTTTGCTGAAAAGATAGCTGTTGATCATAACAACAATAACGTCTGTAATCATCATTCAGTAAAAAGTACCTTTTGTTTTAAAGAAAAGAAAGATTGAAAAAACTCAAATTAACTTTCAGTTTACAGCAGTTTAATACATTCCAGATGCATCAAAACAAAAGGTGTTTAAAGTTCTACAGTTCATATTCTTTAGAAAGCAATCACAGCCTGAGTGTAAAAGCCTATGCTTTTACAGGATGGTGAAGAAAAGGACCCTTTCTCCCTGTATGGAATCAGTGGGTTCTATGAAAAGGTTCAACAGTTCCCTGCTGAGTCAAGAATAGAACTCTCCAATCAACAGATAGCATGAGCTTTTGTAAGTGCAGAGCTATAGGTCTGAATCAGCAGGGGATGTTCCTGGCCATAGCCCAGCATTTCCTCATCCATTTAGCTTGGTTATGGAGAAATTAGCCTTGATTTTAGTAAAGGTGCAGAAGTCACTGAAGGTGGTTGCTGTTGCTTGCACTAAAAACAGAAGTGGATGAAAGATGTTGCACTGGCTTGAAGACAGCAGGCATTTCATCTTTAGAATGTTTCAGTGTAGTTTCCACTTCAGAAGCCTCCCAAATTTCCTCAGTTAACTTTTGTAGTTATGCTTTAAAAGTGTGGCCATCTAGAAGCTTCTATTCTACAAGCAGACAAACAATTTGCTTTCCATGACCACTAAATGCTTTGATCTGGATACATCAGATCCTCCCTTCAAGTGAAATGTTTTCTTCTTATCAACATTAACACCTCTGGCAAGTGTGAGAGATGGGGCCAGAAGACCTATCTCCAAACTACTAGGCATGCACCATGTTCCCCTTCAGCTTTCAGTCCTTGGGCAAATTAGGATGCAGCAGAAAACTCCATTGTTCTCCGCTTTTTTTATGGCCACAGATGTTCCAGGCATAAAGATAACATGAAGTGCTAAAATGATTCAACTGCTTCTTGGCCATATTACATGAGGTTGATAATTACTGTCCCAAACACATAAATGAGGGAGGTAAGATAGGGAATGTTGCACTGATTACACTGTTCAACAAATTTTTATTTTTTGCCAGTTTTGGAAACAAAAGGATCCATTTCTTAATGAATTTCACATTCTGAGTTCAAATATAACAATGAAATTTGTCAATTGGCTCTAGTTTTTCTGTAAACGGAAAGTTTTCTACTATAGGCGTAATGACTACATAATGCACAATAATTATATAGATAGATGTCTTTCCACAAATATAAAGCAAGTGATATTGACTACATAACAAAGCCTAAATGGCATAATATATTGCATAGGATTACCAAGAAAAATTATAGCCATAAGCTAAGTTGAATCATTTTAATACTTAGGATTCTCACTAGTTTTGTCTTCAGTTTGTGTCGGTTTTGCTTCTCTTGGCTTTTCTCTTGTATTTGAGGAAAGGGCTATCTCTTACAACTGTCCAGCAATAGTCAGCAAGCATTGATGGGCTCCATTTACCTTGATATCTTCTTTCCATAGCTGCAATGTCTTGATGGAAGCGCTCTCCGTGTTCATCACTCACTGCTCCACAGTTTGGTGGGAAAAAATCCAGATGCGAATGTAGAAAATGAATTTTTAGAGACATGTTGCAACCCAGATTTCTGTAAGTCTGGATGAGTTTTTCTACCACTTTCTTGTAGTCTGGTGTTTTATTGTTTCCAAGAAAATTTGATGTCACTGATACAAATGCTGTCCAGGCAGCCTTTTCCTTTCCACGCAACAGAGAAAGAAACTCATCATCATGAATAAGTTTACGAATCTGTGGCCCAACAAAGACTCCTTCATTAATTTTTGCAGCACTAAGTGCTGGAAATTTGCTAATCAGGTACTTGAAACCTGCTTTATTCTTGTCCATTGCCTTAACAAAGTTTTTCATTAATCCCAACTTGATGTGTAATGGAGGTAATAAGATCTTATTGCTGTCTACAAGTGCTGGATAGTTAACATTTTTTTCTCCAGGCTGCAATGACTGGCGTAATGGCCAGTCTCTTTTGGCATAGTGCATTTCTCTCGCACGACTGTCCCACTCACAGAGGAAGCAGCAGTACTTAGTATATCCACCTTGAAGTCCAAGTAGGATAGCAATCACCTTCAGGTCACCACAAATCGACCATTGATGTTCATCATAGTTGATGCACCTTAAAAGCTCTTTCAAGTTTTCATACGTTTCTTTCATTGAAACTGCGTAAGCAACTGGAACTGACGGCAGCTGATTGCCATTATGGAGCAAAACAGCTTTAAGACTCGCCTTTGAAGCATCAATGAACAGCCTCCACTCATCGGGATCATAGCATACGCCGATGGCTGAGATTAAACCATGAACATTGTTACATACAGCAATATCACCTTCCTGGACGAAGAATGGGATCAGATCTTTCTGACGATGACGGTAGAAAGACGTACGAACATCACTTGCTAGGAGATTCCACTGTTGTAGTCTTGACCCCAAAAGCTCTGCCTTGTTCTTGGGAAGATCCAGGTCTCTGATAAGATCGCTCAATTCCACTTGTGTAATGAGGTGTGGTTCAGTGGGTGTGGATGGAAGAAAGTCTGGGTCATGTGAGGTTGACGGTTGATGACTACACGCTTCAGGTTCTTCCTCACTTGACTCAACCACGAAGGATTCTGGTGCTTTAGGAATTGGTAGCCCCTCTCCATGAGGAACTGGACGTATTGCTGATGGAATATTTGGATAGTGCACAGATAACTTTTTCTTCTTATTTAGCCCTTTTACAATTAGAGGCACCATACAAAAGTAACAATTACTAACATGATCTGTTGGCTCTCTCCAAATCATTGGCACAGCGAAAGGCATAGATGCCTTTTTTCCATTCAACCATTGCTCCAGTGCCGTCCCACAAGAATTGCAGCATATATGTGGTGCCCAGCTCTTGTCCTGGTCTCCTATCTTGCAGCCAAAATACAAGTTGTTGGCTTTCTTAATCATTCCTGTTATCCTCCTTTTTTGTGAGATAAAAGTTATTTCACCGCAGATATAGCAGAAATTATCTGCTTTATTCACACAAGTTCGAGGCATTACTGAGTAGCCTATATAAGCATAAAACGAAATGTAAAGACGCTGTCGAACTACAATCAGCTACAGATACTGCAGCTTTTATGCAGTGAAGTGATGCAATTAAAGGCTAATATTGCATCATCTCAGTATACATGCAATTTTCTATTGGTCACCAGTATCAATTGCGCAATATGCAGCTGAAGTTGCATCATAATTTTGAATGGCTTACGTCATTAGATGGGTGAATATATCATGGAAACTAGAGCCAATCAACATTTTTTAGGGTCATTTTCGTTTTCAGCACCCCAAAATTATGTAAGATTAGCTAATTTTATGCCCAAAACTTTTTACCTGTTGAACAGTGTTATTTATTTAAAGGAACTGAAGATGTAACAGGCATCTCTAAAAGTTGGAAGATGGTGTGAGAATAGGCCATGCCATCTTTGCAAGGCTAGTTGGTGTTTTGGAGTGTAGTATATTGCAAAACGTGTAAGCTGGGATTTCCTTGTAGGAACAATAATAAAGTCCTGGGTACCTCTTGAGAAATCTTTGCACAGTTAAAGTGGAAGTAATGGCTAATTTAACCCAGGTCTCTCCCTGTTCCAATACATCCTACATACTGTTTGTAAAGACCTCAGTGTAAATACATTCTTTTTATACTCCTTTTGGAGAGGTCATGTGATCACTAAAGCCCTGACTCCTCTGTGGCAGTTAGCAGTGGGGCTGGATCTGCAGACATGTGGCGTCCATTGCTCTCTTTTTGTCAGTGCTCCCTTCCATCAGCTTCAGCAGCCTTACACTAACAGAGGGGAGACAGGGCTTAGCAAGTACATGACCACATGGAAGGAGATTGATAAGAAGATATTTACATTGAAATATCTAACAAACAGCATGCAGCAAGTGCTTGAGCAGGGGGAAGGCATCCGTTTAAACTTGGGTTATGTTAGCCTTTGCTTCCACTTTAATTTTTCATAGTGTCCCAAGCAAAGGATTTGAGTGAATTCCACCAATTACAGATTGATGAGTTGTGCCACTCATAGTACCACTGGATATGAGATAAGGCCAATGTGGTGCCTGAATTTAAAAAGGGATCAAAATCTTTACCAAGTAACTGCAGACCTGTTAGTTTAACTTCAATAGTTGGGAAGATACTGGGGAGTTTAATAAAAGACCACATAGATAAGTTTTTGCTAGGAAACAAAATGTATTAAGCAATAGACAGCATAGACTCATGAAGACAGAAGTTGTCAAACAAATCTGTCTATGTTTTTAGTTTCCTCCCTAATAAAAAGAAATCAAAAGAGTGGCCGTGGATAAAGTATACTTGGATTTTGCAAAAGCATTTGACACAGTTCCCCACATATGGTTAATGTGTAAGGTAAAGTCTATGGGCTTGGAAAAATCAGTATGTAAATGGGTAGGAAACTGGCTAAAAGACTGTAGAGAGTAATGGTTAACCCCAGGGTTCAGTGTTGGGACCCTTATGTTTTAATATATTTATAAATGATATAGGGTTTTGGATGAAAAGTACCATTTAAGTGTTTGCAGGATGTCTCCAACTTACAAGCTGATGTCAATGCACTGCTTAATTGGGCAACTATGTGGCAAATGAGGATTAATGTTGATAAATGTAAAGTTATTTGGGGGCTAAAGACATGCATGCATCATACATTCTAGGAGGAGTACAAAGGGGGAATCAATGGTGGAGAAGGATCTGGGTGTTCTGATAGATCATAAGCTTAAAGTGTTACTAAACCCTGCATTCACTCTATCTGGCCTCACCACAGTACACATAACATAGAAATGCAATTATTTTAATAAATAAAAACTGCTAAATACCTTTTCTCATCAGACGTTAGAGCAGTATTTTGGCTTATATCAGTGTCCAGCCCAGCACTTGTTAAAGCTTGTAGGAGGAGTTTTCTTTCTGCTCTAGGAGGATGCAAAACCCCTGACCTCTGTCAAACCATTGTTGATTGACCCTGTGCTGATCACATGTACTTTCCCAAGAAAAAAAAAAACCTCTCTAGCAATACACACCAAACTGAGCATGTGTAAAATGCCTACGGTTCAGTCTGTCTATACAGTGTGTATAACAAGCATGCTTTATTGCATATACAGGCTGAGTATACTGTTGTCGGTTTAGTAACACTTTAATAATAGCAAGCAATGCCAATCTGTGGTTTCCAAGGTAAGCAAAATCCTTTTTTCTATTAAAAAAGGTATGGGCTGCAGACAGGGGCAGACTGACTATTTGGAAACTCAGGCACTGCCCGAGGGCCCGGGGTCAGTAGGGGGCCCCATGAGATGCCCCTGGTACCTTTTTCATAGGCTTTTTTGAGTTTGGGCAAGGACACAGGGGTCCCATGATCCCCTATTGCCCGGGGGCCCCATGAGTTGTCAGTCCGCCCCTGGCTGCAGAGAGGGACATCATTTGCCCCTGTACAAATCATTAGTAAATCCTAATCTAGAATATACAGCTCAGTTCTGGGCACGAGTTTACAAAAAGGATATTGGGGAGCTAGAGAACATGCAGAGAAGGGAAACCAAACTGACAAAAGGCATGGAGAAGCTCAGCAATGAGGAAAGATAAGCTGAAATTAATTAATTCTCTCTTGAGAAGAGGAGATTAAGGAGGATATGATCAACATGTATAAACGCATAAGTGGTCCATATAGTGCTCTTGGAGTAGAGTTATTCATGTTTTTCCCTCACTGGAGCAAATTGGATCATGCTTTATTGTTGTTTTTTTCCTTCCTCTGGATCAACGGTGGGTAAAGGATTATGTATATGGAGGTTTTCTATTTGTGTGTGTTTTTTTTCGATAGGTTGAGCTGGATGCACTTGTGTCTTTTTTCAACCAGACTAACCATGTAACTATGACACAACAATATTGGCAATATTTTCACTAATCATGGTGCCCACATGACCGCTGAAGAAAATTCAATGGGGTTGATTTACTAACAGCAAACAGACTGTGCACTTTGCAAGTTCAGTTGCACTCATTTTGCCGAGAGCATAGTGAAAGTTGTGAAGCTTCACTTTGTAAAGAATATCCAATCAGGTGCAAGGAGAATAAAAAAAATGAGAATAAAAAAAAGTATTTTTGCTTGCCCATGATTGGATGATGGAAATCAGCAGAAATGTGCCACATTCATTAAGCTTTGGGGTAAATGCGTGGAACTGAACTTGCAAGGTGCACATTCTATTTGCCTTTTTTAAATCAACCCCAGTGACTGATTTGCATATGGAGAAAGGGAAAGAGCTCAGCAGACCTGTGTGTTTTTTTCCCATGGCTCATGAGTAGATAATGGCAGTATATAAGTTTGCAGGTATTGCATGTAAGGGGATGCTACAAAATTACTACACGTTACATAATCGGCTTCAGGTTTTCCCTAGCAAGTGGGAACCATGCAGTGTGGTTTGTTATAATGTTGTACATTACCTACATCATTCTCTGCACAGTTGATGGTTGCTAAGTAGTTCTGAACTATTTTAATAAAGCTTGTGATCATGAATGTGTCTTAAGTCGTGATCAAATGCAGGCAGATAATTTGTTTATAAACTATCCTCTGCAGAGTGTGTCTAATACTGTGATTGGCAGATATTATGATACTATTTAAAATGATAGGCTTGGCCAGCAAGGTTCCCCCCCCCCCCTAAGGCTTGTGGCCTGGTCTGGTACAGACAGTACAAGCCTGCTGCCCTCTCTTTCCTAGAATCCCAAGTTGCATGCCGGTATAAGATACTGGTCATGTCATTTTATTTTTGCACTGGTACCCACATAGCAGTGCCCAGCTACTCTTGGCCTGTTTTGCAATATCTTGTCTATAGGCCTAAAAAAGGGCTTGACAATGTAGTTAGTTTTGCCTCCCATAGACTTCAGTGGGAATCTGGGCTAAATTATAGGGTTTGCAGACTTCCTACTTGGTTCATTAAACCTGGCTCAAACGGAACCTGTCCAGGTTCACTAATCCCTATTAATGATTACCTTAATAAACAGCCTACTCATTTTATGTTGGTGGACAGGTCATATCTATACAAAATATTACAAAGAATCACAACACATACAAGCAAAATAAGTGCTAAAAATAAAAGCAATAAAAACTACAGAAGGATGTAATGTCCTTGCACGTGACCAGTTATACTTTGCAAAGTGAATTTTCACCACATTCAGTAGATAAAGGAAAACTCCCTTGCAAAATGAAAATTCTTTTTCAAACTGAACAGATTTTTGCCTTTAGTAAATTACCCCATAAACATTTACCACTTAGAACTTATCTTCCGCAAACCCCCAACTCCAGAGGCACTCTAGTCTCCTGACCTTGATGCAAAACTCTGGCCAGGTGACTTAACCTCCCTGGCGGTATTCCCGAGTGTAGCTCGGGGTAAAATGTCAGTACCAAAAGCGGTAACCCTGAGCTACACTCAGGCTTACCATGCGGCGCTGCATAGGGAGTCCCTGCAAACCTTACCTTGTCCTTCGCTCCCGTGATGTGTCCCCTGCAGCATCCCCGGCCATCTCCTCTGGCCGATGCCGGCATCCGGCTTCTGTGTTCCGGTCCCTGTGACGTCGGGATGTACGGGCGCCGTCGGCAGTGGGAAATTTGAAAATTTTAAAAAATGTCATTTTTTTCAAAAAAAATTTTACATAGCAAAACATTGCTGTTTCAACCCATTTCACATACATTTTGTCCCGAGTGCTTTGTCCGGCGCCCTGCCTGCATTTTGTCTGTTCTTTCTGCCTGGAAACTTAGAAAAGTCCATGGCGTCCAAAAAGTGTCCCTTTAGGTCAAAAGCGGGTTTAGATCAGCTAGAGAACAGCGATAGTAAATCAGAACCACTTGCAGAATTGAGTGATAATGATTTGTGGGGAAATTCGTTATCAGACACTGAAAACGATTTTGCGACTTTGCTCAGCAATGTGCGAACTTGGCGCTCCATTTCAAATTTCAGTGTTTTTGGTTTGATTATATTATTGAATTAAATTTATTATTATATTATTATTTTTTATGATTATTTATTAAATTATAATTTATGATTTTGTGTTTCAAATTTTATCATACCCGGGATGTTTAATAGACTCTTGTTCGGACAGATTCAGTGAGTTATTCCTAAAAATTACAGCCCACAATAAAAAAACTACATATTTCCATGCAAAATCTGAAATAATCATACCACTAGGGAGGTTAAGGACTTTTGTGGGAACTCCTAATGTACAAAACAATTGACATCTTTTTTTGCTAGAGGACCCAGATCACAGGTACCACGTCTCTTGACATATCAAATCTACAAATTCCTTATAATTAGGAATTTGTAGATGAAAAAAATGTATATATCACAATTTTATTTTCATAAAAAATTAAATATTTGTATTAATACAACATCAAGCTAATTACTTACATAAAATCCATGTGACATCAAACATATGTTTAACTACTTTACGTCTGGACACTTTCACCTCCTTCCAGTCCATGTCAGTTTTCAGCTTTCAGCATTATCACACTTTGAGTGACAAATACTCAGTCATGAAACATTGTACCTATTTTAATTCTTGTTAGCTTTTTTTGAGACAGATATAGCTTTCTTTTGGTGGTATTTGATCACCACTGGGTTTTTAATTTTTCATATATAAATGAAAAAAAGACAGAAAATTTTGAAAAAGAATATAATTTTTTTGCCTAATTTTTCTTCATAAATCTAAGCCAAAATGTATTCTGGTACATTTTTAGGGTAAAAAAAACCCAAAACAGTGTATACTATTTAGTCTCAATGAAAGTTATACAGTTTATAAACTATGTGATATATATCTTAAAAATTGATTAGTTGAGACCCTAAAATGCCAGATGCTGGTATGACGTATGGCAGTGTTCAGGATGCTGGTATGGGGCATGAGGTATGGTAGTGATCAGAATTCTGGTATGGCATTGATCAGGAAGCTGGTATGGCATATGGGGGTAATCAGGGTGTTAGTATGGGGTAGGGTGGTGATCATGGTGTTAGTATGGAGTAGGGTGGTGATCAGGGTGTTAGTATGGGGTAGGGTGGTGATCAGGGTTTTGGTATGGGGTATGGCGCTGATCAGGGTGTTAATATGGGGTACGGCAATGATCAGGGTGTTGATATGGGGTATGGTGGTGATCAGGACGCTGATGTGGTGTATGGGGGTGGTCAGAACATTTGTAAGGTGTATAGTGGGTTTTTTTGTGTGCACTGGGACTGGCGACAGGGCTGGCTTCATTGTTTATTGTCCGTACACTAAGGCAGTGATCAGGGACACTGGGGCAGTGATCAGGAACACTGGTGGGGTTTGCACCGCAGTCTGTGAGTGTACAAGCAGCCTGCATGACTGCTGTACACTCACAGGCTGCAGCATCGCTTCTCTCTGCTCTCACAGTGAGAGCAGAGAGAATCGATCTTTAGTTTTACTTCACAATTTTTAGTATGAGATTGCTGTGATTGGACACAGAAATCACATAGTAAAACACCATGTGATTGCCCAGACACTGGGGTAATGTGATTCGCTGTGTCTGGGCAATATACAGATTGCTGGGCTCCCTGGTACGTGCTCTGTGAACTGCGCAGGAGCCGCTGATGCGGGCTAACATACAGGTATGTTAGCCCTGCATCCGCAAAGATTCTCATCTGCTGCCTATTGTTAACCTAGATGAGAAGAGGTTAACAACACACAGCAAAATATATCTCAATTATCCCTGTAGCTTGTCTCCTGCTAAGTAATGCAAAGTATAATAGAACCTTTCCATTCATTGTTATAGTGTAAAAGTGTTCCCTTAAGGGTTGCATGTATAGCAAGGTTTAAAGCATAAGTTCACCTTTTATCAAACAATAATAAATACACATTTTCTTTCAGGTAAAAAAGTGCGCATTTACTAGTTTTTGTTGTAGGAGCCTGGAAAGCATTACTTGGATGCCGTCAGAATTTATGGCGCAGTGCTATTTGTGCAAAACTAATTTGCTCCCTAGCAACCCAGAGAGAGAGCATACTGTGTTAGATGACTTCAAGTTGGCAAAGTGTAAAAACAGATGCTGGGTGCATGAGCAACCAAGGCTGGTGACTGATCTGTCACCAAACTAGCTGTAGTCTGAGCTGGCAGTAGATAGTAGTATAGTCCATATGCAGGCAAAGGGGTCAGGACAGGTGGCAATCAAAAATGTATCCATATCCAGGTAAGAGTCAGAGCAGGTGACAAAGAGAAAAGTAATCCATATTCAGACGAGGTTCAGTAACAGAAACAATTTAGGGTCTAGGCAATGCAAGGCAAGCAAGAAACAAAGTACAGAAGCCAGGACGAAAATACTATCACAAGTCCAGGTCCCTAGGATTATGATGTTTACATAAAGTGCTAGGCAAAAGGAGAAGACCTACTGTCTAGAAATGAGGATTTCATGCAAGGTTAGTGCTTTCCCAGTGAGAAGTGGAAGAGCCACTGTCCAGCGACTGTCCATTTGTGGGGTGAGATTGAAGGAGTGGCTGTGGGAATACTGGGAATGGGTAGAGAATGTTGGGTGCTCCTAACATGCTTAAACTCTAAACATTTTATAATTTAGTCAGTTGCCCACATTTGTATTTTTTTTCAAATGAACAAAGCTCACTATTGACTAAATCTGTGTATCATCTCAAAGCCAGATATTGTGGATTTCCTAATCTAACATCTCCTTGTCCTGTTTCCATAAATGGGAAAATCTACATACCAATCTACACATTTCTAATTCGGAAAGCATTTTTTTTAATAGTATAATTACTATACAGTGTGATTTTTTTTTTATTTCTACTTCATATATGGGTTTATCCTTACTTTAATTATTTACCCATTTTATTAAAAATGCATTAAAGCACTGATACATTGTCTTCATTTTGTAACCTCAGTCAAGGTGTGTATCATTTCCAATAAAAAAATTACAAATTTTTTACTACTTATTTTATTAATAAAGAATATTCAGAATTACCCATACCATAAAATAAGATACATAAGTAAAGCACTCTTTTACATTTCTAGAAATATTTGCCTTACCTGTTAAGTTAATATTTGCTGTCTGAAACAATGGTTCAGAATGTATAGTATAGCACTTGTAGAAGCTTTTTAATATGTGACATTTTGCACAATATATGAAAAGGCTTGTTGGCTTTATAACATATGTGGTTTGAATCTCTGGGTTTGGTGAGAAGAATACTACAGAAATGCATCTTGTTGTCCAGCAACCACATTAAACACCGGAGAGAAGAAAAATAATATAGCACGTAAATGTGTAGTGAATTAATATGACTTGTTGACGGCCTGTTTGAAAATTGATAACATCTTTACACACTGCCATGCTTCAAGCATTGATCAACAGATGACTATTACATTTATCTAAAGGGTTGTCGCACAATACTCTCTGTTCATACAGACTGGACCAAGAAAGTTATTTGTTTTACGTAAAGCAAACAGTGGTTTCCATTATGAGCCTCTTTCATCTCCTTTGGTATCTGGGAATAGGCACACACACACTAAATACAAATTGACTTTTATGTCTCATAACCTGAAATATATTTACTATTGCTACAGCAAAGTGTTGGCTAGTATTTACATAAGAAGCCACTCAAAAAAAATTAAAATTATTTTTGTACTAGTTCCAAAGATGAAGCAATACTGAGATTTAGCATATTATACTGTATAATCACTGGAATACTATACAGATGAGCTCATCAACAGTCAGTGAGTTTTTTAATGTTCATAGGTTTATTATGACAGCAATGTTGTTACCACAGTGGTTAAGAGGTTTGGATCTTTGTTTTGCAGCACTGCAGCCTTCAGTTGATTTCTCAGTATGAACACTATCTGGAAAAGGTTGCACATTAGATGTTTGGCCCTATGCATAAGATCCCAGCATTTAGGTGTAGAATAAAGACACAAATGCACCATCAAGTCCAACTACCAGTAGCCTGTTAGGCCTCGTGTACACTGGGCATTTAGGTGTACATTGAAGGCACAGGTATACTGTCAAGCAGTGCTGCCAGCAGCCTGTACAACTCTATGAGAGGCTAACAGCTACTGTGACTGGAAGGGACTGGACAGTGCGTTGATTGCTAGTAATATATAGGGCAAACACAAACAAGGGCGCACTCTCATCGTCACCATTTTTTGGCCTACATAAGTTGGACTAGCAGGTCTACATTTTAGCTCTGAAGAAGGGAGTTTGTCTCCCGAAACACGTTAGCCTGTCCCATCAAGAGTGTATTATTCCATTGGACTGTCTTTACGGATTACCTGCTCTGTTTTTATTCCCTTTTGGTTTGTGAGTATATATCTATAGTTCTTAATAAATACGTGGTGTACCACGGTAATGCACGATGAGAGTGCGCCCTTGTTTGTTTTTGTTCACCAGTACCTAGATTTCCCGATCTCTGAAGGGCTGCACCTCAACAGTTTGGCATTCAGAATTCCTTTTAGTCCGCATGAAGATTTGAGCGCTGGTTTCGTTTGTTCTTTTGGATAATATATAGAGCAGTAAGCACTCAGGGATGAATGTTGAGAACACAGACCGTGTGTGTTCTAAGCATTTGTCCCTGGATGCAAACTGCCCTAAATGTTAGTAGCACTCTGTGCACCATCCAGCCTTTTACAGCCACAGCAGTTTTAGCCTCTCATAGAGTTTAAAAGGCTTCCAGCAGTGGGGCTGAACAGTGCACCTGTTCCTTCCACAAAGAACACTAAAAAGTTGGCACTTACAGACCTGTAATCATGAAAGTCCTCAAAGTGATGAAACTTAGTTACAGGTGTCCATATGGATGAGTCTTATGAATAGGTTCCAATCCTATTCCAAAAATGGATGGATGGGTTAGAAGTAGAGGTCCATGGAGCAGTTGTGGTGCAGTGATCCCACAGGGAGAGTCAGATGGCAGGTGGATGGGTAGATGAGAGATGAGCCAGAAAGGGTGAAGGAAATAAATGAACTCCACAGCTCCTCAGTGGATCCAGATCCAGAGGAGAAACAAAGGGGCAGAAGTTATAGAATAAATAGTAACATTTTATTCAAAACCACACTTACATGTAAACAAGAAGAATGCAGCTTGGACATGGAGGGAAGAATATCTTGCCCTGGATGTAGAGGATGGCCGTGAACGCTGCTGTTTGAGCTGTCATCTGGTGGGACCAGATTGTCATGCTCTCAACCACTTACACACAGCGGCGCTAACATCTCACCTGCACAGCGTGACTTTACGTACTCCGTCTTCCTTTGAAAAACAAATGTGTATGTTAATTAGCTTCTGACTAATTTAACAAATCTGAATGAGAAAATGTAGATGCATTTGTTATTTTATCTCATGATAACATGATCATAAATTGGAACTTCATAAAATAAATAAAAATGTAGAATTATTATTTTCCTTTTTAAATTGAATACTAACTATTGATTTATTATTGTGTCTCCTCTGGAATGGTTTGTTTTTTCTGTTTTCCCAACAGACACTTTCTTACTGTCTGATAAAACCATAAGTAGAACAAGAAATGAGGAAGAAATCTCAGAGGCCTGGATAGCAATAAAAACTGAGAAGGGTTCTAATGTTTTCCAACTCTATCCTAAATTGGGTAAAAAAGACTTACCTGGACACACACTTTAGGCAAATAAGAAAGTATTGGAGTTCTAGGAGCAAACCTCTTATGATAATATTTGTTCATTAACTGTTAAAGTGTTACTAAGCCCACAACAGTAAAATCAGTCTGTATATGCAGTAAAGCATGCTTGGTATACTCACTGTGGAACCTAAGGGGTTATTCATCTGCATAGTGTAAAAAGGCTGTTTGATCCTGTCTTCTCTGATCCTCCCCTTCTTCCATAGTCCCCAATCCATCTACTGACAGTACAGAGCCCTGGGAAGCACTTTGCATATGCTCAGTTTGCTGTTTATTGCTAGAGAGTTTTTTTGGGAGGGAGAGTGCATGTGATCAGATCATGGCCAATCAGTACTGTCCAGACAGAGGGTCAGGGATCATGCAGACTCATAGAACAGTCATATGAGAATGAAAACCCCTCCTTCAAGCTTTAACCAGTGCCTGGCCGGACACTGATAGAAGTCACAGGACTGCTATATACTGCTGATGAGAAAATATTTTTAGCAGTTTACATTTATTAAAATGATAACATTTTCATGTTCTGTGTACTGTAGACCAGATATAGTGCACACAAGGTCCTTTGTTCAGTAACACTTTAAATCCATAATCAAATATATAATATGCATGTCATAATTTAGGCAGATGTGTGATAAGACCTTTAGTGAATTAAAAAAATACTTTAATGATAATTGTAAACATAATTAAAATCAGCAAATGAGGATACCCTATATGATATGCTTTTGTGATTTCACTCTAATGTATTTATGTGCTTCAATGTCTATGATATAGGTGCTAGATTGAAAGCTCTTGTGGTTCAGCAACTGATGTTAAGGATATGTACAGTGCTATAAAATGCTTCATAAACTTAGTAAAAAAAAAAATCTAATTTGCCGAAGTAGCATACTACAAAAAAAAGATTAATGCAATAATATCACTAAAGTTTGCCTGTTCATGAAGTGATACATTTAAGCTAAATATTGTATGCCTGAGAATAATTTGTAACACACTTGTATTTGTTACTGCTTATTTGGACCATGTTTTAGCTGGACTTGGATTGTTTGATGAAGTATTCCTTCTCACTTTCATCTTATATCTACAGCCCAGGGAAGAGATAAATGAGTTGATTATATAATAAAGTGATAGATGCAGGGGCGGACTGACCATTTGGAAACTCGGGCACTGCCTGAGGGCCCGGGGTCAGTAGGGGGCCCCATGAGATGCCCCTGGTACCTTTTTCATAGGCTTTTTTGAGTTTGGGCAAGGACACAGGGGCCCCATGATTCCCTATTACCCGGGGGCCCCATGAGTTGTCAGTCCGCCCCTGGATAGATGCTACTGGGGTGATGGTGGTGGTGTTGGGGGGGGGCTATGCAGCTGTTTGTGGCTTAGATGTTGAGAGGCGAGAGGCACAGAAACTGATTGTGTAACTTGGAAAGGGAGGTATAGTGGGAGCTGAACTTGGACTAAGAATAAGGGAGGCACCACAGAACTTCATTGTAGCGGGAAGAGTGAGAGAAATAGCAGGTTATTGTGGACAACTGAAAGAGTAGAGACAGTTGGAGGTGGCTGGGATCTCTTTTGGGTGTGGGATGAATTGGAAGTGATCAATCCGGTTGGGGATTTCTGAGAAGGACTGAGACTCACATGTTCTGTGAGGAGCGGGTCAGAGCTGATAAATACTATGGAGGCTCTATGAACAGGAACCTGCATGTAATTTCTAAAATTATTGATATTGTTTTTAATGATATGTATACATTTTTGCAATAAAGTGGTCACATAATGAACTTTTTAATGGAACTCATGTTCTTGTAATCAGATACATTGCCTGTTGGCATAAAAGACTGAAGATGGTAATCCAGAGATTGTGACAAAGGAAGCATGGAATTATTTGAATAAGCAATGTTTGGATGGTCATCTGGGATTTAGGGGATCCTGTGGCACTGTTTTGGGTATATCTCTTAAATATTTATCATTTACTAAATATTTCTGTTTAAATATTCGGCCCAAGTATTTCTGGATCATATACATTTTCAGCCATAGTGGTTCATTTGGGGCTATGTCAAGATTATTCCCATTATGGACTTGAGTTCCCCCATGCGTCCTAGTATGCACAGAGCTGAAGAAGGTAAATAAATTAGCCTTATATTTGTCCCCAGTCACCTGCTACGCCTTCTACAGAATTTTGGGGGGTTTGTTCTACTCTCTTTTGCAATCTGACGTTCATTTTTAATTTTTTCAGTCTTGATTTCCTTTTTACATTTTCTTTTATATTCTTTGTAAAATTTAAATGATGATGGGGTTCCTTCATTTGCATATTTTTTTTTAAAAGCTCTTCTTACTATAGCTTTTGTAACTTTGGTTGTAAACCACAAAGGTTTTATTTTAGTCTTATTGTCCATGGGAAAATGTTTGCATATGGTCGTTTTGAAGAATTACTATTCCTGTGTTCTCTCTTCTGCCAATATTACTTCCCAATCTATATCTTGAAAAGCAGCCTTCAGCCTTGGAAAATTTGCTCTCTTAAGGTTAAGGGCTTTTATCTTTCTGGTATGTACTTGTTGTTTACAGCTAGCATTAAATTAAATTCTGATACATCCAAATCTCCGAATAACGAAAAAATCTGTCTGAAAATCTCTATGGAATGACACAAACTGCACATGTCTAATGCAGAGAGAGGTATGATAAATAGTGAACAGAACATGGTAGGAACCACTATCCCCGGCTGATAGCTGACTGGGCTGGATGGGGATGGGTCACTGGTAGCTAGGAAGCAATAATCATATTTGGTCATTGATGTCAGCCACCATCCCCACTCATTTACCTTTAGCTGTCAACTAGCAAAACCCTGCTGACAGCTGAATGGACCAGGCGGGAATACTGAGGAGTTTTTGAATTTAAAAAAAAGTGCCTGAAATGCTCAGAAAAACACTTCCCTATGTATGTGAATGTATATCTATGTATGTTTTCACACTCAGGCATTGCGTTTGAGGTGCGGTGTAAAAACTCCGGCTTGCAGCATCTTTGGGGCATGTTTGGTGAGTTAAGAAAAGCCCCAAAAACACCTCTTCATATCGAAATCAATGGAAAAATGCCTCTAAAGCTCCTGCAAAGTGCCTCAAAAACACCTGAAAAGCGCCCCAAAAACGCCTTTGTTTTTAGTGCAGTTTTTAAGTCACATGTCCTTTAAAAACGTTCAAAAAAGTGTGGCGAAAGCATGGTAAAAACACTTATGGGTTTTTGCTGTGTTTTTGTGGTGGATCAGTGTTAATGCTAGGAAGCTGGCAGCAGCTGACTTCTTAATGTTAATAACCAGTCTGAGCTGGAAGCTAACACGTTCAGCAGTGATAATAATACTGCTCCTATGTGTATCACTTCCTGCTGCAGGCAAAGGTTAAGCTCAGTGGGTGAGTGAACACCCCATCTAATTTGCAAGCTTGCAAAATACCAAACGGACAAAGTTTGGACCAAATTCTACTTTGGTCCAAACTCGAAGCTCATAACTACCTCTACACTTATGTTTGACTAAAATATCAAATACAGAACCCTATATGTAGATCAAAGTTGCATAAAGTGTATGTGAACTCTATAACAATCAACTTTTCTCCTTTTCTGCCTCTTAAATATATCATTGAGAGTCTTGTGTTATACATGTCAAATATACTACAAACTCTGCAGTCTTATCAGCATTGTTACCTACCTAGTTTAACTTTGTGAAATACAAAACACCCATCCTCATCTACAGTATGTGAGGCTGGTGAGAGGGGATGTTTTACGTAGTTTGTAATGCATTTCTTTCCTTAAATCCTTTGACAATCTTCATCCTTTATAGATACAGTACAGTGAGTGAGCTTTGTCATCCTAGGGCAAAAGTGGGTTATTGGCATGATCCCTAGGTGAAAATAAAGAGAAAAAGTGGGAAAAAAGAAAAAGGATGCAGCTACCACATCTAAAGCCTGAAAGCTGCAAATATATAAACATTTTTCTTTGGGTTTGATACAATTAAAAGCATACCTGTACTACGAAAGCTACTATTGCCAAACTATCCATCTAAAAAATACTAGTTGCCTGGTTGTTATGCTGATAAAATAACTTCAATAAATTCTGAGATTTTGGACTGGAATAAGCGTGCATTGTAGATTGAGACTTCTGACCGTGACGTGCTGTATGCTATTGCCAGGTGACCAACCAAGGGAGTAGTGTAGTCAATAGCAGCAAAGCAGCTTGCCTCTTCAAATGGAGTTCAGCAACAAAAGCCTCTGCATTTCTCTCAGTATAGGTGTATTTTATCTGTGATTTGTTACCAAAGAGAAAATATTTTTTTTGTAAGCTGTATAAAAGTTTAAAAAATATACAGTGGTATAAGTCTCAACAGAAAAAAAAACAATCTTGGGGCTAAAACAGGGGTCTCCAAACTTTATAAAGAAAGGGCCCCTGTACCTATTGTATGCTCTGAGTTTATTAATAAACTTTATGGAAAAAAAAAAGGGCCAGTTTACTGTCCTTCAGACTTTAGGGGGGCCGGATTGTGTCCAGTGGGAGTAAACAATGCCCAATCTTTTGGTATTAGGGGGAGAAAGAGTTGTTGTCAGTGGGAGGAATAGTGTCCCCTTTTAGTTGTCAGTGGAAGGGATTATGCCCCATCATTGGTGTTAGTGATAGGAATAGTTCCCCCCTTTTTGGTGTCAGTGGAAGGGATTA
The DNA here is from genome assembly GCF_062004578.1 of Staurois parvus. Classification (NCBI taxonomy): domain Eukaryota; kingdom Metazoa; phylum Chordata; class Amphibia; order Anura; family Ranidae; genus Staurois; species Staurois parvus. The sequence continues at coordinate 3,341,180 of NW_028318646.1, read as the reverse complement.
TGCCCCATCATTGGTGTGAGTGAAAGGAATAGTTCCCCCTTTTTGGTGTCAGTGGTAGGAATTATGCCCCATCGTTGGTGTTAGTGAAAGGCATAGTTCCCCCTTTTTGGTGTCAGTGGTAGGAATTATGCCCCATCGTTGGTGTGAGTGAAAGGAATAGTTCCCCCTTTTTGGTGTCAGTGGTAGGAATTATGCCCCATCGTTGGTGTGAGGGAAAGGAATAGTTCCCCCTTTTTGGTGTCAGTGGTAGGAATTATGCCCCATCGTTGGTGTGAGTGAGAGGAATAGTTCCCCCTTTTTGGTGTCAGTGGTAGGAATTATGCCCCATAGTTGGTGTGAGTGAAAGGAATAGTTCCCCCTTTTTGGTGTCAGTGGTAGGAATTATGCCCCATCGTTGGTGTGAGTGAAAGGAATAGTTCCCCCTTTTTGGTGTCAGTGGTAGGAATTATGCCCCATAGTTGGTGTGAGTGAAAGGAATAGTTCCCCCTTTTTGGTGTCAGTGGTAGGAATTATGCCCCATAGTTGGTGTGAGTGAAAGGAATAGTTCCCCCTTTTTGGTGTCAGTGGTAGGAATTATGCCCCATCGTTGGTGTGAGTGAAAGGAATAGTGCCCCATTGCTGGTGTCAGTGGCAGGAATAATGCCTCAAGGGCGAGATAAAGACAACCAAAGGGCCGCATCCCACTGGGCTACAACATCACAGAAGACAACAAAATATTGCCATCATTCAATTCCTCAACTCCAAAAAAGTTTTAAAATATCAAAATTAGAAAAAGTGCAGCAAGCTAGTTAACATTTTTGTCCAGAGCAAATTGCAGTTCTTTTTCATTCAGTGTGATTTTTATGCTTGTTCATGAGTCTACGTTAAGATTTTACAGAAAAGTTAGAATGCTTAAGAGACCAGAGGAGAACCAGAGGAAAAGCAGCAGACAAAACTGTAGTAACATTTTGCATTTGTTTTTTTTTTTTTTAATTTAAGAATCAAGTTTGGAAAGAGATATGTATTTTAAATTATAATACAAAATTACATTTGATATATAAATAAAAATGCTGATGCCATCTTATCCCATGTTGATTCTATTTAAGCATGGAGTAATATTATTTAACTTATGAAGGTGATAGATTATACAAGAAATGTTGGCACTTAAATTTATGCAGCCATAGGGAACATAGCTGCTACAATTACTAAAAATTTTCTATCAGCGCATAGTTGGAAATTCATTGAGTTTGACATCTTCACATGAGAAAGCTTCTGCTGGTGCACTTTTGTGTAAAATTCCTCACTGTGGAATGCAGTCCTCAAGATCAAAAGGCTGTATTGTCAGTTGCAGTGATGGTGATGACAGAGACATAAACTTACTAAGACACCTTGCTTCTTTTCCCATTTCTGACCATCTGAAGCTTCTTTATTCTTTGCTATAACCTATAAACAGGGAATTCAACATGTTACATGCTGAAGGTAAACAATAGTTTGATGAGAAAGCACCTTGAAGCTGAGTTCTATATTTATAAATAATGAGACAATAGCTTCAGGTGAGATATGAGTATGAATATTCTTTAGAGTTTTTGATTTTTGACACAGACACTCTAAAGATTAAATACAACATTCTGGTATGTGGGAAGTTGCTTTTTATATTATGATTCATATTGACTTTCACCAATAATATTAGTCGTTGTGTCTCTTTTTTTATATAGCACAAATTGCAAGTACTTCAAACACTGATTATCATGTAAGACAGATGTTTTTTAAATGCAATCATCTTAGTAAAAAAACAATCCTTAAATATAGACTTGACTTTCTAGAATGTTAATTTTACATTGGGTCAAAGAAGTACACTTGTATGATTCTGACATTGTGAACAAATCCTCAATTTAAACACCCAATCAAGTGTGGGAGACTGCACTCCTAACAATCAAGTGCAGGGAATGAATAAAAAATAGTATCAAATTCCCCTACACATGAATGAATATTTGATACAAATTACGGTTACAGGGATCATTATAATACTGACTATTGGATTAAATCTTACCCAAATAGTTTATCTATTTTTCAGTCCACAAAGGGTGGTATTTGGTTTCTTCCTCTTTAGTTATTGTAGTCAGTACCAAGGATGCTACTACAATATTTTGCCTCAAATCATATTTAAAATGTTTGTGGATCTGTTTTCCTGCATTTAGGATTTTAAATTTTTAGCTGTCAAAGCACGGGACACATGTGCCCCATGACTAACTGCCTTTGCAGATATTTCCACAATTCCACATTGATTAAACCCTCTAAGAAATAAATCCTGTCTATAGAGCATCTGTTGACAAGCAGGCCACAGTGTTTGTTTGAAAGATGAAAGGTGCGACTGTAAGTGCTTACAACATTCTGGCCTTTTTCCTCCTTCCATATTGTGTAACTGAGATCCAGGCTTGTGTTTGGAGGAAATCTTCTTCCAACCTTGAGAAAGGACACTGGAACTGTGAAACACCTGGGCAACACCATATGACCAAAACATGAATCTTCTCATCTGGGGAAATACAGACCAGGAAGCATGTTTCCCCTGGAGTAGCTGAGAAAGTAAAAATGGAGATCATATGGGACTGTGTTATGATGATATAGAGAGGGTACACCTGTTATCTCAGGTTGTGAAGAGAATTAATCAAGTGTACTTACAGTGGTTATAACCTTCACATATACCCATTGAAGTGACTGGCCTTAGATGGTACAAAGAGATGAAACATATCCTCCTACATTGAACCAGTAAACACAAATGCTGCTGCGCTTGGGGATGGACTCGATGCAGGCTGCAACCACATTAAGAATGTCCTGGAACATGCACACCTTGCTGCCCTCAACAGACTGGGGGAATCCAAATATACTGAATAAGGAAAGAAGAGAGGGCGCACAGGCCTAGTGCATTACCATAAAAAATGTTTAATAAGAAATAAAATAGGTGTTGTACTCACAAACGACAATAAAGTCAAGGCACGTCATAAAAGAACAGCTGGGTCAACACCACGCTGAGTAACAGTCCGTAATGGGGAGTGTAGACATCCAATAGGCTGACGTGTTTCGAGGACTTGCCTCTTCCTCAGAGCCATAATGTCTACATTCCCCATTACGGACTGTTACTCAGCGCGGTGTTGACCCAGCTGTTCTTTTATGATGTGCCTTGACTTTATTGTCGTTTTTGAGTACAACACCTATTTTATTTCTTATTAAACATTTTTTACATATCCTCCTACATATTATATATGTGTTTAACTATAGCCATTGTTCCCCTACATCTATTCAAAGTGCACTTTTTACACAGGATCTCTAAGTTCTGAAAAGCTGGGGGCGGAGTGCTGAAGTTACATCAATGAGGAGAGCTCTAAGAGCTGATTGGAGGGAAGGGATAAAACCCCTTCACACAGCACACAGAAACAGAGGTGAGGCTGTCAATCAAAGACTGTGCCCTCCCCTGTCACCTTTTTTCTCTTAGTGTTAGGAAAACTCATCAGTTGACTCATGCTTATAGCAGAGGAACAAGCAGCAGACAGAAATGACACTTAGTGCTCTGGATTAATATTATTATTATTATACAGGATTTGGTACAAGAGGAAACAGAATAAGTTAAGCACACGCTATAGATGGCTATGCTTTGTTCATATTTCATGTCTGAGGTTTACATCCACTTTAAACCTGCATAAAAAGAGAAAGCACACCCATTGTTGTTACCTTTTGTGAAAACAGAACCATGAAGTTGCAAGCATCTGACATCTTTGTCACTGAAAATAAATATTTTAGTAAACAAGTTATAATTCAACACATGACACACTTGATTATTCCTGGTGCACCATAAAAGAACACCTTATTTGAAGTTTATGCAAATGATTCACTGGGGAAGAAAAGGAAACTAAGAATGCAGAGATGGTTGACAGCATGAAAGAAATGGAGGGGGAGCTGGCTAGCTAATGGCAGTGTAGGATGCTCATCTGCACAGCTCCAAGCCTTCCAGCCAACTCCTGCAATATTCTGACCCTCAGTGGGTTCCCCAGACTTGTAATGGGGAACATGAAGAACCTTAAGATGACCCCCAATCTCAGTAAACATTGCCCTCCACCAACACTCCTGACATGGTACAAAAGGCTTAAGCTGCATTTTAGATGCTGATAAAAGATTTCTATACACAAAGACCTGACACGTGTTCCAGTAGATCATCCACTGCAGTATAATTTGCTTCAGGTCAACAAGTGTCTAAATTAGACATGAAGGAAGAGGATGAAGATCTCCAAGAATATATACATTCTCTACCCACATGATATATCTCCTGCCTGGTGGAATCACATAGAGCAGAAATAGTGCACTGGAAAGCTGAAAGCATACCTAAACCAATTCAAGATGTAGTGGCCGAATTTGTTTCTTTTTTTAGACTTTTACCCTTTATTTTCACCAGGTGATAGAAAATCACCATAAGGTTTTAAATGGCATTACAAAACTCCAAGAGCTACTCTATCAGCTAGATGACCAAGAGAACTATGCCGACAGGAATTATATCCACATGGGGTATTGCAGAAACAGTGAAATTAAAATACCTCATCCCAATGCTCATGTCCATCTTCAACCAACTGCTTAAAATAGTGCTAAAGGCAAAATAAAAAAAAAAATACATATCGGATATAGTCTGTTACTAGCAGTAACAAAGCAATTTTGTTTTTTCTGAGTTCCCCTTCAAAATAAAGCTTTTTTACTTGTTGATCCTGTTGTTATTTTTCAACATCCCTTTATAGACCAAAAGTCTAAAAAAGTGCAGCAAAAGTGAAAGTTAGAGGGTTGAGACAAACCATTTAACACCGATATGGGTGCTTACAATAGTCAGCTTTTATTCATTTAGTTAAAACCTTTATCTCTAAAGGAAAAAAATGTTTCTGTAGCTTTTTAAAGCGTGTTAGCTGGAATTCTGCTTTAAAATGTTAGTTACTTATGTAAAGTTCATCTAAATCTACAAGTCTACTAGTAAGGACTCATGCACACGGAAATTAAAAAATGCCACTTATATAGGCGTTGACTCCATGTTAACTTATGTCGCCATGCACACATAGGCATTTACAGGTGTATTTGAAGAGTTGAAAAAAAGCCTGAAATGTGCATTCTGAGAGGCTCTTATGTGCATAATTTACATGTGTAGGCGTGTAAATGCGCATACACGCATATAAATGTGCATAGAAGCACATATACATGTAAATCTATTCCAATGGCCAAAATAAATTATTATTCTGGCCAGTAGAATGCATTTACACTCAACGCCATGTGCTCATAAACGCACATACATGCAAGCCTCCTGTATTGAATAAAAGTACACGCAAACTAAAAATTTTCAGACACTGTCACGGGTAGTTAAACAACTGTATACAGTTATCATTGTGAACAAATGCTTACTAATGCCATGTTATTTCTGTCATGTTGAGGCTTTTGTAAATCACTGTGGAGTCAGTTATTTAACACTGCATATACCATAATGCACTATGTACATAAAAATCTTCAATAAACAAACATTTGAAAGAAACAGAAGGACCAAGAGAACCTAGGGCAGATTCAACCTACTTGGGCAACCTTCTAATTGAGGTTTGGAAGTTTCCCTTTAGAGAAGGCATAGAAAGATTAGATAGATGATGTGCATGGGAGAGGCACTAGTGGAGGCTTGTTAAACATATGTCATAATAATGTCCCATTCATGACAATCTGGACAGGTGCTTGTGGAGAGATAATAAGCTTGATAACTGGAGAAGACCTGTTTATAGTAAATGGAAGTACATGAAGTCTGGCATTCCAAAAGAAGGAATGTGTAGCCTAAAGCTAGCCATACATACTCATTGACTTCTGTATATACTGTAGCACTGATCTTTGTATTCCCCACTGTCAGAATAAAATGTCACAGTGGATTGAGTATATGGATGAGGAAATCAGGTTCATTTTTTTTCTTTCAATCCGCGGGTTGAACGAAAAATAACTGATCTATTTATGGCCAAGTTTAGAGTTTGTTAGACCCCCCTGTGGATCTGGGGGTAAGGTGCTTGCAAAGAAACATTTACAAAAGAAATAGAGAAGACTTTCTTTCCACTGTGTGTCCATTTTATTGTAAAACAAAATTGATAATGTATACGCAAGCCCTTTTTACACTATTATGACCAAAAATGTCACTAAATAAACTTGTAATTCCTTCCACATAAATTGTCTAAAATAAATAAATTCCAGGATAACATATAATACCTGAGTGACAAAATCCCAGGACTGTATAATATGGCATTTGAATCTCCATTAAAATACTTACCTTTCCTTACTCCCTGTGCTCTAAGGCAGAATTTTCCTTATTCCCTGTGTTAAAGGAGGAAAATATGAAATGTGGTGAAAACCAGTTGAGTAGTCAATCTACTTCTTTTAGTTATACCACAGTTGTCCCTCTGAAATATTGCTGCATTAGGATATAGCCTTTGTTGGACTTTCGTTAATCTGGGCCTTAGATCTGGTTCTAGAATATTTCATTCAACCATTCAAATAGGAATATGTACAATGATTTTGGCAAAAATAATTTCACAGCAAAATGATTGCTTTCACTTTTGCTGAAATTTCAGTAAAAATAGCCTCAATGTAGAATTCAAGGTTTACTGTAATTTTATAATTTGGACAGAGATGGCCCAAATAGACTATTTCCATTATATTATGAATCATGATGGGCTGAACACCCACCTGTTCAGTTCGCGGTCGAACCATGAACTTCAAACTTAATGCAAATCTATGGGATTTGAACTTATGGGGACTTGGGTACTGACATGAATCAGTGAAAAAGAAATTCAAAAATTACCATTTTTAAAGGGGAAGTCAGTTTTCATACCATTCATATATGCAGCTTCAAAGTAGTTCATGTACTACTTTGGTATGACTTTCATGCAACTTGAGTGCCATAAACTGTAATGAAAACACTCAAAAGTCATATGAAAGTTGCACCTGAATGTTATTTGTGCAACAGTTGTCCATTATTGTTAATGAAAGCCAAAGTCGTATCCAAGTTGCACCCATCCAAAGTTGCATCAAAGTTGCATTAAAGTTGCACTCCAAAGTCGTGCTAATTTGGAGTCACACAAGTGTGAACGGAGCCTAAAAGCAAAAAAAAAATAAATAAATAAAATTTAAAATTATTTTAAATATGCCTGGGAGGTCCCTTAAACTACCTGCAAAGTTGCACATCTATACAATGTATAGAACCTTCTGCAGCAGGACTGACATTAAAAAAAAAATTACATTCTTATAACAAAAAAAAAAAAACACAACAGCATGCCCCCCCAATCTATAACAGACCCTTTAGGTCTGGTAGGAAGGTTAGGAGGGACCCCATAGTAAAAATGTATTTTAAAAAGTGTGTGGAGTTCCCCCTAAAAGCCATACCAGTCTCCTTAGGCCTGGTAGGACTTTTAAGGGCAACCTCACATCCCCAAAATGGGGGCGCAAAGTGCCTGGGCTTTCTCCTAAAAGCCATACCAGGGGAGGAAGATGGGGCACCCCCTAAATTTTTACTCTTGATCCGAACACAGGCATGGCAGGAAAGGGGGTACTTCACAATAGGGGGACTCCCCCCCCAAAGCACCTTGTCCCCATGTTGTTGGGGACAAGGGCCTCTTCCACACAACCGTGGGCTGTGGTTGTGGGGGTTTGCAGGGGATGAGTTATCGGAATCTGAAAGACCCTTTAACAAGGGGGCCCCATATTCCCCCCCTTGTGAATGAATATGGGGTACATAGTACCCCTACCCATTCACCAAAAAAGTGTAAAATGTGAATAAAAACACAGGTTTTCGGCAAGTTCTTTAATAAAAAGAAGCAAAAAAAAAAGGTTCCATTGTTGTAATCCATCGCCAATCACAGCGTCCAGGGTTGCCACGATGATGCAGACTCGACGAAATAAAAAATACCCAACACCCGCTGACTTGTCCACACCTGCTATGCACTCACCGCTATCTGACATTTGAGAGTCAGATGTAAACAATTGGCGGAGCTAGAGGTGACGTCACCTGTAGTCAGGTGCATTGCTTTGGCCAATCACAATGCATTGGCAGGATGCCCTTACTGTTCGTAAATGGGCAAACAGCCTGCCAAACAAACTTTCTACTCGAACATCAAGGTCATCACTAATTATGATGCAGCTGGTGTGTGCACTGCACAGTGCAAGATACTTTAGCAGAATTAGCTACATAGAGTATGCTGTGTTCTGCAGCAGTATGGGCAACCTCCTGTCTACTGACAGAACTAAAAAGAGTCTAACTTAATAGTTCTGTGCCAATTAGGAAAACCTTTTTATTTTTATCAGTCAAGGCAGAAAATGTGCCTGTCTGCCTCTTTTACAATTTTCAAATTCATTATAAAGTATCCACTTCCAGACCAGGCCTTTTCTAGCACCTTTTGTTTACATGTAAAATTACTTATAACCCTCAAAGATTATATATATTTTCTTTCAAAGCAGAGGCCCTAGAGAATAAATTGGTGAGTTTTGCAATTTTATTTATGTCACATAGTTTTTGTGAAGCGCTTTTTTCAAATGCAATATTTTGAATTTTAATACACAATACATAACCCATTTTTTTTTAAATATAAAAGATGATGTTTTGATGAGTAAATAGATACCCAACATGTCATGCTTTAAAATTGCTCCTGCCTGTGCAATGTCTACAAGCAATGTAAATTTTACTATCCATAAAGCTTTAAAAGCCTTTACAGGTTACCACTTTAGATTTACAGAGGAGGTCTGGTGCTAGAATTTCTGCCCATAATCTGACGTTTGCAGTGATACCTCACATGTGTGGGGCAATCGCTACAGGCATCACCCCAGTACAATGGTTCAAACTCCAGCAAGTTTCCAGCAAAATCAGTTTTTATTTCACTGATTCATGTCCCTCAAGGCAGTACCCAAGTCCCCATACCCCATTTATGGCCAATAACTTGCATATAAGCCTTCAAAATGGACACTTTTGAATTTACAAGTTTGAGTCCCATAGACTTGCATTATGCTCGATGTTCGTGGTCGAACGTTCGTTAGGTTTGAACGTTCAACTGCAAACCAAACAGGGGGGTGTTCGTCCCATCACTAATCTGGAAGAATGGTCAAACATTCCCATAGACACACTCCTAAACCTTGTGGACAGCCTTCCCAGAAGAGTTGAAGCTGTTGTAGCTGCATAGGGTGGACCAACTCAATATTGAACTTCATGGACTAAAACTGGGATGCCATTTTTATTATTATTATTATTATTATACAGGATTTATATAGCACCAACAGTTTGCTTAATGCTTTATTAAAGTGTGTGTGTGTGTGTGTGTGTGCGTGCGTGCGTGCGTGCGTGCGTGTAAAGGCAGGTGCCCCAATACTTTTGGCAATATAGTGTATGTCTTAGATTTCAGCATTCAAAACATTAATACAGTTGCATTTATTTTCAAGAAATACAGCTATTTTTCTTAGGAAGGACTTTTGGTTGCATTTGTTCTAATAACACCAGTACGTTTTACTAAAAGGCAACATTTCACCATAGTTATATTTTTCACCAAAGTTTCTTCAAATTGCAAAAGGTCAGTTTTGCACATCAATCCTCTCTATGTCAAAAACAACAATCTCCCTAATTTTTTTACTTGCATGAAACTTGGAGAAGGTAGGTGCTGTTTTCATATCCATGATCCACGTATGATGCAGTTATTTTTTTTTTTGATAAATTCCTAATTTTTAAAATTTTTGATATAACAACAAAACAAAAAAAAAAATGGCTAGATAATCCTACAAATGTAATCATCCAATGGTGCTATCCACAATATCAGTGGATAGGTATCACCAAAAACATATGTGAAGCAAAATAAAAGAAAATGGCAAAGACCCCCACAATAGCTACCATCCAAGAATACGGTTTATTCGATAGTAACGAATATATATGGCAAAAATATAATAGCCCATGATAATATTCGGTGCTCACCGCATATACAGGCACCCCAGAATATCACCTAAAACCTATCCACCCACTACCATCCCCATCTCTCCCCTCCCTCAACCCAAGCTACCCCACAAGTCCCACCTTCCAAAACCCCCACACACACATACCCCAACCTCCCACACACCCCCCGATGTCCCAGCATGTAAACCTAAAATGTAGGAGAAGACTATGAATGGAGAAAGCCAGAACCTAGTATACCAAATATGCTATCAGGCTCTCCATATATGCCAGCCCTCAACTTCCCAATGAAATGAGCACAGGAGTCCCAATGCAGTCCTAGTAGTCCCAGATTGTGGGTGGTTCAGTACCACAAAGGGGAAGCCTACCCGAGGTCTCAGGGACAGGTCTCACCTATTCAAACCTGAGATCCATATGTATACTCCTCAAGTGATAACCAGTCACACACAAGGCTACCACCTCTGACAAACTATATATCCACTCAGTAAAAGGTGACAGCAATATAAATATATGAATCAGTCCATAGTACAAGTAACCAGTATGTGCCTTGACCAGTCATAAAAGGTTACAAATCTATAGGCAGTGACAATTCCAGTGATTAATCAGCTGTGATAACAGTTACTTGTAAATGTCTGACAGTCTGAGATAAGCGTATAAAGATAGCTGCAAACTCAGAGATGGAACAACTGGTGAAGGTGGCTGCTAATATGGCTGAGGTTAGACAGTGAATTGTGGCTGATTGTGCACCTTTCAAGCTTCAGCGGAGCTGGATAATGTCCTGTGTATATAATTGTATTCAATCCTGAGAACCAAGGGTAATGTGTGCCCAATACATATAGGTTCAGCAAGAAGCTGCCATTACTCACACAATTTGATACATCCAAATGGGATTCCTCAGTCTCGAAGCCAAACTGGTTAATGCTGTCTTTGCTGACAAGTCAGCAGATATCTTAATGGTGCTCCTAGGGACTGACTCCTGAATGGCAGCGTGCAAGTGAGCTGAGGACAAATTGAAACAGCCATGCAGAATGCCATGAGAGGAGGGTCCCAGAATTGGAACTTCCTCAGGATGTATAGGGCTAGGTTTACACTAATGCAGTGCGAATTTGGTCTAATTTTCAAAGCAATTTTGTAGTACTGCTGCAGTGGGACTTGGTGCATTCTTATACATTTTTAACTCGTTTTATGCTACTGTGACTCATCTCTGCAATCAGCAGCAGGAATGAGTCTTTGGTTGTTAAGGAGCCAGTATCCGAACAACCAGTGACTCATCTCTGCCAGGTGACCCAGCCCCTAGGATGTCCCTTGGAGCCCTGCCCTATGACATCACTTGGTGAAATTATTGGCTGAACCCACCCCTATAACATCACATGCTGGCCCTCTTACTCTGCCCCCTTTGACATCATAGGGTGGGGGTCTCACATAGTTACATAGTTAGTCTGGCTGAAAAAAGAAAAAAGTCCATCCAGTTCAACCATTAAAAAAAATAGAATCCCCACAAAAAAAAAAAAAAAAACACAAGTTATAATCCTATGCCTACATTTGATCCAGAGGAAGGCAAAAAACCCAGCAAAGCATGATCCAATTTGCTCCTGCAAGGGAAACAATTCCTTCCTGATCCCCTGAGCAGCAATTGGATATTCCCTGGATCAACTTTACCTATAAATGTTAGTATCCAACTCTACCTAAATAACGGGTTGGCCTGCGATGTCATAGGGGGGTGGGGTCATCCGGTGACTTCACCGGGTGACCTCCCAATGCAATTACAGGGTGGGGTCTCTGAGGGACATCATGGGACAGGGTCATTAGGAGACCCTGCCCTTTTGTTTACTTAGCTGCACGGGAAGCAGTGCTGCCATTTGGGGAGTGTCACAAAATAGGAGAGGTCATGTTCAGCAGGTGGGAGGGTTTTTTTTTTTGCAGGTTGGTGACCAGCCTTCATCATGATTGACAATGGATAGGGTGACATGTTTTTTTAATTAAAGCACTTGTGTTTTTATTTAATTTTGACATTTTCTTGTTGAATTAGTAGGAGTACTATGTACCCCATACCCATTCATATGGGGGAGTGGGATCTGGGGCCCTCTTTTTAAAGGAGGCTTCCAGATTCCAACAAGCTACCTCCTGCTCCCCCACAACCACTGGGCTAGGGTTGTGGGGAAGAAGCACTTGACCTCATCAACATGGGGACAAATACCCCCCATGTTGAGGGCATGTGACTTGGTATGGTTCAGGAAGGAGAGGCACTCAGTCACCTGCCCTTTCATGGCCTGCTGGGCTGCATGCTCAGACATGGGTCTGGTATAGATTTAGGAGGGACCCCAAACATTGTTATGGTTTGGGGTTCCCTTTAATATCCATACCAGACCCAAAGAGCCTTGTATAGATTGGGAAGATCTACATTCCTTTTTTATTTTTGTATGTCTGCTCTTCTGTATACATTCAGCAGGGATGACTCATCATTGTTAGGATGCTGTCAGTTGCCAGTTCCTTAGGAACCGATTACTTATCCCTGCTGCTGACAGCAGGGATAAGTCACCAGTTGGTAGAACACCAGCAGGTGCTGGCTCTTAACATACAGCGCAAATTAACCACAAAAATGCATAAAAAATGCATGTAGATGCAATTTAGATGCTTTTCCATTGACATCTATGGACCACAAAATCACATTGCATCACATCAAAGTAGCACAGAACCCTTCCCCAAAGTTGCATAACAGCTGCGCTGCATTGATGTGAATGGGCACTATTGGAAGCAATGTTATTTCCATTGTCATGTGGTTTGATGTGACCAAAGTGACATTTGAAACCGCATCAGTGTTAACCAGGCCTTACAGGTGAAAGCATATCTTAATACAGAACCAAGAAAAATCAAGGTATTAAAATACAAATATAACCCAAATATTATATACAAAATATATATATTATATACATTAAAATACAAACATAACCCAAAGTTCCACATCACTTAACACAGACATGTCTCACTGTATGTCTCCCAACTCTCACAGTGAACAAGACCAGGAATTAGATTAACAATAGCTATTACAATTTTGTGAACTAAAAGATCACACCTGGCTGAACTCAAGTTACATAGTTCACCTATAAACCATAATAGAAAGTATTAAAATGTAAATGGGGTCTTTCAAAACACTCGAGAGAGACCTCCTGAAGGAACCCTAAAGAGTGCAAAATAGACTAGTAAAGAGAACAACAGAATAGCAAGGAGTGAGAAGACGCAGAGAAAAAAAAAAGGGGTGAGGGGAAGGGGTTGAAGGCAGGAGTGATTAAGGGCCTTGAGAAGGAAGATAAAACCCTCAAGCAAGGACTCACCATCTAGGTTCTGTATTCATGAGAACCAGTAAAGTCAAGCCAGTAAGACCATGACCTTTTTCTGTGATTCAAGAAGTCCAAAACGATCTGTCAGTTTGAAAATAATGTCTCGAATCTGATTATAGAAATTATGTTGTCAATCTGAAAATGATGTCTCACATCCGGTTGCAGAAGTTATGTAAGAGTGTTCAACTTTAAATGTAAGTAATATAGGGACGACCTGTTGTTGATATCTCCAACAGAGATGAGAGCAATATGGAAAGATTATGTGTGAAGTCATTCTGTATCAGCACAACACTATTTTAGAACCAGTCTCTTGTATTTTACAAGAGATTGATGCCTTGAGGGTAAACCTTAGAACCCTCTCTTTCTGTTGATTTGAAAAAGAAGTTCTCAAACCTGATTCCCATTTTGAAAGGTTGTCGGGGGTACCCTGATCTGTTTGGGTTCTTTGTAATGCATAGGATTTAGACAGGCTATGAAGATTTGGAATTGAAACAGTAAATAGTTCTTCAAACAAAGTCATAATGGAAGAGGGTCTATGCTGCCCCAAGTCTGGGTCAAGAAGAGGTGAATTTGCAAAGTTCTCCAATGAGACATTGGAGGAATTACTATCCTTTGAATTTTCAAGAGGAAAATTAACTCATTGGCAGTTAGAAAGTGGTTCAAGCTGAACTCTGGTCAAGAAAGGGCCATAATGCAGTTATTTAATGAACATGTTGATAAACATAAAAAAAATTCAGCTGTAAAAGTTTAAGCTATTAGCAAGGTGCTATAACCATTATTTTGAGCCCCAAAATTCTAACCAGGCAAATGTCAAATCATGCTAAGATTATCCAATGGAATTCTGAAAATATAATTCACATGAACATTATATACTATATATGTATATATATATATATATATATATATATATATATATTATTATTATTATTACTACGAGTTTGTATAGCGCCAAAGGGTTATATATATATATACAGTATTTTTATTTTTTCTTAAACTATTTTTTTTTATAAAGACATAGCTAACAGTGCTATGATACAAACATATATGAGAATTTACACATAATTTATTTTTCACTCACCTGAAGAAAAATGCTCCGACTTGTGTATTAGCAAGCTAAAATGTGGACCACACGGTGAGGCTAATGACACTGCTGTTTTGAAAACATGGTTTGAACAGCAGGTTTAAACATTAGATTTAATCTTGCAAGTGCTGATGAAGACAGACTAACTGTCTTCCTCAAAAGATGGACAGGGATGGGTAACATAATGATTGTGTATCTTTTCTTTCAACACTCAACATGGGTAATTTGTTGTTCTTCCATCAATCAGCTCACAAACACAAATGTGTTCTCATGAAACATGTTTTACCTTGTGATCCTTGTGATCCATGAAATCTTCCATTGGTATTTTTTTTAAAGGGGATTCATTATGTAATCATTTTGAGCATGTGGGTTGAGTATCAACAATCCAACAATCTTGTTGGAGTTGTACACTTTTTCTTCATTTCTGTAGTACCTTGATGGTATTTAATAATTACAGTTAAATTAGATGTATCTTATAAAGTTAGGGCATCATTCCCATTATGCAGACAAAGTAGCTAAAATATGTATTTAGTTGTTTGATCTTTTATTTATAAAATGGCTTATATAAATGATGTGTGCCCACAATAAATATATCTTTCTTGTTGCCTCTAAGGACCCATTCACGTGCATTTTCATGTGTTAATTAAGCCATATCGCATTGCTTTGTTTTTTTGAAATGGTCTCTCAATGTATCACAATTCATCTGCACTTTTTTCAACAATGCAAAGGCCTACAATACACACAGTTTTCACTTATATTTATTGCGATATGCTATAGTTAAGGTGCAGTTTTTCTTAATATATACATACAGTTAAGCCATTCAGAAGTATTTTACCACAGATTACTAAAACACATACTTTATGAAATTGTACAGTGTATGTGCATCAAAATGTGCTGTAATAACATGCAGTAAAATGCAGGTGGCTATGATGCACAGGTGTGAATGTAGTCTTAAGAGGTTACTAACTAAAACAATCTTAGCCTCATTGTATTTTTTTTTCTAATGATAATTATTCAGAGAATAGCTTTATAATGAATACATATTAGTACACAGTGAAAAAGAATTCAGAATAAAGACTATTAATATAGCCATACATCTAGCTATTTGTATATTTTTGAAGCAAATAGTAAACTGCTAAAGAGTAAAAAAAAAGGAAAGATAAGCACCACCCTTATTGTTTCCAGCTGTAAATGGTTTAGTGTACATTAGAAAGGTAATAAACATATCCCTCCTCCCCTTCTGTACCATTCATCAAAAACTGCTATACCTACATGCCTCTTCTAACATACAGCTAGCCCAATATCATAATAGCTGTTGTTGCAAAAAATAGCATGCAAAATGTTTGTAACATTCTTTATCTGCAGTTCGCTTTTTTATACGTATGCTAAGAACTGACCTCTGTTTGAATTTTATGTCTTTGTGAGTTTCTTTCTCTTGCATGTTAATTCATTTGATATGGTGTTGTTTTCAGTTATGCTATGTCACCTCTAAAGCACTAAATGTGAGTTGAAGTAACTAGGCAAAAGCAAGTAAGTAATTGTATACTTTTTGTACTTTTGTATTTACTTTTTTATATTTAATTCAGTAGACATTTAGTCATATTTCAGCAATTTGGTCTCTTAGTTTATTTTAGTATTTCATTTAAATGGTTTAATGACAACAGCTTGGCCTCAGGTTTTTTTGTGTGTGTTTTAGTACCTGTTCTAGTAGCTGATTAGTTCTAATTCAGAAGTTTGATTTTTAAGTTCCTTTTTGCACATTTTCTCGATGATATTTTGATGCAATTTAACCAACTCCCACCCAGCATATAGTAAAAAATGAGTGGATGTCATATTACGTCCTTGCAGTTGCGCTTCTTGTGCAAGCCCTAGGGGCCGTGCAACGGTGCAATTTGTCAACCGCTGTGTGCACCAGACACAGTTGATGACAGAACCGTGTGATTGCTGTGACCAATCACAGCAATCACATAAAATGTACACATTGGCTTTGGTCACAGTGATTACATGGTATGGACAGGACCAATCAAAGTGCACCTAAAAATGATTGCTTATAACAGTGGTCATCGCTGTTACAAGCAATCAAAGTGTAAAAAAATCCAGATTGCCTCACCAGTGTAGCACAGTGTCACTGTGGTTACATTGTACTGTTGTGATCACAGTATGTAAAAAAGAAAGTATAAAAAGAAAAAAAGTGTTTCAAAACTGATTTTTTGTTAACATACTGTCATCAGTCAATATGCCTCATCACTACCACACCAGTCATATGATGATGCTGTACTGCTCTGGTGACAGTACTGTGTGTAAAAAAAAATGTGAAAAAAATATTTAATTTCTTCATTTTCCACAAAAATTGTGACAAAAAAAGTACAACTTCAAAAAACTCATTGTGCATCTTACTACGTACTTTGGACTATCTGCTTTCCAAAAAGAAGTAATTTTCAGTTTATTTGTACTGTCCTGACATTTTAAGGCTTCAAGAAATGAGATAAGCAGTCAGTACATCAGGATCAAGTTTCAAATACTGTATATATACACACACCTTAATTTGTAGACTTTATAACATTCACACACAACTAAACAATATACATTGATTTGGGTTATTATAATAAAGAAATGTAGAAGAATACATTTTGGCCTAAATTTGTGAAGAAAGCTTATTATGGGCAGCACAGTGGCTAAATGGTTAGCACTTCCACCTGGCAGTTCTCGGGTCATTGATTCAAATCCCAACCATGGCACCACCTGCCTGGAGTTTGCATGTTCTCCCTGTGCCTGCGTGGGTTTCCTCTAGGTACCCCGGTTTCCTCCCACGCTCCAAAGACATGCTGGTAGGTTAATTGGATCCTGTCTACATTGGCCCTAGTATGTGTATGAACTTAGGTTAGGGACCTTAGATTGTACACCCCTTGAGGGTTAGGGACTGATGTGAATGTACAATATATATGTAAAGCGCTGCATAAATTGAAAAAAATAAAAATACATTTATTTGCAAAATGTTATAACAGAAATGAAAAAAATGTGTTTCTCTGTATTTTTTAATTTATATAGCAAATAAAATAAAAATAACCCAGTGATGATTAAATACCACCAAAAGAAAGTCATATCTGTCTCAAAAAATGCTAAAAATTGCATTCGGGTACAATGTTTCATGACTGAGTAATTGCCATTCAAAATGTGACAGCACTGAAAGTTGATAATTGTTGTGGGCAGGAAGGGGGTGAAAGTGTCTGGTATAAAAGTGGTTGACATATGTTTATAGTATATACTGTATCTACTTTCTTTACTTGATGTTTTACTATGTACGTTGCTTGTATATTTTAATCTTCTTTAATTCAATCAAGACAACTGAAGTTCCTGGGTGTTAGTAAGTGATGTTCTAGAACAGGAGTCTCCAAATTTTCTAAACAAAGGACCAGTTTACTGTCCTTCAGACTTTAGGGGGGCCGGACTGTGGCTATTGGAAGTAGAAAATGCCCTGACATCAGTGGGAGTAAACAATGCCTCATCTTTGATGTCTGTGAGAGAAATTGAGCCCCCTCATTGGTGTCATTGGGTGGGAAGAAACATGCCCCATCACCCATCATTGGTGTAATTGGGAGAAATTGTGCTCCATCATTGGTGTCATTTGGAGGAACTGTGCCCCATCTTTAATGTTATTGAAAGGAATTGTGACCCTTCATTGGTTTTAGTGGAGGGAATTATGCCCCATTGTTGGTGCCTGAGGATGAAATATTACCCCAAGGTCCAGATAAAAGCAAGCAAGGGACCGCATCCAGCCCCCGGGCCACAGCTTGGAGACCACTGTTCTAGAATGTGTGGCATATAATCATATGCATATTTATATATGATTTTTGATCATTGTGCCTATGTTTTATGTTTAATTTTGAAGCCCTTATGATAGGGGAGGGAGTGATGGTGCTCCTGAAATATGTTGGCTGCTTTTGTATGACCTTTTTACCAACAATTACAATTAGCTTGGACTCTTGTATCCGGTTTTGGTCTGGTGCTTCTTTTTTGTATTTCTATTGTATACTTTGTGACCATGGTGCTGGAAACCAAGAACCAAGAAGGTAAATTAGATTTTAAAACTCCTTAAAAAAACAGGAAGAGTGACTGATAAAATGTGCAATATCCTGTTACAAGCAAGGTGCTATGAAGCTATGCAGTGTTTTTGAAACATTAAACAAAACAGAGGACAGCCTGTTGACAGACAAAATGGAGGAAGAAGTAAGCGCTAAAGCCACATTGTGTTCTTACTCTCCTTATATCTGCAGTTGCTGTATCCATCACATTTAAATTACAGTTCAGTAACTAATATCAGTCAATCAAACTCCATGTTGTACTGATCTAACTCTATCAGAGTCAATTCTAGTTGGTTGCAATGACCAACTCATTTAATATGGAAATAAATCTCACTCAAATTCAGACTAAAAACACTGTTATCAGCATTTTCACCCTCTTTTACAGACCAAGTATTATTTGTAAGATGAAAGAGAACAGATCTTGTGTTTTGTTATACTGCACTATATATGTTACAAATCAAAGTCAGTAGCTACCTTTGGTCATAAGCTCATAAGAAAAGCTTCTGTGTAAATAATGTTATTAAGGGACAACAAACTACAATAAATAATATAGGATTTCTTGTCGTATTTGAAGTCAAAGCTGTACAATGTAGTGATCTATAATTTAGAGTGTGTGTTTATTTTATGGAATGAGGATTTAACCATTCTTTATATTTTTATGTGATTAGTGTCCACTGGGCAGAGGGCAATGAATAAAGGAGAACATAAATAATGGATCTGCATATCATCAATTTATAATCTCTTGAAGTATGAAAGAGAGGATACCATTGCAATTGGAACATAATCACAAATTCTTTAGTGGAGATGCTTTTCTTTATACCGCCTAAAATTTCATATGGATTTACTGTAATTTTAGATAACAGCAAATAGAACATTTAGGCTGGGGTCACATTATTACCTTTGGTAATGCACGGTAAGGTGCACATTTTACTGTGCTTTACTGTAAAGTACAGTAAAAAATGAACTGTGGTGCGTTGTAGTACCATAATTTTGAATGATACCCTGGCACGCATCTCCAAAATGAATGAACCTGCCTTTAAGTGCACCTCAATGCAAACTTGGTTTGTATTTATTGTTTTGTACTGTTTGCATGTATCTGTGTTATGTGATGTGCTAAAATGTATTGTGATTCAAGTGTAAGTGCAAGTGCTCTGCATTACAAAAAAAAAAGAAATTCAATTACTGTCACCGTTAGAAAATGCCACATCCATGGCTGACATTTCTCTTAGAAGCCTGCACTCCAGAAATGCTCTTTAAGAGCTTTCTGGCTTTCATTAATACAACATAAAAAAGTTTACACAGAAGATCATTGTCCCATGCAGGGTTTTCACCATCAGCACGACTTCAGCCTTGTGGCTTTCTCTAGCAGCATTGCTGCTCAGGCCTGTTGCTTTTGTGCCCCAGACCATCAAACACAGCACCTCAGTGCTCCTGTACACACTCTGTACCTTGGCTCTTTGCCATGTGCAACCAGTGGACTGAGGGAGAGCTCCAAAAGATTTCCCACCTGGAGCTTGACCTTAAGTGCCCTGTCTATAATGAAATAAATAAATACATTTTGCTACTCTATGCATCTTTCACATGCCAAGGATATTTTGGACTCTACTGTGTGCAGCTCTACCACCACATGACCTATGTTTTTAGACCTGGTGGCACTGAAGCTTGTAGGTCTATTATGGGAAGACAGACACCCCCCTGAGGCTAGTATCTGTGAAATATGGCCTGCTGGTGCTGCCATGAAAATATGGCTGTATCTCTATTTTTACAGGAAGACAGATCCCTTCCTGTCACTGGTGTCTGGTAGGGTACGTGTTCATGTTAATAGTCACCCCTACATTATTTATGTCAGAGAATTTGAGCTATTTCAGTAGCAGGACAGGTAAATCTTGCTCAATATAGACATATCAGTGTAAAGGATTTACTGAACTGTGCTTCTGCAGCACATACACTGCCATGCCTTCATTTCCCCAAAAAAGGTAGAATCCCCAAAGCACCATAGCCCAATTTTGCCCAGCACCAGGCGCTAAGAAACCCCTGGTGCATTGGAAAGGGAGCTGGTGAGAGGGGAACTCATGTCCCACCTACCTGCCCCCTTATGAGGGAAGGTAGTTGGTTACCCCCTCTTTGATGAACAGGTTTTTAGGGGTGCCATTAACCAATAACCAATTCACATATGCATGCAGATAAGAAAAAAATCTAAATCAACACATGCCGCAGGAGAAAAATCCCTTATTCTATTTTTAACTAGGGATTAGTGAACCAGGAAAAGTTCTGTTTGAAGTAGGTTTGGAACAATGTGAACATATTTGGTCAATTACATTATTTGGCATCCCTTCCACTTTGTTTATATTTCAACAACAGCTGTCATGGTGTACTCATTTCTGGCTGGCTGGATTTTCACAAACATGCCAGACATCATTCATCAGGCTATATACCTGGATAAGTGTGTCATTTTAATTGTAAGGGGAGCACTATGGAATTTTATTTTCTTGTTTTGTAAACAATGTTTCCCTTAAAAAAAGAAAACAGAAAAAAGGTGTGGTGTGAGGCAGGTCAGAGTTCTGGGGAGCAAATGTTCCCTTTCCTCACTGCTCAAACAGTATTGAGAGTTTAAGAGATTCCTACCAATGTCATGGTTTTAAGTGTCCATGGAGCTCGGAGGAAGGAAACATCATTTCTCCTTTTTAGACCAAGTCCAATTATGAGCATTAGAAATGAGAGTATTAGCCTGGGTTCAATTTGGGATTGAGTTTGTCAAATCCCATGTAAACCCTGAAAAACCTGAACTTGAAATTAAACAAGAACTAGTTCTGGGCAGCTCAATAGATTGTTTTAATAAAAAGAGCTAAAAGCATTCTTAAATGCACAAAATGTAACGTGCTGATCCAGGGAATATCCAGTTGCCTCCTGCTAGATCAAGATGGAATCTATTACCCCCAATGGAGTAAATTGGGCCATGCTTCATTAGGGTTCTTTTTGCCCTCCTCTGGATTAAATGTGGGAATAGGATTGTGTATAAGGAAACTTTGTATTTATTTATTTATTTCTCTCTTAGTTGAACTGAATAGACCTTTGTCTTTTTTTCAATCTGATTAAATATGTAACTATAAAAGAGACTTTTAGGTAGGTTTGGCTATGACACCTGACTTTTTTTCTATGAGCGATAATAGGCCTAGATTGACTGGTGGAACTATAAACCACAAATAATAATAATACATGTATTGTAATGAATCTTCACTGTGATAACATGTGTGGCCCCTGGCAAACAAAGTTTGATATACCCAAACCAAAAAACGTACAATATTGTGAAATGATGCAGTGCCAGTGAATATAACATAAACATACAAATACATAAAAAAATGGTGTTCAATCTGCCAAACAAAGTCTCTCTTAAATCAAAGCCCATACTGTATAAACTCAGATAAAAAAGGATCTTCCACCATCCAGTAGATCCTTGTAGTGTAACAAAACATCAAGTGCCACCACCTTAGTCAAATGAGCACTCACCAGACCATAAGCTGTAATAAGTACAGCAGACACAAGATATTTTTCAGGTACAAATCCTTCCCAGTTTTATGCACTTTTACTTTTACAGGGGCACCTGATGATGTTACCTGTGATGAAGCACGTAGGGCGGAGCCACATACACACGCTACTATACATGCGTGACTGGCCGGTGGCCATTTTGGAAACTGGAAAATTTGATTTTTTTCCTATCAATGCCTAATGATGTTAGCTTTCATGTGAGTGCAACCGTACTTTAAATAAAAGTAGTTGGAATGGTTTTACACTATGTGGAGCACTCTTTCTTTACATGTTTCCTACTAAGAGTTTGAGTCTTATCCTGAGTGGTTCATCTACCCTAAGTATTCTGCTAAATAAATACACAATAATGACACTGTAACCAGGGGCGTCCCTAGGGTTGGTGTCACCCGGTGCCGGAACACTTGGTGACACCCCCTCCCACAATCCCCACAGGATGGATCGGATCTGTGGATTGAGCATAATGGATTGGAGTCCGATCCATTATCCTCCCCAATCCGCAGATCTGATCCACCCTGCAGGGATCGTCGGCTTGCTTTAAAACTTAAGTTTTCGTGGAGCTCGTGGAGAGATCAATTAACCCCCTATAGGTTGCAAGCCGACGATCCCCACAGGATGGATCAGATCTGCGGATTGGGGAGGATAATGGATTGGACTCCGATCCATTATGCTCAATACGCAGATCCGATCCATCCTGCGGTGATCACCGGCTTGCTTTAAAACTTACCTTTTCGTGGAGCCGGTCCGGTGTCACCCTGTGCAATAGGTGTCACCCATTGCGGTGCGCATCCCCTGCACCTGCCTAGGGTCACCCCTGACTGTAACCACTCTTGTCAGTAAGCAACGGGACGAGTGGCCAAATTGCCAGTGCCCCCCTCCTTTCCTGGCCCTGACACCAGCATCAAACTGTCCCTGGAAATACTCTAAAATATTTTCCAAATCTGACTGTTATCCTAATGTACAACACACTGCTAGCATGTCTGTGACTTTGTTGTAGCTATACAGTAGGTAGAGACTTTCAACAAACAGCAGCATTACCAATAACATCTAGCTATCCCTGCTGAAGGCTGCTAGCTTTCCCCCCCTACCACATCGCCTCCAAAAAACACTAAGTAAATGCTGCTGGGAACAGTGAAATCTATATGGATGGGACTGACAGATAAAAAAAAACATAAGTGGCCCTTATAAGCCAACTGACCACAGTTCAGGAAGTATATTATTAATTAGTTGGTAATCAAGTGCAATGCAATAACTCACCAACTTTTCAAACTGCAAGCAACTTTGGTTTGGGTTTAACTCATGGTAGACCCAAACCTGAAGACTTTCCTTACTTGAAGGGAAAGCATAGGGTAACTCACAAGTGTAAGCAACAATCTGTGTCATGATCACCAGCCAGCACCAGTACAAGTGTCACCTAGTGTCAGTGTAAGCCACAATCAGTTTCCTGATCACCAGTACTGATCAGCCAAACATACCTTGGTTCGGTTCAAGCAGGTGGATCCCAATTATAATTGACGTTATATGGTTATATCTATATATGGTCAGTAATGTCACAAAGGAGAACCTTTGTATATGTCAGCTTTGTATATCTCAGGACCTGTTATGCAGCATGAGTGAAGTGACGGGACCGGATTAGTGCCAGATGGTGACTAATTCACCTGTGCTTTGATATCTATAATTTCTGCCATGGCTGCAAAGCATATCATTGTGGCTGGGGCATATGTACACCCATAGCCAATGCCTTTTTAACCCCTTTGCGCCAGCGCCTCCCGGCCCTTTAAGGATTTCAGAAGCAGGGAGGCTGGGCGGGGTTTAAGGTCATGTGACCGCTGTGACACGCCATCACGGCCGTCACATGATCGGGAAAGGTCCCGATCGAAAGAGGAGATCGGGACCTTTCCGTGAGTACCGGACATGTGTACTGGGAGCATGCAGGGTGTGCTCTCTCAGCACATATGTCTTTTTTTAATAGAATGTGTGGCCGCTTGGCGTCTAGGCCCAGATGCCGGTAGGCTGCACATTTGCGTTCGGCCGGCGTGAAGAGGTTAAGGAAAACCTCCTGCCAAAACTTTAAAAATAAAACAGCATGGGGTTACCCTCAAATCCATACCTGACCCTTATCTGAGCATACAGACTGACACGCTAGGAAAGGGGGAATAAGCGAGCACCCCCCCTCCTGAACTAAACCAGGCCACATGCCCTTAACATGGGGGGGTGCATTTTGATGGGGACAAGGAAGGGCCTCTTCCCTAAAACACTAAGTGGTGGTTCTGGGGGTCTGCGGGTGGGGGGCTTATCAGAATATGGAATCCCCCTTTAACATGGGGGCCCCCAGATCTTGGCCATTGTGAATGAGTATGGGTACAATTTCCCCCTGCACATTCACCAAAAAAGAGTGTAAAAAATAAATTAAAAAACTGAGACAGTTTTTGATAAGTCCTTTATTTAAGAACACTGGCTCCCTTCATATGATAATAAACTAAGAGGCAAGGCCACCCAATGACTTCACATTGTGACTCTGCCTCGTGTGATATCATCGACTGATGCATGCTGGGTCAATTATTTTAGTTTATTAGTAGCGGGAGGCAGCGGAGCTGTAAGGTGGCTGGAGCCCACGTCAGGTGGAGACCTCTTTTCTCTGGTCGACAGCGGCAGCATTAATCGAGATTGATGCTAGACTTACTTTTTTTGTGAATGAGTAAGGGTACATGGCGGATGATGATCTAATATTGAGATCCATGTTTTGTATCTATTTTTTGTATTAGAGTCTCATATATTTAGAAGACTCTACACGGTTCTGTTGATAGGCCTTAGGGAGATTTTAATTATTTAAAAACGGCCCTGGATAAACTCTCAGTGGCCCATCGGGGAGCAATGCCCACTCGCACCAAACTACATTTGCTAGTCTTTTGACTGAACTTGGTCTCAAGGATGTATGGAGGGAAAACTATGTATCATACATGTTATTCTTGAAATTATGCTTCCCATAATGTCCTATATCACATTGACCTAGGCTTAGGTAAATCTGCAATCCTGCCCTATGTTGAGGAATCTTCGTATGAACTTAGACTACTCTCAAACCACTTTCCATTCTGGGTACGCCTTTCTATCTCAGGTCCCCCATGCATCCTTTATGGTGGGCCAACCCATTTTGGCTGACTATTTTTCCAGAGGGATTTGTCTATCTTAATTAGGAAGAATGTGGATAAAGCATCGCCAGCTATAGTATGAGACTCTATGAAGATGCATTTTAGAGGGCTTATTATTAGAGAAATAATATTCATCAAAAGTAAATCTAGGTACTGGGAGGATATAGTCAGAATAGAATTGCAGCAGAGGGAGGCTAACATGGTCGAAGATCCTAACCCTACTACACAATCCAGGTGGCTGGAGGCTGTCCTTATATAACTCAGTGCTCCCTTCTGCTGCTGAAAAAAATGTTACTTTCTACAGCAGAGCTTTTTGAAGAGGAAGAGAACATGGAGCATCTCATGGCCTCAGTAGCCAGAGGACAACAAGGAGTTTCCTCCATAGATGCTATCCATTTGAATACTGGTGCTCTTTTTACCTCCCAGGTTGATATCCTAACTACATTTCACTAGTTTTATAAGAATCTATGCATCCAAACATGCTATTGCACCCACTGAACTAACACATTTTCTAGAAGGATGTCCTTTACCCATGCTGTCAGGCTCTGAACTGGTTAAACTTAATTCTCCTATCACCAATGAGGAGCTCACAGAAGCTCCGGCACCTGCCCCTATTAACAAATCCCCAGGTTCAGATGGCCTCTCCTCTGAGGTATATTCTAGGTATGGAGACCTACTCCTACCACCTTTATTACAAGCACTACATGAAGCAGCAAAAATGGGGGAATTACCTGAATCCATGCAGGAAGCTATAACAATAGGTCTTCCAAAACCAGGGAAAGACAAACTGCTTCCTAACTCATACTGCCCCATTTCCCTATTGAACACACATGCAAAAGTATTGGCTCGTGTTTTGGCTCAACTGGATTGCCCAAGGTCATATGCAAATTGGTCCATGGATACCAATTGGGGTTTATCCCCTGTAGATCAACGGCGAATAGCCTTAGATGCCTTTTTCTCAATTTGCAGATCCTAGTGGAAAATAGGTAGGGACATTTTCTCTTTAGACACTGCCAAGGCTTATGACAGTGTGGAATGGCTCTACCTCTGAGAGATGCTATCCAGATTTGGACTGGGGGATACATTTATTAAATGGGAACAGATACTTTTCCCTGCCCCAAGCGCTAGACTTTGCATAAATAATGGCCCCTCTACAACTTTACATCTGTGCAGGGGCACTTGTCAGGGGTGCACTTTATTGCCCCAGATTTTTGCCCTGGCAGTGGAACCTCTAGCCATCATGGTCCGGATGTGTACTGACCTTGTTGGAATTTGTAGGAAAGAAGACACTGAAGAAGAGATATCCCTATATGCTGATGACACTTTACTATATTTGGGAGACAATAATAACTTTTGCAATGTTATAAATATATATATAATGTTATAAATATATAGATATATATATATATATCCAATCATCCAATCATTTCTCCCTGATGAAGTCACGTGACCCTGTGACGCAACACGTAGGGGAGGGGCTCTGACGTCACAACGTTGCATCGGAGAGGCTCGGTGATTCCAGTGCAGACGGAGGCAGACAGCATTACAGAGGCAGAGGCAGAGTATTACTGTATGTTACCATCAAGGCTGTCCTGGATCACATCAAAGCCGTGTAATACTGCAACTGGCAGCAATAAATTTCCTTTATACACAAGGATAAGGCACCATGGTCTTTTTTCTTCTCTCTCTCAATTGACCCACATTCCTTATGCTGGTGAAAGGAGGATTGGAGAAGGTGGTGACCCCAGGAGGGGAAGTAGGAGATTCCTAGAGAGCTGGTCGGGAAGTCCATTTATGAGCAGCTGCACAAAGGGAAAGAGGAGAGCACAGGAGAATCCCTATAAATCCGTATCTACCTTCTGGAACAGCTTATATAAGAGTATCATCCCATCAATCCTGGAAGGATTAAAAGCGTATTTGCCTGAATTTATTCAGGCAAATATTAAGGTGAGCGCATAGGGAGACCACTAAGCACTCGGCGAGAGGAAATAAGGAACCCACCAGCACACTGCACTTATTTAAAAGACTTTTTAATTTATTGTCTTTTATATTTTATGTATTTGCACTTGCACTTATATGTATGCTTTTGCACTATATAGATGGAGTGATTACAGCAGATCAGAGGGGCACAGATTTAGAATTGTGTTGATTTATATTTAATTCTTTTATAGTCACATTTAATTAAGGATTGATTGTTATCAGTCACATACATGTAGGTTGTTGATTCATATTTTTATTCATTTGATTCACCAGTTATAGTGATTCACTAGTGATTTATTATTATTTATTACTTAATATCGATTAATTTTATTCACTAGTCACAGTGATTTATGAATTGTCTCAGATATTAATTCATATACCCCAAGGACCAATATATATATATATATAAGCAAATAGGAGCGCGGCACTATATATTTATAACATTGTATATACACTAGCAAGTGAGTCTGTGCAAGAGCCAGCGCACCTAGTACATTTAATCAGCAGATAATTTCATACCACCCACTGAATGCCTCATTAATAATAGCTCACAAGTATTCATTAGTTATAATAACTTTTTGCAAGCTGTGATGTCACTTATTAACAGATTTGGGGAGTTATCCAGTTTCTCCATTAACTGGAAAAAATCTGCTCTCATGCCTCTAGATCCTTTAGTCACCCCCTTTACCTGATTGTGCTCAACAGATAGATAGTAGATAGCTCTATTGCCTTTCCACTTCACCAAATAGAAACTGAGCTGTTTGACAGATTTTGCCTGCCTCTTTCAACAACTCGCAACAATGACTGCAAACATTTATGCCCCTAATACACGCCAAAAACATATCTATAAGTCCGTTTTAGCCAAACTGCAACTGATATCGAAAGAACAAATTAGTCTTTGTGAATATTTTAATGATATAGCCGACTTATCCTTTGACATCTCCAGCCCCCTCAGAAAATGGTCCACAGCTCTGTCTTCCCTCATTCAGTCAGACGATCTCTATGCCTCCTTGGATCAGAGAGGGACTACAATTTTTATTCAAATGCACAGAAGTCCTGTTCCAGGATCAACCATCTCCTGGTACATAAATCTGGCCTTCAAATTATCCCACAAGTGACCATAGGGCTCATTACCCAGTCAGATCATGCTTCTGTCACTATCATGCTATCCTTTACCCTAAAGCAAAACAGCACTCACTGTGGAGAATGAACACAGCTATCTTGACACAACTTAAAGTGGAGTTCCACTCACCTGTCAAAAAATAAAAGTCAGCAGCTACAAAAACTGTAGCTGCTGACTTTTAAAAAACAGCCACTTACCTGTCCCTCAGTCCCATGGTGTGTCCCCCGCAGACCTTTTCACCAGTTGTCCTGGATTCCAGGAGGCCGGCATCTTCAGTGTGGTCACTTAGTTGTGATAGCTTGCAGCTTCACAGCCAGGTACCCACTGCGCATGCGTGAGTAGTGCTATGCTTCATGAATGATCCTGTAGGACCTGTCACGTGTCCCAAAAGACTACAGGAAGGGAGGGAGGACACCTTCCATTTCCGATCGCCTAGGCGATTGGACCGGAAATGGGAGCAGGTACCTGTCAAATTCGGGTACCCGCTTCAACCCCCGCCCCCCAAAGGTGCCAATCCTTAATGGGGAGCGGGGGAGCAGTCCTTAAAGCGGAACTTACCCTTTTGGGTGGAGCTCTGCTTTAAGTACCAGGAACAGGTCAGGAAAGAAATAGAGACTTATTTTGCCCTCAATACAGGCTCAACCACTAATGATTCCGTTTTACATTAGAGGCCTTTTTCCTTAAGCCCAAGAGAAACAGAGATGGATGGAGCACATTAATTCTTTTCTAGAGCAAGTTAGAACAATCTAATAAACAACATCCCATGAATCAGACATAACCTTGTTTTGTAAACTAACGTAGGATCTCTTTGCCTTTTTAACTTCAGCCTTATCACACTCTCCAGCAACTAGGTCCTCTTCCACACTTGCTCTGAGATCACTTCTCACATAGAGACAGACACCACCACCTTTCCTATTTACCCTGTCTCTCCGAAAGAGAACATAGCCAGGAATATTAATGGCCCAGTCATGTGAAGAATGAAGCCAAGATTCAGCAATACCAATTAAATCATAGTTCTGTTCATGCCCCAAAGCTTACAACTCACCTATTTTGCTTGGCAGACTTCTGGCATTGGTGAACAAACACTTTAATGCATTGACACCTTATGCACACGTATTTTGCATATTTTTTATTTTCGTACAAATGGTACCAATTCCAATGGTTGTTTGTAACATGGGAACCTTCTTATCATCTGCCATAGCCCTCCCCCATCTTTCCCCATTCCACCCAACCAATAAGAAATGACCCCTGTCTGATCTTTCTACCCCGTTATAATCTAATTATCCCTCCCTCCTCGATCCTAGTTTAAATACTCCTCCAGCCTCCCCATAAACCTCTCCCCCAGCACAGCAGACCCCCTTCCATTTAGGTGAAAACCATCTCTAGCATAAAGGTTACACCCCAATCCTTCCCTGTTGCACCAGGTCTTTAGCAATGCATTTAGTTCTCTAATCTCCCCCTGTCTTTCCTGAGTTGTGCATGGCACACATAATATTTCAGAGAATATCACCTTGGAGGCCCTTCCCTTCAACTTGCAGCCTAATTCGTTAAATTGATTCTTAAGGAGTCTGCACCTTCCATGTATTCTGTCATGGGTTCCAACATGGACCAAGACAGCTGGCTCATGCCCAGCCCCTTCCAGTAATTTATCAACCTGGTCCACCACATGCTGAACCCTGGCACCAAGGAGAAAGCAAATCATTCAGTTGAGGTAATCCTGGCGACAAATTATTCTATCAGTCCTTCTGATTATAGAATCCCCTACTACCACCAGCTGTCTAGGCCTTCCTGCACTACCCTCACCAACCCTCCCAGATGGTCTGCCCTCCTGACTGTTAGGGATAGCAGTGACATCCAGGCCGCCACCCCTGAGTTCGCCACCCCCACATCTTCACCCAACTTGGCAAATCTGTTTGGGTGAACAAACCCAGTGCCGGCCTTACTTTTCTGTGAGCCCCTACCACTCCCTCTCATTACAGTAACCCAACTTCCTACTTGATAATCCTGATTAGCCCCTCCTCCCTCCATATCAATCCCATTAGCTACCTGCTAAGGGAGCAGAAGACCCCTTTCAAGGATGTCGGTTCTGCCCAGTGTTGCAACTTGCTCCACAGATCTCTAACGTGAGCTTCCAGAAGGGCAACCCGCTCACATCTGTCACAGCAGTATCCATGCTGGAGCTGTTGCTCCATTGTTGAATACATGTGGCACACTGTGCACTGCACAAAACTTTCCAACCCCGCTAGCACTTATATCCGTTACAATATTAATAATGCTAATAGGAAATATCAGTTGTCACTTACAGGTTAGTAGACTCCTGTTATATTCTTCTGTTTTTTACTCCGGTTTTTTAACTCCAGCTATCAAATGTCCACAAGAAAAAAACTGGCAAGCTCAGAGTGAGCTCTACAGCAAGATATATAGAACCTGGAGCACCTGTGACCAGTTAACCCCTCCCCTTAAGGCAAGGAAAGGCAGAAAAAGAATGCTTTTTCAAAAGTGACAGGAAAAGTGATTTAGAAAAGTAAAAGCTTTCAGCAAGACCCAAAGAAGAAAATAACAACAACTACAAGCACCAGCAATCACTAGCAGCCAAAAGTAAAACTGTTTTTCACTCTCCACTCAAATTTCCCACTCTTTAGTTATCAGCCAGCAAAAAGTGCCAGCAAAAAAAGACAGAAAAAAAGAAAAGAAAAAAAAAGACAGAAAAAAAAGACAGCAAAAAAACTATGCATCCAGCACAACAAGAATATACTCTGGCACCTACATAGCAAAGGGGGATTCAAGTATGAAATCTTATTTCTGTAGTAATAGCAGCCCAAATTCCTCTAATTGAATGGGTGCTTCAAGGGAAAAACCTGCATTTCCTAAGACACCAGCCTGGTTCTAAACAATGATTGAGTTCTTCCACATCAATGGATATCTCACACAGGACCAATTTTACCAAAATAAAAATAATGACATTTTCTGGGGCCTACCACGTTAGGGGGAGGGGTCCCCACCACCCAAACATCTTAAAAATGTCAGCTTCCACGGCATAGCTCGCCATACCCTGCATAGGCCCTGCTGTCCATAATTGTAATCAGTGCAGGGATGTATTCTGAATTTGAGAGGAAACACCTCATCGATATGATATAGGCAAAGTTTGAGATCCAGGACAGCTGGATCATGCATTTTGATAAAGAAGGTCAGAATTAATAACAATTTGTTTCATTTAGTTGTAATGACAACATTCTTGTGTGGGCTTCCTCCTGCACTCCAGAGACATGATGGTAACGTAACTGGGTAAAGTCTTAAAAATGCCCTTAGAATGATATGCCACTGAGCATGCCCAAGATAGTTGGCTCACCATCTGCTCCAAACCCAAGTAAAGTGCTTTAAAATGGTTGTAAAGGCTGAAGGTTTTCATAGCGATCCAGCGATGTGAACAACAGCCTCGGATGTCCCAGGTCTCTGCCTCCTCATTGGCTGAGTCCGCAAGTGGGAGCCATTGGCTCCCGCTGCTGTCAATCACAGTCAGTCAGCCAATAAGGAGAGCGAGGGAGCGAGGCCAAGCCACAGCTCCGTGTGTGAATGGACTGCTTGCTATGGGGGCACCCAACAGACAGTAGGAGCCAGGAGAGCCTACGAGGGACCCAAGAAGAGGAGGATGTGGGCCTCTCTGTGAAAAACCACTGCACACAGTAGATAAGTATAGACATGTTTGTTATTTTACAAAAAAAATTAACCTTTTGAATCGCTTTAAGTCCTCAGGAGAAAAGCGCCATATAAATATGAACTAAAAATGAATTTCCGTATTATTAGCAGTCGCTGCATTGGGCTATTTACATGAAAATTACCAGGTTCCTGCTTATGGTATTATCACATTAAAAAAAAATCCAGGTACTTAATGTTTAATGCCACAATACCATAGCCCCAAAACAAATTTCCACAACTCTGACTGTCTCTGTGATAATACTCTTAGGATAGATTTTACTCCCAAAATATTTAAATTAATATTATTATTTATTTTACTCTTTAAAGCCTAATAAAGATTCTAAACAGACATTGGTTTAGATGATTTGTTTGTGAAGCAGACTTAAACTTTGTCATTCCTAGAAACTAACAACACTTATGGTCTATTTATACATCTTTTCACACAACTTTTGTCAAAGATTCACACATTTTTCTAATTGTATTTAAATGGAAAAAAGTGAGGTTCCTGGGTCAATCTTATTTTAAAACAATTAAAAATACACTATATTGGCAAAATTATTGGGCCAACCCTGCAAATCATTGGATTCAGGTGTTCCTATCACCTCCATGGCCACAGGTGAGTAAAATCAAGCACCTAGGCATGCAGACTGCTTCTACAAACATTTGTGAATTAATGGGTTGTCCATCTATGAAATTTTCTTGCTACTAAATATTCCACGATCAACTGTTAGAGGTATTATAACAAAGTGAAAGCAACTGGGAACAACAGCAACTCAGCCAAGAAGTAGTAGGCCATGTAAAATAACAGAGTGGAGTGAGTGCATGTTTGAAGAGCACAGTCCGCAGAAGTCTTCAACTGTCTGCAGAGTCAATAGCTAAAGACTTCCAAACTTTGTGTGGCCTTCAGATTAGCACAACAGTGCATAAAGAATCACGTTTCTCTGTCTGGCAATTCGTTGGATGTGTCTGGGTTTGGCAGTTGCCATGAGAAGGGTACTTGCGTGACTGCATTGTGCCAAGTGTAAAGTTTGGTGGAGGGGGGATTATGATGTGGGGTTGTTTTTCAGGGGTTGGGCTTTGACCCTTACTTCCAGTCAAGGAAACTCTTAAGGTGTCAGCTTACCAAGACATTTTAGACAATTTCATGCTCTCAACTTTGTGGGAACAGTTTGGGGATGGCCCCTTCCTGTTCCAACATGACCGTGCACCAGTGCACAAAGCAAGGTCCACAATGACATCGATGAGCCAGGTTGAGGTGGAGGAACTTCACTGTCCTGACCTCAACCCGATAGAACACCTTTGGGATGAATTAAAGCGGAGTCTGCAAACCAGGCCTTTTCATCCGACATCAGTGCCTGACCTCACAAATGCACTTCTGGAAGAATGGTCAAACATTCCCATAGACACACTCTTAAGCCAGAAGATTTGAAGCTGTTATAGCTGCAAAGCTTGGCTCAACTCAATATTGAACCTTACGGACTAAGACTGGAATGCCAATTAAAATTCATGTGCATGTAAAGGCAGGTGTCCCAATACTTTTGGCAATAGAGTGTAGATCTTTTTGTCTGGCACGAAGAAATAGGTAGATATATGCACTTCTTGTTTAAATGTGTGAAAAAATGTTATAGTAGTTACCGCAAGGAATTATGTATAGTCTATGAGGAATTAATGTATTCTCAACCTTAAAACACTCTAAGCATTTGCTAATCCATTATTACAGTAAGCTGTACACTCACAGAGTAATTATCTAATAACCCCTTATAAAAGACCGTAGCTTCCTAATCTGTTTATAATTATCATTTCAATGATCCTGTGCATTAATGTCTGACCTTCAGCAACTTTGACCTGATCTTATTTAGCTCTAATATCAAATCATTACTATATAAGAAACTATCCATGACCAAATGAATGAACCTCAGGTACAGTTAATTTCTAGAGCAATTATCTTCTCATGTAGGGAGATTTAAATGATTATCTGCACGATTTCACACAGTTTTATGTAATTCTGCAACATTATAAATTCTGTTTCAAATCATATTTCAAATGCTAGGCATTACCATTGGATTTTACAGTCACTGGAGCTACCAGGGATTTACAGTAAGGTAATATAAGTTAATAGGTTTAGTAACACATAACTTGGCTGTGATAACAGAAATCCTGTCTATGAAATTAAGTAATCTAGATTTCTCAAAAAAGAGAAACAAACTTCTTTGAAAAGTATATATTTTATACCATTTTTTAAATTTAAAATCACACATTTTATGTAATAAATAATGTGAAAGCTGTCGTTTAAACAAATATCCATCGTTTTTTTGTATGCTACACTGAAACATCATCTCTAGATCCATTGGGATTGTGTGACTAGTGGCTTCAATTTCTTCAGGGTCTTGTCCTGGATGAGATTTTCATAATGTCCAGGCAGTGGCGTAGGGTGATGAACTCCAATCTGGGTATTTGGAACTTGGCTGGGAGTTTAGGTTTCAGAATAAAGGCAAGGTATCTCAAGGATGTGTGTGCTGCTGGGGCAAGCAAAAGAGAGAACTCGCATCATAATTGTGCAACTATTGGATTTAAGGAATTTTCAAATTTTGTGACCAATGGGCTGGATCTTTGTGAAAGAAAGGTTTTATGCTATCCATATTTGAAGAATAATTGTGAGTAAGAAACCAAATTGACTGTTATACAAATGGATTGTTTTTGCCTTTTCCATTTGACCATAATCTTGCACAACTGTGAAAGTGAAAGTTTAGTTGGAATGCATGGATACACATATAATGAAATTACATAATTGGCACATGGGATTATATAAGACTCTGAAAAGATTTACTAAGATAAACGCTTTACAAACACACATAATTCTAAAACGTTTTCTATAGCTTTAAATATAAAACCTGTAGCCCCTTTTTACTGAGAGTGCAATCAACTCCATATTATAAAACTTGCATATATGATCCTAAATGACTTAGAAAATCCACATTAAAATCCACATGTTCACCACAAAAAATTAGGGCTTGTGACAGACCCAACCAGGAGAGGGGCTTTTGGAGGGGACTAAGGGCTAGACTTCTACCCACTAATTATGGCCCATGGAGATAGCAGATCATTCTCTAATGATGGACAAGAATGCTGAGAGCAAGGCTTGGATTAAATATCTGAATAAAGACAATAAAGCTTCCCTGCTGGAGTGGATGGAATGTTGTAATATTAATCTTGGACAGGTTAATGGTCAGAGAAAATATGGTGGCCCTCCTGCAGACTGGGTTGAAGAAGCTCCTCCATTTTGAATACTACCAAAAAGGGGGAATACTGAGGTAAAATTACAAAACTTTATTACAATGCATTAAAAAACACATATTGGTGTAGTG
The DNA here is from genome assembly GCF_062004578.1 of Staurois parvus. Taxonomy (NCBI): domain Eukaryota; kingdom Metazoa; phylum Chordata; class Amphibia; order Anura; family Ranidae; genus Staurois; species Staurois parvus. The sequence goes on along the minus strand of NW_028318646.1, from coordinate 3,305,871 downwards.
TATAAAACAATAACAAAGTGCATAAGGTATTGGCTACAATATTGTAAAGGATACAAAATGATAAAATGATAGGCTTATTCAATGAGATATCCTCTGTCATCCATGAAAAACATGATGTGATTCAGATCACTCTCTTTCATCAGGGGTAGGTTGTAGAAGAGGATAGTATATTCTATAACATAACATCAAGAAAAAAATGAACAATAAAAATAACTTGGATATACATAATAGGTATTGTGAAGGCTCTCTATTATACATACGTTTGAATCAATTGTAGCCTTATTAATATTAAAATACGCCTGTCATCGCTTGTTGATGCCCACAGTGGTCGCCAACCAAGAGTGTGTGTCCAGCCCATGAACCTTCACACTGAAACCGCCATAAAACTATCCCACCAAAATCAATACAAGATGAATCTACACAGTCCAGAAAGTATTCTTGGGAATAATGTTGTCCTGCAATTGCAAAGGTGTACAATAACTATTGGTTCCAACCAAAAAAAAAATATTTTACCCTTACAGGGAAAATTATATAGAAAAAGAAGGGGAGCAGGATTAATTATATTTTACCAAATATTTTATTAAGCATGTTAAAAGAAACACACAAACCATGACAAATCGTATGATACAAAGCAACAACAAACAAAAAAGGATAGGGAAACATCACACAACAAACACAGAGATACACATACAAGATCCACGCTGGGGTCCAGATAACACTATGGAAGGCAAAGGGCCACAAGGCCCGCAACCACTTTCAGAAATATAAAAGCTACATGCAAGAAGGCAGGAAAAAGAAAACACAGAGAGCCACGCCCTCATGAGGCAATGTTATCCCTGCGAATCATAGACCTGTGAGATAACAATAATAAATGATAGACAATTGCTCTAATATAAACAAACCATATGAAAGAGGAGAGAAAGAAGAAAAAAGAATCAAGTAGATCCAGAGAGGGACAAGGGGGAAAAAAAAAAACCCCTAGACCCCCCCCCCAATCCATAGAAAACAGGGAAACAAAAGGAAGAAAAAGAGCAGAGAGAAGAAAGAGACAGGCCAGCAAAGGAAAGGAGTTCACCTGAGGGGGGAGAGCTGGGAGACACGATCCCCACATAAGGGGAGTGGAAAGGCAAAACCCAACACATCATAGACTAGTATGTTTCATGGTAAAATGGGAAACCGGCTGGTAATCCACCCACGGTTGCCAAACAGAGAGAAACTTATCATGTGTATCCTCCAACACCGCCGTCAATTTTTCGTTGATAAAGAAACCTTAAATTCTGGACCTGACCTCCTCAAATTGTAGAGTAGGGGATTTCCAAGAACCGGCAATAGTCTGCTTAGTAGCCTATGAGGTAGGCCACAAAGTGGCTAAAAAACTAAGGCCTCCATAGGATTTTTTTTAAGATTATAGGATGTAACTGAATAAATAATCTTATAAACCCTAGTCCACAAGCGGCGGGCCACTGGACAGGTCCACCAAATGTAGAGCATCATACCCTCTAGAGAGCAGCCGCGAAAACACTGAAAGTTATAATCCGGTATACATTTAGCTAATCGAGATGGGGTAAAATACCATCTTGAAATTACTTTATAGGAGTTCTCTAATGCCGGTATGCTGCGAGAGCAGCGGGAAACCCCTTGCCACTTGGACTCCCAATCCTCAGCAGAAATGTTTGTCTGAAGCTACACATTCTATTGTGCACAGTAAGCAGGTAAAGGTTTAGCCATAGGATAGGATTGATAGATAAATTTGAGATAGGGCACCTTTAGTGGAAGCTGATGCCTTACAAAGCGATTCAAAACCCGAAAAGGTGCGAGGGGAATGCCGTCTATGAATCAAAGGTACAACACAATGACGTAATTGCAAATAGCGAAATAACTCCAAGGGAGGAATAGAATGACTCTCTCGAAGCTGTGCAAACATATGCATACCGCCCAGGGGCGAATTGACCATTTGGAAATTCGGGCACTGCCCGAAGGCCCGGGGTCAGTAGGGGGCCCCATGAGATGCCCCTGGTACCTTTTTCATAGGCTTTTTTGAGTTTGGCCAAGGACACAGGGGCCCCATGATCCCCTATTGCCCGGGGGCCCCATGAGTTGTCTGTCCGCCCCTGATACTGCCACCCATAATGAATGAGTGAACCGCCGTAAAACTGCGTGATAATGGGATCATGGTCAGATCAAGGTACCGTAGGAATCCTCATCAAGAGTAAATGCGGAAGAAAAGAAGAAGCCACAAAAATGTGATCAATGCGAGAATGGCTAGAAAGAGGGTTGGAGAAAAAAGATATAATCCCTAGAAGTGGAATGTATTTCCTCCAGGCATCAACCAGATTATGGGAACAAAGAATATGCCCAAACAGAAAGTGGAGAGGGGGCCGCTGAGCTTACAGGAGATTTATCTAGTTTAGGATTAAGGACTAAATTGGAATCACCTGACAGCATAAGGTGGCCTTTCTGATGAGTCTGAAGAACCAACATAAAATGCACAAAAAAATGAGTTTGTCTCTGATTAGGGGCATAGTATGTACAGATTGTAACCTCTGCATCCTGCAGGATCCCTACAACTATCAAATAACGGCCTTGGGGGTCCGCAACTACTTTGTACTCTTGAAAAGACAAGGAGTTGTGAATTGCCAAAAAAAAAACCCTCTTCTTAACAGGGGCCGAGGCAAAAAAGACCTGAGTATAACAACCATCTAAAAAATGCTGATTATAAGAGGAGGTCAGGTGAGTCTCCTGCAGACAAGCTATAACGATTTTGGAGGAGCGAAGATACTTAAAAACTTTAGTCCATTTCTGCAGTGAGTTCAAACCTTGAACATTAAGTGACAACCAAGTGAGAGTCATGACAACAGACAAAAATCACTCTACCATGGGAGCACCCCAAAAAAGCATCCCCCCCTCCCCCAAGGCGAACAGAAAAAAAGAGAAAAAAGAAAGCTAGGAAAAGATTTACCACCAAGATGGAGGGAACCAGAGAAGAGAGAGAACTCCGTACACTAATGGGAGTGCCGTAAAAAAACCTGAAAACACCCATAGGATGCCACAAAGACACCACATGCATCCAATGAAACCCACGGGGCACAAAAAACCGTACCAATCTTACCTTGTCCCATTGAAAGTGGAAATTTGTGCTGTGTGGCGGTCAGAAAGCCTGTGGGTATCCCTATACCCGCCATTATGGGATAAGTTCACCTTATATAGTAGGCGTCTGACGCATGAGCAATGGAGCGCTACACCCCATGCATGCTCAGAAGGGGATCCAGGTGGTTTCCTGGGCCGAAGGCATGCAGTATTGCCCTGATCTGAATGTGATGACATCATGTGTGCCCCACGCACCTGTGTGCACAGTGGGATGTCCCATCCCAGAAGGAAAGGATCAGTACTGCGGCCATCCCAAATGGATGGGAGACGATCCAGATACCAAAAGTCCCAACATAAAGGGGGCCCCCAAAAAAAATAACCCAACCCATAGGGCAGCGGGCAGGCCTTGGCGAGCCAAGTGGAAGGCACCAAGGGTAGCTGCCCCTGTAGAAAAACATCAGTGATGCAGGCATAAACCTAAGTAGTGCCAAATGTACAGACATCTAAATAAATATGTCATATTAATAAATAAAGTTCAAAAACATTTCTTCACTTCAATCATATTCATTACAAAAGCAAAAGGTAAGACCATACAGCGTTGATATTTTTATAATTCATTGCAAGAAGGACATATAGACTCCTATATGCAATAAGGGAGCAAAAAACTGCCCTCATTATTGCATATACCAAGATAGGCTTTGTAAGTGGCTTACCCTATGGAAGCCCCCTCTGCATTTGGCCCACATATATATGTGAGCATAAGAATTAACCATGTTGGTATGTGCATATATGTCTTGGGGCTTAGGTATTACACAGCTCATCTATTTTTCACATCTCTCAGAAACAAAACCTTCCAAAAAAGGTTTAGGACTGATTATGTCATTGAGACCTGGGGGGAGGGGCTTTTAAAGAGGTAATACAATGTGTTTCTTGCTGTAAAAGTATATTATTCCAATCACCCCCACCGCTAGGGTGAATATGATCTAGAATCAAAAAAGAAATTCTGAGCATATTGCCTCCATTTATTTTTCTGGTGTGACGACCCAAAGGTAGGTCTGGATTCAAAGATTTCATACTGGCAATGTGTTAATAAGCATGTTTCCAGAATTCTAGTTTGGTCTTACCCACATAAAAAGCCCCACATTTGCAGGTAAGTAGGTAAACCACCCCGATTGTTTTACATTTTGTAAAGTGCTTGGGCTTGTAGGGTTTTCCATTGGGTAGTATTGTATTTTTGTCAACATTCAGGTATTTACAATTTGAACAACCTCCACATGTGAAGATACCTAAATTTTTACAAGGATCCCTCCTAAATTTACCTACAAATTCACTGTGCACTAAGTGCTCTTTGATGTATCGCACTCTTTCACTTATTCACGTTTTGCACTAACGTACATAAGAATATTAGATCCCTCAATTGTGGATTAAGGCGGGATTGAGTGTATGTGCACTTAATGATATTAATATAATTTTTCACTATGATCATTATATTTCACTGTTTGATTTTGAGAAGATTATGTCACGTTTTATTATCTTGAGTACATTATTTATTAAGCGCTACACTGTGTTTATATATAAAGGTGAATAAAGCACCTGGACCGGATGGCATACACCCACGGGTCCTTAACGAATTGAGTTCTGTTATTGCAAAGCCATTGTTTCTAATTTTTAGGGACTCTTTAATGACTGGTATAGTACCACTGGATTGGCATAAGGCCAATGTGGTGCCAATATTTAAAAAGGGGTCAAAATCTTGTTAGTTTAACTTCTATAGTTGGGAAGATACTGGAGAGTTTAATAAAGACCACATAGATGAGTTCTTGCAGAAAAAAAATATTTTAAGCAACAGACAGCATGGATTCATGAAAGACAGAAGTTGTCAAACAAATCTGATTTCTTTTTATGAGGGGGTGAGCAAAACCTTGGACAGAGGGGTGGCGGTGAACGTGGTATGCTTGGATTTTTCAAAAGCATTTGACACAGTTCCCCACACACGGCTAATGTGTAAGGTAAAGTCTATAGGCTTGGAAAAATCAACTGAATTTATTCTCTCTTGAGAAGAGGCAATTTAAGGGGCATATGATTACAAAAGGCAAGGGGGAACTCTATGCATGAAGGAAAAGAGGCTTAACCTCTACTTATGGAAAGTTTTCTTTATAGAAAGAGATGTGAAAATGTAGAACAGACTCCCTCAAGAACTAGTTCTGGCTACCTCAGTAGATTGTTTTTAAAAAGGAGCTGGATACATTTCTAAATTCACAAAATATAACTGCATAAACATTTATATTTATTATCGCCAGGGGTAGCTGATCCAGAGAATATCTGGTTGCCTCCTGTGGGATCCAGTAGGAATCTTTTTCTCACATTTGATCATGCATTATTGGAGTTTATTGCCTTCCTCTGGATATACTGTAGGAATATGTAGATACAGAATTGTGTGTATAGAGGTTTTCTTTTGGTTGTACTAGACGTACTTGTGTCTTTTTGCAACCTGACTAACTGCATAACTATGGTTGGGTTCCAACAGGTGACATATTGCATAACAGGCAGTTTGCAGGCAGTTGGTGTTGCCTCTGTATTCCAGCCACCAGAGCTGAGGCTGGGTATTACTACCTAAATTGGCAGCACACTTTTCTGGCCTGCCAAAGGACAATACTGGAAGATAGGTTACCTAACTAGGAGCTGCTTCACCAATAGGTTGAGGACATGTGCCAGGCAATTCATATGTGTGAGCTTTCTCTGCCAAAGGGCAAACAGCAAGTTGGTGCCACTGTCACATAGGACAGCTCTTAGGATTTAAAGGTTGAGACCAGTGAAAAGAAAGGGGTAGTGGTGACTGAGCTGTCACCATTATCACATAGCATGGCAGAGGCAACATCACCACCTCCAAGTGTTTGCCCCATCCTGCATCCTACCCAGCTGCCACAATATTCACCCAGTGGACTGTGAAGCAGATGCACATCACTGGTCATGCTTCCTGAACAACATGTCTGTAGTGTTAGGAATCTTTAAGCACAGTTGAATGCTACATTTGGTTCTAGTAAGCAGGTAGGCCTTACTTGATGTACCATAAATTATACCTCTCAACACCTTTGTAACACTTCCAACCCTGTAGCTTGAGGCTGCAGTTGTTGCAGTGGATGCAGATGGAAATTCATGTAAAATGGTAGATGAGGTGGAAAGAGAGGGGTAAGAAGAAGGCTATTGTCGGGCTTTAGCTACCAACCAGTGTTACTGTTGTACTTTTCCCACCAAGGTTTGTGGTGGACAGGCATGTGTCTCTTTATGCATGTGGTACCTACATGACTGGTAGACATACCATGATATATACTCTGCAGGCAGAGGCTGCCAACCATTATGGTGCTGTCTGTGGTACATGTATGAAAAAGGTATAGACTGCTGAGCCCTGTGGGTAGTTTCTCCCCCCACTTCAGTACAAGCTGCTGCTGAACAACACTGATGTTTTGCTTCTCCCACATTTTCCTCCCTACATTCCCAGGCATGCAGGTACAGTCTGCAATCTGCAATCATCCCACCCCCCTCTGAGCTCAAGGCAACTTGGTAATGAACTACAGCTGCAGGAACATCACTGGCAATTGGTTCTCCCTGTCTGTTGTCCCCTCTCTCTATGTTACATGCAATCTCTTCCTCAACATCTCAAAAAATTAAATGCTCTACACACACTCCTGCAGCAAGTGACTGTACGGTTTAGTTTACAAATGCTGTAACCATGTTAGCTCAACCAAAGGTAAAAATTCATATAAAACAATGTATGTGATACTCACAAGGAAATAAACATAACATGAGGATTGCATTGAGGACATCTGCGAAAATACCATTCCTGCAACATAAAGACATAAATGATAAGTTACCTTATTTCTGTTTTAAAAGTTATTTAATAGTGGATAGTGAGTCATGATCACATGAGTCCTCAAGTGACCTTCTTGTGTGTAAAAAATGTTTTTTAAAATTTGAAATTAAAATAAATGTAATACAAAACAACTAGTTCTATGTGTATTTTTGCTTGTTTTGGGGTGTGTTTTGTTGTTTGTTGAGGTTTTTTGTAGATGAATAGCAACTTGAACATTTAAGAGTCGTTGCAACACAGGCAGTGTGCAGTATGCAGTGTGAAAAAATATGTTGCAATCTTATGCTTTTTTTCTATTCTTTAAAAACCTCAAATAACAGTAAGCTACATCTATAAGTTAAAAAAACAAGAGAAGGATCACATAATTTTATAAAATCAAAACTTGAACATTTAGGAGAGGTTGCAACATAGGCATGTATGCAGTGTGAAAAAATATGTTGCAATCTTGTGCTTCTTTTCTATTCTTTAAAAAAAACCTCAAATAACAGTATGCTACACCTAAAATTTAAAAAACAAAGGAAAGATCATATAATATTAGAAAATCACAATCTAAAACTTTAAGAGAAATTGTAACACAAGCATGTATCTAGTGATAAAAAAAATGGGTATTACAAAAAAAAAACCTCCATTAACAGCAAGCCATGCCAAAAAGTAAAAAAAAAAGAAAAAAACAAGAAAGACCATATAATTTTAGAAAATAGCATTGAAAATATATAATAATATCATAATTTCAGATTACATTCAAAGTGATTAAATAAATAAAAACAATAAATAATGCAAAAAAAGAAAAATAAAGTTGTCATTTCCATGTGTTTTTATTTATTTATTGTAGAATATTTTTTATTTGTTTTTATTTTTTTTTATCACATTTCATTTTGTAAAGCGCTGCTCGCTCAGACTGTTGGCACTGTAAATCCTGTATAATAGTAATAATAATAATAATCATCATTATCATCATCATTTTTTTGTTTTGCATTTTTTAGGTAAGAGACACAAAAGTACTAGAAAAAGCAATTTGAAAAATGTGAAGAGACAAAACACACAAAAAGCATGAAAGGAAAAGAAGAACAGCATCTTACTATTTTCTTACAATGTTTGTAAAGGAGCTTACCATCCAAAGTAAAGTATCTCTTTGTTTTCTGTTTATGATGTTTTAATTTTCCTGGCAGATTTGAATTAATATTTGAAGGTAATTTTGTATCAGTGTTGTTTTTTTTGTGATATTTCCAGCTTAGAAAGTTGTGTTGTGATTGAATTGATGCAATTTTGTAGACAATCTTTCATAAGATAATCATTGAAATGCTTCTATAGCTTGCCTAGTTTTGAAAATGTTATTTTCCTGGCTGTAATGCTCATGCTCTGTTTTCACTGCTGTCTGAGTCTGAGTGAACTGGAACATGAATGGAAAAAATAAATTCTGTCACTTTTTTGACACATATTTATAGCTTGAGAATGCTAGTTTCTGGCTGTAATGATCATGCTTTGTTTTCACAGCTGTCTGAGTCTGAGTAAACTGGAACATGAATAGAGATTAGAAATTAGATTAGAAACTCCATTCACTTTTTTGACACATTTATAGCTTGTTTGTTTTGGGTCTCTGACTCAAATGTACTAACGTTAAACAGCGTCAGGCAGCTTGCATTTTCAGAAGTAGGCCAGCAACGACAGTCCCCATTCTTCCCACATGACAGTTGTTCTTTAATTCCTACCCTAATTACAGTTTTTTTGTGTTTCCCTAAATAGTCAAACAATATAGAGAACTTCTGGCTTGGCATTCCTCTAATGTTTTAGTGGTCTAATTTTATCTCATCATCCAGTGTGGAGGTGTCAATGACCTTACTAGTATTGTAGTCAAGAATGTCAGATCGTAGTCATAGGGGTGAGACTTGAGATTAGTGTTGGTTTAACAGTGGCTGTATTAAAGTGATTCTAAAGGTTGTATTAAAATCAATCAATCACAAACATATTATAAGTGCCTGCAATGTTCAATGGTTTTGCACAGAGCAGCCACAATTCTCTTATTTTTGTGTCCCCCACTGACAGTCCTGGCTCCTCCCCCCTGCCGAGTGCCAAGTGCTCCTCTCCCCTGCCCCGTGCTATGGGGGCACTCCAGTGGGCTCTCTCCCAAGCCTGGCTCCTGTGAATGGACTTTTTCCATTCACATACAGAGACAGACTCTGCCCCACCCCTGCTCTCTCCTCATTGGCAAACTGGCAATGACTGACAGCAGCGGGAGCCAATGACTCCCACTGCTGTGTGAGCCAATGAGGAGAGAGAGACCCAGGAGAGCTGTGGCTCTCATGCACTGTGCTGAATCGAGATGGGACTCAGGAGAGTAAGGGGGAGGGCTGGGAGGCTGCACCCAGAATGTTTTTTACTTTAAAAGAGTAATTTGGGAGGTTTAATTTTAATAATTACTCCGCTGGCTCTAAGGCTGTAAACTGAGTGATCATGCACTGCTTATCACTCAATTCTCCCTGCCTCTCTGAGCAGAAAGCAGTGACTGTCAGTCACCGCCATCTGCTCTGTCCCTCCCTGTGCTCACTGGAGAGTTGGGCTGTAGAGGGGGCAACTGGTGCATAGATATGCGCATGGACATAGCATCGCGTATGTGCATTGGCGTATCACTAATAGAAACCTTGTTACTGACCTGATCCTAGATTCTGCTTGCTCCATGCCCACTGTACCTGACTTCATGCTACTTCTGAATGTCTGCTGGGGTGTCCTTCATAACTGTTCCAGTCATTGCAGTGTGTTCCTGCCTACAGCCTAAATGAAAATGCGCATTCCTAACGCACACTTTCCTGCAAGAAATGGCTGTATACATAGATGGGTGCTACAGCAACTGTCGGTTGGAACAGAGCAGAGTCAACGGAGAGAAATGTCACTAGCACACCAAGGATCTCTAATTCGGACCCATATTGGAAAACCTTGGTGTGGCGGTGACATTTCTCTCCTGCCTAAAGCCTGCCACGTTTCCAGAGCATGCAGTACATGTAGAGTTCCCCTTTAACCTTGGCTAGTCCAGCGTGCATTACATCTGCTTCTGGCCTGATGTTCTGCCTTACTTCTCAAATCAACACCTGCCAGCACTTGTGTTCCTCCTGTCCCTTGGTGCCATCTTTTCCACCTTCAGTGGGGCCTGGCCTGGAACCGAGGCCAACCTCGTCAATTCAGTCTCCTACCAGGTACATGATACTGAGCCAGCTTCCAGGCTGCTTCAGGGATCTGGATGAATTCCAACTTTAATGTTGTGATCTTTTCCCAGCCTGGACCAGCTGAGTGACATCAGTTGACAGCAGACTTTAGCCCACTGTTGACTGAAAACAGGTCACAGGAATGCAGAATGAACTGTACTCCTGTGATCAACAGGAGATGTACAGCCAAACAAGCCAAACAACACTTGAGAGATATTCCATACATTGGGGTTTAAACTGTCACAATTAAGTTCACCAATGCGCATGCCTAATGCACTTGTTGTACTTCCTATGTACTGCTAATTACATGTTGTACATTCATTTAGATACACATCATGGATGGAGCCAGAGTTGATACATTGTGACAACTGATATTCCTTCCTTATGACTGCTGAGACAAAACTTTTCCTTACTGTATGTGCCCTGCAGTATTTTCACGTATTTTCTCCACATCTAGACAAGTCCACATGGGATAACCATGTTAACATCATGGGATAACCACAATGCTGAAGGTGTCTGGTAGGAAGGCCTGAGAACATTGTGCAAATAATTGGCACTTTAGTAAGTATATGTTCTATACAATTGGGATATAGATTCTACTATGTTATCCAGCCTGATATCTGATGTTTATATACTTGTGTATTATAGTAAGTGTCTAATTGTACATATTATCCTGCCTTAATTCTACTCAATGTGGATATACCTGGATTATATTTGTAGAGTTCTTGTTTTTTAGATGCATTACAAGCACCTGAGGAAGCAACTTTAGTCGTGAAACATGTAGGGCATTGTCATCAAAGGTGGAACCCCCTACAGTTGGAGGAATCGTAATATGTGACTGCCTACAATATTGGACTATACTAAGAGCCTCAACTGAACACTGGGGGAATACACCGACTTTCCACCTGTGAAATGCATGAAACTTTATAATGTGATAAATCATTTTTTTCAAAGCTTTTGTTACTAAATAGATATTTTGTATCATAACAATGGTGTAAAGTGTATGTGCCTAAAATGTCCATACTTGATATGTACAAAGTTTCTGATTCCTGATTTTGGGACGTAGCACCTATTATCCTTTTTGTAACCACAGTGCCACCCGCTGCCCATTAAAACATTTTTATAAGCACCTTATAAGTCCCACCTTTTGACATACATACATTTTTCATATTTCTATTAGGGATGTGGTGCTCGCAATACCCACTCATGCCATTTTTGTATTAGTAATTCATCAAATGCTAGTGATCTCTTTTATGGAGCGTTAAAATCCTTTGCATTTTACCAAATAACTTTTTATTTTGAATCTATAGTAAACAGTATTTTGTTAGAAATGTTGAAATATACACAAAGGAAGGGGTAAAGGAGGGGTAAAGGACCCTAATCAATTCAGGACTATATGGAGATTGTAGAAGATAAAAAAAATGGGTAAGGGAGGGAGGGGAAGGAGGGATCCCCACCTAAAGGCTAGGATCCTAAAAGATTATTAAAAAAGGTCAAATCATGTGTTTACATTATAGTTCACTCCATCTTGTTCAGTTGTAAAATGTATTTACCTTGTATTTTTCAAAAGAATATTGGGTGGGGAAAAGACAGTACATTCTTATTTGTAAACAGTACAATGTTAACAAAGTAGACAATACAATATCTATACATTTTATTTATCAGCTAATATTTAAAGCATTACACAAAATAATTAGTTTTTTTGGAGAGAAGTCTTTTATAGCCCAACGGGGTTTTAAATCAAACATTGTAGATCATCCCTAAAAATTCCCTGGCCAGCTCAGTGGATTGCTTTAAAGGGTATGGTATTTTTCCTAGATACACATAATATAACTGGATACTAATGTTTATAGGTAAAGTTGATCCAGGGAATATGTGATTGCCTCTCAGGGGAACAGGAAGGAATTTTTTCCCCTACAGGAGCAATTGTATCATGCTTTGCTGGGGGTTTTTTTTGCCTTCCTCTGTATCAACTGTGGATATAGGATTATAGCTTGTTTTTTGGGGGGTTTTTAGTGGTTGAACTGGATAGACTTTTGACTTTTTTTCAGCCAGACTAACTATGTAACTATGTAAATAGTGTGATATTCAGTTTGCATCAATTTTTAATATGCCCCTTCCTAACCAATGACACCACAAAGCTCCCAGTCCACTCTCTGGTCATCTCACGCCTTGACTACTAAAACTCCCTTCTCATAGTATTACCTACCAGTATGTAAATACTGGTTTACATAGACTATCTCCTTTTCAGTCCATCATTAATGCTGAGCCAGACTCATCCACCTTACCAACCATTCATGGTCTGCTACTGCTCTCTGTCAATCCCTCCAGCTACATCACTACCCTAGTGTCAAAATACCAACCGAATCATTCTCTTCATTTATTCCAAGACCTCCTGCTCTATAGCTCCCTTATCACCTCCTAGCATGCTCACTTCTCAGAAGTCTCTCCCATCCTATGGAATTCCCTACCCCAATCTGTCCAATTGTCAACTACTCTGTCTACATTTAGATGATCCCTGAAAACCCATCTCTTCAGACAAACTTCTTCTTCCCCGACCTAATATCTGTACTTTATTTTCTCCATCAGCATATCCCCCACAGTTATTAACTTTTGTATCAATTGACCCTCCCTTTTAGATTCTAAGCTCTAACAAGCAGGTCCCTCTTACCTCCTACTGTATTAAATTTTATTTTAATTGTACTGTCTGCCCTCACATTGTAAACTGCTGCGCAAATTGTTGGTGCTATATAAATCATGTATTATTATAATAATAATAATAAAAAAAATAATTGTGTTCTTGGATGGCAACATGACATTTTTCTCCACTAGGCACTAAATAACTTACAGTATCTTCCTTATCATATTGGGCATTCCTGCTATTCAGATTGGTATGTCATTATATCTGTGACTTTAATAACACTTAGCACAAAATCTTTAAAATGTACATTTGAGTGTTGCCCATAACACAGTATTAAGGATATTTAGGGGAAGTTGCCTCATGGCCCTTGAATCCCAACTTGCCATGTCAAGATATGTACAGATAATGTTGTTACTAAATACCCCCTTTATAATCAATCATACCTGATCCTTGAGAATGTTAAGATGCTTAATACTCCTAAGCATGCATTAACAAGGCCCTAAAAACATTTGCTGTCATTTTAGGACTTTTCTATTCATAGTGTAATCAGATGAAAGTCATCAGGGGAGCAGATGAAAGTCATTTAGACAAAAAGATGTGAAAAGAATTTCATACATGTCTGGTAGAGTTGGGCAATTTGTGAGTTCTTTCTTTTAAAGTTGTTTCACTGTTTGTGTGTAGACTAGAGATGAGCGAAGTATTCAAAAATTCGATTCGACTGATTCGGCGAATTCGTGGAAAAATTTTGATTCGAGTCGAATATATTCGCTGCGAATTTAACTTATAAAAGGGTGTTTCTAGGCTTCAGAGAGCCTTTATATTAGTGCAGAACACTGTACCTTTAATTTAAATGCCCTTGGAGTCTGCTGGGGAAGAGAAATAATGCTGACAGTCAGTATGACATGCAGATGAGTGCCGTCGATCTTAGAATCACCGCACACTTCACTCATTTGGGCAGTCACGGGGCCAAAACCAGAGTGTGGAGCCACAGTGTGGCGGTGGAGGCAGCAGCTATGGGAGGCCATACAGCACCCTATGACAAAAATGGAACCCACCAGCAGTGTGAGGAGACCTGAAAGTGGCACATGGCAGAATGTGGCGATGGAGACAGCAGCAATGGGAGGCCGTACAGGGACCCATGACACACTCTGGACCTGGCAGCAGCATGGGGAGGCGGTACAAGGGCCCATGACAGATTACGGGCCTGGCAGCAGCATGAGGAGTCGGTACGGGGGCCCATGGCAGATTAGGGGCCTGGCAGCAGCTATGGGAGGCCCGTAATCTGCCAGCACCCTATGACAAAAAATGGAACACACCAGCAGTGTGAGGAGACCTGAAAGTGGCACATGGCAGAGTGTGGCGATGGAGACAGCAGCAATGGGAGGCCGTACAGGGACCCATGAGAGACTCTGGACCTGGCAGCAGCATGAGGAGGCGGTATAGGGGCCCATGGCAGATTAGGGGCCTGGCAGCAGCTATGGGAGGCCCGTAATCTGCCAGCACCCTATGACAAAAAATGGAACACACCAGCAGTGTGAGGAGACCTGAAAGTGGCACATGGCAGAGTGTGGCGATGGAGACAGCAGCAATGGGAGGCCGTACAGGGACCCATGAGAGACTCTGGACTTGGCAGCAGCATGAGGAGGCGGTATAGGGGCCCATGGCAGATTAGGGGCCTGGCAGCAGCTATGGGAGGCCCGTAATCTGCCAGCACCCTATGAAAAAAATGGAACACACCAGCAGTGTGAGGAGACCTGAAAGTGGCACATGTTTGGGGCATGATTCATGGCGGATTTAGTCAGTTGTGTCAGGAACTGGTGGTTTGAAATCCAGACTAATCCACGCCTGATTCATTTTCACAAACGTGAGTCTCTCCACACTTTGGGTGGACAGTCGTGTCCTCCGCGGAGTTGCAATACCTCCTGCCGCACTAAACACGCGCTCCGATGCCACGCTACTGGCCGGGCATGACAGCCTTTCAAGGGCAAATTCAGCTAGTTGGGGCCAAAGGTCAAGTTTTGTTGCCCAGTAGTCAAGGGGATTGTCTACCTCGGTTGGCAGGGTGCTGTCCAAGTAGGCCTAAGCCTGTTGTTTGAGGTCCTGCTCCAGGTCCACCTGATGCTGCTGCTGCTGCTGCGGCTGGTTAGTAGTTTCCTCACTGCGCTGGTGAAGAAAGCTACTCATCATCGACTGCAGACTGAGGCAGCTGCTGCTGGTGGAGCTGCCACTGCTCCTACCACCCCACCCCTCCCCTTCTGCCATGGCAGCGGAACGCGAGCGCACAGGGCCCACAGTGTCTGAGGATGGACGTTGGCGCAGACAGGCAGAGACCAGCTGACTACATAGGTGGTTTTTATAGTACGTTATTTTGGCCTCCCTCTCAGCAGGTGTGAAAAAGGCCACCATTTTTGAATGGTAGCGAGGGTCCAACAAGGTGGACAGCCAAAAGTCATCCCTCTGTCTGATGGTTATTATTCGGCTGTCGCTACGCAAGCAACCGAGCATGCTATGGGCCATTTGTGCCAAGGAATGCGAGGGACTCCCTGCCTCCATCTCCACAGCATACTGCCACGGTGCGTCTGGGTCCTCTGTCTCCTCTTCCTCCTCCTCTACCAGATGCTCCTGCTCCTCCACTCCTGTCCGCTGAGTGGAAAAACCACCCATTTCACTCAATATTCCTGAGCACCAATGTCCTCCTCTACCTCCTCCTCTTCTTCCTGTCCTGCCCCCACAGGGGTCATGTGGCGTTGAGATCTGTGCGCCACGTCTACCGCACCCTGACCAGCCATTGTTAACAGCATTTGTTCCAGGACGTGCAACAGAGGAATGACGTCGTTCATCCCATAGTCCTGCCGACTCACGAATAGCGTGGCCTCCTCAAAGGGCCTGAGCAAGCGCAGGTGTCACGCATGAGCTGCCAATGGCTGACATCTAAGTTACACAGGGAGTACCTTTATCCGCTTTTAACATCAGGAAATCTGTGATGGCCTTTTGCTGTTCGTAAAGGCGGTCTAACATATGTAGGGTTGAATTCCACCTTGTTGCAACGTCACAGCATGAGGAGTCGGTACGGGGGCCCATGGCAGATTACGGGCCTGGCAGCAGCAATGGGAGGCCCGTAATCTGCCAGCACCCTATGACAAAAAATGTAACACACCAGCAGTGTGAGGAGATCTGAAAGTGGCACATGGCAGAGTGTGGCGATGGAGACAGCAGCAATGGGAGGCCGTACAGGGACCCATGACACACTCTGGACCTGGCAGCAGCATGAAGAGGCAGTACAGGGGCCCATGGCAGATTACGAGCCTGGCAGCAGCAATGGGAGGCCCGTAATCTGCCAGCACCCTATGACAAAAAATGGAACACACCAGCAGTGTGTGAGGAGACCTGAAAGTGGCACATGGCAGAGTGTGGCGATGGAGACAGCAGCAATGGGAGGCCGTACAGGGACCAATGAGAGACTCTGGACTTGGCAGCAGCATGAGGAGGCGGTATAGGGGCCCATGGCAGATTAGGGGCCTGGCAACAGCTATGGGAGGCCCGTAATCTGCCAGCACCCTATGTCAAAAAATTGAACACACCAGCAGTGTGAGGAGACCTGAAAGTGGCACATGGCATGAGACACTGTGGACCTGGCAGCAGCATGAGGAGGCGGTACAGGGGCCCATGGCAGATTAGGGGCCTGGCAGCAGCTATGGGAGGCCCGTAATCTGCCAGCACCCTATGTCAAAAAATTGAACACACCAGCAGTGTGTGAGGAGACCTGAAAGTGGCACATGGCAGAGTGTGGCGATGGAGACAGCAGCAATGGGAGGCCGTACAGGGACCCATGAGAGACTCTGGACTTGGCAGCAGCATGAGGAGGCGGTATAGGGGCCCATGGCAGATTAGGGGCCTGGCAGCAGCTATGGGAGGCCCGTAATCTGCCAGCACCCTATGTAAAAAAATTGAACACACCAGCAGTGTGCGAGGAGACCTGAAAGTGGCACATGGCAGAGTGTGGCGATGGAGACAGCAGCAATGGGAGGCCGTACAGGAACCCATGAGAGACTCTGGACTTGGCAGCAGCATGAGGAGGCGGTATAGGGCCCATGGCAGATTAGGGGCCTGGCAGCAGCTATAGGAGGCCCGTAATCTGCCAGCACCCTATGACAAAAAATGGAACACACCAGCAGTGTGAGGAGACCTGAAAGTGGCACATGGCATGAGACACCGTGGACCTGGCAGCAGCATGAGGAGGCGGTACAGGGGCCCATGGCAGATTAGGGGCCTGGCAGCAGCTATGGGAGGCCCGTAATCTGCCAGCACCCTATGTCAAAAAATTGAACACACCAGCAGTGTGAGGAGACCTGAAAGTGGCACATGGCAGAGTGTGGCGATGGAAACAGCAGCAATGGGAGGCCGTACAGGGACCCATGACAGACTCTGGACTTGGCAGCAGCATGAGGAGGCGGTATAGGGGCCCATGGCAGATTAGGGGCCTGGCAGCAGCTATGGGAGGCCCGTAATCTGCCAGCACCCTATGTCAAAAAATTGAACACACCAGCAGTGTGAGAGGAGACCTGAAAGTGGCACATGGCAGAGTGTGGCGATGGAGACAGCAGCAATGGGAGGCCGTACAGGGACCCATGACAGACTCTGGACTTGGCAGCAGCATGAGGAGGCGGTATAGGGGCCCATGGCAGATTAGGGGCCTGGCAGCATCTATGGGAGGCCCGTAATCTGCCAGCACCCTATGTCAAAAAATTGAACACACCAGCAGTGTGAGGAGACCTGAAAGTGGCACATGGCATGAGACACTGTGGACCTGGCAGCAGCATGAGGAGGCGGTACAGGGGCCCATGGCAGATTAGGGGCCTGGCAGCAGCTATGGGAGGCCCGTAATCTGCCAGCACCCTATGTCAAAAAATTGAACACACCAACAGTGTGTGAGGAGACCTGAAAGTGGCACATGGCAGAGTGTGGCGATGGAGACAGCAGCAATGGGAGGCCGTACAGGGACCCCTGACAGACTCTGGACTTGGCAGCAGCATGAGGAGGCGGTATAGGGGCCCATGGTAGATTAGGGGCCTGGCAGCAGCTATGGGAGGCCGTAATCTGCCAGCACCCTATGTCAAAAAATTCAACACACCAGCAGTGTGTGAGGAGACCTGAAAGTGGCACATGGCAGAGTGTGGCGATGGAGACAGCAGCAATGGGAGGCCGTACAGGGACCCATGACAGACTGTGGACTTGGAAGCAGCATGAGGAGGCGGTATAGGGGCCCATGGCAGATTAGGGGCCTGGCAGCAGCTATGGGAGGCCCGTAATCTGCCAGCACCCTATGTCAAAAAATTGAACACACCAGCAGTGTGTGAGGAGACCTGAAAGTGGCACATGGCAGAGTGTGGCGATGGAGACAGCAGCAATGGGAGGCCTTACAGGGACCCATGACAGACTCTGGACTTGGCAGCAGCATGAGGAGGCGGTATAGGGGCCCATGGCAGATTAGGGGCCTGGCAGCAGCTATAGGAGGCCCGTAATCTGCCAGCACCCTATGACAAAAAATGGAACACACCAGCAGTGTGAGGAGACCTGAAAGTGGCACATGGCATGAGACACTGTGGACCTGGCAGCAGCATGAGGAGGCGGTACAGGGGCCCATGGCAGATTAGGGGCCTGGCAGCAGCTATGGGAGGCCCGTAATCTGCCAGCACCCTATGTCAAAAAATTGAACACACCAGCAGTGTGTGAGGAGACCTGAAAGTGGCACATGGCAGAGTGTGGCGATGGAGACAGCAGCAATGGGAGGCCGTACAGGGACCCATGACAGACTCTGGACTTGGCAGCAGCATGAGGAGGCGGTATAGGGGCCCATGGCAGATTAGGGGCCTGGCAGCAGCTATGGGAGGCCCGTAATCTACCAGCACCCTATTTCAAAAAATTGAACACACCAGCAGTGTGTGAGGAGACCTGAAAGTGGCACATGGCAGAGTGTGGCGATGGAGACAGCAGCAATGGGAGGCCGTACAGGGACCCATGACAGACTCTGGACTTGGCAGCAGCATGAGGAGGCGGTATAGGGGCCCATGGCAGATTAGGGGCCTGGCAGCAGCTATGGGAGGCCCGTAATCTGCCAGCACCCTATGTCAAAAAATTGAACACACCAGCAGTGTGAGGAGACCTGAAAGTGGCACATGGCATGAGACACTGTGGACCTGGCAGCAGCATGAGGAGGCGGTACAGGGGCCCATGGCAGATTAGGGGCCTGGCAGCAGCTATGGGAGGCCCGTAATCTGCCAGCACCCTATGTCAAAAAATTGAACACACCAGCAGTGTGTGAGGAGACCTGAAAGTGGCACATGGCAGAGTGTGGCGATGGAGACAGCAGCAATGGGAGGCCGTACAGGGACCCATGACAGACTCTGGACTTGGCAGCAGCATGAGGAGGCGGTATAGGGGCCCATGGCAGATTAGGGGCCTGGCAGCAGCTATGGGAGGCCCGTAATCTGCCAGCACCCTATGTCAAAAAATTGAACACACCAGCAGTGTGTGAGGAGACCTGAAAGTGGCACATGGCAGAGTGTGGCGATGGAGACAGCAGCAATGGGAGGCCGTACAGGGACCCATGACAGACTGTGGACTTGGCAGCAGCATGAGGAGGCGGTATAGGGGCCCATGGCAGATTAGGGGCCTGGCAGCAGCTATGGGAGGCCCGTAATCTGCCAGCACCCTATGTCAAAAAATTGAACACACCAGCAGTGTGAGGAGACCTGAAAGTGGCACATGGCATGAGACACTGTGGACCTGGCAGCAGCATGAGGAGGCGGTACAGGGGCCCATGGCAGATTAGGGGCCTGGCAGCAGCTATGGGAGGCCCGTAATCTGCCAGCACCCTATGACAAAAAATGGAACACACCAGCAGTGTGAGGAGACCTGAAAGTGGCACATGGAAGAGTGTGGCGATGGAGACAGCAGCAATGGGAGGCCGTACAGGGACCCATGAGAGACTCTGGACTTGGCAGCAGCATGAGGAGGCGGTATAGGGGCCTGTGTTGCCTTCACAGGCTAATTGAATTGAAGTTACTTATATGGGACATGTAGTGAACCACTGCCATCTAGTGGCAAACATGAATGGCAGGTCTCCTCTGCATATGTAAGCTCTCAGACAGGAAGTGACTCTTGGTTTAGGAAGCTCGTCAGCCATTTTAGACTTCTATTCACTGGGGATGTAGTGTGCTTGCTTCTCTCCCATGGGGCCTGAGACATCATCACCTGTAAGTGCCTTTCTTCTGTGTCATCTGTCATTTATGTTACACTAGTTATTCTATGTATACTGATATGCTGTTATTGTATTGTGTTTCAGTTTCACCTATAAAATAAAGTTGGATTCTTTGGTAGACAACACAAGCAGTGGGCTTCTGTTTGCTGGAGATTCTGACAAGGGTTTAGCTGTCCGTTTAGAGCCACACATAGTCAGTGTTTTGAGAGTGGAACAGGACCCATGGCAGATTAGGGGCCTGGCAGCAGCTATAGGAGGCCCGTAATCTGCCAGCACCCTATGACAAAAAATGGAACACACCAGCAGTGTGAGGAGACCTGAAAGTGGCACATGGCATGAGACACTGTGGACCTGACAGCAGCATGAGGAGGCGGTATAGGGGCCCATGGCAGATTAGGGGCCTGGCAGCAGCTATGGGAGGCCCGTAATCTGCCAGCACCCTATGTCAAAAAATTGAACACACCAGCAGTGTGTGAGGAGACCTGAAAGTGGCACATGGCAGAGTGTGGCGATGGAGACAGCAGCAATGGGAGGCCGTACAGGGACCCATGAGAGACTCTGCACCTGGCAGCAGCATGAGGAGGCGGTATAGGGGCCCATGGCAGATTAGGGGCCTGGCAGCAGCTATGGGAGGCCCGTAATCTGCCAGCACCCTATGACAAAAAATGGAACACACCAGCAGTGTGAGTAGACCTGAAAGTGGCACATGGCAGGGGCATGATTCATGGCGGATTTAGTCAGTTGTGTCAGGAACTGGTGGTTTGAAATCCAGACTAATCCACGCCTGATTCATTTTCACAAACGTGAGTCTCTCCACACTTTGGGTGGACAGTCGTGTCCTCCGCGGAGTTACAATACCTCCTGCCGCACTAAACACGCGCTCCGATGCCACGCTACTGGCCGGGCATGACAGCCTTTCAAGGGCAAATTCAGCTAGTTGGGGCCAAAGGTCAAGTTTTGTTGCCCAGTAGTCAAGGGGATTGTCTACCTCGGTTGGCAGGGTGCTGTCCAAGTAGGCCCAAGCCTGTTGTTTGAGGTCCTGCTCCAGGTCCACCTGATGCTGCTGCTGCTGCGGCTGGTTAGTAGTTTCCTCACTGCGCTGGTGAAGAAAGCTACTCATCATCGACTGCAGACTGAGGCAGCCGCTGCTGGTGGAGCTACCACTGCTCCTACCACCCCACCCCTCCCCTGCTGCCATGGCAGCGGAACGCGAGCGCACAGGGCCCACAGTGTCTGAGGATGGACGTTGGCGCACAAAGGCAGAGACCAACTGACTACATAGGTGGTTTTTATAGTACGTTATTTTGGCCTCCCTCTCAGCAGGTGTGAAAAAGGCCACCATTTTTGAACGGTAGCGAGGGTCCAACAAGGTGGACAGCCAAAAGTCATCCCTCTGTCTGATGGTTATTATTCGGCTGTCGCTACGCAAGCAACCGAGCATGCTATGGGCCATTTGTGCCAAGGAATGCGAGGGACTCCCTGCCTCCATCTCCACAGCATACTGCCACGGTGTGTCTGGGTCCTCTGTCTCCTCCTCCTCCTCCTCTGCCAGATGCTCCTGCTCCTCCACTCCTGTCCGCTGAGTGGAAAAACCACCCATTTCACTCAATAATTCCTGAGCACAAATGTCCTCCTCTACCTCCTCCTCTTCTTCCTGTCCTGCCCCCACAGGGTTCATGTGGCGTTGAGATCTGTGCGCCACGTCTACCGCACCCTGACCAGCCATTGTTAACAGCATTTGTTCCAGGACGTGCAACAGAGGAATGACGTCGTTCATCCCATAGTCCTGCCGACTCACGAATAGCAAGGCCTCCTCAAAGGGCCTGAGCAAGCGGCAGGTGTCACGCATGAGCTGCCAATGGCTGACATCGAAGTTACACAGGGGAGTACCTTTATCCGCTTGTAACATCAGGAAATCGGTGATGGCCTTTCGCTGTTCGTAAAGGCGGTCTAACATGTGTAGGGTTGAATTCCACCTTGTTGCAACGTCGCAGATCAGGCGATGCTGTGCAATTCCGTTCTGCCGCTGCAGCTCAAGGAGGGTGTGCTTTGCGGTGTAGGAATGGCTGAAATGCATGCAAAGTTTACGTGACATTTTAAGGATGTCTTGCAGTGGGATGGTGGATTTTAGGAACCGCTTGACAACCAGATTGAACACGTGAGCCATGCATGGCGCATGGCACAACCTTCCTTGACGCAGAGCAGACACCATGTTCTTTCCGTTGTCGGTCAACATGGTTCCGATTTTGAGTTTGCGCGGAGATAGCCATCTGTCGATTTCTCTGTTCATTACACTCAGAAGTTCCTCCCCTGTGTGACTACGTTCGCCAAGGCATACCAGGTGCAGCACAGCATGACACCGTTGCGCCCTGCACATGTGATATGCCGGTCGGGTAATGGGACTTGGCACGGGGGTGGTGGCTTAGGACACGAAGGAAGAAGAGGTGGTAGAGGCGGACATCTTTTGTGGACCAATGACGTGCAAACGTGGAGGCAAAAGCGGCGTGACCTGTCCAAGTTGCTGGTGCGGCTGTGACGGCACCACGTTCACCCAGTGGGCCGTAAATAACATGTACTGTCCCTGACCGTAGTTACAGCTCCACACGTCGGCGCTGCCGTGCACTTTGGCAGAGACCGACATGCTCAAAGACTGGCCCACCATCTCTTCTACATGTGAATGCAGGGCTGGCACTGCCTTTTTGGCAAAGAAATGACGGCTTGGCACTCTCCACCGCGGCGCGGCACAAGCCATCATTTCTCGGAAAGGTGCTGAGTCCACCACTTGGAAAGGGAGGGACTGCAGCACCAGCAACTTGGACAGGAGGACGTTCAGCTTTTGCACCATCGGGTGCGTGCTCGCAAACTGTTGTCTCTTGGAAACGGATTCCAAGAAAGACTGCTGACGGAATCCGTGAAGAGGAGTAGCAGGAGAAGGAGCATCTGAATGAGCGGAAGATGGAAACGAGCGACAACTCCCCTCAGCAGAGGTGTTGGAGCCTTGACTGGCTGATAGAGGGCGATTGACGTCGGGTGACGGAGCAAGTAACGGAGCGGGTGATGGAGCGGGGGCTGGGGCGGGCAGAACCGCCGTATCTTTATCACGGTTTTCCCAGGCCACCAAATGGCGACGCTGCATATGCTGCCGCAACGCTGTAGTCCCAACATGGGCCCCCTGGCCACGCTTGACTTTCTGGCCACATAGTCGACATACGGCTACGTTTACTTCCTCGGGCGGCTTGACAAAAAATTGCCACACCGCCGAGTAGGAAACTTTGCCCCCGATACTCCTCACTGGCTGACTGCTGCTTCCTCCGTGCACACCGGCACCACTACTGGCCGTGGTGGTAGGCTGCAGTGGAGCTGGTGCTGTACTCCGTGGCCGTTTGCCTCCACTGACACTGCTGCGACCCTGCTGCCTCCTGGGCAACCCACCGACTGTTTTGCTCGCTGCCAAGCTGCCACCCTCTTCTCCTGATGATGCGGAAGCAATAGCCTGATGACGACGAGGCTGCCAAGTGCGATCAGCCTCATCATCATCAATTAGGGTCTCCGCCTCACTACTAGCCCCCTCGGCTGCGTGTGGGTCAGGAGACAGACCTGTCTCTAGACCGGCTACCGAGCCACTCTCCTCGCCACTACTTCTTCGCCTGGCTGCTGAAGAGGCGGATGTCTCCCCCCGTTCCTGACCGCCCTCTGTTAGCTCTTCCTCACTGTACAGTGGGGCTGAGCCCACAGCATGCGATACTTCGCTTGGTGAGGGAACACCAAAGGACAGGGGCAGGTAGAGGACACGTGATTTCAGTGGGCTTGCTCCCGGGCCATGCCAACTAACGGTTGTGTCTGACGTACCCACCGACCATTGGCTGTAGGTGTCAGAGGTGACCTGGGAAGAGGAAGACGACCGAGCCAACCAATCGATGACGGCAGGGTTGTCGGTGGAGACACGACCGCTGGATGACACCGGGAGCACTGGCCTCTGGCTGCGAATAGTGCTGCCTCGACCCCTTCCTCTGCTGCCACGTCTGCTCGCTCCTAAAACATTGCCTCCTCTGCCACTCCTCTGCATGTTTTCTGACATACTCTTTAATTAAACGATTTTGTGTCCCTGAGTAACAATTCTGTGTCTGTCCCTGAGTAACAATTCTGTGTCCCTGAGTAACGTTTCTGTGGCCCTAAGTAACAGTTCTGTGGCCCTCAGTAACAATTCTGTGTCCCTCAGTAACAATTCTGTGTCTGTCCCTGAGTAACAATTCTGTGTCTGTCCCTGAGTAACAATTCTGTGTCCCTGAGTAACGTTTCTCTGGCCCTAAGTAACAGTTCTGTGGCCCTCAGTAACAATTCTGTGTCCCTCAGTAACAATTCTGTGTCTGTCCCTGAGTAACAATTCTGTGTCCCTCAGTAACAATTCTGTGTCCCTCAGTAACAATTCTGTGTCCCTGAGTAACAATTCTGTGTCCCTCAGTAACAATTCTGTGTCCCTCAGTAACAATTCTGTGTCCCTGAGTAACAATTCTGTGTCTGTCCCTGAGTAACAATTCTGTGTCCCTAAGTAACGTTTCTGTTGCCCTAAGTAATGGTTCTGTGGCCATCAGTAACAAATCTGTGTCCCTCAGTAACAATTCTGTGTCTGTCCCTGAGTATCAATTCTGTGTCCCTAAGTAACGTTTCTGTGTCCCTAAGTAACGTTTCTGTGGCCCTAAGTAACGATTCTGTGGCCCTAAGTAATGTTTCTGTAGCCCTAAGTAACGTTTCTGTGGCCCTAAGTAACGTTTCTGTGGCCCTAAGTAACAGTTCTGTGGCCCTCAGTAACAGTTCTGTGGCCCTCAGTAACAATTCTGTGTCCCTCAGTAACAATTCTGTGTCTGTCCCTGAGTAACAATTCTGTGTCCCTAAGTAACGTTTCTGTGGCCCTAAGTAACCGTTCTGTGGCCCTCAGTAACAATTCTGTATCCCTCAGTAACAATTCTGTGTCTGTCGCTAAGTAACAATTCTGTGGCCCTAAGTAACGTTTCTGTGGCCCTAAGTAACGTTTCTGTGGCCCTAAGTAACGTTTCTGTGTCCCTCAGTAACAATTCTGTATCCCTCAGTAACAATTCTGTGTCTGTCCCTGAGTAACAATTCTGTGTCCCTAAGTAACAATTCTGTGGCCCTAAGTAAAGTTTCTGTGGCCCTAAGTAACGTTTCTGTGGCCCTAAGTAATGATTCTGTGGCCCTAAGTAACGTTTCTGTGGCCCTAAGTAACGTTTCTGTGGCCCTCAGTAACAAATCTGTGTCCCTCAGTAACAATTCTGTGTCTGTCCCTAAGTAACAATTCTGTGGCCCTAAGTAACGGTTCTGTGTCCCTCAGTAACAATTCTGTATCCCTCAGTAACAATTCTGTGTCTGTCCCTGAGTAACAATTCTGTGGCCCTAAGTAACGTTTCTGTGGCCCTAAGTAACGTTTCTGTGGCCCTAAGTAACGATTCTGTGGCCCTAAGTAACGTTTCTGTGGCCCTAAGTAACGTTTCTGTGGCCCTCAGTAACAAATCTGTGTCCCTCAATAACAATTCTGTGTCTGTCCCTAAGTAACAATTCTGTGGCCCTAAGTAACGATTCTGTGGCCCTCAGTAACAAATCTGTGTCCCTCAGTAACAATTCTGTGTCTGTCCCTAAGTAACAATTCTGTGGCCCTAAGTAACTTTTCTGTGACCCTAAGTAACGGTTCTGTGGCCCTCAGTAACAATTCTGTGTCCCTCAATAACAATTCTGTGTCTGTCCCAAAGTAACAATTCTGTGGCCCTAAGTAACGTTTCTGTGGCCCTAAGTAACGATTCTGTGGCCCTCAGTAACAAATCTGTGTCCCTCAGTAACAATTCTGTGTCTGTCCCTAAATAAAAATTCTGTGGCCCTAAGTACGTTTCTGTGGCCCTAAGTAACGATTCTGTGGCCATCAGTAACAATTCTGTATCCCTCAGTAACAATTCTGTCTGTCCCTGAGTAACAATTCTGTGTCCCTAAGTAACGTTTCTGTGGCCCTAAGTAACGTTTCTGTGGCCCTAAGTAACGATTCTGTGGCCCTAAGTAACGTTTCTGTGGCCCTAAGTAACGTTTCTGTGGCCCTCAGTAACAATTCTGTGTCCCTCAATAACAATTCTGTGTCTGTCCCTAAGTAACAATTCTGTGGCCCTAAGTAACGTTTCTGTGGCCCTAAGTAACGATTCTGTGGCCCTCAGTAACAAATCTGTGTCCCTCACTAACAATTCTGTGTCTGTCCCTAAGTAACAATTCTGTGGCCCTAAGTAACGATTCTGTGGCCCTCAGTAACAAATCTGTGTCCCTCAGTAACAATTCTGTGTCTGTCCCTAAGTAACAATTCTGTGGCCCTAAGTAACGTTTCTGTGGCCCTAAGTAACGATTCTGTGGCCCTAAGTAACGTTTCTGTGGCCCTATGTAACGTTTCTATGGCCGTAAGTAACGATTCTGTGGCCCTAACTAACGTTTCTGTGTCCCTAAGTAACGTTTCTCTGTCCCTAACTCTCTCCCTGAATACAGCCAGGTCTGCCTCTGTTGAATGACTGGAGGCAAATGGAGAATTCTAAAATGGCCGCCATTTATAGCTCGACCATTACACTGTGCTGGCTGCCTGGCTGCTGATTGGCTAATGCGATCACATGTCATGAATGAATGCATTATGGGTCAGCGCGCCTTGTCTGCGCGCCTTCCCAGACATCCCCGCTCCGTCGCCGCACATGTCGCCGCCATTTTAGGAAAAATTTTGATTCGCGCATCCGAAGTCTGCTTATTTTCGGATTTGACGCGAATCGAAATTTTCCTAATATTCGAAACGAATTCCACTTCGCCTACTTCGATTCGCTCATCTCTAGTGTAGACCATTTTCAATATCAGATGAGGTCAAGTTGGTTGCTGTTTTTTGTTGTCTGAAGTAGGCCTATCACTTAAAGGAAGTGAGGCTTGCATTAGCTTTATCATATAGTTAGATGTATTCTATAGTTTAATTAATCGGAGTGTGGAGTCACTGTTATGCTATTCATTGTGAAAGAAAGCACAGTGTGTAAATGCATGGGGTTATTTTTTACAAGCATTAGGGTGAATATCTAATGTCTATGAGAAACAAAAGCACAAACAAATCATCTGGTTCAACTTGGATCAACTTAAACTTGTCTATGTGTGGGCATCACAGTCTTCTGAGATGCTTGCTGGAGAATGAGGAAGCCTGATGCCATCTTGACTCAAGAAGGCAGGCATCCCTGTTGTTTTGACCTTTCAAGTGCTAGTAGTCTTATTTGTCGTGAGGTCATGTTACAGTGGTGAGACGGATATCCAGCTAGCAATCTGGAAGCTGGAATTCATTGTACCAATCTGAAAACTCAATATGTAGAAGACAGATCTGGGTGAAGAAGTATTACCGACATTCTCAGGTCTACTGTGTTAATTTACCTATTGCTAAATATGTTTCAACATGGAGCTGTCAAAGAATAAAGTTAGGTCCACACTATACAGAGGAGTTGTGATGTGTAACTAAAACCTTACTTCTTAATGCATATTGTTCGAAATTGTATTTTTTTTATGCTGACTAGCTGTACAAAGCCCTTCCATGTGCACCTTACTTTAAAAGCTAGTTATGACTTGGGACAATTGCTATTTTTGTTTAAAACAGCTGACTAATTAATGTTGTGGGACTCTTTTTTTTTGCACAAACTGTGTATCTTTAAAATTTTGAGTTTAGGCAGCCTCGATCAGCTGCAAAGCTTTTTAACTCTTGAATCAACTGTAATATAACCATGAGCAATGATACAATACTTTACACTAGTATTATTACAAGGTATGAATTCTTTAAATTTCAATATTAACAGTCCCGGGGTTAGATCATGACCTCATAATATTGTGTGTGATGTTTTTCACTATCACAGACCCTGGCTTTTCCTCTTGCAGTCTAATTGACTCTTCGCTTTCTTTCTCCTATATCTTAGAAGATCTCAAGATCCAATCTGCTGAATATTTTTTACTTAACAAGCACTCAGTTTCTTCCTATACAACCCCCTGGGAAGCATGAAAAAAAGTCAAGGGGTGTTGTTAAGTTTGTGGTTTCCACCTAAACCCTGGGCTGGGCTGTGAACTGGAACATTAACAGGTGCTACTGAATCTCAGGGAAGCCAATTAGGGTTTGCAAGCACATCTGAAAGGCTATTGCCTCTACAGTCCTGTGCTTAAATTCTTGGCGGCTGCGGTTGCATTATGCTACGAGTGGTAGCCACTTCACCAGCTTGTACTGCACTGCTAGTGCTTGCCACTTCACCATGAAGTACTGCAATGCTGGTGTCTAAAAGGCCAGGCTATGCTGCTGGTTCTTGCCACATCCCCAAAATGTATTGCAGTTCTTGTGCTTCAGCCCTGCCTTTGAGCATAATTATGTGTTTCTAGTACTTCAGCAACAAGAGGTAGGGTACCCCTGATTTTAGCAGAGATCTCTTCACCATCATCTAAGCTAGCTGTCAGGCTGCTTTCTACAGGTTCATATTCTGAGCTTGATTCAGACAGCGAGGCCTCCCCTTCACTCTTATCTGTCATGGTCAGAATCCTGCAGGCCTCTTCACTAGTTTACCTTTTTCTTGACATTTGGGGCATACCTTTACACGTACCTAGTGCAATTATGACATTTAGTGCAACTTAAATAATTAACTGCAGAAATCAGGCACAATCTTGCTAACACTGAAGTTTTGCAAACAATGTATCAGAGGTGTGATCGGAAAAATTATGCTGACATTGCATTTGTTTGGGGAGTGGAGGTCTAATGCAAGTGCTGGCAGTGATCCAGTATGATCCTGCTAATACTGCATTTTTGGGGACACTAGTATAGTCTTGTTTGTGATCAGGATACTGATACATACAGACACTATACTAGTAATGACAGTGACTTATAGTATGACTGTGATAGTGTGCTGGGCAATCTGGCTCTAATTGACATTGGCTTGGAGGGACACTAACTTATTAACTGACACTGATGTCCCTTGTGACATTAATACAGTGATCAGTGATAATACTGTATACTGTCACTGTACTAATGATACCTGCTAGGTGACAGGGCAATCAAAGGGTTAACTGTGGAGGACAATCAAGGGGTCAAAAGTGCCTAAAAAGTGTACGCAAGTATATATGTGCTGCTTATACTCAGAACAAAGGATCTGGCTGTCTTCTCTCCCTGAATGAAAAGAACTCAGAGAAGAAGAAGCCGGCCAGATCCTGTGTGGTCTGTGCTGTTTTTGGCCACAGACAATCAGCAGGTATACAGTCTTAACCATTGGCTGTAACCTTCTGACAAACTTGTGTTGTGGCCATTTACAGCAGAGGTTAACAGGGGGTGTGCACATGTGCGCTCAAAACCTGGAACCAAGTTGCAAAGTACATGTACGTCACTTAGCCTGCAGCTGCTGTAAGCGGGTGGCAAGTGATTAAGAGATGTTCATTCTAGGAAACAATTGCATATTTCTTGGTTTGGCCATATCCATGCAATCAAGATGATATACTTCAAACTGCTTTATCCATTTTGCTTTTTGCCCATTCGGATTCCTTCTCATATCTTGAGTCTGTTACAGTACCATCTTCTCAAATGTATTTGGGGCCCAGTTAGACCTGTAGACCTAGGTGGAACAGAACTGTTTTATACAAACCTAAAATTTGCAGGAGTCTGAGTGTACTTAATATGAACTATTATTACAAAGTTGCGCAGATTATGTCTTTGGTCCAACTGCATTCAACAAAGGGCCTCCCACCATGGGTTTATTTAGATAATTAGGATATCCACTTAATCCAGTTAACTCTTTTCATCTAGACCTCTCCCTCTTTGAGCCCCATGTCCATAAACCTGATTTTAGCACATACTCTAGCAATGTGGGACTCAATTAAATACTCAGCTAACCTAATCTCCTCTCTTTTCCCCTCAGTCAATCTGTTCAATAACCCTTTGTTCCCTTCTGGTATGGACAATACATATGACTTCAGATGGTGGATCTCCCATTGATTCACCATTGTACAATTTGTTCTGCACTCCTGTGACCCATTTTCAGCCAACAGTGGGCAAAAACATCTTTTCTGATACTTTAGAGAGCACCAGGAATCAGGTGATATGTTTTAAATCTGGTGGACCTGCCCTAAGGTGCAACATCTTTGGATTAGAGTTTATACAAGAACAAAAGCCTAATGCATTGCTAACAATTTATTGTTCACAAAACATAAATGCCAAATGGATACTCACAGAAGTGGAAAGTAAAATTGCATAAAAACCACAAGATGCCACAGCAAGGGGAATCATGTGTGTCTGTGCAACCCAGCTGTGGGCAAGCTGATTTGAATTTTGGAGGCGTACCTCCTTCCTTAGAGCTATGCTTACCAACATGTGATAGAGACAGTTTTTCCTTGTAACCCTATATATAAATACCATAAAATTTGCTTAAGTAAAAGAAATTAGAGAGACAGATAGAGAGAGAGCATAAACTATTTAGGTGAGTTTGCATCTACTGTAAGGGAATTCGTGTACGGCAACTGGCTAATAGAAGTGAGCATAGGCTCGCGCATGCGCGCAAAAATGCACACACATGGGTGCACACACGCGAGAGTGTGCCCACTGTTTCTGGGACCAGACAGACTATTTAAAAGAAGCTCTTACTCTCTGTCAGTGCTGACTGGTCTTCAGCTAACTTCCTGTTTCCTGCTGTATCCTGTGTGTATCAGTTACTGACCCGGCTTGCCATTGACCTACTCTTGGATTCTGTTTATGCTTCTGCTCATCGGTTTCTGATCCTGGCTTCAACCTGGCCTCGTCCCTGTCTGATGTTTCGGTACCTCATCACCTGCTTGTTGTTGACCCTGGCTTTTACTCTGACTACGCTTCCAGTTCCAGTTTTGGCTCTACAGTCCTGCCGAGTGCCTGTCCTGGCTGTCATTACATCAGCTCCAGTTGTCACGGTGTGCTCCGGCCTCACGCTTATCAGAAGTTCCAGCAAGCCACATACCCAGATCTTACAGTTCCAGTGGAGTGCTTCCTTAACTTCAGCTTGCAGTTCCGGCATCTCCTCTGTTCCTGACTGGATGCCCTGTCTGATTTACTGAGGTTACATCACCAGCTGCAAGTTCCACAATCAATATCCACAGGCACTCGTATTCCTCTTGTCCCTCAGCACCATTTGTTTCACCTTCAGTGGGGCCTGGGTTGGAGATACAAGAGAGACTGACCTCGTTAATTCAGACTTCTATCAGGTACGTGACATCTACATCAGAAAATGTCAGAATGGGCTCATATAGAAGGGCTGTGTGTGGATTGAAGATGTCCATCATGGCCAATGGCAGCTGGGACACAAGGAGGTACCGGAAAGCCACAGAAAGTGATGTCATATACACACAGGAAGTTCCACAGTGGGGCTGCAAACATAATTTTTTTTATATATTTGGCTAGGGTTTCAGAACTTAATTAATTCTGTCATAACATGTTGGTTTGTTTGATTGGTGACCTTTTGACATGACTGGTGGCTCCCCCCCTATTGTGAGGCCAGTGGTGTTCAATGTATGTTTCAATATATACACTATATTGCCATTGTATTGGGACGCCAGCCTTTACACACACATGAACTTTAATGGCATCCCAGTCTTAGTCAGTAGGATTCAATATTGAGTTTGCCCACCTTTTGCAACTATACCAACTTCAACTTTTCTGGGAAGGCTGTCCACACGGTTTAGGAATGTGTCTATGAGAATTTTTGACCATTCCTCCAGAAGCTCATTTGTAAGGTCAGGCATTGATGTTGGAAGAGGAGGCCTGGCTCTAATTCATCCCAAAGGTGTTCTATCGGGGTGAGGTCAGGACCTTGTGCAGGCCAGTCAAGTTTCTCCACCCCAAACTGGTTCATCCATGTCTTTATGGACCTTGTTTTGTGCACTAGTCATATTGGAACAGGAAGGGGATATCCTCAAATTGTTCCCACAAAGTTGGGAGCATGAAATTGTACAAAATGTCTTGGTATGCTGGCGACGTAAGAGTTCCCTTCACTGAAACTAAGGGGCTAAGCCCAACCTCTGAAAAATAAACCAACACCATAATCCCCCCTCCATCAAACTTTACACTTGACACAAATCAGTCAGGCAAGCACCATTCTCCTGGCAACTCCCAAACCCAGACATGTCCATTGGATTGCCAGACAGAGAAGCGTGATTTGTCACTCCAGAGAACGTGTCTCCACTGCTCTAAAGTCCAGTAGTAGCGTGCTTTACAGGACTTCATCTGACGCTTTGCATTGCACTTTGTGATGTAGAGGCTTGGATGCAGCTGCTCAGCCATGGAAACCCATTCCATGAAGCTCTCTACATTCTGTTGTTGTGCTAATCTGAAGGCCACATGAAGTTTGGAGGCCTTTAGCTATTGACTCTGCAGACAGTTGGCAACTTCTGTGCACTGTGCTCTTCAGCATATACTGACCCTGCTCTGTCATTTTACGTGGCTTGCCACTTCATGGCTGAGTTGCCATTGTTCCCAGTTGCTTCCACTTTGTTATAATACCACTAACAGTTGACCATGGAATATTTAGCAGCAAGGACATTTAACGGATGGACTTATTGCATAGGTGGCAACCTATCACGGTACCACGCTTGAATTCACTGAGTTCCTGAGAGTGACCTATTCTTTCACAAATTTTTGTACAGACAGTCTGCATGCCTAGGTGCTTGATTTTATACACCTATGGCCATGGAGGCAATTGGAACACTTGAATCCAATGATTTGGAGGGGTGTCCCAATACTTTTGGCAAAATAGTGTATATAGACCTAGCTCTATCACATGTTGGTTAGCATAGTTCTGAGGAAGGAGGTATGCCTCCAAAACGCATCAGCTTGCCAGTTCAGCTGGGTTGCATGGACACACATGATTCCCCTTTCTTTTGCATCTTGTGGTTTTTATGCAATTTTACTTTCCACTTCTGTGAGTATCCATTTGGCATCTATGTTTTGTGAACAATAAATTGTTGGTAATGCACCAGGCATTTGCGCCTCCCTGTTTGTTCTTTTTGCAGTTTTCACAAGACTTCCCTTGGTGAGGAGGGTAGCATCTATTACACATTCCTGTCAAAGTTCATGATTCATTGTATATCATACATCATTTATGGTCATCTTCCTCTTCTGTAGACCTCTGAGTGCTGAAATTTACAGAGTTTTTCATGTTTAGGGTTTATACATTGATCAAATCTGTGCTATAGATTAATATTCATAAGGGCCCATGTAAGATGCCTCTTCACAAACTGAAGAGTGAGTACTGCTATCATAGCCATGCTCTAATTACATTCATTCTCATAGCTGCAAAACAAACCATGGCCCACGTATGGAAATATAAATGTAAATTTTAAGGAAGTCAAGTCCACGATTTACGGTACCTTTGTCTATGAAAAATTTACTTTTTATCCTGCAGGATATTAATGACAAATTATTTTCAATTTGGCAATCCTGGCTAGATTTCTCCCCTCCCTTGTAGTCCACTTCATACAACTATAATATAAGGGCGGGCTCTTGTTTTTTCTAAGACAATGAGAAATCGTTATGGCTGTAGATTCAAGGGAACAAACACAGGAAATTAAGGTGGGTATACTAAAGTCCCCCCCCCCCAACCTTAGGGATGAGGAAGAGATACATCTCTCTTCACAGTTAGAAATGGTGGGGAAGCATTTCATGATATTTTCCCAATGGGAGACATTCTTAGAGGTGACCGCAGGCGATCGTAAGGCTTTGTACCAGAGATCAGAGGTTGTATGGATTTGACGGATGGAGTCCCAGTGGCTCATATTAGGCAATTTCTAATCGGGATTTGGTCTGGATAGTAGATTATAGATGTGAGATATCTTCCTGTTTTGGGCAGTCTTTGAGTTGTAAGACAGAAGAATGTCCTTACTGATCATGTTGTCAGTTTCGGGAAGACTGGAGAGGATATGGCGGACTCGTAGGTAAATATAAAAGTGCTTGTTTGAGAGTTGGTAGGTAGTAGCAAGCTGTTTGAAAGAATGGATTCCTTGGGCAGAAAAGAGATCTCCAATTGTATGCATAACCTCAGACTTCTATTGTTGTAGCAGAAGATCAGGGGACAGGAGCTGTAGTGTGAGAAGCTGTAGTTTGAGCATAGCCTGTGGATCGATGTCTGCTGAGAGCTGTTGAACACTTTTCCATGATGTGAAGGTGGCTCGTATAGTTGGTAGGAAGGATCGAGAAGGGTGATTATTACTCCATATAGCTGAGAGCAGTAAGGTCGGGGGGAATGGTAGTGCAGCTGCCTCAATTTGCAGCCACGGAAAGTCCAAAGACCACTGATGCTTAGTTTGATCCAGAAGTGCCACCTTTTAATAGAGCTTAACATTGGGAGCCCCCAGTCCAGCACAGTCCCTTGACAAGGTCAAGTATGTGGATTTTAGTCTTGGTTTCCGAGCTGCCCAAATGAAGTGGTTGAGAATGCGTTGAATCCTGGAGAGATCTGACTGTAGCATAGGGATTGGGAGAGTTCTAAACAAATATAAAAAATGTGGCAATAGGAATATTTTTGATAGGGCTATACGCCCTGCCCAGGAGGTATGCAATAAAGACATAGAAGCACATAGCGACTGTAGTTTCTGCAACAGGGAATCAAGGTTAACTCGGAGTAACATATGTGAGGGAGAAGTTGAATGCCCAAATACATCATAGTAGAATTCTGGGCCCAGGAAAAGGGAGACACCGCAGAGATGGCATATTTGAAAGAGGGAGGAACCGAAACAACGAGCATAAAGGACTTGGAGTGGTTCAATTTGTATAGGGATATGTCACCAATCTGTTCCAGCAAGAAACATGGGGGGGTAGGGAACATAAGGGGTTGATTATTGAGATAATAATGTCATCAGCATATAAGCCAATCTTATGGGAAACTTGTGCTACTGCTACACCAGTAATAATGGAATTGGAACGAATGGCCTGAGTAAGGGGCTCGATGACTAGAGCAAAAATTAAGGGTGACAGAAGGCATCCCTGGTGGGTACCATTAGTTATCGAGAATGGATTGGACAATATACCAGAAGTCAACACCCTAGCACTAGGAGTAGAATAAAGGGCCATAATAGCTTGGAGAAAATGTCATGTTATGCCAAATTTGCCAAAAACCGCCTCTAAGTATGTCCAATGGACTTTAACAAATGCTTTTTCTGTGTCTAAAGAGGTCAGAAGAGAAGGCGCTTGATGATACTCAGCCCCAGAGATAATATCAATAAAACACCTGGTTCTGTCGGCTGCTTGACAGCGGGGGATAAAACCCACTTGGTCAGGGTGGATTAGATGGGGCATATGTAGTGCTAGGCGGGTAGCTAATAACTTGGCATATAGCTTAATGTCTGTATTGAGTAGAGAGATGGGGCGGTAATTAGCTGAGTCATGAGTGGCTGTCTCCAGTTTTGGGGTAGTAGTAACAATAGCTTCTAGGGATTCAGCAGGTATATCTCCGGTTGTGAGAAATATGTTAAAAGAGTTACACAGATGTAAGAGGAACTTTCCTCCTATTTGGATCAGCTGCAAGTTACAACCTCTTCTTCTCCATTCATTCCTGCTCTGGTTCCTGCTGCTCCAGCTCCCATTGTTTCTCCTGTGTCAGACAGTGCCTCAGAACTCCAGCTACCTCCGCCGCCTCACTTTTCTGGCAATCCAAAGGCTTGTTGGGACTTCATCAATCAGTTTTCAATTCATTTTGAACTAGTGGCTCACCATTTTCCTACTGACTGCTTCAAAGTGGCATACTATGATGTTTAGCTCCTCCCTGAGCTGACTTACCTATGACTTCCCACCAATGCTTGGCTCCTACCTCCTCCACTCTTCACCCCAACATGGAACCAAGACACAACGTTTATGTACATTGGCCAGGCGGGAGATGGTTAAAGGTATGGGGGCTTCCAGACATGATCTAGCAGCCTAAGATAATATTGGGAAGTCAATATTGCTCATATAGTCACCCAAGGTCTCAGGAGCATAATTTACTCTAGAGGCATAAAGATGGGCATAATATGATGCAAATCATTCAGTGATCTGGGAGGGATCCGAAAAAAGGGTACCATCCTCAGCTCTAACTCCAGCAATACGAGCAGTCCCTGCCCACTCCATTGCCAATCAGGTGAGAAGTCTGCCTGTTTTTCCCTCTTGCTAAAAGATACTCTGGGTTTGGGAAAGGAGAGAAGTGGCTCTCATATGCTTTAAATACATCCCATACCATACCTGGAGTCATTGAGTGGTTTTTATGCACCCAATAGTCCAAAGACATCAGTGGATCAACCCCCTCATCTGTCATCCAATACCGTAACTGTTGCCATAACCCAGAGTTGGAAGTGGAGTCAGTTGTCAGCAACAGGGGGGTATGATCTGAGATGCCACGTGGTAATATGGAAACCTAGCGTGTATGGGAGATCAAAGGAGTACTCACATACATCAGATCAATGCATAATAATGTAGCATATTTAGCTGATTGGCATATGTATTGTTTTTCCTGTGGATGTTTCCACCACCATACATCACACAAACTGTATACC
The DNA here is from genome assembly GCF_062004578.1 of Staurois parvus. NCBI lineage: Eukaryota > Metazoa > Chordata > Amphibia > Anura > Ranidae > Staurois > Staurois parvus. The sequence continues at coordinate 3,269,251 of NW_028318646.1, read as the reverse complement.
TTCACCTAACGAAACAACACTGACTCTGTAGCCGCATCAGGGTGTAACTTATCTAAGTTAGGCTTGGGAGGCATATTAAAGTCTCTGACCTGGAGAACATTATTAGTGGGATACAGAGCCAATAGAGATGTCACTTTATGAAGTAGTGAAGGGTTACCTGGTGGTGGAATATAAATCCTTCCAATAAGTAATTCAATGTGGTCACAATTAGCATGGATAACAACATATTTCCTCTCTGGGTCCAGATGGAGGTCTAAGACCACAAAAGATAAATCCTTCTGAACCAGTATGCTAACTCCTCCAGGGTAGGAGGAGTAGGCGGCATGGTAATAGGAGCCTAACCAAGGTTTCTTAAAGGAGAGCACTCAACTACCCATAAGATGTGTCTCCTATAGTATACAAAGATGGGGGCTATATAATTTCAGAAAGTCAAACATAAGAGACCTTTTAGAGTTCAATCCCCTGACATTCCAGGAGATCAACATGAGTGGAGCCATAATGACGGGAATATATCATGAAATAGCCACCTAAAAAATATCCCTCCAGCTGGACCCATGGAGGTTCTTGCAATCATGTACAGTGGAGAAAATAAAGGCAAGTGATGAGCCCAAGCCCACCACCCTGAAAGTGGTCATTATGTGCTTCCAAACATACAATAAGACAAACCAGCAGAAATTACCCTCCGATGCCCTCCCAGCATCACCCTCTCTCAACTTGGGCGTGCCTTAATGCCCAAACTTGTCATGGCCAATAGCCAGTGGGGGTCAATAAACCAAAAGGTACCCCAGAAATATAGTGCAAAATTCCAACAGCAGTCCAAAATTGAAGTGCAACCTGTAAAGAATAAAGGGGCTATATATACCTGCAGATCTAAGATCACCCAGATAATACTGGGGGCACCAAACGTAGTAAAGAAAAACCCAAATTGTATACCAAGTTCAACTGAAATAGGCAGACAGTGCCTTTCCCACCAATGCCCTTGGTATCGACTAGCCAGGAGAGTTCATCCTCATGCTAATCAGGGTATAGGCATAGAAGAAGAGGCCCTGCCAACAGCAGGATTACTGCAAGTAGGCAAATGCAAGTCCATGAGCAAGAAGGGCAAGCTTGTTAGGAGCAGGTGATGCAGTTCCAGTCCCGAGAGACAGTAGTCCAACTACCGTCAGGTAGGAATACAGTAGCATGAGGGGTCTCCATCCAGTGTAGTGAAAGGCACAACAACAGTCATATTCCCTGAGGGTAGAACACCAACAGAAAAGATCCAGGAAAATCACAGAGGCATACAACCGGACCCTCCTTAAAGATATTAGAGAGTAAGCAGGCAAAAAGTGCCAGTTATTGTTTAGGCAAAGTGTCCAACCAGTTAGAAGTCTCTTCAGGAGAGGTAAAGAATTGTAGAGACTCAAAATCCTGTACTCACAGGTGAGCTGGGAAAAGCATAATATATTTGAGTTCTTTATTCCAGAGATTAAGCTTCACATGATCAAAGGATTACCAAAGCTTTTATGTTTCCACCTAGAAATCAGGAAAAATTATAAGTCTCGCTCAATCATATTGCAGATGGTTACTTCTTACCAGGGGTGGACTGACCATTTGGAAACTCGGGCACTGACCAAGGGCCCAGGGTCAGTAGAGGGCCCCATGAGATGCCCCTGGTATCTTTTTCATAGGCTTTTTTGAGTTTGGGCAAGGACACAGGGGCCCCATGATCCCCTATTGCCCGGGGGCCCCATGAGTTGTCAGTCCGCCCCTGCTTCTTACTCTCGCTCAACATCAAGTCTCAGGCCCTGAAGTAAATGGAGAATAAATGTGCTTGGAGGGGCACTGAGGGCCCTCATGTGGCTGGCATTCTATGGGTGAAAATTATACCTGTGGAAGCAAGGTGTATAGAATGCATTCAGTGAAGGCCAGAGGGTCTTGTCTTCTAACCCCTCAGACAACCCCAATATGTAGAGGCTAGAGGCTATTTTTCCGGTTGCGGTTTTCCACTTGCTCTGCCTGGAAATTCCAGTGCTTTAACATTTGGCCTCCATTAGACTGGTCCAGAACCTATCTATATCTTTGCAAATGAGCCCAATGTCTAGCTGCAGGGAGTCAATCTTACCCATCAGGGTGGACTGACAAGTGCAATCGTCTGCATGAGGGCCATAAAGTTGTCCTGCTCTTGGAGCGCTGGGTCTGTGTCCTCTGTCTAAATTGCCATATTGGATGGCTTAGGGGCTCCCGCTCTGTCAGATACAGATGCCGATGAGGTGGGTCCTAGGACACAGATGACTGTCTCCCTCAAGTAATATCAAGCAGGAATAGCAGGGGCAACAGCCAGGATAATAGAGGGTTAGCTGATCTGCAGGGAAACAGGAGATTAGCCAGACAATGCAGAGCTCTATCACTATGCCTCTGCTCCAGTCACCACCTTGGACATGCCCCTAGAATTTTACATTTTATTTTTGCATTGATTCATGTTCCCCAGAGCAGTGCCCACACCTATGCTATTTTTTTAACACCCCCTTGCCTAGAAAACAGGAACTTTTAACTTTAGAGACTCAGCTCCCATTGATTTAAATGGAGGTTGGATTTGGCATCACTACTTCTTTGAAGTTTGACAAGCCTTGCTTGAGCCAAAATGTTGTGTATGCATCTGGTTTATGAATTTATTGATTAGCAGTTTCACATTTAGTGTGCTTCATTTCCTCTTGCATAGCATCTATTGTGAATGGTTTTTCAAGCGGCTTATAAGAGCAGTTTCAAGATAGGGTAGCTTTTAAGCTGAATGATTACCAATTTTGTCCAATGGGCAATGTGTTCCTGAGCTCAGTTTCGTACTAGAAAACAAACTAAAAGAAGTTTCTTCCTGTATTTCTGTGGCTTTTCCAGGATGTGCTTGTTTTCACTTACATGCCAAAACACCCTGCCATCTAACAAAACTAATCCTAACCTTAATTTCCTATATAGAAGAAAATCCAATAGATAGTAACAATAGTACTGGTAAAAACAATTACCATAATTTGACAGCACTAGACAGACAAGTCAAACTCTATTAGATGTTGTTGGTATGTTAGAAATTTTGTACCCATCATGTGTTCATAAAATGCAGTTCAGTGTCACAAACTGCATTCCGGCACAGATCTGTATTGTAAATGTATTCCATAATATTACATAAAATTCAATAACAAAATACAATTTGTGTTTATGAACTTTGTTGCTAAAATGTTTTGTTGTGTCTTGAATATATGTTAATATCACAAAATATATTGGCAATTATAAAATTAATTTTATAAAAACATGCTTACTAAACTCATTTTGTAATCAAAACACATATACTGTATTTATTCAGCACAAAAGGAATTCTGTAAACAAGTGTATGCAATCTCTTTTTTCATAAAATATTAGAATTCAGACATAAAATTGTATTTATTTACAATATAACCCACCATGTTAGTACAAATTTACAACAATCAAAAATAGTTTCTATAATTTACTATTTACAGGAGTTTCAACCAGGCAGCTCAGCTTTGGTCCCATGCATACTGACTTAAGAAACATTTCTGCTCCTAGAGGAGTTTAGCATTTTGCCTGTAAAAGCAACTAATGTTATCCTATGTGTCCATGCACATTAGCTAGTCTAGAGGTATTTTTTTAAGGTCAGCATTTAAAGGCAGAGAAAAAACCCTTCTGTTTTGCATTTCTGAGAGCTTTTTTCTGACAGAAAAAAACACTAAACATTTCTAAATGCTGTTAAATGCTCCAAAATGCTCCTAAATGCTAGTACCAAAAAACACCCAAAATTGTTTATTTATTTCTGCCAAGGGCACTGGTGTTTTTTTAAGTTAGTGTGCATGGAGTCACATAGTTGAAAAGATTGGAAAAAGACACAGGACCATTTAGTTCAACCTATGCGTGTTTGAGTTTTAGGCAAATAGACATACCCCTTTTGATAATGTACTTTTAGTACGAAACGCGTCAAGGAGGAGCCCCTGCAAGCCGTTGACGTCTATGCCACTGGATCACGGTGGCCACCCCATGACACCAGCTGGTCAGTTTTTGCTTTTTACACAATTTATCACCGAATTGCTCCTGTGCATATTGCATTTATGTACTTTTTTTGTATATATCCTTTTTTAACCATTAAAGCATTTTCTGAATTACTATACTATGGGAATATCCCTATTTTTTGCTCCACCTTGAGCATTTTAATCCCTTAGCGGTTCCCGGCGAATTTCCTATGACCTGGAAGAGGTTGAATTATTCCGTATGGGCTTGTCTAAACACCCTGCCATCTAAGGAAGGTCACCCACCCCCAGGCTGCATTTTGGATCGCCCGTGTGAAGGGACCCACGACTGATTGACCACTTTAGATACAACGCGCTTTTCTATACCGCATCTGGTGAGTGCGCATTTTATACATTATTGGCACATGCACCCGTGGACTGTCTGCACACTGGGATCCTGTCATATCACCTTAAGATTTCTACTTCACGTCATCTCATAACTTGGATGCATTCCAGGCTCATGCATTTTGCATCATCATTTACATCCAGATTTGGACTATTTTCACTATATATGTAATTACTGTGCACTTCTGAATATAGTGTGTGGTTTGTTCATGATATCAACGCATCTACCTCATACTTCTATGGGATGTGGTTTTTTGATTATACGTTTGGTATTAACATTTTTAGTTGTTTCTATCAGTACAAGTTTTACATGGTCATTTTTACAGTTTTAATTCCTTCAGGCATATCGCACCTATCGAGTGTGTGCGTCTTTCATGCTACTAGTTTGTTGTCCACCATTTTAAGTGCTGCACTACCATTTATATCAGAATTTTGAAGGCATATGGTATACCTTTAGAGTGTTTCAGCTGCTTCAGCATTTATTAGCGCTCACCTTTTCCCTGTTTGTTGAGTTTTTTACCACTTGCCGCCCCACTGATGTACATTTACTGTGGCAGGTCTGCGGGTACAGGCACAGTCATATATATATATATATATATATATATATATATATGTGGGCGTGCGCATGCACACCCCTGATGACCCGTGCTGCGTCCACTCACATTTTTGCAGCTAATTTCAACCAATGATTTTGGCTGAAGTCAACTGGTTGGTTGTGTCCAATCACACACAGAGTTCTGTCTTTACCAGCACAGGGAACATCAGTCTGACTGTTTTTTCTTACTGCAAAGCCATATAGTAAAGTAAAAGCAGCATTTATTACACACATTACATGTTGTTAGGCACACAATGAAACCCTTTATTGCTCTTAGATGTTAACCCTTTCCCAGGCAGTGTCATTAGTACAGTGACAGTATACAGTATTGGCACTGATCACTGTATTAGTGTCACTATTTATGTCAGTGTCAGTTAGTGTTCCTCCCAGCCACCATCAGCTATCACCAGATTGCTCGCCACACTATCACAGTCCCACTATAAGTCACTGATCACCGCCATTAGCAGTATAGCGTAATAGCTGCATAAATTCCAGCAATTTACAGTATACCATAGTTTGCAGACTCTATAACTTTGCACAAACCAATCAATATAAACTTATTGGGACTTTTTTTACATGCAGCAGAATACATTTTGGCCTACATTTATGAAGAAATTTGATTGTTTGATTTTTTTTATTGGATATGTTGTTTTTAATTTTTCTAAATATTAAATCTGTTTTATTTCTATAATAAAAGATAGAAATTCCAGTGGTGATCAAATACCACAAAAAAAAAATATATGTGTGAAAAATGTACATAAATGTAATTTGTGTACAGTGTTGCATGACCGCGCAATTACCATTAGTGCAGTGCTGAATAGCAAAAAATGCTCTGGTCATGGGGGGGGGGGGGTAAAGAGTTACAGAAACAGTATAGAGTCTCTTTCACAGTTTTAAATTAACTTAAATGTTTTAAAATGGTACTGGGGTAGCAGTTATCTGTCCTAATGCTTTTTTAAGACGGTGGCAGGAACCGGTGGCTCTCTATGGGGGTTGGGGCTAGCACTATTGGATGTCTGTGACAGTTCGCATCCAGCGCTAAGCCTAGAAGCTGAAATGATCAGCTCCTGTATTGTCTTTGTACCATTGGCTTCCAATGCTTTCACAGTTCACGTCATAGGAGTGAAAGTAAGCACAGTACATTTGTGGCAAAACCACTAACACTTCCATTCACTACAGAGGGTTGTGCAGATATGTCATGGCTCCACCCAGCCTCTCCATACAGCAGCATATCACTGGTATAATAATCTATTACATGCTGACTACATTCAGCAATAGATGACTATTATAAGTGATTAAATAAAAATACATAGTTACATAGTTACGTTAAAAAAAGACACAATTCGATCTAGTTCAACCAATAGAAAAATAAATAAATAGAAAACCTCCATATACACAATCCTATACACACAGGGAAATATATAAAAAAAACGCTTGATGCATGGTCCAATTTAATCCAGCATGGTGGGATTCCTTCCTGATCCCACAGGGGACAATTGGATGTTCCCTGGATCAACAATCTCTGGTGCTATTATTATAAAATGTTAATATCTATTTATATTTTGTGCATTAACCATTTGACGCCCGGCCAATAGCTGTATGGCCTCCAGAAAAATGCACTAGCTTTCCGGGAGGCCGCCATTTGGCGTACTCCCGCACATGCGCAGTTCGCGCGCTTGCAGAGCCGCGCAGCGGTGCAATCTGTCACTGGCTGTGTACCTCGGTCACGGCCAATAATAGATCTGAGTATCGGCCCCAGTTGCCGGTACCATGTGACCTCAGCAGGTCACATGAGAGTTGTATACAATGGATGGCTTCATTCATGCCATCCATTGTATACTAGTGTTTAGCTGTGAATGGTCCCAGCTAATCACATGCACATGTCATGTGATTAGCTGTGGCCAAATCACAGCTAAACACACAAAAAAAAACCCTGAATGAATCGATGTCATTCAGGTAAATGCTTGCTTATATCAAAGAAATTCTTTGCTATAAGCAAATTGTGTAAAAAAAAAAAAAAAAAAATACTGATCACTTCCCTATTCTATTAGTGAAATAGTGGAATATGAAAAAAAAAATCTTAAAAAAAAGAAAAAATGTAACAAAAAATTTAAAATAATAAAAAAAAAAAAAATTAAATAAAAAATATTTTTTTCTTCACAGTGTCACCAGTCAATGTCCCTGATCACCACCATGCCAGTTATATGATGACGCTGTACTGCACTGGTGACAGTATGTAAAAAAAAAATAGTGAAAATAAATTTTTTTATTTTTTCATTTTCCAAAAAATTATGACCAAAAAAATACAACTTCAAAAAACTCGCCGTGCCTCTTATGAAGTACGTCGGACTGTCTACTCTGCAAAAATGGGTCATTTGGGGGATATCTGTACTGTTCTGGCATTCTTGGACCTCAAGAAATTAGATTGGCTGTCAGTACTTCAGGATTCATCAATATTCAGATCTATACCATAGTTTGTGAACTCTATAACTTTCCTACAAACTAAATAATACATCCTAATTTGGCTTATTTTCACCAAAGACATGTAGCAGAATACATCTCGGCCTAAATTTATGAAGAACAAATATTTATTTGCAAATCTTTATAACAGAAACAAAGAAAAACGTGTTTTTTTTTCAAGATTTTCGGTCTTTTTTTGTTAATTTAGCAAAAAATAAAAACCCCTGGCGATGATTAAATACCACCAAAAGAAAGCTCTATTTGTGTGAAGAAAATGATAAAATTTTAGTTTGTGTACAGTGTTGTATGACCGCGCAATTGTCATTCAAAGTGTGAGAGCGCTGAAACATGAAAAATGGCCTGGGCAGGAAGGTGTAAAATTGCCCGGTATTGAATTGGTTAACCACTTGCTCTCCAAAGGATGTACCCCCCCCTTCATGACAGACCATTTTTTGCTGTTCGACACTGCACTGCGGTTGTGCAATTCTGTACCCAAACAAAATTTATGTCCTTTTTTCATACAATTATAGCTTTCTTTTGGTGGTATTTGATCACCTCTGCGGCTTTTACTTTTTACGCTATAAACAAAAAAAGACCAAAAATTTAAAGGAAAAAACAATATTTTTCAATTTTGGTTATAAAAAATATCCAATAAACTCAAAGTTAATCATAAATTTAGGCCACAATGTATTCTGCTACATCTCAATACATGTATAGTAATTGGTTTGTATAAAAGTTATAGCGTCTACAAACTATGGTATATATATTGGAATTTCCACAGCTTATACTTTCTCACTGCCTATCACATTTCTTGAGGTGTTAAAATGTCAGGGCAGTACAAACCCCCTCCAAATGACCCCTTTTTGGAAAGTATACACCCCAAGTATTTTGCAGAGAGGTATGTTGAGTCCATGGAACATTTTTTTTTTTGCCATACATTTTTCAAAAATGACATTTTTTTTTTTTTACACAAAGTTGTCTCTTAAATGATATATTGCTCACACATGCCATGGATATATTTGAAATAACACCCCAAAATACATTCTTCTACTTCTCCCAAGTATGGGGATACCACATATGTGAGACTTTTTGAGAGCCTAGCCACATACAGGAGCCTGAAATCCTTACGTTGTGTAACTTCCTCATTTCACTTCCTCACCAACCTATCACAGTTTCGGAGGCCATGAAATACCAGGATAGCACCAAACCCTCCCAAATGACCCCTTTTTGGAAAGTAGACACCCCAAGGAATTTTTGGCAGACTATCTACATACAGGCCCCCAAAATTTAATGACCACCTCCAGGCTTTCAAAGGGCATATTTCCTTTTGACTCTAAAATACCAGGATAGTCTGTCTGGAGTCCCTAGCAATAGCTATCAAATCCAACCCTGATATTCATGGGATATATGGGTATGTACAAACAAAGACAACTTAAAATCACTATTGTGGTTTTAAGCTCTCTTTGTTGATGATATTTTACTAAAACTCGAAAAATTAGAATATCGTGCAAAAGTTCATTTATTTCAGTAATGCAACTTAAAAGGTGAAACTAATATATGAGATAGACTCATTACATGCAAAGCAAGATAGTTCAAGCCGTGATTTGTCATAATTGTGATGATTATGGCTTACAGCTCATGAAAACCCCAAATCCACAATCTCAGAAAATTAGAATATTGTGAAAAGGTGCAATATTCTCGGCTCAAAGTGTCCCACTCTAATCAGCTAATTAAGCTATAACACCTGCAAAGGGTTCCTGAGCCTTTAAATGGTCTCTCAGTCTGGTTCAGTAGGAATCACAATCATGGGAAAGACTGCTGACCTGACAGTTGTGCAGAAAACCATCATTGACACCCTCCATAAGGAGGGAAAGCCTCAAAAGGTAATTGCAAAAGAAGTTCTGGTACAAGACCCCTGAGGTTTTCCATGCTCGCAATCCGAGTGTTTCTCCTGTCTGCTGGCGATGTGGCAAGGACATTGGCACTCTTTTCACATTATCTGGCTTTGCCAACACATTGCACCTTTCTGGAGAGAGGTCCTTAGCCTCTTGCGGCTAGTTCTGGGGGTTCATATCCCATTTGACCCCATTCACTTTTTATTAGGCCTACCTTTTACAGGCCACTCCAAATTTGCCAAGAAACTACCTTCCCATGTCTTAACAGCAGCCAGGAGAACCATTCCCATGAAATGGTTATCTACTACACCTCCCACACGGTCGGAACTGATGAAAGTTATCAATGAGATTAGAAGAATGGAGTATTTAACTGCTATACATGCTAACCTTGTACCCCTTTTCGAAGCAGTTTGGAAATCATGGGATCATTCTATTCTCGATATGTCTACTCAAATGTCTGATTTTGCTGGCTAATCCACTGTTATTCACTGACATTGTATGTATATGCATCTTCATCGATGAGTCTGTTTCCTTTTTTTTGGTTGATTTGTGATTGTTGTATCACAACTCTATACAACTTTTTGTCTGTTATATGTCTTTAAAAAAACTCAATAAAGACTAAATTATAAAGAAAAAAAATGCCAGGATAGTACAAACACTCCCACCAAATGACCCATTTGTGGAAAGTAAACACCCCAAGGAATTTGATAAGAGGCATGGTGAGTATTTTATAGATATAATTTTTGTCACAGGGTTTTGAAAAAAAAATAATAATTTTTGTATTCTTTCTTTGTTTTCTGAAAAATACTCACCATGCCTCTAAGCAAATACCTTGGAATGTCTACTTTCCAAAAAGGGGTCATTTGGAGGGGTTGCTTCTACTGGCCTGGCATTTCAAGGCCAATAATAATAATAACAACGGTTAAACGTGCTAATCGAATGTGTTTGTGTGTATGTGTGTGTGTTTGTGTGTAAAATGTAGTGCTTTTACTCGATGCAATGTTTTCTCTTCTCTCCCTGGACTGACTGGGGGGCAACTGGGGGTGCAAGGTGAGTTCACACCCCAAAATAGGAAGCGACGTAAGATTATGTCACTTTGCCGAGAGCCTCTGCTTGCCCACAAAATGTGGGTACACGGTTGGCAAGTAGTTTAAAAAAAAAAACCTCAATTTTTTTTCTGTTTAATTATCAATAATAATATTTTGAATTTTACTTAAAAAAAAATGTAAATACTTTTATCAGAATAGTACAATGTTACCATTAGTAACTTTGTACTACTGTGTGTGTGTGGGGGGTGATCAGGGATTTTTTTTTTCACTTTGCTTTACAGGAGAAATAAAGATCATTTCTCCTGCAATGCAAAGCTTGCTGTCATGAACCTAACTCATTCATGAACTGTCATGAACGGTTTTTTACAGCTCAAGATAGTGATCTGTGGAGCTGGTTACATGGTAGAGGGTGCTGTGATTGGCCCCATGTATCATATGACAGCTGTGGGCCAATCACAGCTCACAAGAAAGGGAAGCAGAGCTGTTGTGAATCAGGTTGATTCATAGCAGCTTTGCTAACACTGTGATCATGTGATCTATGATCATCGTGTCCAGTTCACTGGGATCTTCATTCCAATGTGGCTTTATCTATATTGGTTGGACTAAGACATCTTAAGAAAAAAATAAGTGAGCCTCTCCATAACATTTAGATAGTTATATGTATATTCATCTGTTATAAGGCGTCTCTACCTTTGAATTAATGAATAATTACTAAATGGTTAAAGTTGGGCTATAAAATGCCGTCTCTTGCTATGTATGGTCACACCCTCTGAGGAAGTCGTGATGATGAAACACGTCAGAGCGTGACCATACGTGATGTCAGCATGTTCATCGGATGTGACATTGTCTCTCCTACCCGGAAGTGGAACAGCAGGCTGTGCACAAAAGTGTGGTGAGACACCAGCGGATCAATAGACGTGGTGATCAGTGCTTTATCAATTCATTTGATGCAAATTGATTTTATTCCAATGTGAGTGTTATTCTATGGGGGTTATTATGAATTAAAACTTATAAACAGAATTATGCTATGTGGTGCGTTTGTGCTTTATATTTATGCACTGGACCAATCAGATCTTTATATGTGATGAAGATAGCGGGACCAAGAGGAGGATATTGTTGTGCCCAAATAAAACCATGACTTGGTGAGTGTGTAGTCGGATGGGGAGATTGTCACCTAAAGAGCACGGTGGTGCTGGAGTCAGTTTCGTGAATTACAGAGACTTTTTCCTTTAAAATATCTATAAGGTGGAAGTTATTCTCTTTTTAATTTTGCAGCACCCTGGTGGAAGATACTTCATTTATTATAAATTATATCTAAAAAATAAATCTAATGTATGTATTTATTATTTCAGATATTTTTTTATTTATATTTATTTTATTATGTTTTGACCCACTGATATGTTCATGTGGAGTGAAGCGCTGTTTTTATGAGGATTTATTTGTGACTCATATTATTTGTCCTTTCTTGTATTTCGCAAAAACAGCAGATTATTGGGTATATTATCCTATTATTTTGGTTCACCGGTACGTAAGAGCGTAGTTTGCACACTCATACAAGTGTCAAATTGTTTACATCCATTCTCTGTACTTTCTCCATCTCTTCAAAATCCTTTTTGTGAACTGCTGCCCAAAACTGAACTGCATATTCTAGATGAGGCATTACTAATGATTTGTACAGGGACACAATTATGTCTCTTTTGAAGGAGGAGCCGCCGTATGCCGTGACATCACGCTGCCGAAGCCTCGAGAAGGTCCGGCGGCCATCTTAGAGAGTGGCTGGTCAGTCTCATTGATTTTAAACTCTGCTTTTTGGTACTTTTTCTCCACGTGGATGATATATTATTTTATACCATAATAAATCTGATTTAATTACTACACTATGGGCACCTTCTTTCTTGGCTCGGAATCGAGCTAAACAATTTTCAGGACTCTATCCGGAGAACAGTTGCAGAGCAGTCCCAGATCCAGAGGAGGGAGTCTCTTCCTATGCTGCTTGTCTGGTCCACTTAAAGGGGGCTTCCTGCAGACCTTACAATCATTATATGATTCAACATATTGTGCTTTTTCTATGCGCATCTGGTGAGTACACATTTTTATCATATCCCCTGCACAAATTAAAGTTACATAGATTAAAGTCACATAAAATCCTTTGATATCACCTGTGCAACAGGATCTTTATGCGGCACAATTCTCTGACTGGTGTCTGTCAAATCTTCACCATTATATAAACATTTTTAGTCTGTTTATTGATTTTCACAGTTGCACGTATTTATCTGCTCTTATTATATTGAGGCACTTTCAATTTATCACTTGTGTGTATTTATTTGAACCACCATTTTTACTCTCTTATATACGTTTTATATATTGATTTTTTAGCGCTGCACCTATTGTTTATGTATGTTATATAAGGTATTTGGGTGCCTTTTTAGTGCACATGCTGCTGACCCCATTGGAATCCTGAGCGCTCGCTGATTTCTCATTACATAAAAAAACAAATGTTTGCAAATTTCAACCCCCTCTATTCATGACGTTGTGAACACACAGCCCAAATCACAGCAGAGCTTGCCTGATTGTGTTGAAGAATGCATTGTAGTGCATTCTACTACATGATCACATGTGTTAGATTGAAACCTGCATTATGTATGATAGCCGATGTTTACTATATAAGTAAGTGTGGACAATATACACAGAATCCTATGTCTATCAGTTCATTTCAGCTTCTCCAGCAACAGAAGAAAAAAAAACATCAACAAGCACATGACAGTAGGGTTGATGTTCCACTGAACATTCAGTTAGTCAATCTGGGTTTATTTCTGTCATTAAAATCATGCACAAGGTCAATTCTCTTAAAAAAACATCCTATACACATTTTAATTAAAATGAACACAGGTTTACTGGAGTAAGGTGATGCTCTACTCCTTAGTAAATCAAACCAATTTAGTATTTAAAGTATCCTAGTTAAAACCCCTACTTCACCATCCCCTGCCTGGCTAATTGTTTCTTAGACACTAAGGGGTATGTTTATAAAAAATGCTGTCTGAATGTTTTAGCATTTGCACAAAAATCACAAAAAATACATGTAAAGTGTTTAATGTGTATGATGTATCAGTTTTTATTTTATATTTATTTATATTCTTTTGAAAGGTGAATCTAACATCCCCAAAATTTGATCAAAAGAGTAAAAAGCCTTAAAATCGTTTGACCGAAAGAGTTACATAACATTCAACCAGTAGAGAAAATATCATAACACTGTAAGCTACAAACATTTGACCAGAAAATGAAATAATGTAAGGAAGATCTCAGCTCTGTATGCAAAGTGTATGGAGATTCCTTTGTTCCCCAAAAACAGCTTCATGAATCAGCTACTGTAAAGAGTGAACTGCTATATGGAATTGATACAATGTTGTAGAGACTGAAATCTGTTGTTAATTTTATGTCGTCTTGAAAGATTTCAGTCCAGATAACCTGACAAACAATGGAGTTTAGTCTCTGCAGCATTAGGGTTGATTTACTAAAATTGAAGCGTGTAATATCTGGTGCAGCTGTGCATTGTAACCAATCAGCTTCTAACCTCAGCTTGTTCAATTAAGCTTTGCCAATAAAACATGGAAGCTGATTGGTTTCTATGCAGAACTGCACCAGATTTTGCACTCTTCAGTTTTAGTAAATCAACCCCAGCACATCAATTTTGTTTAACAGTTCACTCTCTGCAGTGGCTGATTCATTGCACTGCCTACCAGTAACATAATATTTTGTAGCTCTTCCTATTCAAATTCTGATATATTTAGATGATTTTAATTTCAAATAATACACTCTTCAAGGAGATTTTGATTAGTTTTAGTTTTCTGTATTTGAAACACTCTCTTCTTAAACCTTCTTATGTTTTTGTTCTTATTATTGTTATTATTATTTACAATTTGGACTTTTATTGCTAAAAAACAGCCACTTTCAATAAATAAATGCACTAAAACATCTTATAAAATTGGACAGCAACACCGCCTGTATCTCAGTGATGTGATTTTCCTGCAAGCAAAGCATTACTAAAGGCTAATAAAGATAATTCAAGTATTTAAAACACTTTAGGCAGCATTAATTTTATGTTTTTCTGGAGAAAGAGCATACAATAAGCAGTTTATTGATTATATGCTGTTTGTCTGCACAATGCTGAGAAAAGGATATAACAGCATCTACGTAGTGAGATTTTACCATGATGTTCTAATTAAACATATTTTCTTTATGCTTTGTAACATTAATTGGATTTGGATTTAACAAAAAATACTGTAACATTTAAGATACTAGACATTACTGAAACATTCAATATGTTTGTGGAGTGTTTTAACAAGGGCGTTTATCAAATTGCCTATTGAAACCAGGCTTCTTTCAAATGCTAACATTTCCCACCCGTAAGACAAAACATTTGTCCTAAAGCCATCAAATAAAGATAGGAGAGTGATGAGGGTGATTGATTTGTAAAGTAATTTGAATAGAGGATGTTGTCCACATCCTTTTAGTGATGCCACAATGACAGCTTTGATGGCTTTGGATGATGTATCACCAAGAGAAACAGAGGGGGATACATTTAACAAGTGCCATTGGCCTTTATCACAATTGTCTAATTACATGCAAATAAAGAAAAATAAACCTTTAACAGGAAATCCTGCTCTGGTTATGCATGGACCAATTCTTCCTAAGATTTGATAACAGTTAAACAATGAAAAGTAGATTGCAATGAACTGAAATTTGTAGAGTGTATCAAAATAATTTTCCAACAGAAAAATATTTTTCACAGACTGCACTTAATCAAATTTAAAGAGATTCTCTTAAAAGAAATAGACTTGTCTCCCTTTACAAATAACATTTCCTCCTCTTTAACTATTCATATTTTTAGATATTAATAAATACAAAGTGTTCTACAAAATATATCATGTATATATAGTGCATGGATAAATCATCATTTTAAAGTTTTTAAATCATTACCAGTGTCCTTTTGGTTAGATATACAGTACAGTATGTGAAATGATTTGAACAAAAATGGAATAAACTTTTACAGTCTTATTTAGCAATGTAAAAATAAGCTACAAAAAATAAATAACAAGCTAGTTTACCATTACAAGGTATTAACTTTTTTTTTACTTCAGTCAGGTCTGCAAAAAAACAAAAGTTGGTACGGATTATTGTAAAATCATTAACCTCTTATGGATTGCCCGCCCACAATGTATTGTGGATAAGCGGCTCATACAGGCAGAGTGACATACTTGTACAACACTGGCCTCTTCCAGGTAAAGGGCATGCACTGGTCCCCGCCTGCCAACTCCTACTGTGAATGCACACAGTGAGAGTTAAGCAGCAGGTCCCAGGCAAAGATTCATGGCGGAGAACTGCTGATTGGCTGTGTCCAATCACAGACCAAAGCCCTGTGTTGACAATCAACACAGATCTCTGTACAGAGGGAACACTCTATCTGTAGAGAGGGATAATTAATAAAAAAGACACACATAATACACATATTACACATTGTTAGGCACACATTTAACCCTATGATTACTTAGGATGTTAACCCCTTAACAGACAGTGTCATTAGTACAGTGTCAGTGTATAGCATTATCACTGATCACTGTATTAATATCACTGTATTACATATATATATATATATATATAAAAATAAACTTTTTTCATTTTTTTTTTTCATTTATATAATTAAAAAACCCAGTGGTAATCAAATACCACCAAAAGAAAACTCTATTTGCATGCAAAACAAATTATATAAATATTGTTTGGGTATAGCATTGCATGACCGCACAATTACGAGTTAAAGTAGCGCAGTGGCGAATAGCAAAACATGGCCTGGTCATGAAGGGAGCAAAACCTTCAGGAGCTGAAGTGGTTAAACTAAACTAATCATGGACATGGACTTTATAGGCCACAAGTTACAAATAAAATATAATTTCATTTATACATCACTATTAAAAACAGTGTGCTTGATTTCACTTGAACATCACTTAGAGACCTAGATGTAATACAAGAATACTTGTAAGTCCTTAAATGTTCATTTGTGCCCTTCATTAATGCACCAACTGGGGGCACAGTGGAGGAATAATTGAGTTTCAAAAACATCAAATACCTTGAATCTTTCATGTAGACCCAGGTGAAACACAGGAGTCCAGTAATTGTTGTTATTACATTTTCAACAAGTGTATTGTTGACCTCAGTGTTTCCTACAGTAGTAGTATGATACTATTCACAGATTTTACACAATAATCGAACATTTTCATAGCTTTTGTGCCAGTAAACTTTTTACTGAATGGTGGCCTATTATCACAAACTGTCCAAATAAAAAATAAAATATATTAATCATTTTATTGGTTAAAATCTTTGGCCTAGTTGTACTGACTGGCTGTTTTTAGGGTATCAAACCCACATCATTTTAAGAGATACTTTCCCTTTCTTTCTGAGTTCATCCATACTGGCCATATTACTTTATATTTCAAAGAACAATGCAGAGTAATGTAGAACATAATGCTTTCAATAGGAACATGTTCATGCATGTATGCATTGTGATATATAATGTTATAAAAAAAATCAAACATGCTGCATTTTAATAGGCTGTCCTGCAGGTTCATTCAAATAAAATAAATGGTGTTTTTTCACATGCAGCACAGCACTTTGGAAAAAGCATAGAAACATGTTACCTGAATACATGCTACCTTATGAGTTATAGTGTCAAAGAGTTATTTTAGTTAACTTCTGGGTTAAGTGAAAAAATTGACCCTTGCAGTGCCCCCCACATTTCCGGGGTTACATTTTACTTTATCCAGGGTTAGAAGAATAAGCGGGTATACTTGCCTTATTCCTTGCTCAACTAATACTCTTCTCTGGGATGTGAGTCAACCCTCGCAGTCCTCACAATGCAGGATTGCTGGATTGCAGTCTTTATATTATTTGTAATGATGTCAGAATGTCTGCAACCAGGAAAGAAACTTCGGGAACAAGGCCACATGTGAAAAAGGCCTGCTGTAATGACAAAAAAGGTCATTAAAGCTTCTTTTTGCTCTATTCTTAGACAAAATGAGCATTTAACCCTAGCAGTACAGGGAAGGTGACTGCAAAGGTACATTTTTTCACTTAATCTAGAGTTCATCTTTAAAAATACCAGAAGATTTTCAGATGGACCCAAATAAAAAAATGGGCTCTTAACATATGTTTGATCCAGTAAAATCTGTTTCTTTTTAAAGCCCTAAAAATATTCCTAAAATAGTATAAACGTACAGTATACATATATTTTTGTTTGCATAGTACAAGTATCTTATTTCAAATTAAGCTTGGTTTCTACTGTTTTGTTTTTTTCTTGTCATTATAACAGAATGGAAATGGCACAAAACATTGTGTGAGCAAACTAGAAACTAGTAATTGTGAGCATATCGATGTGACTCATCTTACAGAGATAGTTAACAACTTACATATGTTTTTACAAAAAAAAAATGCTCCTGTTATCAGACAAAATGTTGGACAATGATCTTCATTTGCAATTCCTCTTTTCCTATCAACATAAACCTGTGATATGCCCTGCTTAATCCTGCATAAATACACATGACTCATTCTAAAGACCAGCAACACCCACCAGTAACAAGTCATTACTACTGTACACAGTATCATGCTGTGTCTCTCTGCTTGTGGCAAAATAGATTGATAGAGCCTTCTTTTTCTCTGTTCTTGCCTTGTGACCAGCTATTAAAACAAACAACCAGTATCTGATCCATATGCAAAGTAGATCCATTTATCTGCCAGTCAACACATCGTTTGTTTGCAAAACCTTGTGTTACAGGTCATTCTAAGGGAGTTATTTGAGAACAACAATTTAAATGTTTGACTTTTAAATTTGTATTTTATGCAGTTTTATCTTAAATGCTTGTTTTATTTGTACATATAGACCACACAACAATGGGCTAAAAAATAAGATAAACATAACATTTTGCTACCATTATTACACTGGATGTCATAGTACTATCTCTGCTAAATTAAAGTGGAATACCTGGCAAACAGTTAAATATACACAAGAAACTGCTTTACTTGACAAGCTGTCTGTAATTTTGTTTTGCCTTTCTTGTGATTCAGACATTCTTGATTAGTGATGAGCCAAACTGTCCTAGGTTCAGTTCAAGCAGGGATCAGCAAACTTCAGAGAAGTTTGGATGCAAAAGTTAAACCCCATTGAAATCAAAGGCAGATGAATCTATCAACTTAAAGATGTCCATTTTATGGGCAACTAGGCAAGTGAGTGTCAAAAAATAGCATGGGTGGGGGACGGACGCTGCCCTGTGGAACATGTAGCAATGTAAAAAGTCTTCTAAAAAAAAATGTCAGGAGCAGTGATTTTTTTGTATCCCTAAAGCAGAACAATAAAAATGATCAAATTTCTTTAACCGTTTCAATACCATGCAATTTTACACCTTCCTGCCCAGGCCATTTTTCAGGTTTCAGCTCTCTCACACTTTGAATGACAATTGCGCGGTCATACAACACTGTACCCAAAATAAATTTTATAATTTTCTTCACACAACTAGAGCTTTCTTTCGGTGGTATTTAATCACCGCTGGGGTTTTTATTTTTTGCTAAATTAACAAAAAAAGACCAAAAATTTTGAAAAAAAAACACATTTTTCTTTGTTTCTGTTATAAAAGTTTACAAATAAATAATTGTTCTTCATAAATTTAGGCCGAGATGTATTCTGCTACATGTCTTTGGTGAAAATAACCCAAATTAGGATGTATTTTTTAGTTTGTAGGAAGGTTATAGAGTTCACAAACTATGGTATAGATCTGAATATTGATCAATCCTGAAGTACTGACAGCCAATCTAATTTCTTGAGGTCCAAGAATGTCAGAACAGTACAGAAATCACACAAATGACCCCTTTTTGCAGAGTAGACAGTCCGACGTACTTCATAAGAGGCATGGCAAGTTTTTTGAAGTTGTATTTTTTTGTCATAATTTTTCGGAAAATGAAAAAATTAAAAAAATTATTTTCACTATTTTTTTTTTACATACTGTCACCAGTGCAGTACAGCGTCATCATATAACTGGCATGGCAGTTAACAGGGACACTGACTGGTGACAGTATGAAAAAAAAATATATATATATATTTTTTTTAAGATTTTTTTTCATATTTTACTATGACCAAAGTAGTACAATGTTACCATAGTAACATTGTACTACTTTGGGGAAGTGATCAGTATTTTTTTTTGCACAATTTGCTTATAGCAAAGAATTACTTTGCTATAAGCAAGCATTTACCTGAATGAAATCGATTCATTCAGCTTTTTTTTTTTTTGTGCTTAGCTGTGATTTGGTCACAGCTAATCACATGACATGTGCATGTGATTAGCTGTGACCATTCACAGCTAGGCACTAGTATACAATGGATGGCATCATGAATGAAGCCATCCATTGTATACAACTGTCATGTGACCTGCTGTGATTGGTCACAGCAGGTCACATGGTACCAGCAACGGGAGCCGGTACTCGGATCTGTCATCGGCCGTGTCCGAGGTGCACGGCCGGTGACAGATCGCACTGCTGCGCCGCTCTGCATTAGTGCAAACGGCGCATATGCGGGAGCACGCCAAATGGTGTGCACCCGGAGTGAAGAGACACATCTGAAGCCGCCAAACGGCCATTGGCCGGGCGGCTAATGGTTAAATAACATGCCTGGGAGGGGGTCTTAAAGTGGTTTTAAACCTTGGACATGAAACATGAACACCGTCTGTAGTGTGTACTTGTCTCAATTAAGAGCACTGAGCCCCCGATGGTGTTTCAAATCACACCCTTTGTCCACAATGGAAGCATTCAATCGCTCCTGAAATCACACTGACATGCAACTTTTAAACCATGAGACTTCAAGTGAAGTTGCACAATTTCAAAGTTGGATCCAGTGTGAACCAGGGCTAAGTGTCATTCCTTTCTGCTGCTTCATTCCTCTGTTATCAGCATGAATCACTTCTGACAAGTTTTCCTGATACCAAGAGAATAATCAGGATGGGTAGAGACACTTAGCAGATTGATTGCATCAGCTCTGTTCCTGTGACCTGTGTAAAGGGAGGTGTGTCTCTTCCTTCCAATCAGCTCTCAGAGCTCTCCTCACTGAGCTGTTCAGAGTGTCATTTCAGCTCTGCCCCCTTTTTTTGAACTCTCAGACAAGCTGTATAAATTCAGCACTTTATATGCAGTCTTCTCTTCTCTGCATCCAAATAGTTACTGTACAACTTGTAGGAGGATTTGTGTATCACCTGAGGCCAGTCACTTCACTGGGTATATGTAAGGGTTTACAACCACTTAATCCCGCCTGTAAAGGGGCACCTCTCTGTAATGTACTGCACTCACATTTACAAGGGAAAACATTTTAAAATTGTCTTCAAATGACTTTGCCAGATTCACTGGCAGCTTCTTTATTAAAAAAAAAAAAGTACACAGAATCCTCCAGGGGTCTGCTATGTATTTTTGTAGACATTTGGAGAGGTCTGTGTGATTTTTTTTTTATAAAGATGCTAGCAATGAGTGTAATTTGTTGGCAATTTAAACTGTATCATTTTCTTCTTTGTAAAGACAATTTTTGCTGTAGCACATCCTACAGCAAGAATGAAAAAAAGAATCATATAGCGTCTCCCACAAAATACATACCAGACCCTTTGAGTTTTAAGGAGATATCTCACACAAAAAAAGAGCAAAGACAATGTTTGCAGTCCCCCAGAATATCTATACTAGACCCTTTGATTCTGTACAGATTTTAAAAGGGACTCCAAAAAAAAAAGCATGACGTCACTCTAAAATCCATACCTTTAACCCAAGCATGCAGGCTTCATGTCCCCTCATCCTGAAACATACCAAACCACATGTCTTCAGCATGGGGGGGGGTGCCTTGGGGACTCTCTTTGACAAAGCACCGTTTTGTTGAGGACAAGGGCCTCTTCCCCACAACCCTTGCCTGGTGGTTGTGGGAGTCTTCTGGTGGGGGACTTATCAGAATCTGGAAGCCCCCTTTATTAATAATAAGTAGCCCCCAGATACCCCTTTCCCATGTAAACGAGTATGGGGTACATAGAAAAAATGTTGTAACCTATAAATAAAGACACCCAAACGTTTGGCAAGGCCTTTATTAAAAAGCAAATCCCCATAAAACATCCCTTATTGTACATCAATCATAATGGCTATCACCTCTTGACTAACAAGAAAAAAAAAATATAACTCGTCACACTTGAAAGATCCCAATTGAAACCCTAGCCGAATGACAGTTTCCCCAAGCCATGGCTATATTTGGGCAGTGATCTCCAGCTTTGCTTAAAAGGAGCTGGTATTCCCTTTGAAGTCAGTGTTTTTTTAGAGACACCAGGGGTGCAAGAACCTGCTGCTTTCTTTGGAACCAGTGACAAAAGGAAGCTGTCATACAAAGAAGTAGTAGAAATACGGCTTCTATATATGATGTTTGAACAGCCAAAATTCAGCTGTTTGGACTGAACTATAGGCTCATCTCTGCTCTTGATATACTGTTTTATGAAATAGTATGGTGATACTACCATTTACTGTTGCAGTTTTGCAGCTTCCTGTGTCACGTGCTTGCCATTGGCTGCTGAAGCAGGATAAATACACTTCCATAGTTGCCAAGCTTTACAGGATTTTCAATGCTGTCCTGCAATTTCCTCTTGCGCAGTGTTGTGCAGTGCCCCACAGGACCAAGAATATTTTTTCTTTTACTGATATCAATTATGGGCTTATTTTGACTCCCAAATGCCACCCACAATAGGAATTATTTTACTCCTACTGATACCAACAATGGGACTTATTTTAATCATACTGGTACCAACAATAGACTTATTTTTCTTCACAATGACACCAACAATGAGGCTTATTACTCTCACTAATACCAATGATGGGGCATATTTTACTCCGATTGACACCAATAATGGAGCCTATTTTACTCACCCTCTCTAATGATGGAACTTAAATAACTCCAACTGAGACCAATAGTTAAGCTTATTTATTTATCACTGACACCAACAATGAGGCTTATATTTCTGACTTTGAAACCAACATGGTTCCACACTAAAAACCATACTCACGAAATGACACCCACTTGATTGGTCTTGCCTACATGTGTTCAGTGCTGTGTGTTTCATCTCAATCCCTGCAAGGTGTCTCCCCTAATTATTAACAAAAAATGGTAATTGTACACTACTGAGTCCTCTATTCTACCTCTCACTGCTGCCTATCCACTCCATTCAGCTTCAAGAAAACATGAAAGCCTGACAGCATTATATAATGTATAAGAACCTAACTGAATTACAGTGCTAGCCCTCATTGTGATTTCTCTCCCTACACAGAATTGTGAGTTCTCCTTAATACTCCAATCAGGGGTGGACTGACCATTTGGAAACTCGAGCACTGCCCGAGGGCCCGGGGTCAGTAGGGGGCCCCATGAGATGCCCCTGGTACCTTTTTCATAGGCTTTTTTGAGTTTGGGCAAGGACACAGGGGCCCCATGATCCCCTATTGCCCGGGGCTCCATGAGTTGTCAGTCCGCCCCTGACTCCAATGCACATTGACAATAAGGCTGCTTATGTACTCTTGTACAGAAATGGGGCTGGGTTATGGATTTTTATTAAATATTGGCTCTTTTGTTTCACCTGACCAGGGGTAAAGGTAATGTACTGCATTATATGCTGTTCCTTATTTTTGGTGGTGAACCTCCAAAGTTATACACCTAGAAACACAATCAGCCTTCTTCCCACCAGCAAGTTGGACGTTTAATCATGTACCAAACTCCATATACTAATTTGCTTAGAGGAAGATAAGTATACCTCAAACACTTTTTTTGTAAACAATAAAGAGGCCCCAGAATACTAAAACTGAAGTGGGTCTTTAGACATTTGAATATTGGTGATAAACGTCGTGAAGTTGGTTACCTGGTCCCAGAAGTTGGATATGGGGGGGGAGGCAGAGCCAGAATCTGTGGTGTAGAAAAGGCATAAAAAATCCACAGAGTGGACAGATGGACATTGAGGGGTTGAGTCTCGAATAGGTACAAGGCATGTATGCACAATGCATGATTTTGAGTTGTTGCTCCAACCAGAACTCATTTGAAAGCACATGTGGTGTTGAGTCCCGTTAATATTTGTTTGGCTGTGACTACGTTATAAAAGTCTTTGACCCAAGAGATTGCTGATAAAGAAGTTTCCAAAGGTGTTGTGTAATGCATATTTTGTGGAGTGTAGATGTTAGATATTTTGTATTTTTGACTTTGTACAAAGGTGTCAATTAGTGAGGTGCGGAACCTGGTGTTTTTTTTTTTTTCAATTTAAATATTTATTTTTTTAAAAGAAAGCAACAATGCAAAACTCCATTACAATTCTCATACGACCAAACTTTAGCAATATTTATTCCCCCCTCCTCCATCCCCCCTCCCATCTTAGCAAAATCCTATCCTCCTTTCCACCCCCCCATTCCCAACCTACTACCCATCCTGCGTTTCTCAAACCCTTCCATCCATAAAGAAAGGAAAATATTCTCATTAGCAATAGTTACTACCTCATACATTTTACCTTAGATGTATACTCCTCCCATTTTTCCCATTTCATGTAATATGCTCCTATCCTATCTTCCTGGATATAATACAGATTTTCCATCCTACCAATCTGCTCCACTCTATCCATCCAATGTTCCTCCTTTTGGCGCCTCTATTTCACGCCAAAACTTGGGGATCAAACCTTTTGCAGCATTTAAATAGTGCCCTATTCCCGTTTCTTTATATTTTTTTACTGACAGATCTGTACTATGGAAAAGGCAGATTTCAGGATCTAATCTCACTTCTATTTCCGTTATCATCCTAATTTATCTCTCAACTGTGCATCCTCCTTTTTAAACCATTTTCCTGTAACCTCTTCTGAGGAATTCAGAGTATTTCCCCCCAGGTAGAGAAGAGGAACCTGGTGGTTTTCATTGGAGCGATTGAGTTCACGAAGTTCAGAACTTGCAAAACATATAAGAAGTGGTGGGAGGGTAGATTAAAGCTCTGCAAAGTATGTTGTAGAGGCATGGGAGAACCAGAAGAAGTATCAAACAATTGCATTACACAAGCAAGATTTTGTGTAACCCAAGTTGCGTAAGCAGCGTTTTGTTGAGAGAGAGGGAAAGAAGGATTATTGTAAATTGGGAGGTATCAGGATAGCCATGGGGAAACCCCTAACTTGAGTCTAACCTCTTTCCATATTATGAGAGTGTCCAGTATAAGTGAGTTGCGTTTTAAGTGTGATGGAAGTGAGTTGACATTAGAATGCAGGTTGTATGGGTGGACCATAGCCGTTTCGAGTTGATAATTTGAATATTTTGACGACTGAGTCAACCAGTCTAAGCATATACGTAGGAGGCAGGAGAGGTTATAAATTCATATATTAGGTAGCCCAGACCCCCCCTCACTTCGTGGAAGAAACAATTTGTGTAAATCAATGCGTGAGCATTGGCCTTTCCACATAAAATTGGATATTGCTTTATTTAATTTTGTTATATCTCCATGTCTAAGAAGGAGTGGGATGGTCTGAAGAGGATATAATAGTTTTGGGAAGCTCACCATCTTGAAGAGGTGGGAGCTTCCAAGGAGCGATAATGGCAGGTCTTTCCACATCTCCAATTCCCCTATAATTTTAGCTATTGTTGGTGTGAAATTCAGCGTGTACAATCTCGAGGCGAGTTTCCCTATCCTTATACCAAGATATGTGATATGGCTTTTTGCAAGTTTAAAGAGCGAGTTCTGTGTCCATGAGGGAGGACAAACATGATATAAGGGGAGTATTTTACTTTTAGAAAAGTTGATACGTAGGCCTGAGCAGTGGCGATAGTCAGAGAAGAGATCAGGATGTATGGTACGTCTAGGTTCGGATTAGAAGTGAAGATTAGAATATCATCTGCAAATAACGCAATACGCAGATCCTGCTGACCTATTTGAATTCCATGGATTTGGGATTTGAACAATATGAAGCGAGCTAGTGGTTCCAGAGCTAGATTAAATAGTAAAGGGGAGAGAGGACAGCCTTGTCTTTTCCCCTTATGAAGATAGATGGGATTAGATGTGCAACCTGCGACTATGACTTGAGCCGTGGGTGCAGAGTACATTGCTTGGATCAAATGTGTGAAGGGGACTGCGCAGCCGAATTTCTGTAATGTTAAGTGAAGCCACATGAAATTTACATTGTCAAACTCTTTCTCAGCATCAAGGGATATGATTGCTAGATCTTGTAGTGGGTTGTGTTTAGCATGATTCAAACCTGGAAGGACTTTGCATATATTAAAGGGGCCCACAGTCAGCAAGAAAACAATTGGTAACACACTGCGCCGACAAAGATTGAAATCCTGAAGTGCCCGCAAGATCCCTCTGCTCAAGAAAGCACATGTCCCGGCCCGACTGAAGTTTGCCAATGAACATCTGAATGATGCAGAGGAGGACTGGTTGAAAGTGTTGTGGTCAGATGAGACCAAAACAGGGGTGGACTGACCATTTGGAAACCTGGTCAGTAGGGGGCCCCATGAGATGCCCCTGGTACCTTTTTCGTAGGCTTTTTTTAGTTTGGGCAAGGACACAGGGGCCCCATGATCCCCTATTGCCCGGGGGCCCCTTGAGTTGTCAGTCTGCCCCTGGACCAAAATCGAGCTCTTTGGCATCAACTCAACTCGTCGTGTTTGGAGGAGGAGGAATGCTGCCTATGACCCCAAGAACACCATCCCAACTGTCAAACATGGTGGTGGAAACATTCTGCTTTGGGGGTGTTTTTCTGCTAAGGGGACAGGACAACTGCACCGCATCAAAGGGATGATGAACGGGGCAATGTACCATCAAATCTTGGGTGAGAACCTTCTTCCCTCAGCCAGGGCATTGAAAATGGGTTGTGGATGGGTGTTCCAGCATGATAATGACCTAAAACACATGGCCAAGGCAACAGAGGAGTGGCTCAAGAAGAAGCACATTAAGGTACAGACCTTAATTCAATTGAAAATCTGTGGATGGAGCTGAAAATTCAAGTTGCCAAACATCAGCCACCAAACCTTAATGACTTGGAGAGGATCTGTTAAGAGGAGTGGGCCAAAATCCCTCCTGAGATGTGAGCAAACATGGTGGCCAACTATAGGAAGCGTCTGACCTCTGTGATTGCCAACAAGGGATTTGCCACCAAGTACTAAGTCATGTTTTGTGAAGGGGATCAAATACTTATTTCCCTCAATAAAATGCAAATCAGTGCATAATTTGTTAGACATGCATTTCTTTTGAATTTTTTGTTGCTATTCTGTCTCTCAGTGTTACAATACACCTACCAGTTGATTTTTAGACTTATCATTTCTTTGTGAGTGGGCAGACATTCAAAATCATCAGGGGATCAAATACTTATTTCCTTCAATGGTAGATTCTTCGATTTGGTGTAGCGGAGTTGAATTGCAGAACAAATAATTAATTCTGGATAATGTGTGATGGACATGAGAATAAAAGGTGTATTCTTTGCCATCTGGGTGAACTAGCCGCCAAGTGTCTGTGAGTTGTAAAGCTTCCACAAAGTGAAATAACATCATTGAAGCTGAGGGTGTGGAACTGGGAGGTTGTCTACTATGGTCGTGACTTTTAGATTTGTCCTCCTGTCCGTTCATGCATGAGTTAAAGTCACCTATAACAAGAGAGAGATAGATGTATTTTGATAACCGCAAGGACATCTCCTGGAAAAATTGTTTTGTTTGGGGAGTTTGGAGCATATATGTTAGAAAGGACTAGAGTGCTAGTGCCTAATTTGCTGTGGATGGTGACGAAATGCAAAGCATTGTCCAAATCAATAGATATGATTTCAGGGGAGAGTCGCTTGTGTATAAGTATGATTACTCCTGCTTTGTTATTAAAGAAGGGTAACCTATTACCTGACCCACCCATAGTTTTTTCAAGTGGACAAAGTCCGATTCAGTCAGATGGGTTTCTTGAAGTAAAGATATATTGACTTTTAGTCGTCTGAGATGGCGAAGTATTGCCATGCGTTTATGGGGTGATCTTAGGCTCTTGACATTCCATTTCTGGGCTTGTGTTAGGACATTGCAGTAATAACACTGAACCAGTGTAGAACATCTACTACATGGCTGAACCAGCAATGGACTAATCAACCACACAGCTCTCCTCCCCCCAGACTGACAGTGCTGCTGTGCCTCCTGTGCTCATTCCTCCAAAGTGGTGTCTCACTAGTACCGGAGCTGTGTTGCTGTCCAGATCACCGGGTGAGGGCGGAGAGAGGAAAGTCAGGGAAGGGAAACCGATGCAGCCACTACATCTGGAATAAGCCAAGCAACTAGAGGAGAAAGTCCTTATTGAGAAAAGCTGTGTTGAGGAGAATGGAGAGGAGGAAGGAGAGAGAGAGGTTCATGTCATGAACATTGACTTACTACGCAGATTAGATTGAACCACATTACTATCTCAATTCGTATGAACTGAACTATTATTCACTTATATAAATTTTCTTTCAGTTTATTTTTTATTCTTTTATATATTTTTTATATTTTTTCATTTTTTCACTTTTTATTAGTTTTGTATGCACGCAGTTTTTTATGCACTGATTTACAAATATTATTAGAATTTTTTGATTCACTTTAATCATGGATTTAAGTATTATGCAATTATGGATTTAAGCATTATGGTTATAGATTATTATTGAATTATTGGTGATACATAATATTTATTCATAATTTATTTAGAGCACTTATATAGTTTGGAGCGCGGTACAATATAGATATAAGTAATTAACATCCATACACCTAGAGAGGGTGTAAAAAGTACCTGGTGATCTAAATATCTAATTAAGCACGTTAATTGATTTATTAGTGGTTCACTTCATTCATTATCTAATATTATTTTTAAACACGGAATTAATTGCTTTATTAGTAAGAAAACTTCTAGTGGCTCACAAGTATTTAATTAATTTGCATTTTTGACGAAATGCAAAGCATTGTCCAAATCAATAGATATGATTTCAGGGGAGAGTCGCTTGTGTATAAGTATGATTACTCCTGCTTTGTTATTAAAGAAGGGTAACCTATTACCTGACCCACCCATAGTTTTTTCAAGTGGACAAAGTCCGATTCAGTCAGATGGGTTTCTTGAAGTAAAGATATATCGACTTTTAGTCGTCTGAGATGGCGAAGTATTGCCATGCGTTTATGGGGTGATCTTAGGCTCTTGACATTCCATGAGAGTATGCGTGTCATAATGTTGTAGATGTTGAGATGAGTGTGAAGGTGTAATGAGCACATGTATTTGAAAGAGATCTACCTGCCTCTACATTAGATGCTGACATATACCGGAAGTGATAGAATTCCTGAGGTGGTGGAGGTTCTCCGGGGAGGTGTGAGAGAGAGAAAAAGTAAGAGAGCAAAAGAGGATAGACTGTATCTGCCCAGCAGGGACCTGACAGATAATCAAAATATACATCAAACCATAAAAATAGTCTGGACTTCACGTTTTTCCGCATGATACTTCCACACTATGACCAGCGTAACCGGAGGTGTCAAGAAATGAACCCGCTGTGCTGGTGATGGGGGCGAGGATCTCCCCTTGTTCAAATAAGGCAATTTTTTTTTTGTTTACAAACAATTTTATTTTTTAAGAAATAGACTGAAAAATAGCATTACAGCTTCAAATAGAATATACAACAGAAACAAGGCACAGCTGTAGTATTAATTTCAAAAGGTACAATCATGTAGAGTAAAGAAAGAAAAAAAAAAGGAGAAAAGAAATTAAGTACATGAGCAATATACGTAGAGAGGTAGGCAGAGTTATACAGCTACCAATAAAGTAACTCAATCAATCAAAACATGAGTGGTCCTTAGTCATATAGTAAATGTCTATGAGTTCTCCAAATTTCCCATTTTCTGTCAAATAAGTGCATCTTATCCAATAAAGTGTATGAATTCTTTCCACGAGCATCACTGCATCAACTATATGCAGAACAGTGGCCAATGGTACAGTGAGAGATTTCCAGTGTAGGGCAATAGCCCATAGGGTGGATATACAGATGGTATAGATTAGCCTTATAACCTCAGTCTGAACTCCTGAGATATGGGCTCCTAGTAGGCAGGACTGCATAGATAGATGCACCGGGGCACCTGCAACTGCAGATGCAACTTCAGAGATTTTGCGCCACACCAGTGAGAGGCTTGGGCAGGCCCAAAATATATGCACTAAGGTACCATCAAGGCCACCGCCCCGAAAACAAAGGTGGGATATCCCTGGATACATGACATGTAGTCTAGATGGGGACAGAAAGAGATCTAGAGCTCTTATGCCAAAAATTGGCGATACAAATGAAATAAGACCCCTGCCCCTAGGAGAGTCATGGTTGATACGTTCCAAAAATGAAATCGGAGATGACAGTATAAGACCAAAGTGTGAGTTAAAAAAATGTCTAATCTGTCGATAATGATAATATTCATGAAGCGGAATATGAAAAAGTATGCATAGCATCTCAAAAGTGATATAAGATCTTCCTCTTTGAAAGTCAGATAACCTGATAAAGGATCTATCATGCCACCAACGGAATGCCTGTGGAGATGAGAATGCTGTAATAAAATTCGGGTTACCAAAAAATGATGAACCTGGTGAGACAGAGGAGAATAGATTTAATTTAAGTTTATATCGGGACCAAAGCATCAATGATTGGGCATTAATGGAATTATAGATCAATACTGAGCGGGGGGGAATTTTGGACCATAATATACCTGGTAGATAGAATGGACGTATAGACTGAGATTCAAATCTGATCCACGGGATCTGGGAATTAATAGTCGCCCATTGTGATAGCTGTGCAAAATGGGCCGACAGGTAGTAAAGCCAGAAATAGGGGAGACCAAGGCCTCCCGCATGTTGCGACCGGTATAGGACCAATGAAGTAAAATGAGGGTGTTTGTTACACCAAATAAAATTATTAATCATACGTTGAAAGCGATCTAGGAACGTTTTCAAGACAGGGATTGGAGGTGCTCTAAATAAATAAAGTAATCTAGGCAAGACATTCATTTTTACTGCCGTGACTCTGCCCAACAATGAGATAGGGTACCCATGCCAGATCTTCAACAAAGTAGAGACACACATGGTGGGTAATTAGCAGCAAATAATTTTGAGTATCTGGGGGTGAGATTAATACCTAGGTATGAAATCCGGTCTGTGGCCCAACGAAATGAAAAGAATTGTGGAGAGATGCACTCAGGGAATCAGGAACATTAATAGGCATAACTACTGATTTAGTAAAATTTATAGTAAGAACTGATACTGTTGCAAAGTCATTCAATAATGTGCATAAATTAGGCAATGACACTAACGGGTTAGTAAGGAAAAGCATAACATAATCTGCATACATACATATTTTGAGATGTGAAACCAATAATGAGTATCCAGAAATGTCTGAGTGTGATCTTATTGCAATTGCCAAGGGTTCCAAAACAAGCGCAAATAATAAGGGCAAAAGTGGACAGCCCTGACGGGTACCCCTGCCCAGTGTAAAAAAATCAGAATTGCAACCTGGAAGTCTTATTCTTGTTTTGGGGGAGTTGTACAAAGCATGTACACCAGACAGAAATTCGTCATTGAAGCCCATCTTCTGCAGTAGTGAAAACAAACAGGGCCAGAGGACACTATCAAAGGCCTTGTTAATGTCCAGGCTCAGTAACAAAACTTCTTTAGAATGCAAATTGGCATCCTGAATAACATTTAATGTGAGAAGAAGGTTGTCCCTGATAAGTCTGTCTGGGATAAATCCCGATTGGCCAGGTGAGACCAAAAGAGGAGATAATAGGGGCCAACCTATCTGTTAGAATGCGGCTGAATATTTTCAGATCATTGTTCATTACTGAGATTTGTTGGTAGTTTTGAGGTAGTAGGGGTTTAGGTAATAGAGACATATTAGCCAACAGCATCTCCTCAGGAAACCTGCCGCCCTGCAAAACATCATTGAATAATGACATCAAAAAGGAAGCCAATGTAGGAGCAAAATGTTTATAATAACTGGCCGTGAACCCATCAGGGCCCGGAGCTGTGGAAGTTCAAAGTGCATGGGGCATTGAGGGAAGATATCTGAGTGGGTGTGAGAGCAGGGAGGGGTATAGAATCAAGCCATGAGCTGTTTGGGGGAGTGGAAGCCGATTGTGGGGGAGCTAATAGGGTAGAATAAAATTTTTCAAAAATACCCAGGACTTCTTTAGATAGAGAGGAGATGCTGCCGGTTTTAGTTCGTAACTTATAGATATGTGGGGGTCGTATAGAATCATTTCATTTCTGTGCGAACATAGTTGACGCTGAGTTACTATGTAATAAAAAGGAAGCCTTTGACCAACGTAGAGCTTTTTCAGTTTTCTGGGATAGTAAAATATTCAGTTCTAGATGCTTTTGCGGTAACATTGTTTTGTTAAGGAAAGATGGATTGCCAACATGAGCTCTATAATGTGTTTTATATTCTCTGTTAAGTTTCTGACTTTGTTTCCACCGCTCCCTATTCCTAGATGAAGCCATAGAAATAAAGCAGCCTCGCAGGACCACCTTATGGGCCACCCACAAAGTAGCCGGGGAGATATCAGGAGTTGTGTTCAACTGAAAGTATTCTTGAATAGAAGTAACTATTTCATGGTGAGTGTTAGTATCCGTAAGCATAGAGTTGTTAAGTCTCCAGGAGTAGGGAGTAGGTGCTAGACCTATGACAGTGATAGACAGCTCCATAATATTATGATCTGACCAGGGACTTAAATGAATGCATGCTTTCCTAGAGTTAGCTAGCAGAATGGGGGAACAATAGATATAATCTAGTCTAACATAAGAGTCATGTGGGTGGGAGTAAAATGAATAATCTCTAGCTCCTACATTATGTGCCCTCCAGGAGTCTACCATTTGAAGTGTGTCTAATATTTTGGTAAGAGATTTTGGGAAGGCCTGGGAGGATGGTGAGGACGAGCTTCTGTCTAAAAGGGGGTTAGCTACCAAATTAAAATCACCTCCCACCAATAAATGACGGGATAGAAACCTATCAAGGACTTTGAAAAAATGGGAAAAGAAGGATGCTTGCGCTGAATTTGGTGCATAAACATTAGCGATCGTGAGTTCACGACCCGAAAGGGTGCCTTTAATAATGATAAATCTACTCTCAGGATCACGATGAACATGTTGAATATCAAAGGGGAATGAGTTGTGTAAAAAAATTGCCACGCCTCTGCTTTTAGTAGAATGTAATGTATAAAACCCCTGTTTGCAAAATATGTGAAAATATGTCAGGTGTTTAGCGGCTGCAAAATGAGTTTCCTGTAATAAAATAATTTTTGCCCCCAGGCGTTTATACTGGAGGAAGGCAGTTTACGCATATTTGGAGAGTTGAAACCCTGGACATTATGTGAGATGCAATGGATAACCATGGCAAAAAGAATATTATCAATCAGCATTACGGTATTCATCTGAAAAGTATAAAAAATAGTTTGTCTAGTCAGTGGAACATCCGGATCCACATCAGATAAGGTAAAATCCTCCAGTAGGAATTTATGGAACATCCAAGTCCCAATGTGGTGGCAGGGACGTCCACAAATTGGTGTATGAACAACATCATGTACCAAAATTGTCACAAAAATAGAAACAAAGCAACATAATTGGGGCCTTAAGAGCCCCTACAACTAAAGAAATCACAATAAACCATGGATCAACTATCTGCCTTTCCTGAAAAGACAGAAAAATTTTACATCAAAGGGCCAATTGGGCCCAAACTCCGCCACCTTAAAACACGGGAAGCGGAGCAGTCACTCCACATCTGGGCAGCGACATCTCCGGCCATGCTAGGTGGCAGGGTGGGGTCACGTGTCCAAGAGTCCTTTAGTATTAGCATATGGGCAGTAAACTAAAGGTCCAAAGACCCTTGCTAAGCTTTTGCACATCCAGATAACTAAAGAATAAATCAAAAGTAACAAACATGAATATGTAGAGATCGCAGCATTGCTCAAGAAAATATCCTAACAGTGTATGATATGCAAATGAGCAAAATCCTTCATCCTGGTTCTTGCCTGACTCTTCTCCTTTCTCTCTGTAGAGATGGAGTATGCCAAATGGGAGGGGTGGAAGGTGGACGCTGAGGTGAGGGAGCATCTATTAGGCCTAATTTAGCCAGGATTTCTCAGCCTTCAGGAAGGGATGTAGCTATGTATGTGCTACCATTGTGTGGAACTATCAGCTTAAAGGGAAAGCCCCATTTGTAGCAGATACGAGCTGAATAAAGGGCAGATGTGATTTCCTTCAATTTTCTGCGTCTCTCCAACGTGGCCGGAGAGACATCTGGAAATATTTGCAAATTTGAACCTTCAAAGGTGATCGTTGGGGTATTACGAGCAGCCTTGAGTATATCTTCTTTGGTCAGGAAATCTTTCATACATAGAACAATGTCCCGAGGGGGTTTATGATTAGGAGGTTTTGGATGCAGAGCTCTATGGATGCGATCACAAGCAAGGGACCCAGGATCGTGGTCCGGATGGAGGGACTTGAATAACTTGGTTGTGGTTTGTGAAAGGTCAGTCACAGTCTCTGGGACTCCCAGGACTTGCAAATTATTCCTGTAGTTGCGATTGTCAAGATCCTCAACCTGTGCCTGCAACTGCATAAAGGCAGTTTCTAAATGATCACGATCTCTGGAGAGCTCACCATAAGCTTAGCTTCTTTTTGGTGGATGGCATGCAGGAAGTCTCCTGGGGGTGATCGATTAAAATTCATATTGCCAAGGATGATAATGACCCCAGGGGACCTATAACGCCCAAAGCCGGTGTAAAGATATAGTTACATAGATGCAGTCAGTCATCCCAGTGCAATTTCTATATTGTAAAAATGAGTTTCAACATGTGAAGAGGAGGAGTGTAAATAAGCTGTGGTAGTTATTCTTAATAAGGGCCAGAGACCCAGATGCAGGCCCCAATTCCTGCTATAGGGTCAGATAGGGCCCAAAAGGACTACCTGGCATAGAATCTCCAGGACCCTGACCCTAGATTATTATTATTATACAGTATTTATAAAGCGCCAATAGTTCGCTCAGCACTGGGGGCAGGGCTATGGCACAGCAGGCCGCGGTAGGCCTCACCAGGCCGCGTTTGTCCGATGCCGTGGAGAGGAGTCAAAATCACACTGCTCCCCTCTCCTAGGTGTGGGTAGGGCTAGAAAGTCGCCCAGTGCCCACCGAGGGTCCGCTGCTGCACGGATGGCAGCAGATTAAACAGTGAGGCACCGAAGCTCTGGAATATGCGGCCGCTCCGGTCGCCTTCTTGTACACATCCCAAATAAGGCAATTTTTGGGTAGGATCAGAGAAAGAGTAAAACCCAGTTAGCAATGACGGTGCAATGGCCGGATTATGAAAGATCATGCCCCTAACAGAAACATAACAGTGAACTAGTTTAGGTCTACATTAACATGACCTTATAAAGCAAAATATATTGCAAGTTACAAATCAACATGTGGTAAAGTAATAATGCGTCCGTGGACGTCTAACGGAGTAACAGTTGATGTCTCATATGGAGACATTATAGCGGCATAAG
This sequence comes from Staurois parvus, assembly GCF_062004578.1. Taxonomy (NCBI): domain Eukaryota; kingdom Metazoa; phylum Chordata; class Amphibia; order Anura; family Ranidae; genus Staurois; species Staurois parvus. The sequence continues at coordinate 3,234,254 of NW_028318646.1, read as the reverse complement.
GCAAGGAGGCCAAACGGCAAGGATGTCTTTTGAATAATAACCTAGATGTGGTGATAGCAACTCCCTCAGGGCAGTCGCAATTTGGTTGTTGATTGGTTGATCCGTTGGCACTTAGGAGGATCTTTGCGAGGACTGCGCTGGTCCCTTGGACCCTGGTCTCGATTGGAGTGTAGGGGACTCGATGAAGCGTTGAGGTCATTTAGGTGGGCCTGTATGTACTGTAAGGCTTCCTCTGGGTGATTGAACGTTTTTGAAGTGAAGTGTAGCTGGATATGCTAGGGTAAATTTTACGCCGTTTTGGAACAGTGAGGCACACATTTGTTGGAAGGCTTTTCATTTACATGAAATGTCATGCGAGTAATCGGCAAATAAGAGCAGTTTGTGCCCATCTATTTGTAAAGAGCGGGAATTGCGGAATGAATTGAGGATGGCCACTCTATCAGTGTAATTAAGGTATTTGGCGATCACAGCCCGCGGGGTGCATCTGTTATTGGAAGGTGCCCCAAGCGTTGTGCTCTCTCTACTTGGCATGATGAGGGTAAGCCCAGGGCCGCAGGGATGTGTGTGGTGCATAACTCTAAGAGAGCACTGGAGTTGTAGAATTCCATAAGGTCCACAACGCGTAGATTATTTCTGCGTGAACGGTTTTCCAAGTCAACTAGCTTGTCTAAAATATTTTGTTGTGTGCATTTGGTCTGAAGTGCCCCTGCTTGTATGGAATGTACCCCATCTTCTAGATCAGAGAGGCGCTGTTCCATTTTAGATAAACGTTTAGCATGATCGCCCAATTCTTTTCTAAGTTGCTATGTCCATTGATACTGCTCTGTCCACAGCTTGAGTAATAGTAGGTGAGAGTAATGTAGTAACAGCCTGTGCTATTTTCTCCTATTGATCTGTTGGGCAATGAGTGTCAGGATGTGCTGGGATTGCATCTGCCTGTGTCTCTGCCATACCTGTGTCCATGCTGTCGGCCATCTTGACTGCAGGAGGGGGAGAGCTTTGGTAGAGCTGGCGGGACTAGAGCCGGGAGGAGCCAGCACAATTTACCGGTCCATGCAGGGGAGGTGCCGATATGTAGAGGGGACCCTCTGGTAGTGTTTGCCGGGTGTCCCGCGAGTGGGGAGCAGAGGTTATAGGCGGGTGGAGCCAGAGCCGTGGATCCTGCGTCTGCTACATGCGGCACCGGAATCAGAAGTTCCAAACTAAAGTGTTTAAGGGTTATGTGATTATCACATTTTTTTCTTCCTGAGTTGTGGTAGTAATTGTGTGACCTGCTAATTTGCACATTTACTGTAATAGAATGCCACCATTGCCTAGTAAGCAAAGTAAAACTTGTGTGTATTGTAATTACTTTTCAAAGCAAAAACTGAATGACAAGAGTTTCTATACATAAAATAAAAAGCCTAATACAAGAAAAATATCAACCCTCACTGTGGCACCCAGCATTCAAAAACCAAATGGTGCACATACACAAGCACTGGATAAGCCAGTGGGTTGAAACTTTTTTAGAGTGACCTAACAAAAAGGCATTATCCAACAGAATCTGTGTGTGTCTAATACTTACTTGTATAAGCAGAGGCTGGGGCTCTAATACACTGTTTAAATGAAGTCTCTCATCATCAGTTTCTATAATAAAATGGTAAAACAAGGACTGTCACTTTGTTCTTCCTGTATTATAGTACCTCAAAATTCACTTGCATCACCTTGTATTTTTTTTTTTTTTATTCTATTTTCAAGGTGTTCTCTAAACGACTCGAACAAGACCCAGAAAACAGTGCAGATCACCATGTTAGCATTTAATACTTAATACAGTATGTAGGACTGCTATATTTTAGGTAAAAAAATAGCACTTGAACTACATTCATAACAACTCTACCAGATTGATTTGGCTGAACCTGACAGACAGGTTCAAGTAGGCAGGTTGGATATATTTTTCAAAACTTTCTCATCTCTAATCTTTAAAGGATACGTTTTAAGGGTGGAGCATGTAAGATGTTTCCATTCTTGCAGCATCTCTCCCTGTATGCTGTCACTATTATTATTATTACTATTATATAGCGCCAACAGTTTGCTCAGCGCTTTACAATATAACGGGAGACAATACAGCAACAATACAGTTCAATACAAGAGGGATAGGAGGGCCCTGCTCCTTGAAGCTTACAATCTAAGAGGGAGGGGCTGGTGGTACAAAAGGTAATAACTGTGGGGTATGAACTGATAGGAAGAATAGAAGATTTTGTTATTAGATGAAGGCAGGATAGGCTTCCCTGAATACATAGGTTTTCAGAGATCGCCAAAAAGTGGGCAGAGTAGGTGATAGTCAGATAGATTGGGGTAGAGAGTTCCAGAGGATGGGGGAGGCTCTGGAGAAGTCCTGGAGATGAGCATGGAAGGAGGAGACAAGAGTACTAGAGAGCAGGAGGTCATGGGAGGAGCGGAGAGGACGGTTTTGGTGATATTTGGAGAAAAGATTGGTGATGTAATTTGGGACAGAGTTATAAATGGCGTTATGTGTTGTTAATGTTTTGAATTGTATTCGTTGGGCAATGGGAAGCCAGTGGAGGGATTGGCAGAGAGGCTCTGGGTGAGTGGGTCCAGTGAAGGCCTACATAGGAAAGTGCTGAGGGCGAAGCAGAATATGATGCTTGAAGCCAGGTTTCTGTAATTGTTAATAGGTTAAGGGAGTGGGAGAAAAAAAGGTTAAGGACAGAGGTGAGCTTATTACAGACAGAGCGGGCATTCCAGAGTGCACATGAAAAAGGGAGGGTGGTTTTTAGGGGATTGAGATTAAATTGTGTGGATTGTGAGGAAGTAGGGTGCCTGGTGTGGGGGTGAGATACTGGAGGACCAGAGTTCGGGGAGAAATTCCCAGAGGTTAGGAGAAGAAGGAGGGTGAGGAAAGTAACATGGGAACGGAATATTTATGAGTGCATGTGCCTTCCTGTCCTTGTGTTTGGGTCAGCAGGTGAGTAGGGTGATGAGAGCAGTAGTAGGGAGATGGTAGAAGTAAGGGTGATATGTATAAGTGTCTTGGAAATTTGCTTTTAATGAATTTCTCCTTAACGTGAGTACTCGCAGTTGGATGCGCAGAAATCCCCCATAAAGCTGTGTAAATCTCGCTGCAGCTGTATTACAACCTCCACATACCATGACTGCAGCTAAACTCCACGATTCCTGCGCCTCCAACTGGTTTAGCATCTCTTGAGATGTGGGGAAAACGGAGCTCCCGTTACCCAGGAATGATCGGACGATACTTTCTGATTGCAGTTGGAATTCACTCTGAGCCTGGGTCCAACCCCAGGCTCTTGTTTTATTAAAGCACATACACGCCCACACACGCCCCCACACACGCGGGTCAGGTCAATTCCCTCCCACAGAACAATGCATAGGGATGTCCATACATGAGAATGTACATCCTGTTTGGAGTGTAGCATTTCCTCTTATCTATACTGGAAGTCAGTTGAACCAGTCCTCCCCTCCCCCATGAGCTCTCGGTGGAGAGCAAACTTCCCATCCTATCAGCTCCTAGTAGTATGTACATTCTCTGTACAAGCATCCCATAGATTAAACAGTGCCAGTCTGTATCTGAATGGGCCCAATACGATCTTTATTAAAACACATCCATCCAGATACAGTTCAGGTCGGTAGTGGTTGTAGAGATATACATGAGCCTACACGCGGAGTTCGCACTGCCCGGCGCCTGGCTATACGAAGTCCATGTGGTACTATGCTGCTGATATGTGGATACAGGCCCGCGGCCTACCGCCGGCGGCATTCGCATCGAATGCCGTGGTGGTATACACACCGGTCTATAAGCGCAGATCTGCCATCTCATCCATTACCGAGTTGAGTACTGTAATGTATACATTGTAAATGCGCATGGCCTAATTGCAGCCTTCAGAGCTTTAATTAAGCCACACGAGAGACATATGAATAACACTAATATATGACAAATTTAAAGTTCAACCTGTAATACAAAATTTCCATGACATAAGCTTTGGGGTAGAGCAGAGGGGTAAAGAAAGAAGATTTTGAGAGCAGAGGATAGTAATATGAAAAGGAGGAGTAGAGGTAGCATTTTAAAAGGTACATGGAGTGGAAATCAAACTTGAAGGAGATGTTTCCCAGGGTGTTTGCTTGCATTCCATCCAGCATGCAGTAGAGTTCTTTGTTGTATCTTCCTGCTGCTTGAGTTATCCTGCTATTAAAATATCAGTTACAGAGTTCTGTGAATGGGAAACTACAAGTACCAACAGCCTTTGCAGCTGTTGACTTGTAGCTGTCAATGAACTATCAAGGCACTGTTGAGCTCTCTAGGTAGTTCATTGCCTCTTGCTGTCTGTGTGTAATTGCCTGCCCATACGAGGTATGAGCAAACAGATACACTGACAAGTCTACAGGAGTCTTGCATGGCATGATCTGCTGATCGTGGGTGCAATGCTTTCCAAGCTTCTAGTAAAAAAAAAAAAATAGAATGCACATTTATTTACTTGCAAAAAGATGTGCGTTTATTATTATTTTTAAAGGTGAACGTATCCTTTAATAGAGAGGTGGAACTTGTTATTCAATACAACCAGTTAACTGCTTATTGAATGCTGAATAAATTTGCACTACACATGAGGACTTTTAATGGAAGTGAAGCAATAATTACATTCTGTTTTGGATTTTCTTCAATGTGATTTCCCCCTTGATGCATTTTTCCATTTATATCAAAATGCATGTCAACGCCGATCCATGTTAATATGCATTGTCACATATTTTCAATGCCCATCAACATATGGTAACTCACATTGGCATGCACTGATGCAATTTGATGTGTTTCCATTGGTTTAAATGGAAAATGCATCAAGAAAAAATGCAAAGTTATGAATACAGCCACAGGTTATACTGTGGTGGTTTCGTGGAGGGTTTGTATCGTTAATTTTGTATTACCTAACTTGTTATGCTTTCTCAGTAGATTTTTTAACATGCTTAAATATATCGGCTTGTCTGTATTACCTGTTCAAATTAGGGTTTGAATTCAAGGCTTACCAGAAGGTGGGACATCAAAGCCTAGAGGTCAGTCTGAGAGTGAGTATAGTACAATTCCCTTACAGGATTACCAAATCTCAACCACTTCATCCTCTTCCAATGGCACATTTGGGGATCAAGGTCCACAAAAAGAGAAAAAACCTCCAATAGTGTATATAATCCAAAGCATACTTTATTACACAATCACATACTCATGTCATATATGATGGTGGTATGTAAGATAACGTCAACCATCTAGTGTAAAGAGTGAGGACGAGTAAGGTTGTAGCACTACCTGTGAGGAACAGAACGATTAGCATTTCTGGCAATGAGGAGGAATAAATTTGGGACAACCAAAAGATAAATATTTTAGCCCTCCCTTATCCTAGGAGAGAATCTAACTATAATCCATGCTGCTATTTAAGAGAGACTACAAAGTGCTCCACTCAGAGATAGCACAGTCTCCTGATGGTGGCTGGATTCAGGGGCCTGTAGGGCTACTTGTTCCTGAAATAGGAAAAGTTGCCCTTTGTGTGCTGCCCTTTATATAATGTTCCTATTTTTAGATTTTTCTTATTCAAGGAGTGAGAGACCCCAATGTCTCTGGAAAAGAGAGATATAAACGGTAGAAATATTATTTTTTATATTTTGTTATTTATTTGAAACACTATTTTAAGTTTAGCATTTGTTTTGCTTTTTCACTTATTATCATGAAAAATTGTTTGGCTATTTTTTTGTTGTTGGGCCATCACTACCATTTTGAATGCTCAGGTTGGAGCACTGGTGGAAGTTGGCTAGGCCCTGCATGCTCTTTAGGTACTAGCTGCCTTGTAGCACATGCAATGTAAGAGATGGCCTTCACTGTAAAGCTGCAGTTTTATAACGTGGGGTAAGGGTGAGCTATTTTTGGGTGCGCACTATTTTCCCAATAACTTTCATTAGCATTTTGGTATTCACAGGCCCAGACTGGGACAAAAATAGAAAAATAGGCCTGGGCATTTTTAGTTTTAGACTGAGCAGCCAATTACATTACATCTCCCCTAGCGATCTAATCACAGTGCCCCCTATAGAGACATCCCTATCAAACAAAGAGACATCCTCATATAGCAAAGAGACAGCCAACTCCAGCAAACATACATCCCCATATAGCAAAGAGACATCCCAACTAGCAAAGAGACAGCCCATCAAGCAAAGAGACAGCTCATCCAGCAAAGAGACAGCTCATCCAGCATAGAGACAGTCCATTCAGCAAAGAGACATCCTGCCCAGCAAAGACACAGCTCGTACAGCAAAGACACAGATCGTCCATCAAATAGACAGGCCATCCAGAAGAGACAGCTCAACCAGTAAAGAGACAGCCCATCCATCAAAGAGACAGCCCGCCCAGTAAAGTGACATCCTGCCTAGCAAAGAGACAGCCCGTCCAGCAAAGAAACATCCTGCCCAACAAAGAGACAGTCCATCCAGCAAAGAGACATCCTGCCCAGCAAAGAGACAGCCCATCTAGCAAAGAGACAGCCCATCCATCAATGAGACAGCCCATCCAGCAAAGAGATATCTCATCCAGCAAAGAGACATCCTGCCCAGCAAAGAGACAACCTGCCCAGCAAAGAGACAGCCCAATCCACAGCCGAGCTGTCACAGTGTGCCAGCGGATGATGGAGAGAGGCCACCATTGTCCCTTCAGTGTGGCTGTATGCAGTGGCCGGCTGAGGAGGTGACTGTGTGTCCTCAGAGGCACTTCCTGATTGTCACTGGAGCTGTCACTGCTGCTTTTCCTGTCAGCCCTGCTTTGGGTATAACCGCATAGTGGGAGGTGAGCGGTGACCACAGTCTGTGTTAGCTCTGTCCAGACTGCGGCACAAAACATAACTTAGTACTTGGTGGCAAATCCCTTGTTGGAAATCACAGAGGTCAGACGTTTCCTGTAGTTGGCCACCAGGTTTGCACACATCTCAGGAGGGATTTTGGCCTACTCTTCTTGGCAGATCCTCTCCAAGTCATTTAGGTTTGGCGGCTGATGTTTGGCAACTTGAGCTGTCAGCTCCCTCCACAGATTTTCAATCGAATTAAGGTCTGGAGATTGGCTAGGCCACTTCTTGACCCTAATGTGCTGCTTCTGGAGCCACTCCTTTGTTGCCTTGGCCATGTGTTTTGGTCATTGTCATGCTGGAACACCCATCCACGACCCATTTTCAATGCCCTGGCTGAGGGAAGAAGGTTCTCACCCAAGATTTGATGGTACATTGCCCCGTCCATCATCCCTTTGATGCGGTGCAGTTTTCCTGTCCCCTTAGCAGAAAAACATCCCAAAAGCAGAATGTTTCTACCACCATGTTTGACAGTTGGGATGGTGTTCTTGGGGTCATAGGCAGCATTCATCCTCTTCCAAACATGGCGAGTTAAGTTGATGCCAAAGAGCTCGATTTTGGTCTCATCTGACCACAACACTTTCAATCAGTCCTCCTCTGCATCATTCAGATGATCAGTGGCAAACTTCAGATGGGTCTGGACATGTACTTTCTTGAGCAGAGGGACCTTGCGGGCACTGCAGGATTTCAATCCTCGTTGGCGTAGTGTGTTACCAATTGTTTTCTTGCTGACTGTGGTCCCAGCTGCCTGGAGATCATTGTCAAGATCCTCATGTGTAGTTCTCGGATGATTCCTCACTGTTCTCATAATAATTGACACTCCACGAGGTGAGATCTTGAATGGTGCACCAGACCTATGGTGACTGACAGTTGTTTTGTGTTTCTTCCATTTGCGAAGGATTGCACCAACTGTTGTCACCTTCTCACCAAGCTGCTTGGCAATAGTTTTGTAGCCCAGTCCAGCCTTGTGTAGGTCTCCAATCTTGTCCCTGACATCCTTGGACAGCTCTTTGGTCTTTGCCATGGTGAAAAGTTTGAAATCTGATTGTTTGATTGCTCCTGTGGACAGGTGTCTTTTATACAGGTAAGAAAATGGGATTAGCAGCACTCCCTTTAAGAGACTGCTTCTAATCTCAGCTTGTTACCTGTATGAAAGACACCTGGTAGCCAGAAATCCTGCTGAATTATAGGGAATCAAATACTTATTTCCCTCATGAACATGCAAACCAGTGCATAATTTTTTAGATATGCATTTCTTTTGAATTTTGTGTTGCTATTTTGTCTCTCAGTGTTACAATATACCTACCATTCGATTTTTAGACTTATCATTTCTTTGTGAGTGGGCAGACATTCAAAATCAGCAGGGGATCAAATACTTATTTCCTTCACTGTGTATATATATATATATTTATTGAAATATATTTTGAAATATATTACATATGGCCAAAATTGTAGCATTTCAAATATATGTCAATATATTTGTGAAGAATGTTTTTAAAATATATTTCAAATATATATTTTTTTCATGTGGGACAAAAGAACACATGATCTACAGGTGAGCCATAGTATACAGTATGTATACATAGAGTACATGAAATGTATTGTTCAGCACAAAGTGGCAGCCTTCCCAGAGTAAGCCAGCTCTAAGAACAGGAACATAAGGGGGGTGGGGGGAAAAGTGCCTTCTAAGTGCAGTATAAGTTAGTATTTTAATAAAAATAGGTTAAAAACACTTGTCTTAAGAAAGAAACAGCCCATCAGACATAGATAAGGTGTGTTGCCGGTGTCATAAATCTGACAACTCCATTGCCTGGGATGCGATTGCTGTAGATGGATTGTAAGCCTCAAGCCACTGCAGCCGGAGCCAGAAGCTCTAAGGACCAATGTGGAATGCACCCAGCAAGCAGATGTGACATCATCAGAAGAGGGAAGAACACCATAGAACGACAAGGCTACACGCTTGGAGCCTTCAGGTCCTTCTAAAGGCCTGGATGGTGAATTACGAGCACCCTATTTATATAAGGGGTATTAATTGGAGGACTACCTGGCACAGCAGGTCCAGTGAGTGAGAAAGCAAGGAGTAAACATATCTGGGCATACATAATGAACTAGATGTAGTGCATCCAATGTACATACATATATCTATACATAGAATTATGCCCATGGAACAATTAATAAAATCACTAATACATTAGAATATATTAAAGTATATATGTACGCATAAAATAAAAGGGAGGAAATATCTGATTATCTATAATTAAGTGTATATGAAATGTTACACAGTTAGTCTGGCTGAAAAAAGACAAAAGTCCATCCAGTTCAATAAAAAAAAACAAAGAAAAGTTGTAATCCTATACCCAGAGTTGATCCAGTAAAAAATGTATACATACAACTTTTAAAATATATATAACAGTATCATAAAAGGACCTATGGAAAGCATGTGTAGTGTATTATTAACATGTGTCATAAAGCTGTACTTACTATAGTAAATATTCACAGATTCCCCACAAGTCACTGCGGTCCTTTAGACCATTATGGTTGACCAAAAGAAAGTCCCCTGAAAATGTAAATAGTTACAGTTGGTTAAACATGGAATAATTCCAAAACAGCTACTATAAAGCGTAATATAAAGAAAGAGTGATGCTAAAGGTTAGCTATAACAAGGTATGTATTTTCATTTCTTCATTTAAGACTCCTGGCACAAGGATACCCAAAGTATAGATCCAGAATGTCTCTCATTGGCACAAACGCTTATAGCGTTCGGCTGGAGGGAGAGAGCTGGATATGGATTTGGTCACCCATACGAACAGTCCAGATACATATTTGTCATGCTGTTCCAGAAAGTGTTGGTGGACACTATGCTGATCATCACCATTCTCAATGAGGCGTCTGTGTTCCCCAAATTGCTTTCTCAGGGTTCTAATAGTCCAGCCTACATAACATAGATTGCAAGGGCAAATGAGATAATAAACAATGTATTGTGATGAGCAGTTATGAAAACCTGAGATTTTATAGGTTTTCCTTTCACTGTAAAATCTTTTTGGCCCTGTTGGATGTATGGACAGGTAAGACATAGTTTTTCTTACATTTATACACTCCCTTGATATCTAAGAATGTGGCATGTCTACAAGGGCCTTCATCACATCAATAAGAGCTGTGAAACTGTGGAATAGACTCCCTCAAGAGTTGGTTCTGGACAGCTCAGTGGATTGATTTAAAAAAGGCCTGGGTTATTTCCTAGATACACATAATATAACTATACAGATAATATGTAGTTGCAAGCACACTAAAAAGCTGCTAGGCACTCAGGTAACCAAAAAAAAACCTCAAACAGACAAATTAAAATATAGTGCAGCGCTAAAATATATCACAGATACAAGTGACAATTGTAGTAAAATAAGTTCGTAGCCGGTGTCAGAAAACATGATTCCTTATTCCAACCAGAAACTGGTGTTTGTGCAGTCAGAAGTGATAAGAATGCGCACTCACCAGAGCGCATAATCAAATGTGCATTTGTATATAAATATCCTGAAGTCACTAAGGATCATCAAGGTCTGGTCAGGAATGGAGATGAATCGCTCACTGAATACGCCTGGATCTTGTAACCGCTGGTGTGTGATGGCGAAGTAACCGGGGACCTTTTAGGGATGGACAGGTCAGCTCACCAGGTGTATGGGAATCCTTACTGCGAGTCCTGCGAATCTGTGAAGTAATCCTCCCTTGCAGCGTTCATAGTAGCTCCCTGTAGACATTCTCTCCAGCTACACATAATATAACTGGATACTAACATTTATAGGTAAAGTTGATCCAGGGAATATCTGATTGCCTCTTGGGGGGATCAGAAAGGAATTTTTCCCCTGCAGGAGCAAATGGATCATGCTTTGCTGTTTTTTTTGCCTTCTTCTGGATCAACTGTGGGTATAGAATTATAACTTTTTTTTTTTGGTTGAACTGGATGGACTTTTGCCTTTTTTTCAGCTGGACTAACTGCATTTTAATAATCAGGTGTATGGTGTGTTAGGTACACAGTCCTTTTTTGGGGGATTTGTTTTTCTTTTTTTTTTCTTTTTTAAGAAAGGTAATAAAATATACATACAGAATGTAGGCAAAAAGTATGTGGGCAAAGACAATAGAAATGCCCAATACAGCATGACAGGCAATGTAGCCTTTCATAGCAAAAAAAAAGAAAAAAGAGAAGAGGAAACAATATAACACAATATATAAAAGCTTTAGATTAATACCGTCAAGTAACTAAACTAAATTCATTTTTGAGTTAGGCACTTTATACCCTGCTGGACACAACATAGAGGTGGATGTGAATTGTTTTATTGATAACAGCTAGATCTGTTTATATTGGTCCATATATTTAAGGTTTTTTTGTGGTTTACTGGTTATAAACATGATTTTAAGTACATTTTACTCACCAGTTTTACCAGTTTTACTATTGAAGCATTTAGATATTTTGTTAGTTTTTATATGTATTTCATACCTATCTGATTCCATATTGTATTTATGAATATGGATCTTTATTATCCCAGCATTGTCCTCCCATTTTAGTTCTTTACTTTACATGTTGATTTTAATATTTTTAGTTTTGTTATTTTTAGATTTTTAGTTTTGTTTACCCTATTCTATTTTTGGAGTTATACTATTCAATTATTTTAATTACAATTTATATTATGTGGTTTTACATGAGGATAATGGAGGTTTTTGCCATGGATTTTAATTTATTTTTTATTTTTATTCTATATTTTTTGATCCAAACATATATATTCTTTTTATCATTTCCCTATTACATATATTATATGGTTATTGGGGCTCCATAAACAAATTTTTCATTATGAGATTTCATAATGGTTATATACTATATAAGCACCTTTGTATCAAATATCACCCTTAGATCACCTTATATATATGTATTCCCTTATCTATATAATTGGGGCTTATTCTTTTTACCTACAACACAATTCCATGGTCTACAATATACTCGATGGCCGCTTAAGGAGTAGGCTACAATTGTTAAATTTCATATAACTGTATATGATTATAAAGTAATTTGAATTGCATTGCTGGACTATTGGTGATTTTGTAATTTGGCAGTCAATAATTATGTAATATATAGTCCCTCGGTGTGACATTGTTGTTTTTTCTGAAAATCCATGGCAAAATGGCCCGCGGATGAGTGCATGCACATTTCTCTCTCCAATAAGATGGCGCCATCTTCCCTATAAATTCAGATGGCACACGTCATGGCGGTATTGGTTTCCCTCTGAAGACATGTGTGGCACGTCTGGAATAAAATCTTTATTTCACCGACTACACTATGGGCACCTTTTGTATGTCTCCCCTGTGGAAATATTGATTTTTAGAGCCCACCCCAGAACCGTGATCCACTGCAGTATCCAGAGGAGGAAGTTCCTGTAACACAGGTTGTTACACCCATCCATCCCTTAAAGGGGACCTCTGGCTGATTGGATCCCCATACTATCCAGAAGTACCTGACGTACCACATACCACCCAGAGGGAGGATAATTCTTTGACTGGCCTAATCCGCTTCCTTAAAGGGGACCTCTGAATATTGATTTATATGCGTATTTCCATTATGCATCTGGTGAGTGCGTATTCTTACCACACTTTTCAAGCACAAGTACTGAAGCATCACCGCAGTTGACACTTAATGCACAGATTGTCACTTTATGAACTATATATATTTATCCAACATATTTATATATTTATCTGGTCTTTATACGGACATTAGTACCATTTATTTATTAGCGCTGAACTTGTATTTACACTTTTGATTGAGGTTTTATCTGGTTACCTGTAGTGCAATAGCTGCTTTTATTGAGAGTGCTCACTTTTTTATCCAGGTCTTACAAATGTGTTTGTTGCTGTGCTACAATCTCAGATAATGCTTCATGGTCTTTACAAAGATCTGAGCATGCCAGATGGAGCTCATCATATTAGGTTTCTAGAATGCCATTTCTGCTGCCTAGGGCCGCCAGTTACTGGGAGAGCATGGTGGTAGATTTGCTTAACTCCATTTGGAAATTGTGGGCCATATTCTCATATATTGCAGTTAAGCTGTCAACTAGATCAGAATTAGTTAATTGCATTAGTTAATTGTAATTGCATTGTTAATTGAGTATGTCTGTGAAGCAGAGACTGTGGGAGTAGGTGTCCATCTTAGTTTGTTCACATACTCGAAGAAGATAGGTTGTTAGGGATCTTTGAGTGGGTTTTTTGTGATTGCTTTTAGACATCGGCATGCGCTATGTGTTCCGCCAGGGGTGCATATGAAAAGTGATGGCCCTGGGGAGTCGATGGAAGTCTCCATTGCCTGCAAGCTCTGACCACAGATTTCTGTCCAGCTTTGTGCCACGCATGCTCCACCCTTGGATTTGGTTTTCAAAGGAGGCAGTAAAGTGCTGGAACAGTAAACAGCCAATAGGATGTACAGAAACATAGAAATAGGCACTGCGGTATTTCCATTTGCATCTATCAACTACATTGTGCACAGTGTTAATAAACCATCACTATCCTCATCCTCATAAAGCCTCATCATTACAAAGTATGCCACATAAATGAGTATGGTGCAGGCTGTGGAAACATTTGATCTACTCACAGTACTAACAATATTAGCACCTATGCACATGCAGAGCCAGTGCCTTAAGCAGAAAGAGAAAAAACACAGACAATAAAAAGGAGAGAAGAGAAATAAGAAAAGGAAAAGTCCCGAATGAGGCATCGCCAGATCAAAGCAGCATAACTAAGATATCAGAGTCACAAATTTTAGATATATGTCGTGCAGGTTAGCAGTTAGCTCCTCTATCCTCATGATTGAATTAAGTTCTTCTACCCATTTTCTAATGGTAGGAGTGGTATGAGTGGCGGTTTTCCAATGACTGAGAAAGTATACTATAATTAGCTGAAAAAGGATAAAAACATTGTTTGGTAATTTGTCCCCGTCCTGTTGTAGTGCCTACATGTGCACTAGTAATTCACTTTTACTGGTCTCAATTTTGAACAAGACCCCTACCAGCCATTACTATTATTATTATACAGTATTTATAAAGCACCAACAGTTTGCTCAGCTCTTTCGAGCTTACAATCTAGGACTAATGTTATATATTCACTGGAAAAATCAGCAAAAATTGTAGCTCCTATGTTTCCAGTATTTAATCAGTTGATCCAGGCCACATTGTGGACCCCCCCCCCCCCCCCCCACATCAGCCATTTTAAAATAAATAAAAAATAACATTAAAATTTTATTTATTCACAGAAAACATCCCTCAAAATGTTGTAGTGTCTACCTTTTGAGCTGGATCCCAACAATCCATTTTACAACCTATAAATCAACATTAATATGTAATATAAAACAAAGCTCCCAAAACATTGTAGTGCCTTCATGCCCAATGATAAATCATTTGTACTAGATCTTATTTTAAACAGGACCCTAGCCATTCATTGTAAAATATAGAAATCAATATTATAGTGCTATAAATTCAAAGAAAACAGCCCTAAAATATTGTTGTGTCTACATTCCCAGTGTTTAATCATTCGCACTAGGTTCTATTATAAACTAGACACCAATCATCTATTTTTCAGTCTAGAAACCAATGCACCCAAAATATTGCAATACCAGTAATAAATCATTTGCACTAGTCCCCATTTTAAGCACATGCCCCTCCATCCATTGTAAAATGTAGAAATCAACATCTAGGTACAATATACTGACAGAAAATGGTCCTCAAAATATGTTTGTACCTACAGTCACAGTCTTTAAAAATTTGTACTAGGCCCTTTTATTAGCAAGACCCCAACTATCCATTTTACAATCTATAAGGCATCTTGCAGAAAAAGACACCAAAATATTGTTGAGCCTATGTGACCAGTATTTAATAATTTGTATTTAGACATATTTTGAGCAGAACTCCTATTATGAATTGTAAACTATAGAAATTAACATTAGAGTACAATACATTAGAAGAAAACAATCCTTGTTGTGCCTGCACGTTTAATTACCTGTACTAGGCCACCATCTATTGTAAAACTGATAAATCAAGTTAGACCGTAAGTTAATCACTTTTACTACGCTCCATTTTAAACAGGATCCCACTCACCATTTTAAATTCAAGAAATCAGCATTAAAATGTTTGGATAATTTATCCAAATAATTGTAGTGTTTATGCTTACAGTATTAAATTATTTACACTGGGCCCCAATTTGAACAGGGACCCCAACAGCCATTTGAGGAATCAACGCTATAGTGTTATTTATTCCCAGAAAAAAAAAGAATTATAAATTATTTTACCCAGATCTGTAGTATAAAGTTTTTTGTCACAAGGATCCCCAACAGCATCTTTAAAGGAAAAGTCCACTTAAAAAAATAATAATAATGAAGGTAAAAAATGTGCATTTTTTTTTTTTTTCTAAGGAGTCTGCAGAGCATTGCACCTGTGATCAGGGGTGCAATGTCCAGGCTCCTGCAGATACTCAATACAACTTTTTTTTTTTTTTTTAAAGTCCTCAAACGTGCAAACTACAACGAAAAACCCGTAAGGGTTTCACAAAAAAGTGCAAGTGCAAAAACACCACACAAAAAGTGCACTTAGGGGTGTGCTTTCTCCTACCCCCGAAGGGGTTGGACCACTACCCTGATCCCCCGGGGCACGAAGCTCCTGACAGGGACAAGGTTCCCATTTGGTCCTCCTGGCCAAAAGGCCTGGTGGACCACCGTTCCTTATGCCCAGCCGAAGCCGGACATCCAGTACTTGGTCAGGGGGCTCTCCCGAAGAGAAAACCCCCTAGGGACAGGGGAGGAAGGAACCAAAAGGCCACACATCCTCCCCCTAGACTTCAGGGCAGGCCCGAGGACCCACACCCTCCATCATGTGAAGAAAACACACACATAAGTAAAAAGTGACAAACGTGGGAGTGAAAAATAAATAAATAAATAATTAAATAAATCTATAAAAATAAAAAAGTGGTCGTGCCAAATCGTGCACTGACCAGGCCCTGAGGCCTGTAGCAAAAAAATTGCCCAGGACTTGGCCAAAAGGCCCGGTCCTAGAGGCGCAGTGCAAAAAGTGTTTAAACTCAGTGACCATGTGCTCTTTCGCAACGTGGGGTCCCACGGTCCCACACCCAAGTGCTACTCAGAGCACCCCTGAGGCGACTACTCAGGGAGCACTGTGTTTGCGGACTCTCTGCCTTCCCAGCCCCTGGCCAGACAAGGTAGATCTGTCCAAATCAGGAGGTACTGGGTCCTTCCAGCTTTCTCAGGGGAATTACTCCCAGGGCCCCAGCTTAACTCGTGGCGCTCCCCGGTTTCTGTCCCCCCGATACTGGCCTTCCAGACCCCCATCATACCAGTGAGGGTACTACACAACAGCCATCCCCGCAAAGCTAGAATGGCCGGGAGCACCCCCACTGGACACTGATAAGAACAGATACTACACTTGATCTTAGCCAAAAGGCCGAGATACTCAATACAACTGTCTGCCTGTACCTCCCATGAGGGGAAATGGTTACTGAAGTGCAGGAAGAGTAACAAACTATGAGAAGTCTCATCAGTGCCCTCACAGTTCATTGAGAACTACAAGCCAACTGCTGAGATGGGATATGGGACTTGTATTTCATTCATTCACCGATATGTGTGAATAAATGGCGAGGCTGTGCTGATAGAGCCCTGCACAACCACACCATATTTAAATTGTGACAGGTGGTGGGGAGAGGATCCCCCACCCAGTGTCATTGGGGGGATCAGGGAGTGTGGGGAGAGGTGCATAGTAACAATTACATGTTACGCCATAAATACAGGTGTAACATGTAACACATTACCAAAGGTCAACTGAGCATTTAAATTTAGAAATCAACATTACAGTGTCATTTATTTCCATAAAAAAAAAGCCCACAAAGCATGACGTTATTTGCACAAGGCCCCATTTTAGAATAGGACCCCTAACAAACATTTTAAAATCAGGAATTAATAAATCTAGAAATCAACATTAGAGTGTAATTTATTCACAAAGAAAACACCTCAAAGGATTGTAGTACCTACATTTTAAATAATAAAGTATTTGAACTAGGCTTCAATTTAAACAGGACTGTCAACAGCCATTTTGAAATCAACATTAGAGTGTAATTTATAACCAGGAAAAAAGCTCACAAAAAATTGTGCCTATGTTTGAAGTATAGGATTTTTTTCACCATGTCCCCATTTAAACAGAACACCCTACAGTCAATTTTAAATCTAGAAAGCTATATAAAAGTATAATTTATTCCTATAACAACACCCCCAAAAGGTTGTGGAATCTATGTTCACAGTAAAAATGTATTTTAACTAGGCTCAAATTGGAACAGGACACCCAACATCCATTTTAAAATGTAGAAATCACAGAAAAGAAGCCAAAAGATTGTAGAACCTATATTTGAAGTGAGAAATTACTTGCACTAGGCTCCTATTTGTATAAGAACTCCAGCAGCCATTTTAAAATCAGCATTAGTCATTTGTTATCTGTTAGTAGAAAAATAGCTTTGTCAATAGGACATTAATCAGATTTTAATTTAAAAAAAGCATTATTGTTACATAGTTACATAGTTAGTCTGGCTGAAAAAAGGCAAAAGTCCATCCAGTTCAACCATTAAAAAAAAATTTTTGTATTTATTTCACTGCAAACAGACCCTCCAAGCATTGTAGTGAGTAAATGCATGGTCTTTAAAACCATAACTAAGCCACTTTGTTAACATGGCCCACACCATATATTCTATTGAGTACATGAACAGTCTTTAAACAGTTTTTCTAAACACTAAACCACAACCCTCCTCCCTTTTTTAACCAAACTGAAGGAAAAAATATACAATAAAAAAGAACCAAACAGCAACTGAAGATATTGTTGTGACACACAATAAAATGTATATCTGCCTGGAAAAAAAATACTCTGGGATGTCTCCAAAATCTGTTAAAGGAGTGTGCAAAACACACACAGTGACTCAAAACATGAGGATTTCCCCAATCATCACTAGCATGTAACTTTCCATGAAAATCTCTCACTATTCTGCTAAAACACTGTGCAACAGATCACAAGTTTGTCTGTGACTACATGTAAAAAAAAAGTAAAAATAGTTTTACCCATCAGCACCAGTATCTGACCGTCCCTGTTAACACTCTAAAATCTCTCCCTAATCTTCTAGACAACTGTACAAAAGTACATTCTATGACTGTATGTAAAGATAGAGAGGCATTTTTTCAGCAAAAAGCATTGAGCACCAACATTTGACTTTCCCTGCTTTCTGTGAGTTTTTACTAACTACTCCATATCTGTCCCAACACATAGAACAAAGGCTCTTTGGAAGCCTGACATGGGGAGTGGCATATTGGAAAGCCCCATTATTGGCCTTCCAAGCCACTTAAGAACAGTTCAGAGGACAGAAAGTGCACAATTGGTAATGGTTGCTATGGCAGCAAACATTCCCAATAGTTCACCATTTTGTAAAACTGCAAACTTCTTGGATTCAGGTCAGATTCTTGGTTGACCTGAACTGAAGCTCATTCATAGTTTCTAATTTCAGTAAAAATAGAGACCTTGCATATACTGACAATCATTTGCTGAAGCTATATTTCACATTTCAGCGTATCTTTTAGACATTTCTACTTCAATCTGTGGTAGTACTGGCATTGGGAAATATATCACACTAAACTAAGAGGGGATTACTTACAAGATTATTCTACATTGCACTTTTAATGCAATGTTCACGTGCAAAAGCAAACATAGTAGGCATTTTAAAATCAAACACTTCCTGGATTTTGGCATTGCTTTTGTATTCTTTCCATAACTTGTTGCCAGTTTTTAATAGCTGACATGGGTACTATAATTTGCCATAGATATACAGTATACCATGCATATGTGTATTGCTCATGGTATTTCAATGAGCTGCTTTAATATACATTTAAAAGGAATACACCATCAAGCAGATCTGAGAATTTAAAATGCAGCGGTTTGCTTGGGCATTATAATCTTATTCTTTCCTGAAACACTTTTAAAAAATCCAATTTAAAGCACACTATGACTGTAAAAAAACATTTTTTAATGGAAAATACCCCATCTACATAATTATATAGGTTATTTAAACATAGTATGAAATAATTTTGCCTGTGAAAATGTATGCAAACAAAAATTGTCTTAAAATATTTTATGCATACTACTAGCACATTTTGTGAAACAATTTTGAAAACCTCACTTGCTACACTGGAAATAGTTTTTTTTTTTTGTCTTCTTGCAGTAGAACCTTTGAAAGTGTTGTTTGATCTTTTGTTATTTGAAACAGTATTCAAAATGTAAAACTAATCCTATGTTTAAAGAGTTTCATCAAAAAGCCATATTTAAATTTCTGTTAATCTAGCTTGTCACGTGAGCCAACTTCTGTGCTCTATTAAAGCATATCATTTCTATACATAAACTAGTCATCGTCACGAAAATACCTGGTACGATGCATCTAAAAATCACTGGTGAATTTTGACATAAAATAAAAGAAAAAAAAATAAAATATGGAACATTTAAGGACCCTGCTTCTAAATGCCATTCTAATTAAAGGATGTCCCTTTCTAAATGTGCTTTTTTGCACATGCATAAGAGGCCTTATTCAAATGAAGGGGAAGACCTTTCACATACATGAGGCTATAATAGAGAGCTTAGCATAACTTCTACCTGATTTTCAATGCAAATGGCAGAAGAGAAGTTAGTGTGCTGATGCAGATTATGGTTTATCCCTCTGACACACACCACAGAATTCTTCACGCTCCGGAAATATTTTGCTTATCAGTGAGCAGCAATGATCAACACCTCACACTCACTATTCCAGAGAGACTCAGAATGTGTGATCATCAATATTCAGATAGTAAGATTCTCATGGTTCCAGACTATTAATTTTCCCTTACTAATGCCCTAACATACAGTTCCTCACGCTATAAAAATGTACTTTACTAGAATGGTGTCTTACATCAAATAGACTAATTAAAAGTCTTCTTGCCTAAAGCCTGGCTGAATTGTAGCATGGAAGGCATATTATCTGCATTATAAATATTTCCTCTCTGTGTCAAAAGGGGTTAAAGTGGTATATTATACCATTATTATTGTAAACTATGCCAGTGGCAGACTTAAACTGCAGAAGGTTCATGTGCAATTAACATTTTAGGTTCCATGAAAGTTATCACTATTTCATGTACAGTACATGTTTTTTTCTGCCAATCTACTCATTTCTCAGTGTCTTTATCCATTGGAGGTTACTGAAAACCACAATATGACAGCAATCTAGGTTTTACTTAACAGATGGTTAACATATTGCCCAACACACCTACAGTCAGTTATGACAGACCCATTACACTATCCCTTAACAGAAAAGTGAACATTTCAATACCAATGCATGCTCCAGTATTTTTGGGGTGAGTGTTTTGCCACAGCAGCAGCAATTGGTCCCTTTTTTAATAGTGCCCATGTGCAAAGGTTCACAAAAACTATGTCAAAATCTTCTCCTAAAGTTTGCATTGAACATGGCAGTATACAATTTTTAAGAAAAAATGTGCAATTGTTGTTTAAGGTCTTTATGAAGAAAAAGGTTTAAAAAACATAACACGAGAGAGTGACTTATTAGGAAAAAGGAAACACCAGTGGATATTTTGCACACAATTCAGTAACTAATCCACATGTTATAATCAAAGTATATAAGAACAATTATGTAGGTATATTACCTAACTGTGGATTTTAGAAAGGGCAAATATTGTAGTAGCCGATGCCAACTGCAAAACCTGCAAAAAAGATGTAAAAGTACATTTAAGAGCTGTATATATGTACTTTTTTTTAAATTAACTGTCTGTAAGAACACATTGGTGACACACTGAAAATATTAAAATAACAATAATACAAAACACCTCTGTGAGTACACAAGGATAACAACATACTCAAACACATGAAACTAAAGAAATGAGAACTATACCCAAACAGGTTAGTGATCAGCAGGGTGACTGAACTCTGAGATTTCAGGTTCATAAATTAAGGGAGTTCAAAGAGGCGTCAGCAAAATATAGTTATCACTTGATGTCAATTAGAATTCAATTTACTTTAGACAGATTGTTTAACAAATTATTTCCTAATACAAGTCTATCAAGAAACACATATAGCGGCATATTAGATGGGTAGATTAATTTTTGTTTATGTGTCAGTTATTATTTTTTTATTTCTAAATGGACAAATAAAAAGTCTTTGGTCATTACTGATCAGACAGGAGAAAATACACAGATATATACAGATTCTCTCTTACCAGCTTTATCTCAACAAAATTTTGAGCCCACATACCTTCATTGTTTTATCCATCTCAAATGATGTTAAGTCATTTTTAGCATTCAGCAGTTGAAAGCTTTTGAAGAGGTGCAATGTATTCCAGTAAATGATTTATTCATTTATTTCAGTGTAGACATGTACAAAAGGAAAGTATTTGTCTAATTCAGCCTTTAAACCAGTAAATAAATATATTACTATTCAAAACATGCATGTGCAAAGTTATGATAAAATTGTATATGCCACTGGTGATGTATTGCTAAAAATAAGAAGCCTGCATATTATACAATAACTCTGTATTTACTTTATCTGATCTATCGTTTCTTAACTGAAACTGCAGTTAAGATTTTGTAAATTGTGTTGCAACTTTAATGAAATTATTTTACAAGAAAACATATTTTCAATTTTAAGAATTATAAACATGCCACATATATTAACAGAAACTCAAGTTGCAGTACAAAAGACATGTATTAGAATTATGACAAAGCAATTTTTTTAAACATTAGAAATTGTAAATATGCAGCTGTATACATCATACCTGTAAAGGTTAGAAATGTATTTCATCTTGGAGTAAAAGCAATAAATTACTTGTCTGATAAAAAAGACAATGTTTCCAGGAATAGAATACACAGTTTATTTTTCTTTCTGGTATTTTATACTTATAACAAGGTAAAAAGGAAGATAGCTGACTTGGACAACTGAACAAGAAACATATTTTTGCAGCATTTACTAAAAGAATAGTTTTTTGCTTCCAAGGCCCAGCAGGTTATGGGCAAAAAAGAGTTTTTAAAATGTCCCCAAAATGTGGAGTTTTTAAAATGAACATACTATATGCCTGTAAATGTTCAAACATATGAAATTCTTTGCATTTAACCTCTGTGTTATATCATACCACAGCAATTCAATTGAAACAAGGTAAGATTTCTAACTTGGTAATTTTTTACGTTTATGTATAAATGTCTTAGGACCAAGCTAATGTTTTAGGTTTAAACTTCTTTTATGCTTTAGATCACAAGCACCCAACATTCGTCTGTAGTATGCCATCAATGACTGAGATAGGCCCTGAGATAACAAAGGGGCCCAGTATAACTGTTGGTATGCTGCTTTTTTCACAGTTTTTTTTTCAAGCAGCAAACAACTTGAAACTCATGGTCAACCTAAACTTGACACTGAACCCTAGTGTGGTGTTTGATAACTTTAAATAACTTTAGTTAACTTATAAACACAGATAATTTTAATTTTTGTAGCACTCATTCATTGAGAAGATTGAAATAATGCTCAATTTATTTTAATATACAACTATCTCCTTGACTATAGACTAATGGGGCCAATGACTTTGTAACTAAATACACTTTTGTAAGCTTGAGTAACTTTTTCTGAGATAAGGTAGAAAAATAAATATAAAAAAAAATCAAACTTTAAACCATGGATCAGAAATGTCCACTTCTGTGGCCATTTTATGGATGAACATGGTAAGTATCAAATCACATTTAAAGTGGTTGTAAACCCTTACATGTACTCAGTGAAGTGACTGGCCTCAGGTGCTACACAGAAATGAAGTTGTACATGTCTACCTGCAGTCTTCTCTTCTCTATATCCACTCAAAGTGCTGAATTTACAGCTTACCTGAGAGTTCCAGAAAAGTTGGCAGAGAGATGAGGTTACACTCTGCAGAGCTCAGTGAGCAGAATTCTGGGATCTGATTGGAGGAAAGAGACACACCCC
Organism: Staurois parvus; assembly: GCF_062004578.1. Taxonomy (NCBI): domain Eukaryota; kingdom Metazoa; phylum Chordata; class Amphibia; order Anura; family Ranidae; genus Staurois; species Staurois parvus. Next base: position 3,211,312 of record NW_028318646.1, on the reverse strand, counting down.
CTCACACAACTCACAGAAACAGAGCTGAGGCTGTCACTCTACTGGAGTTCCTTCCCCTGTCATCATTTCTCTCTTGTTGTCAGGAAACCTGGTCAGACAGAAATGGCACTTAGTACTCTTAATTGAGACAAGTAAACACTATAGAGGGATGTGATTTGTACATATTTCATGTCTGAGGTTTACAACATTTTAAGGAACAGAAAATTTCAGTCTGTTTTGTAATGATTTAGAAACTATCACTATATGATATACTGTATATGTATTGTATATACAGTACATATAGTGAAAATATGCAAGTGTAAAGCGTTTAAGGCAAATATCTGCTTTTTTGAGGACTTTTCACACTTGTTTTTATTAAAAATATCAACCTCTTTGGCAACACCTCATTGTTTTTAATGCTTTTGTGGGTCACAGGTAAAATTTCTACTGTCATCTCTTTCTCACTAAGCCCCTCCTTCTTGTGAGGGAAATCAGTTGCTGCTGCAAGTGCACTCTCTTCTACAAGCTGGAAGTAATCTCTGCTCCACCATTAAACATTTCCATGACATGAAATAAACTTTTTTGCCAAAGCATTCCTATCTAATTTTTCTGTGCTCTAATCAAAGGTCCTCTGCAGCACCGACCACGTGTCCATGGAGTAGCAGAGCAACAGAGAGGCTAAGCACTAAGCATGTTGCCACATTGCACATTTCATCTGTGACTATACCAAATTGCAATAACTTTTAAACACAGCAGTTTGTATTATAACAAGCCTAGCAGTGTGAGCCAGTGGGACTTCACTGAACACGTAAATATATTCATCCATTGGCAGTAAATTTCACATTGACATTTTATTGATCAGTAAAAAACATTGCGTGCTTCACATGCAGCTTTACCTTTTGGATCCCCACTATACAGCATATTTTACAGAGGCAAATCGCTCTCAATATACTGTAGTTGACTGGCCTCACAACTGGGATCCCTCAGGCTGATTATTTGAAAGTGTGAATTCAAGTAGATCAACTGAAAATACAGCTTTGGGCTTCTTGTACTTTCTGCATATGTTTTATGACTATTATAACTGGAGCACCCTCCATTTACCATACTGCCTTAGCAATGTCTGTCAGACCTACCAGATCTATTATTAAAATTTCTGCTCCTTGCCACATGGAACTTTTTCTGTTTCTACTTTCATCCTGGTACTGCCTGTTGCTAGTTTACATTACATGAGCAATATCTCAGACCTACCAGACCTATTATTAAAATTGCTGCTCCCTGCCAAACATGACTTTTTTTTTTATTCCTGCTTTCATTCTTGTGCTGTCTGTTGCTAGTTTGAGTTACATATCCTTTTCCAAATAATAAACACACCCAATTCCACTTTCATCACTATCTCTAAAGTTAGTGGTACACACTAGGAGCTCCTGTATTCATCCATGATTTCAGATCCTCAGGTGGAGTCTAGTGAGTCTTTCATTTTCAGCAAGCTGTTCCCCAACTTGGAATAGGGCAAAGAGTTGTTCAGGGTCCTCTGCTGACTTTCCAATTCTCCAGAGCAGATAGATGACAAAAAGTCCATCAGGAATTGCTAGAATAATTTCTAGTAAATTTGAATTACCCGCCTCCTCTTAACATGGAGGAAACCTTGACAAGTTTTTGATTTAAAGAAAAAAAAATGGCCTATGATGTATACCCATCACCATGTCATCACGTGATTCAGATCTATGTCAATCATAATGAACAATGCCTGGCACCCGTCGAAAGAAAAAAATCTTACTGACCAATGGACATTTGCAATCCTATCACTGACCCATGCCAATCTTTCATCTCCTGGGCTGCCTTCAAAGTAAACAAAGGGCAAGTCTCACAGATGTTGTCATTGATAAAATATGGCCACAGTAAATAAATGGGGCCAGCTGATATCATTGGTTGCTAAGAATGTAATGGGCGCTGACACCCAAATCTTCCTTCACAACCATTGACAGAAAGGAAGCTGTCATAGATAGAAGCAATAGAACCAGCACTACTGTATGTGATATTAGGACTCTGCTACTCTGACGTAAGGTCTGGCATCTGGAGGAATGCCAGAACAATCAAAGTTTGGTTCAAACTTTTTTTTGGGCCATAAGACCATTCCTACTCTGGATGAAAGCAAACAATAGTGCAGATCTATGGATACCAAGATAATTAAAATGTTACTGTATTCATATATAAAATGTGGTTGAACTAATGTAAGATATAAGTCAACCCAGATTTTGATTTGGGTTTTCATTGGAGAATAATAGATTAACCACTTTCAGACCATCCACAGTACTTGTACTGTGGGCCAGTGGCATTTACAGGCAGAGTGACGTACTAGTAAGCCACTCTGACTGTATTAACACAGCCCCCCACGAATCCCAATAATTGGGACCCAGTGACCATTTGATTGCATAGCAATATTAGAACTTTGCTTCACTTCTTGGTAAACTGTGATAGGTCCACAGCTCTTACATGGTGCATGGGCCAATCACAAAACCCTGTACCATGTAATTAACTGTAGCCAATCACAGATCACTAGTATTTTTAACTTAACCCATTCATGACAGTTCAAAGCAAGCACTGCAAGCATTGCAGGAGCAATGATATTTCTTGCACCTGCAGTTCAAAGTGTAAAAAAAAAACTCCCTAGTTACCCTCCAGAGTAATGCAATTTTACTATGGTAAGATTGAACTACTCTGATGAAAGTATTTTTTTTAATAGTTTAAAAAATGAAAAATAATGTTAAAAAATATTGAGAATTGAAAAAAAAAAAAAAAAAAAATATATATATATATATATATATATTTTTTTTTTACTACTTGCCAACCGCCTGCCTGCAATATGTGGGCAAGCGGTGGCTCTGGGCATAGCAACATACCCCTATGTCACTACTCTGATGAAGGTATTTTTTTTAATCGTTTAAAAAATTAAAAATAATGTTAAAAAATATTGAGAATTAAAAAATATATATATATATATATATATTTTTTTTAACTACTTGCCAACCGCCTGCCTGCAATGTGCGAGTGAGCGGTGGCTCTGGGCATAGCAACATACCCCTATGTCACTTTCTATTTCTGGATGTGAGCTTGCATGTGCTCGCCCACCCCACCAGTCCAGGGACAGAAGAGAGAACACCATACTGTGAGCAAAAGCACTATATTTTAAAGTAGATCCAGGGAATATCCGATTGCCTCTCGGGGGATCAGGAAGGAATTTTTGTCCCAGCAGGAGCAAATTGGATCATGCTTTGCTGGGTTCTTTTTGCCTTCCTCTGGATCAACTGTGGGTATAGGATTATAACTTTTTTTTCAGCCAGACTAACTATGTAACATTTTGCACATACACAATAAATTAGCACTTTTAACCCTTTGATCACCCCTTTTAACCCTTTGCTCACCCCTGTCACCCAACCAGAGCCATTAGTACAGTGTCAGTATATATAATTTTTCACTGATCACTGTATTACTGCCACTAGCAACATCAGATAACGTCATGGTCAGTTAGCGCCCCTCCCAGCCAGGTTCAGCTAATGTTAGATTACCTGCACTCTATTGCACTCACGTTATAGGTTGCTTATCACCGCCATTACTAGTAACTTGTTTGTACAGATCAATTTATTGATCATGACTAGAACTATATAAGTTCCCCCTGCCCACTATAGTCTCCCCAAAAATGCAGTGTTAGCAGGATCAGCCCTATTCACTGCCAACACTAGCGTTTAGTCCCTCCACTGGTTTGCACAGAAGATTTATATCAATTGATTGTGGGTCAAAGCAATTTATACTCACAACAATACATCGCCGCCCACCCAAATTCAGCTCTTACCAAGAAATTTGCATGGAAACCTATCACAGTTTATGAATTTAAAACTTTTTTGGGCCTAATCCTCAACATGGGCATCACAAAAAAGAATGAATTGTCATATTGTCATATTGGCCACAGACCTGATTCATCGTATGCCCATGTTCTCTGATGCCATGGCCAGGCATAGATGTGAGATGGTAATGCGCTTCATGCATTCCACTGCTAACACTCTGATTAAAAAAAGAATATTACATATATGCTGAACAAGGACCAGCAACGTACTGGTATGTTGCTGGACTTTTAGTGGTTATACCAGGATGATGCCTGCAGCTACAGGCATTATCCTGGTATTGTTTTGTTTTCAGCTGGCAGTTGGATTTCATTTAAAAGCAATCCTAGCAGCTAATTAGCATCTGGATCACTTTTACAAACAGCGGGAAGGGATGTGCCACCCCCTACTGCCGCTTTCCGCTGCTTTCTCAGCTCTCCTGTCCCACTGGGGAACTCGAGAATGCAGTTGGCAGTTCTGCCAGTTGACCATAAAGTTAATTGGAGACCAGAATGGCTCTAATCATTTTTATGGTCTAAGAAACCGGAAGCAATGAGCATTTTTTAATTGGGAAAACATCTGATCACACAGATCTTGGTGTGATCAGATGCTTGAACCACTTTCCCTCCAGAGGATTTACCCCCTTTCCTGACCAGGCCATTTTTTGCAATACGGCGTTGAGTTACTTTAATTGATAATTGCATGGTCCTTCAATGCTGCTCCCAAATGAAATTTATGTCCTTTTTGCCACAAATAGAGCTTTCCTTTGGTGGTATTTGATCACCTCTGCATTTTTTATTTTTGCACTATAAACCAAAAAAATCCCGACAAATTTGAAAGAAACAAAACAATATTTTTGACTTTTTCCTATAAAACATTCAGTAAAAAAATTTCAAATATCAAATTTTGTCATAAATTTAGGCCAAAATGTATTCTTCTACATGTCTTTGCTAAAAAAATCACAATATATGTAAATTAATTGGTTTACGTGAAAGTTTTTGCATCTACAAATTGCAGTGTATATACTGGAATTTTTTTTATATACTAGTAATGATGGTGATTAGCGAATTATAGTGGCACTGCGGGACTGTGGCGGGCATACTGCCACTGACTAACTGCCACTGACATCCCCAGTGACACTAATACAGTGATCAGTGCTAAAAAAAAGCACTCACACTGTACTAATGACACTAGGCAGGAAGGGGTTAACATCTGGGGTGATCAAAGGGTTAACTGTGTGCTGTTTTACTATGTGTGCTGTGTGTGATTTACTGTGTAAGCATGCTGCTTTGTATTGCTCTGCTATGCAGAGCAAAACAAAGCAGCATGCTGGAGCTGACAGGGGAGAGATATGTATTGTTTACATACAGACCTCTCCTCTGTCAGTGTTCCTTGGTGATCGCTGGGTGCCAGTGGGGAATCTATGGCCAGGACCTGGTGATCAACAGCTGTAGCTGCCCTACCTGGAAATGCAAAATCGCATATATACGTGATTTTGCGGAGCCCTGCCGCTCCGTAGCAGTATTTGTGCTATAGGGCAGTGGGGAACTGGTTAAGGGAAGAGGAGAGATCTAGAGTCTAATTAACCCCATATTTCTCAGAAAAGAGTACCTGTCACTGTCTATTGCTATCACAGGGGATATTTACATTCCCTTTGATAACAATAAAAGTGATACAAAAAAAAAGGACAAATAAAAAATAATAATAATTTAAAAAAAACTAAGTAAGGGCTCATTCACACAGGTTCTGTGGCTGGTACAACATAAATAAGTGCTTTGATTATTTTGCTGGAGCTGCCCAGAGCTTTTGTTACTCTTTGGAGATGCAGTGGCCACATCCCCAAAGAGTAACTTAAACTACCTGCATGCATCTTCAAGCAAGTGCCCCACATAAAAAAAATCACTGATTCACACTGAACGGGCCACAATACCTTTGTGAATGAGCCACACTTCTACTTCCACAGTGCCCTTGTAAAATTGAAGTTTTTACTTTTTAGCTATGAGGATACATCATTTTACATTTTCTTAGTTTTTTTTTTTAAATAAAAATAAAGAGTTTATAATATTGACCAGTTTTTTTTTATAGAACTGTTGCTTTTGCATTTGTGGTTAATTTATTTTAGTTGAGATAATTTTACAAATCCAGCTGAGTAGACATTTTTTATATAATAAAATATCAGCTGCAGGAACAAATCTCTCCACAAATATAAGAAGACATTTACAGATGGCAAAAATATTGTAGTCCATTTTTAGCAGGAATGTGAATATCCAAAATCAGATGGGTTACATTTGGTGGTACATGTCTGACAGAATTCCAGTGCCATGTAAATATTTATTAGGCTAAAGTACGTGTTTAACTGCAGGACAGAATTTATTATTTAATGAACTATGCATCTAACAATCCGGGGATAATAAAACATTTGTTTGGAGCATGCTTAAGAAAAGCATACTTTCTTTATATTTTAATGAGAAAGTTGGTGATCTACATTTTTGTCAGAATTTTAGAAGTATTGATAGTAACCACCTTACTGAGTTCCATAAAACTATGCACATAATCTTGTTAGGATATGAGTCATATATTCCTAGAAACTCACAGATAATAACTGTCACAATAAATCTGTAAGTTCCTGCAGCATGTCAGGAGCATTCTTAGACCTAGCTTAATTAATAAGCAGCTGCTGAAGCATGCTCAACATTTATCAGCAATGGGTTCCTCAAATTACTTGTTATTATTACAGTTAAATAGGTACTTAATAGGTAACCACAGAAGCCAGGTTTCATTATAATTCTGAAATTGTGTGAATGTGTTTGAGACTATTAAGTACAAAAAAATAAGCTCAAGAACATATGGGTAAATGTGCAGACAAACCACAGAGATTGTATCTGGTGCATATCTTATATCATTGGGGAAATGTGTCCATTCACCAGCTGGGCAAAGGTGTAGAGTGAATATCAGTCAAAATTAAAAAGGTAATCCAATACGCTATTCATATGATGTGGACATATTAACAGTAAACTCTTTTCTGTGCATGAAATGTACATGTAAATGTAAATATAATATCAAAATGTCTTAAAGTGGTTCTAAAGCATTTTTTAGTCATTAAAATAATATACATTATATACTTACCCAGGGGCGGACTGACCATTTGGAAACTCTGGCACAGCCCGAGGGCCCGGGGTCAGTAGGGGACCCCATGAGATGCCCCTGGTATCTTTTTCATAGGCTTTTTTGAGTTTGGGCAAGGACACAGGGGCCCCATGATCCCCTATTGCCCAGGGGCCCCATTAGTTGTCAGTCTGCCCCTGTACTTACCTGCTCTGTGTAATGGCATTGCACAGAGCAGCCTCTTACCTCCCCTTCTGAGGTCCCCTGCTGGTGATCTCTGCTGCTCCTCCTCTTCTGTGTGTATCCCCATAGCAAGTTGTGTGCTATGGAGAAACACATGCTGGCATGCTCCTGAAACAGGATGTGTGCGTCCATAGACACACATAGTATGGCTTGTTCCCACCCCCACTTCCCCTTCACAGGATTTGACTGAATGAAGCAGGATCCAATGGCTCCTGATGTTCGTAATATAGTGTAGTGACAGCAGGGAGAGAAGACTGGCAGTCAGGTACAGCACTGGTTGGATGTAGGACTCAGGTAAGTGTTTGCGGGGGGGGAGGGGGGGGTACATCAACTGGCAAAATGTTTTCTCATTGATCTATGCACCATATGAGTGAATTGATACAAGTATATATATGTCTGGAATCAAAAAGAATGTTTGTTACAGTTAGGATTTGACATCTATTTGGTTTGGTTTCTGCAGCAGTATGTATTTGAAAGAGTGGCAAGGTAAAGAGTAGAGCAGCAGAAAAGCATAGTACAGAGAGAGAATTGTGTCACCTACTATATTACCACTGGAGGGAGAAGACATTTTATGTTTTGCAACATTTTATGTTTTGCAACATTTTGACCTATCAGGAATTAATGATCTGAAGGAGATGATCTACTGGACCATTTTTTATCTTCACCCGTGACATTGAAATTAAGTTAACCACTTGCCTACCAGGCACTTATACCCCCTTATTTACCAGGCCAATTTTCAGCTTTCAGAGCTGCCGCACTTTGATTGACAATTGCGCGGTCATGCAACATTGTACCCATATGAAATTTTGATCATTTTTTTCTCACAAATAGAGCTTTCTTTTGGTGGTATTTAATCACCACTGGGCGCTTTACTTTTTGCGCTATAAATAAAAAAAGTGCAAAAAATTTGAAAAAAAAAAAAAGTTTCTTTGTTTCTATTATAAAATTTTTCAAACAGGTATTTTTTCTCCTTCACTGATGTGCGTTGATGAGGCGGCACTGATGGGCACTGATAGGCAGCACTGATGGGCACTGATAGGCAGCACTAAAGGGCACTGATAGGCAGTACTAATGAGGTGGCACGGATAGGCGGCACTGATAGACAGCACTAATGAGGTGTCACGGATAGGCAGCACTAATATGCAGCACTGATAGGCGGCACTGATAGGTGACACTGATGATGGGTACTGATAGACAGCACTGACTGGCATCACTGCTGGGCACTGACTGGCACAACCCCTGGGCACTGACTGGTGGCACTGACTGGCAGCACTGCTGGGCTGCACTGGTGGGTGGCACTGGTGGGCAGCACTGGTGGGTGGGCACAGGTGGGTGGCACTGGTGGGCACAGGTGGGTGGGCACAGGTGGGTGGCACTGCTGGGCACAGGTAGGTGGCACTTCTGGGCACAGGTGTGTGACACTGCAGAGTGGCACAGGTGGGTGATCTGCTGGGCACAGGTGGGCGGAACTTGCGGGTGGCATTGCTGGGCACCGATCATCAGGGCACTGATCATCAGTGTCCTGATGATCGGTGCCGATCCCCGCTCTGACAACTGCCAGTTCTCGGCAGTACTTTCCTCACGATCTGACAGCGTGAGGAAAGTGCAGCCGGGAACCGGCACTTGCATTTCCCTGTGATCAGCGTGTCATTGGACACCACTGATCACGTGGTAAAGGCCGCTGTGATTGGCCTTTTACCACATCACGTGATCAGCTGTGTCCGTAGGACACAGCGATCACGGAGATCGCCGGGTGCGCGCCCCCTGGGGCGCGCAGGAGAGCGCGTTCTTGGAGGCCGTCATATGACGTCCACTCAGAACTGGCCAGCCGCAGTGTAGCCGTCATTCGGCTATCTGCGGTCGGCAACTAGTTAATGAAAGGACCCCGGCTGCAGACAGGTTCAAAAGGATAAGGTAGGCCATAGATGATGCCGGGGGAGCCGTCCCTGCAAGGAGAACACAGTGATTATTGCTAGCACCTATAGACACTGGCAGTAAACACATGTGAAAATTCGACATTCTGGTTGTACCCAGGTCGATCAATGGATCAACTTGGATACAATCAGGCTGCTCATAGATGGTTCGAATCTCGACTGGTCCCTGCGGAACCGGGCAAGATTTGCACCATGTTTGGTAGGCTTAAAAGACCTGAAGAATCTCCTTCTTTCTAGAGGTTAGGCAGGTGGTTGCAAAACTTTCCAGTGTTAGCAAAAAACACTTGCAGCAACTTGCAGCAAAAGATATCAGTAACAAAAATGGCTGTGAAACTCAAGATGACAAAGGAACTAGTTTTATTAAGAACAAATCCCCAATTGATAAAGGTACTAAAAATGCATATATAGGCTAATATTTTAGACAGCAACCCAGAAACCAACCAAACGACTTTTTTGCAATTCTGAGGTGCTTTAATCATAAGAAAAGCAAAAGAATGGAAGCAGCTAAAAATTCATAACAAATTAAAAGAGAGGAAAGCAAGCCGCTTGTGCACATAGAAAAAAACTCCATGATTGTAGCAGTTTAGCATATTTTTTTTACAGATCTTAACAGGGACGGACTGACCATTTGGAAACTTGGGCACTGCCCGAGGGCCCGGGGTCAGTAGGGGGCCCCATGAGATGCCCCTGGTACCTTTTTTCATAGACTTTTTTGAGTTTGGGCAAGGACACAGGGGCCCCATGATCCCCTATTGCCCGGGGGCCCCATGAGTTGTCAGTCCGCCCCTGGATCTGAACACAGGTGCATTGTTGTCTATATGATAATGCACACAGATGCATAGAGATCTGTAATGCAGTGGTGCATTCAGAGCCATAAAAAAAAATAAAAATTTGAGAATTTAAGTGCAAGAATTTTACATATATGTATGGCCTTTATGGAACATAACTTGTGCTTTTACCTAGGATCTTTTTACCAGAAAGAGCCTGCATAGAAACATCAATAAATTGTTACATGCTTGTGCAAGAGGCCTAATAAAGTGTTTAACAAAAATGTATGTGTCTGCTTTAGTTTTCTTTTTTAATCTTTTTTTCCTCTATTTTAACCTGGTGATCTGGCTACTAATACACCTCCTGTATTAGGGTGCCTACACTCTAGATCAGTGTTTCTCAACTGGGGTTCCAGGCAGCTGACAGGTAGATCCCATCCCCACTGCTGACCCATGTGTGTAATCTTTAGATACTATGCATACAGTACCTAAGCTGTATAGCTCTGTACATAATTGTTCATGACTATCAAGATATTTTTCTGCCTTTATGTTATATAATTGTAGTGCAAAAGTGGAAATTGAATGTCACACCACTTTAAGAGACCCAGATAGAACTTTATTCTAATACAAGTTGGGGGGACAGTCTAAAGAGTGCCCAATGCCTTTCTGGGGTCCAAAAATGGTCCTTTCATCAGTGCTTGATAGAACACAATGTGATTGGACTAGATGTGAGCTGGACCTTAAATGTTTTTCCTCCCTGTATGATTACAAGCACAAGCCATATCAGCAGTTGCTTTGGTTTCATAATTATTATGTAAAATTTGATAGATACAATAACAATTAGATATTCACTGCAGTTAATGTTACGGTGAGTCTGTTCTGACTTGGATTACTGCATTATTTTCTAGTTCCTCTGCAGTTGTTTAATATGCCGGATATCTTTCAGTTTTTCCAGATTTCTCAGGGCACACAACAGGGGTGCTTGTATAGGAATTAATTATGAGCATTTAATGTGAAAATAGCAGTGCATGTGTCCAATATGAGACTAAAGTGTTAAAAAATTAATAGTAATGTGTAAATCAATCGATGAATAAATAATGCAATCAAAAAATTAAAAAGAAAACTAAAAATGAAAGGTAAAGCAAACATACCAAACCGTCCACCATAAATAGTGTTAAAAGTCCATAGTCCCTTCCATAGTCCCCTTCTTACACCAAGTGAAAGAAATGTAAGTTACAGGATTATAAGTATGAAAACTATGACACGTACCCTAAACCTTTTTTTTGGGGGGGAACAGAAGGGGGGAACCAGGGTGGCCCTAGTTTCAACATCAACAGGACATAGGGGGAAATGTAAACGGTGAATGGTTCCATACCTCTGAAGATGTGCGTGCGCACGTAACGCGTAAGGAGGAGCCTGGACGTCGAGACGCTACGCCGCCGGAGCCACGTGGAGGCCCGGCGGCCATTATTCAGAGTGTCAGGGTTAGTTTGTCTTGCTGACACATCTTTATGATACCTGCCTACTTTGAATCGGATACTATAATTTTTAATAAAGCTGCTTTTTTATAACCTACTACACTATGGGTGTCCTTCCCTAAAACTCCCTTGAGGAGCTTTTGCTTGCAGAATCCTGATCTTGGAATCCTACACCTTATTGGGGAGAGGAGGATCTGTTGCTGCATCCACAGAGGAGGGATCCACCATTCCTGTAACTGGACCAGCTTTATCCCCTTCTGGATTGAGGATCCATGAGCTCTAGATGCACACTGCGTTTATGTGTCTTGCTTCTGGTGAGTGCGTTTTTCAGCCGTTTCCACACGGATCACCAATTTTGAATCCTCATTTGTCACTGGACACGTCCAATACCAAGACTTTTCAGTGGACTTATATCTTTCTTAATATCACTACTTTTAGCGCTGCACTAATTTTATGTTATAGGGGGAAATGTATTCACTCCCAACATGGGAGGAGGAGGGAATGTAGAGCTGGAAGAAGAAAACAAGAAAAAAAAGGAGAAGGGAGTATTAAATAATGGCATTTTCAATCTGAGCAAAGCATCCCTAGCACATAAGGAACTGAATATTTTAAATTTGTGGTTGAAATTTGCACCTAGGATACCTAGGAATAAATTTGAGATGTATGTAGATGCACACAAATATATACGTACATTGAATCTTAAAAAATATTTCCTTATGAATCCCCGGATAAGTAGAAACCATAGGGTAGGGGCTGATGAAGCAACAAATAGTAGGCTGAAAAATAGATCTACATATAACTCCTCTATTTCAAATAATCATTACGTGGATGTTTTTAAAAATCTGGTGTTGAAAGATCTTAAACAAATGAAACCCAAAAAGCAAGTAAACCCAAGGTATATCAGTGAGGGTATTGAGCTTTTGGAAAAATGTAAGGATATTATCATACGCCCAGCTGATAAGGGTGAAGGAATGGTCATCTTAGATAAAGGATTCTACCATTCCCAATTAGCTGAAATGTTGTCAGATTCTAATACTTACAGTAAACTTGTGAAGGTTCCAACATTACAATATACAAAAGAACTGGAAGAACTGATACAGTGGGGCTATAAATCTAGGGTTTTGACCAAAAAAGAAAGATATTTGATCCTGAGTGCATGTAGATTACCTGTAATATACACATTACCTAAAATTCACAAAAATGTTGAATTCCCTCCTGTCGGACCCATAGTAAACAGCATTGGGTCTGTTACATCTAGATTGGGTGAGTATTTGGATAAATTCCTTCAGTTGAGCATGGTGAACACTAAGGCTTATTTAAAGTATACTAAAGATTTGTTACAAACGTTAAATCAATTAGATTTGAGAGATAAATCTGAAATAATATTAATGACAGCAAATGTTGTGTCACTTTATGCTATTATACAACATGAGGATGCACTCCTGGCTTTAAATTGGGCGTTAAGTAAATGGGATGATTTACCCTTCACCCAAAAGTTGTTTTTGAGAAGAGCATTGAAGTTTTCACACAACCATTTTTGGTACCAGGAACAACATTATAAACAGCTGAACAGTGTTGCCACGGGTGCAAAATTTGTTTAGCAAATATTTTTATGGCGGAATGGGAGGACAGGTTTGTCTTTCACAATCAGAGATCAGAATTAATCTTTTCTCGCAGATTCATTGATGATCGGCTATTCATTTGAGAGGGAACAGAACAGGATCTGTATAGTTTCATGACATTGTTAAATAGCAACATTCAGAACATCAAATTGGATTATCAATATGATAAACAAAAAATATATTTTTTAGATCTTATCTACTTTCAAGAAGGAGATCAATTGGCCAATAAGGTATACTTTAAACCTACAGACAGAAATAGTTATCTCTCTATTATTAGTGGCCATCATCCTGTATGGCTAAGAAATATACCAAAGGGCCAGATTATGAGGGTAAGAAGAAATTGCACACAGGATTCCGTTTTTAGGGAACAATCCCATTTTATTAGGAATAGATTTGTGCAAAGAGGGTATTCAGCTCAATAGTTAGACAATATTATTGAAGAAGTGGCCAATGTCACTAATGATAATATTATGAGATAGGCCCAATGAACAGCAAAATACCAGCCATCAATGGAGCTTTATTTTGAATTATCATTCCCAATATAGAGAGGTGGAGATGGTGTTTAAGAAACACTGGGCATGTATTGTTAATGGATAAGGTATTGGGATCTGTAATACCTCCTAAACCTATCTTTCTTTATAGATGGGCCCCTAACTTTGTAGATAAAGTTGTGAAAAACAATTTAGACCCTCTCATTAGACAATCTTTGTTCCCAGAAAGAAAGGGCTTTTCTGCATGCCGTAAATGTAGGGCATGGAGGATGGCTAGAAATAATGTGGAAAATAGAACTAACTTTACATCGTGGACAAGTAATAAATCGTATGATATATCGGAAATCAATACTTGTGACACTACTCATGTAGTATATGCTCTGCAGTGCCCTTGTGGCCTGCAGTATGTGCGCCATACCAGGTACCATTTAAAGAAACGATTAGCAGAACATGTAAAAAATATTAGCATAGGTGATCGTAATCATAATGTGGCATTACAATTTAGGAAAGTACATGGAAAGAATCCCAAAGGAGCTACAATTTTGGGGACTGGATAGGATTTATCCATCTTGGAGGGGATCAATTAGGGTGAGGGAACTTTCTAAACATGAAAATAATTAGCTACATCAGCTCCAGACCCTAACCTCATCTGGCCTGAATGTGGAGTTGGACATTAATTGTTATATTAGTGATGTATAATGTGGATAGATAATCGGTGATTTTTTATTAGATACATAAACTGCCATAATATTGTTTTATAAGAGGATATTGTAAAAAATTTGTTATTAGTTTACAAAATTTTTTAATAATAATTTGTTTTCATTTAGGTATTTTTTATATGTTTTTCCATTTTTAATTAATTATTTTTTCATTGATAGTTATAAAATAATTTTATTTTTGTTAATGAATTCTATCATTTAATAAATTAGGTTGACCATATTAATTATTGAACAATGGAGAACCACCTGCCTTACCCTGAATAAATACACAGGAGGATTCACTAGGGGTGTAATTGAAACCTCATTTTGATTTAATTATTTATATAAGTACAAGTGTGGGAGCGCAGCACCAATTTTGTTATAATATCATATTAATTATTGGTGGATCATAAATTCATTAATTATTATTAATGATAAGTCCTATCATGATAAGTCATATAATGATAAGTCTTATTGGGCAACAGATCGTCGTGGTATTATTTACTATGTTATCATGTTTTTATTATATGAAATGGTATACTTTAATGTAATTCATTGATAATTTAATGAGTAAAGATTATATAGGTAGGGTATTACATTATCTTGTATACATATACTGATCAATTATTGTTTCGTGGGCTGTTAGTGGCAATATGTTTTTTATCCACAAGATGGATAAAAATATAGTCATCATCAGTAGGCATACTGAGGAAGCCCGAATTTGGGGCGTAACGCATATAGATGGAAGGAGCTGAGCCCTAGAAGTTTTGAACTGATGACCATCTGGGAGAGCAGGGTGGTGAGCCATGTAATGAAATTATACATTATATGCTGGCTTGTTTCTTATATTTTGTCTGGTCGCTAATAAATTGTTTTAAAAATAGAGATCACTATGGCTTCACTTTTCTGTTTTCCATAATACATAATATATGAGAGCGTCAGCTGGAGGAGTGTATACTTTGGCGGTGCTGAGGAGCTGGAGGAAGACCACAGATGGTGTGCACAAGTCTGTCCACATGTTGAGCACATAATGACCTATCGATGAGGTCATAAAGTGAGGTGAGCAGGTTTTTCACCTAATGGTGGTGGCACAGTTGGCACTGAAGATTTATTTTATACACATTGCACAATTATACATTTATTCCATTTTTGCAATACTACACATTTCACTTACCTTGAAAAATGTTTTTGTGGGCTGTAATATGTAGGACAGAAGATCAGAATCTTACAGATACTTTGGGGGGGGGGGGACTAAGAGTAAGGAATTTGCAGTACTAAATAGCCATCCTCTCCCCTTTATGTGAACTTTTCTTTTTATGCGCACTATAGCTTTAATATGTTTAAAAATTTATTTTTAATTGTATAGGATGTATTATTACATGTTATATACTGTAAGGAATATGGAGGCTTTTAACTTTTTTTTACAGGTATTTTTAGTTGGATCTTGGGTTGCCATGGGAGATCAACATTTTTGTTAATGTTTTTGTTATGGAAGTATTTTATATTGTGATAATATAAAACAAATACAAATGTTGGAATTACTTATATTAAATGTATATGAAAATATTTGATCTTTATTTTTCATACATAGTACCACACCTGGGCAGATATAAATTAAGTCACCCCAGTTGGTTGTGATATATCTCTATAATACATTTTCTGTTTAGTTTTTCCACATAACTTTCCCCTTATTTCACATAATCCTGATGAGTTAAAATGAAACTAGTGAATATATAGGGGTTGATTTACGAAAGGCTAGTAGTTTGTTCACTTTCCAATGGAAGCTGCACTTTGCAAGGTAATTTTCCCTAGAGCTTAATGAATGAGGTGAAGCTCTGCTGACTTCCATTATGCAATCACATGCAAGCAAAAATGCTGTTTTGTTTATTTTCCTTGCATATACTGTATTTCCATATTCTTTGCAAAGTAAAATTGCACCTCATTCACTAAGCTCTCAGGATAATTGCAAATTGAACAGCTCATTGGACTTTAGTAAATCAACCCACATTGTGTGAGCCAATGATTCCTGCCCATACTCCTAAGGTAGTCGCAAGGACGGCACTGGTTAAGTAGTACTGAGCAGGATATGTAACCACATCATGTGACCAAGCAGGCTGTAGGGAGTCCTGTGCTTGTCAGCATAACATGGAAGGATCCAGGGTGTCTCCAGAGTTACAGCAGATAGATTTTTTCATACAGCTGATTGTTACAGTGCTTGGTGCACTTCTTTTGGTCAATATTTTTGTGTATTTTAATAAAAAAGTGATTTTATCAATGTTATATAGTGTTTTCTCATGTATCTATCTATGTATCTCATGTATCTTTATGGTTTTAATATCTTCTGATCCTTGTAATGTCTGGTGATATGTGGAGTCTGATCATTATGCTGAGAACTGATTTGTGGAGAATGCCTGGATGTTTTAAAACCTTTATGATCTAAGCTTCCTGAAAGTGGATGGAACAACACTGCAGGAGCACCTGAATTTTGAGATGTTCACCATGGTGTATCTTGTGGTATAAAGTACTTGCAGTGAATCATTTTCACTCAATATGTACAGACTTTTGGAAATAAGGACCTTTTATTACAGCATAAGAGAACTGTGTTTGTTTGTTTATTTATTTATGAACATTAACATTCATGTTTGAGCGCTGTTTTATTATTTGTTGGGAAGACTTGTCAGTGATTGGTTGGGCTAATAAATATTCATGTTAGCCCTTCTGACTCAAACTACTGGAGCATGTTCAACAGCAGCTGGGAAACACAATCAGCACTCAGAGCCAAGGAGCATTCACAAGCTTCCAAAACATAAAGGGGACATTTAGGCTGGCTACAGCCCTAAATTTTGCCTGTAAATACAAAACCAAAATGGAACACTATTGCTTAAGGTAGGGTCCCCACTGAGGAACACAGGAGAAATATCTGACATGAAGAACAATTCAGTGCTTCCACCTTACATCCAACTCCTGTTTATTGTTGTAACTAGTTCCTCTGCTAATCTTATCATATTAACCTACCACACCCCCCCATTACAAACAATTGTATGAATGCTTGTTACAGTTCTATTACATTCCAGTGGTATAACTGATGCCTTTATGATATTCAAACGAATTCACTTATTTATTGAGGGAGCTTTCCAACAGTAAATAAAACAATTGAGGAAAACATGCATTTAAAATACAATAGCAAATTCAACTATTGCTTTCCACAGGAGATAATCAAAGAGAAGTGAAAATGAAAAATAAATAAATCCTGTACATTTTCAATATATTGCATAATCATACATCCTGTCTGTCATGAAACATTAAGAAGACATAGGATCATGTAGCTTTGACGCCTTATATACTAGTCATATATTTTGAGTAATAGAGGCACAGTTATTCAAGCTAACTGTATTCATGCAAAAAAATACAGATATTTCCCAAACATTTTTGCTTTATTGCAATACATTTATCACCTTTATGAAGAAAGTTACTTCCAGCCTGTTTATTCACTATTTTGTAATTCTTCATCCATTAAGCTGAATTTGAAAGAAAAACATCTGGTATATCAAAAATGTTCTAGAAATATTAGGCATAACAGAAAAATTTAGTCCTTTAAAACCCTTTTTTCTTATTGCAATTTTACACAAAATCTGACTAAAGAACCTATCAAGAGACTTAGCAAATCATCATTTCTTACTGTAAAGTAATTTACTGTTGCATTTGCAGGCAGGCAACAGCAGGCTCAAAACCCATTACAGCCAAAGATAACAACATTAAGTTAATCCTGACAAGCAAAATACTCCAGTCAAAACAGTTACAGGTTTGGTATGTTGAAATTTTAGACTGAAAACAATTCTGGGAAAGGTCAGTGAAATAACTGAACTGTCTTAACTCTGATTGTTTTGGATAAAGGGATTATAACCAATGTGAATCTGAGAAATTCATACAAAACTTGTGCCTTTGATGTTTTTGCCACATTGAACTTTTCTGCCCATTGTGAATCTTGGTCTTATCACTTGATTTAGCTTTTTAAAACATGGTCAAACATTAATTTAAATTATTTGTAGTCTCAATTATTATGGTGATACAATACAGTGCTATGTCTAATAAAAGACTTTTAATAAGTATCCCAGTGTTCAAAAGTGATCCAAGTGTTATTTACAATAGAGAGCTAACAACTATGTGTGAGCCTAAAGCTGGCCATAGACAGTTAGAATCTCGGTCAGTTCAGCAGGCACCAGATGATTTGCGAACCATGTATGGGCAGACCGAATGTACCCAAGTTGATTAATCAAACAACCTGGGTACAACAGGCCTTTCACATGAGATTATTGCTAGCAGCTATTATAGCCACTAGGAGTAATCACTGTGTTTTCCTAGCAGGAATGGCTGGGGCCCTCAAAGAACGTGGAATCATTCCCAACTGAGACAGTAACATAGAGGAAACCTACACTAGAGTATAGCTTTCTCAATATATATTGAGATATATCTAAGAGTGGTAAAAAGATTCCCTTAAGAACAGCTTTAACTATTCAATATTGTTAACCTTTTGTTCTACAGTATATATACCCTTACTGCTCATATTTAGTGGTGTTTCTTTATGCAATCTTTCTACTATAAACCTTATAGGGGCAGTCATTTTTCATTGCTTAAAGTAAAAAAAAAAGAAAAATTCCTTTAAATATCATGCCTGGGGGCACCCTTAAACTATCTGTAAAGTTGCACATCTGTACAATATATAGAACCTGCTGCAGCAGGACTGACATTTAAAGAAAAATACATTTTTATTAAAAAAAAAAAAAGCATAGGGTCCTCCCCCAATGCATACCAAACCCTTTAGGTTTGGTAGGAAGGACCCCACAGTAAAACATTTTTTTTTAAAAGTGCATGGGACTTTTAAGGGGAACCTCACTTCCCAAAAATGGGAGGGGAAAGTGAATGGGGTTCCTTCTAAAAGCCATAATGGCCTAAAGGTCCTGGTAGAGCTTTTAAGGAGAACCCCACCCCAAGAAATGGGGAGAAAAAAAGCTTTGGATCCCCCCCCTAAATTCCTACCAGACCCTTGATACAAGCAAAGGCTTGGCAGGACAGGAAAGGGGGGGGGGAATTGAAAGCCCCCCTCCCTACAGCTTAACAGACCACCTATCCTGGGCATGGGGACAAGGGCCTCTTCCCCACAATCCTGGCCCTGTGGCTATGGGGGCCTGTGCTAGGGGGGGGCTCATTAGCATCAGGGTACCCCTTTAAATAAGGGGACACCCTGATGCTGCCCCCGCTTGTGAATGAGTAAGTTTAGAAAATATAAAGACACCAGACTTTTGAAAAATTTCTTTAAATGAACAACAAAAAAAAAAACAGTTTCTGACAAGACCTTTAATTCGAAAAAATCCCCAAAAATGGTTCCATTGTTGTAATCCATCATCAATCACGGTGTCCAGCATTGTCGCGATGATGCAGACTCACCAACATTTTTAAAAAAAATGACGCCCACCGACCCGTCCGCACCTGCTGATCGCTCTCCACAGTTTGACATTTGCCAATCAGATGTACACAATTTGGCAGAGCTAGCAATGATGGCACCACTAGCTCCACCTAATTGTGCTGTGATTGGCCAAAGCATTGCACCTGGCCTGTGGTCAAGTGCATTGCTGTGGCCAATCGTGGCTCTCACAATGTGCTGTGAGAGTGCAGTGCATTGTGGGGCATGGCTTTAAACTCGAACATAAAGCCCATCCTTGTTAAAAACATGTCTGCATGTTATTTAGGACATAACAATCACAAGTATTGCCCACTTTAAGCAATCTACCCTGATATTAACTATCAATAATTAAACCTGTTCTTTGTCAATATATATTAATATGCCTCTAATTGAACCTTCTGTAAACATTGCCTTTCAATATAGCAATGGGGTCCTAAAATTTTAAAATGGCTAATCATATTAGAGTTGTATCATACTTTATCAAAGTCTCTCCTTAATATGATGCCATTTTCACAGCTATAGAGTTCTTTAAACTTCCTCAATGCATGAAGTCAGTATTTCATGCATTATAAGTGACAACTGGTGTTTAAGGCCGTCAAAACTCTTGATGCTGTAGTAAAATCACCTTAAACAGCCTTGGGAATAGCTCAGTGTTTAAACCACAGTGAAGCTGTAAGTGCTAATATATAGTCTCCAGAGCCATACAACAGTGTAATGAGGAATTCCCAGAACATGCCTTGCAACTCCCAGGCTTAGAGTTCAACAGTAATTACAAGCAATGAAAGGCCAATAATAATTGCAAGCTGGAAATGGAGAGAGTCCAGAGAAGGGCAACAAAACTAATAAGGGGACTAGAGGACTTAATTTACAAAGATTGACTGATTTTCATTGTCAGGGCAGTAAGGATATAGTTGGTAAGGTTGATAGCTTCAAAAAGCTCTTGGATGGGCTTCTTAATGAAAACAGTATACAGGGATATGATTTTTAATATGAACACAAACACAGATTGAGCTGGATGGACTGGTGGCTTTATTCAACCTTACCAGCTATATAAATTTGTAGCTATGAAAGCAGCCTTTTGTAATACAGCTCTTTTCCACCTTGACAGTCTATGTATCTGGAACGGGCTTATCCATGTTCAATATGCCTTGTGCTGGTGAAACCAAGTACATCTAGTTGGTGAAATGTGTTGACGTCACTATTACATTGTGACTTCAGCAGGGTCACACCTCCATGCCGTGATATCAGATCTGAGTGGCATACTCTGGATTGACAGACTGACAGCTGATGGAAACACGGTTGGGTGATAGACCCTCCTGTATAACTGAACAGGTAGCACAGCTTTCAATACAATGGTGGATTGAATATGGGTAAGCCCGTTCTTGATACATAGACTATCATGGTGGAAAAGAGCTGTGGAAGACGCAGCAGCAGATGGTTGCTGGATGATCTTCAGCTTGTCCATGACCCATGCCTTCATGTATCCTGATCCTTGCGCTTATCCTACATTTCTGTTATTGACTCGGCTTGACTTTGGAATCCCTTCTGTCTGATCCCTGGTTGTGAGCCCAGTTCAATTAACGACTCTGGTTCTTCTGATCAACCATGTATAACCCTAGCTTTGTCTTCTTTTTACTTAACTGTCTTTACCCTACTGATCCACTTTGCATGACCCTGACCCTGACTCATGACCACTCTGTTATCTGAAATTGTACTGACCATCCATGTATGACCTCAGCTTGTCTCCTGACTTTGACTCCCAGATCCGCCCCCTCCATGTTAATGAGCATAGTACCCCTACTTATTCACCAAAAAAAGTTAAAAAAAAAACACACACCATTTTTAAGTCCTTTACTAAAAAATAAATAAATAAATAAATAAATGTCCCTCAAAGTAAATCCAAGGTCAATCATGATGAACACAGGAAGCCAACCCACTTGAACAAAATCCTGCCACTCACCAAACATATCGGCTCTTGTGTCCCCCCACACACTGAATGACAGATAAACATGGGGATGGGGTCATCCGATGACATCACCAGATGATCCCGCCCCCATGTTCAGCTGTAATTCAGAGTGTGATGGAATATGGGAGTGGACATGTTCTGTGAGCGGTGGGATTTCTTTTAATGTGAGTAGACAGCCAACTTTGGGGGGACATTTTTTGGGTGGGGGGATTTTTTTAAAGATAGAACTCGTCAAAAACTGTGTGTGTGTACGTGTGTTTTTTTTTTACTTCTTACACTTGTTCTGGTGAATGTAGGGGTGTGAGCCAGCAGCTCCTTAATAACCAGCACTATTGCAAATGAAATTAAATGAATGCCAAAGATACAAAATTAATTCTGAAAATGAATCGATCCATTAACTAATGCATCCTCCAAAAACTAACTCTTCACTTAACGAATGGATCTGAAAATGGAATGAAACAAAATCGCTCGGCGTGCACATGTCTAATCCATTGTGTATGACCTGGCTTTGGCTTCTGACCACTCTGTTATCTTCAATCATAATGATCACTTGTGTATGGCTATGACTTTGGCTTGGCTCTTGACCTTAATGCTACTCCAGTTCTTTCCTGCTGGCCATATCCTGTACCATCTTTGCCTCCCACCAGCCACTGGGTCTGACCTGCTCTTCCACAGTGTTACCTTGTGTTCCTACTGATAACCTCAACTCCCTGACAGAGAACTTTGCTGCTCATATTTTCTGGAGCAGCCATCAATGAATTGGTCTAAAGGCACCTGTGCCTCTAGGCTGCAGGCCCATAATTGCTTAATTGGAGCAATGGAAAGGTGACCTTTCAATTGAACCTATTGTCTGCATCACTGCTTCTATCTTATAGTCCTTCCACTATAACTTAGTGCCTAGTAGTTAACTAACACCAGTCTGTTTGTTCCCCCAGCATGCAATGACTTTTGGGGAATTTTCAATAAAAAGAAAGCAGACATGCTCCCGGCTCACTGGTCTTACGTCTGCTCCATCAAGCTACCTCTTTGTGCAGAAATTCCCATCAGCCATATTTTTCATCTGTCTGAGCCAGAGCTAGAAAAACTCCAACAGTATATTAATGAGATCCTGGAAAATGGATTCATCTGTCCCTCACCATCCCTCCAGGAGCCAGAATCTTTGTTCAAAAGAAGGATCATTCACTTTGGCCTTGCATAGACTTTCAGAAACTTAACAAAATAAAAAATCACTGGGCCCTTCTCTAAACTTGACTTATGGGGGGCTAACAATCTGGTTCATATCAAATAAGGGGAGAAATAGAATATGGCATTTCAGGACACTTTGAGTACAGTAATACTGTTTGGACTGTGCAACGCTCATGTCAACTTTGAACATGTCATAAATTAAATTTTTACAGAATACCTGGACTTCTTCTTTTCCATCTTACTAAACAAAAAGTGAAGTATTGGAGTGTACTCGGGTCAGGTCACTTCCAATTTTATGATACACTAGTGCCATGTCCTAGTTCATCAGACCAAAAAAATGGGAGAAAAAATAGGCAAAGGGAAAAATGGTCTTTAGAGGCACAGTATGTCTTATCACTAGTTTTGTTCCTTCTAGTATTGTGGGATGTGTGACATTGTCCACGGGAACATTGTACAATGGAATTTTTAACAAAAAATGTTTTTTGTGTCATGACTTATCATCATAATAAAGTACAAGTGATTTTACTGATATGTGTTCATGGCTTCTGTGCCTCTAAAGACCATTTTTTCCCTTTGCCTATTTTTCCCCCTTTTTTTGTTCTTTTCAATCTTGATGATATCCTAATATTCTAAACCACATTAGAGACATACAGCACTAACTACAAGTGAAGAAGGTATTGACAATGTTGAAATAGCACGGACTAATGTAGAAAAATATGAGTTTGAGAAGCGGCCCATCCAGGTATTGGAGCATGTAATCTCTATGGATGGGGTTGCTATGGATCCCCAGAAAACATCAGTTATCCTTGAATGGCTGGTACCCACTGACATGACAAGAAACACTTCCAGAAATTTATGGGCTTTGCCAAATTTTACTGCAAATTTATAAAAGGGCTCTTAACCATTATTTGCTCTCATTACAAAGCTTACCCACCAGAACATACAATTACACTGGTCCTGAGAAGCCCAGTCCATCTTCAGCAAATTGAAGGCCCTATTTATTTCAGCTCCAGTCCTGCAACTTCCTGACCCAGCTTTATCTTACGTTCTTGAAGTAGATGCAGTAGAAACAGCAACAAGAACAATACTATTACTATGTTTCCCCGAAACTGAGCCAGACAGAATTAAACTATGACATTGATTATCAAGAATTACTAGCAATTAATTCCTTGTTTGAGGAATGGATGTATCTGTTAGAAGGTGATCCTGTCCTGATCTACAATGATCATAAAAATTAAGAATACATCAGAACAGCCAAATACCTGAAACCTCACCAAGTCAGTTGAGCTTTATTTTTCTCTAGATTCACCTTCCTCATTACCTATCTATCAGGATCCATGAATAGAAAAGTGGTGCATTGTCTTGCATGGTTTCAGAGACTGCTGAATCTTCTTCCCCATGTACTATTCTGTCTTCTCAAAACTTTTTGCTGATACAACCTAATCTGATTTCATCTATTGAACAGGCCTCTGTACTCACAGCAATAAAATATTTGTTCCCCTAAAAGTAAGGCCACACGTTCTTAAGACCTTTCATGATAACCTGTTAGCTGGAAATTTAAGAGCCCATAAAATGGCCAAGTTGACCCAACAGTTTTTTTGGTGGCCCAAACTAGGCTGGGACTGTAGAAACTAACATGACATCTGCAAGAATTGTCTTTTCAATAAAGTTGACACATCTAAAGCATGTGGCCAACTGTAACCTCTACCTGTTCCAAGTAGTCTCTGGGAAATGGTTTCTATGGACCTCATAGTGGACTTACCTCCTTCTGAGTGGTACATCACCATTTTGGTGATTGTGGATCAGCTGTCCAAAATGTTTCATTTTGTGCCGATGATCAGCACTACCTCAGCTTCAGGGACAGCACATACTTTCATCAGGGAGGGAGTATGACTATGCGAAATATCCAGCAACATGATTTATGACCAGAGGATACAATTTACCTACAGGTTTTAGAGATCCCTTTGTGGAGCTTTAAATATTGAAACCTGTCTATCTTTTACCTATCACCTCTAAAGTACTGGACAAACAGAGAGCATAAATCAAAGCTTGGAGCAGTACCTTTGATCTTTTTGGCTTTTTCTCAGGGTGGCTGGGCTTCATTAGTCCAACTTGTAGAATTTGTCTGCAACAATTTGGTCCACTCTACTACCAACCAAGCCCCATTCTGGGACAGTTATGGCTTATACCCTCCTTTTCTGCCAGAAATCACTTCAGAAGTGGTAGTATCTGTGGGACGTAAGATGAGCTGCATCTGGTAGTCAGCAAAGTGTCAATGATTTGTTTTTTTTTTTGGGGGGGGGGAGCAAGATTAATGATTTTCCAATTGCCCTCTGCCAATTGGTGACAAAATTGTCATGTAATTTTAGGACATACATTGCAGCAACAAAAAGCTATTCATCCCTATTAGAGTCCCAAGCCCTCACCCTCATAAAACAAAGATATCAAAGGGAAATTTAAAGGAAGCCAAAAACGGGAGTTTTGTTCTGGCATAACAAGTCTTGTTGTGCAGCAGAACATCTGTGCTTGGGGTACACAGTGCTACAACAATCTACCAAAACGAGGAAAAAGTAGTGGTGGACTTTCTGAATCAACCAAAGTTTAATGTTATAGAAATGTTCTTAACTCTAACAGGAATTCACAGACAGTAACAATAACCTGGAAAAGGTTAGAAAATGAAAGGAAATGTAATCTATTGTGACAAAGACTGCAATAACAACCTGATAAGGGGTCAATGCCTTCCCTACTCTAAGGCTTTAAGCTATACTGAAAACAACAGAACAACATTATTTTCAAGGTTTTGATTATGTTGGTATATGGCCAAAATATCTGTGCCATATATTCAGATTTTGTGGAACACAAATAAAAAGCGTATTTAATGAAAATGTAGCAATGACCTCCAAAGATGGTGCTGGATTAGTTGGGTTCTCCCACCTTTTCCAGTAGTGACCTAACCTTTAACTTGACTGATAATTCAATGTCACACCAATAGTAATACAAAGTGTCTTTATTTAGGCTGAGGTACAGTAAGCCCAAGAAAAGGGCCTGGCTATACAGATTTAGCAATAGCTGGATTAACATGTTATCAACCACAAAGATAGGAAAAACACAAGGGAATAAAGGGAGAAAGCATTCAGTCATCAATTATGAATGGTCCTGCCAGAATGCATTTGACAAATTAGCCAATGACTATAATGACTGCAATTAACAATAACAGCAGTAAGTGTCTCTATATTATAACATAGCAGAACATGGCTGTAATAGTCAGTACACTAAAGCCCTGACTAAGCATAGACCAGTGAAATATGTGTATAGTCTGCCAGTTGTGGGGTTCTTTACCATGGCATGGGATCAATTAACCTTAAAATGACTGTATTTGTCATCCAACAGTCAGGAAAACACTCTGCAGATGAAGGGATAAGGAGATCTCTTTTAAATACAGTTCCATGGGCAGCTGCAAGATTCCCACTGTAATAAATGCTTTTAAAACACATAGGGGTGTCCAAAGGCTATTCAGCGCTACCCATCATATGTCCTCCTCTCCTAATAACTGCCACAGCAAACTGGATGAAGGTGGATGCATTATGGGTGTACTATTCTTCAGCTAAATCTCTACCTACTAGCAGGTTTTCCAAAAGTCAGGTAAAAGGTAGATACACTGTGGGTCCCCTCTAAAGCTTGCATTTACTTTTAGGAATTCCTGTGTGTCCTTCTGTCTCTCTTTCTCTACATGGCAATAATTGCTTTGTCCTTATCACTCCTCTTCCCTCAGACTTTCCCTTTTCCGCCCTGTGTTTGCCAGAGTTGAAATCGGGGACACTGTGCAGCCAATAAGTGAGTCCAGTTTCCTTCTGCTCCCTCCTGCAGGCCTGTCCATTAAATTACGGTACCTAGAAAGTAGGAACACAAATTGCAACATGGTTGTGGGAAATCCAGCCAGGGCTATAAGAACATACACAGAAACTCCAGAAACTCATGATGCAACATTTAATTAGATTTTATATAACACCTGAAATGCAAGCAGGCAGGAAAGTTGATGGGAAAGGCACAAATTATATATTACATTTAAAATAGTCTAATCTGTTTATGGTAACATGGCCTATACAGTATATATTTAATGATCAATCAAAAACTACGTAATGGGGGGGGGTTTACCAGGATTTGATCCTGAACAGGTGTGTGCTAGCAGAGCTCTACTCATTCATCGATCCTAGTAGTATCTTACCAGTTTATTTACCCCATCTCATTGATCCTGCATCAGGGAAGCTCCTTGCTGTCACAATCTGCCATGTCACTGGGTAAGCAAAACCTAATTATATGCTGGATATTTTCTTGCCTGTCTTGTCTCCTGTGGCCATCGTGGACACACTGGCAGAGAGTAACTCTATCAGCAGAGTCTCTATCAGTACACATATATTAACCATGACAAGAGACGCCCTTCAAGCATTTGAGGTTGATTTCTTAGCAGCCATTGCTACCTATAAGAAGTCACTCACCTCTTTAATTGATTCTCTACCTGTATGTGTGGGTTTCAGAAGTTTTGATCCCTATAAATTCAGGATCCACCAGACTGAGGTGGTTGGCCTCATTTTTTTAAAGGAGGACCTGGCGCATACCAGCTATGTGGAACTACATATCCTGCAAGGCCAGAATGTATTGCTTTATATAGAGAACAGGTTCCACCTGAACATGAACAACCTCAGAGTGCTTGATCTGCAGGAAGGGCGGAATAGGGGCTGAGTATGCCAAATACTTTCTCATTCAGCTGTTAGGCCTCAAGGTCCTTGCACCAACAAATGTGGTGGAGAGGACACATCAGGTTCCCCCAACACAGCCAGTACCTAGGGAACCACTGCAATCCTTTCACATTCAAGCACTCAAGTACAGGGATCGTCACATGCTCTTAGCACAGATTCACACATGAAAGCTCTATTTTGAGTCCATTCAAGGTTTTTATTTTACCTTTAGATCTGATGAAGGGGGAGTTTCTCTGACCCCCAAAATGCATTAGCTAGTTTTTAGTACAAAATACACTGCTCAAATACACTGCTTAAATATTTATTGTTCTGCAGAAGTTTATTCATTGTTTGCTGTATATTTTATCCATGTATGAGATTTTATATTGACTGGACAATTTCATTATTCAGAATTAGTTTAACGGAAACAAGGAGCCTTTAAGTGCAATAGGATAATACTGCTCAAAAAAATTAAAGTAACAGTTTTTAATCGAAGTATAGCATCAAGTCAATTAAACTCCTGGGATATTGATCTGGTCAGTTAAGTAACAGAGGGGGTTGTTAATCAATTTCAGCTGCTTTGGTGTTAATGAAAACAGGAATGGTTTTGCAGGTGGAAGCCTCTGACATTGTTTTCCCTACATATATTTTCTGACTGTTTTTCACTAGTTTTGCATTCGGCTAGGGTCAGTGTCACTACTGGTAGATATGAGGCAATACCTGGACTCTACAGAGGTTGCACAGGCAGTCCAACTCCTCCAGGATGTCACATCAATATGTGCCATTGCCAGAAGGTTTGCTGTGTCTCCCAGCACAGTCTCAAGACCATGGAGGAGATTCCAGGAGACAGGAAAATACTCTAGGGGAACTGGACAGGTCTGTAGAAGGTCCTTAACTAATCAGCAGGACCGGTATCTGCTCCTTTGTGCAAAGAGGAACAGGATGAGCACTGCCAGAGCCCTACAAAATGACCTCCAGCAGGCCACTGGTGTGAATGACTTCGACCAAACAATCAAAAACAGACTTCCTGAGGGTGGCCTGAGGGCCTGATGTCCTACAGTGGGCCTTGTGCTCACTGCTTGGCACCATAGAACTCAATTGGCATTTGCCATTGAACACCAGGATTGGCAGGTCAGCCACTGGTATGCTGTTCTTTTAACAGATGAGAACAGGTTCACCCTGAGCATGTGACAGACGTGAAAGGGTCTGGAGAAGTCGTGGAGAATGATATGCTGCCTGTAACATTGTTCAGCATGACCATTTTGATGGTGGATCAGTAATGGTCTAGGGAGGAATATCCAAGGAGGATACACACAGACCTCTACAGGCTAGACAATGGCACCCCGACTGCCATTAGGTATCGAGATGAAATTCTTGGACCCATTGTAAGACCCTACACTGGTGCAGTGGTTCCTGGGTTCCTCCTGGTGCATGACAATGCTCAGCCTCATGTGGTGAGAATATGTAGGCAGTTCCTGGAAAGAACTGATACCATTGAATGGCCCTCACGCTTGCCTCACCTAAATCCAATAGGACACCTCTGGGATATTATATTTTAGTCCATCCGATGCCGCCAGGTTGAACCTCAGACTGTCCAAGAGCTCAGTGATACCCTGGTCCAAACCTGGGAAGAAATACCCCAGGACACCATAAGTTATCTCACTAGGAGTATGCCCCGACATTATCAGGCATGCATACAAGCACTTCGGGGCCATACAAACTACCGAGTACCATTTTGAGTTGTTACAATGAAATTTCAGTAAAATGGACTAGACTGCTGCATCATTTTTTGCACTTTGATTTTTGCGGTGTTTTTGAATTCAGTCGTCTGTAGGTTGATAATGTTAATTTCTATCAAACAATAGGGCATCTTTACATTCATAACACATTACCAAGTCCATATCAGTATAGATATCCAGCATGATATTTTTCCCCATTGAGATCTGATGTGTTTTCAAAGTGTTCCTTTAATTTTTTGGAGCAGTGCAGTAAATAAATTTGGACTGTTTTATCCTTTGGTCTGGCGCTCCTTCTATTTGTGCATTTTTTTATGGCAACCTGTTACTGGAGTGTAGCCTTGTCTGTTGTGACCTGAGCCAGTGAGCTCTTCAAATGCATTTGCCCTCTCACTACTTTGTATGAAATCACACAAGTCCCAGATGTTTTTTTCTACATTTAAACTAGTTGTGAACATACAATATTATAGACAATTTCTAATACAGTTATTATTATTATACGGATTTATATAGCGCCAACAGTTTGCTCAGTGCTTTACAATATAACGGGACACAATACAGCAACAATACAGTTCAATACAAGAGGGTTAGGAGGGCCCTGCTCCTTGGAGCTTACAGTCTAAGAGTATACAGTTATAACTATGCAGGCGCCATAACTGACCTTTCTTACCTTTTTTTACAAGGTTAAAAAGATGTCATGTGACCATTCATCTCTCCTTCCTGATAGTGGAGGGGGGGAGTTACAGAACTTGCCTGTATTCAATAGTCTTTTCAGCCTGAGGCAAGATGCAGGCTGTGCTTGAGCTGGTGACATGTTCGAG
The DNA here is from genome assembly GCF_062004578.1 of Staurois parvus. Taxonomy (NCBI): domain Eukaryota; kingdom Metazoa; phylum Chordata; class Amphibia; order Anura; family Ranidae; genus Staurois; species Staurois parvus. The sequence continues at coordinate 3,181,212 of NW_028318646.1, read as the reverse complement.
AGGTATGCGGAGAATGGGAGCTCAGTGAGTACCACATCGCCCAGCCTTGGTTCACATTATGCAGTGGCTATTCACAATGAATTTGGATCCATCCAAAGTTATACCTGGTGGATTAGAAAACTTTTTGAATCCGCCCGGTATAACCACCATAAAAAATGAATCCCAAGGAAATGAAATAAAGCCTGAAAAGGAACCCGTTCCTACACAACAAAAATGAATAAACAAAATTATCAATCTAATGCAGGCATCCGAAATTAAATTACATTTTTCAGTGTGCACCTCTAATGGTAGGGGAGATGGGGTGGGGTCTAATAGGCCTAAAAGGGTGGGGAGTGAAGAGACCAGAAATCTGGTCCCCAGGGTCTGAAGATATCGCAATAAGAGATAGATGAATCATCTGTAATAGAGCCAGGCCATCCATGTGAATCTGTACTGATCTGTTAGGTCCACAGAGACAATTCCTTGCTTCCTCTGTTTGAAAAATTTAATCAAGTCTATGTTTTCATTCTAGGAGGCAGTGTGGTGAGGTGGATTTCTATTGAAGAGCGATGAGTGTCTTAGCCCCATTAATCAATTGGTGGTGAAGTAATTTTTTGAAGGAAAAGATTGAATCTGTGAGTTCATGAAGAAGGTGGTGTAATGGTTCAAAGGGTAAGTATCTCCAGTAATGTATGCAATTCAATGGTGTATACATGACCAATATGGTTGGATAAGAGGGCATTACCATCAGATATAGTAGTTGCAACCACATCATCGCAGTGCCAATATATATACAAAATTTCTGTTTCACTCTTGCATTTTGAACTAACCAAGCATTTGTGAGTTAATGAACAAATCTTTGATCATCTTATTATATTATTATTATACAGGATTCATATAGCACCAACAGTTTGCTCAAGGCTTTACAATATAATGGGAGACAATACAGCAACAATACAGTTCAATACAAGTGTGAAAGGAGGATCCTGCTCCTTGGAGCTTACAATCTAGGAGATTTAAATTGATTATCCAAATATTTTTTCCATTATGTTTGAAGGTGTGTGGTAAGGTCACCAAGATAGCAGTGAGCATATTATACAATTTGGATATGGCATGGAATATTATTTGTGTATCAGCATAAAGTTCTTCACAGGGAGTGAGAGGGTACAAAATACATTTTTTGTTTTTGTGATTCACCACAAAAGTCTCATTGGAATATTTGACCATAAGAGAACTGTGCCTTTAGCTTCCAGTTGGACCCTTGGGAAAAAGAAATCCTTCACACAAATAATGGCAGTGGATTGCCATTTTGGGTAAAAATTGGGATGGGAGTCCAGAAAGAAACTCTGGATTATATCAGAGAGGGAAAAGGGGGCTGACTAGTGCAATGAAGTTGTGTGAAATGGACAGTTTAGGAAACGTGGACACAACTATGCTTGTAAATGGTGAGGAACATGAAGTTAGAGTTGTTCGCCAAACAACAGAGGGGCAACAAACGAGTGATAGCCATGGTCTCTTCCATTCCTTGTGGTTGGCATAGTGAAACTAGTCAAGGAACCTAGAAAGGAGGCAACTGAATTATGGTGTTCCAGATTCGGTAGGTGAAATAAATAGGGGTTGTTTTTTTTTATTTCCCCCTACTTAAATTATAAATATGTAATATCTTGTAGATCCCTATAATTAGCCAAAACATCTAAGCTCTGACAATATTGATGGTAATAATATACTAACAATATTAATTATAATAATACATTCAATGCTCAAAGATGGAAGGTCTTATTTATTTACAAAGAAAGTAAACCACTAACATAGAAATCTAATTGAATATTACAGAGTATATGTAGAAACAAAAGAGCAGAGCTGATACGTTACGTACAGTAAGTTCATCTTCGAAGTTGAGTATCTTTGCTGGGCTCTAGATAGAAAGAGAGAAGGGCACCATGGCTGGCCCTTGCATTTTATACAATTCATAAGCAACACTTATTCAACGCCCTCTGCCCTGCCTATATAGTCCTCTGTCCAATGAGCTACCAACTGTAAACTATAATGGGCTGCCATTTCTAATCTTTGGGAAATAATGTTTACCCCGAATCCTCCAGGAAGTATGTTGGTGTCTTCCCCAGGGGGCACTGCTATATTGCCATGAATCTTCTTGACCCAGGCCAGCATCACAGCTCACATCTGCCCCCCTTTGATATTGTGACAAGTAAGGAAACCAGTCATTTTGATTTTTCACATAACAAGGAGGTCTGAGCTGATGCTCCTCTACCCTCACACATCACATTGCAGGGCCTATGTGAGAACATCCTTAGGAAGATGAATTCCCATTTGTGACCCCTTGTTACAAATACCCTGCTGTGTCAACTGATTCGCTGGTGTTCCAACATGCAATCCAGAAGGCCTTTTGATAACCAGACAGTAAAAATCCATAAATGTCTGAAGAAAAAAGTTGCCTTCCAACAGTAGGCCTAAACATCCCTGTGATTTAGGTGACCAAATCACAGCAGAAAGAGGAGGTAAAGTATATTGAGTGCAGTCAATTTAGAAAAATTAACAGAAATCATAGAGGTGAGAGGTTGGGACAGAAACAAATAAAATGATAAGGTTACCATGTTAGGTTTAAAGCCTATAGTGAAGAGATAATATTAATAAGCTCCTGCGCTTGTGTGTGGTTCTACAGATGTGTAGGACTGTCTGCTTGGCTGACTTGTCGGTATGGCACCAAAGGTCTTGCTGCCCTCACAGGACTGTGGGCGTCCTCGCATATACTGAAAACCACAACAAAAAGAGGGTGTACCACATTAGCAAAATAACAATTTATTTAAAGTATAAAAATATTTTATTCACAAACACATGACGTGCATTAGCATATACAGTAAAAGGATGCAGAGGAGACTGCCTCCAGGTCCAAGGTGTTCAGCTAGTAGTAGGGTAAGTCCTCATAGCGTCCTAAGGCTTATTCATTTGAAGGGTTGAAAAAAGGGCTCTAAAGAATAGGGTTCAACCCTCAAAACGTGTAAGCCTTAGGATGCTGTGAGGACTTCCCATACCATCGTCTGAGCATCGTGGACCTGGCGGCGTTCTTGTCTGCATCTTTTTATATGCTAATGCATGTCATGTGTTTGTGAGTAGAACATTTCTATAGTGAGAAGATACTGTTCCATAAAATTCCAGACACACCTATCAAAGGACTTCTCCATGCCAGTGAACAGGAAAAGGCCTTCAATGTTCGATGTTTCGTAAAACATAGGGCGTATTGATATGATTATCATAGTATTATCTGTATTATCTTACTGTACTATCAAGTGCCTCTCTACCTGGGGTAAAACCTGCTTGTTCGAGAACTTAGGCAAGGTATGAAAGGCTACCTGGTAAAAAAATAAATGAAAGACAACAAGCAACTGGTTATTAATTTGTGAAAAATTTAAGCTCAATGAAATGGGCCTATAGTTAGTTCAAGAAGTAGGTCTTTAGGTTGAGGAAAATATGGCCTTCTAGTAGGGACTGGGGAAGAAATAAATAAATGAGATGAAGGCTTTAATGAAATAATCTACCAGAATGAAAGAGAAAGTTTTATAATACTCAGTGATGTACCCCCTAGAGCTAAAGCTTCTCCCAGCCATCATCTGAGTTAAAGCCTGTACAAATATCACTTCTCTCACCGTGAATCTTAAGGGAGAGGAGCCAAATCATGGCACCATGAGGCATGGCTGAGGATCTCTGAACGCCTGTCTGTTCCCATGCTTTACGTGCCCTAGGTTGAAGGGTGTCTATCTGGGCCCTGGTGTTGAGTGTGCCCAGAGGATGAGTATCCCCTGGCTGGTGCTTTGTTGGGAGCCAGTGCGACGGAGGTGCTGAAACGGTGTCCCTGTCCGGTGGTCAGGGTCCCACGAGGCAGCAGGAGACTGGCGGAGATCGAGAGCAGAAAGTCGGAGAGGAGGTGAGGACCCCTGGAGGACAGAAAGAATTGAAGGTTCCCAGAGACTGCCTGAGCAACGGGAGCACTGCAACCCGGAAGTAACAGGGAAGTAAGTAGCAGTAGGAACTGGAGTAGGTGGCTCCTATACTGAGAGAGCCCTACAGTTCCCCCTCATCACCCACAATATCTTCTCCAAGCCCCACCTCGGGTGACACCATCAGTGGCCACAAGACCCCTGACTCGAGGGGCACCCTTCAGCATGTGAAGTGCAGAGAATACTGTGGATCAAGATCGGCTGAACAGCAACATACAAGCAGCACGAAAGCGGATGGTGAGTTGCTGCAATTTGTGGGTTAAAAACATTAAAAACATCCCTAAGAACTGTTGCTTTTTCACAGTATACTAATATACAGAGTGATTGCTGTGTGGAAAAAGAAGAACAAGACTGGGGGTCCGGTAGTCTTGGGGACCGGAGGGGCCATTCATCATTATGAATTGTATATCATCTAGTACTGATCACTCCAAAGAATAAAGAGACTGTCTGGGATTTATAGTGAAAGGAAAAGAGGGCTGTCTTGGGTGCAGTGTTTCTCATATTCAGATCAAGAGGAAAACAAACAGAAAAGTCTTAGAAAAAATGAGGAATAGACCAACTAAAGGGGGGGGGAGATCTAACCCCCCCCCAATCAAGTGCAAATACTAGAACTATAAGAAAGTACTTGCCTTCACAGGAAAAAAGCCCTGAGTCACAAACCCAAGAGAACCACTATGAAAGACCAACAAAATCTGGTGGAGATCAATCTAGATTGTCATTTGAAACTGTAGAAGAGAACCAAGATAAAGAAAGATCAAATATGGAAAATGCAGGAGAACAAGGAAATATGGAACAACAAGGACTCATGTCCCAATTACTTTTAAAAAATGAACTGGCAGAAATCTTTGCAAAATTAGAGATGGCCATGAAAGAGGGAAAAATGGAGGGATATGCACAACAAATCAATAATCTGGAATTGCAGGTGGAGGAGATGCGGAAAGAACAGAGAGAAATATTATTTAAAATAGAAGATCAGGAGAACCACAACAGAAGGAACAATTTAAGGATCAGAGGACTACCAGAAGAAATAGGACAGGAAGAGGATTTACTGGAGAAAATAAAGAGAATCTGCAACCCAATTTTGGGAAACCAGTGACAGACAAATTGAAAATCGAGAGAGTGCATAGGGTTAGACGGCCAAAAGGAATTTCAGCAGAAAGCCCCAAAGATATGATTATTAGGTTCCATAACTTAGGAGATAGAGAATGAATATGGAAAGGGTTGCAGGACTGCACTGAAATAAACTATGAAGAAACAACCCTACATACTTTTCAAGACATTTCCCCAGAGACGTTGGCGAGGAGGAGATCCTTGAAACCATTGCTGAACCATATGAAAGAGAAAAAAGTTCAATATAACTAGGGATTCCAGCATTTTTAATCGGGTGGAAAGAATGAAGATAGGCGAGGTTGAGATTCCTAGAAGAATTGAACGACTTTTGTGAGAAATTAGACTTGCAGAAATTGGACATTGAAGGATGGTGAGAAGGGGCTAGGGAGAGGATAGGACAGGGCCCAGGAGGGTGGCAACGGATACCCAGGAAGAGGAAATAGGAGGATGTGGCCTTACCCGGCCGCAATATGGTTCCCATGTCCCTTATCTGCCTTCTTCCCCAAGTTTTGAGTAAGTGGGGAGGAGGGGGGGTATGGAGATTGGGGAGTGGGCGGGTGGTACGGAGGCCAAACATATTGCCTCCTGTAACCTAGGAATGACATTGATCCAGGAGAAGGGTAGGCATTCATGTTTCGAGCTTCAGCCAAAATTAGGAATCGCCAGTAGGGGGCTCCCTCATCAGATTCCAAGGCTAAATGTAGGCCAGGAGGGGTGAAGTTGGGGTGGGCGGGTGAGGTCCATATCCTAAACTATCTGTATCAGCTTTCTCCTAAAGGAAAGCCAGTAGGTCAACGTAACTATAGTAGAAATAAGTTTGATTAAGTTTAAGACCTACAATCCGAAAGGGCTGAACGCCCCCAAAAAACACATAAGATACTAAGAGAAATCCATCAATACTCTATAGAAGTAGCATTTCTTCAAGAAACTCATTTAACTCGAGATACAAATGTTAAATTATACTTGAAGTATTATCCAGTGTGGTATTATGCTGACTCAACAGTTAAAGGGGCCAAATGAGTTTCAATCGGGCTCTCAAATAATTTTTCCCTGAAAGGTAGACTGGAAGATCCAGAGGGTTGGTTTCTGTTTCTCAGAGGAAAGTTACAAGGATTGGAATATACACTAGCTAATATTTATTGTCCAAACAAAAACTGAGTGATATTGTCACGTAGCTGATAGAAGTCTGAAGGAATTCCTTTTAGATATTCTTAAAGGGGGTGCTAAGGAAACTCTGTGAATTTAAAAAGGAAAGTCTGGTTGTGGCCGGAGATTTCAATCTGTATTTGGACCCTCAGCTGTTTGCATCATTATGTACACAGAGAGAAGAGGGTAGGAAATTGAAATTATTGAAGAAGTTACTATATAAATTTCAACTGGCGGATGTGTGGAGAGTGAAGCATCCAAGAGAAAGAGATTATACCTTCTTCTCTCATGTGCATGGTTCGTATTCAAGACTGGACTATATAATGAAAGAGCATATACAGTTGGAGTCAATGGTTAGTTCCAACATTATTATTATTATTATACAGTATTTATAAAGCGCCAATAGTTCACTCAGCGCTGTACATTACAAAGGGGGACAGAACATGTGACAGAACAATACCAATACAATGCAAAACATGAGGGGATCGAGGGCCCTGCTCTTTCGAGCTTACAATCTAGGAGATTGAGGTCATATCCATTTCTGATCATTCTCCCACGATGAGACTACAAGTAGGAGGTCAAGATAAAACAACTATATGGAGATTAAATGAAATGCTCGTACAGGACCCCAATATAGAGAAGAGGTTAAGGCTGGAGATTGAACAATGTTTTGAGCTCAATGAGACCAATGAGGTTTCAGTGGACACAGTCTGGGAGACACATAAAGCCTACATCAGGGAATATTGATCTCTATAGGAACAGAAAAGAAGAAGGAATGAAGAAAAAAAATAAAGATGGTGACAGAAGAACTTTATAAGTTGGAACAACTACATAAAAAAAGAATGGAATAGATGTATATCAGAAGATAATACCTAAAAGAGATGAGTTAAAAGATCTGATGGAACAAGAGTAGTGGATGATATTTAATAGGGGTTCAAAGGAAAGATACCAGTGGGGGAATAGACCTGGAAAATACTTAACGAGAAGGTTAAAAAGCAAAAAATCTAAAAATTTTATAGAAAAAAATAGAGATGGGAAAGGAGAATTAGCGTATGCTACCTTTGAATATTGCTAAGAGGTTTCAAAAATATTATAGTGAACTTTATGATGTGAGCTGTAGTGAACAAAAGGATATGGAAGAGGAAAAGAATTATACAGAAGTATTTATGTGAGGCGGAGTTGCCACAATTAGCACAAGAAAAACTAGAGACCCTCAAGAGACCTTTCACCCCAGAGGAAATTAACTTATCCTTAACCAGTTGCCGACCGCAGATAGCCGAATGACGGCTACACTGCGGCTGGCCAGTTCTGGGAGGGCGTCATATGACGTCCTCCCAGAATGCGCTCTCCTGCGCGCCCCCGGGGGCGTGCACCCGGCGATCTCCATGATTGTTGTGTCCTACGGACACAGCTGATCACGTGATATGGTAAAAGGCCAATCACAGCGGCCTTTTACCATGTGATCAGCCGTGTCCAATGACACGCTGATCACCGGGAAATGCAATTGCCGGTTCTCGGCTGCACTTTCCTCACACTGTCAGATCGTGAGGAAAGTACTGCCGAGAACCAGCAGTTTTTAGAGCAGGGATCGGCACCGATCATCAGGACACTGATGATCAGTGCCCTAATGATCGGTGCCCAGCAGTGCCACCCACCAGTTCTGCCCACTTGTGCCCAGCAGTGCCACCCACCAGTTCCGCCCACTTGTGCCCAGCAGTGCACCCACCTGTGACCAGCAGTGCCCACCAGTGTCACCCAGCAGTGCCACACACCTGTGACCAGCAGTGCCATCCAGAAGTGCCACCTACCTGTGCCCAGCAGTGCCACCCACCTGTGCCCACCCACCTGTGCCCACCAGTGCCACCAAACTGTGCCCACCAGTGCCACCCACCAGTGCCCAGCAGTGCTGCCAGTCAGTGCCACCAGTCAGTGCCCAGCGGTTGTGCCAGTCAGTGCCCAGCAGTTGCACCAGTCAATGCCTAACAGTGCCGCCAGTCAATACCTAGCAGTGCCGCTAGTCAGTGCCCAGCAGTCATGCCAGTCAGTGCCAACTATCAGTGCTGTCTATCAGTACCCATCATCAGTACCGCCTATTAGTGCCACCTATCAGTGCCGCCTGTCCGTGCCACCTCATTAGTGCTGCCTATCAGTGCCGCCTATCAGTGCCCTTCAGTGCTGCCTATCAGTGCACATCAGTGCTGCTTATCAGTGCCCATCAGTGCTGCCTATCAGTGCCCATCAGTGCTGCCACATCAACGCACATCAGTGAAGGAGAAAAATTACCTGTTTGCAAAATGTTATAATAGAAACAAAGAAACTTTTTTTTTTTCAAATTTTTTGCACTTTTTTTGTTTAAAGCACAAAAAGTAAAACACCCAGTGACAAGTAAATACCACCTAAAGAAAGCTCTATCTGTGAGAAAAAAATGTTAAAAATTTCATATAGGTACAATCTTGCATAACCGCACAATTGTCAAAGTGCGACAGTGCTGAAAGCTGAAAATTGGCCTGGTAAAGAAGGGGGTATAAGTGCCCGGTAGGCAAGTGGTTAAAGAATACGGCTGGAGATAAAAGCCCAGGGCAATGGGATATTTACAGTGGGATATTTAAAAAGAAATTAGAGATCTTCTTGTCCCTAAAATGTGTAGATATATGAATGCACTAGGGGAGGGGTTGGAAATGAGGGAGGAGTCACTAGAAGCTTACATAACAATTATTCTAAAAGAAAGGATGGATAGCTCACAGTTTGCCATTTATAGGCCTATATCATTATTAAATATAGACACTAGGCGCATGTGCGGAGGCTGAAGATGGCGGTCGCAGACTAACACCGCTCCGCATTACGGTTCTCTCTTCCTGCTCCCCGGTGTAAACGATAGCTAACTGCACCAGAGGAGCACCAGCATCAGACTCAGCGTCATCTGCTGATCCCAATGGGTAAAATTGGGCACCAAAGTTATCCTCCTTCGCCCGCCAAACACCAGCGGCCTACACACATGGATAAATTCATATCTCATGCCGCATCCCCGGCCTCAAGTGATCACGCTCACCCAGCGGCATAACCGGATGAGTTGGCAGGCCGCATTGCTGAGGTAACACATCATACTGCTGTGTCTCTCTCTTCTCCCATCCCTTATCTTACTGCGGATATCTTGGATGCTAAGTTACATGCTCTGCTGTAGAATATATCTCATACAATTTCTACAGCAGTGGGGAAAATAGCACAAGAGGGGAGATAGCACTGGTAGAAGAAAGAGCAGATCATCTAGAAACCAAATTTGATGACCTAGTGCAGTATGTACACATGCTAGAAGAAGATAACCATACCATAAAGCAACAGGTTTCTCAGCTGCAATCATAGTAAGAAGATCTGGAGAACAGGGAGAGGAGACAGAATCTCTGTATACGTGGCATCCCTGAATCTACAGGGGATACTGATCTGCCAGATTATCTATGTGGCTTACTCACCGCTTTAGCCACAGTGGTATTGGACATAGATTGGCGTATGGAGAGAGCTAACAGCTCCTTTGCCCCAAAACCACCATTGGGAGCAAGACCATGGGACATTATTGTCCGGTTTCATTATTACGACAGAAAGGAGTCCCTGCTGAATTCTACATATAATCCTAGATTGTAAGCTCGAAAGAGCAGGGCCCTCGGACCCCTCGTGTATTGTTTTGTTACTGTATTGTCTCATGTACTGTCCCCCACTATAATGTACAGTGCTGAGCAAACCTTTTGGGGCAATATAAATACTGTATAATAATAATAATAATAATACAGCCTCGGTAGATTTCAAAGAGGAAAATTCTAATTTACAGTGATCTGTCTCCAACGCTATCTAGGAGGTGCTTGCTTCTGCCGATTACTCTCCATCTTCACAAGCACAGCACCATATACAGATGGGGGTTCCCTTTCAAATTAACAGTAACTAAAGATGGGACTCAACATGTCATCAGGGATCTTCAGGAAGGAGAGACATTTCTGCATAACCTGGGCCTACCTCCCCTCCCAGATGAAGCCTTAACGCTGTCTATATCTAAGCCTAGGGCTGCCAATACTCCTAGCAAGATCTGGACCTAGGCAAAATCAAGAAACAAAGCATGCCAACCAATCCCACAGCGATCTTCTGCTTCGCCGATATTCTTTGCAACCTGATGATGTCAGTTCACAGCGTGGCTGGTAATCACTATTGTCTACGGACATAGCTGCCCTTTTTTTTTTCATCTCTTTTTCATATTCTTACTAGGATATACCCGGCTTCCTATTGGGATCCCTTCATGCTCGATGGGACGACTCAAAGGTTAATTTTACCATTGTGGATTTTAGTTCATTTTGGAAGTGAGGCGGGAAGACACCTTCAGGAACTCATTCTCCATATGTCACCCCCAGAAATCTATGGCTACTGCTGTAGATGCCTGAGTTTCTCCTGTTACTTGGGCCTCTTCCATATTTGGGTTCATTGTTGGACATACAGATCCTCCTTGGATCTATTTGCTCTGTATTTGGCACTTTTATCACAGTGTCTTGAATCTGCTTCTTTAAATCAATGTTTTATTTTCTATACTTTGGTAATGCAGCATGATCTATCTGTTCTATTGACCTGCATGTATTTGCTCAGTTTGCAAAATATCACGTCTTTACGATTATATTACTGTAATATTAAAGGTTTGAATTCGATGAGGAAGAGGTGGATGGCCCTTAGGGGATTTTGCCACTCTAAGGCTGATATTATTCTTGTACAAAAAAACCATTTTAAAAAAGGAAACTCATATTCATGCTTAAACAGACGATTGACTCTGCTATTGTTAACAGCTCCTGGTCCGACCATTCTTTTTTGGCCTTGGACTTACTCATCAATCAAACAAATTCCCGAACATGCCATTGGCATTTGAATGACACTCTTTTGCGTCAGGCAGACATCAACACCTCCATATCAGAGACATTGAGTGAATTTTTTTAACTTAATACTGGCTTGACACCTAAATCCTCAACTTTATGGGAGGCCCATAAAGCATTCATTAGAGGTCATTTTTTAATGGAAAGCTCCCGTCTTAAAAAACTTTCGATCCATCAGAAAATGGATCTCATGCAACAATTATCCCAGGCAGAAAAAAAAACATATAGAGTCACCGTCTACCTCTAAACTAAGGTTAGTTATACAACGTAAGGATCAACTTAAAATGCTAAAGGCTAGTTCTACAGCAAAAGGATTGTTGTGGTTGAAACAGAGATTCTATCAATATGCTAATAAACCACATAGATTGTTGGTTAAAAAATTGAAGGCAAACTCGACTAGTACTGTCCCTGAATTTTTGTTTCAAACAGATGGCACTCCCATGTTTTGTCCTCAACGGATGGCCTACATTTTTGGTGATTTCTATCAAAAGCTTTAATAATGGGGTAAATGGAATATGTATATGTGAAATATTTCTGTAATTGTCTTGATGTTCCTTTTGTATTAAAAATCAAATAAAAGCTTAATGTAAAAAAAAAAGCATGTACAAATTCCTCTTTGGATAGAGGGAACTCCAGTGATAGAGTGTACTGGGGTTTTTGGAAAAATAGTTGGAGAATAGATCACCTGGGAGAGTTTTGTGTGTGTGTGTGCTGGGGGGGGGGGGTGAGGTACATTGTAAAGTTTAGAGGAGTAGTAGGTGGAATTGTTGGCAGCAAAAGAAATGTGTGTCTTGATAGTACTGCTGTGGACTTCTGCAAAATGGTTGGCAGTTTGTTGTTCTCTAGGACTTAGTACATTTATTATCATATATGTAATATATTTTGGATTAAAGGTAGTTATTATGCCTTGCTTTAAATTCCAATAAAGTCAATGGTTTTTGTGAACCTAAACCAATTCAGGTGTATGGGAAGATGCTAGGGATTTTTTGTGTAATTGTTTTAAATAAGCAATAGACAATTTTCTTGCAAGCATATCAATATGCTTGGCTTGTAGCTTTTTAAGTCTGCTGCTCAGAAAGATAAAAACACCCCTGAGGGTGCATTTATGTGTCTCACAGAGAGAAAGGATGTGCGCCTGTGTTGTCACGTAATGAAAAAATGTGGTCTTGATAAACTTAGCATTGGACTTATAGGTAAGCAGGAGTAAGCTGAGGCACTAGATCAGATGGGCTGTCTTGTCCAGTGCATTGGGATGGTGGCAGAGCATGGTCTGAGTATGATTGTGAAAGTATAGAGGCCTCCAGAAGGTTAGGAGTTCTTTTATTGCATATGTTTTAAAATAGAAAGTAGAAAATATTGTTTTTTTATTGTGAAAATGTTTTGTCTTTTTCCATTTAGATAATAAAAGAATATATCAAAAACAGTGCCGATCAAATATCACCAAAGAAAGCAGAATATATTTTGGTCAAAATTTATGAAGAAATTAGATTTTTTTGAATTTTTTATTGGATAGGTTTTGTAGCAGGAAGTAAAAAATATTTTTTTCAACATTTTTGGTCTTTTATTCACTTATATTACAAAGAAAAAAAAACACAGTGATGATCAAATGCCACCAAAAGAAAGTGCTATTTGTGTGGAAAAAAATGACATTCATTTTATTTGTGTACAGTGTTGCATGACCAATCAATTGCCAGTTAAAGTAGCACAGTGCAGAATAGCAAAACAATGGTCTGCTCATAAAAACCTTCCAGGTTCCAGTGGTTAAATGAACTCATGTTTATAGTCACTGCTACCCAGATGTTCCTTAATATCAACACTACTAATAATTCCTGCATGGTTTGAGATTAACCACTTGCCTTCCAGAAGATTTACCCCCATTCATGACCAGGCCATTTTTTGCTATACGGTTCTATTTAACTGAAAATTGCACAATCATGCAACACTGTGCGCAAATTAAATTTATATAATTTTTTTCACACAAATAGAGCTTTATTTTAGTGCTATTTTGATCGCCACACTTTTTTAATTTTTTGCTCTATAAAGAAAAAAATGTTTTAGAAAAAAAAACTATATTTTTTTACTTTTTGGTATAAAACGTATCCAATAAAAAATAAGAAAAGCATTTTTTTTTTCATACATTTAGGTCAAAATGTATTCTGCTACATGTCTTTGGTTAAAAAAAAAAAAATCCCAAACTGTATATATTAATTGTTTTGCGTGAAAGTTTTAGCATCTACAAATGATGGTGTATACAGTATATACTGGAATTTTTTTTGTACTAGTAATGATGGTGATCTTTTGGAAAATGGAATCGCCTTCCAGTGAGAGACACTGCAGCATTGTAGGAGCATAAGGCAATAAAACTGTAGATCCTAAGATTGAATAAATTGCTGAGGAAATAGGGAAAAACAAAAACAGGGGTGGGAGTAACATACCTCATTATTAGTCAGACGCCCACATATAAAATCCCAGGACCTTAATCGCCCACGCCACTCTCTACCGCTGTAAAAAAAGGGGAGTATCAACTCTAAGGCTGCCACAAAAAAAGAAAAACAAGGACACCAGAACTAGGCAATGACTACACAAATTAGTGAGGTATTTTAAGCAAGGGCTCTGTTAGCTCCAGCAGGGCAACATTTAAGCTAGACGGGACCTGCACGTTGCCACCCGATCCTCAGCTTCCATGGCCTAGTTCACTTTCCTAATCCAGTTCTCCCTGCTGGGGACATAAGCCTATTTCCAATACTGTATATAGGTATTAGTCTCATGCTGGGGGACACATACCAGGGTGGTGCATATTGGATCCTTCCAATAAAGTGGGTTTGTTAATTAAGTGGCACTTCCATTCTCCATCTATTCTTTTCACAGCTGTGTCCTCTCTCCTCATACTATGTTTCCTTCACCCCTCTTCTCCACTCCACAATCTGTATCACCTTCACTGCTGACCTCCTTGTATCACTGCACTCATCATCTCCTCCTAACTCTAATCATACATGCTAATAAAACCACCAGGATGCTGAGGCATATCCCCTCATATAAATCACACTTTCATACTACCTCTCTCACCCTTCTGCTTCTCTTAACCTCTGGAGACATATTGTAACGGACCGCCTGACAGTACCTCTATCAGTCCCCTGATAGAGCCTCCTCAGAGTGCGGAGTCTAAGTACTGGAGCACTTGTTCACCAGGACCCCTGATGGTGGGGATGGACTTGGAGCGCTCCGGGACCAGGTCGCAGCTGCTAGGTATCTCTACCAGAGGTAGAGGAGTCTGACAAGGGCTCCAGCGGGTTAAGAGTCTGATGTGAGGGAGCCCAGGGATCCCTGAGGGATGGATGGACGGATGAGCAAAGTCAGAGTCAAACAAGCCGGGTCGGTAACTAGCGTGTCAGTGAGGTACAAGACGACAGGCAAAGGATAGTCGGGTCACACGCAGGGTCAATACCAAAAGATCAGATCTATAAGGGAACATCCAGGAGCAGAGTCAGGCAAGCCAAGGGGTCAGGACAGGAGAAGGCAACAAGGTCAGACAATCCAGATCAGAGTACTCACAATACAGGCAACAGGATACAAAAGACCATTCGGCAACAAGTGTCTGTGCAGGGCTGGTTTAAGCAGCCCACCCTGCACCTGACAGGCGCCGCCTAGGTCCCAGTGCCTGCCTAGTACTGTCAAGACGACGGGTGCGCCTGGGTCCTAGTGCCCTGCTACCTGCATGTCTTGACAGATGCCTACGCATGTGTAGACCCATGCGTCGCGATGGTCCCTGACACATATGCCCAAACCCTGGACCTTATTTATTTAACTGTAACCAACACACCCAGCAGCCCTGCACCCTCTGGCAGCAGCCGCAATCCACACAATTTTGTTTCCATTCCTCTTCCTCTCAAAACCAGTCTACCCTTCTCCTGTGCCCTCTGGAATGCTGTCTGAAATAAACTCACCTCTGTTCATGACATCTTTGTCACTAACTCCTTTCATCTACTTGCTGTCACCGAAACCTGGCTTCATGAATCTGACACTGCTCTCCTGCTTCCCTCTCCCATGGTGGTCTTCTCTAAACTCACTCCCCCAGACCCAGTGGACACAAGGGAGGTGAAGTGGGAATCCTATCCCCACAGAGCACCTTTTAGGTTCTTCACTCTCCTCCCTCTCTGTCTCTCTCATCCTTTGAAGCTCGATGTGTAAAATCTATTTTCTCCAATTTCTTTAAGAATTGTTGTCATCTACTGTCCCCCTGGACTGGTATCAGCTTACCTTGAAGACTTCGATGCCTGGCTACCCTACTTTCTGAAATTCCCACAATCATTCTTGGTGACTTCAACATCCCTGTTAATCCCTGTAAAAACTCACATATTTATTTTCTCCCTCCCTTCTGGCACCTTCCACAACACATGCACTAGTCACCTCCATACTTAAAAAGCCTTCCTTGGACCCCACCAATCTGAACAAACTATGCCTCATCTCCTTGCTCCCCTTTTCCTCCAAACTCCTTGAACGCCTGGTCTACAACCAACTGAGTGACCATCTCATTAAGAATAACCTTCTTAATCGCCTTCATTCTGGATTTTGCCCTCAACACTCCACAGAAACTGTTCTCCTAAAACTCACAAACTATTTACTAACAGTAAAAACCAATGGGCACTATTCTGTACTCTTACTTCTGGACCTTGCGTCTGCCTTTGATACGGTTGACCACTCCCTCCTCCTCAAAAAACTTTACTCCCTTGGTATCCATGACTGTGCTCTTCATTGGTTCTCATCCTACCTATCCCACCTCACCTTCTGTGTGACTTACAATTCTACTTCCTCCTCTCCTTTTCCTTTCTCTGTTGGGGTCTCCCAAGATTCTGTTTCTTTGACCTCTCTTAGTCTCGATCTACACCTCCTCTCTGGACCAGCCTCCCATGGCTTTCAATATAATTTCTTTGCTGAGGACACCCAAATCTATCTCTCTACCCCTCAGCTCACAACATGCTCTCCTCATACATCACTAACTTACTGACTGACATATCAATCTGGATGTTACACCACTTCCTCAAACTCAATCTATGAAAAACCAAGCTCCTAATATTTCCTCTGCCACATGCCCCTTCCCCTGACTTTTCTGTCAAGATCAATGGCACAACCATCAACCCATCACTGCATGCCAGGGTGCTAGGTGTAATCCTGGACTCTGAACTTTCCTTCCACATCCAATCACTTTTCAAAGCTTGCTGTCTCAACCTCTGCAACATCTCTAAAATATGCCCCTTCCTAACCAATGACACCACAAAGCTCCTAATCCACTCCCAGGTTATCTCTCGTCTCGAATACTGCAACTCCCTCCTCATTGGCTTACCTCTACATAGGCTCTCCCCCACCAGTCCATCATGATCAATGTTGCTGCCAGGCTCAACCACCTTACCAACCATTCAGTGTCCAGAGAAGACCACCATGGGAGAGGAAAGCAGAAGAAACAGTGTCGGATTCATGAAGCCAGATTTCGGTGACAGCAAGTAGATGAAAGGAGTTAGTGACAAAGAGTTCATGAACAGAGGTGAGGCCTAGGGATTGGGAATATATCTCCAGAGGTTAAGAGAAGCAGAAGGGTAAGAGAGGTAATATGAGAGTGTGATTTATATGAGGGAACATGCCTCAGCATCCTGGGGATTTTATTAGCATGTGGAATTAGAGTTAGGAGGATATTATGATGGCAGTGATAAGGGGAGGACAGAAGTGAAAGTGATATATACAGATTGTAGGATGGTGTCACTGAACAGTTGCCACCCCTCTCTGCCAATCCCTGCAGTTTACAAAGCCATCCACAACTCGGCCCCCAGCTACATCACTAACCTAGTTTCAAAATACCAACCAAATCGCTCTCTGCATTCCTCCCAAGACTTCCTGCCCTCTAGTTTCCTTATCACCTCCTCCCATGCTCCCCTCCAGGATTTCTCCCGAGCCTTTCCATTTCTACAGAATTCCCTACCCTAATCTGTCCGACTATCTCCTACTCTGTCCATCCATTAAAACTTTCCTCTTCAGAGAAGCCTATCCTGCTTCCACCTAACAACTATTTTTTCCATCAGCTCATCCCCCACAGTTATTACCTTTTGTATCACCTGACCCTCCTCTTTTATATTGTAAGCTCTAACAAGCAGGGCCCTCTAATTCCTTCTGTATTCAATTGTGTTGTAACTGTACTGTTTTCCCTAATGTTGTAAAGCGCTGCACAAACTGTTGGTGCTATATAAATCCTGTAGAATAATAATGTGTCCATTGATAAAGGTGTGCAAGCTGTTCTGCTGAAAACTCCACACCAAAGTCATGTTCCCATTCCTGAACAAAAGCTTCATATTAACATGAACCAAGCTGAACAGTTTATAGAGTTCTGATACCAGGTGGGGTAAGGGCCCCTTTGCTATAAACAGATGCTCAAATGGGGTGAGGGTAGACATCACCCTGATAGAGTGGCCATGAATAGCAATAAAGTCGAGTACCTACTTGTAGCACCAGAAATTCATGGGAAAGCTTCCAAAATTATCTTTAAGGGTATACTATCTATAGACCATGATAGAAAAAGGAAAGTATCCCAGGTGAAAAGGAACACCCCGTGCAAATTAGAGGCTTGTGTCTCAGGTAGAGTAAGAGGTAGAACTTCGGACTTAGCATGATATTCTTGACGCTATTAGATTAAATATCTTACCAAAAAGCTGAAGTTCCCGCATCAGGTTAGGGTCTGTAAGGTAAACCAGACATCATCATTGTAGGCTGATAGCTTGTGTTCAGTGGGCCCAACCATTACTCCTCTGATACCTGGATTTCTCCAGATGATCCAAAGAAATGGCTCCAGGACCAAAGCAAAGAGGAGGGGTGAAAAAGGACACCGTTGTCCCATACCATTCCGTATGAGGAACCTGGAAGAAAATAGGCCGTTAACCTTAACCTGAGCACTAGGAATCATGTAGAGAGCCATGATCCACTGCAGCAGTCATGGTCCCAAGCCCAGAGTCTCCAGTACTGCCATAAGGTAAGACCAATCTACGCAGTCGAATGCTTTCTCAGTGTCAGTTGTATAGCCCAAATGGAATGGAATTATCTCTAGCTTCCAGCTTATTCCAGCTTCCTATAACTGGAAATATAACCTGTCTGATCTGTGTGTACAATAGATGGTAGGAGATACTTCAAGCGATTCACCAGAATGTTTGCAAAAATCTTGATATCTACATTAGGCAGTGATATCAGACGGTAACATTGTGACAGGGCAGGATCTTTGTGAAGCCCTGTAATGTGGGCTAACAGAGCTTCCAGGGGGATCAGGCTACCTTTGGCAAATTAATTAAAGTACCTGCATAGGGGGTTAAGTAGAAGTGGGAGAAACTTGACAAAGTACGCATTAATATAACCATTTGGCCAGGGCTCTTACCACGTTGCATTTTTTTTAAGTACAAATAGTGCTATAATTTTCCAGATTTGTTTGTAACATGGGATCCTTCTTGTCACCTGCCATTGGCATGCCCCCATCTTCCCCATTCCACCCACCAATAGGGACTGACCCCTGTCTGACCTGTCTGCCCCATTATATTCTAATTCACCCTCCTACTCAATACTAGTTTAAATACTCTTTTTACCTTCCCATAAATCTCTTCCTCAGCACAGCAGATGCCCTTCCATTTAGGTGCAAACCATCTTTAGCATATAGATTGTACCTTAATGAAAAGTCAGCCCAGTGCTCTAGAAACCCAAATCTTTCCCTCTTACAATAGGTCTTTAGCCATGCATTTAGTTCCCCTTGTCTTTCCTGTGGTGTGCATTCAGAGAATATCACCTTGGAGGTCCTTCCCTTCAACTTGCAGCCTAGTTCTTTGAATTGATTCTTGTTCAAACTTTTTATTAACAGTAAAACCAATGTAACAGGGGCAGAGAGACATCATCAATATACAACAGAAATTGTACTGATAACAGAATGTTAGGAATAGACAACACAATGACAGAGTCACAATAATGAGAACGAAAACGTATATTGCAAAAACAATGCAAAGTTTCTAATGATAGTAAAAAGTCGGGGGTTGTCAACGATGGATTCATATTTTCGATCAGTTAGGATAATGTCTCACTGGTACGTTGTGGAAAAAAAAAAGGGGGGGACTTTAGAGGAGGGTAGAAGAGGGGGTAGGTGAGGACAAGGGGGAGAAAGAGGGTGACAGCAGTGACTCCATGAGCGGTAAGGAGGAGCATGGTAGCAGGCGGGCTTTTGAATTGATTCTTAAGGAGCCTCCACATTCCATGTATTCAGTCATTGGTTCCAACATGGACCAAGATATCTAGGTCAAGCCTAGCTCCTCCCAGTATTTTATCAACCCTGTCTACCACAAGCCAAACCCTAGAACCAGGTAGACAGAAAACCATTCAGTTGAGGTGATCCTGGTGACAAATAATTTTCTCAGTTTTTATGATAATAGACTCCCTTTTTACTACCAACTATCTAGGCCTACCTGCACTACCCTCACCACCCCAACTAGATGGGCTGCTCTTCTGAGTGTTAAGGATAGAAGTGATATCTGGGACTGTCTTCTCTGAGTTTGCCACTCCCACATCTTCTTCCAACTTGGCAAATATGTTTGGGTGCTCCAGCACAGGACTGACCTTTTCTGTGAGCCCCTAACTGCATTCACCCTTGTTCAGTTCTGTGTATACAAAGTAAAATGGGGAGGCTCAAGTCCTCAGTAAGGATAACATTGACATAGCCCTAAATGATCCACAATGCCTCAAGATTGACATGATCTGGACACGTTTAGACAAATTAAAGGTGAATAAAGCACCTTCACCCAAGGCTTACACCCAAGGGTCCTCAAAGACATGAGCTCTGTTATATCTAAGCTATTGTTTTGCTTTTTATAGACATTTTAATGACTTTCATGGTACCACTGGATTGGCAAAGGCCAGTGTGGTGCCCATGTTTAAAAAGGGATCAAAGTCTTCCTCAAGTAAATACAGACTGGTTAGTTTAACTTCTATAGTCGGGAAGATACTTGCAAGTTTAATAAAAGACCATGTAGAAGAGTTATTGCTGCAAAAAGTAATATTTTAAGCAATATTCAGCATGGATTCATAACAGACTGAAGTTATCAAACAAATATGATTTCTTTTTATGAGGAGGTAAGCAAAAACGTAGACAAAGGAGTGACTGTGGATGTATTATACTTGGATTTTGCCAAAGTGTTTTAGTTTGTTATAAACCTCCCAGTGTTAATGAGGAGGTGGAAACTCAGCTCCTTGCACATATCGAAAGGGCTAAAAGGGCTGGGACAGTGATAATAATGGGGGATTTTAACAACCTGGAAATTGACTGGAGTAATGGTACTGCAGGAACAGTTAAAGGGCAAAAATGTTTAAACCTATTACAGGACAATTTTATGGTACAGTTCATAGAGGACCCTACTAGGAATGATGCTCTGCTGGACCTGGTAATCTCAAACCATACAGAGCTTATTACGAATGTCCATATAAAAGAACATCTGGGTAGCAGTGACCATAACATGATTTCATTTATTGTTAGCTGTAAACAGCAAGCACATACTGGAAAAATAAAACCGCTCAATTTCAAGAGAGGTAATTTTCCAAGGCTGAGAGCTGCTCTCCAAGACTTAGACTGGGAGGGAATTTTGGTATTGATGAACACAACACAGAAATGGGAGTTCTTCAAAAAGACTGTATGTGAACACACTGCAAAATATATTCCCATGGGCAACAAGTTTAAAAGGCTAAAAATCAAACCTATGTGGATTACGGCCAAAGTTAAAAAGGCTATAGATAATAAGAAAAGAGTTTTTATTCAATATAAAAATGAAGGAACACTATTATCGTTTAAACATTACAAAGAATATAACAGAATATGCAAAAAGGAAATAAAGGCTGCAAACATTGAAAACAAATGACAGATTGCAAAAGATAGCAGGACCAACCCCCAAAAATTCTTCAAATATATTAATAGTAAAAAGGTCCGGCCCAAGCATGTAGGCCCTTTACAAAATAATCTAGAGTGGGTGATTGGGGACAAAGAGAAGGCAAATTTTTTTAATACCCTTTTCAGCTCTGTATATACAAAGGAGCATGGGGGAGCTTTTGTCCATAATGGGCAAGGTATTGACACAGCTCCAGATGATCCATATTGGCTCACAATTGATATGATCCAAAAATATTTAGACAGAATAAAGGTGAATAAAGCACCTGGACCAGATGGCATACACCCATGGGTCCTTAAAGAATTGAGCTCTGTCATTTCAAAGCCATTGTTTCTAATTTTTAGGGACTCTTTAATGACTGGCATAGTACCACTGGATTGGTGTATGGCCAATGTGCTGCCAATATTTAAAAAGGGGTCAAAATCTGTACCAAGTAATTACAGACCTGTTAGTTTAACTTCTATAGTTGGGAAGATACTGGAGAGTTTAATAGCAAAGGTGAGAAAAATCTTGGACAGAGGGGTGGCGGTGGACGTGGTATACTTGGATTTTGCAAAAGCGTTTGACACAGTTCCCCACACACGGCTAATGTGTAAGATAAAGTCTACGGGCTTGGAAAAATCTGTATGTAAATGGATAGAAAACTGGCAAAAAGATGGTAATGGTCTGGGGTCATCAGTAGTGTACCCCAAGGTTCAGTGTTGGAACTATTACTTTTTAATACATTTATAAACGATATAGGGTCTGAGATTAAAAATCCCATTTCAGTCTTTGAAGATGACACCAAGCTGTGCAGTGGAATAACGTCCTTACAGGATGTCTTCAACTTACAAGCCAACCTCAATGCACTGTTTAATTGGGCAACTATGTGGCAAATGAGGTTTAATGTTGATAAATGTAAGGTTATGCACTTGGGGGTTAAGAATATGCATGCATCATACATACTAGGGGGGGTACAACTGGGGAATCAGTGGAGTAGAAGGATCTGGGAGTTCTGGTAGATCACAAGCTTAATAGTGGCACGCAATGGCAAGCTGAGGCTTCTAAAGCGAGCAAAATCCTCTCTTGTATTAAAAGAGGTATAGATTCCAGAGAGAGATATCATATTACCCCTGTACAAATCATTAGTAAGACCTCATCTGGAATATGAAGTTCAGTTTTGAGCACCAATTCACAAAAAGAACATTGGGGAACTGGAGAAAGTACAGAGAAGGGCAACCAAACTGATAAGAGGCATGGAGGAGATCAGCTATGAGGAAAGATTAGAGGAACTGAATTTATTCTCTCTTGAGAAGAGGAGATTAAGGGGGGATATGATCAACATGTATAAATACATCAGTGGTTCATATAGTGAACTCGGTGTAGAGCTATTCACCCTGAGGTCATCACAGAGGACAAGGGGGCACTCTTTACGTCTGGAGGAAAAGTAATGTAATCTCCAAACATGAAAAGGTTTCTTCACAGTGAGAGCTGTGAAAATGTGGAATAGACTCCCTCAAGAGTTGGTTCTGGCCAGCTCAGTGGATTGCTTCAAAAAAGGCCTGGATTGTTTCTTAGATACACAGAATATAACTGGATACTAACATTTTTAGGTAAAGTTGATCCAGGGAATATCCGATTGCCTCTCGGGGGATCAGGAAGGATTTTTTTCCCAGCAGGTGCAAATTGGATCATGCTTTGCTGGGTTTTTTTTTGTCTTCCTCTGGATCAACTGTGGATATAGGATTATAACTTTTTTTTTTCTGTGGTTGAACTGGATGGACTTTTATCTTTTTTCAGCCAGACTAACTATGCATGTAAAGCTCTGCACATGTGTCTAATCTGTAAATTTAAGTCTACAGGCTTAGAAAATTAAGTTTGTAAATGGATAGAGAACTGGTTAAAGACCATATGCAGAGAATAGTCTGAATGGTCTAAGGTTATTAGTGGTGCACAGCAAAGTTAAGTATTGCCGACTTCAATGTACCATTTAATTGAACAACTATTTGGTAAATAAGGTTTAATATTGATAAATGTAAAGTTATGCATTTGGGGGCTAAAAATATGCATCATCCGCACTAGGAGGAGAACAGCTGGAGGAGTCAATTATGTAGAAGGATTTGGGTACTGGGTCATAGAGCATACACTTAATAATAGCATGCAATGCCAAGCTGCAGTTTCTAAAGCTAGAAATATACTTAATTGTATTAAAAGAGGTATAAACGCCAGAGAGATATGGAAAATGCTCAGATGAATGTGCTATGCTCAGTTTTGGGCACCAGTTCACAAAAAGGATCTTGGCAAAATGGAGAAAGTGCAGAGAAGGGCAACCAAACTTATATTAGGGAGGATATGACCACACATATAAATATATACGCTGTCCATATAGTGAACTCGGTGTAGAGTAGAGATTCACTTTTAGGTCATTACACAGGAAAAGAGGGCACTTTTTACATCTGAAGGAAAAGAGATTTAACCTTCAATTACAGTAAGGCTTCTTCACCGTACGAGCTGTGAATTTATGGAATAAATAGATTCCCTAAAGAACTGGTTCTGGCCAGCTCAGTAGACTGTTTTAAAAATGTTGGATGCATTCCTAAATGTACAAAATATAACTGCATATTAATATCTGGAGGTAATAACGACAGGAGAATTTGATTCAGGGAATATCAAATTGCCTTATGGGGGAACAGGAAGGACTTTCTTGGGTCATGCTTTATTGGGGGGTTTTGTCTTTCTCTGGATCAACTGTGGGTATAGGATTCTGTATATGGGGGTTTCTATTTGTGTGTGTGTGTTTTTTTAATTGGTTGAACTAGATGGATTAGTGTCTTTTTTCAACTTGACTAACTATGTAAGTATATAACTATACATATAGTTAATAAAAAGTAATATAAAGTGAATATGTGGTAGTTGTAAAATTGATAAACATAATATTACTTGTAACATCTGATAGCACAGCACCACCTTGAGCTTTCCCGAAACAGGTAAACCCATGAGATTTAAAAAATATTCAAGGTTGTGGTTAAATTAATGTGACAGAAATTATAAAAGAAAAAAAAAATAAATGTACAGTAGCTATTTGCCAACCCTGCAAGATCCCCCTCCCACATCCCAGATGGGTATTATGCATCAGACAATAAAAGCCTTTATAATATTGTACACTGTTCATGCGGTGAACCTAAACCTCATCCTTAATGAGTATGTATGAGTGAAATTGGGAGTTTTTGCTCCACCAAAAATTCCCCATTTGGCAAAATGCATTGAAAGCAGAAATTAAACTGGTTTTGTTGGCTTTTAAAAGCATTTCTTGCGTTAAATGACTCCTTTTAAGGAAAATATTGTATTTCTTAGGTGTGCATTGAATGCACTTTGAAAGAGATGCAGTGGCAGCTGCCAAGAGAGCTTGAGATGGTGATCACATAGCTTTGTTGATAAACGACTGTCTTGGAGCCCTAAAAAAACTGTTGGACATTTCTAAGATTGCAGGATGATTAAATGAACAGCATACAACTCAACTAATAAGGATTGGTTTGGCAAATAATCATACAATTGTCAACCTGCTACGTCAACAAACAATCCTGACTGACTAATTGCAAGAGAACATTATCTTGTATAATTTCTGAGATAAATGGGCTGGTGTACTAAAGATATTAAGAATCTTCACGCAATAATTTGCATTAATTTTTACTTCAATAATCAAATCCTCTACAGATGAAATAGGCAAAGAAGAGTTTTCTCTTCACAAAATGGAATAAATAGCCCCATAGTGTTTACTAGGGGTATCTGCTTAGTGTGTAAACATGCACATTCAGTTGAAAAACAAATAAAAAAACCCCAATCATATGAAAGCTTTTATAGCACTTGGATTTTTCACCAGTTCATGTCAATCACTAGCCTAAATATTTTGCTAAATCCAAACCTATCTTTAAAATGGCATTTCCTGACAGACTCCATGGCAGCATATGTATGGGTTAGTCCCTCCCATTCTTCTCCTATAGGACCCCACTCCCATAAATCTTTGCTCCTCGCCAGAGGCCATGTTCCTTTTTTGTCCTCCTCCTATGGACCTAGTGTAAGTTTTACCTGGTTCCCACATAAAAGATGGTCTGTGACCAAGTCCTGGTGCGCCTCCTGGGAGATGTGAGGTGACGCACCACTTGTCAGTTCCACAGGTCCATAGCTAAAGGCGGTTATTGGATGCAGCGGATGGATGCGCTGCCAGGTGTGGAGGAGCAAGTGTCCCCTCATCAAATTCCAGTGTTCCCCAGCTAAAAGTGGCGTGGAAATGGGCGAGCAGGAGTCGGTGCCTGGAAGAGCTCAGGTCTGCCAATAGCAAGCGGCACTTGGGCCAGATAGCCTGCTAATAGCAGGTGGCCATGTGTGGTCAGTAAGCAGTGCTCCTTGCCTGTGTTTGGGTCTCATTTTGTGCTCCCTTGTCTTTATTTTTCTTTCCCTGGTGCTAGTGGGTGCCTGGAGCACAATGCTGCACTCCAGGATGCTGTTTCCGGGTCCGGAGTGGTCTCTGGCATACTGCTCATGCGCGAATCAGCCTCAGAATAAGGCTTGGTTTCACGCGTGCACAGTACGGCAAGATTGCGGTGCTTGGCAATGTGCATGGGCATCCCAGGGTCTGATGCAAGGCGGCCGTGATGTCGCAGCGTTGGCGGCAAATTTAAACAGCTGTCAGAGCTGTTTTCTTAGGGAAATCCTGCGGGCTGAATGTGGCAGCTTCCCCAAGTGCTGTGGTCCACTGTGAAGGTACCTGTCCCTCCTGCCCCCCCCCCCGGTGGTCTGCTGGGATTTTGCATGTCATGTTTTTTATTACAGCTTGATTGCCTTCACAACCTGCTGACCTGGCATGGCTGTGTCACCTCCTCCTTGTGGCCAGCTCCTGCTCAGTAGGTACAGACGGATGGCTTTAAAATCTTGATCCCCCACTGGCACTTTTCTGTGGTTTTTAACTATCCCTTGTCCTGTGTCTTTTTTCCTCTCTCTCTCAGCCCTTCTAGGTCTGATCACCACTATACAGGGCACAATGATGGAAGTGCGTCCAGGTCTCGGCGCCATCATTCATCCGACAAATCCAGACGCCACAGGTCTCATTCCAGCTCAAGGCATCATCAGAGAAGTTCTTGCTCCTCCTCCAGGCATCACGTTAAGGGGCACTCCAGCCGCTCCAATGGGAAAACTTGCTGGGGGGTGATTATCAGGTTCCTGATGACAGGTCATTATGTGACTCCTGTTTTGCACGGGCGACCGGTGAGAGAGAAAGTGCCAACCAACAAGTAGAGGCTTTGGTCAGATGTTCAAGAGTCCCTGAGAGAAATTGGGACTAGTCACGCCCGTACCCCATCGGTTGTGGTGTGCTGCCCTCCCAAAGATACCCAAGAGGGATTGGAGCCTTCACAACCTAGCCGTCAGCCAGAGCCTCAGACAGTGAGGCAGAGAGTGAAGATCCATGTGTGGGCTTCAATTTCACCTTGGTCCCGCCCCTAGTCAAAGCGGTCAAAGAGGCCTTGAAGAGGGAAGAAGCCATGGAGTCTCCCCCTAAACACAGGAAATTATTTAAACATCTGAGGAAGGATCGTCCAAACTTTCTGTTCTTGGAGGAACTCGGGGAAATTTTCACCAAGGAGTGGAGCAATGTTGACAAGAGGGCCTCCTTGCTGAATAAACCAGCCAAGCTGTATCTGTTCAAGTCAGAGGATGTCACAAATCTAGAATCCGCCCCTCTGGTGGATGCGACCTTGATGAGACTAGCCAAACACATTACCCTCCCTCTCGAATCTACACTATGGCTGGGATGGCTTGCAAGCTGGCACTTGCCTTAGCGGCCTTGTCTAAAGCTATGGAAGTGTAGTCGGATAACGTGGATTCAGCCCTCAGAGGAGTTCCGGAAGAGGTGGCCAGGAATTTAGGTATTCAGGACCTGAGGTTGGCATCTGCATTTCTGGGGGAGGCCTCGATCGACCTTATACGTCTGCTGACTCGGGTTATGCTGTTCTCGGTGACAGCCAACTGTGCGTTGTGGTTTCAGCCCTGGTTGGCTGATCCAGCCTCTAAGCAGGCATGGTGCAAGATCCCCTTCGAGGGTTCCTCCCCGTTTTCGAAGAAACTGGACAGTGCTATAACCCGGACTATAGGCGGGAGGTCCGGTTTCCTGCCCCAGGATCAGCATCTGCTAGAAGAGGGCTCAGCCCAGAAGTCAAGGCTCAGTAGGAGCTAGGGATGCACGCCTCTACAAGATGGGCTGTGAATTCAAGAGCAAGAGATGCTGGAGGAGAAGCTGATCAACTTTTCAGAAATCCTCCAAGGGCTTGACCTCTGGAGGTCGTGAGACCACAAAGTCCTTTTGAGATTGGCCCCTCTCAGGCAAGCCAGGTGGGGGCACACCTTCGCCACTTTTGGCATGTCTAGGCAGCTTCAATCCGGGATGCCTGGGCCATCAATACGGTATCTTCAGGGCATGCTTAGGCATTCAAGAGCCCTCCTCATCTCAGGTTCACCCCTACGGCCCTTCCACATTCCGAGGAAAGGAGGGAAATTCTGCTGTCCTACGTGGACTCTCTGCTGGCGCAGGTTGCTATCCGGTGGCCAAAGAATTTCAGGGCATGGACTTACCATTCTTTTTAGTCCATTTATCCGGAAGTCAAATTTAAGATGGAAATGCTGTTCACAATTCAACAAGGAATTCAGCCAGGCAACTGGCTCCTGTCTATAGATCTGAAGGATGCCTACTTTCATGTGCCCATTGCAAGATATTTTCAGAGATTCCTCCAGTTTGCTGTGGACCATCAGCATCTACAGTTCATGTGTCTCCCCTTTGGGCTTTCGACGTTGCCTCGGGTGTTTTCGGAAGTCTTGTTGGCGGTTGTGGCCCTGATCAGAACCAGAGGCATTCACCTGCACCACTACCCAGACAACCTGCTTCTATTATCCCAGGACAAAGTACAGCTGCTACAGCACAGGGCCCACATCACCTCGACCCTTCTTGAGTTCTGGTGGTTCCTGAATTTGGAGAAGAGCCAGTTGAGCCCACACAGTCTCTAATATTCCTCAGAGCTCATTTCGACACGGTTGTCGCCACCATCTCCCTACTCATGGAGAAGATTCCGGTGATCCTACCCTGTCTTCCTCACACCTTCGGGCCCTCCAACGCCTGAAGATCATTGGCACCATGGTGTCCACAGTGCCGATGGTGAAGTGGGCACAATGGAGAATGCAACCCTTCCAGAAAGGCTTCCTTCAACAGTGGGGCTAGGTCATTTACATATCTCACTCCTTGAAGAAGAGCCTTCCTTGGTGGCTTCAGCGGAAGAACCTGCTCAATTGACATTCAATTGCCTCCATCTCTGGGTCAGGATCACCAGCAATCTCTGGATAGGGTGGTCTCCGCCAGTCAGAGATAGCTCGGGGCAGATGGAGCTTTCCCGCCCACAGGTTGGGGTTGAAAGTCCTGGAATTACGAGCGGATCTGTGCCCTACAGGTCTTCCAGCACCTAACACTGGGGAAATCAGTCCTTCTAAGATCGACAATATGACGGCAGTGTCCTACATAAGGAGACAAGGAGGGACCCACTGGCTGTCCCTCTTGCAAGAGGTAGAGCCCACCATGACTTGGGCTCAGAGAAACCTGTCCAACATATGGGCAGTATATGTCCCTACGAGTCCAGAACTTGCAAGCAGACTTCCTTTCCAGGGTTCAGTTAGACAACAATGAGTGGTCTCTCAACACAGAAGTTTTCTAGTGGATACTGACCCTCGGGATCAGTCCAGATGTCAACCTGTTTGCCTCCACATGCAACAGCAAACTGGGGATGTTCTACACCAGGAATCGCTGTCCCCAGGCCTTCGGGGTAGATGTTCTGACGGATCAGTGGGGGTTTCGCATGGCCTATGCATTTCCCCCAGTCCCTGTCATCTTCAGGTTTCTTTGGAGGCTCAGAGCAGAAGTGGTGGAGGCAGTGGCTGTAATTTCATACTGGTTAAACAGACCATGGTTTCCCTTATTGGTGCAGCTCAGCTTTCGGGATCCAGTTCCTCTCCCTCTCAGGCCAGACCTGCTGTCACAGGGGGCCATTCTTCCCCCTTGCCCAGCCCGGCTTCATCTATTGGTCTGGTTCTTGAGAGGGGGAGGTTGGAGGCCTTAGGCTGTCCTGCGGAAGCATCCCTACCCTGATGAATGCCAGAAGACCAAGTACCAACAGGGTCTATGGAAGTCTTGTCTAAGTCCGTACACTATATCTTGACCATGGATGGATCTTTTAGTAATCCGGGGTTTCAGGATGTCTTGGGATTCCTGCAGTCAGGCCTGGACCTGCCCTTGTCGGTCAGCGCCCTCAGGGTTCAAGTGTCATCCATCTCGGCCTTCACTGGAGTATCATGGGCTGACCACTCCCTGGTTCAGCAGTTTTTCAAAGGGGTAGTAAGGCCAAGGCCCCAAAGGAAACCGAGTTTCCTAAAATGGGACCTGCCGCTTGTCCTGGACCTCTTCTCTGGAGGCGTTCCAGAATCAGCGGGGCCTCCCATAGTGAGGGAGCTCTCCATCAAGGCGGCCTTTCTGCTGGCACTTACATTGGTAAAACGAGTCTGTCAAAATCGGGAACCTTGGTTGTAAAGAGCTGTTTTTTACATTCTTCCCAGACCGAGTGGTCTTCGTCCCTATGCTAGGTTCTAATCCTAAAGTGACCTCGATCTTCCACGGGAACCAAGAGATTGTCCTGCCAACATTTCGAGCCTCAGGAGTCGATAACGCTCACCCCCTGGGCGTAGGTGAGACCTTAAGGCTATACTTGCGGGTCACAGCATCCTTCCACAGGTCGGACTGTCTATTCATTCTTTTCCATGGGAAGAGTAAAGGAGACCAGGTGTCTGCCAGGTCAGTCGTGGCCTGAATAGTCCAGGCCTTTAAAATGGCCTACAGAGCTAAGGGCTTGGTGCCTCCAGAGGCGGTGACCACACACTCAATGTCCTGGGCGACTTCCCAGCATGTCGCCCCTGAAATGATCTGCAGAGCGGCCTCATGGTCCTCAATCAACACTTCTATGGCTCATTACTGTGTAGAGCCTGCTTCCTTATCCTCTGTTAATTTTGGCTTGAAAGTCCTGTCGGTTTAAGGGGCAAATTAACGTCTTTGAGTAACTGCTCACCTGTGTGTGTATGGCTAGTTATTTCCCATACGTATGCTTCCATGGAGTCTGTCAGAAAAATGGAAAGTTTCCTATCAAATACTTACCATAATTATCCTTTCCTGATGGACTCCAGGGCAGCAGGAGTACCCTCCCAATGCCATGAGTACACTAGTTATGGAACATGGTCTCTGGCAAGGAGCACAGATTTATGGGAGTAGGGTCCTATAGGAGAAGAGAGGGCGGGACTGTATGCTGCCATGGAGTCCATCAGGAAAGGAAAATTAAGGTAAGTATTTGATAGGAAATTTTCCGTTGTTTATGCAATAAATTAAAGTGTAACTTTTTTTCTTTTTTAGTTTTGGATAATGTTGGGAGGGATTAGTACAATTGACAGTTTTGGTGCTGTCTGCCATGTCATGTCTATATGTCATGTTTACCATTATCATCAAATGTGAACGTAAAAGAAAATCCCAAATTTTGGGTTGACATCAAAACACTAATAGAGGGGAGGCATTTCAATGGGGAGACTGGTGATATACTGGAATTTCCTCATTTTGGAGTGATTTACTTTTTCTTCCTGATTCGGCAATAGACAGGACAGCCCCCAATGGGGCACAGATGACTAACAAAAAAAAACTGGTGGGGTTATAGCTTTACCTTACTCTATCTACAAAAATAAATAAATAAATATTGCCTTTAGTTACATTGTAAAGAGTTTTTGTTATTAATACACCTTACCCTTTAAGAGTTCACACTCTTAAGTGTTTTAATACAACCATAATATCATAAGGACATAAGGCATTATATATCGTTAATTGATTTATTCATTGTTTATATGACCTGCTATATGTTTTCACAAGCTAACATGCATCCAATTTTATTTTCATCAGACTATAACACAATGCATATTAGTGCATGTGTTTGACACACAAACAGTTCCATATTGCACATTAAGCAGTTACAAGATGTATACAACTTTTTTCCTATGCATTATTAGTGACAAATAAGGAATACAGAGGGGACCTGCTAGTTAACCAATTAGCATTTTTGTTGACAAGTTTGGGGCTTTATATCATTGTTGGCCTTAAAAATCTGCTACCCACAGCCTCCCTTTCAAGCAACCAGAAGATACAGATTGCAGTGAAAATTCATCAACACAACTTCAGCCACACCTAGGGATTGATTGAAACCAGTATCTGATTTCTGTGGTTGAAAGCTAAGGAAAAACTCCAAAATTGGAAACAAAATCACTAGCCAGGGCTAACATTTTACATTTTTCCAACAGTGTGTGTTATCTGTCAATAACAATGAATGCCAAACTGAACAGAATGTGTATTTCAGTTTAGTATGATTAAGTATACTGTAGTAGTCTTTAGTGTATCTGAACAACAGAATGTCATTGAAATGTAAATAGAAAACAGAACAAATCAGGTGTTTAAAGTAGGTATCAATGTGCATTAAAGCTAATATTAACACAAAAAAAAAAGAACTATTATGTGTGATATTGATAGCAATTTTCAAAGACAAAAATAAAATGTAAACAGGCCTTTATACTCAATGTGAAAGTTGAAAACATATTGCTCAAATAAACATTAAACCATACAATTCTTTTAACTTAAATGTTTGGGGTTTCTTTTTTGGTGCTAAATTTTGGAAGTCACTAAAGACAATATTTACCTAAATGGTCTTTGATTATGTGTGCACTATCACTAACAAAGTATACTGCTAAAGCACATTTCCTGTCACAAAACTACACTGCTATCTACTACTTAGTGACATCCACCACTCTTTTAGATTGATTTATCAGCAATTCATTACTTGTCACAACATTTGTTTTCTAAGCTATCCTATAAAAATACAGCTGGTTTTCTTTAAGTCATCCATTTAAGTAATCCATTATATTATGAAGAAAGAAAACAGCAAACCATACAAATGAAATGACAAACTACACCCCAACATTAAGTTACTCTTCATTACCAGCAAAACTTAGATGTTTTTCCTGCTACCAATTCCTTTGATAGACATTGTGTCAAATTTGTTTGAAAAAAAAAAAAAGTTATGCTGATTATAATTCCCACACAATATAAAACAGCATCAGAGTATTACCAAAATATAATTTTACGTGATATATTTATAAGACGAAGAAGGCCTTAAAAACAAACAGGGAAGTAAATAAAAAGTAGAGTGGAACTTGGTTATTTGCATAGTGTGAGAGGTTTGCTCTATTGTCTTAAAATAACAAATTGGTGTAGATAAAAACAAACAAACAACTGTTCACTTAGTAAATTACATGTTCACTTTAACCACTTGTGGAAGACCCACTCACAATGTACTGTGGACGGGAGGCCCACACAGGCAAAGCGACAGACCAGTACATGCCTTCATCCGAGTTTGTACATTCTGGCTTTTGGGATTGTACATAGCAGGAGCCTGTCAGCAAGTCCCGGCCAATGATTCATGGCTGGGACCTACTGATCGTTCTATGTACAATCACAGCCAAGAGCTCTGTGTTGACAATCAACACAGAGCTCTATACAAAGCAGGGATGAGAAACTAAGAGATCTATTAGTAAAAGTAGCACACTTTACACATATTACACATAGTTAGACACACAGTTAACCCCTTGATCTCCCTTGATGTAAACCCCTTCCCAGCAAGTGCCATTAGTACAGTGACAGTGTATAGTATTATCACTGATCACTGTATTAATGTCACTAGTGATGTCCGTGGCAGTTAGTCAGTTCCACCCCATGGCAGTTAGTGTCAGATTGCCTGCTGTACTATCGCAGTCCCATAATAAGTTGCCGATCACTGTCATTAGTAGTATTTAAAAAAAAATGTAGGCATATATACCTTAGCTTGTCAGCGCTATACCTTTCATGTATACCAATCAATACACTTACTAAAATTATTTTAATCAAAGACAGGTAACAGAAAACATTTTGGCCAACGTTTATAAAGAAATTAGATTTTTTAAAATTTTTTATTGGATATGTTTTGTAGAGGAAAGTAAAAAATATTTATTTTTACAAACTTTTTGGTCTTTTTTCATTTATATCGCAAAGAATAAAACAAAACAGTGGTGACCAGATACTACCAAAATAAAGCTCTATTTGTGTGAAAAAATTATATAAATTTCCTTTGGATACGGCATTGTGCATAAAACATTTAACAGTGCCATTTCATGAGATAATTTATGAGTGTGTTCTTTAGGGGTGGGACAGGTTAGGGGTTGTGTGGGGCAACTGGTGGCGAGTAACTCTTAAGTACTGGCTAGTAGCTCAGGACTTGAAACTCTGAGCCCTGAATGTACAATATATATACATGTAAAGTGCTGCGTAAATTGATAGCATTATATAAGTACCTGACCTGTAATAAATAATAATAATATTCCCATTGGGGAGCTTCATCCATTTATTGGTACTGGTGATCATTGTCACCAAGAGAGGGAAAATACCCTAACTTTCAGAGAATTCCTATAACTTCCTATTGTGTTTCTGGTACAGGAAATGAAGGGAAATACACAGACAGAAAAAAAAAAACTGAGAATAGTTTTAACCCTTCTTTATTCTATCCTAGGCTAAAAAAAAGTGTTGTCTATACAAACACTTTAGGCTTTTAATTCATTAGTAGCTTTATAAAATGTCTTCTGCATTAGTGTATAAATAGAAAAAGCAAATGTTGGAGGGAGAAGAGGGAGAAACTGTTGGTGTATGTTGGCCTCATACACAGGTACTGTAGATGTCAGCACACATAGCAATCATGATTCCAGAATCTCTCCAGTTGTTTGTACACTGATGATCAATGTGACAGTGTAGTTCTGGTTTGCCATTTGCGTTGAACATGCAAATAATGCTGCTTTTGTGTCTTCTTTTCTGATAAGGTTCCATATGTGATGCACACATCAACATTTCAACTGAAAATGCACTCAACATAAAATGAAACAAAATATGACTGGCTAGCTAAGTAATTAAATATGCATGTGCCAAGCTAAGTGGAATGTCACATGCATCCTACTCTGTGCTGTTGTGGGAAAGGACTGGACAGATCTATAAGTATTCATAAATAGACAATGGCCTCTGTGGAAGCAGAAGGGCAAAACATGTCAGGGTGATAGTGGGGGGTCCTTATGACATGCTCAGCTTGTCTTGCCATATTCTTCCAGTCTGATGAGACTTCATCGATCAATACATTTTAACCAAATCCCGTCTGGCCTATTGTAAAATGACGGCCAGGTGGGTCTTTCACTGTTCCCGGTGGTCGTCATATGACTCGCCTCAAACACGCTACCACATGATCTGTCAGCAGCTGTGTCCACTAGATGGGCTTCTGGTATCATGTGATCATTGCGACCAATCACAGCAGATCACATGACAATAGTAAACAATGAATGCTTTTTCTTTATGCCATTTATTGTGTACAATTGTGTTGCTAGCTGTGATTGGTCACAGTGATAACAATGTACAGATAGGAACAATCACAGCCCATCTGTACCATGTGATTAGCTGTGGTCAATCACAGATAATCATAACAATACGCTTTGAATAAATCAATTTAATTCACTAAAAATGGTTGCTTATACCAGTGAAATTCACTAGTATAAGCAATCATAATGTGTAAAAAAAACCTCCTGATCCCTTACCCAGAGTAGTATAATGTTACTATGGTAACATTATATTGCTCTGGTCACAGTGTGTTAAAAAAAAATTGTAAGAAAAGCAAAAGAAAAAAAAAATTAAAAAAAATGTATATTATTATTATTATTTTACATTCTGTCACCAGTCAGTGTCCCTGATCAGTGCCACTCCAGTTATATGATAACACTGTAGTGCACTGGTGACAATATGTAAACAAAAATTATGACAAAAAGTTACAACATCAAAAAACTCACCTTGCCTCTTACTAAGTACCTTGGACTGTTTACTTTCCACAAAGGGGTCAGTTGGGGGATATTTGTACTGTCATGACATTGGGCCTCAGGAAATGACATAGGCCATCAGTACATCAGGAGTGAACAATTTTCAGATATATACCATATTTGTGGACTCTATAACGTTCTTACAGACTAAATAATAAACACTGATTTGGGCTATTTTCACCAAAAAAATGTAGCAGAATACATTTTGGCCTAAATTTTTGAATAAAAATATTTATTTACAGAATTTTATAACAGAAAT
This sequence comes from Staurois parvus, assembly GCF_062004578.1. Classification (NCBI taxonomy): domain Eukaryota; kingdom Metazoa; phylum Chordata; class Amphibia; order Anura; family Ranidae; genus Staurois; species Staurois parvus. Next base: position 3,145,829 of record NW_028318646.1, on the reverse strand, counting down.
GAAGAAAAACACTTTTTTTAAAACATTTTCTGTCTTTTTTTGTATTTAGCAAAAAATAAAAAACCCAGTGGTGATTAAATATCACTAAAAGAAATCTCTATTTGTGTGGAAAAAAAATTATAAAAATGTCATATGGGTACAGTGTTGCATGTCCACACAATTGTCATTCATGACTCTTCCCACTGTACACTGTCTTGAAGATAGACTGCTTTCTTCATTGCCATACTCAGGATATTGGAGTGTGGCAAAAACTACTTAAGCTATGATCCACCGCACTTAGCCAGGACTTGTGTGTGAACTAAGTTTTGTAACTAGTTGTGCTGTTTTTGATCTGGACATTTCTACAAACTATGGTTACTACAGTTTTCATGGCTGCACTCTGGAAATTGGAGAATTTGTCTTTTCAAGGAAGACTTCAATGACCATACTACATGGTAACAACCTTTAGAGAATTGATCCACTGTATCAATCAACTGTCTATGCCATGGTGACTGGGACTCTCCTACGAACCATTCACACATACTTGTTGAAACACATTTTTTACAGTACATTGCAGTATCAATTTTAGTGCCATAAACCCACTAGGTCGTGGATACCCAGTAGGTTGATAACTATTTCTGATTTATGTCAAACAATATTGCAATGTGACAATATGTTATATAGTTACATAGTTAGTCTGGCTGAAAAAAAGAAAAAAGTCCATCCAGTTCAACCATAAAAAAAAAAAGTTATCCTATACCCACAGTTAATCCAGAGGAAGGCAAAAAAAACCAGCAAAGCATGATCCAATTTGCTCCTGCAGGGAAAAAAATTCCTTCTCGATCCCTCGAGAGGAAATCGGATATTCCCTAGATCAACTTTACCTATAAATGTTAGCATCCAGTTATATTCTGTGTATCTAAGAAAGAATCCAGGCCTTTTTTAAAGCAGCCCACTGAGCTGAACAGAACCAACTCTTGAGGGACTCTATTCCACATTTTCACAGCTCTCACTGTGAAGAAACCTTTCCGTGTTTGGAGATTAAATTTATTTTCCTCCAGACGTAAAGCTTGCCCCCTTGTCCTCTGTGATGACTTCCGGGTGAATAGCTCTACACCGAGTTCACTATATGAACCACTGATGTATTTATACATGTTGATCATACCCCCCCTTAATCTCCTCTTCTCATGTCAGGGATCGAGGAGCCAGACACACAAGGAGGTGCAATTAAAGGTAGGTTTATTAATATAAAATAAGACAAGAGTCTATGCAAGTCCAACAGTGGAAATCGTAGCCAAAGCCGGGGTCAAGAGCCAGAAAGAATCGTCGCCAGAGCTGGGATCAGGAGCCAGGAAGAATCGTCGCCAGAGCTGGGATCAGGAGCCAGGAAGAATAGTGGCCAAAGCCGGGGTCAGAAGCCAGGAGGAGTCTTAGCCAAAGCCGAATCGGTATCCAGGAAAGCAATGAGTAGCTAAATAGGAGCTTGCTGTTGTGCAACAGACAGGACACGAATGCAATGGACAGCCACAAACAGCAGACTTATATGTGATAAGCCACCACCTCCTGGGGGAGGAGCCGCAGAGGGCTTAAAGCATAAAGGATCCCACAATGCTTTGCAGACACCTAAGATGGATGCCAGCACATGGAGCAGCACAAGGTCTGAGGAAAAGTAGTACCTTGACATCTCAAGAGAGAATAAATTTAGTTCCTCTAATCTTTCTTTATAGCTGATCTCCTCCATGCCTCGTATCAATTTAGCTGCCCTTCTCTGTACTTTCTCCAGTTCCCCAATGTTCTTTTTGTGAATTGGTGCCCAAAACTGAACTGCATATTCCAGATGAGGTCTTACTAATGATTTGTACAGGGTAATATGATATCTCTCTCTCTGGAGTCTATATCTCTTTTAATACAAGAGAGGATTTTGCTTGCTTTATAAACTGCAGCTTGGCATTGCATGCCATTATTAAGCTTGTGATCTACCAGAACTCCCAGATCCTTCTCCACCATTGATTCCCCCAGTTGTACCCCCCTAGTATGTATGATGCATGCATATTCTTAGCCCCCAAGTGCATAACCTTACATTTATCAACATTAAACCTCATTTGCCACATAGTTTCCCAATTAAACAATGAATTGAGGTTGGCTTGTAAGTTAAAGACATCCTGTAAGGACGTCACTCCACTGCACAGCTTGGTGTCATCTGCAAAGATGACCAAAATGGTATTTTTAATCCCAGACCCTATATCGTTTATAAATATGTTAAAAAGTAAGAGTCCCAACACTGAACCTTGGGGTACACCACTGACAACCTTAGACCATGCAGAGTATGAATCATTAACCACTACTCTTTGAATACAATCTTTTAGCTAGTTTTCTATCCATTTACATATGGATTTTTCCATGCCTGTAGACTTTACCTTACACATTAGCCGTGTGTGAGGAACTGTGTCAAACGCTTTTGCAAAATCCAAGTATACCACATCCATTTCCACTCCTCTGTCCAAGGTTTTGCTCACCCCCTCATAAAAAGAAATCAGATTTGTTTGACAACTTCTGTCTTTCATGAATCCATGCTGTCTGTTGCTTAAAATATTTTTTTACAAGAACTCATCTATGTGGTCTTTTATTAAACTCTCCAGTATCTTCCCAACTATAGAAGTTAAACTAACAGGTCTATAATTACTTGTTAAGATTTTGACCTCTTTTTAAATATTGGCACCACATTGGCCTTACGCCAATCCAATGGTACTATGCCAGTCATTAAAGAGTCCCTAAAAATTAGAAACAATGGCTTTGAAATGACAGAGCTCAATTATTTAAGGATCCATGGGTGTATACCATCCAGGTGCTTTATTCACCTTTATTCTGTCTAAATATTTTTGGATCATTTCAATTGTGAGCCAATGTGGATCATCTGGAGCTGTGTCAATACCATGCCCATTATGGGCAAGAGCTCCCCTATGCTCCTTTGTATACACAGAGCTGAAGAAGGTATTAAATAAATTTGCCTTCTCTTTGTCCCCAGTCACCCACTCCAGATTATTTTGTAAAGAGCCTACATCCTCAGACCGGACCTTTTTACTATTAATATATTTGAAGAATTTTTTGGGGTTGGTCCTGGTATCTTTTGCAATCTGTTGTTCGTTTTCAATTTTTGCAGCCTTTATTTCCTTTTTGCATATTCTGTTATATTCTTTGTAATGTTTAAACGATGATAGCGTTCCTTCATTTTTATATTTAATAAAAGCTCTTTTCTTATTATCTATAGCTTTTTTAACTTTGGCCGTAAGCCACATAGGTTTGATTTTTAGCCTTTTAAACTTGTTGGGAATATATTTTGCAGTGTGTTCACATACAGTCTTTTTGAAGAACTCCCATTTCTGTGTAGTATTCATCAATGCCAATATTCCCTCCCAGTCTAAGTCTTGGAGAGCAGCTCTCAGCCTGGGAAAATTAGCTCTCTTAAAATTGAGCGTTTTTATTTTTCCTGTATGAGCTCACTGTTTACAGCTAACAATAAATTAAATCATTTTATGGTCACTGCTACCCAGATGTTCTTTTATATGGACATTCATAATAAGCTCTGCATGGTTTGAGATTACCAGGTCCAGCAGAGCATTAATCATAGTAGGGGCTTCTATGAACTGTTCCATAAAATTGTCCTGTAATAGGTTTAAACATTTTTGTCCTTTAACTGTTCCTGCAGTACCATTACTCCAGTCAATTTTTGGGTAATTAAATTTCCCCATTATTATCATTGTCCCAGCCCTTGCAGCCCTTTCTATCTGTGCAAGGAGCCGACTCTCCACCTCCTCATTAACACTGGGAGGCCTATAACAAACTCCAATGATTACCTTTGTAGTATGCACCCCCATGTGCAGTTCCACCCATAATACTTCAGCCTCATCACACTCTCCATCAACTAGGTCCTCTTTCACACTTGCTCTGAGATCACTTCTCACATAGAGACAGACACCACCACCTTTCCTATTTAACCTGTCTCTCTGAAAGAGAACATAGCCAGGAATATTAATGGCCCAGTCATGTGAAGAATGAAGCCAAGATTTAGCAATACCAATTAAATCATAGTTCTGTTCATGCCCCAAAGCTTCCAGCTCACCTATTTTGCTTAGCAGACTTCTGGCATTGGTGAACAAACACTTTAATTTGTTGACACCTTGTTCACAAGTTGCATGTGGCAAGTCATTTACTGAGGTCGCAAAGCTTGTCAGACATATGTTCTGGACTGTCATGCTTGCAAATCTTTATATATGCAATTACCAGCAACACTTTGGAATCACCATTGATACCCTATAGGTATAGGTGGGGCTGTATGCTTTGTGTTTTTGTTTAAAACAACAAACTGTTTACTGTTTGTTTACTGTTTGTCTTTTTCTCAAAGCTTAATCAAACAAGCAAGTTAGAACCTCATTGGCTACCATGCAGAGCTGCACCAGACTTTGCACATGTTCCAGTTGTAGTAAATCAACCCCAGTGACTCTGAACATGTTAAGCACTAAGATTTGTTCATTATTCATATAGCAATACTCATCTGGGCAACTGCAACTTTTGAAGTCCTCATAATATTCAATCCAACAATCTAGAACTCTAGATGATTAAACTTTATGGAATGCATTTTTCTCAAGAATATCATTGAAATAGAAATTTGAATTGTGCAAATACTATATACTCTTCAATACCAAAATGTTATTAGGTGCAGACAGTTTTACAATACTTGTTACTTTTATGCAAATAGCTTTCCATATTTTTGATGTAGCTGACACTTCAGCAAGTATATTTTGTCTTTCTTATGTACGGTACACTATTTCTTGCGTGTTTTAAGGTGAAATTGTTCTAGTTAAAGGTTAGATTTCATTGTATTTTTGGGCTGTGTTCCCAGGTCTCCCCTCTTATACATGCCTAACTTAGTTATTCACGAGTAGGTACACAGATATTTTATCCTCAGGCAAATGGTTTTTGATTGTGCTGTTCAATTTATTATAACCCATCTTTTACACTTTCCTTTGTCATTTTGTTACTCAACGTGGGACTACAAACCCTTTGAACTATATACATATATATTATGTAACCAAAGCACTGGGAAATTCAGGCATAAGGGTAAAGCGAGCGCTCATAGTTCAGCTGCTGGAACACTCTAAGGAATCACTGGACCTTTAAGCAAGAATAATAATATATAGTGCAGCGCTGGTGTATTAATTAAAAAAAGAACATGCTAAAATGAATACAAATAAAATAGTTCATAAAGTCCTTCCACAATTAAGTGACCATAGGTGTATGAAGGTCTTCCTCCTTATAAAGGTGACTGGTATCGGATAGAAAAAATGCGCACTCACCGACCGCACATTTTAAATGCGCCTTTGTGCACTCTTATGCAGATGACCAGCCAGACATGCAGATCCTAAGGACACATGGACCATCCCTCTCAAATACTGACATCGGCCTTGGGTGCAGTACCTCCAGGTATATAGAGCCCTTTCGTTCCAAAAGATAGGCAGGCAGGGGTCCCCCTCCTGCTTCCAGGTACCCCAGAAATGGTAGATGCAGATCGTCGGCGCCTGTAAACCACGTGACAGAGCCTGTCTGGCTCTGTCACGTGGTTTACAGGCGCCGACGATCTGCATCTACCATTTCTGGGGTACCTGGAAGCAGGAGGGGGACCCCTGCCTGCCTATCTTTTGGAACGAAAGGGCTCTATATACCTGGAGGTACTGCACCCAAGGCCGATGTCAGTATTTGAGAGGGATGGTCCATGTGTCCTTAGGATCTGCATGTCTGGCTGGTCATCTGCATAAGAGTGCACAAAGGCGCATTTAAAATGTGCGGTCGGTGAGTGCGCATTTTTTCTATCCGATACCAGTCACCTTTATAAGGAGGAAGACCTTCATACACCTATGGTCACTTACTGTAATTGTGGAAGGACTTTATGAACTATTTTATTTGTATTCATTTTAGCATGTTCTTTTTTTAATTAATACACCAGCGCTGCACTATATATTATTACACTGGGAAATTCAGCTTGGCTAGGAAAATGTTCTTTGGGTATCAGAGTATTTTCAGCAAGCAAGGGCAAATTTTCCACTGTTAGAAGAGGTAAGTCTCTTACAGTGTTTGAATTTCTTTCAAGCCTAGTAAAGAGAAATGTACTCTTTGGAAAGTATATGTTAAAAAGTAGCCAGTGTGTGAGGGGAAATTAAAAACTAGTCTTTTACTGTCACATATTTAGGTATAATGAGAAAAAGACTATCTAAGGGAATGCTGCTTATATTATATATGACACTAGTGACATCGCTATGGCCAGGGCCACGATAGGAGGGTACCACCGGGCCTCCTTTTGGAGGCCCGGACAGCAGGGGGATCAGTGCGGTGGGACAGGAGGACAATTATAGAATAATGCACTGTGACTTTGTTTCTCCCTCCAGTGGCTGAAAGCTGGTTTCTCCCTCTTTCCCTACCACCAGCTTTCAGCTGCTGGAGGGAGAGACACAAAGTGCATCATGCTGTAATTTTCCTCCTGTCCTGCCACATCAATCCCTGTGCAGCCCACATCTGATTTCCCCTAGTGTGCTCGGGTCCCCCCTTGTCCCCCCAAAGCGCTGCCAGCTTTCCTTTCCCACCGGCTGCTGCTGGTACACAGGCACATGGAGAGAGGGGAAAGGGGCTGGTAAATATGTCCTTTTTTGAATTGGGCACGGTGAGTGACTGGTACAGATTGCTCCTGTGTTCGCTCATAACTGATCATAGTAAACTTTGTTTACTATGCTTCAGTTTATGAATGAACAGGAGCCTCTTTCTAATTTGTGGTGGGGTTCTGTTAGGTAGGCTGTACAGGGTACCATGATTTATAATGGCAGCTCTAGCTGACATCATCAAGTAGGAAGTGTTACCCCCTATCCGTGACAATGAATTGATCAGCGTGACGTCACCAACCGCATAATTTCCAGGGGCCAGTTTTGGGGGGGGGGGTGACACCATGTTTTACTGCACCAGGTGACACCAACCCTAGTGATACCATTGTCTGACAATACATGTGAATTAAAGTTTGAAACTGAAAAGTGCTGTCTGGACTCTCAGCACATGTTACAAAGGCATCCCCTTGAGGTTGTCTACCCCAAGAGATAAAAAAGCAGTTGCTGTTGTGATATACAGTATATATATAATTTAAAGTCTCACAAAATAGCATTTTCAGTAAAGTATCATTGAAATTGTTGTTTTGGGGGTTTTTGTATGTCATTGCTTTATTAGGTCCAATGTTAGGTATTGATACTATACTGTATAGAATAAATACTCCTCTTCCTACTGCTTCAACTACTAATAGTAACAACAATTGTCAGCAGCAGCACTATAAAGAAGTGAAAACATTATAATTCATAACAAAATCAACAAATAGCTAATAACCCAAATCAACTAAAAACAAGTTTAAAGATGAATTATACTCTTTTCCACTTCAGGGTATGTGGTTTACCTTCACTAGCCACTGACATATTCTTCTGGATTTCATTCTTTATTGGCTAGGCCAGGATGACATCACTGCTGGCCATGCCCAGAGGTTCATTCATCAGCAGATGCTGAAATTGTACCCTGAGCTGCATGTGCATAGCTTTGTATACATTGTGAACAAGCAGATAAAAATATGTTAATGCATAAGAGGTATAGTATATTTCTTCTGCATGAAACATTTGCATGTTCACAAATATTAATTTATTAAGTAAAGCTTTACTTTAAACATACTGTATGTATGTGCAGAGTGTAATGTACAGTATAGTCACATTTCCTGTGAATGCAGGTATTGTTAATTTAAAGCAACAGAAAGTAAGCAGTGTTTAGTAAATATACAGTATTGCTCTTCACAAAGCTATTGTATATTACATCAATATATTTAGTTATAAATGTGAAAAAAATAATGATGTCTTTCCTGTTTTAAGGTATGCATAAAGGGAAAAATGTAAAAAAATATTAAGCATGTGTTCTTTGACTGCAAAAGACATACGGTAACTGATACATCCATGCCTGTATGGTCATGGATGTATTGTATCTATTTTTTAATGGAGGGACCATATTTAGAATCCATTATTGGTGCTGAAATGCACAATATTTATTTCTGGCAGGCACCATTGGTATTTTCTGTGGGGAGTCAGTGATATTGATTTATTGTGTAATTAGGCTGTCACTTTGGAAGGGAAGTTGCACTTTTCAAAAGGGATGTTCCTCAGAATTTGGTGAATGATCTGAAAAGGAAGGGTGTAGACATTCCTTGAGGTTGCCACCATCCCTTCAAAACTGTAATTTCTACTCAATTAGATTTTTGTTGCTTTTAAAGTCACATTGCAGGACCATGGAAGGTAGAGCTAAGTGAATGTGGTGAAATTAATAAGTAACTACAAGCAAGAAAATGAAAAAAAAAAAGTGAATTTTTGCTCGCACATGCTTGGATGATGAAAGTCAACAGCTTCATCTCATTCACTAAGCTCTAGGTATGATTCACTTGAAAAAAGTACAACTTCACTTGCAAAGTAAACAGTCTATTTTCCTTTAGTAACTCCACCCCAATATGTCAAACTCATGTTTGTTAACCCCATCATGCCTAAGGGTAAAACAAATCTTAATGCCTAAGCACAATTTTGCAACTTTGACATGTGATAGCAAAATCATACATATCATCACAACTACTTTGTGCATTCAGGTGGATTATACTACGTTTTTTTCATGACAAATTGGGCTTTCATTTGGTGGTAAATGGTAATCGATATCTCCATGATTTTTTTATTACCACAGAAAAACTGGCTCAAAATATTAAAAAAATATATATTTTTTTAAATGTAGCTGTATATTTCTTGCTATTACCATAACCTACCACCAAAAAACAACCCAAAATAATTTATCCTTCTCCTGACAATCGCAGCAATACCACATGTGTGTCTGTTAGTTGTTGTTTGTACCGGTAGTACAGCCCTGAAAAAATTGTGCGCAATTTGCTTTTTTCTTATCCTGCCACTAACTGACACTGATACTAATAGAAAAACTAAAAAAAACCTGACTAAAATAAAACTGACCCTGAACCTTGACCCTGACCTTTCACCCTGACATGGGCCCATACATTAACCCTGGAACCGACCTAGATCAAACTTTTATCTAGGTATTTTTGTTTATTTTTTTAATTTTATTTTTGTATTATTTCTATTTATTTATTTTTTACAAGCACTTTTTTCTCTCTGAAAGGACAGAGAGACATACAATGTATCTCTCTCCTCCATTCAGACACAGAAAAGAATGACTGATCACTGTGATAGCTAATTAGAGGCTATCACAGTGATCAGGTGACCCGGAATCGGGAGTTCCGGGTTCTGATCGTTAGAATGGGACCCGGGGCTCTCAGTGACAACCTCGTCTTTGTGCACAAAGACAGATATGCTAATTAGTGGCCTCATGGAGAAAATCCTAGTTCTGTGAGACCGCTAATTTGCAGGCGGTTGGCGTGAAGGGGTTAACCACTTAACGACTGGGCTATAGCCACATGATGGCTACAGCACAGTCGCCTAGTTCTGGGAAGGTGTCATATGACATTCTCCAGAACCGCGCCTCCCGCAAGTCCCACCTGGTGAGCACTGTGGTCACTGTGTCCTTTGTACACAGCTGAGAACATGACATGGTAAAGGGCCAATCACAACACCCTTTTACCACATGATCAGCTGTGTCCAATGACACAGCTGATCATAATGTAAATACAGTTGCCGGCTATCGGCTGCACTTTCCTCATGCTATCACAGCATGAGGAAAGCCGATAATCGGCAACTGTATTCACGCATATGAGGACACATCAGTGCAGTCCCAAGGGGACAACAGTGCAGCCTCAACAGTGTCCATCAGTGCAGTCCCAGAAGTGTCCATAAGTGCATTCCCAACAGTGTGCATCAGTGCTGCCAGTCAATGTCCATCAGTGCTGAAAGTCAAGGGTCCATCAGTGCTGCCAATCAGTATTGATCAGTGCTGACAGTCAGTGTCCATCAGCGCCGCCAGTCATTGTCCATCTGTGCCGCCAGTCATTGTCCATCTGTGCCACCAGTCATTGTCCATCAATTCCACCAATCAGTGTCCATCAATGCCGCCAGTCAGTGCCGTCTATCAGTGACCTTCAGTGCCACCTATTATTGCCCATCAGTGCTGCCTATCAGTGCCACCTCTCCAGTGCCTATCAGTGCTGCATATCAATGCCCATCAGTGCAGCCTCATCAGTGCACATCAGTGAAGGAGAAAAATTACCTGTTTGCAAAATTGTATAACAGAAACTGAGAAAAAACTTTTTTTTTCAAAGTTTTTGGTCTTTTTTTGTTTGTTTAGCAATATTAAAAAAAACCCAGTGTTGAGTAAATACCACCAAAACAAAGCTATATATGTCTCAAAAAATGATAAAAAAAACTTCAGGCTAGGTAGGCAAGTGGTTAATCTATTACTGCAAAGACTAACTGTGGTGTGAACAGTCCTGAACAGTACCAGGTTCAGCTCAGGACCAGCTCAACTATTGCAGAATGAAATTAGGAAATATTTTGTCCTGTGTATCAATGATCTGAGAACTGTTTATGAGTAGAGGGTGTACTGTATATGCATACTAAAGTAATGTGCTGAGAACAAATTTCTATTGCATTTAAGAATACTAGAACATTTATGTATTTGCCAGCAGATGTCACTGCATTAGTGCTTAGAAGAAACTCACATCAGTATTTCACACTTACCAAATATTCAGCACTTTAAATTGTTGATTCCTTTTGTCATACTAACTTGTGCATTCTAGCAAATACAGCATGTAGTATGGGGCCCGTGCTTCTATGTCAGGTCTTGCAATTCCCAAAGACACAGTCTTTATGTATTTGTAGACTGGGTTAAATATTTTTAATTAAGAATGCATCACAATAAAATCAATTATATGATCATTCAATTGACATTATGATATTGTAAACATTGCATTTAGTTTGTTTTATGTAAAAAAATATCATAGAACTTTAGAGCATAAATAAGAAATATATAGAACACTTTAACATTGTATTCTAAGGGACTAAGGGGTTGATTTACTAAAGGCAAACATGGTATTCACTTTGCAAGAGAAGTTGCACTTTGCAAAGGAATTTGCCCCAGAGTTTAGTGAAGGTGGTGAAGTTTCACTTTGCAAAAACTACCCAATCATGGTCAAGGAAAATAAGAAGAAATAATTTTTGTTTGTACATGATTAAATGATGGAAGTCAGCAGAGCCTCGCCTCATTCACTTTTGACTGGAGCTGTTTAATCTTGGGACAGCCCAAGTCCCACAAGTTATGAATGAGAGTACCTTTGGCCTCTCCTCATTTCCAGAATTTGTCTTCAGTACTTGAAAAAGCTGTAGGAGAGTGTCAAGGGAGTTTTTTCAATCATAAGTATGTCGTTTGTTCTTGGTATTTGTAACATATGGAGGCACAGTGTGAAAAGCGGATAATATGCTCATTTTGCTGTGAGGAAAAAAAAGGCGTTCAGGTCTGTTTCTCATTTTTGTAGGAAATTTTCTGAGGGAAGATTGAGGTTTGTTAAAAGCAGTTGATAGGATGCAAAGAGTACAGTTACATGCCATTAAAGTGGTAATAAATCAAAGAGCAAACATTTGTTATATTGCAGCTTACCAATTCTTAGACATGATGGCTGCATTTGTTTTCTTACGTAGGCTTCCTTTCTTTGACTTTTTTCCCCTGGTGATCTGGCAGTAAGTCTGTTGTTTTTCAGCAGAACACCCATTCCTACAAATGTATCAGTTAAGAGCATTGATACAAACCATTTGCCACTGTCAAGGGTACTTAAAATGATCAGCTTTTATTTACTTATGTAAAACCTTTATACAAAAAGGAAAAAAATGTTGCTATAATTGCTTTCGTATCTGTGCAGTGAGCTGGAGTATGGCCTCAATTTGTTACTGTAAATAAATCTGCTAGTACATCTAACATCCCCCCATTGGCATTGCTGCTGTCTGCTGTCTCCAAAGCTAGAGGGACACTCTAATACAGAGGGTTTGTTACTGGCCAGATCACCAGGTGAAAACAGAGAGGATAAAGGCCTAATAAAAGAAAACTAATGCAACCACCATATCTAAGAACTGGTAAGATGCAGTTTATTACATATTTTGTTTTGGGTTTTATGCCACTTTAATCTGTTAGTACCCAGATTTTTAAAGCTTTAAAGCTGTGGTTGGGGGGAAACTAGGGTAACCCATACTAGTTGACATTGGAATGGTCTTCTGTTTGTGAGATACACTGATAAAAGTATAAAGTGTGGAATGTATTGAGTCCTGAAACTAATGAGTGTTGATTATCCATCCCAAGGCTACATGAGGAATGGCACATAAACATGTTCAGCAGGCTTTTTAGAGAACCGGCTGCTGATTTACATAATGAGGGTAATGCTATAAAAGGTAACCCAAAAGCCCAGTTCTCACAATTATAATTTTACATGGGGGGGGGGGTGGATTTACTAAATCTGGAGCACTCAAAATCTGGCTCAGCTGTGCATATTACCCAATCAGCTTCTAACTTCAGATTGTTCAATTAAGCTTTGACAATAACACCTAGAAGCTGATCGGCTACTATGCACAGCTGCACCAGATTCTGTATGTTCCAGTTTTAGTAAATCATCCCCCAGTAATTACCACAGCAGTAAACCTTGAGGTTCAGTCACTAGGGCAGGGATGGTACCCATTCACCTGGATATGGTGGGACCACAGAGTTCACAGCATATTGCTAAAAATGTATTCACTTACTTTTAAGGAGGTAAGAGGGGCATGCAAGCCAAACCTGGACTTTTGAGTTTATGTAGTAAAAGAACAAATTTTATAGAGTGGAAACTGCATTTATTTTTCAACATATTCCCCTGCTACACCTATACACTTATCCCAGCGTTCAACTAATACCTGGAAAACTTTGGCATAAAAAGATTTGTCAGTATGCCTGAACCATCCCAGGATAGCCTGCTTTGCTTTGTCATCAGTGTTGAAATTCTGACCACAGAAGGATTCATTTTTTGTGCAATTTAACAACAGGTTATGCGTCGATTATCCAGGATCAGGCGTTGCATGCACTGAATGTTCACAGGAATGACTGCTGTGGGCTGGAAATCACCACGGCAGGGATCATCACTAATGGATGTATGGCCATCTTTGAAATGCTTACACCATTCAAATGTTTTACTGTGGTTGGGTGTCTCGTCACCATACTGTGCTTGAAGATGTAGATATCTGCGTGTCTTACGCCTTCATTTACAAGGAACTTCATTACTACTCACTGTTCCATGTACGCACTAATACTGCTGTCTGCCATCTCGGTTAACCTCCCTGGTGGTATTCCCAAGTGTAGCTCGGGGTAAAGTTTCAGCGCCACAAGCGGTAACCCCGAGCTACACTCGGGAATACCCTGCAGCGTTGCTCCGGGATCTCTTCTGCACTTACCTTGTCCTTCACTCCCGCGATGTCCTCACTGCAGTGTCCCCGGTTATCTCCTCCGGCCGGGATATCCTCTTTCGGGTTCCGTTCCCTGCGATGTCGGGACATACGGGGACGTAAGCGGCGGGAAATATAAAAATTTTAAAAAGTGACATTCGCTCAGTACACTAAAATCACATAGTAAAACATTACTGTATCAAACCATTTCACATACATTTTGTCCCGAGTGCTTTGTCCTGTGCCCTGCCTGCATTTGTACTGTTCTTTCTGCCTGGAAACTGAGAAACATCCATGGCGTCCAAAAAGCGTCCTTTTAAGTCAAAAGAGGTTTTAGACCGGCTAGAGAACAGCGATAGTAAATCAGAACTACTTGCAGAATTGAGTGATAATGATTTGTGGGGAAATTCGTCATCAGACACTGAAAACGATTCTGCGACTGAGCTCGGCGATGTGCGAACTTGGCGCTATATTTCAAATTTCAGTGTTTTTTGGTTTGATTATATTATTGAATTAAATTTATTATTATTATTATTATTATTATTATTATATTATTTTTTATGATTATTTATTAAATTATAATTTATAATTTAGTGTTTCAAACTTTATCATACCCGGGATGTTTACTAGACTCTTGTTCGGACAGATTTCAGTGAGTTATTCCTAAGAATTACAGGCCTACAATAAAAAAACAACATATTTCCATGCAAAAAAATGTACCGCTTTGAGCACAGAAATACTGACATAATCATAACGCTAGGGAGGCTACCAGTCTCTGTACTGGCCCATGACATGTGTGCTGCTTATCAGTAATAGGACACACTTGCTACTTACTATTAAGTTGCTCCACTACGCATGCATCATCACATAGCATTCATAACAGCTGTGATTCCTATAATGATGCTGTGATTGGACCACACCTATCACCTGGGCCAATCACAGCAGCCTGTACCATGTCATAGCTGTGGGCCAAACACAGCACACTATAGCAATCACAGCCGTTATGAATGAAACTCATTCATGACAGTTCAAAACATTGCTACAGTGATCATCACTGTAACAGCAATCAGAGTGTGTACAAAAAAAAACTCGATCACAACGCCCCCCCCCGAGTAAGTGTAGTACAGTGTCACTATGGTGACACTGAACTACTCTGATGAAAGTATGTAAAAAAAATAGCAAAAGAGTTTAAAAAAAATAAAAAAAAGTTTTACAAAATTGAATAAAATATATACATATTTTTTTTAACATACTGTCAGTAGTCAGTATTCCTGATCAACCCACACCAGTCATATAATGCCACTGTGCTTCGCTGGTGACTGTATGTATATAAAAAAATGTGTTACTAAACCCAGGACCCTGCATTCACTATATCTGGGCTCCCACATTACACTGTACATGGAAATGCAATTATTTTAGTAAATATAAACTGCTAAATACCTTTTCACATCAGCAGTATTTAGCAGTGTTGTGACTTCTATCAGTGTCCAGCCGAGCACATGTTAAAGCTTGTAGGAGGAGTTTTCATGCTGCTCTAGGAAGATGCCGGACCCATGACCTCTGTCTGGACAGTGCTGATTGGCCCTGTGCTGATCACATGCACTCTCCCAAGAACAAAAAACATCTTTAGCAATACACACCAAACTGTGCATGTGCAGAGTGACAATATATTATATCAGGAGATAAGAGGGGGACACTGGAAGAAGGAGAGGATCAAACATCCTTTTTACACAATGCAGAGAATTAACCCCTTAGGTTTCACAGTGAGTATAACAAGCATGCTTTACTGCAAATACAGACTGATTTTACTGTTGTGAGTTTAGTAACAATTTTCTAATTTTCCAAAAAATTGTGACAAAAAAATTACAACTTTAAAAAAGTCGCCATGCCTCTTACTAAATACCTTGGACTTTCTTCCTTCCTAAAAGGGGTTATTTGGGGGGTATTTGTATTCCTGGCATTTTAGGGGCCTCAAGAAAAGAGGCTATTAGTACATCAGAATAATACATCAGTGCCATGGCCAGTCAGGAGATAGTTCTTCTGATTGGCATGATTTTAAATTGCAAAGTCACTCATAGTTTGGTGTTCTGGCAATGCACTGCTGTGCCACTGCTGAGCCCCCTCCTGACTCCGTACTCACCTGTATCTTCAAGTCTCTCTGACCTTTGTTTCACCAAGTGACCTATGTGACTCCAGCTTTGTCACCCTATGACCCCTGTGATTCCAGCATATCCTGAGCATCCAGTGACTACTGCACTCCATTGCACTCTGAATTCCATGTATCATCCAGTGACCCCTGAGGATCATGTGTCACCCAGTGAGCCTCTGAGCATCCTGTGTTATTTTGTGACCCCAGTGTGCCCTATGTGCCTCTGTGACACCTGTGTTTCTGGCAAACTCTGCACTTGTATAGCCTGCTATACACCATCATCAGTCATTTTGGCTCTGAGGAAGAGGGGATCCCCCATTGAAACGCGTCAGTCTTTTGGATAGTCCTACTGTGGTTGGGACTTGCCTAGGTGGCCAGGTTGCTTTGAGTGCATTGTGGACTCTGATATGCCTTAAATTATGAGTAGTTTGTGAGTACATATATTTGATCTTATTTATACAATACAACTGTTTAAGGTAATGTACAAGGCTGGTGCACCATCTGTTCCTTCTTTTCCAGTGTCACTCCCCTGCAATCACCTGGGTTGTCCTTCTCTCAGTGGATCTATCCATGCAAGAAGTACTAGTGTAAACCTAACCCTCTCTCTCAAGAGGTTCTCAGCAATAAAATTATAAAACAGCTTAAGTGACTGGTGTCTAAATATTGCACGTAAAGTTGAAAAAAAGCATATGCCCACTGAATTCAGTAAAATAAAAAAATGCTTTCTCAGAACAGCAAAATAACAGCTGATCGAATAAAAAAGAAAACACCCTCATAAAGTATGGTCTAATTTTCAGGGAAAGAAATATTTTCTTGATTCCCAAATGCAATCAGATACCCTATAGATCAATATTTTATGGTGTTATGTCTGAGAAATAATAATATGCACGTACAGTAAATTTTGTTTATTTACATAGTTAGAAACAGGATTTAGAGTTGGCTAGAATCATCTCCAGTGCAAGATTTTTTTAAAGAGGATAGACTGACCAAAGACTTTGAGCAGAGTCTCAGTATGAAAAAGGAGATTATAGTACATCGTTACAGGGGCTTCTGCTTAAAAGATCATTTTAACATCTTTGCCAGTTATATTTCAGATGTTGATAGATGCTGGGGAGATAAAACATGTCAATTGTGTATATTTCTTAATAACTCTACTGTTAGGTTATTGTGTTTAAGGCTAGGTTCACACCTATGCAGTTTGCGTTTCAGCCGTTTCTGCATTGAGTTTTTACACCTGCGTTTTTTACATGTTTTTGCCATGTTTTTTATGCATTTTCCTTTTTTAATATTTTTTTTATTTTTGCTAAGCAGATTTAAAACGCATCAAAAATGCATCAAATACACAACAAAAATGCACTACATGCTTTTCTGGAGCATTTCCATTGAAGTCTATAGAACCAAAAATGCAACTTTTTGATTTAAAAAAAAGTCCCTGACCCTTTCCAAAAAACACACTGGGTGAAAACGCGGCGATGTGAATGTGTCCCATAGGAAATCATGTTAAATGGACTGTACTGAGTTTCTGCAAAACGCTGCAAAAAATGCTTACTGTAGGTGTGAACCTAGTGTAAATTCTGTACCCCTGCACACCTGTTGTAGCCATGATTAGGTGCCCCCATTCTCCAGCTTCTCTCAGGTTGTTCCCACTCAAAATTCAAAGTTGGAAATTATGGCAGGAAGATTTCTCTGTTTGAGTATTTAAGAACTATAAGAGGTTACAATATGACAAACTATTATATTTGAATGAACTGATCCTTTAAAAACTTATCGTTCATGATAATTTGTAATTTTTTTCACAAAATTAGACCATTGCAGCACCCATCTTTGTTCATTTACAATTTCTGGTAAGTATTTAGGATTTAATATGTTTTAGGTCCCTTTCACATAAGTGGTCCGACCAGGTCCACCTGTCCATTTTGCCCTCCATTCTCCTCTATGGAGCTGCATATATAAATTGACTTAAGTCCATTTACTCCTGTCTAATTCCAATCCGATCTGATCCAGAAAAAACAAATGAAAGGGGATCTGTTCCCCTTCAATCTGCCTGGATCGGATCAGAGGGTAGTCAGGTGTAAGAGGACAGCTGGTACGTTTACATCTGACTGCCCATAAAGCAGAGCGGGCTGTGTCTATGCCTGCTTTTGCATAAGTGGAGCAGACATGGACCTGTCCACTCAGCAGGGGATCAGCAGACAGATCTCTTGCTGAGAAGAACAAATCTGGCCTGTGTGAAAGGGGCCTTAGACTTTAAAATACTAGTAAATCCAGATGGATTCAGGGATAATTCTATTTTCCTTTATAACACATTACCACTGTCTAGACCAGGCAGGTCAGATTGGTGTTTTATGGGCCGCATGCAGCCCTCTTGTTCCTTCTCTGTGATTTCTCTATAATTTTTCAGCTAAATATTTAAGTAAATGTATTTTACCTCCGCCTTTGGGATTGCATATTGGAATTTGCCATTTTCACTATAATCCTAGGCTCTTAAGTGTCCAAATCTTTTTTTCTGAAATAAAGTTGGTGCAGCTCTCAGACAACATAATACAGCCCACAGCTGACATGATACAGCCCCTTAGTAGAATCAGTCTACTTAGTTCAGACCTCTGTTTCATCAGAGTAAGACATGCTTGCATTAGACCAACTGATATGCAGCTCTGGTTGAAGAGGTAAGCTGGTTGGATAATTGGATATACATACATCCTAGATTATAGGACATTAGATTCATATATTGATTATATCTTTGTAAATAACAATTTCAGTCCTTGCTATGAAAATGTATCCATACTTTCTAGGTTATGCTATGCTATTTACCATAACACCTTTAATTGCCAATGCTAGAGAGGCAAATGGTCTTTTTAGCAATCCTGTTGCTGCTAGGTTGCTGTCAGCTATTTGATTGCAAATGTTACATAAATGCATACATGTAAAATGTTATCGTAATGTTTGACATTTACAATACTGTCTGCTTTTTATATCTTCAGCAGCTTTTTTTTTTTTAAATTGTTAAAGTGATTGTCACTTTAATGTGATCTCTGCATTGGAAAGTTGAAATTCAGATACTAGCAGGAATGATGCTTCTTTATGCTATAAATTCCATCTGGAGCTCTTAAATGTTTAAAGTGGACCTTTTACTGCCCAAACAGAAAAATACATGGTGCATACAGCAAAGCATACTCATCCATAAATGTTATAAATAGAATTTGAGCAATCAACAAATTATTCCTAAACTTTTTTTTTTTTGTTTTTTACTTCTTGATGTTCTTGAGGCACTGTTGACATTGCTCCAGCCTCATAGGTGCACTGTTGACATTGCTCCAGCATCATAGGTGCACTCTAGGAAGGTCATGTCAATACCAAACCATCTGAGATCACATTCAGCCCAAATAATTAGCCTAGATAGGAGTAGCTAAAGATCTTGAAGAACTTATTTTCCTGGCTATTCAGATTGGTGGCTACTCATGGGGAACAAAGGTCAGAAACCACAATTCCTACAGACCTATCTGGATTCTGCCCAGAGTTCCAACTCCATGAATGTCCTCCTCAGCAGGTTCTGCATCACTGTCTGATGACTTACACTTACTGGGTGACTTACATCCACTGCTCTCTTCCAAAGAGCAAGGTGACTCCTGCGATTTTTATTTTTTTATTCCCCCCCCCCCCCATTTCTGGGGCTATACGTTGAGGAGCTAAGCCTGTGATCCTAAATACCATGCTAATCTCAAATTGGAACGTCACTCTCTCAGTTAACATTAATTAGTTTTAATCTTTATGCTGCTAGCATTGGTAAATAGATATAAAGGTAAATTATATTTACTTGTTTTAAACCTTTTTTACATTTCTTCAGTTATTTCCTGGTTTTGATGCCTAGCCACTTTGTCTACCCTGTAGCAGATTTACTGCTACAGGGCAGACATTGTTCTGCTGTAGGGGGCACAAGCGCCGCTGGAGTGCCATTGCTGCTGAGATTGGACACATCAGAAGCCAATCAACAGGTGCCAGAGCTGATAAGAGTGCCGGCACCGATTGATCGCCGAGGAGACTGACAGAACCCAGCTCTGCCTATATAAGCAAGGAAGAGCTGTGTTCTGTTAGCAGCGATCTGCTAGATTTTCTTTCTCTGCAAAGCAGATTGCCTAGTAAAAACACATGACATTATACACAAAACACATAGCTAGACACACAGTTAACCCTTTGATCACCCTAGATGTTTAACCCCTTCCCATCCGGTGCCATTAATACAGTGACAGTGTAAATGCTTAGCACTGGTTCACAAAGTGTCAGTTAATGTCAGACTGTCCACCGCAATATCGCAATACTGCTATAAGTTGCTGATTGCAGCCATTACTGCAAAAATACATTATATGTACCATAGTTTGTAGATACTATAACTTTTGTGCAAACCAATCAATATACACTTATTTTTACCAAAATATGTATCAGGATACATTTTGGCCTAAATTTTACAAAGATTTTGGATTTTGGATTTTTTAAAATCTTTTTATTGGATATGTTTTACAGAAGAAAGTAAAAAATAATGTTGTTTTTTTAAAAAAAAATTCAGTCTTTCTTTGTTTATAGTGAAAAAACAATAAAAAACCCAGAGGTGATCAAATACCAACAAAAGAAAGCTCTATTTGTGGTAAAAAATGATATATTTAATTTATGTACAGCTTTGCATGACCATGCAATTGTCAGTTAAAGTAATGCAGTGCCGTAAAGCAAAAAAAATGACCTGGCTACGAAGGGGTAAATCTTCCGAAGCTCAAGTGGCTAGGTAAATGATGTCAGGAGTCTTCATAAGTTTAGGGGGTACTTTCTAAGTTAACCACTTGAACTCCAAAGGATTTACCCCCCCTTCCTGACCAGGACATTTTTTGCGATATGGCGCTGCATTACTTTAACTGACAATTGCGCGGTCATGCAAAGCTGTATGTAGATTAATTTCTGACCTTTTTTCCCATAAATAGAGCTCTTTCTTTCAGTGATATTTGATCACCTCTGCGTTTTTTAGTTTTTTTGTGCTATAAATTTAAAACTGGCAATTCTGAAATTTTGAAAATTTAAATTTTTGCTATAAAACATATCCAGTAAAAATTTTTTTTATCAGAAATATAGGCCAAAATGTATTCTGCTACATGTCTTTTCTAAAGAAAATCCCAAATTAATTGGTTTACATGAAAGTTATAGCGTCTACAAATGATGGTATATATACTGGAATTTTTTATTTAATTTTTTTTATACTAGTAATGGTGGATTTCAGCGACTTATAGCAGGACTGCAGGCATTCTGACACTGGGTGGAAACTGACTAACTGCCACTGACATCCCAATGACACTAATATAATGATCAGTGCTAATAAAAAATGACACTGGGCAAGAAGGGGTTAACAGCTGGGGCATTTCAAAGGATTAACTGTGTGCTATGTGCTGTGTGTTTTACTAGGGAGACATGCTGCTGTGTATTTCTCTGTTATGGAGAAATCTCCTGCCAGCATGTTATTGCTGGCAGGAGAGAGAGACCTGTGTTGTTTACACAGAGGACTCTCCCCTGTCAGTGTAAGTCGGCAATCGCCAGGTGCCGGTGGGGAATCTCTGGCCGGGACCCGGTGATTGACATCTGTAGCTGCCAATGACTGCTCGGGTAGGGAGGCACATGCACGCACCCCATACACGGAAATGCAAACCATGTATACATACGTGATTTTGCGCAGCCCTACCGCCCTGTAGCAGTAGTTCTACTATAGGGCAGCAGGGAAGAGGTTAAATACACCCTCCTGGCTGCATGTTTGAATTAAGAGCAGATAAATACCAGGAAGTAAACACTATATGAATCATTTGCCCTTACTCAAGATGGTCACAGACAGAAATGCTAGGGGGGGGGTTTTCAAAGTGATTTCTCAGCAAAATAAAGCGTGGAGACATGGATGGATGGGAGCAGGGGCGGACTGACAACTCATGGCGCCCCCGGGCAATAGGGGATCATGGGGCCCCTGTGTCCTTGCCCGAACTCAAAAAAGCCTATGAAAAATGTACCAGGGGCATCTCATGGGGCCACCTACTGACCCTGGGCCCTCGGGCAGTGCCCGAGTTTCCAAACGGTCAGTACACCCCTGGATGGGAGTGTTTGCTTTAAATGTTAAATATTAAACAGCATTTTTGGTTTGTTGTGCTCAGATGCAGTGTAGTTCCAAAAATGAAAAATGTGGTGCTATATAGTAAGAAGTCATATGGTAATAACACTGACTGTTCCATACTTAGTCACACTAAAGAGAGAAAAGCTTTGGTCCTGAATGCTGTGTGTGTTCGCATTGTGCTGAATACTGGGCATGATCAAAATATTGGTGGTTAAATATAACATAAGCCTATTAACTCTACATACTGCAAACATACAGTATGTCCTATTATTTATACCTACAAAATTTGGTCAGTCAGGACTATGTTACTACAACATAATGAATAGACAGCAGTGGTCAAGAATATGTAATGTACTGCCTCAACCATTGGTGTCAGTAGAAGAAAAATGCCCCCACATTGGTAGGTAGGTTTTCCTTCACATTGGTGTCAGTGGGAGAACAATGTATTCAGATTGGGGTCAGTGGGAGTAGTATGCCCCTACGTTTCATTAGGAGCAGTGTATGTCTCTTACACTAGTGTCAGTTGTTTCCACAGATAACAATATAAGAAACATTTGGCACTTCCACTGACACTAGTCTCAATGTGGGGGCATTATTTTCCCACTGACACCAATCTGAGGCTCATACGATTCTTAGGGTAGATGGCAGTAATTTCTTTTTTCTTTTTTTTCCCCATATGTAAGATACATACAGTTCACACCACATTGTGTTATCAGTGATAGGACACTAGTTATCAGCACACAAATCCCTATTGAGGACTATAATGCACTGGTATAGGATTGTACCACCGTTGAAAATCACATCATAAATGTGCATTTCATTCACTTAGGTGTTTACAGAGTCACTGGTAGCTAGTGTAAGTAGGCCCCCAGAATAGTTTTGTTTAGTAGGACCATGTTACAAATATATCATCCCATGTATTCTTGTTAGCAGAGATGTTAGATGATTGGGATCTGTTTCTTACCCTTATTATAATTCAGACTACTGTATGATTACTTATGATTACAAACTATTTGTTAGAAATTAAACCTTAGATGGACACGTCTTACACTAGATGCAGAATAAACAAGAAAAAAAAGGGGTGTTCAAGGGTGACCCGCCAATATATATACATAAATGACCAAATCTATAAACATGATAATGTAAAACATTCACTAACAATATTTATTGAACATATATTAAAAACACAATTCATCCAATAAAAAGAATAAACTAGTTAAAACACAGAGTTACACTTTATGATCATTTGACGCTTTGCGCAGTAGCAACCACTTCTTCAGACTATTAAACTCAAGTGTGACAGAAATTCACAACATCTCTAGAAATAGAAAACATACATATATTGTAACATATTTAAATGCTTTTTTATGCATTTTGCATTTTCAATTTTTTTCCGATACACACGATGTTTACAAAAAGGTGAGAACAAGTTTTGAACTTTTCCTGTGGCTATGTAGTTTGTTGTAACCTCCCCTCCCCCTTTCACTCTTCATTTCCTTTTTTTACCTCCTTTCTTGTTTTGTGTTTCTTCTCTTTTTTCAACTTTTCACCTTACTTTTAATTTTTTAATCACTAACCAATTTTTGTACTCTAAGCTGGAGCGACAAAACACTTTCTTCATCTGGTGGGACTCCATCCCACCAGTAGAAATGCTGATTATCACATTAAAGTAAGTGATTATACTCTAAACTGTATAACAAGTAATAATGACAATGTATGCTGAAATGCAAAAAAAATTTTATTTTGTTTTTTTTTACATACAGTTTTTTTAATATAAATGTAAAGTGCAACAATGTAAAATAATCTTTTCTGTAATAAAAATTTAACTTTTTTTTTTTTATTAACAAATACAAAATGGCATTGTTGCCAACATATTATTTATATAAAATTGTAAAAAGACATTACAGTGTCTGGTAGACCCACTCCTCCTTTGAAGCATCATGCTGCTTAAGGTACTGTTGCTGGGGCTCTGAAAAGCGTGTTCCATGTATCTTTGGGGAGCACTGGCAGGTGAATACATTAGGCCCTGACTTTGCCCTTCCTGCAAAAAAGCAAGACACGTGGCCCTGCTGGTGGCATGAGCTCCATATGTGTTGCTGGAGCATGATAGCGATATTGTGGCCCCTGATAATTTGGCCATACAGGAGGTTGTTAAGCACAGCACCTTGGGTATGACACATAAGGGCCTGAGGTGTCCGTTGGGGCAAGCTTGTTGGTGGGGGTGGGTTGGCAGAGGGAATGAAGGAAGTCATGCACTGCATCATTGCAGTTCCCATTCTTCCCGTTTTTCAAGAGGAACTTGATCTACAAAGGGGACCAGTGTGTTTATGTACTGCTGGGATAAAGACATTTGGTTTTTAAATAGAGCTACCAGCTCATTTAATGTCGTCATAATTTTTTCACTTTGACATGGAGTCATCCTTTTTTGATGCTCCTCCCCTCCGAGACACAGCGGTTGTTGGTGCAGCAGATCTCTCCAACTATTCCTCCACCTCCTCTTCCCTCATCTCCTCTGTCACTCTGGATATGGATAAACAAGTATTTGAGGTGTCCAGGGGTCTTGAAGGACACTCCCCATCAGGCCCGTACTGGACAAAAAATAGGCCCGGACATTTTAAACTGAGCAGTAAATTTTTCCGGGGGGGGGTGCAAGGGCATGGAGGTGGAATATTCACGGAGTCGGTCCTCCGCACTGTAATGTAAAGGAGCACTGTGATATAAAGGAGACTGCACTGTAAAGGGGTACTGTATTGATTACAGTGCCCCTTTACAGTGCAGTCCCCTTTATATCATAGTGCCGCTTTACATTACAGTGACCCTAGAGATCTAATCACAGTGCCTCCTATATATTCAAAGAGACGGCCCAATCCAGAAAAGAGACGGCCCAATCCAGAAAAGAGACGGCCCAATCCAGAAAAGAGACGGCCCAATCCAGAAAAGAGACGGCCCAATCCAACAAAGAGACCTCCCCATATAGCAAACCGACATCCCCATATAGCAAACCGACATCCCGTTCAGCAAAGAGACAGCCCGTTCAGCAAAGAGACAGCCCGTTCAGCAAAGAGACAGCCCGTCCAGCAAAGAGACAGCCCGTCCAGCAAAGAGACAGCCCGTCCAGCAAAGAGACAGCCCGTCCAGCAAAGAGACAGCCCAACCAGCAAAGAGACAGCCCAACCAGTAGACAGCTCAACCAGTAAAGAGACAGCCTGTTCAACAAAGAGACATCTTGTCCACCAAAGAGACAACCGTTCAGCAACGACATCCTGCCCATCCAGCAAAGAGACAGCCCATTCAGCAAAGAGACATCCTGCCTAGCAAAGAGACAGCCCATTCAGCAAAGAGCCCATCTACCAAAGAGACAGCCATCCAGCAAAGAGACAACCCATCCAGCAAAGAGACAGCTCACCCAGCAAAGAGACAGCCCAATCCACCACCGAGCTGTGTGTGCCGCTGGGTGAAGGAAAGAGGCCACTATTGTCCCTTCAGTGCAGCTGTGTGCAGCAGCCGGCTGGGGAGGTGTCTGTGTGTCCTCGGTGGCACTTCCTGCCTGTTGCTAGAGCCGTCACTGCCACTCCTCCTGTCAGCCCTGCTTTGTGCACAGCCGCACAGTGGGAGGTGAGTGGCGTCTTCGGTCTGTGTTAGCCCTGTCCAGGCTGCAATCACTGCTTACCTTCTGCTGTGCGTTCCAGTCATCAACAGGCCACTTTTCTTCAGCCTGGTGGCCCCGGCCCACTGGGCGAATGCCCGGTGTGCCCTATGGCTAGTCCGGGCCTGCTCCCCATGCCACATGCCTGAGATTTCCAGCTGCTCTGTGTTGCAAATACAGAAATAAGCAACATTAGGTAATTCCAAATATTATTTTTATTTAAAACACAACTGATTGAAATTATGTTGTGTTACTAGCTTACTGTCTCATCTCTAGGGTCAGTTTGAGTAACTCAAATTCCTTAGAAAATTGGTAGGGGGTAAAATTTGTTGCACCAGACCCACTCTTTACACTCCTTGCTTGCTATTCCATACACAGCTGTCTATTGTAGGAGTCTTTTGGTGCTACTCCATCTTGTATGCAACTCATTAACTGCAAAACATAAAAATATTTTTTTTTTCTTTTTACTCTCAGGTACCTTGCAACAGGACATTCTTTAGCCAGTCTACATTTTCAGTTTATGGTGGTGATATCAACCGCAATCTACATTGTTTGTGACAACCTGCTCCATCATATGGGAGGTACTGAAGGATGTGGTCTTCAAGAAACTGACATCGGAAGAAGGGTGCAACATAGCTGCTGTGTTCCAAGAGCGCTGTAATTTCCCAAATTGTCTGGGTGCAATAGATGGGAAACAAATTCACAGAATAAAGCCAGTAGCTAGTGGCAGCAGTTTTTTTATAACTATGAAAAGTATTTTTTCATTTGTTATTTGCAGTGGCAGATGCCAGTTATTGTTTCACTTACATAGATATTGGGTCTTATGAGTGCAGCTCAGGCTCAAGTATTTTCTCATACTCCTCATTTGGACAGAAGTTTCAAATCAATGACCTGGGCCTTCCACCAAACAGTCCGCTACCAGAAACAAGGGGTCCTGCTCTACTGTATGTATTTGTTGGTGATGATGTGTTTGCCCTCAGTGAACATCTGCTAAGGCCCTTTTCCAGTCACTTCTTGGATGTTGACAGGAGGGTGTTTACATATCACCACACTAGGGCCTGTAGAGTTGTGGAGTGTGCTTTTGGCAACCTTGCAAATAAATGGCGTTTGTTGCACGCTCCCATCCACTTAAACATGTAGCATGCTATAAAACCTGTTAAAGCAGCATGTGCCCTGCATAAATTTATTCAGGAACGGGATGGTTTTTAGTAGGAGGCAGGGGCGGACTGACAACTCATGGGGCCCCCGGCCAATAGGGGATCATGGGGCCCCTGTGTCCTTGCTCAAACTCAAAAAAGCCTATGAAAAAGGTACCGGGGCATCTCATGGGACCCCCTACTGACCCCGGGCCCTCGGGCAGTGCCCGAGTTTTCAAATGGTCAGTCCGCCCCTGGTAGGAGGACACAATTACCCATAACATGACAAGTGCAGATTTACCAGCACCTCGGGGCAGCAGAAGTGGTGCTCCTATCAGGGATGCATTCTGTACCTATTTCAGGTCTCCAAATGGTAAGGTGCCATGACAACTTGAGGCTATTTAATAATTTTTGTCAACTATATATATCTTTGAAGACAAAACTGCTACATTAATTATTGATTATACATGTAGAATTGCTGTGGAGGGTTGTGGACATTATCATTGTTAACTTTGCAAGACTTCTGTTTATGTATTGTAAACTTGGTTCTTCTGGTAAAAAAAATATTGCTTTTTATTTTGGGAGAAATTAAGATTTAAAAAATTCTGTATATTTTGGAGTTGAGTGCGGGTTTTTTGTACTCTTAAAAAAAAAAAAAAGGTACAACAAACATGAGCTGAAAAGCTGAAACCAAGTACAGATAACAGATAGTACTCACTTTTGATTTCTTTCTGTTTCTTGCTAAAGGAATCCAATTGTAATAGACTTCTTTTGCAATGTCTATCCATCCTTGATGCTGCTTTGTCCTGTTATGTTCTGGGTCAGCAGGACTGTATAAATAAGTTTGGGGCCTCGTCAGCTGCATTAGCACCTTTTGTCTTCACTGTATTGGTTGGCTGTCTTGGATTCACCCTCCTGGTTTGGAAGGTAGCGTGGGACGCAGGGGCGGACTGACAACTCATGGGGCCTCCAGGCAATAGGGGATCATGGGGCCCCCTGTGTCCTAACCCACAGTCAAAAAAAGCCTATGAAAAAGCCAATTAAAGGTACCAGGGGCATCTCATGGGGCCCCCTACTGACCCCGAGCCCTCGGGCAGTGCCCGAGTGCCCAAATGGTCAGCCCGCCCCTGGTGGGACGTCTCTTGTCAAGGGGAGGTGTTAGTAGTCAAGCAAGTAAAAAATGCAAATGCATCAATAGCACATCAAAAATGCACGCAAAATGAAGCACTTGCTTTTTTATATGCGGTTCCATTGAAATCTATGGGACCAAAACTGCAAATTGCTGTGGAAAAAGAAGTCCCTGACCCTTTCCAAAAAACGTGCCTGTAAAAAACGCATACATGTGATTGTGATCCATAGGAAATCATGATAAATGAAAAAAGAAACAAAAAAAGCTGCGCAAATAGGGAAAAAGTGGAAAAATAGCTGCTGACAAGACAATCAAGTCAATTGTATACAAATAACATAAATAAATTGCTCAAATGTCACAACTCAGAATCTGTCACAACCATATAAGTAATAATATAAATGAGTCCAAATGTAGAAACGAATAGTCCCAGTGTTATGAGCCATATAGTAGATCACCACGTGTCTTCAATATAATTAGTGCTCCACCACCACAAAATGGTAGGACTCTTACCAGAACACGTGGACCCTTATAAAAGAGTCACAAACGCATGTGAATATATCCACCAAATCACTCAGAATTGGAAGATGTTATATCATGGTACTAGATGGAAGTATCACCTTCAATTCCTTCCCATTCTTAATCACATGATAATACCTCTCAGTATGGCCATACAAAGGGAAGACCATCTCATAAAATCATAAAACATGTTTATTATCATAAAGTATTGCACTCACATTCAGGTGGGCAAATCAGCGCTGTGTACAGAGTTTTCCTCTGTGCCGGAAACAGGTACACTTCCTGGTGTTAGAGAGCAGCGTGTAGACGTTAGACGCACAAGCTCTATCCAACGCGTTTCATCACATATGACGTTGTCTGGGGTTTCCATACCCCAGCCAAAGAAACAGTGGTGCAGCAAGGGGGCATGAGGTAACGGGTCTAGGGGAGAAAAAGTATTCAACATGGTTTAAAATACCTCTTATTTATAAGAATAATGTAATGCCTCCACTACATGTATGTTCCCAAGTGATCAGAAGTGATTTGTGAGTAGCACTAGTGCTGATTTTTTTCATGGCTACATGCAGGTGAAAGGGAGATTATCCTGGAAGGGTATTGGATGGTAAGAACAAAAAAAGAGGAACACACATATTTGTAAATAAATGTTTGCAAACCCTCTGGTAAGTTTGTCTTACATTGGGGGAATGACAGACACAGGGACATTTTCTGAAAGCAGTGGGCCTGTGTGAAAAATCAAAATTTGGGTCATCTTGCCAAAGAAAAGAAAGTGTTGCATATTATGCTTCTGTGGAGATATTTCAGTGTGGTTTTAATTGTGCTGAATACTGGCCATGGCTTAAAGGGATGCAGAGTGCAAGGGTTAAGTAATAAGAGTTCAGAGATCAGTATTAAATGAAGAAGAGTTCAGGGGTCAGGAGAAAGTGACACAGAGTTCAGGGGTCATGAATAAGTGATGCAGAATTCAGGGGTCAAGAGCAAGTGACAAAGAGATCTCTTCATGTCATACAGTAGGGGCAATTCTGGCTGCTAGAGGGGGAGAGGTTTGAGTATAGCATCCCTTCCTCTTCCTATGAGATGACAGACAAATAACCAGCAGGTACATAGTAAAGATGCTCAGCAGTTGTAGGATTAATTGTTGTATGTGACCAGGGGCGGACTGACCATTTGGAAACTCGGGCACTGCCCGAGGGCCCGGGGTCAGTAGGGGGCCCCATGAGATGCCCCTGGTACCTTTTTCATAGGCTTTTTTGAGTTTGGGCAAGGACACAGGGGCCCCATGAGTTGTCAGTCCGCCCCTGTATGTGACCTGTCCGGCTCCAACTCTCTCCTTATTTACTACATTGGCACCTGATCTCCTCTCCAGCCAGTGCCGGGTGGATATTTGCTGCAGCTGTCTGTTCTGTGTTTTTGCTGCAGCTGTCACTGAGTGGCCTTTCCCTATTGCTGTGGGGTGTTTTAACCTCTCTAGCGGTATTCCTGAGTGTAGCTCGGGGTAAAGTTTCAGCACCACAAGCGGTAACCCCGAGCTACACTCGGGAATACCCTGCAGTGCTGCTCCGGGATCTCTTCTTCACTTACCTTGCCCTGCGTTCCCGCGATGTCCCTTCTGCAGTGTCCCCTGTAATGCCCTCCTGCGGATGCCGGCATCTGTCTTCTGGGTTCCGTTCCCTGCGACGTTGGGACGTACGGGGGACAGAACTGGCGGGAAATTTGAAAGTTGTAAAAGTGACATTCACTAAATACACTAAAATCACATAGTAAAACATTACTGTACCAAACCATTTCACATACATTTTTTCCCTACTGCTTTGTCCTGTGCCCTGCCTACATTTTTACTGTTCTTTCTGCCTGGACACTGAGACACGTCCATGGCGTCCAAAAAGCGTCCCTTTAGATCAAAAGCGGTTTTAGACCAGCTAGAGAACAGCGATAGTAAATTAGATTCACTTGCAGAATTGAGTGATAATGAGTCGTGGGGAAATTCATCATCAGACACTGAAAACGATTTTGCGACTTGGTTTGATTATATTATTGAATTAAATTTATTATTATTATATTATTATTTTTTATGATTATTTATTAAATTATAATTTATGATTTCGTGTTTCAAATTTTAACATACCCAGGATGTTTACTAGACTCTTGTGCAGACAGATTTCAGTGGGTTATTCCTAAAAATTACAGGCCTACAATAAAAAAATACATATTTCCATGCAAAAAAAAGTACTGCTTTGAGCACAGAAATATGAACATAATCAGACCGCTAGGGAGGTTAAGCACAGTTAAATGTGAGTCATTCCACACCCTGAATAGAAGGATATGGATTAATGGTGGGCTGATTTATGAACTTTTCAAAAATATAATCTTTAACAAATATTGCTTTTGCAAATATACTGTACATTTATTTTGCATCATTGGCACTTTGAAGCACTCTTTTATTGGTTTATGAATTATTACATGCACTAATAGTACTTTCATTTCATGGAAACACTGTTTGAAAGATCTGCATTTTACATCTTTTGTCATTTCAATATCGGGTGACAATGTAGAGGATTGGGAGATACTTGCAATCAAAGCTGCACTGGAAGAACAGAAATGCATAAAAAAATGTTGATATGCTCTATGGCTCAAAGTATGTGGAGACTGTTCAAAACATTGAGCTACAGTAATTTTTAGTGAAGGTAAACAACACAGATCTCTCTACTGACAGCTGGTTTTTGTCTCCCTGCAAAGTAGGGAGACAAAAACGATCACATCCCTTGGTAAAAAAGCACATATTGCACACATTACACATAGAAACACAGTTATCCCTTTGATTGCACAGATGTTAATCCCTTCCTGCCCAATGTCATTTATACAGTACCATGCATTTTGTTAGCACTGATCACTGTATTAGCATCACTGGTGATGTTAGTGTCAGTTAGCCAGTGTCAGAATGCCTGCCATACTATCACAGTCCTGCTATAAGTTGCTGATCGCCGCCATTACTAGTATTAAAAATAAAGTCTAGTATATATACTGTCATTTGTAGGCGCTATAACTTTCACGCAAACCAAATATTTTATACTTTTAGGACGTTTTGTTTACCAAAGCCATGTAGCAGAATTTGTTTTGGCCTAAATTTCTGAAGAAATTTTTTTATTTAGATATGTTTTATAGCAAAAAGTAAAACATATTTGGTCTTTTTCTATTTATAGCACACAAAATAAAAAACCCAGCAGTGATGAAATACCACCAGAACAAAATTCTATTTGTGTGAGAAAAAATCATATACATTTCATTTGTGTACTGCACCGTATAGCAAAAAATGGCCTGGTTATGAACGGGGGGGTAAATCTTCTGGAGGGCAAGTGGTTAATGCTACAACATACAAAGGCATGTTGAACAATTGTGCCCTTCCAAACTTGTGGCAACTTGAGATGGCTGATATCTCTTCCAAAATGACTTTTTCCCTGTTAAAGTCAGGTCTGTAAGTGTGTCATGGAGGAACTCAAGTAGTCTGCACAAAGCCCTAACCTCAGTCCTAGTTTCATATAAATGCTTTTTACCCACAAGAGTAGAGGCTGTTATAGCCACAAAGTGCAAGCCAACTCCTTATAAATGCCCATAATTTTGGAATGAGATGTCTAGAGATGAGCGAATTATTCAAAAATTTGATTCGGCTGATTCGCCGAATTTTCGGAATAAATTTGATTCGATGCGAATTTATTCGCTGCGAATTTAACTTATTAAAAGGGTTTCTAGGCTTCAGAGAGCCTTTATATTAGTGCAGAACACTGTACCTTTAATTTAAATGCCCTTGGAGTCTGCTGGGGAAGAGAAATAATACTGTCAGTCAGTATGACATGCAGATGAGTGCCGTCGATCTTAGAATCACCGCACACTTCACTCATTTGGGCAGTCACGGGGCACGACGAAGAAGATGAAGAAGAAGGAGAAGAAGAAGAAGGAGAAGAAGAAGAAGAAGAATGAAAAGAAGAAGAATGAAAAGAAGAATGAAAAGAAGAATGAAAAGAAGAAGAAGAAGAATGGAAGAATGAAAAGAAGAAGAAGAAGAATGAAAAGAAGAAGAAGAATGAAAAGAAGAAGAAGAAGAATGGAAGAATGAAAAGAAGAAGAAGAATGAAAAGAAGAATGAAAAGAAGAAGAAGAATGAAAAGAAGAAGAAGAAGAATGAAAAGAAGAATGAGAAGAAGAATGAAAAGAAGAATGAAAAGAAGAATGAAAAGAAGAAGAAGAAGAATGAAAAGAAGAAGAAGAATGAAAAGAAGAATGAAAAGAAGAATGAAAAGAAGAAGAAGAAGAATGAAAAGAAGAAGAAGAAGAATGAAAAGAAGAAGAAGAATGAAAAGAAGAATGAGAAGAAGAAGAATGAAAAGAAGAATGAGAAGAAGAATGAAAAGAAGAAGAAGAATGAAAAGAAGAATGAAAAGAAGAAGAAGAAGAATGAAAAGAAGAAGAAGAATAAAAAGAAGAAGAAGAAGAATGAAAAGAAGAATGAAAAGAAGAAGAAGAATGAAAAGAAGAATGAAAAGAAGAAGAAGAAGAAGAATGAAAAGAAGAAGAAGAAGAATGAAAAGAAGAATGAAAAGAAGAAGAAGAATGAAAATAAGAAGAAGAAGAATGAAAAGAAGAATGAAAAGAAGAATGAAAATAAGAAGAAGAAGAATGAAAAGAAGAATGAAAAGAAGAAGAAGAATGAAAAGAAGAATGAAAAGAAGAATGAGAAAAATGAAAAGAAGAATGAGAAGAATGAAAAGAAGAATGAAAAGAAGAAGAAGAAGAATGAAAAGAAGAAGAAGAAGAATGAAAAGAAGAATGAAAAGAAGAAGAATGAAAAGAAGAATGAAAAGAAGAAGAAGAATGAAAAGAAGAATGAAAAGAAGAAGAAGAAGAATGAAAAGAAGAAGAAGAAGAATGAAAAGAAGAATGAAAAGAAGAGGAATGAAAAGAAGAAGAATGAAAAGAAGAAGAAGAAGAAGAATGAGAAGAAGAAGAAGAATGAAAAGAAGAATGAAAGGAAGAAGAAGAAGAATGAAAAGAAGAATGAAAAGAAGAAGAAGAAGAATGAAAAGAAGAAGAAGAAGAATGAAAAGAAGAATGAAAAGAAGAAGAAGAAGAATGAAAAGAAGAAGAAGAAGAATGAAAAGAAGAATGAAAGGAAGAAGAAGAAGAATGAAAAGAAGAAGAAGAATGAAAAGAAGAAGAATGAAAAGAAGAAGAAGAAGAAGAATGAGAAGAAGAATGAAAAGAAGAAGAAGAATGAAAAGAAGAAGAAGAATGAAAAGAAGAAGAAGAAGAAGAAGTAGGATGAGGAAGAAGAAGAAGTAGGATGAGGAAGAAGAAGAAGTAGGATGAGGAAGAAGAAGAAGAAGAAGAAGAAGAAGTAGGATGAGGAAGAAGAAGAAGAAGAAGTAGGATGAGGATGAAGAAGAAGAAGAAGAAGAAGAAGTAGGATGAGGATGAAGAAGAAGAAGAAGTAGGATGAGGATGAAGAAGAATGAGGACGAAGAAGAAGAAGAAGAATGAGGACGAAGAAGAAGAAGAAGAATGAGGACGAAGAAGAAGAAGAAGGAGGACGAAGAAGAAGAAGAAGAATGAGGATGAAGAAGAAGAAGAAGAAGAATGAGGATGAAGAAGAAGAAGAATGAGGATGAAGAAGAAGAAGAAGAAGAATGAGGATGAAGAAGAAGAAGAAGAAGAAGAATGAGGATGAAGAAGAAGAAGAAGAAGAAGTAGGATGAGGATGAAGAAGAAGAAGAAGAAGAAAAAGAAGAAGTAGGATGAAGAAGAATTCCATTCCAGCAAAAAGTGTATCTGCAGAGAGCTCCGCTATTTCTGACAGTTCTCTGACAGTTCCTTCCCATTTACAGCGGTTGAAACATTGTATCTATTTGTTTCCGAATAAAAACATCTGTATCCTAAATGGAAACAAATAGATACAATGTTTCAACTGCTGTAAATGTGAAGGAACTGTCAGAGAACTGTCAGAAATAGCGGAGCTCTCTGCAGGGACACTTTTTGCCGGCGGATCGGGGAAAATTCGATTCGTGCATCCGAAGTTTGCTAATATTCGGATTCGACGCGAATCGAATTTTTCCTAATATTCGAAACGAATTCCACTTCGCCAGGTTCGATTCGCTCATCTCTAGAGATGTCCAACAAGCTCCTGGACAGGTGTCCACCCATGATGGCCTGGAGTCCACAATTATTTGGCAACAAAAGAATATGTATGTATCATAAAAGAAAATTATTATTTTTTGTTTACTTTATAAAATTTGACTATAATTAAATGCAATGAACTCTGTAATTCTTTAAACATTGCATGTAAATATATTTATCCTAATAATGTAGCAAACACAATTGCTAAAAAAATGTCAACAGTTTGTATCTAAATATGAGTATGTGGCTTTACTTAGCAAAAAATTTGCAATGGCTAGTTATAATTTATCATTTTCTAATGGTTATTTTTTTTTCTTTAGGAAGATTAGTGATAATGATTGGGTACGGATATCTGAGAAACATAAACACATGAATGTAAAAATAACTGCTGTGCTCATCCAAACTAGTGCACGCATATAGAAGAAAGCAATCAGTGAACAACAGAGTAACCCCTGTTAAAGTTGAGAAAAACAAATCAATGTGTCAGTCCACATAGAAAAGAAATGAGCTAATCTGCCAAGAATCCTTTTTGACATGATATGAAAAAGACACAAAAAACAGCTCTTCATATGTGCTCATTGAGTGAACTCAGATACACCACATAGTTATACATGGAGGCTTGCCTGAGACCCTCTAGCATTGAGTAGTTATAATGTGCACTATAGTTATAAAAACTGTGGGGCATACTGTATCTACTTCTGCTTATCCTGAATGTCCTCAAAATACTATATACCCTGGTCAAAAAAATTAAAGGAACACTTCGAAAACACATCGGATCTCAATGGGGAAACATACCATGCTGGATATCTACAGTCAGGTCCATAAATATTGGGACATCAACACAATTCTAACATTTTTGGCTCTATACACCACCACAATGGATTTGAAATGAAATGAACAAGATGTGCTTTAACTGCAGACTGTCAGCTTTAATTGGAGGGTATTCACATCCAAATCAGGTGAACGATGTAGGAATTACAACAGTTTGCATGTGTGCCTCCCACTTGTTAAGGGACCAAAAGTAATGGGACAATTGGTTTCTCAGCTGTTCCATGGCCAGGTGTGTGTTATTCCCTCATTATCCCAATTATAATGAGCAGGTAAAAGGTCCAGAGTTCATTTCAAGTGTGCTATTTGCATTTGGAATCTGTTGCTGTCAACTCTCAAGATGAGATCCAAAGAGCTGTCACTATCAGTGAAGCAAGCCATCATTAGGCTGAAAAAACAAAACAAACCCATCAGAGAGATAGCAAAAACATTAGGTGTGGCCAAAACAACTGTTTGGAACATTCTTAAAAAGAAGGAACGCACCGTGAGCTCAGCAACACCAAAAGACCTGGAAGACCACAGAAAACAACTGTGGTGGATGACCGAAGAATTCTTTCCCTGGTGAAGAAAACACCCTTCACAACAGTTGACCAGATCAAGAACACTCTCCAGGAGGTAGGTGTATGTGTGTCAAAGTCAACAATCAAGAGAAGACTTCACCAGAGTGAATACAGAGGGTTCACCACAAGATGTAAACCATTGGTGAGCCTCAAAAACAGGAAGGCCAGATTAGAGTTTGCCAAACGACATCTAAAAAAGCCTTCACAGTTCTGGAACAACATCCTATGGACAGATGAGACCAAGATCAACTTGTACCAGAGTGATGGGAAGAGAAGAGTATGGAGAAGGAAAGGAACTGCTCATGATCCTAAGCATACCACCTCATCAGTGAAGCATGGTGGTGGTAGTGTCAGGGCATGGGCATGTATGGCTGCCAATGGAACTGGTTCTCTTGTATTTATTGACGATGTGACTGCTGACAAAAGCAGCCGGATGAATTCTGAAGTGTTTCGGGCAATATTATCTGCTCATATTCAGCCAAATGCTTCAGAACTCATTGGACGCCGCTTCACAGTGCAGATGGACAATGACCCAAAGCATACTGCAAAAGCAACCAAAGAGTTTTTTAAGGGAAAGAAGTGGAATGTTATGCAATGGCCGAGTCAATCACCTGACCTGAATCCGATTGAGCATGCATTTCACTTGCTGAAGACAAAACTGAAGGGAAAATGCCCCAAGAACAAGCAGGAACTGAAGACAGTTGCAGTAGAGGCCTGACAGAGCATCACCAGGGATGAAACCCAGCGCCTGGTGATGTCTATGCATTCCAGACTTCAGGCTGTAACTGACTGCAAAGGATTTGCAACCAAGTATTAAAAAGTGAAAGTTTGATTTATGATTATTATTCTGTCCCGTTACTTTTGGTCCCTTAACAAGTGGGAGGCACATATGCAAACTGTTGTAATTCCTACACCGTGCACCTGATTTGGATGTAAATACCCTCAAATTAAAGCTGACAGTCTGCAGTTAAAGCACATCTTGTTAATTTCATTTCAAATTCATTGTGGTGGTGTATAGAGCCAAAAATGTTAGAATTGTGTCGATGTCCCAATATTTATGGACCTGACTGTATACTGATATGGAGTGGGTAATGT
Source organism: Staurois parvus (assembly GCF_062004578.1). NCBI lineage: Eukaryota > Metazoa > Chordata > Amphibia > Anura > Ranidae > Staurois > Staurois parvus. Next base: position 3,109,030 of record NW_028318646.1, on the reverse strand, counting down.
GTTAGGAACGTAAAGATGCCCCATCGTTTGATGGAAATTAAAATTATCAACCTACAGAGGACTAAATTCAAAGACACCCTGAAAATGAAAGTGAAAAAATGATTCAGCATGCTAGTCCATTTTTCTGAAATTTCATTGCAGCAACTCAAAATGGTACTCAGTAGTTTTGCATGGCCCTCCCGTGCTTGTATGCATGCCTGACAATGTCGGGGCATGCTCCTAATGAGACAACCAGAGGTGGACTGATCATTTGGAAACTCAGGCACTGCCTGAGGGCCCGGGGTCAGTAGGGGGCCCCATGAGATGCCCCTGGTACCTTTTTCATAGGCTTTTTTGAGTTTGGGCAAGGACACAGTGGCCCCATGATCCCCTATTGCCTTGGGGCCCCATGAGTTGTCAGTCCGCCTGGGGTATTTCCTCCCAGATCCAGACCAGGTCATCATTGAGCTTCTGGACAGTCTTAGGTGCAACATGGCAGCGTCGAATGGACCGAAATATGATATCCCAGAGGTGTTCTATTGGATCTAGGTCAGGCAAGCATGGGGGCCATTCAATGGTATCAACTCCTTCATCCTCCAGGAACTGCATTCATACTCTCACTACACGAGGCTGTGTATTGTTGTGCACCAGGAGGAACCCAGGACCTACTGCACTAGTGTAGGGTCTGACAATGCGTCAAAGGATTTCACCCTGATACCTAATGGCAGTCAGGGTGCCATTGTCTAGTCTGTAGAGGTCTGTGCGTCCCTCCTTGGATAGGCCTCCCCAGACCATCACTTACCCACCACCAAACCGGTCATGCTGAATGATGTTACAGGCAGCATAACATTCTCCATGGCTTCTCAAGAGCCTTTCACATCTGCCACATGTGCTCAGGGTGCTGTCATCTGTGAAAAGCACAGGGCACCAGTGGTGGACCTGCCAATTCTGGTGTTCAATGGCAAATGCCAATCGAGCTCTATGGTGGCGGGCAGTGAGCACAGGGCCTACTAGAGGACATCTGGCCCTCAAGCCACCCTCATGAAGTCTGCATCTGATTATATGGTCAGAGACATTCACACCAGTGGCCTGCTGGAGGTCATTTTGTAGGGCTCTGGCAGTGCTCATCCTGTTCCTCCTTGCACAAAGGAGCAGATACAGGACCTTCTACGGCCCTGTCCAGCTCTCCTAGAGTAAATGTCTGTCTCCTGGAATCTCCTCCATGCTCTTGAGACTGTGCTGGGAGACACAGCAACCCTTCTAGCAATGCCACATATTGATGTGCCATCCTGGAAGAGTTGGACTGCTTGTAGGGTCTAGGTATTGTCTCATGCTACCAGTAGGGACACTGATACTAGACAAATGCAAAACTAGTAAAAAAAAAACAGTCAGAATAGAGGAGTAGGGAAAAAATGTCAGTGGCCCCCACCTGTAAAACCATTCCTGTTTTGGGGGTTGTCTCATTGTTGCCCATCTAGTGCACCTGTTGTTAATTTCATTAACACCAAAGCAACTGAAACTGATTAACAACCCCCTCTGCTACTTAACTTACCAGATAAATAGCCCAGGAGTTTAATTGACTTGATGCTGCACTCTGATTAAAAAGTGTTCCTTTAATTTTTTGAGCAGTGTGTGCGTGTGTGTATATGTATATGTGTGTGTGTGTATATATATATATATATATATATATATATATATATATATATATATATATAAAGAGAGAAAAACAAATTAGAGCCAAGCATTCCAACAGTGTGAGTCTGGTCACAATTTATTGAAGAAAAATGGATTCAAAACACTCACATGTGATAATAAATGCATCAAGCTTGCAATTGATGGATGAATAAATATATTTCCAAAAAAAGAAGAAAACAAAAACAGCAACCAAAACAAAGAGCTGTTAAAAAATCACCAGTTCAGCCTGCTGAGAAAATAATAGTCCACTGACAAAGATGTTCTCAATGAAAATGAATGCAAGATTAAAAGAAAAGAATATACAACTAGTGGTACTGCCCACTTATATCTCATGGTTCAATAGTAGTGTTATTCTCAGACATATTTATAGTATGTTAAAGTGTGTCTCTTTTGTATTATAACTGCTTACTGTGTCAGTTTAACCAGTTGCCAATTGCCGCATGCGTATATATACTGCAGCAAGTTGGCCTCTCTGTGCCGGTTCACGTACATGTACGCGATCTATATCCTCTGAGTAGGGGGAGCGCATGCTCCCCCTGCCATTCACTTCATCACATGCCAATCAGTGGGTTCTGGCCAAAAAGAAATTTGATTTTATACATTTTCTATTGGATATGTTTTATAGCCAAAAGTAAAAAATATAGTTGTTTTTTTTTGTTATTTCAGTCTTTGGTCATTTATAGCACAAAAAAATAAAAACAAAACATGCTGATCAAATACCATCTAAAGAAATCTCGATTTGTGGGAAAAAATTATATAAATTTAATTTGGGTACAACATTGTATGACCCAACAATTAAAGAGGGGCAGTGCCAAATAGTAAAAAATGGTTTGGTCATGAAGGGGGTAAAATACTTCTGAGCTTACATGGTTAACAAGTCTTATCCATTCTGTATCTAACCTGATTATAATTAGGTTAGGTTGAAGTTAAATGTCATTCTCTTAGGCAGAATTAGTTTATAGCAATAGGCTTAAACAGACACAAATTATAACTGACCGTAGGTCTAAGCTTAAGATAAAAAAAAAATAATTACAATTTTTTTTGGACTTAAATTCTTATGGAAAACTGATGCTATGCAGGGACGGGAAATTTAAAAAGTAAATCACCTACACGTCATTAAACATATGCATTAAAGTAGATCAGCTACGATTAGAGATCCAAGTAATACATCATAAAATAGGTTTTCTTTGAGTAACATGTAAACTTTTAAAAAATGAATGACAAAACTGATCTTATGATATATATTTTTACTACTTGATAAATGTCTTTTTCTGATTGACCACTAACTTTGATGTAATTTTACTTCTACACATCATGTTACAATCTGTGATCATAACACTCAGGAGGAGGTTAACAAAATAATGCTGGTCATACAATGTGAAACTAATTTACTAATGGCACAAGTAAGTATTCTAGACCAGTGAAAATATTGGTGATGCTACAAATCTACCTAACATACACAAGAGGATATTTCTTGAGCATGCACATCCATCAGTAAAAGTGCTTATTACCTAATGGAGAACCAAGCCTAAAAAGAAAAATAAAGGCATGACTTCCAAAACTGCATAAATGATATCAAAGGGATATTTAGTAATTGTAAAAGTTAGAAGGGGACTGTGATGTTGCTAAAAAGTAAATGGAAGAAAAATGTATATAACTTTTAACATACTGTTACAATGCTCTGATTTTGTGCAATCACCATACAGATAATATCTCATAACACATCAGTAATATAATAATATGTTATTTCTAAGTAAGGAACATGTAAGGGAATGTTGGGTAAATCAGAACAAATTAGAAGATATGTACAGCTAACATTAGTAACTAAGGGCTCAAGTACACGGAGCGTTTGTAAAACTCTTCTGAATGATGGAAACTGACTGCTGGAAAACGTAGGTTAAAAAATGTCAGTTTAGCCGTGTTTGCAGACCTCGTTTGTGTTTAGAAGCATTTTTTTTTTAAAGATAACCTCAGGAGACCTTCCCAAATGCCCAGATTGCACTGAAAAATAGTAAACAATTAACTATTTCAGACATTTTGAGAGGAATAGAGAGAGCAGAAGCAGAGAGATCAGTATGTGTTGAGATGACCTATCTTTTCTGGTTGTATTCACTATGGATCCCATCATGAGCATAATGCAGCACGTTCTACCATTGTTTCCTTCACGCGAAACCTGGAACTGACTGCGCTGGTGTACTAGGTCCATTTGAATACATGGAAAAAGCTTTGCATGCATTTCTGATGATGAAAAAAGGCTCTGGACAGCATCTGGACATGGAACAGTTAAAAAATGCTTCTAAACGCAAACACTTAAAAATGAAGTTAACAGCATTTACATGCATTTGGCATTTGAAACGTTGGTAAAATCTACTCCTGAACATTTGGTGCGTTCAAAAAAACAACTGTAGACTCAACTGCCTGTAAAGATTATCTGTACATGGACACATAGGAAAACATTAGAGAAGAGTTCAGGGGCTGCTGAAAAAAACGCTGAACAGCTCCTGAATGTCGGTTTATCAGCTGCAGTGTACATAGCCCAAAGTATCAAAGTTTATTTTGCAGGGAAATTCTCATATTTGCAGCCATTATGGTATTTTTGTATTATCCAACCCCCTTCACCCCTGTCCTTTTTTTCTCCCTCTTCTATCTACTTGGTATTTTGGAGCTGATATGTAGGCTGGCCTTGCCACTGTTAAAGGCTATGTTAAAGGTTATGTATATCATCATACTTGTACAATGTGTTTATGCAAATCAGAAACAGTCACATGACTGTAGTTATCTCAGCACTTAGAACACTGCTGAATTGACAATCAACCCAAAAAGACTGCATCCAGCAGGTTCCTGGGCCCTACTTAAGTGGTAGCCAAAGTCAAGCTATCAGGAATCAGGCTTTACACTGGGAAATCTAGGATATGTATCCTTGTAGCCCAATGGCACACCATCTGCTCCAGCAGAAGAAACCTATGAGGCATTGAGCATTATTCAATAGTAGTAAATCCTGCATAAAAAATACATGGGCATCATTGAAGAAAAAGCAACAGCAGCATGACATTACAATGGGAAACATGAAAGGGAACAGGGACAAACATGCACAAATAGTAAGTCACATCACCCCTTTACACACAGAATATCATTGCGCAGTGTCAATTCAAACCACTCTAATACTCCTACAGATTAAGAAACTTATATTGGTGCTGCTCCAGTTTCCACTCCCTTTAATTCAATTGGGATTTCCTGATTAGGGAATATGTCCAACAAGCAGAAATTTATGGCCTAAACTGGTAAAGTATTTCTTCTCTTCCCCAATTTTCCACATCTCCATATCTCAAGTGCCAGAACACTCTTCAAGTGCCCCAGTTTTGTATCTTAACTTCTCATAGTATTTTTAATGATTCTGAACAATTCAAAAACTTGTGGGTACATTGGTATTTAAGTGGAATAATAATTCAAGGAAGTTATTTTCTGTAGCTATTCTTAAGCAAGAAAGCTGCTGAATGTGCTGGCAAGGCTGAAATATCTTTAAACTATGCATAGTCTTCCACTGTGTGTTTGCAGCTGGAACTCCATTGCATATAGTCAAAGTTTTTCATCAACAATGTATACAGTGCACACACAAGTAATATGAATTTCCAATTAAACACTCTACAAATACTCCGTACTGATCTTTCAGGCACGTCTGCAAGGAAATTTGTGATATGAACATATGAGAAGATATGATATGATGTGAATAAAAGTGGAAGTGAGGGCACAGGTCAGTCAAAATCAGCTGGTGAACAGTGCAGTGTCAGACTGAAAAAGATACTGCTTGGCTGCCAACACTTCAGGGTCCTGTGAGCATGTACTGTGGGGGCACTTGTAGTATAGAATAATTTTCCTTCGTGAGCCAAAGCAACAGTTGCCCAGAGGATTTTTTTTTTCTTTCTCTGAATAAACTGCGGGACCTATATAGGTTTGAACTATTTCAGTCTTTTTACCTATGTGCTAATGTAATTATTGTGCAGTGGGTGAGCAAATAAATATGCAGTTAAAAAACTGAAGGTGAGGGGACTATACATACGCCAGTTATTGTAAATTAGGTCTAAAAGGTTTTGCTATGTTTATGTTTATTAAAGTTGTATTTATTTCTGTTTTCTCAGACTTTTCTGCAGAAACAACCAAGTACTGTAATTAGCTAAGTTTATTTAGGCCAAATGGAGATTGAGTGTACTCAACATCAAATATGCAATTTTGGACCCTACTAGGCTGAGGGATGCTAATGCTGACCATACACTCTTCTATAACTGCCCTAATCATGTGTTAACTGGTTCAAGCAACTAGATCTTGGTAAGAGGGCTCCTCCTGAGTGAATCATGTTTATGCAACTAGAAGATGAGACAGGAGTAGATTTAACATAATCTCTTCTTTTCTTTTTTTTGCCATACTTCCTTTACGGCTGAACATGCACTGCTATTTACTGATATGACTGTTATTATTTGCTCCTCTTGAATATACTCTATGACTTGCATTATGGCAATAACAAGTTTACTCCTTGGGGTTACTTCTTCCAGATGGTTTGACCCTTTTGTTTCTCATCACTGCCTTACATTATTGGACGAACTTCTGCACAAACCTACTTGGTGTAGTCTCATTGGAAACAATGATTTACCTGTCAAGCTCCTTCATCTGGAGTCTAAATTGTTACCTGTTACTGGTGCTGACTTTAGGTATTTCCTTCCCATTTATTACTTTAGTTTGCAGGCCAAATGCTAAGGTGCAGAGCCTGCAAAAAGAGACATTTTGTTGATATTAACCTCCCTACCGGTCTGATTATGTCAATATTTCTGTGCTCAAAGAAGTACATTTTTTTGCATGGAAATATGTATTTTTTTTATTGTAGGCCTGTAATTTTTAGGAATAACTCACTGAAATCTGTCCAAACGAGTCTAGTAAACATCCCGGGTATGATAAAATTTGAAACACAAAATCATAAATTATAATATAATAAATAATCATAAAAAATAATAATATAATAATAATAAATCTAATTCAATAGTATAATCAAACCAAAAACACTGAAATTTGAAATATAGCGCCAAGTTTGCACATCACTGAGCTCAGTCGCAAAATCGTTTTCAGTGTCTGATGACGAATTTCCCCACAAATCATCACTCAATTCTGCAAGTGGCTCTAATTTACTATCGCTGTTCTCTAGCTGGTCTAAAACCACTTTTGCCATAAAGGGACGCTTTTTGGACGTCATGGACTTTTCTCAGTTTCCAGGCAGAAAGAACAGTAAAAATGCAGGCAGGGCAAGGGACAATGCAGTAGGGACAAAATGTATGTAAAATGGTTTGATATAGTAATGTTTTACTATGTGATTTTAGTGTATTTAGTGAACGTCACTTTTTAACATTTTTAAATTTCCCGCCGGTTCCTGCCCCCGTACATCCCGGCGCTTGCAGGGACCGGAACCTGGAAAACGGATGCCGGCATCGGCCGGAAGAGATGGCCGGGGACGCTGCAGGGGGGACATCGCGGGAGCGCAGGACAAGGTAAGTGAAAGAGGGAATCCCAGAGCAACGCTGCAGGGTAATCCTGAGTGTAGCTCGGGGTTACGGCTTTTGGTACTGAAAGTTAACCCAGAGCTACACTCGGGAATACCGCCAGGGAGGTTAATGCAACACACTTTCTGGGTAGGTGAGTTGGCTGCTTCACTTCCTGCTGCCTTACATTCATTTTTTCCTCCTTATTTGTTAATTTTTTATGGTAAGATCTTTGTATGGTTTGCATGTGTAAGATTTTTCACCATGTGCTATTCAATGTGCAATGCTCTCTTCTTCCTGGTTTTTCATGTTAATGTTCACTGATCAAAGAGGTTAGACAGACATCTTCTTTTACTGAACAACAGCCTGATCAGGCTCTGGCAGCTGAAACTTACACTTTTGCTTGGGATCCAGCCTTGCACCATGCACAGGAGCTTAAATCACTACTAACATTATACACTTAGCTAAAACCAAGAGATGCATTTTCTTTGGTGAGCAGAGGATTGTTTAATATGGAGAGAGCTATGGTAAGCTCCTAGTATATTTAGCTAGTTATAAATGTAAGCACCCCACGATTATTGCTCTCCACTCTTCCAAGCTCTTCCCATATAAGGACCCAAAGGAGGTTATTCTTATGCTTGATCTAACTGTCTGTTAATGACCCATCTTGTCTGACCCTGCATCCTGCTCATCCAGCCTGCTACAACGCCTACAGTCCAGTTGTTCTGTCTCTCCAATCTAAGCATTGAAAGTGTGATCTCTGTAACTTACAGTTGTGATGAGATAACGATAACTCCAACACCATTTGGATACCTCAGTCAGTGACTCAATCGAGATGGTATCTTGTAGATCTTGTGAAGTTTATTCTATAAACTGAGAGAATCTTACAACAATGAACATCTGATAGGTCAAAAGATTATAATGTGCTCTGCTTCATGAGACACGAGGCTTGCCGAAATGCATTTCTGGGAAAAAGGGTAGCTATACAGCATTAATTAACCAAATGAAAAGGAGGAGCAGAGAAAAAATATAGAAAACACTTAAAGGCATATGACAGTCAATATGACAGTCATGTGAAACATGACACCAGTACTCTATCATCTGGCTTCTACTCTCCACCAAACATCTACCACCTGTCACCAGCCAGCTGTTCACCTCCTGGCTTCCATCCAGTGGAGTGTCGGCTCCCACCAGCACAGACTATTGAAGCCATTACAGGCATTCTCAAACCAAAGACCCTCCTAATCCAGTGTCCTACTGACCTATATCCTTACTAAAAAACAGATGTTATCATTTTATTGAAAATCCTTTACTACATGATTAATCAAGTTATCTATACCATTATACACCTGGGTTAAACACCTGGGTAGAACCTCTGGCTGTTCAACCCAGGGAACATCTTGATATTAGGTGGTTGATTTACTAAATCTGGAGAGTGCAAAATCTTGTGCGGTTCTGCATAGAAACCAATCAGCTTCCATTTTTTTTGTCAAAGCTTAATTGAACAAGCTGAAGTTATAAGCTGATTGGCTACCATGCACAATTGCACCAGATTTTGCACTCTCCAGTTTTAGTAAATCCCCCTACGTATCCTGGGGGTTAATATTCACAATCCACTTTGCAAAATTGATCTTTGCTTGAGTTTTGTATGGTATTACTTCCTAAGCTCTAGTTTAAGGGATACCAAATTCAGGCATCAGCAAAACAAAACGAACACGTTAACTATATACACTACATGCAAATAGAAGGGAGCTGATACAAACAGGGCATAAGCAGGACTGGGACTGGAAAAAAGATGGTCAGAGATGAAGATAACAGGTTACAAGGATACAAGGTTACAAACTTAATGATGGTTTGCATGTGGAATTTGTGAATAAAAGTGGACTTTTGAACTAAAGTGGATAGTTAAAAACCAGGAATTGAAAACAGGAGTTAAGACAGTTGCAACACTGATCAGAAAGGACAACATTGAAAGGGCTCTTCTGCTCACTGAGCAGGTGGTTAATGAAGTTGATGTGGAAGGTAAGTCAGGATTATCAGCTAGGAAGATGGGTTACTGTAGCTAGGGGGAGTGGTAGGGGCTCACAGAAAAGGGAGGTCAGTCCTGTGTTTGAGCACCAAAACAAATTTGCCAAGTTTAATGAAGATGTAGAGGTGGCAAACACAGAGGTGGCAGCCCTGGATGTCACTGCTACCCCTAACAGCCAGGAGAGCAGCCCATCTAGTATGGGTGGTAAAGGTAGTGCAAAAAGGCCTAAACAATTTGTGGTAATATGGGGTTCTATAGTCAGAAGGACTGATAGAATAATTTGTCACCAGGTTCGCCTCAACGAATGTTTTGCGGTCTCCATGGTGCCAGGGTTCGGTATGTGGTGGACTGAGTTGATAAATTACTGCGAGGGGCTGAGCATGACCCAGCTGTCTTGGTTTATGTTGGAACCAATGACAGAATACATGGAAAGTGCACGCTCCTTAAGAATCATTTTAAAGAATCTGGCTGCAAGTTAAAAGGAAGGACCTCCAATGTGATATTCTCTGAAATATTGCCTGGGCTCGCTGCAACACAGAAGGGACAGGGGTAGATTAGAAAAACGAATGCATGGCTAAAGATTTGGTGTAAGAGGGAAGGATTTGGGTTTCTAGAACACAGGCCTGACTTTTCATTGGGGTGCAACCTATATGCTAAAGATGGATTGCACCTAAATAGAAAGGGGTCTGCCATGCTTGGGGAGAGGTTCATGGGAAGGCTGGAGGAGTTTTTAAACTAGGATTGAGGGGGGAGGGTGAACTAGAATTTATTGGGGCAGACAGGTCAGTTATGGGGTCAAACAATAATGGATGGTGAAATGGGGATAGATGGGGGGAGTGTTATGGCAGGTGATAAAAAGGTTCCCATGTTAAAAAAAAATAATATTATATTATTATTATACAGGATTTATATAGCGCCAACAGTTTGCTCAGAGCTTTACAATATAACGGGAGACAATACAGTAACAATTCAGTTCAATACAAGAGGGATTTGAGGGCCCTGCTCCTTGGAGCTTACAATCTAGGAGGGAGGGGCTAGTGGTACAAAAGGTAGTAACTGTGGGGGATGGACTAGTAGGAAGAGTAGAAGATTCCAGTATTAGCTGAGGGCAGGATAGGCTTCCCTGAAGAGAGAGGTTTTCAGAGATCGCTTAAAAGTGAGCAGAGTAGGCTATAGTCTGATAAATTGTGGTAGAGAGTTCCAGAGGATGGGGGAAGCTCTGGAGAAGTCCTGGAGATGAGCATGGGAGGAGGAGACAAGGGAGCTAGAGAGTAGGAGGTCTTGCAAGGAGCGGAGAGTACGGTTTGGGTGATATTTAGAGACAAAACATTGGAAATTATAATACTATTTGTACTACTAAAAAATATGATAATGAAATAAAGTGTTTGTTCACCAATGCCAGAAGTCTGCCAAGCAAAATAGGTGGGTTGGAAGCTTTGGTGCATGAACAGAAATACGATTTAATTGATATTGATGAATATTGGCTTCATTCCTCATATGACTGGAGTATTGATATTCTTGGATATGCTCACTTTCAGAGAGACAGGGTAAAATTTAAAGGTGGCAGTGTCTGTCTCTATGTGAGAAGTGATGTGAAAGAGGATGTGGTTGATGGAGAGCGTGATGAGGCTGAAGCATTATGGTTGGAACTGCATATGGATGTGCGTAGTTCAAAGTTAATCATTGGTGTTTGTTACAGGTCACAGAGTGTTAATTAGGAGGTGGAGACTCAGCTCCTTGCACAGATGGAAAAGGCTGCAAGGGCTGGAACAGTAATAATAACAAGGGATTTTAGCTACCCTGATATTAATTGGAGTATTGTCACTGCTGGAACAGTTAAAGGGCAAAAATCTATAAACCTATTACAAGACAAGTTTATGGTACAGTTCATAGAGGCCCCGAATAGGAATGATGCTCTGCTGGACCTGGTAATCGCAAACCAAGCAGAGCTTATTACTAATTTCATATAAAAGAACATCTAGGTAGCAGTGACCATAACATGATTTAATTTAATGTTAGCGGTAAACAACAAACACATACGGGAAAGATAAAAAACACTTAACTTTAAGAGAGCAAGGATGAGGGCTGCTCTCCACGACTTAGAGTTGGAGGGAACATTGGCATTGAAGAATACAGAAAATAAATGGGAATTCTTCAAAAAGACTGTATGTGAACACACTGCAAAATATATTCCCATGGGCAATAAGTATAAAAGGCTAAAAATAAAATCTACAGTATGTGGCTCGTGTCCAAAATTAAAAAAGCTATAGATAATATAAAAAGAGATCATAAAAATGAAGGAACACTATCATCGTTTAAATGTTACAAAGAATGTAACAGAATATGTGAAAAGGAAATCAAGGATGCAAAAATTCAAAATCAATGGCAGATTGCAAAAGAAAGTAGAACAAACTCCCCAAATTTTTAAAATATATTAGTGGCAAAAGGGTTAGGTCTGAGCATGTATGCCCTTTACAAAATAATCTAGAGTGGGTGACTGGGCACAAGAGAAGGCAAATTTATTAAATACCTTCTTCAGTTCTGTGTATACAAAGTAGCATGGGGGAGCTCATGTCCAAAATGAGGATGATATTGACACAGCCACAAATGATCCACAATGGCTCAAAATTTATATGATCCAGAAATATTTAAACAGAAAGATGAATAAAGCACCTGGACCAGATGACATACACCTACTGATTATAAAAGAATTGAGCTCTGTCATGTAAAAGCCATTGTTTCTTATGTGTTTAGGTCTGGTGTACTCAGGCTACAGTGCCATATACTCATTTGTGATCTATTATTTATAAGGGTACTACAAGGTTACACATATCCATATATTTGAGATCACAACCATTTGTACTCTAATTATATGGGTGTTGCTATATTATTTTGCACTTATTCCTGCAAATAGTCTGATCAGGTCTATCTTTTCATTTGTCTTCAGCAATTTGATAACTTGCCAATTGGATATACAGTGCTCAGCATAAATGGGTACACCCCCAACATATTTGTCAGAAAATCTTTACTTTCCTTTCAGAATCAACATTTTCTATGGGAAACTATACTACAAAATACTCACACAAATGCGGGCCATTGATTGAAAATTCATTCAACCACGTTGTAAAAATGAATAAACCCCAATGAAAGCAAAGCTGAATTTTAGACAAAATCCTAATGAACAAAATTTCAACTACAGGTAAGTCTAATTATTCATTAAGCAAATGTCCAGCAGACAGTTGATTATAAAAGGGTGATACTTAACAAAGAGTACCCCTTCGCATTTTAGGCTGTCAGCAATGGTACCACATGGAAGAGAAATGCCACAAGGCCTGAGAAACAAAAACATTTCTTTACACAAGAGAGGTGAAGGCTACAAGAAGATCATCAAAGCTTTACTTATCAGTCAGAATAATGTAGCAGAAGTGATACAAAAATTTAACAAAGATGGAACTGCAACCATCCCACAGAGGCGTCCAGGCTGTCCACAGAAGTTAACACCTCTACAGGAACGTCTTCTGATGAGAAGGCTAAAGAAGTAGAAAACCAAACTGAGGTGATTGTTTCCCATGAAACAATATGGTGTACACTGCAGAGGAATGGCATACATGAGTGTGATCCATGAAGGAAGTCTCCCCTAAAGCCCATTCACAAAAAAGCCCACCTAGAATTTTCCAAGGCCCATGCTGAAAAAAAGAAGACTACTGGGACTCTGATGATACCTTGATAAATGTTTTTGGAACAGATGGCTTCAAAACTGTATGGCATCACAAAGGTGAGGAGTACAAAGAAAAATGCATGTTGCCTACAGTAAAACTTGGTGGTGGCAGTGTCCATCTGTGGGGCTGCATGAGCGCTTCTGGTGTCGGGGAGCTACAGTTCACTGATGGTATCATGAATTTACAGCTGTACTGCTCTATATTGAAAGAGAAGATGCTACCATTACTCCGTGCCCTTGGTCGTCATGGACTTTTCCAACATGACAATGATCCAAAACACACATCTAAGGCCACTGTTACATATCTGAAGAAGAACAGGGTGAATGTGATTCAGTGGTCAAGTATGTGTCCTGATCTGAACCCAATCGAACGTCTATGGGGAATTCTGAAGAGACAAGCTGAGCATCACTCTTTATCCAGCATCCAGGCTCTAACAGAGGTTGTTCTTGAAGAATGGAAAAAGATATATGTTGCAATATGTTGCCAACTTGTTCATTCCATGCCCAGAAGATCTGGCGCTGTCCTTAAAAATCGTGAAGGTCATACAACATACTAGATGTAGTACTTTTTGTCGTGGGGTGTATTCATTTTTGCATCAACTAATTTGAGTAAAACTGAAGATTGTGTAATCTAAGTTATTATTATTATTAACCTTAATTTTGTGTAATGAGCTAAACAAATGTTCTGTAAAACTCAGTTTTGTCAAAATTTTGGAAATTGTACTTCTATTTATTGAGATATTGATTGAAATCTTACTTTTCAAAAGGGGTGTACTTGTTTATGCTGAGCACTGTATAATACATTCCGTCTGCATAAGCCGCTGGTTATTATTGTTCAAGGACATAAGACGGCGTCTAGTCCTTTGTTTACATTCAGCTAGAAGCTGACAGCTGTGACACAGAGTCTGTCAGGTTCAAATTTATATGTACAGATGATGCTTTTTGTTTAGACAGATCATTATGATCATTGTTCACCATGCTTGATGCTGATCTTCATCACTGGACAACATGATTGCTGGCGGGTTTATATTGTGGAACATTTTTGGATTATTATTATCAATTTTGTAATAATAGTCTTGTAAAGGGTGTTTATGTCCTTATCAACATGGGGGAAAGAATCGTATACAGTCATGGCCGAAATTGTTGGCACCCTTGATATTTCTCCAGGAAATCATGTATTTCTCACGAAACGTATTGCATTAACACATGTTTTGCTATACACATGTTTATTCCCTTTGTGTGTATTGGGACAAAACAAAAAAAGGGAGGAAAGAAAGCAAATTCGACATAATGTCACACAAACCTCCAAAAATGGGCTGGACAAAAGTATTGGCACCCTTTCACAACTGCGGATAAATAAGAATGTTACAAGCATGTGATGCTCCTGTAAACTCACCTGGGGCAAGTAACAGGTGTGGGCAATATAGAAATCACACCTGAAAGCAGATAAAAAGGAGAGACGTTCACTTAACCTTTGCATTGTGTGTCTGTCTGTGCCACACTAAGCATGGACAACAGAAAGAGGAGACGAGAACTGTCTGAGGACCTGAGAACCAAAATTGTGGCAAAATATCAACAATCTCAAGGTTACAAGTCCATCTCCAGAGAACTAGATTTGCCTTTGTCCACAGTGCGCAACATTATCAAGAAGTTTGCAACCCATGGCACTGTAGCTAATCTCCCTGGTCGTGGACGGATGAGGAAAATTGATGAAAGATTGCAACGCAGAATAGTCCGGATGGTGGATAAGCAGCCCCAAACATGTTCCAAAGACATTCAAGCTGTCCTGCAGGCTCAGGGAGCATCAGTGTCAGCGCGAACTATCCGTCGACATTTAAATGAAATGAAACGCTATGGCAGGAGACCCAGGAGGACCCCACTGCTGACACAGAGACATAAAAAAGCAAGACTACAGTTTGCCAAAATGTACTTGAGTAAGCCAAAAGCCTTCTGGGAAAACGTCTTGTGGACAGATGAGACCAAGATAGAGCTTTTCGGTAAAGCACATCATTCTACTGTTTACCGAAAACGGAATGAGGCCTACAAAGAACAAAACACAGTACCTACGGTAAAATATGGTGGAGGTTCAATGATGTTTTGGGGTTGTTTTGCTGCCTCTGGCACTGGGTGCCTTGACTGTGTGCAAGGCATCATGAAATCTGAGGATTACCAAAGGATTTTGGGTCGCACTGTAGGGCCCAGTGTCAGAAAGCTGGGTTTGCGTCCAAGATCCTGGGTCTTCCAGCAGGACAATGACCCCAAACATACGTCAAAAAGCACTCAGAAATGGATGGCAAAGAAGCGCTGGAGAGTTCTGAAGTGGCCAGCAATGAGCCCAGATCTAAATCCCATTGAACACCTGTGGAGAGATCTTAAAATTGCTGTTGGGAAAAGGTGTCCTTCCAATAAGAGAGACCTGGAGCTGTTTGCAAAGGAAGAGTGGTCCAAAATTCCGGGTGAGAGGTGTCAGAAGCTTATTGATGGTTATAGGAAGCGACTGATTTCAGTTATGTTTTCCAAAGGGTGTGCAACCAAATATTAAGTTAAGGGTGCCAATACTTTTGTCCAGCCCATTTTTGGGGTTTTGTGTGACATTATGTCATATTTGCTTTTCTGCCTCTGTTTTATATTTGTTCCAATACATACAAAGGGAATAAACATGTGTATAGCAAAACATGTGTTAATGCAATACCTTTTTTGTGTGAA
Organism: Staurois parvus; assembly: GCF_062004578.1. Taxonomy (NCBI): domain Eukaryota; kingdom Metazoa; phylum Chordata; class Amphibia; order Anura; family Ranidae; genus Staurois; species Staurois parvus. The sequence continues at coordinate 3,093,381 of NW_028318646.1, read as the reverse complement.
ATACTTGATTTTCAGGAAAAATATCAAGGGTGCCAACAATTTCGGCCATGACTGTATGTAAACTTTGAAAATGGAACTCTATATCTGGGTATGGTTGCTATGATCATTGACTGTTATCTGGATATAAACTTTATATCTGCCTAAATATCTCCTTCTGGCTATGAAATATCTTTTACTGTGGACTTGATTTTGATATTCTTGTATGTACCATATATGACGTTTCTATGTTTGGTTTTAATACCTTTTGGAAGTCTGTTCTCTGTAAAACTTGATAAAATCCAAAAATAAAATCTCATAGGATAAAATCATCAGAACAATGTATTGAGGACATGTCCCATGTTGATGGCATGTAGTCTGGTTATGTTTTGGGGGCACTTGCTTATTATCCCACTCCCCCTTGCCAGCCAAACTGCATGCTCAGATGAGGGTCTATTATGGATTATGGGAGGCCCTATTCAGTTTTTCTTTTTATTTGTTTTTTTTGTGAGGATTCTCCATTAAAATTCATATCCAACGTTTATCAAGCATAAGGGTCTGCTATGTATATGCAGGGGGAACCACATGCTGTTTTTTTTACATGCGGTACACCCTTAACATTTCTATCAAACCCTTATCTAAGATTAGAATCTTGTATAGATGAGGAGAATCCCCAGCCTCTTTGTTTACAAACATACCAAATTTACTGACAGTTAAATGGTGTTTTTTCAGAATTTCTAAAATACAGAAAACAGAAAGATTTAAGGCTTCCACTAGGCATGTTATTTAACCACTTTAGCTCTCTGATTGTGTTTTGCGAAAAATATTACTGTTTTTTTTACAATCCTAAACCAAACCAAGGTTAGTTTAAAAAATGTAGCTGTACCATAGATAGCAATTCTATCATTCTGTATTCTGTAGATTTTATTCTGTAATTTATTCTGTTTAAAATGACACTGAATTTATGATTGTGGTCCAAAGCATTACAAATTATTTTATTTCCATTTTTGTGCTTTTTTTCCTGTGACACAAAAAAAAATAATAAAAAAAAACAAATACAAATGGAAAAGTGGTAATATGTGGGGGCAATAAAATAGAATACACAGTTAAATAATAGATGAAGGGAGAAGGGGAAGAAGGAGAAAATTAGAGCTGAATAGGATAAAATAAGGGGTAAATAGAAACAAATATCACACGCAGTGTCCACAACTAATTAAAGAAATTGGGCATTTTTAATGTTTCACTTAAGGCATTATTAAAATTGCTGCTCCTCACAGTGCCCAGCTCCTCATTCCTTCGTTTGACCTTTAATTGACTATTAGCCTTGAAAATGGGCAGATTTGATTTTAAAGATTTACCTCCTATTTGCTTCACTAGGATTTGGAATAAGGTTCAGAACTTCGGTACAGCTTTGGCTCATCCCTAATCACGATTATGTAATTTACAGCATAACATATGCAACAGTCAGGACTATGTAAGGTACAACATAACATAAAAGACTGCATCAAGGTGGAGTACTGCAATTAACATACAGAATAGTGTATAGCAGGTATCACTAAATGGCGACTCACAGCCCAGATCCTGATCGAGCCACTGTCCAATCCGGACCCATGGCTGCGCCATTTAGGAGCTGCTTCTTAAACCCTGCCCATCACCACTGCCATTCTCAAGGCAGAGAGGAGAGCATGAGGCAGGATATTAATGCAAGGAGGACAGGAGCCACAGTCACACTGGACAGAAGGTGGGAGTTAACTCCTACCTTACACAGATCGGAGAGTAGGAGCCACAGCCACACTGAATGGAGGGTGGGAGGTGCATGAGCTAACTTTCCAGATTAACTAGCAAGTGATTGGTTGCTAATACTGCCTGGCAGTCCTAGCAACCAATCACCAGCTAGTCAAAAGGAAAAGTTAACACTGGCAGCTCCCCATCCCACCTTCCATTCAGTGTGGATGTGCCTCTAGCTCTCCAATCTATGTAAGTTTGAAGACATGGCTGTGAAGGTGGAGGGTGGGGGGATGTGAAGTGGTCAGTGCTGTGTGTGCATGGGGGTGATTTCAGAGGGGGCAGATGTGAAGTGGGCAGAGCACAAGAGCACATTATTTGGGGGGTGTAAAGTGAAAGCGGAGCAGTGCTGTTGGGGAGATGGATGTGAAGGGGATCGGTGCTATGGGGAGATGTAAAGAGGAGCAATGCTATGGGGGGGTGATGTGAAGGGGGGCAAGTGCTGGTGGGGAGGGGAGGGGAGATGTTATGTGAAGGGCGGAAGTGTAGGGGGGTGATGTAAAGAGGGCAAGTGCTGTGGAGGGAGAAATGTAAAAGGAGGGCAATGCTGTGGGGAGGATGTAAAGGGAAGCAGTGCTGTCGGGGGGGGGTGAAGGGGACAGCACTGTGGGGGCTGTGACAGATCTGAAGGGGGGCAGTTCCATGCGGAGTAGTGCTCTGGGGAGGGGTGATATGAAGCAGGGCAGTGTCGTGGGGGGGGGGAGATGTAATGTAAAGGGGGAGAGTGCAATGGAGGGGGTGATGTGAAGGGGGGACGTGCTGTTGGGGATGATGGGAATTAGGACAGTGCTGTGGGGGATGATGTAAAGGAGGGCAGTGCTGGGCAGGGGAGTTGATGTGAAGGGGGCAGTGGACACTAATGTGAAGGGGAAACTGAGGGGGGCTGAGAACACTGATGTAAGAACGGGATTGTGATGTTACCATTCTCAAGGTCTGAATCAGCGGCCATATTAGTAAGTCCAGCCACAAATGTTTGTTTCCATGTGGATTTTTTTTATCGTTGGCTTAAATATCCTATTTAATCAATAAATACTACACTATATACTATTCCTTGGGCTCAATGTGGTTACCAATTTTTACTAGGACTTTGTTTTGGCTGTACCTCGTCCATATTGAGAATTGAGGTTTTTCTATACTTCAGAAATAGGGGCAGTCACCTACATTAAGAATAAAAACAAATATTACACATTGGGATAAAAATACCACACTGATTAGGTAAGAGCTTGACCACTTTACCCTAAACACTGCAAACAATAAATGGTAATATCCACAGTACATCTAATGAACAGCCAACAGCTAACAACTAACAGTAATCTAATTAACCACTTGCCCTCCAGAGGATTTATTGCCATCCTGACCAGGCCATTTTTTTGCAATATGGTGCTATGTTACTTTAACTGACAATGGTGCGGTCATGCAATGCTGTATATAAATGATATTTATGTCCTTTTTTAGACCTTTCTTTTGGTGGTACTTGATCACCTCTGCGGTTTTTATTTTTTTCGCTATAAACAGAAAAAGACAGACAATTTTGAAAAAAAAAAACTATTTTTTACTTTTTGCTATAAAACATATCCAATAAAAAATGTAAAAAATCAAATTTCTTCATAAATTTATGCCAAAATGTATTCTGTTACATGTCTTTGCTAAAACAAATCCCTGTATGTGTATATTAATTGGTTTATGTGAAAGTTATAGCGTCTAAAAATGGCGGTATATATATATTGGAATTTTTTTTTTTATACTAGCAATGGTGGTGATCAGTGACTAATAACAGGACTGCGGCACTGTGGTGGACATTATGACACTGGGTGGGAACTGACTAATGGCCACTGGCATCCCCAGTGACACTAATACAGTGATCAGTGCTAATAAAAAGCACTGACACTGTACTAATGACACTGGGCAGGAAGAGGTTAACATCTGGGGTGATCAAAGGGTTAACTGTGTGCTGTGTGTGTTTTCACTTTGTGTACTGTGTTGTGTTTTACTAGGGAGACATGCTGTTTTGTATTTTTCTGCTGTGCAGAGAGATACAAAGCAGCATATCCATGTTCACAGGAGAAGGATCTGTGTTGTTTACGCATAGATATCTCCCCTCTGAGCCCTACTGATGATCATTGAGTCCCGGTCCAGAATCGCTAACCGGGACCCGGTGATTGACATCCCCAGCAGCCAATAGCGGTGCAGGTAGGGGACCTGAAAATGCAAATAAGGTATATATACGTGATTTTGCGCAGCCCTGCTACCCTGTAGCAGTACTTCTGCTATAGGGAGGAGGGCAACTGGTTAACAGTAGGCTAATCAACAGCCAGGCACCCAGGCTAGCCAGGAGCCCACCCCAAACAGCTCAGCACCCCCAACCCTGAATATACAAAGTACATTAAACATGCTGTCCTTCAGGTGACTGGCTCCCACCTGTGAAATCTGTCCATCATGAGTCAAAATTTATGCAATAATCCAACAGTCTGATAGGTGGAATTAATTTATCTTCATAGATTTCTTGAGGGAGATTGCTGACAAACATCTCTGTCCCAAGTGGAGGATCTTCTCCAACCCAGTCTGCAATTGGGCTACCACATTTCCTCTAACTATTAACCTGTACAAGTTAATATTACACCTTTCCATCCACTCCAGAAGGAGACCAGTATTGTCTTTATTCAGAGAATTAATCAAAACCTCTTTCTCAGCATTCACCATGTTATTGTCCAACATCACAGACTGATCCGCTCTCTCCATGTGGTCAGAAGCTGAACTGAGCTCTTTTCCATGCTCTGACTGGGAGAAGCAAACACAATCCCTGGTTTCCACCACGGGCCATAATAAGTGGGTAGAAGGCTAGTCCCTAGTTCCCTCCAAAAGCTCCTGTCCCAATTGGGTCTGTCACAGTATTGTGAAATAAAATAAGGGGGTTGTGATGGGAAGGATCTGAGACATTGCACAAACATTCAATTCAGACCTCTGTTGGCTTCCATGAATTTTAATTCAATACCCCAGGTGATTTGGATGTGCAGCAGTAAGGAGTAAGTAACATACAACTTAGGATATAGGGAGCAGCAGTCATTACTGTGTGATGTACAACATAGTTTATAGAGTTCAGAGATCAGGAATATGTAATGTATAAAACAGCATATTGAATGCAAGGGTCAAGACCATCTAGGGTACAACATAGCATGTATAGTGAACCTACTAGAAAAATGTAAAGTTCAAGATAACATATATGGTATAGCAGCCAGCATGTAACATGCATCATAGTGCACACAGGGAACTGGTCAGGAATTGTAATGCACACCATGGCTTGCAGAGTGCATCAGTCGGAAATAAGTCTCCCCCACTCCCACCCTTACATTGGTGGCAAGGGATGAGTGCCCCTTTAATGGTGAACATTGGTAAGTGTGCCCCTCTAAATGTTGGTGGTCAGAGATGAGCACCACCTTTAAATGTTGGTGGTTGATGGTTAATTGGAAAATGTACTGTTGGTTGACAATCAATGTGGACAGTGGTGTGTTTGTCTCTTTAAATATTTGTGAACAGTTGTGAGTGCCTTTTTTAAATGGTGGTGTGTGTCCCAATAACACTGGTGTTCAGAGCTATGTGGTCTACTTAAGTTGATGGTCAGTGTAAGCTTCAGCTTCAGCTTCTACATGGGTAGATCAGTATACGTATCACTCCACCATCTCCCAGGTCTTTGCTCAATGACATCAAGCCAGTATCATGAATACAGGCTTGATATCAGTCCACTCGGTGTTTCTGGTGTATAGCAAGCATTAGAGATGAGCGAATCGAAGTATCCGAAGTGGAATTCGAGTCGAATATCGGAAAAATTTCGATTCGTGCCGAATCCGAAAAATAGCCTAATTCGGACGCGCGAATCGAAATTTTTCAGAAAATGGCGGCTGACATGTGCGGCGACGGAGCGGGGATGTCTGGGAAGGCGCGCAGACAAGGCGCGCTGACCCATAATGCATTCCTCAACTACATGTGATCGCATCAGCCAATCAGCAGCCAGCCAGCCAGCACTGTGTAATGGTCGAGCTATAAATAGCGGCCATTTTGGAATTCTTCATTTGCCTGCAGTTATTGAACAGAGGCAGACCGCTCTGTACTAGGGACAGGGACAGAGTTAGGGCCACAGAAACGATAATTGGGGACAGAGAAAAGTTACTTAGGGACAGAGAACCATTACTCAGGGACACAGACTTGTTAATGAGGGCCACAGAATCGTTATTTAGGGACAAAGAAACGCTAGTTAGGGCCACAGAATTCATAATCAGGGACAGACAGAATTGTTACTCAGTGCCAGAGAATTGTTACTTAGGGCCACAGAAACGTTATTAGGGCCACAGAATTTTTACTCAGGGACAGACAGAATTGTTACTGAGTGCCAGAGAATTGTTACTCAGGGACAGACAGAATTGTTACTGAGTGCCAGAGAATTGTTACTTAGGGCCACAGAAACTTTAATTAGGGCCACAGAATTTTTACTCAGGGACAGACAGAATTGTTACTGAGTGCCAGAGAATTGTTACTCAGGGACAGACAGAATTGTTACTGAGTGCCAGAGAATTGTTACTCAGGGCCCCAGAAACTTTACTTAGGGCCACAGAATTTTTACTCAGGGACAGACAGAATTGTTACTGAGTGCCAGAGAATTGTTACTCAGGGACAGACAGAATTGTTACTGAGTGCCAGAGAATTGTTACTTAGGGCCACAGAAACTTTACTTAGGGCCACAGAATTGTTACTCGCACAGACACAGAATTGTTACTCGCACAGACACAGAATTGTTACTGAAGGCCACAGAACTGTTACTTAGGGCCACAGAATTGTTACTCGCACAGACACAGAATTGTTACTCGCACAGACACAGAACTGTTACTGAGGGCCACAGAACTGTTACTTAGGGCCACAGAATTGTTACTCGCACAGACACAAAATTGTTACTCAGGGCCACAGAACTGTTACTTAGGGACAAAGAAACGCTAGTTAGGGCCACAGAATTCATACTCAGGGACAGACAGAATTGTTACGGAGTGCCAGAGAATTGTTACTCTGGGCCACAGAAACTTTACTTAGGGCCACAGAATTTTTACTCAGGGACAGACAGAATTGTTACTGAGTGCCAGAGAATTGTTACTCAGGGCCACAGAAACTTTACTTAGGGCCACAGAATTTTTACTCAGGGACAGACAGAATTGTTACTGAGTGCCAGAGAATTGTTACTCAGGGACAGACAGAATTGTTACTGAGTGCCAGAGAATTGTTACTTAGGGCCACAGAAACTTTACTTAGGGCCACAGAATTGTTACTCGCACAGACACAGAATTGTTACTCGCACAGACACAGAACTGTTACTGAGGGCCACAGAAACTTTACTTAGGGCCACAGAATTGTTACTCGCACAGACACAGAATTGTTACTCGCACAGACACAGAACTGTTACTGAGGGCCACAGAACTGTTACTTAGGGCCACAGAATTGTTACTCGCACAGACACAGAATTGTTACTCAGGGCCACAGAACTGTTACTTAGGGACAAAGAAACGCTAGTTAGGGCCACAGAATTCATACTCAGGGACAGACAGAATTGTTACGGAGTGCCAGAGAATTGTTACTCAGGGCCACAGAAACTTTACTTAGGGCCACAGAATTTTTACTCAGGGACAGACAGAATTGTTACTGAGTGCCAGAGAATTGTTACTCAGGGACAGACAGAATTGTTACGGAGTGCCAGAGAATTGTTACTCAGGGACAGACAGAATTGTTACTGAGTGCCAGAGAATTGTTACTCAGGGACAGACAGAATTGTTACGGAGTGCCAGAGAATTGTTACTCAGGGACAGACAGAATTGTTACTGAGTGCCAGAGAATTGTTACTCAGGGACAGACAGAATTGTTACGGAGTGCCAGAGAATTGTTACTCAGGGCCACAGAAACTTTACTTAGGGCCACAGAATTTTTACTCAGGGACAGACAGAATTGTTACTGAGTGCCAGAGAATTGTTACTCAGGGACAGACAGAATTGTTACTGAGTGCCAGAGAATTGTTACTCAGGGACAGACAGAATTGTTACTGAGTGCCAGAGAATTGTTACTTAGGGCCACAGAAACTTTAATTAGGGCCACAGAATTTTTACTCAGGGACAGACAGAATTGTTACTGAGTGCCAGAGAATTGTTACTCAGGGACAGACAGAATTGTTACGGAGTGCCAGAGAATTGTTACTCAGGGCCACAGAAACTTTACTTAGGGCCACAGAATTTTTACTCAGGGACAGACAGAATTGTTACTGAGTGCCAGAGAATTGTTACTCAGGGACAGACAGAATTGTTACGGAGTGCCAGAGAATTGTTACTCACGGCCACAGAAACTTTACTTAGGGCCACAGAATTTTTACTCAGGGACAGACAGAATTGTTACTGAGTGCCAGAGAATTGTTACTCAGGGACAGACAGAATTGTTACTGAGTGCCAGATAATTGTTACTTAGGGCCACAGAAACGTTATTAGGGCCACAGAATTGTTACTCAGGGACAGACAGAATTGTTACTGAGTGCCAGAGAATTGTTACTTAGGGCCACAGAAACTTTAGTTAGGGCCACAGAATTGTTACTCAGGGACAGACACAGAATTGTTACTGAGGGCCACAGAACTGTTACTTAGGGCCACAGAATTGTTACTCGCACAGACACAGAATTGTTACTGAGGACCACAGAACTGTTACTTAGGGCCACAGAATTGTTACTCGCACAGACACAGAATTGTTACACAGGGACACAGAACTGTTACTGAGGGCCACAGAACCGTTACTTAGGGCCACAGAATTGTTACTCACACAGACACAGAATTGTTACTCGCACAGACACAGAATTGTTACTCGCACAGACACAGAATTGTTACTGAGGGCCACAGAACTGTTACTTGGGGCCACAGAAACGTTAATCAGGGACACAGAATTGTTACTGAGGGCCACAGAACTGTTACTTAGGGCCACAGAATTGTTACTCGCACAGACACAGAATTGTTACACAGGGACACAGAACTGTTACTGAGGGCCACAGAACCGTTACTTAGGGCCACAGAATTGTTACTCGCACAGACAGAATTGTTACTCGCACAGACACAGAATTATTACTCGCACAGACACAGAATTGTTACTCAGGGACACAGAACTGTTACTGAGGGCCACAGAACTGTTACTTAGGGCCACAGAATTGTTACTCGCACAGACACAGAATTCTTACTCGCACAGACACAGAATTCTTACTCAGGGAAACAGAACTGTTACTGAGGGCCACAGAACTGTTACTTAGGGCCACAGAATTGTTTCTCGCACAGACACAGAATTGTTACTCGCACAGACACAGAATTGTTACTGAGGGCCACAGAACTGTTACTTGGGGCCACAGAAACGTTAATCAGGGACTCAGAATTGTTACTGAGGGCCACAGAACTGTTACTTAGGGCCACAGAATTGTTACTCGCACAGACACAGAATTGTTACTCAGGGACACAGAATTGTTACTCAGGGACACATAATCGTTTAATTAAAGAGTATGTCAGACAACATGCAGAGGAATGGCAGAGGAGGCAATGTTTTAGGAGTGAGCAGACGTGGCAGCAGAGGAAGGGGTCGAGGCAGCACTATTCGCAGCCAGAGGCCAGTGCTCCCGGTGTCATCCAGCGGTCGTGTCTCCACCGACAACCCTGCCGTCATCGATTGGTTGGCTCGGTCGTCTTCCTCTTCCCAGGTCACCTCTGACACCTACAGCCAACGGTCGGTGGGTACGTCAGACACAACCGTTAGTTGGCATGGCCCGGGACCAAGCCCACTGAAATCACGTGTCCTCTACCTGCCCCTGTCCTTTGGTGTTCCCTCACCAAGCGAAGTATCACATGCTGTGGGCTCAGCCCCACTGTACAGTGAGGAAGAGCTAACAGAGGGCGGTCAGGAACGGGGGGAGACATCCGCCTTTTCAGCAGCTAGGCGAAGAAGTAGTGGCGAGGAGAGTGGCCCGGTAGCCGGTCTAGAGACAGGTCTGTCTCCTGACCCAGACGCAGCCGAGGGGGCTAGTAGTGAGGCGGAGACCCTACTTGATGATGAGGAGGTTGATCGCACTTGGCAGCCTCGTCGTCATCAGGCAATTTCTTCCGCATCATCAGGAGAAGAGGGTGGCAGCTTGGCAGTGAGCGAAACAGTCGGTGGGTTGCCCAGGAGACAGCAGCAGGGTCGCAGCAGTGTCAGTGGAAGCAGTGTCAGTGGAGCCAAACGGCCACGGAGTAGAGCACCAGCTCCACTGCAGCCTACCACCACGGCCAGTAGTGGTGCCGGTGTGCACGGAGGAAGCAGCAGTCAGCCAGTGAGGAGTATCGGGGGCAAAGTTTCCTACTCGGCGGTGTGGCAATTTTTCGTCAAGCCGCCCAAGGAAGTAAACGTAGCCGTATGTCGACTATGTGGCCAGAAAGTCAAGCGTGGCCAGGGGGCCCATGTTGGGACTATTTGGGCCATGTTGGGACAATGGGAGACCTCCCATTGCTGCTGTCTCCATCGCCACACTCTGCCATGTGCCACTTTCAGGTCTCCTCACACACTGCTGGTGTGTTGAATTTTTTGACATAGGGTGCTGGCAGATTACGGGCCTCCCATAGCTGCTGCCAGGCCCCTAATCTGCCATAGGCCCCTATATACCGCCTCCTCATGCTGCTGCCAGGTCCAGAGTCTGTCATGGGTCCCTGTACGGCCTCCCATTGCTGCTGTCTCCATCGCCACACTCTGCCATGTGCCACTTTCAGGTCTCCTCACACTGCTAGTGTGTAGAATTTTTTGACATAGGGTGCTGGCAGATTACGGGCCTCCTATAGCTGCTGCCAGGCCCCTAATCTGCCATAGGCCCCTATATACTGCCTCCTCATGCTGCTGCCAGGTCCAGAGTCTGTCATGGGTCCCTGTACGGCCTCCCATTGCTGCTGTCTCCATCGCCACACTCTGCCATGTGCCACTTTCAGGTCTCCTCACACTGCTGGTGTGTAGAATTTTTTGACATAGGGTGCTGGCAGATTACGGGCCTCCCATAGCTGCTGCCAGGCCCCTAATCTGCCATAGGCCCCTATATACCGCCTCCTCATGCTGCTGCCAGGTCCAGAGTCTGTCATGGGTCCCTGTACGGCCTCCCATTGCTGCTGTCTCCATCGCCACACTCTGCCATGTGCCACTTTCAGGTCTCCTCACACACTGCTGGTGTGTAGAATTTTTTGACATAGGGTGCTGGCAGATTACGGGCCTCCCATAGCTGCTGCCAGGCCCCTAATCTGCCATAGGCCCCTATATACCGCCTCCTCATGCTGCTGCCAGGTCCAGAGTCTCTCATGGGTCCCTGTACGGCCTCCCATTGCTGCTGTCTCCATCGCCACACTCTGCCATGTGCCACTTTCAGGTCTCCTCACACACTGCTGGTGTGTTGAATTTTTTGACATAGGGTGCTGGCAGATTACGGGCCTCCCATTGCTGCTGCCAGGCCCCTAATCTGCCATAGGCCCCTATATACCGCCTCCTCATGCTGCTGCCAGGTCCAGAGTCTGTCATGGGTCCCTGTACGGCCTCCCATTGCTGCTGTCTCCATCGCCACACTCTGCCATGTGCCACTTTCAGGTCTCCTCACACACTGCTGGTGTGTAGAATTTTTTGACATAGGGTGCTGGCAGATTACGGGCCTCCCATAGCTGCTGCCAGGCCCCTAATCTGCCATAGGCCCCTATATACCGCCTCCTCATGCTGCTGCCAGGTCCAGAGTCTCTCATGGGTCCCTGTACGGCCTCCCATTGCTGCTGTCTCCATCGCCACACTCTGCCATGTGCCACTTTCAGGTCTCCTCACACACTGCTGGTGTGTAGAATTTTTTGACATAGGGTGTTGGCAGATTACGGGCCTCCCATTGCTGCTGCCAGGCCCCTAATCTGCCATGGGCCCCTATATACCGCCTCCTCATGCTGCTGCCAGGTCCAGAGTCTCTCATGGGTCCCTGTACGGCCTCCCATTGCTGCTGTCTCCATCGCCACACTCTGCCATGTGCCACTTTCAGGTCTCCTCACACACTGCTGGTGTGTAGAATTTTTTGACATAGGGTGCTGGCAGATTACGGGCCTCCCATAGCTGCTGCCAGGCCCCTAATCTGCCATAGGCCCCTATATACCGCCTCCTCATGCTGCTGCCAGGTCCAGAGTCTCTCATGGGTCCCTGTACGGCCTCCCATTGCTGCTGTCTCCATCGCCACACTCTGCCATGTGCCACTTTCAGGTCTCCTCACACACTGCTGGTGTGTAGAATTTTTTGACATAGGGTGCTTGCAGATTACGGGCCTCCCATAGCTGCTGCCAGGCCCCTAATCTGCCATAGGCCCCTATATACCGCCTCCTCATGCTGCTGCCAGGTCCAGAGTCTGTCATGGGTCCCTGTACGGCCTCCCATTGCTGCTGTCTCCATCGCCACACTCTGCCATGTGCCACTTTCAGGTCTCCTCACACTGCTGGTGTGTTGAATTTTTTGACATAGGGTGCTGGCAGATTACGGGCCTCCTATAGCTGCTGCCAGGCCCCTAATCTGCCATAGGCCCCTATATACCGCCTCCTCATGCTGCTGCCAAGTCCAGAGTCTGTCATGGGTCCCTGTACGGCCTCCCATTGCTGCTGTCTCCATCGCCACACTCTGCCATGTGCCACTTTCAGGTCTCCTCACACACTGCTGGTGTGTTGAATTTTTTGACATAGGGTGCTGGCAGATTACGGGCCTCCCATAGCTGCTGCCAGGCCCCTAATCTGCCATGGGCCCCTATATACCACCTCCTCATGCTGCTGCCAGGTCCACAGTGTCTCATGCCATGTGCCACTTTCAGGTCTCCTCACACTGCTGGTGTGTTGAATTTTTTGACATAGGGTGCTGGCAGATTATGGGCCTCCTATAGCTGCTGCCAGGCCCCTAATCTGCCATAGGCCCCTATATACCGCCTCCTCATGCTGCTGCCAGGTCCAGAGTCTCTCATGGGTCCCTGTACGGCCTCCCATTGCTGCTGTCTCCATCGCCACACTCTGCCATGTGCCACTTTCAGGTCTCCTCACACTGCTGGTGTGTAGAATTTTTTGACATAGGGTGCTGGCAGATTACGGGCCTCCTATAGCTGCTGCCAGGCCCCTAATCTGCCATAGGCCCCTATATACCGCCTCCTCATGCTGCTGCCAGGTCCAGAGTCTGTCATGGGTCCCTGTACGGCCTCCCATTGCTGCTGTCTCCATCGCCACACTCTGCCATGTGCCACTTTCAGGTCTCCTCACACTGCTGGTGTGTAGAATTTTTTGACATAGGGTGCTGGCAGATTACGGGCCTCCCATAGCTGCTGCCAGGCCCCTAATCTGCCATAGGCCCCTATATACCGCCTCCTCCTGCTGCTGCCAGGTCCAGAGTCTGTCATGGGTCCCTGTACGGCCTCCCATTGCTGCTGTCTCCATCGCCACACTCTGCCATGTGCCACTTTCAGGTCTCCTCACACACTGCTGGTGTGTAGAATTTTTTGACATAGGGTGCTGGCAGATTACGGGCCTTCCATAGCTGCTGCCAGGCCCCTAATCTGCCATAGGCCCCTATATACCGCCTCCTCATGCTGCTGCCAGGTCCAGAGTCTGTCATGGGTCCCTGTACGGCCTCCCATTGCTGCTGTCTCCATCGCCACACTCTGCCATGTGCCACTTTCAGGTCTCCTCACACTGCTGGTGTGTTGAATTTTTTGACATAGGGTGCTGGCAGATTACGGGCCTCCTATAGCTGCTGCCAGGCCCCTAATCTGCCATAGGCCCCTATATACCGCCTCCTCATGCTGCTGCCAAGTCCAGAGTCTGTCATGGGTCCCTGTACGGCCTCCCATTGCTGCTGTCTCCATCGCCACACTCTGCCATGTGCCACTTTCAGGTCTCCTCACACACTGCTGGTGTGTTGAATTTTTTGACATAGGGTGCTGGCAGATTACGGGCCTCCCATAGCTGCTGCCAGGCCCCTAATCTGCCATGGGCCCCTATATACCACCTCCTCATGCTGCTGCCAGGTCCACAGTGTCTCATGCCATGTGCCACTTTCAGGTCTCCTCACACTGCTGGTGTGTTGAATTTTTTGACATAGGGTGCTGGCAGATTATGGGCCTCCTATAGCTGCTGCCAGGCCCCTAATCTGCCATAGGCCCCTATATACCGCCTCCTCATGCTGCTGCCAGGTCCAGAGTCTCTCATGGGTCCCTGTACGGCCTCCCATTGCTGCTGTCTCCATCGCCACACTCTGCCATGTGCCACTTTCAGGTCTCCTCACACTGCTGGTGTGTAGAATTTTTTGACATAGGGTGCTGGCAGATTACGGGCCTCCTATAGCTGCTGCCAGGCCCCTAATCTGCCATAGGCCCCTATATACCGCCTCCTCATGCTGCTGCCAGGTCCAGAGTCTGTCATGGGTCCCTGTACGGCCTCCCATTGCTGCTGTCTCCATCGCCACACTCTGCCATGTGCCACTTTCAGGTCTCCTCACACTGCTGGTGTGTAGAATTTTTTGACATAGGGTGCTGGCAGATTACGGGCCTCCCATAGCTGCTGCCAGGCCCCTAATCTGCCATAGGCCCCTATATACCGCCTCCTCCTGCTGCTGCCAGGTCCAGAGTCTGTCATGGGTCCCTGTACGGCCTCCCATTGCTGCTGTCTCCATCGCCACACTCTGCCATGTGCCACTTTCAGGTCTCCTCACACACTGCTGGTGTGTAGAATTTTTTGACATAGGGTGCTGGCAGATTACGGGCCTTCCATAGCTGCTGCCAGGCCCCTAATCTGCCATAGGCCCCTATATACCGCCTCCTCATGCTGCTGCCAGGTCCAGAGTCTCTCATGGGTCCCTGTACGGCCTCCCATTGCTGCTGTCTCCATCGCCACACTCTGCCATGTGCCACTTTCAGGTCTCCTCACACACTGCTGGTGTGTTGAATTTTTTGACATAGGGTGCTGGCAGATTACGGGCCTCCCATTGCTGCTGCCAGGCCCCTAATCTGCCATAGGCCCCTATATACCGCCTCCTCATGCTGCTGCCAGGTCCAGAGTCTGTCATGGGTCCCTGTACGGCCTCCCATTGCTGCTGTCTCCATCGCCACACTCTGCCATGTGCCACTTTCAGGTCTCCTCACACACTGCTGGTGTGTAGAATTTTTTGACATAGGGTGCTGGCAGATTACGGGCCTCCCATAGCTGCTGCCAGGCCCCTAATCTGCCATAGGCCCCTATATACCGCCTCCTCATGCTGCTGCCAGGTCCAGAGTCTCTCATGGGTCCCTGTACGGCCTCCCATTGCTGCTGTCTCCATCGCCACACTCTGCCATGTGCCACTTTCAGGTCTCCTCACACACTGCTGGTGTGTAGAATTTTTTGACATAGGGTGCTGGCAGATTACGGGCCTCCTATAGCTGCTGCCAGGCCCCTAATCTGCCATAGGCCCCTATATACCGCCTCCTCATGCTGCTGCCAGGTCCAGAGTCTGTCATGGGTCCCTGTACGGCCTCCCATTGCTGCTGTCTCCATCGCCACACTCTGCCATGTGCCACTTTCAGGTCTCCTCACACTGCTGGTGTGTAGAATTTTTTGACATAGGGTGCTGGCAGATTACGGGCCTCCGATAGCTGCTGCCAGGCCCCTAATCTGCCATAGGCCCCTATATACCGCCTCCTCCTGCTGCTGCCAGGTCCAGAGTCTGTCATGGGTCCCTGTACGGCCTCCCATTGCTGCTGTCTCCATCGCCACACTCTGCCATGTGCCACTTTCAGGTCTCCTCACACACTGCTGGTGTGTAGAATTTTTTGACATAGGGTGCTGGCAGATTACGGGCCTTCCATAGCTGCTGCCAGGCCCCTAATCTGCCATAGGCCCCTATATACCGCCTCCTCATGCTGCTGCCAGGTCCAGAGTCTCTCATGGGTCCCTGTACGGCCTCCCATTGCTGCTGTCTCCATCGCCACACTCTGCCATGTGCCACTTTCAGGTCTCCTCACACACTGCTGGTGTGTTGAATTTTTTGACATAGGGTGCTGGCAGATTACGGGCCTCCCATTGCTGCTGCCAGGCCCCTAATCTGCCATAGGCCCCTATATACCGCCTCCTCATGCTGCTGCCAGGTCCAGAGTCTGTCATGGGTCCCTGTACGGCCTCCCATTGCTGCTGTCTCCATCGCCACACTCTGCCATGTGCCACTTTCAGGTCTCCTCACACACTGCTGGTGTGTAGAATTTTTTGACATAGGGTGCTGGCAGATTACGGGCCTCCCATAGCTGCTGCCAGGCCCCTAATCTGCCATAGGCCCCTATATACCGCCTCCTCATGCTGCTGCCAGGTCCAGAGTCTCTCATGGGTCCCTGTACGGCCTCCCATTGCTGCTGTCTCCATCGCCACACTCTGCCATGTGCCACTTTCAGGTCTCCTCACACACTGCTGGTGTGTAGAATTTTTTGACATAGGGTGTTGGCAGATTACGGGCCTCCCATTGCTGCTGCCAGGCCCCTAATCTGCCATGGGCCCCTATATACCGCCTCCTCATGCTGCTGCCAGGTCCAGAGTCTCTCATGGGTCCCTGTACGGCCTCCCATTGCTGCTGTCTCCATCGCCACACTCTGCCATGTGCCACTTTCAGGTCTCCTCACACACTGCTGGTGTGTTGAATTTTTTGACATAGGGTGCTGGCAGATTACGGGCCTCCCATTGCTGCTGCCAGGCCCCTAATCTGCCATAGGCCCCTATATACCGCCTCCTCATGCTGCTGCCAGGTCCAGAGTCTGTCATGGGTCCCTGTACGGCCTCCCATTGCTGCTGTCTCCATCGCCACACTCTGCCATGTGCCACTTTCAGGTCTCCTCACACACTGCTGGTGTGTAGAATTTTTTGACATAGGGTGCTGGCAGATTACGGGCCTCCCATAGCTGCTGCCAGGCCCCTAATCTGCCATAGGCCCCTATATACCGCCTCCTCATGCTGCTGCCAGGTCCAGAGTCTCTCATGGGTCCCTGTACGGCCTCCCATTGCTGCTGTCTCCATCGCCACACTCTGCCATGTGCCACTTTCAGGTCTCCTCACACACTGCTGGTGTGTAGAATTTTTTGACATAGGGTGTTGGCAGATTACGGGCCTCCCATTGCTGCTGCCAGGCCCCTAATCTGCCATGGGCCCCTATATACCGCCTCCTCATGCTGCTGCCAGGTCCAGAGTCTCTCATGGGTCCCTGTACGGCCTCCCATTGCTGCTGTCTCCATCGCCACACTCTGCCATGTGCCACTTTCAGGTCTCCTCACACACTGCTGGTGTGTAGAATTTTTTGACATAGGGTGCTGGCAGATTACGGGCCTCCCATAGCTGCTGCAGGCCCCTAATCTGCCATAGGCCCCTATATACCGCCTCCTCATGCTGCTGCCAGGTCCAGAGTCTCTCATGGGTCCCTGTACGGCCTCCCATTGCTGCTGTCTCCATCGCCACACTCTGCCATGTGCCACTTTCAGGTCTCCTCACACACTGCTGGTGTGTAGAATTTTTTGACATAGGGTGTTGGCAGATTACGGGCCTCCCATTGCTGCTGCCAGGCCCCTAATCTGCCATGGGCCCCTATATACCGCCTCCTCATGCTGCTGCCAGGTCCAGAGTCTCTCATGGGTCCCTGTACGGCCTCCCATTGCTGCTGTCTCCATCGCCACACTCTGCCATGTGCCACTTTCAGGTCTCCTCACACACTGCTGGTGTGTAGAATTTTTTGACATAGGGTGCTGGCAGATTACGGGCCTCCCATAGCTGCTGCCAGGCCCCTAATCTGCCATAGGCCCCTATATACCGCCTCCTCATGCTGCTGCCAGGTCCAGAGTCTCTCATGGGTCCCTGTACGGCCTCCCATTGCTGCTGTCTCCATCGCCACACTCTGCCATGTGCCACTTTCAGGTCTCCTCACACACTGCTGGTGTGTAGAATTTTTTGACATAGGGTGCTGGCAGATTACGGGCCTCCCATAGCTGCTGCCAGGCCCCTAATCTGCCATAGGCCCCTATATACCGCCTCCTCATGCTGCTGCCAGGTCCAGAGTCTCTCATGGGTCCCTGTACGGCCTCCCATTGCTGCTGTCTCCATCGCCACACTCTGCCATGTGCCACTTTCAGGTCTCCTCACACACTGCTGGTGTTTAGAATTTTTTGACATAGGGTGCTGGCAGATTACGGGCCTCCTATAGCTGCTGCCAGGCCCCTAATCTGCCATAGGCCCCTATATACCGCCTCCTCATGCTGCTGCCAGGTCCACAGTGTCTCATGCAATGTGCCACTTTCAGGTCTCCTCACACTGCTGGTGTGTTGAATTTTTTGACATAGGGTGCTGGCAGATTATGGGCCTCCTATAGCTGCTGCCAGGCCCCTAATCTGCCATAGGCCCCTATATACCGCCTCCTCATGCTGCTGCCAGGTCCAGAGTCTCTCATGGTTCCCTGTACGGCCTCCCATTGCTGCTGTCTCCATCGCCACACTCTGCCATGTGCCACTTTCAGGTCTCCTCACACACTGCTGGTGTGTAGAATTTTTTGACATAGGGTGCTGGCAGATTACGGGCCTCCCATAGCTGCTGCCAGGCCCCTAATCTGCCATAGGCCCCTATATACCGCCTCCTCATGCTGCTGCCAGGTCCAGAGTCTCTCATGGGTCCCTGTACGGCCTCCCATTGCTGCTGTCTCCATCGTCACACTCTGCCATGTGCCACTTTCAGGTCTCCTCACACACTGCTGGTGTGTTGAATTTTTTGACATAGGGTGCTGGCAGATTACGGGCCTCCCATAGCTGCTGCCAGGCCCCTAATCTGCCATGGGCCCCTATATACCGCCTCCTCATGCTGCTGCCAGGTCCACAGTGTCTCATGCCATGTGCCACTTTCAGGTCTCCTCACACTGCTGGTGTGTTGAATTTTTTGACATAGGGTGCTGGCAGATTATGGGCCTCCTATAGCTGCTGCCAGGCCCCTAATCTGCCATAGGCCCCTATATACCGCCTCCTCATGCTGCTGCCAGGTCCAGAGTCTGTCATGGGTCCCTGTACGGCCTCCCATTGCTGCTGTCTCCATCGCCACACTCTGCCATGTGCCACTTTCAGGTCTCCTCACACTGCTGGTGTGTAGAATTTTTTGACATAGGGTGCTGGCAGATTACGGGCCTCCTATAGCTGCTGCCAGGCCCCTAATCTGCCATAGGCCCCTATATACCGCCTCCTCATGCTGCTGCCAGGTCCAGAGTGTGTCATGGGTCCCTGTACGGCCTCCCATTGCTGCTGTCTCCATAGCCACACTCTGCCATGTGCCACTTTCAGGTCTCCTCACACTGCTGGTGTGTTGAATTTTTTGACATAGGGTGCTGGCAGATTACGGGCCTCCCATTGCTGCTGCCAGGCACGTAATCTGCCATGGGCCCCCGTACCGACTCCTCATGCTGTGACGTTGCAACAAGGTGGAATTCAACCCTACATATGTTAGACCGCCTTTACGAACAGCGAAAGGCCATCACCGATTTCCTGATGTTAAAAGCGGATAAAGGTACTCCCTGTGTAACTTAGATGTCAGCCATTGGCAGCTCATGCGTGACACCTGCGCTTGCTCAGGCCCTTTGAGGAGGCCACGCTATTCGTGAGTCGCCAGGACTATGGGATGAACGACGTCATTCCTCTGTTGCACGTCCTGGAATAAATGCTGTTAACAATGGCTGGTCAGGGTGCGGTAGACGTGGCGCACAGATCTCAACGCCACATGACCCCTGTGGGGGCAGGACAGGAAGAAGAGGAGGAGGTAGAGGAGGACATTGGTGCTCAGGAATTATTGAGTGAAATGGGTGGTTTTTCCACTCAGCGGACAGGAGTGGAGGAGCAGGAGCATCTGGTAGAGGAGGAGGAGGAGGAGACAGAGGACCCAGACGCACCGTGGCAGTATGCTGTGGAGATGGAGGCAGGGAGTCCCTCGCATTCCTTGGCACAAATGGCCCATAGCATGCTCGGTTGCTTGCGTAGCGACAGCCGAATAATAACCATCAGACAGAGGGATGACTTTTGGCTGTCCACCTTGTTGGACCCTCGCTACCGTTCAAAAATGGTGGCCTTTTTCACACCTGCTGAGAGGGAGGCCAAAATAACGTACTATAAAAACCACCTATGTAGTCAGCTGGTCTCTGCCTGTCTGCGCCAACGTCCATCCTCAGACACTGTGGGCCCTGTGCGCTCGCGTTCCGCTGCCATGGCAGCAGGGGAGGGGTGGGGTGGTAGGAGCAGTGGCAGCTCCACCAGCAGCGGCTGCCTCAGTCTGCAGTCGATGATGAGTAGCTTTCTTCACCAGCGCAGTGAGGAAACTACTAACCAGCCGCAGCAGCAGCAGCATCAGGTGGACCTGGAGCAGGACCTCAAACAACAGGCTTAGGCCTACTTGGACAGCACCCTGCCAACCGAGGTAGACAATCCCCTTGACTACTGGGCAACGAAACTTGACCTTTGGCCCCAACTAGCTGAATTTGCCCTTGAAAGGCTGTCATGCCCGGCCAGTAGCGTGGCATCGGAGCGCGTGTTTAGTGCGGCAGGAGGTATTGCAACTCCGCGGAGGACACGACTGTCCACCCAAAGTGTGGAGAGACTCACGTTTGTGAAAATGAATCAGGCTTGGATTAGTCTGGATTTCAAACCACCAGTTCCTGACACAACTGACTAAATCCGCCATGAATCATGCCCCAAACATGTGCCACTTTCAGGTCTCCTCACACTGCTGGTGTGTTCCATTTTTTGTCATAGGGTGCTGGCAGATTACGGGCCTCCCATAGCTGCTGCCAGGCCCCTAATCTGCCATGGGCCCCTATACCGCCTCCTCATGCTGCTGCCAAGTCCAGAGTCTCTCATGGGTCCCTGTACGGCCTCCCATTGCTGCTGTCTCCATCGCCACACTCTGCCATGTGCCACTTTCAGGTCTCCTCACACTGCTGGTGTATTCCATTTTTTGTCATAGGGTGCTGGCAGATTACGGGCCTCCCATAGCTGCTGCCAGGCCCCTAATCTGCCATGGGCCCCTATACCGCCTCCTCATGCTGCTGCCAGGTCCAGAGTCTGTCATGGGTCCCTGTACGGCCTCCCATTGCTGCTGTCTCCATCGCCACACTCTGCCATGTGCCACTTTCAGGTCTCCTCACACTGCTGGTGGGTTCCATTTTTTGTCATAGGGTGCTGGCAGATTACGGGCCTCCCATAGCTGCTGCCAGGCCCCTAATCTGCCATGGGCCCCCGTACCGACTCCTCATGCTGCTGCCAGGCCCGTAATCTGTCATGGGCCCCTGTTGTCGCTTGTTGGCATATTCCGCTCATTCAGATGCTCCTTCTCCTGCTACTCCTCTTCACGGATTCCGTCAGCAGTCTTTCTTGGAATCCGTTTCCAAGAGACAACAGTTTGCGAGCACGCACCAGACGGTGCAGAAACTGAACGTCCTCCTGTCCAAGTTGCTGCTGCCAGGCTCGTAATCTGTCATGCGCCCCTGTACCGCCTCCTCATGCTGCTGCCAGGTCCAGAGTGTGTCATGGGCCCCCGTACCGACTCCAAATGCTGCTGCCAGGCCCGTAATCTGTCATGGGCCCCTGTACCGCCTCCCCATGCTGCTGCCAGGTCCAGATTGTGTCATGGGTCCCTGTACGGCCTCCCATTGCTGCTGCCAGGCCTGTAATCTGCCATGGGCCCCCGTACCGACTCCTCATGCTGCTGCCAGGCCCGTAATCTGACATGGGCCCCTGTACCGCCTCCTCATGCTGCTGCCAGGTCCAGAGTGTGTCATGGGTCCCTGTACGGCCTCCCATTGCTGCTGTCTCTATCGCCACACTCTGCCATGTGCCACTTTCAGGTCTCCTCACACTGCTGGTGGTTTCCATTTTTGTCATAGGGTGCTGTATGGCCTCCCATTGCTGCTGCCTCCACCGCCACACTGTGGCTCCACACTCTGGTTTTGGCCCCGTGACTGGCCAAATGAGTGAAGTGTGCGGTGATTCTAAGATCGACGGCACTCATCTGCATGTCATACTGCCTGACAGTATTATTTCTCTTCCCCAGCAGACTCCAAGGGCATTTAAATTAAAGGTACAGTGTTCAGCACTAATATTAAGTCTCTCTGAAGCCTAGAAACACCCTTTTTTAAGTTAAATTCACAGCGAATATATTCAACTCGAATCGAAATTTTTCCACGAATTCGCCGAATCAGTCTAATCAAATTTTTGAATACTTCGCTCATCTCTAGCAAGCATGTCACTCTGACAGTGAAAATGACATGTTCACTTTGAAGTCTTGATAGGCACAGGGCATTGAATAGGAGACCAATGGCACATACTCTAGGTCATGGAGGCCATGCTCTAGGTGCTCAGGTTCTAGTGTCACCGATGTTCTTACCAATTATTTTATTTATATATCTGTTTATTGTAAGAGTTTGCATCATCTATAGCAAGAAGCTAAGGAAACAATGAAGGTAAGGGCAGGAGAAGAATTAAATTGGAAGTAATATGAACAAGACTAGTAGGTTTATAAATAACTGTAGGAAGCTCTTTACATGCCTATGTATCTGACTGGGAACACTTCCTTATGTACATAAATCTTGAATGATGGCAGGAGGCACTTGCAGATGGCATGTGATGACATAAGAAGCTAGTATGGTCTTTGTAGTCAGGGAATGGAAGTCACTTGTAGAGATCTGGCATGCTGTGAAGAGAAGTTTCTTATGGGCATGTTTTAAGCACCAGGAAAAACAACCACTGTGCAGAAACACAGGTCTCCTCTACAGTACAAGGTTAAAGGTTCATCTGACCAGCCAAGCATGTGTGTTCCAATGTTTATTTTATAACCTAGTCTAGTAGCCGAGTCTTATAACCTAATATAATGGTTGAGTCTTCAGTTCAAGAATTTCCAAAAATGATACTGTGCTACAATCCCCACACAGTGGTAAGGCTGTCAAGTTAGTAAAGTTGGAGAAAAACACCTTTTACGCAGTTTAGAGGAAAATATCCATAAAGGACTGTGCTAAGGAAGTGCACAAAGAGTAACCATGTTGTTATTGCTTTCAGTGGGGAGTCTCTCATTGAAAGATTGGACAGAACCAGAAGTTGTACTGCTAGCATCCCTGAGATAGTCCAGCTGTAAGAGGCATTCCCAGACCTGAAAGAGAGGCTATGTGCCCTCATTATACTTCCTTTAATTGACTGTTTTGTCACATCTTTTTAACTGTATTATTCTTTCCTGGCGCAGACAGGTAGTTGAAACATATTGTTGTCTTTAATGCCCTATAAATGGTGGAATAATACACCTGGCTGTATTGCTACATGGTTCTCTGTTTTACAAGAACCACAACATCAAAACCATTATTTTGCATTTTGTCAATTTGTCACCAGCCCTGGCTATAATTTGTGTTAAATAATTCTTGGCATAAAGGACATGGTGCAGAGTTGAGTTCAACTATCTTATCATTTTTGCTATATAAGATTGCTTGACAGGTGAAAGAACATTCCTGAGCTTGTAAAAAAAAACATGCTGTATGTGGGGAGGTCCTCTTTATCTTTATTTATTTTAAGCTTTTCTGCCAGCTTGGAACACTTTTTTTTTAGCAATTTAGTGCTTGGAGCATTTGGAGTGCTGTAAGTGCCTATTACATTATCTAATAGTGTTGCAGGGGCAACTTACAGGACATAGAATATTGTAGAATTGTAATGAGTAGCTGTGTTTCAGGGTCAGTGAAGGAAAACATAGAAGAGGTTACAGATAATCGGAGATAATTGAAAAGTTTGAGTGCATTTTGTGCAGAAGTTGCAGATTCTACAATTCAGGATTCTGAAACCAGCAGTTAAGCTTGTTAAGGTAGATAACTGCAATCTGGAAATTAGAATAGAGTGAATCTCAAAAGCTAGAGTAAAAAGGAAGGAATAGGTCCAGTTTGATTGAAGGATCTTGGGTAACCCAAAGAAAGGTCACATATGAGTTTACAAGTTCACTTGTGTCTAGTAGCTTATTTATAAATCTAAACCACCTAAGCTATATCTACAATAAATTCTTAACACAAACCACAGCGATCAGTTATTTGCT
Source organism: Staurois parvus (assembly GCF_062004578.1). Taxonomy (NCBI): domain Eukaryota; kingdom Metazoa; phylum Chordata; class Amphibia; order Anura; family Ranidae; genus Staurois; species Staurois parvus. Next base: position 3,069,466 of record NW_028318646.1, on the reverse strand, counting down.
ACTACATAACACCATCAAGCCATAACATTATGGATATTATCCCACCTTATAAAATGAAAGATCTTTAGGATGAGAGAAAAGTAGGCGATCAAGGGACATCTGAGTTTTTACATGATTAAACTAAGACAAGAGCCTCACCATTGCTTTCATATAAACTATGAAATTCTTTAAAAAAATTGTATCCTTTAATTAATTATTGTAGACAAATACTATATCAAAATGACAGATAAGAGGTTATACTTTTTTTAATACAATGCAGTTTATAGATAATTTTTATTTTCCACTACAACAACTTCTTTAACTAACAGCTTGCTTTTCTGTACATACAACAAAGCATTGTCCATTCATATCACTTTGTGGTGAACATTTCTTGTCTTAGACATGAAAATGCTGTCATAAAAATGCTGAATAAAATATATAGATGGCTTTTTGCCTTGTAAATGGCACGTTTTGCAAAGACCAACCACAGTGCTAACTTGTCATTATCTGTTTGGAATAACGAACTTGTATGAAGATGGAAACGGACAATGTTTCCTTGGCAAACAATTTGTCAGATTGCCTTTATGTTTTAGTAGCCCACAGAGATATCCTACAACTAAGTAAGAAAAGGAAAGTGAATGATTAGCAGGGAGAGCTTCAGGCAACTAAAACATAGTTTTAGTAGCCTGTCAGGAAAATCTGCAGCCTTGGGCACTGGGATTACTTTTATTTTCAAGACAGTTATTGATTTTTGTATGAGGAAAATAATTTGGTATTGTTGCTCAGGGTGTTACTTTGGAAAAAAATTAGCCGCATGTGTCATTTACTACCACTCCTTAGCTTTAATTTAGCTTTTCATTATGGCAAAGCTTGGGCAACTGGGAGGAAGCATTTACTACTTAAAAGGTACTACTTTCTTTATGAAACATGGCATACTAATGGAAAACAGAAGTATGCTGAAAATTAAATTTAAAAGCCTATAATTTAGTATCTTCCGTGCCAAGAATGATGGCTTTCATTTAGTAAGGAGATCCTGAGCTGTTCAGGGTCAGTATGTTGCATGCCATTTTAAGGCCTATTGCGAAGGCTGATGGAGTTGATTAATTTCTTGGAACCAGGATTTCTCTTCTCCAGCTCACTGAACAACTTCATTTCAGCTGATGAGTTCAAACCGAGGTCAGAACAATGCTCATTTCTGACAATCCCACAAAATGTGAATTAATTTTATGAGTTGGTACCACTACATTTAAAACTAAACTGGATATCATCAGTTAAGTTAATATGGGAAGGCTAAGGTGGAATATGATTTTAAATGGCTGTGGACTCAGAATCGCTGTGCTATAAAAAAAGGCTTAACCATAAAATATTTTTATATGTTAGGTAGGCTACAGCTACATAATTGCCTCTGAGGACTTTCTGTCATCCAGATACCTGAAATGCACCCTGCTCCTGAAACTGTAAACTACTAAATTTAACCAACTGCCAACAGACCATGATATGTAAACTGTTTATTCTATATCAGGATCCTTTCAACCATCAGATGATATCTTTCTCATTTTTCAACTTTTAGTAAAATTTAAGTATGGATTATGTAATAAGAAAAAAATAGCCATGTGTGACAAATGATAACAATTTGTCACACATGATTTCTTCTACAGTAATTAAAAATCCAATGTAATAATTATAATAATAATAATAATAAAACAGAAAAATATGTTGGAGGTCATGGGACTCCTTTTAAATGCAATAAAGGGATTTTACAGAAATATCATATACACATATTGAGCAGGAGAAGGCGGCATCAATGCAAGAACAAAATTTAAAATTTTTGAACTTGCACCTAGGATTTAAATTAAAATGGCAACTCTGGTGTTTTTAATCATGTAGGTTGCTATATTTGTTTTTTTTTTTAGTTATTAAAGCTTTATGGTATGTGCCCACTCTAAATACAAATCAATAATTTGTTAAAACAAGTATGCTGTGAATCATATTTTGATAAATTTGTTTTACACCTTTATTCCAAAAGATCAGATGAATTCTATTAACCACTTGCCGACCACTAGCAGTAATTTTACAGTGGGTGGGTGGCTCGTACAGGCACCGTCACGTACCTGTACTTGTACCTGTAACAAACATTTTTTAGTAAAAAAGCAGCACATATTATACACATTAACACTTGTTAGGCATACACTTAATGCCTTGATTACTCCAAGATGTTAACCCCTTCCCAGCCAGTGTCAGTAGTACAGTGACAGTGTCTAGTATTATCACTTATCACTGTATTAGTGTCACTGGTCACCCCCATTATTAGTATAAAAAATATATATAAATGAAAATTGCAGTATATGTATACCATAGTTTGTAAATGCTAGAGCTTTCACAAAAACCAATCAATATACACTTGGATTTTTTTTTTACTAAAGACATGTAGCAGAATACATTTTGGCCTAAATTTATGAAGACATTTGATTTTTTTACATTTTTTTATTAGATATGTTTTATAGCAGAAAGAAGAAAATATTTTTGTCAAAATTGACAGTCTTTTTTGTCTATATAATACAAAATAAAACACCCAGTGATGATCAAATATCACCAGAAGAAAGCTCTGTTTGTGTGAAAAAAATGATATAAGTTTAGTTTGGGTACAGCTTTGCATGACTGCAAAATTACCAGTTAAATTAACTCAGTGCTAAATAGCAAAAAATGCCATGGCCATGAAGGGGGTAAAACCTTAAATCAGCCAAACATCAGAATTTTAAGCCAAATTCCTGCCTTTTTTCACTTTTGGATAATTTAAAGCTGAACTACACTGTATCTGAGCGTCACAAACCAAAAATGCAATTTAATTAAGTTTTAATATTCAAGCAAACAAACCCATCCATCCATGTGTACATGCTTTATTTTGCTGAGAAATCACTTTGAAAAACACCCCCCTAGCATTTCTAGTTGTGGCCATCTTAAGTAGGGGTATATGATTCATGTAGAATGTACTTTCTGGAATCCATCTGCCTTTAGCTCAGGCATGCAGACAGGAGGGTCTACTTAGCTGAAAAACCCCTTCTTCCTTCCTGAAGGCTCTTGGGATGTATGACATAATTTGTCTAGGGCAGAAACCAGGAAATAACTGAAGAAATTTGAAAAAAATAAAACAAGTAAATACAGTATACTTTTATATCTATATACTAATTCTAACAGCATGAGGATTAACACTAGTCAATGTTGATTGAGAGAATGAAGTTCCACTTTAAAATAAGCCTGTGCCCTCAATAAAGACATTAAAGTATTTACACTAAAATCAATTTAAAACAAATCCTCGTTCACCTATATAGCAATAGAAACTGTAGAGAAATGAATCTTCAAAATTCACCACAAATGCACTGAAATCAAAACTCCTTCCTCCTTTAAAAAAAGAATTAGACTTGCAAAGACCACATCCATATTTGTATATAGAGAAAAAGGGGGTATTGGCTGGATAGAAAGCTGGCTTACATAATAGAACAGACTGTACTGGCACAGCATGACAGATACCAAACATATATCAAAAAATAATAAGTTATATTAACTATGTATAAAAACTGGCATAAAAACAAAAATAACAAAATGAACCTCCCAATGTGGAAAGCAAGTTCCTTCAAATTGTAATAAGAAATTGCATTTGAAATAGGGCCCAGGGTGTACCCCCATAACATGGGCTCAAATCATGTATGTTCACTGTAGAGTACACATGCTATTCCAGCGCCTGCAAGGCAACACATTTCACCAATCAGTTGGCTTCTTCAGCACCCAAAACAGTTCAAGAGGGCATCACTATACGTATATTTTAAACAACAATATATTAATAATTTGTTACAATAATTTACTTTGTTGTTTTCGTTTTTATGCCACTTTTTATACATTGTTAATAAAGCTTATTTTTTATGATATATGTTGGGTAATCTTTCATGCTATGCCAGTAAAGTCTGTTTTATTAGGTAAGCTGGTTATCTATCCAGTCTATACCCCCTTTTACTCCTTCCTCTTTTACAGGTGAAACTCAAAAAATTAGAATATCGTGCAAAAGCTCAATTATTTCAGTAATGCAACTTAAAAGGTGAAGCTAATATATGAGCTAGACTCATTACATGCAAAGCAAGATAGTTCAAGCCGTGATTTGTCATAATTGTGATGATTATGGCTTACAGCTCATGAAAACCCCAAATCCACAATCTCAGAAAATTAGAATATTGTGAAAAGGTGCAATATTCTCGGCTCAAAGTGTCCCACTCTAATCAGCTAATTAAGCCATAACACCTGCAAAGGGTTCCTGAGCCTTTTAAATGGTCTCTCAGTCTGGTTCAGTAGGAATCACAATCATGGGAAAGACTGCTGACCTAACAGTTGTGCAGAAAACCATCATTGACACCCTCCATAAGGAGGGAAAGCCTCAAAAGGTAATTGGAAAAGAAGTTGGATGTTCCCAAAGTGCTGTATCAAAGCACATTAATAGAAAGCTATGTGGAAGGGAAAAGTGTGGAAGAAAAAGGTGCACAAGCAGCAGGGATGACCGCAGCCTGGAAAGGATTGTCAGGAAAAGGCCATTCAAAAGTGTTGGGGACTTTCACAAGGAGTGGACTGAGGCTGGATTCAGTGCATCAAGAGCCACCACACACAGACTGATCCTGGAAATGGGCTTCAAATGTCGTATTCCTCTTGTCAAGCCACTCCTGAACAACAAACAACATCAGAAGCGTCTTACCTGGGCTAAAGAAAAACAGACCTGGTCTGTTGCTCAGTGGTCCAAAGTCCTCTTTTCTGATGAGAGCAACTTTTGCATCTCATTTGGAAGCCAAGGATCCAGAGTATGGAGGAAGAATGGAGAGGCACACACTGCAAGATGCTTGAAGTCCAGTGTGAAGTTTCCACAGTCTGTGTTGATTTGTGGAGCCATGTCATCTGCTGGTGTTGGTCCACTGTGCTTCATTAAGTCCAGGGTCAACGCAGCTGTCTACCAGGAGATTTTGGAGTACTTCATTCTTCCTTCCACAGATGAGCTTTATGGGGATGCTGACTTCATTTTCCAGCAGGACTTGGCACCTGCCCACACTGCCAAAAGCACCAAAACCTGGTTCAATGACCGTGGGATTACTGTGCTTGATTGGCCAGCAAACTCGCCTGACCTGAACCCCATAGAGAATCTATGGGGCATTGCCAAGAGAAAGATGAGACATGAGACCGAACAATGCAGAAGATCTGAAGGCCGGTTTTGAAGCATCCTGGTCTTCCATAACACCTCAGCAGTGCCACAGGCTGATAGCTTTCATGCCACGCCGCATTGAGGCAGTAATTGCTGCAAAAAGTACTGAGTACATATGCATGCTTATACTTTTCAGAGGTCCGATATTGTTCTATGTACAATCCTTGTTTTATTGATTGCATGTAATATTCTCATTTTCTGAGATTGTGGATTTGGGGTTTTCATGAGCTGTAAGTCATAATCATCACAATTATGACAAATCACGGCTTGAACTATCGTGCTTTGCATGCAATGAGTCTATCTCATATATTAGTTTCACCTTTTAAGTTGCATTACTGAAATCAATGAACTTTTGCACAATATTCTAATTTTTTGAGTTTCACCTGTACTTTCTATAGAATATCTGTGCCATGCATAGCTGTACCAAATTTTGCACTCTCCAGTTTTTGTAAATCAACCTCACTATGCCCTGCAGACTGTCCCGCAATACCCAGGGTTCTTTGCAGAATGCATTGAAATTATGTGCAACAGTACAGACAACCAATTCTGATTGCCTTTCTGGTTGCAGTTCTAATTGGGTATTCTTGGCAAAGTGAAATTTCACCACAATCACTAAGCTCTGGGGAAAATTCCCTTGCAAAGTGCAACCTCACTAGCAAAGGGAACAGCCTAGTTGTTTTTTTAGTAAAACAACCCTAGAATGTCTGCTCAGGTGAATAACCTCTCAATAGCAATTGTGAAGCTTTTTTTTTTTTCATTTTACTGACATGAACCAGGGTTTTTTTATCCCACTGACACCACTGATGGACATTTTCTTCTTCCCAGTGACCAGCAATGTAAAGAGCACTGTATTACATATTCCTTACCACTGCACTCTATAAGCTATATTATATGTTACATAGTCTTGATGCTAGATGCAGCAATCTATATTGTGCATTACATAGTACTAACCAATGTATGCTGTACGTTATGTCGTAGTTTACATAGTTCTGACCACCGCATTCTATGTGCATTATTAACATTGTCCTAAATGCAGCCCTCTACTGTATGTAATATTTAGTATGTCAAATAGTACTGTTTGTTGCACTGTATAGATTTTTATATACAGTATATGATACATAGTCCTATTTAACCTCAATCCTTGAAAATTCAGTGCTGCCTACTTTGGCCACACTATAGATTTCACTTTTATACTTACATTAGGATACTCATTCTGTTGAAACACTCCCTTAAAAAATATTGAATTTAAGCATGTTAGGCCTAACATTATTTTTGGTAAATCCCCAAATGTGCTTTAACATAGGAAAGGGTGAAAGGCGTGATGCTTTAAGCTATAAGCTTTGAGTCCCCACTAAATATTTTGGCCATGGTCTCATGTGGCCATGCTCCCTATGCATCTGTTTTTCCACAGACACTTTAAAGCAGGGGGGGACTGATCATTTGGAAACTCGGGCACTGTCCGAGGGCCCGGGGTCAGTAGAGGGCCCCATGAAATGCACCTGGTACCTTTTTCATAGGCTTTTTTGAGTTTGGGCAAGGACAAAGGGGCCCCCTGATCCCCTATTGCCCAGGGGCCCCACGAGTTGTCAGTCTGCCCCTGCTTTAAAGTATGCTTCCTAATTATTCTGCAATGTTGGCAACTATGCATTGCACAGTCCCAAATATTCTACTCAGCAGCTAGTTACAGCACCCTGAAAGCCACCACGTTGAATTCCCCCTGTAAACACAAAGCCAGATCTGGCCATCGGGCTCTTGTGACAGCTCCTGTTTACATTACCCAAGCTCTCAGGGAAATCAAATGATATCAGTAGTAGATTGAGATTAAAAAAAGCTTGACACAATCACCATAAACACAAATAACTTTGTACAAAAAGTCCGCTCACTGTATCGGTGAGATTGGTGAGAGGACTTTATTGGTGTCACTGGGGAGGTCAGTGAGACCAAGTCAGTTCCCCCCGTGTCAAAATGCCCGCCACAGTCCCGCTATAAGTCACTGATTGCTGCCATTACTAGTAAAAAAAAAAGAATTCCAGTATATATACCGCCATTTTGAAACACTATAACCTTCATGTAAACCAATAATTTACATGTATTGGGATTTTTTTAGCAAAGACATGTAGCAGAATACATTTTGGCCTAAACTTATGACAAAATTTGATTTTTTTAATTTTTTTGCTAGATATGTTTAATGGCATAAAGTCAAAAATATTGTTTTTTGTTTCTCAAAATTGTCGGTCTTTTTTTGTTTATAGCGCAACTGGCAATCAAATACCACAAAAATAAATCTCTATTTGTGGGGGAAAAAAGGACTTAAATTTCATTTGGGTGCAGCATTGCATGACCGTGCAATTGTCAGTTAAAGTAACAAAGCGCCATATCACAAAAAAGAATGGCCTGGTCAGGAAGGGGTAAATCCTCTGGAGGGCAAGTGGTTAAACAATGGATGTTTAGAGTTGTTTACATTTAGCAACAGTGGGAGAACCTAGTTCTCTGTTAATATATGATCTCCTATAGAAATATTAGGTACAGAGTTTTAGCATATTTTGATATTTGAAAGTCCTCCAATATGCCAGGAATGTATCGTTTAGGGTTGCATATATCAAGAAGACCTAAAGTAGTTAAGATGAAGTTATTTGCTTTTATCCAGAAGTCCTGGACATGGTATTATGTCTGAAGGGTATGAAAAACATCAGGTTGGCAGGAAAGGCAGACAGCAAATATGCCCCTCCACTCCAAAACTATACTAGGCCACAGGACTTCAACATTGGAAGCATACCTTGCAGGAAGGGTGGCAAAGCCACGCTCCTTGTAAAGCATCTTGTTCCCATGTTGAGGGGGCAAAGGATTCATGCTCACATCAGGTCATGGGTGTGGGGGGGAGTCTTTGGAAACTGGAACCCCCCTTTATAATAAGGCTGCTCCCAGATATTTTCACCCTCTAGGGGAATGACTACTCAATCCACCAAAAAATGTAAATAAAGACAACCACACAGCAAAAATATCATTCAATAATGTTTTGACGACCACATAATGAATATATTCAGCATCAATCACATCATCCAGCAATGTAGATCCAGCATCAGTCATATTGATTCACAATTAATCATTCCACCAAAAATGTAAATAAAGACAACCACACAGTGAAAATATCATTCAATAACCTTTTGCTGACCAAGTAATGAATATATTCAGCATCAATCACATCAGCCAGCATTGTAGATCCAGCATCAGTGACAATAACTTGCCTCAGCAGTGACTCACCCTTCTGATGATGTTGCCTTACTACTGCCAGAAAATGATACAAAAACAACAAGTACTGTCCATGATACTTTTTTATTTGCACTAATGTACAAAGTTTCAGGACAAGCTTTTGGTGAGTACCCCCTTCTTGAAGGTCCAAGCAGTACTGCTTGGACCTTGAAGAAAGGGGTACACTCCTAAAGCTTGTCCTGAAAATGTAGATGTTAGTGCAGATAAAAAAAAGTATCACAGACAGTACTGATTGTTTGTTTTTGTAACAAGTGCACTAATACAACTACAATCACTTTGTCCATAAAATGATAGATCTCTGGATGGCTTCTGTTTGTATCCAAACTGACTGTCACCCAGTATCCCCAGCTGGTTTGTTTACAAACATGGGATCTGTCATTTAGCAGTTGTAGGTTATGTACTGTTCTGTAACTTCAGCTTTGAGGTATTCCCTAAGCATGTTATTAAAATGATTTGTATATTTTCATTGTTGCCATTTAAGTCGCATTATTAAACCCTCTCCCCAGTAAATGGTATTTTAAAAAAAGTATTTGCATTGACACAGGTCCCCCATGGCAGTGCCAAGCTACCTATGCCATTTTTAACAAAAGCTTGAAAAGGGTCATAAGCACTTTCAAATTTACCTCTTATAGTCTTCAGTAGGCTTCAGTGCTATATAAGTCCTTCACAGACTTCTTGCTGGATCCAAAGCTTCTGAAAACCAAGCCTTTCCCAGTTAATTCATACCTAGTTATTACTAAAACAGCCTATGATGATCCCTAATGTTGGGCTTTATGCTTGAGTCGAACATGGGTTCAACTCAAACATGGGCCGATCGTGTGTTTGGCAAACACACGAATGGTAAGAGCATTTGGTGGGCTGTTCGCCCGCTGCACCCCACAATGCACTGCGCCCTGATAGTGCATTGTGATTGGCCAAACCTGACCACAGGGGGAGCAGAGTGTTTTTTTTTCTTGGGTTGCGGGCATCGTGATTGACGTTGGATCTACTTTGGGGAACATATTTTTATTTTTGTTTTTAATAAGGGACTTGTCAAAGATTGTGTCTTGTCATTTTACACTACACTTTTTGTTGGTGAATGGGCAGTGGTACCATGTACCGATACTCATTCACATGGGGGGCAGGATCTGGGTGTCCCCTTGTTAAAGGAGGCTTCCAGTTTATGATAAGACCCCTACCTGCAGACCACCACAACTACTGGCCACGTTTGTGGGGAAGAGGCCCTTGTCCCTATCAACATGGGGACAAGGTGCTTTGCCCCAAAGCGTCCTCCCATTTTGAGGGCATGTGGCCTGGTATGGTTCCGGAGGGGGAGCATTCTCTTGCATCCCCTCCTTTCCTGACCTGCCGGGCTGCATGCTTGGATAAGGGACTGGATTTTGGGGGAGACCCCCATGCCATTTTTTTTTAATTTTGGTGTGGGGGTACCCCTCAAAATCCATACCAGACCTGAAGGGCTTGCTGTGGATGGGGAGGGGTGGACTCCACGCCGGCAATTCTATTTATATTCAGCTGTCAGCAGGGAACCCCGCAGACGCTGAAACATTAAAGAATGTCTTCACTACTAAAATACCACATGACTTAATAATATGACACTTGCGGTATTTTAGTAGCCTGTGTGGTATCTTACTGCATACTCAGATGCAGTGAGATACTTCTTAGTGAATTGTTCCTATTCGAAGTTAGCGGTCCAACTTTTGGTAGGTTTGAATGCTTGACTCTGAATCGAACAGGGGGGTGTTTGGCCCACCACTAATGATCACTAGAGTTTTGATTATAAAACTACTCTATCCTGCAAATGGCATTGAGCTTTTCTCAGCAAATGCACAGTAAAAAAGCAGAAAAGAGACACAGGGAGAAAGTTTTTGTTTCTGGGTTTAGCAGGTTAATGGTCTCTTTATGAGGTAAAGATTACTGTATTCAAAGAGACTAGTGTGTGTTAACATAGCCTATTTAGGGGTCCCAGATGCTCTCAAATTTTTGTTGTTTATCTCTAATGGTGCTGGCCAGTTTTTCATGCATCATGATCCAGGAAATTTGAGGTTTAGTTAGAAATACTAACAAGGTTTTCCAAGCCCTTGCTATAGAATTGTTTGCCACTAGAAACATATAGAAGACTAGGATCTTAGAGTTGTGCCTGGGGGTGTCCCAGACCAGTTCTTTGAGGAATGTGAATTGAGGTTGTCTTGAGACCTGTACACCAGTGACTTTTGGGTAGTATTAGGGCAAAGTGGTCATTCCAAAAGCCCCAAATTTCGGGGCATTCTGTCACATATCTGGGTGGTTTTGAACCTGGATCCTTCTGGTTCTGCTCTTGCAGCTCTATTTACTCTGTCAAGGGAAAATCTGTGTTTTTGCAGCATATACTCTTCTTAGTGCTTCTGCCCCATGGACTCTTTAGTTCCACCTGCCTTCCAGCTGCAGTGAATCTACGCCTTCATGCTAAGCCTTTAAATAGCAGCACTTTCTGTTCTCTGTGTTCTTTGTGTGGATTTGTTCCGTGGGTGTCTGCCTTCCTGTGTGAACTGCTGAATTACTGGTTTTGACTTCTGCCTGATTTCTTGACTATACTTCCGCCTGATGATTCTGCATTCCTCTGCCAGATTTTGTATGACCTCTGCCTGCCCTTGACTATTCCTGTGGTTCCTGATTTTGTGCCTTTCTGCCACATTTGTTGCTGACCCTGCCTGCCTGAGTATACTTACGCCTCAACCCTCAGCCTAAGCTCCAGACTCTACATGGTAGCAGCCAAAACATGTAAGGGAACACTTGACAATAAGTGGCTGGAATTTCCTGCACCTTATTTTGGGACCTTTTTGGTGGATTTCTTTTAGTGTGCCCATGAGTACAACCCATCATTGCCTCCTGGCACCAAAACAAGACAAAATGCACCTCCAGAGATGCTGCAAATAATGCAAGGCTAACGTGTAGACAGCATTCCTTTTTTTTTTTTTTTCCAAAGGCCAAAAATGTTTACCTTTTTACAAACCAATTTCAAACAGTTTTTGCATTACGAACTTTAACCACTTGAGCTCCAGAGGATTTACCCCCCTTAATGACCAGGCCTCTTTTTGCTACTCGGCGCTGCACTAATTCAACTGATAATTGCGCGGTCATGCAATGCTGCACCCAAACGAAATTTACATCCTTTTTTTCACACAAATAGAGCTTTCTTTCGGTTGTATTTGATCATCTGTGCGCTTTTTATTTTTCACGCTATAAACAAAAAAAGGCCAAAAATTTTGAAGAAAAACAATATTTTTTACTTTCAGCTATAAAAAATATATAGTAAACTCAAATTTGGTTATAAATTTAGGCCAAAATGTATTCTGCTACATGTTTTTGGTAAAAAAAATCCCAATGAGTGTATATTGATTGCTTTGTGTGGAAGTTATAGCGTTTACAAACTATGGTATAAATACTGCAACTTACGGCATTTTTCTGCTATACAGCGCTGCGCTAGTTTAACGGACAATTGCGCGGTCATGCAATATGGTACATAAATTAAATTTACATCCTTTTTTTCCCCACAAATTGAGCTTTCTTTTGGTGGTATTTGATCGCCTGTGCGGTTTTTATTTTTTGCGCTATAAAAAAAAAGGCTGACAATTTTGAGGAAAAAAAAACTATATTTTGGACTTTTTGCTATAAAACATGTCCAGTAAAAAAAAAATGCAAAAATCAAATTTAGTCATAAATTTCTGCCAAAATGCATTCTGCGACATGTCTTTGCTAAAGAAAAAACCCAATACGTGTAAATTAATTGGTTTACGTGAAAGTTATAGCGTTTACAAATGGCGGGAAAGATACTGGGATTTGTAGGGGTTTTTTTATACTAATAATGGCGGCGATCAGCAAATTATGGCGGCGATCAGGGACTTATGGCAGTGACCAGCGACTTATGGCGGGACTGCGGGACTGCGGCGGACATTCTGACATTGGGGGGTACTGACTTGGGGTCACTGACATCCCCAAAAACACTAATACAGTGATCAGCGCAAAAAAAAAAAAACCTGACACTGTACTAATGTCAATGGGGAGGAAGGGGTTAACTTTATTTTGCAGGGAAGGGTTATAGGAGTGAGGGTAGTGTTTTACTAGGGGGCGGGGTGTGTACTGGACGGGACAAGGCTGATCGAGAAAGAGAAACTCTTTTTTCTTGATCAGCTCATCCTCGAGCTGACAGGGAAGTGACAGACAGCACAGATACTGGAGCTGTGCTGTCTGTCACTGTTTGCCACCGATCGCCGGAACATAGCCGCTAACGAGCGGCTGTGACCCAGTGACTGACATCTGCGGCGGTGATCCACAGAACAGATAAGGCAGCGGCGCGCCTCGCGCGCGCCCCCTATTTGTTTACAAAACACACGTCTTAAAACGTGGTTTTGCCTGTGAGTGCCTCCCTGCCGCCGTATATGTACAGTGGCTGGGCGGCATGCGGTTAAAATGTGATAACAGTCCTCCTGCCTATGTCTGGATTTTCAGGAAAAAAAAGTTAAGTTAAAAAAATAAATAAAATAAAAATGCGGGTTTGTCGATACAGGGCTCTGAACTGTAATTTTCTAAGCCGATCAGCAGGTGCCAGCCATAAATCATTGGCCGGGACCTGCTGATCAGCTTGTGCTGTAGCAAATTACAGCACAGAAGGGGTGCATGGGTGCACATACATGTACGTGATTTTGCACAGTGGGGCCACTCTGCTGCAGGTCCAAAAGTAGTTAATAGATATTTTAGATATTGCAGTAGGGTGATTAACCGCTTGCTGACCAGCCACAGTAGATATACTGCGGCAGGGCGGCACTGCTGTACAAAATCGTGTATATATACGGATGGATGAGCTCAACCTTCTAGATCAGTGTGCTTACAGTGAAGCACACACCCCCTGCCCCCTAGTGAAACACTCCCCTCACACAGTTAACCCTTTGATTGCCTCCAAATGTTAACCCAAGGACACAGGGGCCCCATGATCCCCTGTTGCCCGGGGGCCCCATGAGTTGTCAGTCCGCCCCTGGTTGGGTCTATGCACTGTGAACACAGAGGGGGATACACAATAATATATAGCCCGCAACAGTGCAATTCACAGTAATGTAGCACAATACAGCACAGTGAACACAGCGGGTACACACTATGTAGCCCACCACAATGCAATTTAGTGCAACGTGGCATAGTACAGCACTAGTTGTAACACTGTTGAGTACTGTATAGAATAGCATCATCTCTCCCTGTAAACACTCTGTCAGCTATTCTTATCTATTTGAGGTCTCTCTAACACACACAGATAAAAGCTGCTGGGACCCATGACTTTTATAGGGAAGGGCTCAGAATATAAGAAATCCTCCTTATTGTTAGATGCCACCTTTGTTTGCCATTTTCCCAAACTGTTGAAAACTTGGGTTCTGGTCAAACTCACGGTTGACCCAAACCTGAAGCTTGTCTCTAATTGTTTACCAGCATTTGCTAACTACTTAGGAATAGCTTACAAAAACCTATTGACTGTTCTCACATAGTTCTGTCATATTTTATTGTTGCAGTTTACAAAATATACTTTAATTATTGTCTAATCAGTCCACTTTTGCTGTATTTTGTTACAGATCCATTGATAACATTTCAGAAATAATTATACCAGCCATGCGGCCCACATCCTACTAGTATTGCTAGCACAGTGCATGATTTATGGATCAGTAACATGTAAATGACTCTTAATGTGCAGCAAGGTGCTACGGGAGGTGCATGATCTGAGCTATTCACAGTTAATGTGACAGTGATGGATGATAGAAATCATAGAAGTATCAATTAAATATTTTATTGTTAACTGAAATGTGCTATACAAGAACACTGGTAACGAACTTCTGACACATATCACACTAATTTTCCAATCACCAGTTTAGAGACAAAATTTGAAGTCAATATTTTAAAAGAGTAGAATATTTGAGTAATATTAATTAAACATTAATTTACTGCATTTGTGCTAATATAAATACAGTTCTTTAATATTAATATTTCAAAAATATAATATAAAGTGTCCTAAACACAAAACTCTCTTTTTAGCTGCTGTTATTTCAGTTTTACTGAATATTTTTCTAGCTTTTTGACCAAGTTCATGCATGCCCCAATGAACAATGACAGTTCACAAACGCACCCCAGACTATGCCCTGTAAATTCATGGTGGCAGTAAACAGGCCTTACCTCCTACATGAAATTAATTAACTCTGGCATAATGAAGTGGTTGTAAATTGCAGGATGGCATGCTAAAACAAGCTTCGAACATTTATGTAATATTCTTGTGTTAATTTAAATGTAGTTAATATAAATACAGTGTGGTTTATATTATACCCTCGCTATCAATGAGGGTACTCTTAACATAAGTAATAGCTGAATAACTTTGCAAATCAGGCAAAACAGCAACATTACATACCAAAAACTGAAATTGTGAAAAAGATACAACCAAAAGCATATCCCGTTTAAAATATACATTGCTTTATTACAATATGAAAAAGTATATACAAAATGTGAGAAGATACTAGGCTGCAGAGCTCTCATAGACCTAATGACATGGGAAAGTGGGAGGGGCTGCATATGTTGACATCATCAAGCATAGCCCTCCCACCTACCTACCTTACTATTTACTATTCGACTGTAAGAGTATTAAACTGTAAGAGTATACATATCATGCCTATTCATCACCGATAAAGGTATAAGAGGCTTAGTTTGCTCTGTTTCCTAAAGATTTTGCTCCATTGGAGTTTTTTGGCAGGCCTAGTAATAGTGAGGCCATGCAAATAAAGAGACACAAGGGAGTTTGCAAATGCCAATCAATCTCCAGTATAGGGTCAATTGCTTGGTTAGGTAAACTATTGAACATTGCTTCAAAAACTAGATTATTGTCTTTGTGCTCACGGATTTAGCCCTCTTAATCTAATTGTCCTGTCTATTCCTGTTTTCCATGTCATCCATGATGTTTTATGTGAATATGTATTTTGTTGCACGTACTGCTTAAAATATTGGCATGTAAGATTCTCGAAGACATTAAACCAGATCTGGATCAAAGTAGGCTAGCATTGTTAAGTTAGATTTGTGTATGCGGCTCTAGAATCTGGGACAGTGAGACCAAAAGCACAAATTGCTCAGGATGACAGAAAAGACAAACTTGGACTGGCAGGCCTCGGTGGGAAAGTAAGGAATGGAGCTGAAGTTAAAGTAGTCTTTCCTTTGAAGTAAATGCAGAAACAGCTGCTTGTATTCTGCTGTGTGTCTGGGCAGATTGACAGTAGTGTGCTGGTTCAAATATCGATGTTTTGTCTTCTGAGAAAAAGTGCTCCTTATGTGTACTGCTTAACTGGTCATCTGTAATTTTTTTCTTAGCAATTAGCAACTCCTTTCTTCTCATCACTCTTTTACACTTTGCAGAAATGCACCCTTCCCACTTTCTCAACTGCATTTCTCTACAACTGCTTCAGAGTTACCATTGGCCCCTTATTTTCTTCTCTGGCTAATGCCCTCCTTACTCAGCCAATTACTTTTGGGGGACAGCCTTCTCTTGGGTTAGCATTTGTGACACATTTTTTTATTTAACAATGCTCTAGGAGATCGTATGTACTCTCCAGCGCCTCAGGATATGCACAGCCAAAAGGGAAGCCAAGGGTACCAGGACAGCGACAACCAAAGGAAATGCTCCAGGGGTGCAGCCCTCCTCAGACGGGGAAATCAGCCACTGGATAGAGAGAAAAAACAGGTGGAGCACACACCGCACTGACAGTGAGAACACCTTGCCTGCCGTTGTGGCCATTGTCATTTTTCTATGCTTTTTAGATACATGCTTCGTCTGTGAGTATGTTTTTATTATTCCACTCCTACAATGCTCTAGGAGATGTGCAGTCAATGTTTTTTTTTAAATAAAACTCAGCTATGACTGGTGCTTTCTAGAACCTTATGCCCAAAACCAAATGTGGTCAATGATTTCACCCAGAATCTCTGGCCATTGTTTACAAACAGGAACACACTGGGGATCAAAAATGGTGTTTAGATGCAAATGTGTTTTTTTTTATTTGTTTTAAAATGTAATTTTTGCTTTAGTATACCCTATGTATGTGCCACTTCACAGAAAGGTTACCTCCAAGCATGTTAATAATGGATATCTGAATTTTTAATGTTTCACTTTAAGCCTTATTGAAAAACCTTGTCTCCACTGAACAGTATTTTATAAAAACTGTAATTGTTTTTTAACATTGGTATACCACCAGCTACCTATACACTTCCAGGCTGGAGATTCATTTGATCTGGAGGAATATTGACACTTACCTGAGTCCTGTGTTTGGCAACATGCTTATTTGACTTTTGTAGTGAAGATCTATATTGGAGGTGAGCAGACAGCTTTGAGGGGACAGTGGAAGCTTTCTACTTGGAAGTACACTTTTTTAACTGAATGGACTGAGCACATTTCTACCGAAGGGCGATGCGTGTACAATTATTTGTTTTACATAAAAGAATGGGATAAATTGATGTTCACATATTTATTTTCCGTTCATTGTTTTGGGTCTTTTGCATGGAATCATTCTTTTAAAGTATTCTGACCCCTAATTACTTGGGATCCTTATCTTGGTGGTGGTTATATTTTTCACAAAGATGGAGTAACACGTTAAGTATTGCAGTGTGGAAAATGTTGGTATTTACTACATGAAATGCATTGTGACCTCTGATGTCTTGTGCTCTAATTGTCTGTTGAGTTACCATCCCTATTAATAGTGGTGGTCAAGATTTCACATTTGAATTCACAAAGGTGAATAGGCTTTACTTTTAGAACTGCAGTAGTTGAAAATCTAGAGCAAAGGACTTTATATATTGGCCTTTCTGCAAGCTGCTACTTACTTATTTTCAGCTGTATTTGTGCAGGCTTATTATATGTTGATTTCAAAAACTGCAAGATCCAAATGTGCACAAACTTTACTAAGAGACTTGAAACTGCAATTGCAGCCAAATTGCTTTTAATAATAAATAACACAACAAGTCTAAGGCATTTCTTAAATGCCATGATTTTCAGCTATGTCAACACAGTCACTAGTGAAATAGCTGCATATTTTGCACTTTGATTAATCACCAGAGCTTTACAACTGCCTAGAAGTACACCAAGACCTGCTGAAAGACCTTTACCAGTAGAAAAGTGAAACACAGGCACAGTAACAAGTTAGTATGTTCTTTTGCCTTCCTACGTAGTCTTCAAATAATAATATTGACATATCTGACAGTTGTAATTTTGTGATGAAGTCCATTCAAATATTGCCAGGATTTTTGCAGCTCTCTCATTACATACTGTACCTTTTTATGCAGTATGTGGAAAGGAAAAGAATATTATCTCTAAAACAGAGAAATTGATGTAATAAACATTGGTTGCTTTGTTCAGCTTTAAAATTAATCAGAGCTTCCAACATTCATGTTATTAATGATGGCAATAAATTATGCTATTTTTCCATTATATTATATTGGGGACGCTACTAGGGAGAGCAGCTCTTAAGATTGTTATGGGACTTAGAGAAAAAGAAAAATGTCTGTTAATGATTACATTTATGAATAAATGATAAAAACATAGTTCCAAAAATCATTTCCTGTATACTGTATGTATATATATACAGTACATATTAATTGTAAATTGCCTATCCAAATATTCCTCACTTCCAGTGAATAAGGGGAAAGCCATAATTGCTACAGAAACATCTTAGTGCCAAACCAAAGATAGCTAAAGGATATTGTATGAAAATAAACACACATGTAACAAAATAGTGAACATAACTGAATTCTTTTCATAAATAATTATTCAACTAATCAAATAATAATGGTAGTAATGATAATAATAATAGCAATGATGTCTAACAATGCAACTCATTGAAAACTGGAATTGCCACTTACATCGATTGTGTGATAGTCTTACATCATCCCAATGGCCAGTGGAGTGCCCCCATTACATTTGCTGTCAATGTAGTACCCCATCACCCTGGCAGTCAGTGTAGTGCTTCTTTACCACTGGCGGTAAATATAGTGCCCCTTAACATATTGGCAGTCAGTGTTGTACCCCCAGTTACACTGGTAGTCATCCCTTTAAATTGCTGGTCAGTGTAGTGCCCCCTTTAAACTGGTGCTAAATCTAGTAACCTCATTAAATTGATGGTCAGTGGTTATGGTGCCCCCTTTTAGATATTGGTCTATGTAGTGCCTTCTTTTAGTTTGTATTCAGAGTACACCTTATTTCAGAGTGTACTTCCCCCCTTTAGTTTGTGGTCTATGTAGTGCCCACTTTTAGTTTGTGGTCAATGTATCTCCACTTTTATTTCTTGGTAAGTGCAATGTCCCTTTTTTGGTAGTGAGTGTTTTTTGTTGCACTCTTATTTAGTGGTCTCTAAGAGCTTAAAGAATTTTAAAAAGGCTCATAAAAAAGAGTCTTAAATGTCAGAAAGATACTTAGCTCATGGCTTTTCCCAATCTATGCAGATACGTTTTAGCAGGAGATCATTCCGGTGTTTGCCTGGAACAGTAATTTTCAGGGGGTGGCACTGCCCCCTGCTGTTATAAGACAGCAGCTTCCCCAACAAGCTCATCCAAGCTCCTGCAGGTTCCCTGCTCCTACCGCTGCACTCTAGGCCAATTCACCTGTCCCTAGCAGGAGCAAGCCATCCCCTTAGTTGGAGTTGAGGAGGACCAGGCTGCATATCCTTTATGCCGTAGTAGCTCTCTCTGCCCTGCACTCTCCCTCTGGAGCTGTTCTTCACCCAGAGCCCAAAGCTGCCCTCATCGCCATCACAATGGTTACGGGGCATGGCATCCCAATACAGCTGGGGGCATACACAGGGCAGTGCCTGGAGAGGGAGATCACAAGCTGGGGAGGCTACTGTAAGATCAGTTTGGGGGAAGTGGGCACACAGAACATGTCACAGATCCTTCCCTACACAACAGCTGTCATTTAATCTTCAGTATAGTCTTCAAAGAGCAGTCCGCCTTGCCATTGGTCGCATCTTCCCCCAGTGTCTGCCTCCTTACCTCACACTACCAAGCCTTCAGAAAGTGATAGATACACTGTGATTGATGGCTGCTCATCAATAGAGCTGAGTGATGGAGCTGCACTGTCATCAGCTGTCAGTGGAACCTGAAGATGATCTCATCAGTCTGGAGCTAAATACAGGCTGGAATTCCCTTGCTCTGTGCACAGGAGGGGCCATAGCACTCATGCAGACACAAGAGATCCCACAGTGGGCAGGGTTGTTGGTGGGAAGCAGTGGCAGAGGGTGGTGGTGGTGGTGGGGGGGGGGGAGGGTGTTGGTGGGTGGCAGTGATGGATGGTGTTGGTCACAGCCAGGGGGCAGCAGGGTGCTGGTGGGATGGGAGTGCCTGATTTTTGTGTTGCCTAGGGCAGCTTAAGGTATAAATACACCCTGAGTAGCAACACAAAGGCATAGCACACCTGCTGCCAACCTCCTTATCCAACATGTGTTTTAGGCATGCCTCTTCCTTAGAGTGATGTTTGCATGTTACTGAGTACATATATCTTATCCCGAGCCTCACAGCAGAAGCAGGAGTAGTTCATGCAGTTGACAATTTCTGGGACTTGTTCAAATTGTCCTTATTCATCACTCTTCAGGAATTTTATTTTAAAATCTTACTGATGATTTACTAAAGAGATTTATGTACACTTTTTATGCAAACCTGTATTTTTAGCTATCCTACCATGTTATAGCAGTGAGGGATTAGCATACTTCAAACACCTATAAAGTACATTAATTCATATTAGCCCATCAGAAATTACATTTAAAGAGACTATGGAATGATTTACTAAAATTGATGCTCACAGAATCTGTTGCAGCTGTGCATGGTAACCAATCAGCTTCTAGGTTTTATTGTCAAAGCTTAACTAAGAAATCTGAAGTTAGAAACTGACTGGTTACTATGCACAGCTGCACCAGATTGTGTGTGCACCAGTTTTAGTAACTCTCCATCGGTGTTGCTAGACCAATTATTTTAATAAAAATCTACATGTAAGTACCTGTAATAAATTTACCTGTAAAAGCATGCAGCAAAGCCACAGGAAAGCATATTTTACTTAGAAGTCTGATAGAGGCAATCCACAGCATAAAAAAACCTTCCCTTCCATTGTACAATTATGCAAGGAAACCCACCAACATCTTGCTACTAAAGAAATTTTGCCTGGCAGAGTGATCAATAATCCCACTTTTTCAATGTCAGAGACTGGTGGGTATTCATGCAAAACACTTACAAGAAGTAATTTCTGATAAGAGGCAACACCAGCTTCTGACGCAAAGGGTGTACTCAGAGTATACATTATACAGTATCTATGACCTCCTATCCCTCTTGTATTGAACTGTATTGTTGTTGTATTGTCTCCCGTTATATTGTAAAGTGCTGAGCAAACTGTTGGCGCTATATAAACCCTGTATTATAATAATAATCTATATTTTTGTTGATTCAGTGATTGAAAGTGCACATTTTCATTTGTGTTTTTTCAGGTACAGTATATAACTTTATTTAAAGGCATTGTTTGAATTAAGCTCTAATGTTTGCATGTTCATATTTGTTGAAAAAGTCAACAGTTTTCATTGGATGTAGTTACTTTTCCATATGTCTGTACTGTATGTGCAACATGATGAAAGTAACTTTGTAAACTGTTGATTTAATTGCCTTTACATATTCAAACATAAATAGTTTGTATTTGCTCTAATATCACAAGCCTAGCATAGTCGTTAAATAAATGTTTTCACAGAAATTGTTCCAAAAGAGACAGAAAAGTGCCCCAGCATAGTGTAGAACATGTAATTTTAATAATAGAACACAATGTAATTCATGCACATTTTAATAAGCGAGGAAGAAGAGCAGAAAATATCTATGTCCAGAGAAACATTGAAGACAGTGGTGAGTAGATGTTGCTTATTTACTTTCAGGTCATTTTAAAGGACAAGGCTGCATCCTTAATTGTGGAGAAAAATATGTTTAACCTTTGCATATGGAAAGCTTTCTTGGCATTAAATCAAGCTGTGAAAATATGGAATAGACTCCCTCAAGAACAAGTGCTAGCCAGCTCAGTTGATTGTATAAAAAAGCTGGATGCATTGCTAAATGCATGGAATATAAATAGCTATTAACATTTGCAGATTTGAGATTGTTGATCCAGGGAATATCTGATTGTTTTTGGAGATCAATAAGTATTTTTTTTTCACCTGTTGGAACTAGTTGAATCATGCAGTTTAAGAATTGCCCTCTTTTTTTCCTATTGGTTGAATTGAAGGACTTGTGTATTTATTAAACTTGACGATGTAACTATCTAATCAAACCACTCTTGACTAAAGGTGTTCTATGGAAAATCAATAAAACAAGCAGCACCAACACAAAAAGGTGGATATGGATAAATGTTCTCACAGCTCTGAAGGGGACATCAATGCTGAATCCACCTATTGACCACAAATGGCTGGCAGTGGAAATAGCACTATAACTCAATCCAGATATTTTTCACACACTCTTTCAACACAGTCATACAACACTATATCTCTATAATGTGGCCAGGCCTAAAGCAGCAGGAGAAATCTGATGGATGCAGAAAGTTAAATGGCATATTTTGGAGATGCAACTGAGTGCTTACAATCCTTATAAACAGTTAAAAAAAATCCTCCTAGTAATGACAGACAGGGATGGCGGTGGATGTGGTATACTTTGATTTTGCAAAAGCGTTTGACACAGTTCCCCACACATGACTAATGTGTAAGGTAAAGTCTATGGGCTTGGAAAAATCTGAATGTAAATGAATAGAAAACTGGCTAAAAGATTGTATTCAAAGAGTAGTGGTTAATGGCTCATACTCTAAATGGTCTAGGGTTGTCAGTGGTGTACCCCAAGGTTCAGTGTTGGGACCCTTACTTTTTAATATATTTATAAACTATATAGGGTCTGGGATTAAAAATCCCATTTCAGTCTTTGCAGATGACACCAAGCTGTGCAGTGGAATAACGTCCTTACAGGATCTCTTCAACTTACAAGCCGACCTCAATGCTCTGTTTAATCGGGCAACTATGTGGCAAATGAGGTTTAATGTTGATAAATGTAAGGTTATGCACTTGGGGGCTAAGAATATGCATGCATCCTACATACTAGGGGGGGTACAACTGGGGGAATCAATGGTGGAGAAGGATTTGGGAGTTCTAGTAGATCACAAGCTTAATAATGGCATGCAATGCCAAGCTGCGGTTTCTAAAGCAAACAAAATCCTCTCTTGTATTAAAAGAGATATAGACTCAAGAGAGAGAGATATCATTTTACCCCTGTACAAATCATTAGTAAGACCTCATCTGGAATATGCAGTTCAGTTTTGGGCACCAATTCACAAAAAGAACATTGGGGAACTGGAGAAAGTACGGAGAAGGGCAACCAAACTGATAAGAGGCATGGAGGAGCTCAGCTATGAGGAAAGATTAGAGGAACTGAATTTATTCTCTTTAGAAGAGGAGATTAAGGGGGGATACAATCAACATATATAACAACATCAGTGGTTCATATAATGAACTTGGTGCAGAGCTATTCACCCTGAGGTCATCACAGAGGACAAGGGGGCACTCTTTACATCTGGAGGAAAATAAATTTAATCTCCAAACACAGAAAGGTTTCTTCACAGTGAGAGCTGTGAAATGTGGAATAGACTCCCTCAAGAGTTGGTTCTGGCCAGCTCATTGGATTTCTTTAAAAAGGCCTGGATTCTTTCTTAGATACACAGAATATAACTGGATACTAATATTTATAGGTAAAGTTGATCCAGGGAATATCCGATTGCCTCTCTGGGGATCAGGAAGGATTTTTTTCCCTGCAGGAGCAAATTGGATCATGCTTTGCTGGTTTTTTTGCCTTCCTCTGAATCAACTGTGGGTATAGGATTATAACTTTTTTCTTTTAACTGGATGAACTTTTTTCAGACAGACTATGTAACTATGACACATAAAATAGATGATCTAGGAAACATGCCCCACTACAACAACCTTCAGCTGATGAGCTTCATTGAATCATATTGCTCTAATGACCTGCATCAATTTTCTTCCATTATGATCCCACAGGCTTTGAGAATCATCACCCCATGCAAAGAATAAAGAGCCCACCTGGCTTGACAGGGCAGCAAATCCCCCAGACAGTTCATTATCTAAATACATAAACTTTATAGAAACGTTATAGAGTGCTCACAAATACCAAGATCATATCAAGTATGATGTAATCAGGTTGCTCCCAAGTATAGGTTACTACTCTTTGCAGACTATTCACCATAGGAAGCAATGTTATTGCACATGTCATTGCAGATTGGATGTGATTCAAACCACATCCAATCCGCATATACTGTATGTGAACCTGCACTTAAGTATGTTTCATAATTTATCGTATCTTGGTTTTAACACACCCTTCTACATACCAATTTAAATTGTATTTCATTTTTACTTCAACAAAGGAATAAAAAATGTCTTATATATTACAAAAACTTTAATAAAAATATATGCAAACAATGTAAGGGATCTTATATTCTTGCAAAGCAGTGAAACACAAGCCTAAAACTGGCAAAAATTGTGTGTATGTTAATTTACATATCCATGATATAAAGAAGTATGGGGGCTGATTTTTTTACTAAAATGCTATGCTTTTTCAGTCACAGACCAGGAACATATGTGTTGTACTGTAAGTGGAATTCAGAAATGTCAGAATCCTTATCTCTATTCGTGTTTCATGTCTGACACACTAAAGTATTAAGGCCAATAACTCAACATGACAGACCAACAGCTTTCATTTTCAAAATGAATGGTCAGCAATAATAGCCTCTATGATTCTCTATGACAGGTTTCCTTTATTTATTCATGTCTTTTTCTGGTGCAGAATATTCTATACACCTTATGATGGAGGCAGTATCAACACAACAACAATTTGCTAACAAGGTTTGCTGGCTATTCTTTAAAATGCTGTTCTTCCTTCCTCAAGAGTTATACTATGATTGTCAGAAGTACA
Source organism: Staurois parvus (assembly GCF_062004578.1). Lineage (NCBI taxonomy): Eukaryota > Metazoa > Chordata > Amphibia > Anura > Ranidae > Staurois > Staurois parvus. The sequence continues at coordinate 3,044,961 of NW_028318646.1, read as the reverse complement.
CCTATCAAATGATTACAAAGGATGTTTATGTTGATGGATAAACTTTAAACTTAGAAGATTCAGACACTCTGACTCTCTACCTAAATAAACTTGACTTTATGTCTTGCTTCCAGAGTTTCAATGACCTCATAGCTATGAGAATAGAGAAGAGTACATTTCTACTTCAATCTTCCCTCAAACACATACACTAGGGATGACCAAACATATATGGACACAGTTTGTGGAGGTTTTGCTGAACTTCTAAAAAGTTTGGATGCCAAATTCAAACCCCAATGTAGTTAATAAATATTGTCAAATCAATTTTCTCAATTTCAAGGCTAATAGCAAATTGATCATCAAAAAAGTGCACAGAGGTCTAGGCAGTGCCCCAGGGGACATGTACCAATGTGAAAAACATTTTCAAAAAATATGGCTTTACATGAAGCAGTGAAATTGCTGAAAGTCCAACATTAGAAATGCACTGTTCCTTAAACAAAAAAAAACTGCTTGGGGGATCCCTTAAACCACACTTATAGAAATGCCAATCATATGTAGACTTGCAACCCTCAACTAAAAACAAATCAATATCAATATTAGTGATTAAAGTACTAATACTGGTTGTCTAAGTCCAAATACTAGCCCCACCATTTATAGTGCAGCTGCTCCCTGCTATTCATGTGCAAACTGTCTTTATGGTAAAGCTTGTAGTCCACTGAAGAGCCGATCCAACCCAGGGCCTAATATCATTATTATACACCTCCCTTTCGAAAACCACCACTTCTTGAGCTCCTTCCTACTGCGCCCAATTGGATCAAGGTTTTGCTACTCCATAGATTCCTGCAGACTGGAATAAAATATGGGAAGACCTATTCCACTCTTCACAGAATGTAGTAGTGCTGGAGAATTCATTCAAGGTAATGTCCAGGTGGTATGATACCGCAACGAGAATTGCAAAATATCTTCCCACCCATCATGCGCAATACTTTCGGGGCTGTTCAGAGCTAGGCAACATAAAGTATATATGGTGGACTGTCCCAAGGTTAAACTCCTACGGATACTCGTCTATGCCATGGTAAATATGGTACTGCACCTGAATATACGTAAAGATCTGTGGGAAGTTTTATTTCATAAACCAATACCAGATATATTGAAAAAGGAACACGTACTTGTGACCCACATTTTTTTGGCTACAAAGCAGACTATTATAAGGCCATGGAGAACTCCCCTCCTTTTGGTCGAGGAGGTGAAGCCACGGGTGCATGGAACATTAATAAACCAGAAACGTATGGTGATCTTTACAGATACATATGACAAATATTTGTGTACTTGGCAGTTCTGGTTAGGCCAGATCCCATTGATGAGGCCACCTATGTGTTTTTTGGAATTGTAAGGTACTGCCTGGGCTTACCTAAGCTGTCCATGGGCCCCCTGGGGAGGGATTCTGTCTTCTCCGTACTGACTCTCCCCCCCCCCCTCCACACCTTGCCTTTTCTTTCTCTTTCATTGACTACAGTGCCCTCTTTGGCACTGTCTACTGCTCTCTAGCCAGACCATCACGTTATTTTTTTTGTCCCCCTGTGGTTTTATACAAACTAAATGTCCTTTTCTTGAGCAGGTTTAATATTGCCTATTATATAAGATGGTTCCTTTATTGGCTCTGTTCAGCTTTGGCTTGACTATTTGGCTCCATGTACTGAAGACAGGTTAACCGCAGGTGCTGTTCAGACATCACTCTGGTTTAGATTTACAATTTCCTGGGCTCTGAAGCACATCCATTTGAAATTGTACCTAATTAAGGTATTACTCTTTCTCATCGCCTCTATGGAGCAAATCATCAAATTTTTACTTTATTTCTGGAATAGTCTTATGTTTATTGTTTACAAAAGGCCTACCTGGCCCATTGTCAACATCTGTTAATAAATGTGTTGAATGCTCTCTGTTTTCCCTGTCTGAAAACTTTTTAAAATAAAAATTTTGTGAAAGAAAAGCCAATACATTATCATGGAAATCCGATTCCTTCTTTTTTTTTACACCAAGATTTTACTAGAGTATCTAAATTTATATTATCTTTTCCAATATTCCAGAATATAACCATATACGTCTTTTCTTTCCATATAACATCTAGTTGTTAAAACTGATATTTTAGCATTATTTTTTTTTCTTTTGTAGTTAATTCAGGTAAATATGAAATATTGCATATGAATATGCCCGAGTCCCAGGCTTCGGCCTGCACACTAGGCCACGATTCCCCTGCTTCCTCTCCATTGGATAATGAGATGGCAACTATCTTTTTCAGCCAGAGCAGCAGCTTGGAACCTGATTCTGATAGCCCTGATCATTTGCCAGCACTCCCTCCTGCTCCTCCACAATATTCAGGAGATGCTACCCTAATCGCTTGTTTTGCTGATTTACTACAACATGAATTAGATAGAGCTACTACTAAATTGGCTGCTGATCCTAAGCAAGATTTTCAGGAATTGGGCAACGCCTGGACAGTATCGAATCTAAAGTTGATGTGACAGCCCACAATGTTTCCCAAAATTCTAATATGATTACCGACTTACAGGATCAGTTGTAGGAAGCTTATTCTAAAATTGATGATCTGGAAAACTGGGCTAGGCGCTACAATTTTCATATCCGAGGGCTCCCTGAGTCAGTCAAAGAGCTCACTAGCTGCGCCCAATCTCTCATGCGATCCACGGTGCCTGATATTGATGACCTCCATACAGAAATTGATCGTATACATAGAGCATTGATCCTAGGGATATCATTGTTAAGCCACATTTTTTCCAGGTCAAGGAAGCGGTCATCAAATATAGTAGGGAAACTCTGGAATTGGAACTTGCAGGACATAAAATACAAGTATTTTCAGGTGTCTCTCCGACCACTATCCAGAATCAGTGGTCTCTCAAGCCACTACTTTCTCACTTAGTGCAGAGGGATATCCGTTATCGGTGGGCCTACCTTTTTTGCCTACAATTTACCTTTAATGGAAAGGCTTATGGGTTCTCTACATTTCATGAAGGCGAAGGACTTTTGCTTCAACTGGGAATTATTTCCCTTAGTCCTTCATCTCATTCTCCATCAGGATCTGCCTCTCGGCCTTCGCCGTTTTCACCACTGTGGACTGCTCAAAATTCCAGGAAGACAAAATCACCTAAAAAACCTTCTTGAGGTTTATATTCTGATTTGTGGGCCTTGTAATGTGATTTACTGACATGGTGGCTTCTCAGTGGTTCCTTGGGAACATTAGTCACCATTGTTCGGGTATTTTGGGAGGAGTGGGGGAGGAGGGCAGGTTAGAGGGAGAGGGAAGGTGGGGTGGGTACGGTAATACAATTAGGGTTTTTTTGGGGGGGTTTTCCCTCGCTCTCTGAGAGGTTGCAATATGTCCATCTGCTGACTATAGTGTTTATGGGACTTGGTTACTTTAATATTGCATTATATTGATAATGGGTTTTTTGTTCTTGTTGGTGCCGGGGACTGTCTCTGGGCCCTCCTTGATTTGGAAGACTCTCCCCTGAGTTGTTTCTCTGGGTAGATCCATTCCTTTCCAGGGCTTTCGTCCTGATATTTTTGGTATATTGTTTGATTTGATTGTATTATTATGTATAATACCATTTGTTACTGGACAAAAGGATTTGTGTATTCCAAGTGTCTTTTTACTTCTTTTTTTACTTTTTTTGCTTTTCTCTTCTTTTTTCTTGAGGGTCAGCCGTCCATATTCCTGGTTTCTCCGGACAATTCTTGTGCTCAGGAAGCAGATGGCTCCCATCGTATATAGTACATCAGTTGTTGACTATGTCTTCTCAATGGTCTAACAGCGGGGTCATTCAATTACTATTTCATAATGTTCAGGGGTTCAATTCTCCCTCCAAACGTATTAAGGCCTTTAATTCGTACCGCTCTTTTGGGGCGAACATTGTAGCCCTACAGGAGACACATTTTCCCCCTTCATTTACCCCACAGTATGTTCTTAAAGACTATCCCCTTTGTTATTTTGCTAATGCCACGGAGAAGAAACGAGGGGTTGCCCTTTGCTTATCCCTCCATTTTTCGTTCACTGAATCTAAAATTATCTGGGATCGGGAGGGACACTACCTTCTGGTGAAAGGCCATTTGGGCAGAAACATACTCACGTTTTTTATTTATTTCTTCATTCTTTATTGAGCTCCTTGGCCTCGGAGTTCGAGGGTGATGTTATTTTAGTTGGTGATTCTAATTTAACATTAGATCAGATATTGGATCGTTCCCGAGCTGCCATGCTTCAGCCCCCTTCCAGACACAGCCGTAAGTTTGCCCAGCTACTATATTGTTACAATTTTATCGATGCCTGGAGAGAAGCTAACCCAATTTCTCCAGATTATTCTCATTTCTCTAGGGCTCATATTTGCTCGTATTGATCATATATTCTTCCATACGCTCACTTCACAGAATGCTTACAGCTGAAATTCTTTCAACACCTTGATCCGATCACGATCCAGTTTTTTTAACACTTTCGTCCTGGACTCATGGAAGGACTGCTCCTCACTGGTGTCTTAACGAATCTATCTTGGGCAATGCTTCTTATTGTCAGGATATTTCTACACATTTGCAAATGTACTTTGAAATCAATAAAGCAGATGATACGAATCTGGCTATCAATAGGGCAGACCATTAGGCCTCGGTCAGGGGGTTTATTATTCAACTCTCCTCACGACTTAAAAAAGCTTGTAATTATTTAATTTGAACTAAACTTCAAGTATACACTGACCTTGTTACTCAACACAAAGAGAATCCTGATCCGGATTTATTGGTTAAACCTGGCCAAGCCCGTTTAGAACTTAACTTATGCCTCACTACTACCGCTGGCAAACCGTTACGATGGTCCAACCATTCATTTTTCACTTGTAGAGACAGGCCAGGTACTCTATTGGCACACAAGCTATCTCCCAAACATTCTCAAATAGCTCTCCGTAAACTCAGACTAAATAACGGTACTTTGTCTCAAGATCCCAGTAAGATTCTCCAAAAGTTTCACTCTTTCTATACTGATCTATACTGCTCATCTCAGGGAGATATCTCTTCATCTTCCGACAACATCCTGAGCTCTGTTGTTCTTCCCTCTCTTCAAGAAGCCTATAGAGACTCAATGGAACAGCCTTTTTCTTGCAAGGAAATTCGGAATGCCTTGAAAAAACTTGCTCCTCATAAATCCCCAGGACCAGATGGCCTTCCTCATAACTATTATAAAGCTTTCCCTGACCTCCTGATTCCACATATGGCCCATTATTTTAATTATTTATGGAATGGGGGACTAGTGCCTCCCGATGAAAATAAAGCATTCATCAATGTTATTCCTAAACCCAACAAAGATGCTACTGTAGTTTTTAATTATCGACCCATCTCCTTAATTAATTGTGATCTCAAGATCCTTACTAAAATCTTAGCTTTACACCTTCATTAATTTTGTCCCTTTATATTCATGATGATCAATCAGGATTCATCAGTGATCGACAAACACTGGATCAAATTAGTCAAACTTTGGCTCTGTTGTCAGCTGTACAATCCAATTGGGACAAATCTAGTCCAACAGTTATCGTTAGATCTCCATAAAGCTTTTGACAGTTTATCTTGGGACTATCTATTTCAGATGTTGGGTAGGTTTGGGTTTGGCCCTTCTTTTATGACTTTAATGCGGGCTTTTTATTCTAATTCTTTGGCTCATGTCTCCATTCAGCTCCTCTGTCTATTGAGCGAGGAACTAGACAGGACTGCCCCCTTTCCCCTCTACCTTTCGCTCTGTCAATGGAACTACTTGCCATTGCTATCCGCTCTGATCCTACTATTTCTGGCATCTACTTTGGCCAGCGAGATCAGAAAGGTGCCTTATTTGCTGATGATGTCCTTATGTATATATCTACCCCTCAAACATCTTTACCTGGTCTCCTCCACTTATTTCACCATTTTTCTACGGCCTCGGGTCTTCCTCTTAATTCCTCTAAAACAATTGCTTTAAATATTTTTCTACCTGATTTGGAGATTCAATATCTTCGGGACAACTTTGATTTTCAATCGGCCTCCCATTCTCTTCCTTATTTTGGGATTCATCTCACGAGCTCTATCTCGTCGCTATATAAGACCAATTACCCCCTCTCTTTAAACGACTTAAGACTGACTTACATGATTGGGAGGATCTTCCTTTATCCTGGTTTGGTAGAATTCATTCTGTCACGATAACCTTTCTACCGAGACTATTATATTATTTTCGGACTTTGCCGATCATGGTACCCAGACGGGAACTTTTAATTTTACAAGCAGCAGTTTCTAGATTTATATGGAAAGGAAAACATCCTCGGGTTAACAAGCCAACTTCATTTTCCCTAAAAAAAAGCATGGCGGTTTTGGACTTCCTAATCTTCTGACTTATTTTCAGGCAGCATAGATAGCACAGCTCTCTTGTACTACCGATAGGGGTTATGTTCCCCAGTGGGTTGGCATTGAGGCCTTATCTTGCCGTCCCTATACTATTGGCGCCCTCATGTGGCTTCCTAGTCGGTTGCATCCTCCTATCCTTTGTCCTATGTTATCCTATTCTTTAATAGTCTGGGATAGATGGTGGGCCCGCAAACCTCTTTGTTCTCTACATACCTCTTTAGCTCCAGTCTTTTGTAACCCTGAGTTTACTCCTGGTCTATCACCATCTGCGTTTCAATGGTGGATCATTAAGGGTTTTTTGCATATTGGGGACTACTTTTGTCCTCATTCTCTCTAATACTTTCTGACAAAATGCCAGATGCCCTCCAGTGAATTGTTTCGATATCATCAAATTATATATTTTATCACCAGTAAACTCAAATTACTTGTAGAACCGTACATACTCACCCCTTGTCGGGGATCGCCGCCGTGATGGGCTCGGCGCAGGTGCAGTGCACCGCCCCTGTGTTGGAATGCGGGCACTGGGACCTGGCCGACCGCGGCGAGTGAGTTCGCGCATGCGCAGTAGGGACCGCGGGCGCGCGCGTGGCACCAATGACAGCGCAGGGCGGGATATTTAAATGGCCCTGAGCTGTCATTCAGTGCCTTCTGGTCTTCCCTGTATCCTGTTGTATTCTCCTGCCCAGATCCTTGCTTTGCCTGACCTCTCTCTTGAATGCCCCCTATTGGATCTGACCTGCTGTTACTGACCTGGCGTGTGACCCTGCTATTCTCTGCCCGCTGCCTTGTACAGTACCGTCCTCTCTGTTACCGACCCGGCTTGTCTGACTTCGCACCTGCTCAGCCATCCATCCGTCCCTCCCAGTGGGGTCTTCAGACCTCCTCATATCAGGCTCTTCCCCGTGGGAGCCCTCGGCGTATACCACTACCACTGACGGGTTTACCCAGTAGCCACGACCTGGTCTCGGGGTGCTCCAAGTCCATCCCCACCATCAGGGGCCCTGGTGAACAAGCACCCTGGGACTTAGATTCCGTGCTCTGGGAACGCCTATTCAGTGGAGTGCTAGTGGTACCGCCGGGTGGTCCCTTACACCCCTCTAGAGATCTCCTGTGGGGCTACTGGGATGATGAAAGGTCGATTATCCACTATTTACGCTTCCCTTGTTGATCCACTTATTAAGCTATCCTATATGATTCAGTGGGAAAGGGATTTGAACAGCTCTTAGATCTGGACACTTGGTGGACTAAGGCCAATGCTCTATCTTAAATTTAATTTAACTTCATTTATTCGGCAACAGGAATTAATATTCATAGATCACCGGAAGTAGCCTTATTTCATCTGTTGCCCACTGATATTCCCTAGAAATCAGTTAAATGAATTCTTTATCTTTTGTTGGCGGCACAAATTACTATAGCTAGATGTTGGAGACAGTCAACAATTCCGCTAGACTTGGTCAAACAGAAACTTACTTGGATTATGATAAATGATAAACTTACTAGCAGGGCCGGACTGACAAATCATGGGGCCCCCGGGCAATAGGGGGTCATGGGGCCCCTGTGTCCTTGCCCAAACTCAAAAAAGCCTATGAAAAAGGTAGCAGGGGCAGCTCATGGGGCCCCCTACTGATCCCGGGCCCTCGGGCAGTGCCCGAGTTTCCAAATGGTCAGTCCGCCCCTGCTTACTAGTATTGTTAACAATAATACTTCTAAATCTGAGTTTACATGGGAACCATGGATTAGATATATCTCTATTATTTAATGGATCTACGGCTAGCCCTCTTCTCTTTTCTTCCTCTTTCCTTCTTTCTTCTCTCCTTTTTTGTTTCCTTTTCCTCTTCTTTGACTCTTTTTGTTTATTTTTTTCATTCTCCTTATTTTTGTTACTTGGTTATATCAAACTGCCCATGCCTACTGACCGATGGAATATTTGCTACCCTACTGGGGTTGTGTTTTCTTGTTTACAACATCATTGGTTGAAGTATTCTTATGTGCCTATATATTCCATGAATCTGATTGTTTGCCACAACTCACCATGTAGGTGGGCTATGTTTTCTATCCTTCTGTATACTACTTTTTACAGATTTTCAATAAAAATATTGAAATATAAATTATCCAGTCATGTGAAAACCAAATTCTTATTCACGTTGATTACCCAGTCATTTGCAGAAGAAGGCCTAATACACATGGGTGCTGAGATCTGTAGTTCATCAATGGATCATGCAGGTGCAGTAAGCTACCCCTGAATGATAAGCGGTATCCGTGCAGCTGATGTTGCCCATAGACTTCAATGGGCTGCCTGCATGCAGCACTTGGCACCTCAAGTCACATAAACACAAAGCCCATTCAGGGATTACAGGTTTCAGCACCCATTTGAATGAGTAAAGAAGAATTTGATTTTAGCATGATTAGATAACTGAAGAAAATATTCACTCAATGTATTGTTTAAAGATTTTCAACCCCATTAGTAATTCAATCTTCGTGTCTCTGAAAGGAGACAACTTCCGCTGTGCTTCCTTCAGAAAACACCCATAATATTCTGAGAATCTTTTTTATGTATATATGTAAATGATTATGTATGTAAAGCATCAACATCAAATGCCAAGTATCATCAAGATGAATTTCAGGGCTTCCTGCCCACTTTTATCGCTCAAAATAAATATACAAACTATTCCCACCGAGGGGGTATAATTGGCAGACAACAGCAACACCTCACAGTTTAGGATGTGTCCACATTATGTCCATTGAGCTGTATTGCTTTGCAGGAATAAATACAGGCTTAAGCAATGGCACACAGATAACAATTGTCAATTTAGAACAGTATGAAGATGCCTTTTAATGTTCCTTTTTTTTCTCTACACGTCATCTAAAAAAGTATACTTTATATGTAGCCATTAAAGGCTGAGTTCACCTTTCATGATAAGTAAAATTTCACATTTCATGATAAATAAAATACTTTTCTAATATTTTTTTTTGCCCAAGCTATCCCAATGTGCTATCTCTCACTTACCTAGTCAAAGGCAGCCTTTAATCTGCACCTTCTCTTTTTAAAATTTCAAAAGATGCATCCTGAGGCCCTGACTTCCTGTAGCATCATGTGACAATCCAGGAAACTTCATATCCCATCATACACTGTCTTATTTAAACACAGAATGGGGTGTGTTTTACCACTCTACACCACACCTCCTTTATCACTGTACCACCTCTTTTTTTTATTTCTACCCACTTTTCTACTTCCTCCTTTCTACAAGTACATGGGATGGAGTGGGCTGAAACACTCTGCTATCATTGTTCTGTTAATCCAGCTCCAGCAAGGGGCAGGGAGGAGAGTTTAAACACACCAATAATACTTGCAATGCAAAACCAACCAGTTCAGGTAGACATAGAGCAGCTAATTTCTCACTGTGTGCTTTTATTCAAATAATGAGGCAAATGAGCTGAATAAAGCCAGTCAGTGCTTTTGTACAAGTATTTATTACAATAAAAAATAATCACCTTATGAACAAATGCACCAGTCTTGGTTAATTCCCCTATTTTACCAGATAGACTTAGGTTCAACATACACATTATAATCTGACCGCATAATCCATCAATTTTCAACTTGTATCCAACCAGGCAGGACCTTCCATTACATAGTTGTTTGTAGTTAAAATGATTGTACAATCAGACTGTGATGTGTGTGTAGCACAATCCTGAACCCTGCACTCGCAAAGCAGAGGACTGCTGAACTCTGAACTCTGTGCATAATACACTCCTGTGTGTGTGTATTTGTCTATCTCCCCTTTGAAATTTGAATTTTTTTCTACAGTATGTATTACAGACTCCCTTATGAATGTAACCACTTTGCCATTTCTCACACCTAACTATGGCAATTCCTCATACACAGTTCTACTTGTGTTACCAATTGTGAGCTCTTCTCCACACGGGCTGTTACAACCTCACTTGGCTCTTTCTCCTGCTTCATTGTACACAATCTGTCACATCAACATACAGTGCAGGGAGAATTTGGCATACAAAACTACACACCGGGGTATTGAATTAAATTTCAAGGAGGACTAGTCCCTAAATTTTTCTTCAAGCTCAGGTCTAAATCTCATGTCTGTGCTATTTTCAGAGTAACCCATTACACTAGGTGCCTTCATAAATCAGGAATCCCAATCACATATCATTTGCCCTCATCAACATAACCCTTATATCAGTTTTCCCATCAAAATATTCCCTTAGATCAATTGCTCCTGTCAGAGTATCCCTTACATCATGTGTCCAATCAAAGTGCTCCCTTACATTATCTGTCCCATCACAGTACCTCCTTACCTCAGTTGTCCCCCATAAGTGTGGCTCCTTAGATAAGGTATCTTCATCAAAGTGACTCTTAGATAAGGTGTCCCCATCAGAGTGCCCCCTTCGATAAGATGTCCCCATCAGAGTGTCCCCTTGGATAAGGATTCCCCATCAGAGTGCCCCTTCGATAAGATGTCCCCATCAGAGAGTCCCCTTGGATAAGGATTCTCCATCAGAGTGCCCCTTCGATAAGATGTCCCCATCAGAGAGTCCCCTTGGATAAGGTGTTCCCATCAGAGTGCCCCCTTCGTTAAGATGTCCCCATCAGAGAATCCCCTTGGATAAGGATTCCCCATCAGAGTGCCCCTTGGATAAGGTGTCCCCATCAGAGAGTCCCCTTGGATAAGGTGTCCCCATCAGAGTGCCCCCTTGGATAAGGTGTCCCCATCAGAGTGCCCCTTCGATAAGATGTCCCCATCAGAGAGTCCCCTTGGATAAGGTGTCCCCATCAGAGTGCTTAGTGTACCTGACCATCCCTGTACCTAACCCCCTGTAGCTGGGCAGACAGGGGGTGGGAGCTTGGAGGACAGGGCTTGCTGCAGAGGACAGGGCACATACAGCATGTGATGTCACTGGTTGCTAGGATAGCAGAGATCCTAGGGACCAGTAACTACTGCTCATCAGGGATGCGGCGCTGCAGACTTGCAGACTGATAGTCCAGACAGAAGTATCGCTCAGCCTAGATCATGGTCTGCCATTTAATGAAGACTGCTATCCACTGGCTATGTATTTCAGTGGACCAGTGGCTATTGACACTGTCTAGATAACAGAATAAAGTTACTGCAGCTGTGGATATGTCATACTGTATGTTATACGTGTGTTATACGTATCTCTGTCATATAATTACTTCAGCTCTCTCTTGCACCATATACAATTTTTTAGACATCTTTATATATGAATTCTGGCTAATGTGTTGTTAACTAGGCATTATTGACTTTTTGTCTATATGGACAATGTTCATTATGGAATATGATAAAAAGAAATTGTCATATGCCATTAACAATAAATTCACCTCTAAGTTCAAACTATTCATATGTCAAATTGCATACTTTAAAAGTAGTAAGTTGTGGGGCTTATACATAAGTGGTTTTTAATCACCACTCTGAGACTCACATGCAATCCTTGGGCTGTTAGTTGATTTGAATACAGTATTAGCAGACTGGAACAGTGATTTAGTAAACATTTTTTATATTGTTATTATAAAACTGCACAAATGTTTGTCAACTTTTTTATGAAAACCCCTATGTACAGTGCCTATGGCTCTTTCTGTATAAATGGACGCTAAAACTAGAGAGCCTTTTTCTGATAGAATGAATACAGCTGATGTAGCACAGAAAAATAAACTATTTTAGTGTAGTATAGAATTGTAGTAGTAGAGACTGGATACTGGAAACAAGAAAAAGATTGACAAGGTGTTGAATAAACTTTAATTCTGCAGTTTCTGTATGTTCTGTGCCTCCATAGGACCCAATGACACCGGAAACTATGCCTTTTTTGTGCATATTTGCTTGCATTTGTTGCACATGTTTTATATGTGTTTATATGCAGTTGATGCATTTACATGCAGTTGACATGCAGTTGAGGTCACTTCCTTCTGCTTTTCTTTGGGCTTTTATGTGCACTACGTTACAGTGCATTTGCATGTATGTGCATGCTTTTTTGCATGTTTGCCGTGCTGAAAAATGCATCATGCTGTACTTTTTTGCACTGCACTGTAATGCTGTGAGCTGTCCTCATAGGATAACCTGAACTTTGGACTGTCTATGCAGTTGAAATGCAGTAAAAAATGCATCCAACTGCATCTGATGTGAATGGGTCCTAAAGAAAAAACTGTGCAGCTCTCATATGACCTATAACGTTTGTAAATAACTATGTGGATAAAAAGGTAAAATACCAGCTGATGCATGTTTGTTGAAGATCATCCTTTGAGTGGTCATATATACTTTCACATATAAAGTATTATAAATCTGTTAAAACATTACCAACCCTGCTGATGACTGGTAGCTTAAAGTGGTATCATATCCAAAACCAAAAATGTAATATATGCAGTTTACTAATCCTTAGATGTGGTGGCTGCATTAGTTTTATTTTTATTAGGCTTTTTTTCCTTTATTTTCACCTGGTGATCCTGCCAGTAACCCATTTCCTGTATTAGCATGTCTGTATCCTGGATGAAGTAGTAAGGCAGGCATCTCTGGACAGCAGCATTGTTAGTCTTGGGAGAAGGGAGTGTTAAACTAGTAGATTGCAGTTGGCCATAGATGGGTCACTTTTTTTGTTCAGCCAGCAAGCTGAATGAAAAAAAAAAGAATGGATTCCTCTATCCACATAACTGAGATGGACAGAGGAATCCTCCCCACTAAGACACTGAGGTTGATTTAGTAAAAATAGGGAGTGCAAAATCTGGAGCAACTGTGCATGGTAGCCAATCAGCTTCTAACTTCAGCTTGTTCAATTAAACTTTGACAATACAACCTGGAAGCTGATTGGTTTCTGTGCAGAACTGCACCAGACACTGTATGCTCCACTTTTAGTAAATCAACTCCATTTCATTCTGACAGTGGGGACTCTCTGCTGTTTAAAATACACTGATCAGCAGTTTTCCAACTAGCCAGTTCGCCAAAAATGGATTACTAGATTTTACTTATTATTTATTTATTACAGATACTTATATAGCGCCAATAATGTATGGATCACTTTACATATGTATTGTACATTCACATCTGTCAGTTCCCTCAAGTAGCTTACAATCTAAGGTTATGCAGCGCTACCCCCGAAAAGGTCACTGGATGTTATTGGTCTTCTTGTGCTGCCTTGATCCTGTGTACTTCCCAGCCCTTCTGGCACTCTAGGTTCGGACATGTTGTATACCCCTTTAAATGAACCACAGACACAATGTAACTGAACACAGCAGACTTCTGTATAGATTAAGGGCCAGTTCACACTACATGCTTTTCAGTTGCTTTTTTTTCTGCATCCAAAATGCACAAAGTAAGTTATATGGTTGTCAAGGTCATAGTTCACATCAGTGCTTGCCGTTTCCCAATGCATTCCAGTTTCAGAAAAAATGGAGAACATGCTACATATTTTCTGCACAGAACTGTACTGGAAGGTGGTAAAATGCACCAAAAATGCACTGGAACGCACATGTCCCTTGTAATGGCTATTTTGGGCCTACAATAATTTTTACCTTCATGAACATTATTGTGAACCTTTGATAGGGGTATAAGTCTCGGTTCATGCAAAATACAGGAACTGCACTTAATCAAAGGTCATCATAAATGATGTAATCATTATTTATGAACTTTGGTATTCCCAAGAAGCTCTAAGTGGACATTGACTGTATATGCAATTTACCATCAGTTTCATCACCTCAAACCCCCCCCTTGAAGGTTTCCTCTAGAGGTTTATGTTAGTATGGCCACCTGGCTGATGCAAGAAAGTAAGCCCTGGACTCATTTATAACACCTCCTAGGGAGTATTATCACAGATCTTCCTGTGGGAACTGAATTCAAACGAGGTATTCTCAGCTGGACATTGGCCTATCATAAATTCCATCTGATGAGCTACAGTTGGGCGATATCTTTTACAAGTCACAGAGCCCCCCACTGAACGAAATGGAAAAATACTGGAATTTATTGAAGGGTGTGATTTGACCTGGAATGGGGGGAGGTAGTATAAAAGTAAGCCATTGCTCTCCTTCTGGCCCTCTCTTGGAGCCCAGGCGTCAGGATGTCTGCGTAATGTCAGGGGCGTATTTGCCGCAAGGCAAACTAGGCAGCTGCCTAGGGCAGCACTTTTCAGGGGGGGGGGCGGCACGGCGTCAGTGTCGCCCCCCCTTTCCCACGGAAGGACACTTCCGTGGGAAAGGGACAGGGGTAGGGCCGCCATGGCTGAGGGACCTGTGTAGCGGCTAGATCTGTCCCCCCATGAAGATCTGTCCCCTAATGCATCTGCGCATGTCACCGATTGCAGTGGAGAGTGGAGTGGTGGGCGGATCCCCGGTGTGTGCATGAGGGGCGGGGCCCGCTGTCAGTGTGTCGGGCCCGGGATGTGCAGGAAGGCCAGAAGGAGGAAGCAGAAGAGGATGAGGTCAGGGGGGCTCTTTTGCAGCCACCGGAGAACCTGGGGGAGAAGGGACACCATCTGGAGGAACCCCTGCTGGACAGGTAAGTGCTTGGAGGACTGGTACATCCCCACTCCTGTCACACTGTCCCCTGATACACTGCCCCCCACCTGTTCCACTTCCCCCTCCTGTACCCCACATTGTCCCACTACCGCCCATCTGTCACCACTGCCCCCCACCTGTCCCTCTGTGCTCCTCCTGTCCATCTGCCCCTCACCTGTCCCTCTGCGCTCCTCCTGTCCATCTGCCTCGATCCTGTTCCATGCCTCCCCCGTCATGCTGCCCCCCATCTGTCCCTCTACGCTCCTCCTGTTCCTCTGTGCTCCTCCTGTCCCACTGCCCCTCATCTGTCTCTCTGTGCTCCTCCTGTCCCACTGCCTCTCACCTGTCCCTTTGCGCTCCTCATGTCCCACTGCCCCTCACCTGTCCCTTTGTGCTCCTCATGTTCCACTGCCCCTCACCTGTCCCTTTGCGCTCCTCATGTCCCACTGCCCTGATCATGTCCCTTTGCACTCCTCCTGTCCAGCTGCCCCGATCCTGTACCATGACGCCTGTCACGCTGCCCCCCACCTGTCCCCCTGCACTCCACCTGTCCCACTTCCCCTCACCTATCCTTCTGCGCTTCTCCTGTCCCGCTGACCCTCACCTGTCCCTTGCCCCCCGTCACGCTGCCCCCTATCTGTCCCTCTGAGCTCCTCCTGTCCCACTGCCCCTCACCTGTCCCTCTGCAGTGCCGCCCCCCCCTTTCCCCGTGGAAGGGACACTACCATGGGAAAGGGACAGGGGCTGCTATGTCTTACCTGACTTCGTGTCCCACGTCGATCCGATCCACAAGGCGCTGCTGGAGGAGGGGTGCAGAGGGTGTCCGTCCAGTGTCTTCATCTTCCTGGATCTTGATCACGATGTGGGCGGGATGACAAGCCATTCCTCTAATCTGGCCACACCCCTAGGATCACTGGGCAGCCTATCCCTCCCTCTGCAAGCTTTGCCTCCTTGCCGCCAGATCTGTAGCTCAGAAAAGGCACACAGGCAGCCAATCACAGGCGAGGAAGCGGAGCCTGTAGAGGAGGAGCTGAGCAGCAACGCGAAGATTTAAGATCGAGTGAGGGAGCAGCTGGAGCTGGTGAAGAGGAGGAGAGTGGCTGGAGAAGGAAGACAGCTGATGGGTAAGTTTTTGCGTCTGAAGGAGGGAGCCTGGGCTGGAGCAGGGGTCAGCACAGCGATGTAAGTATAATTGGTGTCAGTGGGAGTAATAGTGCCCCATCATTAGTGTCAGTGTGGGAGGAATGAGGGGGCACTATTCACCATCATTGGTGTCAGTGGGAGGAATAGTGCCCCATCATTGGTGTCAGTGGGAGGAATAGTGCCCCATCATTGGTGTCATTTGGAGGAATAGTGCCCCATCATTGGTGTCAGTGGGATGAATAATGCCCCATCATTAGTGTCAGTGTGAGGAATAGTGCCCCATCATTAGTGTCAGTGGGATGAATAGTGCCCCATCATTGGGGTCAGTGGGATGAATAGTGCCCCATCATTGGTGTCAGTGGGAGGAATAGTGCCCCATCATTAGTGTCAGTGGGAGGAATAGTGCCCCATCATTGGTGTCAGTGGGATGAATAGTGCCCCATCATTGGTGTCAGTGGGAGGAATAGTGCCCCATCATTGGTGTCAGTGGGATGAATAGTGCCCCATCATTAGTGTCAGTGGGATGAATAGTGCCCCATCATTAGTGTCAGTGTGTGAGGAATAGTGCCCCATCATTAGTGTCAGTGGGATGAATAGTTCCCCATCATTAGTGTCAGTGGGAGGTATAGTGCCCCATCATTGGTGTCAGTGGGAGGAATAGCGCCCCATCCTTGTCAGTGGGTGGAGCGCTAATAGGAAGAGGTGGAGCCTAAAGAGGAATGGGCGGGGTTTGCAGATAAAAGGGTGCGGCAAATTTAGATGCGGGGGAATTGCCGATTTTAGTCTTGCCTAGGGCAGCACAAAACCAAAATACACCCACTGTGTAATGTACCACCATTATTCTATGTTTCTTTCCTGTAACTTTCTGCCCTGTAGTTGTCTCTATGTATTGGTAACATTCTGTATTTGCATTGTAATATCACTACTTTTAAAGTTAGCCACATGATGATTGGCTAAATTCATGTATAGACAAAAGGTTGTAGTCACTTATTACATTTATCATCAAGTGAATAAGTGAGGTGGCAAAACAGCTAAAACACTATTTAAACTGAAGAAAAAGAGAGGGGAAAAAATGTACTGGAATGCATAAAAAACGCACTGGAACGCATCAAAAATGCACCGGAACATACAAAAACCGCATCAAAAACATGCATGCAAAAATGCTTCCGGAACGCATATGAACTGCATTTCTATAGTGTGAACCAGTCCTAAAGCAAAAAAAGGATTTGAAGGTGCCAGTCAGCAAACTCTGGGATAGCATCCAAGACTAACTGGGTGAACCACCAGATAATTATACACTGTAAGGCAAAACAAACTGTGATGAACAATATACAAAGAATGTTAGACACTAGATATTTGAATGTACTTGGGGAGAAGTAGTTATCACTGGAGAGGGGTTTGACTGTAGGGAACCCTAGTGCAGGGGCGTATCTACCACGAGGCAAACAAGGCGTTTGTCTAGGGCGGCAATGTTTAGGGGGCAGCACCACCTCCCAGAAGAAGAGACCTGGTGAGCAGTGTCGGACAGAATCATGCAGACCTGGCATCTGAGGGGTACCAACGGTACTCCTGTAGATGGCCCGAACAGCAGGAAGATCGGTGTGGTAGGGGAGAACAGTTGCAGAAGGATGCACTGTGTATCTCTCCCTCCAGCAGCTGAAAGCTGGTTTGAGGTTTATCCCCCTCTCCCTCCAGTTGGCTTTCTGCTGCTGGAGATAGAGACAGACCTGGCCGGATGAAGGGGGTGCCCTGGCATTCCACAGTGGCTGCTTTCCACTGAGCTCCTTTTCCTGCCTGCACTCAGAGCCTGGATCAGGGGAACGCCTAGAGCAAGGAGAGGAGAAGTGGCAGAGAGGAAAGAGCCAGGAGAATGTGAGCTGTGTTGTGTTCTCTGGGCTCTCCCTCCTGTTGTCCATCCAGCACATGATACCCAATCACTGACAGATCATATGGGACTGCAGACACACAATATGATTACCACTCCCTGCCCACATTTCCTGCTGCCTGGAGATCAGCAGACTTTGGAGGGGGGGGGTAATCATATTGTGTGTATACAGTATGATCTGAGAGAGGGAAGAGAGAGAGAAAGAGGGAAGAGAGAGATAAGAGAGAGGGAAAGAAAGAGGGAGGGAATAGAAAGAGGGAAGAGAGAGAGTGAGGGGGGAGATCAGCAGCCCTTGAAGGAGGGGGTAATCATACTGTGTGCATACAGTCCCATACAATCTGAGAGGGGAGAGAGAGGGAAGAGAGAGAGAGGGGGAGGGAAGAGAGAGAGAGAGAGGGGGAGAGAAGAGAGAGAGGGGGTGTCAAGGTCCTACCTTTTCCCTGAGGTTATGTTACTCCATGTGCTGGCGTCCATCTTGGATTCTGCTGTGCATGATGGGAATCCTTTTTATGCCTTCAGGTCTCTGAGGTCCACCCCCCAGAGGGGCGTGGCTGATGACATATAAGCCTGTGGCCCGCACATGCTCTTTGCACTTGTGCCTTGTGTCTTTGTGTTACTATTACTCTGTTCTGACTCTCGTGGCTCTCCTGGTATTCTGATTCGGCTTGTGACTTGACTATTCTTTGTATTCTCCTTTGATCTGACCCTCTGTTGCTGAACCAGGCTTGTGACCTGTGATTCTTGTCTGCTGTCCTGTACTGTTTTGTCCTGTTGTTGTTGACCCCGGCTTGTCTGACTACTCTTTTGTTTCTTCCACCAGCTACACGCCATTGGCGGCGGCCATTACCGCAGCTGAGGTGTCTCGGGGGCTGCGACCTGGTTCCTGGCTGCGTCAAGTCCATCCCCACCATCAGGGGCCCTGGTGAAGGGCAGCCTGGGACTTAGACTCCGCGCCCTGAGGGACTTCGGTCTCTGGGTGGTGGTTGTTGTCAGCCAGTGCGTTACATTGTTAGGCCTGCCTGTCCGTTCCTCGGCTCCTGCCCTGACATTACACAAGTGCCATGAACCCTGATGGTGCAGGCACGCCTTCGCTCCCAATGCTAGTCGCCAGACTCGATCAACAGGATCACTTGTTGGATCAGTTCGCTCAGGCGTTGCAAACTTTGCTTGCACGCACTGCACACCTTGCTCCTGGTGCTATTAGGCCGGTAGTCACTCCGGTGGTCTCTCCCGCTGCTTCTCCGCCTATTGCGTCCACCACCTCGGTGGCTGCATCAGCGGCACCCAGAGGTATGACTGGCTCTGCCCCTCTTCCACAGCGCTTTGGGGGTGAGCCGAGTCAGTGTCGTGGGTTCCTCAACCAGGTGGGTATTTATTTTGAATTAATACCCCACGCCTTCCCGTCTGAGAGGTCAAAGGTTGGGTTCCTAATTTCACTACTCTCAGACAAGGCCTTGGCCTGGGCAAATCCCTTATGGGAGAGGAACGACCCGGTGATTCAAGATTTTTCCGGTTTTGTCGATGCCTTCCGTAGGGTATTCGATGTACCGGCTCGTTCCGCCTCGGTGGCCAAGCTGCTCATGACCATGCATCAGGGTTCACGGACCGTGGCCGAGTACGCCATAGAGTTTCGTACCCTGGCGGCAGAGGTCGGTTGGAACAATCAGGCTCTGGTCGCTGCGTTTTCCCATGGTCTTTCTGACACACTGAAGGACGAGATTGCAGCTAAGGAACTGCCTGTGGTGTTGGAGGAGCTCATCTCTTTCCTGATCCTGATTGACACCAGGCCCAGGGAGAGGCCTTCACTCAAGGAACGCCTGCGGAGGCCTTCCAATTGACTGGCACCTGCGTTTTCTGTCCCACCCGTTCCTCCCTTTCCTCCCACGCCTCCTGGGGATAGATTGTCTGGTGGTGAGCCAATGCAGCTGGGGTTTGCTCACCTTTCTGAGGGGGCGTCGGAAGGGTCGCTGCCTGTACTGTGGTCTTGGTGGGCACTTTCGGCAGTCCTGTCCGGTCCGTCCGGGAAACGCTCGCACCTGAGATCCTGTCGGGGACAGATCTTGGGTGGAGTCTCCTCGTCCCCGGCGTTCCGCAGAGATAAGCCACTGATCACCGTTGTCCTCTCTCGGGAGGAGGGCTCGGTGACGGCCCAGGCGTTGGTAGATTCTGGGGCCAGCGGGTTGTTTATGGACAGCTCGTTTGCTGCCCAGCACTCCATTCCCCTGCAGGCTCGAGTTACCCCATTGGTTCTCGAGGCGATAGATGGCAGGCCCCTGCAACCACCGCAGGTTACCCACGAGACTGTGCCAGTGGAAGTAGCTATTGGGGCTGTTCACAGGGAGTTGGCCTGTTTTCAGGTGATTTCTTCTCCGCACTATTTGGTGGTTTTGGGGTATCCCTGGCTCCAGATGCACAATCCAACCTTCAATTGGCAAACAGCCGAGATTCTCTCGTGGTCTCCACAGTGTGGGGCCGGGTGCATCCGTGGGCCGGTTAAGGTGTTGTGTGCCTCCTCGGACTCTGCATTGCCCTCTGATTATGGGGAGTACCAGGACGTGTTTGATAAGGTACGTGCTGGTGCCTTACCTGCTCATCGTCCTTACGACTGCGCCATATCCTTGCAACCCGGTGCCACTCCTCCGCGTGGCAGGGTGTATCCTCTCTCGGTTGCGGAGAATAAGGCCATGGAGGAATACGTTGCGGATGCGCTTTCCCGGGGGCACATTCGTAAGTCTACTTCCCCAGCAGGAGCGGGCTTTTTCTTTGTGAAGAAGAAGGGTGGTGAATTGAGGCCTTGCATTGATTATAGGGGTCTTAATCGAATCACCACTAAGAATGCCTACCCGATTCCCTTGATTACTGAGTTATTCGACCGCCTTAAGGGGGCAACAGTCTTTACCAAACTTGACCTTAGGGCGGCGTACAACCTCGTACGGATCAAACAGGGGGATGAGTGGAAGACCGCGTTTAACACCAGAACCGGTCACTACGAATACCTGGTGATGCCCTTCGGGTTGTGTAACGCGCCCGCAGTTTTTCAGGAATTCATAAATGATGTCCTTTGTGACTTGTTGCAGCAGTGCGTGGTAGTTTACTTGGATGACATCCTGGTTTACTCTGCCTCCATGGAGTCCCATATCCAGGATGTCAAGCAGGTGCTGCAACGATTACATGAGAACGAACTTTTTTGTAAACTTGAGAAGTGCGAATTCCATCGATCCCAAGTTGCCTTTTTAGGCTACATCAGGGATTCTCCATGGACCCTCAGAAGGTTTCGGCGGCTCTGCAGTGGCCTCGTCCCAATGGTCTTCGGCCCATTCAGCGCTTTTTGGGTTTTGCCAACTACTATCGGAAGTTCATCTGGAACTTCTCCACGCTGGCAAAGCCTCTCTCAGACCTAACCAAGAAGGGCAGTAACCCTCACGAGTGGCCACCCGAGGCCATCGTAGCGTTCGAGGCTCTGAAATCCGCCTTCGCGTCGGCTCCGATACTGTCTCATCCCAATCCTGGATTGCCCTTCGTCCTTGAGGTTGATGCATCCGAGACAGGAGTAGGCGCTCTCCTGTCTCAACGTCGGTCGCCCGATGGACCCCTACTTCCCTGTGGGTTCTACTCCAGGAAGCTTTCCTCTGCAGAGTGCAACTACCAGATTGGAGATAGGGAGTTGTTGGCAATCATTCTGGCTCTCAAGGAATGGAGGCACCTGCTCGAGGGCTCCGTGGTTCCGGTCCTCATTCTTACCGATCATAAGAACCTGACTTATCTTTCGGAGGCCAAAAGATTGACACCCCGCCAGGCCAGATGGGCTCTGTTCTTGTCACGCTTCAACTATGTGGTTTCATATTTGCCTGGTTCCAAGAATGTCAGGGCTGATGCGTTATCACGGCAATACTCTGAGTTGTCCAGGGAAGACTCTGAGCCAATCTCAGTTATTCCTCCAGATCAGATCCTGGCTGCCATTCGCACCAGTCTGACCTCTCCTCTTGGGGAGCAGATTTTGGCGGCTCAATCTGATGCTCCCCCCGGGAAGCCGGAGGGTAGATGTTTTGTACCCGAGGGATTGCGCACCCGCCTGCTGCGTACCTACTATAACGCCAAAACTGCCGGGCATCCGGGGAAGAACCAGCTGTGTTGGGTCATCTCTCGCTTATTCTGGTGGCCAACCCTCCGTGCCGAGATTGCCTCTTATGTAGCGGCATGTTCGATCTGTGCCCAGAATAAGTCTCCACGGCATCTCCCTTTGGGTCTTCTGCAACCCATTCCCAATGGGGAGCGTCCTTGGTCACACCTAGGTATGGACTTTATTGTAGACCTCCCGGTGTCTCGGGGTCATACGGTCATCCTCATGATCGTCGATCGGTTTTCCAAGATGTGCCATTGCATTCCACTCAGTTTGGCGCTGTTGCAACAGTTGCACCATTGTGCAGTTTTAAAGCATGCCAGGTTTGGTATCTATCTACTCGCCAAATATATTGCGTTTTTGTGTATTAACCTCCCTGGCGGTCTGATTATGTCAATATTTTTAATCCAAAGCGGTACATTGTTTTGCATGGAAATTTGTTGTTTTATATTGTAGGCTTAGGAATAACTCACTTAAATCTAGGAGTCTAGTAAACATCCGAGGAATGATAAAGTTTGAAATTCCAAATCATAAATTATAATATAATAAATAATTATAAAAAATAATATTATAATAATAATAAATTAATTCAATAATGTAATCAAACCAAAAACGTTGACATTTGTCCAAACAAGGGTGCAATATTACTAAACAATACACTACACTAGGTTTAGTAAACCTCCCGGGTATGAAAAATTTTGAAACATGGGACTGCACAAAGTCCGATGTCACAATCAGGACAATGGAACCTGGTTTCCTTTTTGATTTTCCTTCCACTGTCATCTCGCTTCGAGCAAAAAACCACGGACATCCTAGTAGGAGCTGACTTTTTCTGGGTTGGTAAGATGTAGTCCACAAATTGTCGACCAGTTAGCCGTTCCGGGTTGACAACGAGACAGCACGACGGCCTCTATTCACAGCCATTGATGGTGTTTGGTGGTTCACAAAGATGCATTCGGCAATTTTCCAAATGAAGTCCGAATGAACAACAGGCTTGTCACAATTTTTTTGAGCAGAATGTAGGTATTCCACAAGCATTGCTCAAGAAGATGCCTGAAGATCTTCTTGTAGTACTTCTTTTGCTATTTCCGCATTGCTGGGTAGAATATTATTGCTTGGTAGGCTCTGTCAACACCTCCCATGGTGTTATTGTAGTCTATCACTACTTGTGGCTTCATGATGTCTTTCCCACCTTTTGTGCGTACCAGTGGAGGTATTATGAATCTTACTCATTAGGCACACATCTTTCTTGTCATGTCATCGCAATACCATCATTTTGCCTTTCTGCCAGGCAACTATTTCTCCAGTCTTCAGCTTCTTATTGCCAAACATTGGCAGCATGTCACGCCGGTTAGCCCTATTGGTTCCATAGGCATAGGGTTTTTTTTAAAGAAGAAACTCAAAGTTCAGGAGATGTATAAAAGTTGTCGGTTGTTATGCAATAGTTCTAATTTAGAACTTTCTGGCACATAGCTCCATTGGAAATTCTTTAGAATCATTTGAGATACTTCCCAAATTTTCTTTAGTTTTGGTGCAGGATGAGTAGTTTTGGCAAATTCTTCGTTGTTTTCAAAGTGTAAAAATTTCATGATCAGGGAATATCTGTACTCTGACATGACCGTGCCAAAGAATGGAGTGGCAAGTAATTTATTAGTTGTCCAATACCACTTCTGCAGGGGTTTCCCCACCACTCCCTGAAGTATTATTAGGCCCAGAAATTTCCAATGTCATCTTTGGTCACTGGTTCCCACTTACTGCTTCTTGGAAAAATCCAATGCAGAGTAGCCAATTGTTGCTATTGGTACCAGTTTGTCTCAGTAACAATTTTTTTAATAATCTCATCGGTCAGAAATAATTGTAAGTATGCCAAGGGGTTGTCATGTTCAACATCTATTTTCATACCAGGTGTACCAGTTAATGGGAATCTTGGGGGTGCTGCCTGATCCATACCACAGTCAATGGCGAACCAAGTTCGCACATCACTGAGCTCAGTCACAGAATTGTCGCTGTCCTCACTTTCAGTGTCTGATGATGAATTTCCCCACAAATCACTAACGCTCAATTCTACAAGTTATTCTAATTCACTGTCGCTGTCTTCTAGCTGGTCCAAAACCACTTTTGGCCTACAGGGACGCTTTTTGGATGCCATGGACGTTCTCAAGTTTCCAGGTAGAAAGAACGGTCAAAGTGCAGGCAGGCACTGGACAAAGCACTAGGTACAAATCCGAGGTGAAATGGATTGATACAGTAATGTAATACTAATAGATTACAATGTATTGTGTGTATGGCACATTATTACTTTTTTTCTTTTCCCAACGGTTCAGCCCCCTGTATTTCCCAACGCTCGCAGAGAATGGAACCCAGAAGATGGATGCTGGCATCGGCCGGAGGACATGGCCGGGGATGCAGCGGGAGGACATCACAGGACCGCAGGACAAGGTTCGAGGGATTGTTGCTTGGGGTTACCGCTTCTAGTACTGAAAGTTAACCCCAAGCCACACTCGGGATTACCAGAGAGATTAAAATTTAAAAAAAAGTTTTTTTGTTTTTTTTAATCTTGCTTTTGAAAAATCACTGGGCAAGTACTGTGTTTATTCTCTAGGATTTAAAAAAATATATATAATGATTGGGGATTCAAAGTAATTTTCTAGCAAAAAATATTGATTTTTTTTTTTTTTATATGAACAAAAAGTGTCAGAAAAGGCTTGGTCTTCAAGTGGTTAAAAGAGTTGATGTGATGGCATAAGCTTCTAATGATGGGCATAAAATGCCAAGATAACAACTGAGAGGTATGTTGAGTTAACAGAGAAATTGACAAAGAAAGAAAAACATATTTTTAAACATGTCACTTAAATGATATATTGCTCACACATGCCATGGGTATATGTGGAATTACTCCCTAAAATACATTCTGCTATTTCTCCCGCGTATGGGGATACCACATGTGAGAGACTTTTTGGCAGTCTAGCTGCGTACAGGGCCCCAAAATCCAATAAGCACCTTTTTAAACATAGCACCTGGGTTTTTAAGGGCTTTATTTCCTTATTACACTTCCTGACTACCTATTACAGTTTCAGGGGCCCTGTAATGCCAGAATAGTACAAAATCCACCTTCTCCCCCAATGACCCCTTTTTGGAAAGTATACACCCCAAGGAATTTGATAAGAAGCATGGTGATTATTTTTCAGATCTCATTTGTTTCCACAAGTTTTTGGAACTGCAAGTTTTAGATGAAGAAAGAAAACAAAACTGTATTTTTTATTGTATTTTTTTTATTTTTCAAAACCTTGTGAGAAAAAATGAGATCTGCAAAATACTCACCGTGCCTCCTAATAAATTCCTTTGGGTGTCTACTTTCCAAAAAGGGGTCATTTGGGGGGAGGGGGGTTGATGCTATCCTGGCATTTTAGGGCCTCCAAAACTGTGATAGGTGCTGAGAAAATGAAATGAGAAAGTTACGCACCTTCAGGCTTTCAAAGGAGTCATTGGATTTTGGGCTCCTGTCTCACATATGTGGTATCCCCATACTCAGTAGAAGTAGCATAATGTATTTTGGGATGTAATTTTAAATATACCCATGGCATATGTGATTTAACTCCTCATCCAGACATGTAAATTAAATTAAATAATCCTCCACTAATCCCATGCAAGATAAATCCACACTACAATAAAAGTCCAACTCCCAAATCACAGAATGTCCAAATTAGTGCGTTTAACAATAACTTTCCAGAAGATGTGCTTGTGTGAAGATACTCTCCCTGCTCACCTTTAAGTTTGACCTACAAATTACAGTTGGTCAAATGTGTTTTTACAGAAGTGTATCCTTTCGTGTGGCAACAAATCCAAAATTTCTTCACTCAATCACGACTCCACAAAGGTGTATGTAAAAGACAAAAATATATATCGTAGTGCAACACCATTTCAATTAAAGCTAATGGTGGAGAGCACAAAACATATGCGCTCACATTTCAGCAAAACACACCGTGTGCCACAACAGTTGTTGTTCACTTCATCCAACATATACAAAAGTGCTTTCCATCACCAATGAGTGTGCCATGCATTCACCTTCTTCCTGGACCCAGATATCATATAGGTCATAAGCAATATAAACGTTGGTAAATTTTTTGCTTGTCCACCGCTATCCTTTAGCAGATATTTCCGTGCTACTGGCCCTTTAAGAGACCGGATTTCAGCTTCCCACCAGATAGGTAGATGCTCAGGGAAAAAAGAGGACAAATCATAGGGCAACCCCATAAAAAGATTTCCTTTATTAAGCTATTAAAATCCACTCACAAAGTGCAAAACAGTGAAGGCATGTAGTGAGTGGGGCAGCTATCTTCCTTTGTTTATTTTTATTTAGGGTGTAGCAGCACACAAGCCTTTTCAATATATCATTTAAGTGACAACTTTGTGTAAAACAAATTTTTTTGTGTAGCAAAAAAGGACATAAATTCCAGTAGCTATACCATTTTTGTTTGTAGATGCTATAACTTTCACATAAACTAATTAATATACACTTACTGGGATTTTTTTTTACCAAAGACATGTAGCATGATACATTTTGGCCTAAATTTATGATGAAATTTTGGTTTATTGGTTATTTTTTATAATAGAAATGAGAAAAATTTGTGTTTTTTTGGTTAATAGCACACAAAAATTAAAAACCCAGAAGTGATCAAATACCACCAAAAGAAAGCTATATTTGTGTGAACAAAAGGACATAAATTTTGTTTGGGTACAGCATTGCATGACCATGTAATTATTAGTTGGATTGTCGCAGCGCCGAATAGCAAAAAATGGCCTGGTCACGAAGGGGGGTAAATCTTCCGAAGGGCAAGTGGTTAAGGCATTTCCAAGCTAAATTCATTCACAAATTGTAACTTGGAGGGAAGGGGGTAGGGTACCAGGTTAGAAAGAGAAAAAACACAGCTGCATGCAGTTATAAATTCATTTTAGTTTTTATGGCTAAAAAAGCATTTGGCTGTTACTTTCGTAACATAGCCACCAAGAAGAGAGTACTGGCGAGATGTGAGAAAAGTCTCATAAATAACAGGCTGCAAGGAAGAATAATAGGTCCGCTTTAATGTTCTGTACCATATAACAATATAATATTTAACAATTTGTTTGACATACTTCATACATATTGT
The DNA here is from genome assembly GCF_062004578.1 of Staurois parvus. Taxonomy (NCBI): domain Eukaryota; kingdom Metazoa; phylum Chordata; class Amphibia; order Anura; family Ranidae; genus Staurois; species Staurois parvus. Next base: position 3,017,764 of record NW_028318646.1, on the reverse strand, counting down.
TAATCCAGTTTATTAGGTAGAACAGAACTCATTTCTTTCCTTAAAATGTTGCTGTGTCCTCTTTATAAACTTTAGATATTTACATCTTCTTTCTTGGACTGGGGCTTTTGAAAATACAGGCATTGTTTGTTTTAAATTTTTAATATCTTTCATTCTGATAAACTTTTAAGAAGATACATGCCTATAAGGGCTCTGCACTCCTGCCTGTACCTATTTGTAAACAAGTGGGAACAAGTAGAAAGCATTAGTGTCATCTTGTAGTAAATCTAGTGTGAGAAAAACACAAGCACATGCATTTTGTGACACAGTGACAAGGTAGGCTAAAATCCATTATTTATAATAATTTGACTCAAAATTGTCACTTCATAAAAATGCATGCTGCTTGGAAGTATAATAATGACCATACTAGATACAAGGGTGTATTTCTTATTTACGTTTAATACTTATTTTCTTATGTGTTTTTAACTTGTGTGCTAAATGTGCTAAAGAATATAAATATAAAAGAGAAATAGAAAGTATTGTTTCTCATAGCTTTAATTTAAATTGAATGATTAAAATTAGTACATAGTATCTGCTGCTATTAGACATACTTGATATATAGCCTTCAACAAAAAAGTAAGTTACAGAACAATATGAGACTTCCAACATTAATGGCTAACTAGAATAGATACTGTAGGTCGATATCTCTGTTCATAATGTATTGATGGGTCTACATGTCTGATCTTAGTTTATAGCCTTCCTTTAGCTATGGGGTTAACATAATTCACCTCTGGTGTCTTGAAGGGTACTGATCACTGCCAAGAGACAACTAGATGGTCCCAAGTCTTCAGCGCCACTGATAGTTGTTTCACTGATAAGATCACTAGAATTCAATTACTGTCAGGACTTTTCCTCTCTTAGCTTTGTTATGCATGTCACAATTTCTTTACACTTCGGTTTTAGAAATCAGGCAATATAAAGGGAAAAAGTCCATCTACAATATCTACCACCTGCTACATCTTCAATAAAATATTAGCTGTTACAAAGCGTTTGTTTATTATGATGTATTTACTTTCTGACATCCTTAACTAAATGTAAGTTAACTTTATCCCAGGTAGGAGAATGTTAATCTTATTTTTTTTTCTTTCTGTGCAGCTTCAAGCTCTGCAAGCAGCTCTGATCAGTATTGCAAATCTATAGTGATATCTCTTACACCTACTACATTTGTATGTACTTATTTGTGGATCGCTTCTAAGTGGTAGGAGACCCACAACTCCCTGATTGACACCTGATGAATACAGAGTTGCTGCTTCATAGTCAAAACTTTTTTATTCATTGAAGGAGAGTATCCACTTGTCAAACAAAAGAATACGCAAATCTGCCTGGGTTCAATTCTTGTGGAGTTCTTAAAATCCTGCCTATATTGTGTAAAAACCCAAATGTAGCATTGAACCACATTAAAGTTGGAGTTTCTTTGTGGGAAATTCTGCTGCCAAATTCTTCTGCCAAATTCTGGCCAATTTTCAAGGCAAGCTATTGAAGCTATTGAAAACAGGAATGGGGTGCCTGTGGGGCACATTTATAATGGCTGACATGGGGAAAACATGGGGAAAACACCATTCCTATAAATGTAATGCCTGGGAGATACCTTTAAGCTCTATTCACCTACAAAGCCTTTATTTTAGCTTGAGCTAAAAAAAAAGGAAGAACATTTTTACCTCTGTTCTTACTTCTGACACTTCTAGGAAGCATGGGAGATGTCACTGTGCATTCATTCTGCCTTCTGGAGTAGCTGGAAGCTAGAAATCCCACGATAGTATACCCTTTCAATGGGCTGGAGTGCATTCTGCTGGGATTTCAAATGCCCATTTTCCCCAGGAAGTAGCAGTAAGGCACATGCATTGCCCATACATGCCTGCAAATGTCAGCATTGAGGGCATAGGTAACCATTTTCTTTCTTTTTGTTTTTTAATAAGCTTTGCAGATGATTGACTCTAGGGGCTGGGGTTTCAATAGAGCAGACATTATATTTTCAAAGAGGGTCCACTTTAAAAAAGGTCTATTACAATTACAGCCAAGAACCTTTAGGAAATATTTCTGGTGAAAAAAAAAACTCATGCAGCCTGTCATTGTAAAATGTGTGGACAAGGACAGGCTGTACAGAGGCTACATGACATTGGCAGTATTAGAATGTAACAAAGGCTTAAGAAAGGTAAAAGTATTTCTTGCTTTTACCCACAAATTCTCAAAAATACACAGCATTTTGATGCCTGCAGGATATTCAGTTAGGATTTTAACAGACTCTCCAGTGCCTACAAGCCTTTACACTGATCTCTCCCTATGCACTTTATCGGTAGCACTCCATATGGTTTCACTATCACAGCTAAATTACATTATCAGTATAGATGCTGAAACCCCATCCTTTATAGAAAGGGTGTTGGCTTATCCAAAAGCCCCCTCATTGGCCCTAAATTCAAAGGTCAAGCAGTGCATTATAGTTACTCCAGTCCACACTAATTCACCAGGTTCATGTACATGCAAGATTCACTGCTAATACATTGTAGCACCAAACTCCAACCTCATTACTAGTCAAATAAAATGTTAAAGTGAAATAATGTCACCAATACACCACGGATTTCCAAAATGGGTCCAAAGCTTTAATCAGCAATCACATTTCTACAACAGAAGCAATGTTTCAGAGCCTCGCAGGACTCCATCATGCAGGACTCCTTTGAGGCTCCAAAACGTTGCTTCACCTGTAATGATGTGATCGTTGATTAAACCTTTGGATCCATTTTGGAGATCCATGATGTGCTAGTGACATACATGCTCTCTGCTTGTCTACAGTTTCAGCCAATGGTCGCTGCAGCGCCCGTTTACATACACATACATTTCTGCAGGAATGTGTGCATTGGGAACAGTATGCTAAAATAAAATGTTAATGTGCAAGTAACAGGCTTAAAGTGTATGTAAAACTAACACTACAGACAGTATCACTGCATTCATTTGTCCCCCATTGCTTAAATAATATATATTTTTAATTATCCATAGTTTAAAACCTGCGCTTAATAGCTGGGGATTGTGCCAGTTTCCACCTCTATGTAGTATTTCTTTTTGTTATTGACCATGTTAATCACCTGAAGCCATGAGGACATGTGACATACCTAAATTCCCATAGTCCACCAACAGTCTGACTCCTCCGTGCAAAGCCCTGAATAACCTGAATAGCAACTTCTAGCCCAGCATCCTGGGCAATCATTAGAAGATTCCTTACCTCCCCCCTTAAAACTTGGGAGGAAAAGGAGATTGTAAATTGCTGTCTAATGCACTGAATCATATAGAATTACACACATACACGATACAGCTATGACTGACTAACTAGGATAGTCACATATTTCTTTGGTAATTATATAAATCGCATATAAGTAAACATTTTGGACTTTGTTGGCATTTGACAAGGTTGTCATTTTAGCACATGGAGAATTAATGGGTGTTTTTTCAGATTTTTTTATCTCCGTAACTAACCCCTGCTACCCCTGCAAATTGTTCATTTATGGCGTCTGTCATGAATGTAGAGGAGATATAGGCTGCTATAAAGCAATTCAAACACTTCTACAGATTGACACAGAGCCCCACAGCCCCCCCCCCTTATTTTCCTAGCAGAAACTGGATATCTGGGGGCCCCTTTAATATAATAGGGGGGGGGGATCCAGACTCCATGATAAACTAGTTATGGGAAGTGGTCCTTGTTTCTCAACATTGTGTTAAGGTACTATGCAAGGAAAAGCCTCCATGCTTGTAAATTAACTCACCAATTAGGACAAGCTATGCTGCCCCCTACCCTACAAATACCCCCAATGTTGAAAGGCATATGGCCTAGTCTGGTTGAGGAAAGAGGTGCTTCTGTCCCTTTCTTGGTTACCCAGTCTGCATGGCTGGGATCTGGTATAAATGTTAAGGAGGGGGACCCAATGCTGTTTTTTTAAGCAATAGTAAACATTTAAAAAGCAACTCTCCTTAAATTTCAACCAAACCCTTATCCCCTTATCCAATCACTTATCCTCACTAATTAGGAAAGGGAGAGCAGCAAGCATGCCATGTCAGGCATCTTGTCCTAATGCTGAAGGACAAGGGCCTCTTTCCTACACCCTATACCCCAAATGTGGGGGTTATTGGGAGTAACATATCTGTAGCAAATTTGGAAGCCTCCTTTAAAATAAGAGGTTTCCCATATACAGTATCTATACCCTCCCAGGGAATGAGAGTGGGAATGAGAATGCGGGAACTTAATACTCAATCCCACTAAGAGTTAAATCTAAATAAACACACCAACACCTTTGAAAAAGGTGATTTAATAAATGTACAAAATACAAAAAAAGTAATTTAAGTTCTCCAATGTAAAGGAATCATCAATCGCAAAGAGCAAAGTAACAGTAACAGTCATAAAAAAGAAAATAACAAGAAAAATTGTTGTTATACTCCAAGTGATAGGTGCTATCAAACTTGAACTGTGCATTTGGGATGAAGTGACCATAAGTTCCAAGAGCTATGAAATTTGGAGTAAGAAAAGTGAGTGAGAGAAAATCTCCTTTCATATCACATTAGGTGTTCAGGTCAGAGATCAGAGATCTAGTTATAGACTAGACTGTGGATTTCCATAATCTAGTGATATTATTTTTGGCTGCGTAAAGGATGTTTATGATAATGTTACGTAATTCAAGAGAGAATTTATCTATGCCAATATGGAATAGAGCTAACTCTGGATTGGGTTGCACTATATTGCTTGATAGTTCTGAAATCACAATAAAAACTCTATTCCAGAAGGACCTAATCGATTTACAAGACCAGATTATATGGAATAGGGAGCCTATTTCTCCAAATTGTCTCCAGCATTGTGATGAGCATGTTGGGTATATTCTAGTTAGGCGGATCAGGGTTAGGTACCATTGGTGTAACATTTTGAGGTATGATTCCCAATGTGAAGCACAGCGGGAGGCCTTGTAGGTTATAGTAAAGGCCTTGTTCCACATTCAGTCTGAGACATTTTGGGATATTAGGGCTTCCCAATTTGTCAGCGAGGTCATTTTCAAGTTATATTTCGAGTCAATTATGAGTGAGTAAAACAAGGATATTCCTTTACCCAGGTATTTGGGTTTGTTAAAGAATTAAAGTGCTTGGGATGGTAGTTCAGTAGTAAAGGGAATATTATATTATTGAGGAGAGAGAATATTTGTGTTGGAGGAAGGTGGCTAGGTCTTGGTTTATATATAGGTCAGATATTAAAGGTATACCAGAAGCTTCCCATTTAGTCAGATCAATATGTGGGATGAAAGTGGAAAGGGAATTAAGAGGAATATAAATCTTACCCGACTTTTTGAGGGAATGTGCTAGTAGGATTGACCATGCATCCAAGGAGGCCTTGATACAAGGATGTTTGATTGAAGGGGGTTTGTTGTCAATGGTACAGAGAAGAAGGTGGGTCTGTGGTGTTGTGGGATGGAAGATTTGGAATTCCATGGTGGACCAAATTTTTTCTATGGAAGGGTGCCACCAATAGTAAAGCTGGTCAAGTAACGTAGCTAAATAATATGTATGTAGATGGGGAAAATTTGTTCCCGCTCTGTGGTATGGGCGGATTAATAGGTTATTGGTGCACCTGGGGTGTTTGAATTTCTATAGGAACTGGGAAAATTGTCTCTGTGGTGCATGGAAAAATTTCATAGGTATAGGTCCTCAAGATATAGAGTAGTTTGGGCAGGATAAACATTTTCAGGGCGGCTATGCAACCTTGTTTGGAAAGATCATATGTTCAGAGCAAAGAAATCTCTTTGGGAAGATCTTGAAGGAATGGTTTATGGTTATAATTGTATAAATTATGGATAAATTGAGTTGGGATGTGGATGAGGTTAGATTGATTCCAAGGAAGGGGATTAAGTGGTCAGCCTACGTATATGGAAAATCTATGGAAAGAAGCAATTGGGTTTTTTCGGTGTATGTAGGTTTAGAACTAAGGCTTTGTTTTCATTGAGTTTATAATAAGATACAGTAGTATAGGAAGTTAAGAGCTCCCTTATCTTGTATAGAGTGCGGGATGGGTTAGTGATCATTAGGATTATGTCATCAGCGAATAGGCTTATTTTGTGTTCAGAATGTTTTATACCTGTTATCAGTTGGTCTTGCCGAATATTTGCTACCAGTGTTTTGATTAGTAGTGCGAATATTATTGGGGATAATGGGCATCCCTGTCAAATAACGTTGGTGATTTCAAATGGTTGCAAAAGTACACCATCTGTTAGGACTCAGGCTGATGGAGAGGAGTACAGAAACATTACAGCCATTGCAGCCATCCTGCAATACCAACTTTTTGTAAGACTGATTGCATGAATTCCCAATGAATATGGTGGAACGCCTTCTCTGCGTCAAGTGAGAAGAGCAGAGAAGGTGTTTGGTGGTCTTGTAAATCATGTATTAAAGAGCTTAAATGTCTAGTGGCATCCGGGCCTGTCGACCTGGTTGGTATGAAGCCTACTACTACTTGGTCTGGATGTACCGATGAGGGGAGGATAAGAAGTAATCTATGAACTATTAATTTGGCAAATAAATTGACATCCGTCTTGATAAGAGAAATAGGTCTATAGTTTAGCACCATTTGGGGGCCCTTTCCTTTTTTAAGAATAGTTGTTATAGTGGCCTATAGCATTTCTTTGGGTAGAGAGCACATGGAGGCAGCAGAACTAAAGAGATTGGCTAAGTGTGGAGAGAGGATATTGGCAAATTGTTTGTAATATTCATTAGTATAGCCATCACAACCTGGAGATTTATGGAATGCTAGTGAGCGAATCGCTGATTCAATTTCATTAGTATTGAAAGGTTCTGAGATATTTTGCAGTTGAGTTGCAGAGAGGATTGGAAGTTTGATTTATTGTAAGAAGGATTGTATATCAGTAGGAGAGGGTTGAGGTGTCTCTTTATCATCTTTGAGATTGTAGAGGGTTCTGTAAAAAAGTCCCCAAATGCGTTAGTATATCTAAAGGATTTAACATGAGATCATTAGATCTCGGATGCCGAATTGTCTGAATTTTTATTTCAAGATGTTGGCGCTTAACTGACGTGGCTAGGAGTGAACTCGCTTTATTATTTAGAAAAGTAGTAGTTGGCTTTAACTTTTTTAAATTAAGGTCATATTGGTATAGTAGAAGGGAACAAAGCTTTTCCCTCTCAGTTGATAGGGCTGATGAATTCTGCTCAGAGGGGCTATTTTTATTTATTTCCTCTTTGGTTTTCATAGAAGCTAAGAACTTTTCTATTTGGTGCCTCCTATAGGTGGACACTTGAGAGGATAGTTTAATAAGTATCCCTCGTATAAAAGCTTTATATGTGGACCGTAAGGTGCTAATGGATATGTCAGGAGTATTTTTGGTTTCAAAAGAGAGTGCATGAGCATCCACAATAGTTTTCCTGTGTTCGGGATCCATCAAGAGCATAGAGTTCAACCTCCACAGTTTAGGAATGGATAGTCTACCAGATGTGGCTAGTGCAAAGGTAATTTGTGCATGGTCCGACCAGGTTATGGAACCTATTGAGGAGGAGGAAATGCACTGTAGAGTCCATTTATCCATGAGGAAGAAGTCTATTCTAGAGTACGAAAGTTGGGAGGGAGAATAATAAGAATAGTCTCTCTCAGAGCTGTGTTGACATCTCCAGATGTCATATAGATCGTTGTCATGAAGGAATTGATTAAGACTGAGTTTTGAGGATCTTTTGCCAGATGACGTGTCCAAGTGGACATTGCCCACTATATTGAAGTCTCCCCCAATTAGTAGCTGACCTTTCTGCATTGTTGCAATTTTGGTCATTACTTGTTTGCAGATTCTTAGTTGATCTGAGTTAGGACCATATTCATTAACCAGTGTAAAAGGGGTATTGTCGATTAGGCAAACTAGGATGTGGAAGTGGCCCAAGGGGTCGGTGTAGCCCGAGGAAAGTTGGAATTTAACCTCCTTGATCATTGATCGCTGTCATGACTCCATTGGTTTTTTTGTAGTGGGATGCTAAGAATCTTGTTGAGAAATTCTTGAGATGGAAGTAAGGTGTTTTAGATAGAGCAAAGTGAGTCTCTTGAATAAAATTATATTAGTGCGAAGGGCACCAATTTCCTTATTTAGGGAAGATATCTTAAAGGGAGAATTGAGTCCTCTGACGTTAGGTGATATTACATTAATCATTTTGTAGATGTATATTTGTTAGAGAAGTATGAGTAAACCGTATCGTCGTAGAATTCTTGAGTGGTGGGTTAGATGTGTTAGAGATGTTGGTTCAGCATCCTGGAAAGGTGATCGGCGTGTTCTGTGTAGTCACTGAGGAACTATGCGTGAGTCACTTGTAAGTTGAACTTGCATAGATGTTTGCCAAAAATACATAGAGTAAAGGTGGAGTATTAATGACTGGTAGAAACAATAACAACCAACATAGGAACTTATATTTAAAAACATCTTGTGAAAAATGTAAAAAACATGGGTAGTCTGGATGACTACTGTCATACGAGGGCATAGTGGAACAAACGACAACAAGAGGTTGTCACTAAGCAGTGGCGAAAAAGTGAGAGCTGACATTAAAGGCAGGCCAAAGCTCTACAGCAGCACATGTGTGCATGTGTGATAGTGTGGTCGGGACTCCGACTTGCAGTAAGACAGTGTTCAGGTCCAGCCATCCTCCATTTGGTGAGGCTGGTGAAGGTTGTTCTGACGGTCATCTACTGGTGAAGATTGTTCTGACGATCATCTACTGGAAGTATATTCCACTCCTTAAGGAAATCTATGCAGTCATCTCAGTTCCGGATGGTAAAGGATCTGTCCTGATGTTTAATGAGAAGTTTGGTAGGAAAGCCCCATTGGTATCCTATACCATTATTTCTTAGGGCTTTGATGATAGAGATCAGATGTTTCCTGTTAAGGAGGGTTTCTTTGGAGAGGTCAGCATACAATTTAATACCTGTATGAGAGGTAGGAATTGCTGCAGGGTTTCTAGCGGCTGTCTTTAGCTTTTCTTTGAAATGGAAAAAATGAACCCTAATCAGTACAGCTCGTGGAATGGATGCTGGCAAGAATGAGGGTTTTAGGTATACTGTGTGCTCTGTCAATTGCAGCTTCAGTCGTGTTGATTGGTGGAATAAGGTGTTTCATCAATTGTTGTATATATGGTGGGAGAGAATCAATAGTGACCGATTCTGGGATTCAGCAAATTGTTATGTTATTTCTTCTAGAGCAGTCTTCAAGATCCGCTATCTTGTTTTTTAGTTGTATGATCTCAGATTTGTGGTCAGCGTGTGCGTCTACTACTGTGTTATGAGCTGCACACATGTCAGACATCTTATTTTCAATGTGGTGTATCCATTTGGTATGGTCAGCAATGGCGTTTGAAAGAGGGGATATCACATTGGAAAGGTCATTGTGTAAAGTTTGTCTTAAAGAAAGCAGCATACTTTTGTTAATTCAGATACAGGTTGATCAGAAGCTGGAAATTCCGCAATGGCAGATTGTAGTTGTAGTGTAGGAGCAAAAGAGACATCTGAGGAATGTGGGTCATTTTGTGAGGGGTCTTCAATCCTGGGCCTAGACTTAGCAGGGCTTCTAGATGTGGGAGAGAGAGGAGGAGAGGACTCACCCGGGTCACCGTCATACAGGGGAACCAGGATCTTGTAGGTGTGTGGATCTGCAGCAGGAACAGAGCAGCCATGCAATAAAGTGCCAGCGCCATCTTGGGACTTTGAGTCCCAGGCCGGATAGAAGTCCGTGAGCCTTTGGGGCTGTGCAGGGGACTTTTTTCTCCTCTGCATGATTCCGGAGGGTGCAGGGGGGTTATACCCCTTAGTTATGGATGTTGGGAAGTCGGTGTGGAAGCAGCTGGTGTGGTGGAGAGGCAGTGGAGCTGTAATACATTTTGGCCATCTTGGGTACCGGCCGTGCATGTACCCCAACAATTCCTTTTCATGTTTAAAATACTATAACAACATACAGCATACATTTTATTTGAAGCACAGCATATGTCAGACCAAACATGTGCAGGTGAATATTTCACTTTGGTAAACAATAATGTATTTTTCTAAACTTTTCAGGAAAACAAACATTATGTTTTATATCCAAACACAATCATTTATGTAATATTTACTTCAGTTGTCCAGTCATGTGAATTCCTGTTTACTTAGATATCCAGTCATATGTAAATTAAAGAAGTAAACAAATATCTTCTTTTCATTTGATTTAAAAATTAAGGACAATATTCACACAAATATGTCTGAAAACTTTCAACTCATTGGGTTGATTTATATAAAACTGGAGAATGCAAAATCTGGTGCAGCTGTGCATGGTAGCCAATTAGCTTTGACAAAAAAATGGAAGCTAATTGGTTTCTCTGCAGAGATGCACCAAATTTTGCACTTGCCATCGTTATTAAATCAACCCCAAGGTTTGTTTTGTTAGCAAATTGCATATTATCGACATTGCTGAATAAGTTTAAAAAATGTTGTTTGTCTGTTTCTTTATTTTTTTTAGAACAAGCATTTTCTGCTCATAGGAAACCAGTTAATTTGCATTCTGTGGTTGTTAAGATGAAAAACAAGTGTTGAATATGATTTAAATAATATAGCAATCCACCCAAAGTTTTTTCCTAACAAAAACATACTGCAATGTTCTAAAAGAATTATAGAGTGTGGCAAGCTGGACTTTCTCAGTAATGCTGAGAAAATTAATGTTAATATATGCAGTATCCATGTGTTACCATTTAGTCCCATTTGTTTCTGATTTAGTGCATCATACTGTATGTAACTGCTCAGATAGTATAATTGCTACGTATATCTATATATCTACCTATTGCAGTCTCCTACAGTACAGTTACTGTGGGAGGGCAGCAAAAGCAGTCTAAGTGATGTACCTGAAGGTTGCTTAGCACATGCGCACTGGAGCACCTCTGGGGTGTGCAGCATGCCACTGCCATGACCGCTGTGTCCACTGCCGCTTTGAACTGTCGGGGGATCATGTGATTTCACTTCATTTATAACAGCTGTGATTCCTATAGTGATATTGTTATTGGTCCATAGCTATGGTAACACTGAGCTACTATGATGAGAGTATGTAAAAAGTAAATAGTAAAAAAAAAAGGAAAATTGGCAATTGAGCAGTCATGTAACACTATATCAATATGAAATGAGATAGGTCATTAGTACATCAGGATTTATCAATTTTCAAATATATACTGTATATACCATAGTTTATAGACATTATAACTTCCACACAAAACAATTATTATATTGGCTTTTTTTTACTAAAGACGTGTAGAAGAAAAAATTTTGGCCTAAGTTTATGAAGAAATTAGATTTTTTTTATATGTTTTATACCAGCAAGTAGAAATGTTTTAAAATTTTCTAGTTTTTTTTAGCAGAAGTTCTATTTGTGAGAAAAAGTGCTAAAGATGTAATTTGAGTACAATGCTGCATGACCACGCAATTGCCAGTTTAAGTAGCGCAGTGCTGAATACCAAAAAATGGCCTGGTCATGAAAGGGGTAAAACCTTCCAGAGGGCAAGTGGATAAAGTAACTTGCCAAAAAAATAAAACTGCTAGAAACTCTTATCTACCTCTGTTATGGTTGATTGCTGCCAGATCTGCATGGGCAAAGGTTTCATACTTTAATAGTGACATACCTTACTTGCTCCTTCTGCATTACACACATCTCTATTGGTCATGGAAGCAGCCTATTAATGTAATGACTCTGCAGGCACACTCTGACACTGCCTGGGAGTAGTACATTATATACCATAGGTTGCATGTTGCATTCAGTTTCCAGCTATTTTATAGAAGTTCACCTTTAAAAAAAAATAAATGCACATCTTTTTACAGTTAAAAAAAAGTTTTTCTTTTTTTGGGGGGGGGGGGGGGGCTGTAAAGCAGTGCACCTGTGAGCAGGGCTCTTGCTGACTTTCAGTGTATGCTGTCTGCTCAAACCTTGTACGATCAGGCAGTTACACACCAAGAAGCATCAATGAACTAGGGTGTGTAGCACACCCGTGGGTGTTAGCAATATATTGGTATATGATGTGGGTTTCACAGCTCTTACCTGGACTGACGACACAGCAGAATCCAATGAAACACACATTAGCTTTAAGAGAGAAAATTTCCCTGGGGGATTTATTCCATCTAGAAACAGGGTGCAAATATCACCTATGACTCTAAGCGTAGTGAATCTTAGTAATCGTATTGGATAATCATGTATATTACCGTATTTTTCGCTCCATAAGATGCACTTTTTTCCCCCTAAAAAAGGGGAGAAGATGTCAGTGCGTCTTATGGAGCGAATATGGAGCGGCCGGTCCGGTATTTCCACCGCCGCCGTGTCAGAATACCGGGCTGGCTGCTCAGCTCTGCAGCGGGACCTTATGGAGATGACTGCTGACCTTTGGGGAGGTGGGGAGCGGGTACCTGAATTTGACAGGTACCCGCTCTTACTTCTGCGGAGTTGTTCTTTGACCTTACCTGTTTCTCTATCCAGTGGCGCGCTGTCTTCCCGGCTTCTGTAGTGTGGGCGCTGGGCTTGACAGCCAGGTGCCAAGTGCGCATGCGCAAGAAGCAGTGCTTTTTGTGAATGGTAAGGCAGTACCTGGGACACATGACAGATCCCAGAAGCCGCCGGACCAATCACAAAGCGCAAGTGCTTCTCGCTCATGCGCACTGGGCACCGGCTGTCATGCTGAGCGCCGACACTACAGAAGCCGGGAAGACAGCGCGCGGCTGGATAGCGGAACAGGTAAGATCAAAGAACAACTCAGCGGAAGTAAGAGCGGGTACCTGTCAAATTCAGGTACCCGCTCCCCACCTCCCCAAAGGTCAGCAGTCATCCCCTGTGCTGTCCGCAGTCTCTGGTCATCCCTGTACTGTCCGCAGTCTCTGGTCATCTCCTGTACTATGTCTGCAGTCCATTAGTTCAGAATTTTTTTTCCTGTTTTCTGCCTCTAAAACCTAGGTGCGTCTTATGGTCAGGTGCGTCTTATGGAGCGAAAAAATACGGTAACTTATGGACATAAGATGTCCTATACCAAACACATATATTAACAAGTATAAATGTTACTGCATAAAATAGTTACCAGCACTTAACTATAATGAGTGCCAACCCTTCCCTTGTCTCCTGATCTCTGACCAGAACAAAAGTTCCAAAAATGCAGTCTCTAGATGGGGCCCGTTGGAGCTCTTTTTAACATAGGTGAACTGTTAAACAGAATGTGGCTGATTTCATCAGCAAATCCTACAAAAATGTCTTTGAAAAATATAGTAGCAATCCTGGGTAAATGGCTTGTTCTCACTTCAGCACATATCTGTCATTTAGGGATTACTCTGTAATTTCACTGTCTCTGATATATGTATTCAGATTTTGCAGACAACCAAGGGAGACGACACACACTTTACTAGTCTCTGGTGCTGGTAAAATCAGTACAGCGACTTGGCGGGAAATTCCACTGGGTATCTCTCTCTGTGTCAGTGTGTCTCTAAAATGGCAACTCAGCAGAGTAACACCGACCTCATGGAGGGAGTTGCAGACAGCAGTACTCACGTCCTATATGATCTTTCACTCAGTTCAACTGTTCAGCCTCCTCTCAGTCCTCTAAGGTCCTGCAGCGCTGTCTCTGGTGTCCAACAATGACAACAGGTTCCTCTTTTTGCCAGCCCCTCCGCACTGACCTTCACCTCTCCTCACCAAATAGTCTCTCCCCTCCCCTTTATTCCTGCCCTCCCTCCTAGACTTCCTGTACCAAGCCAATCATAGAGCTAGATTTGGAACTGTTGCTAGTGGCATCTTGTGGCCGAATAAGATATTGCATCAAATTCACATACGGTACTATAATGTCTGCAGTTCTATTATTGGTAATAAGAGGTTGTTACAAGTGCTTAGTATGCTCAACAGCGCCCTTGTAGTTCATTGAAAACTACAAGCAGACAGCCACAAAGGCTGCCGGCACCTGTAGTTCTCCCATGTAGAGAACTCTGTGAATGAATGAAGTGGGCAGAGCCCCTCACGACCACATCTTTTTTAAATTGTGACATCAGGCACGGCGAGGAGAGAAGATCCCCAGCCTGCTGTCAGAGCAGGAACTTTGGGTGTGGGGGGGGGGTGCACAGGGACAGCTGCAGAAATAAAATATTACATGTTACACCCTGAATACAGGTGTAACATGTTATCAAGCATGAACTTATCCTTTAATGAGGTTCATCTTCAAGATAGGTGCAGACAAAGATTTTATTTCTCTGTCTATATTTTGTTTTATTTAAAAATAAAATATTATATACATACAGTATATGTGTCTATGAGATTACTTTTTTTGATAAAAAAATAGATCACACAAATACTTTATAATGACAGTGACTAGATGGCAGTGAGGGAGCATACCGTGGGTGTGCAGTGATAAAGAAGCTGACTACAATGATGAACTCACAAAGAACCTAACAGCTGTCTCTCTAATAAAAGCCCTGCACACACCTGTACAATCAGTGTGCTGGTTATCCACAAAACCTGAATCCAGGATGGGAGACTTCGTCCCTCCTAAGTCACTGCGAAGCATCTGAACTCCATGCCCCAAACTGAGTTATTATTATACAAGATTTATATAGAGCCAACAGTTTGCATAATGCTTTACAATGTGAGGACAGACAGTACAATTACAATACAATACAGTAGGAAACAGAAGGCTCTGCTCTTTAGAGCTTACAATCAAAAAGGAGGGTCAATTGATACACAAAGTACTACCTGTTGGGTATGAGCTGATGGAGAAAATAAAATACAGATATTAGGTGGGGGCAGGAAAGAATTGTCTGAAAAATGGTTTTCAGGGATTGTCTAAATGTAGACAGAGTAGGAGACAGTTGTACAGATTGGGGTAGGGAATTCCATAGGATTGGAGAGACTCGGGAGAAGTCCTGAAGGTGAGTATGGGAGGAGGTGACAAAGGAGCTAGAGAGCAGGAGTTCTTGGGAGAAACAAAGAGAACAATTTGGTTGGTATTTTGAAACTAGGGTAGCGATGTAGCAGGGGCAATGTTGTGGATGGCTTTAAAGTTGTTGTTTGTATTTTGGATTGAATTAGCGATAGCCAGTGGAGGGATTGGCAGAGAGAAGTAGCAGACGCTGAATTGTTGGTAAGGTGGATAAGTCTGGCAGCAGCATTCATGATGGACTGAAGAGGGGATAGCCTATGTAAAGGTAATCCAATGAGAACGGAATTGTAGTAGTTAAGCAAGAGATGACCAGGAAGTGGACTAGGAGCTTTTGTGTTGTCATTGGTTAGAAAGGGGCATATTTTGGAAATGCTGTGTAGGTTGAGGAGGCAAGCTTTGGACAGTGACTGGATGTGGGGCCGAAAGGATAGTTCAGAGTCCAAGATAACATCTAGCACCTTGGCATATGGGGAAGGGTTGATAGTTGTGCCTTCAGTCTTGAAAGAGAAGTCAGCGGAAAAGGCACGTGGGGAAGAAAATATTCTAAGGTCAGTTTTGGATAGATTGGGTTGGAGGAAGTGCTGTGACATCCAGGCTGATATGTCTGTTAGTAGATTATTGATCCGTGTGGAGACTGATGGAGTAAGCTGTGGGGTAGGGATATAGATTTGGGTGTCGTAGGCATAGAAATGGTATTGGAAGCCATCGGATGCTGTAAACTGACCGAGGGAGGAGGCAAAGATGGAGAATAGGAGAGGTCCAAGAGCAGAACCTTGGGGGATCCCAACAGAGAAAGGAAGAGGAGAGGAGGAAGTGAGATTGTAATTGACACTGAAGGTATTGTGAGATAGGTGAGAAGAGAGCCAGTGAAGAGCATAGAAACCAATGGAGTAAAGTTTTGTTAGGAGGAGGGGGTGGTCCACTGTGTCAGAAACAGAAGAGGGGTCCAGGAGTAGGAGTACAGAATAATGTCCATTGGCTTTAGCTGTTAGTAATTCATTTGTGAGTTTTAGGAGAGCAGTTTCTGTGGCCTGTTGAGAGTGAAATGCAGACTGAAGAGGATCAAGAAGGTTATTTTCAGTAAGATAGTCACACAGTCGGTTGAAGACTAGGAGCTGAAGGAATTTGGAGGAAAAGGGGAGCAAGAAGATGGGGCGTAGGTGTTAAGGTTGGTGAGCTCCAGTGAGGGCTTTTTAAGTATGGGGGTGACTAGTGCATGTTTTAGAGAGTTGGGGAAGATGCCAGAAGAGAGGGAAAGATTGAAGATGTGAGTTAGAGATTGTAAAATAGAGCCAGATTTGCATTTGTGAGGGAACAGGGTCCAGGGGATGAGTGGTTAAATGGGCATTAAAAAAAGTTTAGCGGAGAGTGGGTAGATATCTGTACAGTAGAGATCTCATCACAAATTGTATCAATCTTATTTTTGAAGTGATCAACAATCTCCTGGGCAGCGATTGAGGTAGTGGGTGGAGGCAGTGAAGGACAAAGTAGAGAGTTGAAGGTAGAGAAGAGTTGACGGGGACTGCATGAGAAGGTGTTAATGAAAGTGATAAAATAGGTCTGCTGGGCAGCGTTGAGGCTAAAGTAATATTTTTGAAAAGCAGATCTATATTGGTTGAAATCTTTCTGAGACCTAGTCTTGAACCATAGGCGCTCAAGAGCACTACTGTTTTTTCAGACTTCTGGTGTTATCTGTTGTAAGGGTCAGGACCTGATTCTGTGTTTAGTGAGGGGGTAAATTGTGTCTAGGACAGATGACAGTGAACTGTTATAGACAGAAGTGGCTAGGTTGGGGCAGGAAAGGGGTGAGATTTTGTCAGAGGCGATCAGTAGCAGAGTAGAGAAGTGAAGGGTTAAGGTGGCGGAAGTTTCTGTGAGTAACTGTTGCAGTTGGAGGGAGAGGAGGTAGAAGACAGGAAGAGAGCGAAGCTAATAAGGAAGTGATCAGAGAGAGGAAAGTAATTGTTGGTGAGGTTGCACAGAGTGCATAGTTGGAGAAAACAAGGTGAAGGGTGTTGCCATAAGAGTGAGTAGAAGCATTTATCCAATGCTTCAGGTGAAAAGAGGAGGTTAGACTGAGAAATGTAGAAGTAGCAGGAGTGTTAGCTTTAATGTTGAAGTCTCCAGGAATGATTGTGGGGATTTCAGAAGAGAGAAAGAAGTCATCAAGGAAGGTTAATACCAGACCTGGGGACCAGTAGATCTCAGCAATTCTTAAAGAAACTGGGGAAAATAGACAAATGCAATGTGCCTCAAATGAGGAGAGTGACAGAGAGGGATGAGCGTGAAGTACCTGAAAGGTGTTATGTGGGGAGAGAAGAATCCCCACTCTACCTCCCTTCCATCCACTGGAGTGAGTCCAGAGATGGCTGACATGGGAAAGGGAGGCAAGTGAAGTAGTGTTGAAATCATGGATCTAGGTTTCTATGATGGCAAGTAAGTTGAAGGAGTTGGTGATAAAGAGGTCATGGAAAGAGGTAAGTTTGTTACAGATAGAGTAGGCATTCCAAAGGGCAGCGGAGAAGGGTGGGGGGTCTGATCTTGGAAAGAAGAGGAATGGATCTAAACTGTGTGGGCTGCAGCTGCTGCCAGAAAGTGAAGGTTGATGGGTACATTGGGTACATTTAAATTATGGAAGCTCGGGGTTTGGGAATATATCTCCAGAGCTTAGGAGAAGCAGAGGGAGGAAATATGGAAGTTTGATTTATATGAAGCATGTGGATTTAAAAGGGAGTTATATAGCTGTGGGGTGGAGAAGAGGGGTGAAGGCAGAAAGTTTAAAGAGAGAGGACACAACAGTCAGAAGGAGTGGTAGAGAGAGCAGGTTAGAGAGTGGATGGAGAGATGAAGGGGTAAACAAGGTCACCTACAGTCTTTTTAGTATTTTTCAAAGTATTTTCCTGTGTACTTTCACTTCATGTAATTGCTGAAGTGCTCCCACTTTTAGAAAGAACCCAAGAAGCAAATATTCCCCTAGAAAATGTGCCTCTCCCATAAAGGTGGTTTAGTTTTATACTGTGAGGGGTGGGGGTGGCTTTTTGCCAATTAACTAATCAGGAGCAGAACAAAATTCCCACTTCAGAATCAGACTTGCAAGAGGCTGGAGTTGTAAAGATAAGAACAGGCCATAATTTTAGGTAACACACTAAGGAGAAATTAAATGTCACAATGTGGACAGGGACACAGATGGTTAAGCAGAAAAAACATACCAGAGCAACACACAAACACAAGGAAGCAATTGGTTTTCTCTTTTTCATTTATAGGTGGATGTGAAGCAGCAGGGACATACCAGAGCAACATGCAAATACAAGGAAGCAATCAGTTTTCTGTTTTTAAGTTATGGGTGGATGTGCAGCATGGACATACCAGAGCAACGCACAGGCACAAGGAAGGAATCAGTTTTCCATTTTTCAGTTATGGGTGGATGTGCAGCAGGGATATACTAGGGCAACGCACAAACACAAGGAAACAATCAGTTTTCTGTTTTTCAGTTATAGGTGGATGTGAAGCAGCAGGGACATGCCAGAACAAGGCACAAACACAAGGCAGCAATCAGTTTTCCGTTTTTCAATTATTGGTTTTACCAACCTCTGAGTAAAATGGAAAAACAGTTTCCTCTGCATAAGACAAGTGTTCTGCAGCTCCCCAACCTGCCTGCATCAGAAAGCTGGGAGACAAAAGAACTCCCCCCAAGAAAAAAAAGAAATCCCACAACCATTGGGGCTCAGTGACACCTTAACCCCTCCTTTCCTTTTAAAAAAGCATCCCATTATCCTTGGAGGTCACTGGCACTTTAATATCCCCCCCCGCCCCCACCTTCACCTATAAATCCATCCCAATTCCTGTTTTGTTTACAGTCATTCAACCAATTCACAAAGGAGAAACAGGAGCTTCCTCCATTGTGAATAGCCTGAACTATTGTCAGCACAGAGCCACTGTGACTGTGGCCTGAGTTAACCAAGAACAGCTCAGATCACAGCCATTCACAAGCATACAGGCCACCCAAATGTGTTCCCTTAAGTGCCATTTATAAATGGCACTCCAGAATGACATGTCCACATCCCCACCATTTTTTTTTCAATGCAAAGGTATGGAGGGGGTACAGTAAGGGGACACAATGGTGACAGTGATTCTCTTTGGTAAAGGGACACTTTTAATGAGACCCTGAAGATAGGGGTGGTGGTGACTAGTTCCAGTGGGTAAGCAAGCCAGGCTTTTCCTCAACTGTCCCCACTAGAGATGAGCTGAATGTACCTGGGATCAATGTGAAGTGGGTTCAGCAAACATTACTGAATTTTCAGTGCTGAATCCTAACTCCATCAAAGCCAATAAAAACTGAGTGTTAAAAAACAAGAATGTTCATTTTCTATGCAAATATACAAGGGATTGTCAAACAGATGGCATGGGGCTGGGCAGTGCCATGGGAAACATGAACCAAAGAAAAATGTTGCTTTGGTACATGTTCCCTAGAGGAGTGCCTAGCTATGAGGACTTTGGGTCTGGTATGAATTTTAACCAGGCACCAAAAGCAAAAAAAAAGTATGAGTCCCCCCCAAAAAAAAATACCAGACCATTGTCAGAGCATGCAGCCTGTCTGGCCAAAAAAGGGGAGGGAAATAACACATGCTTCCCCTCCTGAAGCATACCAGACCACATGCCTTCAACATTGTGAATACCATGACAGGGTAATACTGTGAAAAGTACTGTACACTGACACTGTACTAGTTAATGGCACTAGAATGCTTCATTCCTCACACGACTGGGCTATTAATATTCCTGGCTAAAAAGATAAGGTGGTGATGTCTGTCTCTATATGAAAAGTGATCTCAAAGCGAGTGTGAAAGAGGACCTAGTTGAGGGAGATTGTGATGAGGCTGAAGCATTATGGGTGGAACTGCACATGGGGATGTGTACTACAAAGGTAATTGTTGGAGTTTGTTATAGGCCACCCAGTGTTAATGAGGAGGTGGAGACTCAGCTCCTTGCACAGATCAAAATGGCTGCAAGAGCTGGGACAATGATAATAATGGGGGATTTTAACTACCCGGAAATTGACTGGAGTAATAACACTCCAAGGTCAGTTAAAGGGCAAAAATGTATAAACCTACTACAGGACAAATTTATGGTACAGTTCATAGAGGCCCCAACTAGGAATGATGCTCTGCTGGACCTGGTAATCTCAAACCATGCAGAGCTTATTACTAATGTCCATATAAAAGAGCATCTTGGTAGCAGTGACCATAACATGATTTAATTTATTGTTAGCTGTAAAAAATAAGCACATACGGGAAAAATAAAAATGCTCAACTTTAAGAGAGATAATTTTCAAGGCTGAGAGCTGCTCTCCAAGACTTAGACTGGGAAGGAATATTGACATCAGTGAACACAACACAGAA
Source organism: Staurois parvus (assembly GCF_062004578.1). Lineage (NCBI taxonomy): Eukaryota > Metazoa > Chordata > Amphibia > Anura > Ranidae > Staurois > Staurois parvus. The sequence goes on along the minus strand of NW_028318646.1, from coordinate 2,997,413 downwards.
ATGGGAGTTCTTCAAAAAGACTGTATGTGAACACACTGCAAAATATATTCCCATGGGCAATGTTTTGTTAGGGTTTTGGGTTGTACTCAATATGTGCTAAGAGAGATTACACAAATAAGTATAACATTTATTACAAGTAATGGCAGATACAGATAAAGATAAAGAAAATATAACAAGAAAGATGCTGTTTCCGCCACGGGTCCCTCCATTATATGGCTTGGACGATGATCAGAATAGACGCATGCTTGATACATGCTCTAGGTTGAGACAAATATTTCCAATCTAGCTGTGTGTTTTATACTGGACTTGTGTGTAGAGAATGCCCAGCCCAGCCCCCCCCCCCCCCCTTCATTGCAAGCAATTTGAGGGCTTGGTCACCTTACAGTAACATTCCTTTGCTGGGAGTCATCTAAAGTGACCATTAGAGATGAGCGAATTATTCAAAAATTCGATTCGGCTTATTTGCCGAATTTGCGGGAGAAATTCGATTCGATGCGAATTTATTCGCTGCGAATTTAACTTATTAAAAGGGTTTCTAGGCTTCAGAGAGACTTTATATTAGTGCAGAACACTGTACCTTTAATTTAAATGCCCTTGGAGTCTGCTGGGGAAGAGAAATAATACTGTCAGACAGTATGACATGCAGATGAGTGCCGTCGATCTTAGAATCACCGCACACTTCACTCATTTGGGCAGTCACGGGGCACGATGAAGAAGAAGAAGAAGACGAAGAAGAATGAAAAGAAGAATGAAAAGAAGAAGAATGAAAAGAAGAAGAAGAAGAATGAAAAGAAGAATGAAAAGAAGAAGAAGAAGAATAAAAAGAAGAAGAGGAGGAATGAAAAGAAGAATGAAAAGAAGAAGAAGAAGAATGAAAAGAAGAAGAAGAAGAAGAATGAATAGAAGAATGAAAAGAAGAAGAAGAAGAATGAAAAGAAGAAGAAGAATGAATAGAAGAATGAAAAGAAGAAGAAGAAGAATGAAAAGAAGAAGAAGAAGAATGAAAAGAAGAATGAAAAGAAGAAGAATGAAAATAAGAAGAAGAAGAATGAAAAGAAGAATGAAAAGAAGAAGAAGAATGAAAAGAAGAAGAAGAATGAAAAGAAGAAGAAGAAGAATGAAAAGAAGAATGAAAAGAAGAATGAAAAGAAGAATGAGAAGAATGAAAAGAAGAATGAAAAGAAGAAGAAGAAGAATGAAAAGAAGAATGAGAAGAATGAAAAGAAGAATGAAAAGAAGAAGAAGAAGAATGAAAAGAAGAAGAAGAAGAAGAATGAAAAGAAGAAGAAGAAGAATGAAAAGAAGAAGAAGAAGAATGAAAAGAAGAATGAAAAGAAGAAGAATGAAAAGAAGAAGAAGAAGAAGAATGAAAAGAAGAATGAAAAGAAGAAGAAGAAGAAGAATGAAAAGAAGAAGAAGAAGAATGAAAAGAAGAATGAAAAGAAGAAGAAGAAGAATGAAAAGAAGAATGAAAAGAAGAAGAAGAAGAATGAAAAGAAGAATGAAAAGAAGAAGAAGAAGAATGAAAAGAAGAAGAAGAATGAAAAGAAGAATGAAAAGAATAAGAAGAAGAATGAAAAGAAGAATGAAAAGAAGAAGAAGAAGAATGAAAAAAAGAAGAAGAAGAATGAAAAGAGGAATGAAAAGAAGAATGAAAAGAAGAAGAAGAAGAATGAAAAGAAGAATGAAAAGAAGAAGAAGAAGAATGAAAAGAAGAAGAAGAAGAATGAAAAGAAGAATGAAAAGAAGAAGAAGAAGAATGAAAAGAAGAAGAAGAAGAATGAAAAGAAGAATGAAAAGAAGAATGAAAAGAAGAAGAAGAAGAATGAAAAGAAGAAGAAGAAGAAGAAGAATGAGAAGAAGAATGAGAAGAAGAATGAGAAGAAGAATGAAAAGAAGAATGAAAAGAAGAAGAAGGAGAATGAAAAGAAGAAGAAGAAGAATGAAAAGAAGAAGAAGAAGTATGAAAAGAAGAAGAAGAAGAATGAAAAGAAGAAGAAGAAGAATGAAAAGAAGAATGAAAAGAAGAAGAAGAAGAATGAAAAGAAGAAGAATGAAAAGAAGAAGAAGAATGAAAAGAAGAAGAATTCCAGTACAGCAAAAAGTGTATCTGCAGAGAGCTCCGCTGTTTCTGACAGTTCTCTGACAGTTCCTTCACATTTACAGCGGTTGAAACATTGTATCTATTTATTTCCGAATAAAAACATCTGTATCCTAAATGGAAACAAATAGATACAATGTTTCAACCGCTGTAAATGAACTGTCAGAACTGTCAGAGAACTGTCAGAAATAGCGGAGCTCTCTGCAGTGACACTTTTTGCCGGCTGATCGGGGAAAATTCGATTCGTGCACCCGAAGTTTGCTAAAATTCGGATTCGGTGCGAATCGAATTTTTCCTAATATTCGAAATGAATTCCACTTCGCCAAGTTCGATTCGCTCATCTCTAGTGACCATCCTTGTCTCCTTATTAGATATTGCAAGCCAACAATAGCAAGGAAATATAAAATATAAAATTTCCCCATCACTCCACCCCCTGGCTCACAAATATCATACAGTGATGCTTCCCACTGTATATAAAGGCATCTTGTCAACAGTGGAGAGAAAGCACCTAATTATTTATTTATTTATTTCAGGTACTTATATAGCGCTGTCAATTTACACAGCGCTTTACATATATATTGTACATTCACATCAGTCCCTAACCCTCAAGGTGCGTACAATCTAAGGTCCCTAACTCACATCCATACATACACATATTAGGGCCAATTTAGACAGGAGCCAATTAACCTACCAGCATGTCTTTGGAGAGTGGGAGGAAACCGGAGTACCCGGAGGAAACCCACACAGGCATAGGAAGAACATGCAAAATCCAGGCAGGTGGTGCCATGGTCGGGATTTGAACCAGCAACCCTAGTGCTGCCAGGCGGAAGTGCTAACCATTTATCCACTGTTATTGTAAACAACTGAATAATTATGTTCTTCCATCCCCCAGTTAAATTTACCTGAAATGAAAAATGGGGAATCTAAGTGTATCTATCTAGAGTGTAGATGTCTACTTTCCCTGTCTGATTTTACCTACACATAAAACCTAATTCAGCTATTTTAGGGCTGAAAAATCCCAAATTCAAAAACATTAAAAAACTACATTTTGGACTAACAAAAGAACACCAAACTTTTCCTTTCATGAATGCGAAAGCACAGGAGCAGATATGAACATCAGACTTTCTTTTGCAATCGTTTAGAAGCATAAAAGCTTGTCACAGTCCTCCATAACTGGACAGCAGAGTCTTAGACATCCGATGATCATACCACAGCTGCCATGCAGCAATTGCAATACTGTAGAACTCAAAGATCTGTGAAATACAAAGTCAATTTTATCCTCTGGACTCTTACAGTTCACAAGTCATAGACATGCAGACACATGAGCACCATGGTAGAACTTTTGACTTGACCATCATGACAGATAGAACAGTTCAGGTACTTGACCATGATAGCAGATGGAACAATTCAGTTAATTGACCATACTCTACATGCCAGTCACACGCCCAAGCATTTGAGGAGGTTTGATGAAATTCAAACCTGGCAACCCATTTCACAATGATGATTCACCCAAAAATTTTTATTAACACTCAATCAGGTGTATCAAGCGTGGTGGCCAAAGAGTCGCTCAGTGTCAGATATAACAATATATATATTAGTATTTAGAGCACCTTATTTTAAAGGACCGACTTTAAAATTTGCATCCATTGCAATAAACCAAAATTATATGATTAGCATAAATTCAAGCTGTCATTTATGTAAACAAGTTAAACCTTTACTGTAGTATCACCCTTTTTCTCCTTGTAATATGCACATCCCGTAAATTCCTTTTTTTCACGCCGCCCTGTCTTTGAGGGGCAAAAGGGACAGCTGCCCTTTGCCCAGCCATTGTTGTGGGACCCAAAGCAGCTGTCCCATACTTTCCCAATGTACTGGTTAACATTCCCTTGTCCCTTGAAGTCTTTGTCCCGGGCTGTGTCCAATATCTCAGTGTGAAGTGCTGTCACTATTGCCACCCAGCCCTATTGCAATGTATGGATGACTCAGGTGTGCAGACTGTGCCAGCATTCACATGTAACTAACAATGGCATTCATATGAAAATAGCTTAGAAATGTGACATTCATATGTAAATAGCAGCAGCAATGGGGCATTCCTATGTTTATTATGCCGCCTCCAAGGTTCCAGCCACCAGCACCTTTGTTGGTGGTCAGTGTAAATTCCCACTTACATTGGTGGCCAGTGTAGAAATGTATTGGTTTTTGGTGTAAAATCAGTGAATGATAAGGATGTGCAGTAACCTCTAGCAACCAATCAGGAAGTAGAAATCATGTGCTGTAACCTCTAGTAACCAGTCAGTGAGCGGTAATGATATGCTGTAACCTCCAGCAATCATTTGCAATGGCTGCCTGATCTGCTGCAGTAAACTTATTTTGAGTCTAGCTGTTAGTTACAGTATTGTATGTCTCAGAGCAAGTGGAGAGCGAACTTGCATGGGGGGGGGGGGCATGAAAATTTTTGCCCAGGGTCCAATCAATATTAAAGATGGCCCTGACTCAGCCAGTAGTTCTGCCTTACAGTTCCACTACAATGATTATGGCTAAATATACCAAAGTACATGCCGCTATTATATTAATTAGCCACAGAATGGGACAATACAGAAAGATGTACAACCACATTTTTAGTGTAAATGTTTGGGTATTCTTTACCTTTCTAAATACAAAAAACAAGTAAACCATCCCAGATGTGAAAACAATATTAATCAAACACTAAGGCTGGCCATAGATGGCCGATAAACGAAAAATCGGTCGTTGCTGCCTTGGATGCTGCCACCAATGCTTACGAAAATTGTCAGTTTTTCGTGGAATTTCCAGCATGAGTGATAAAAAGAAACGAGAAGATCTGCGAAAAACGGCCAACAGCATTGCCCCACTAACAGTGTAAATATCGGCCAATTCTTCGTTCGGACGAAAATTCGGCCGATAAACGACCCGTCTATGGCCTGCATAAGTTTTAGCTACCAAGTTTACAATTAGTTCTAACAGCAACTTTCATCACATTCATATATTACAAAAAAATAACAATAACAAAACGATTTAAATTGTCCATGCAGGCTGTAATCTTCTTTTTCATTAATTCTTTCAAATCAACCATATACTGATTCCGTTTAGTATTATCTAGGAACTAAACAAAGTAAAAGATCTTAGTGAGGTGTCAATACATTTCCTTCCTAGAAATAAACGAATGGTTAGCACAGAGCACACATATTACACAAAACATATGGCCATTATTGCTGATTCCTGAGTGCACTCTATTACCCATAATAAATGAGCTTGTATCAATTAATTACTACATTAATTAATTATTACCATGTGGATTTTCATTAAAGGACGTCCATCAAAAGTAGTCAATAATTTACTATGGATGAGCTGACACTCACAGAGTCACAAACATTGTGCACAAACATTATACGTCACCATCCATTTTGATTTTTCAATTTCATCCTGTTGTTGAACCCCATGCAGATTTTGGAAACTCCTAAATGTCTAGGAACAGATCTGGTTCTTTCTGTGGTAACAAGAAAACTTTTTTGGTTTTTTGATTGGTTTCTATGCAGAAGGGTGTCAAGAATGGACTTGCCAGTAATGGTGGGACTCACCTGCCTTGTGGGCTGCAGTACCAGGGCTGGCCAGCGGGTGCTCCCAGCAATCAGAGACTCAACCCTGCAGCCAGCCAAACACCTGCAGTTGATTATGCAGGTGTATTTAAGGGATGGCCAGACCTGCAGTCTCTGCCTTGGTGTGTGTTTTTCCTGGGCCCTGTATCTTGTTCCTGCATCCCTGTCTCTGTCTGATTCGTTGCTGACCCTGCCTGATCCGCACCTCTGCTGACTTCTCCTGTTTTATCCCTGGCTTGTGACCCCGACCATTCTCTGCCTGACCCCCTGTACCTACCTGCCCGATTGTTATTGACCCGGCCTGCCTGACGACGCTTGCATTGTATGTACTGTTATCTGTGGGTGGTTTGGTTTGGTTCGTTTGCACTGTGTTATGTTTTAGTATTGCACTGCGTTTATGTTTGTATTGTTAGTCTTTAATAAATTATATTGTTTATAACTTATCTGAAGCCTGCGTTTCCCTGCGTCAGTCACATACCTCTGGTCACACCCCGGAGCCCTGACAAAGGGAGTCTGATTTTGGACTCTCCAGCTTTAGTAAATAAACCCCGATATGTCCATTGTCCATCGGGGAGCAAGGGAGGGATCACATACACACAGACATCCCAAACCTGAAGCCATATCTGCTTCAAATGGTTTCAAAAGCTCTCACTTTTCTCATATACAACTTTACAGAGATTTTACCTTAATTTCATTACTTAACCATTCTAATGTTAAACTTACGTAAACCCTCAAACATAGGAAGTAAAACTTTTTTTCACATCAGCAGTACTTAGCGTTACCTTTCTATCTTAATTCAGGTAACATTGTCACATTTACCACAGACAAAACAACATGCATTCGTTATGTCTTCATACAGCTACTATGTCCTCAACATTAGCTAGCTACAAGCAAAACAGATTCGGACATATACATATCTCTTACATTACTACAGTACACAAAATCTGAGCATTAGCTCATCATTTTCAAACCTAAAAAAAGATAATTTCTCTGAAACTTGTCTACAGTCAAGAGTCCAACGCTTTTACTATTGTCACAAATTGAAGCTTCCTGACAATACAACCATTCCCTTGTATATCAGTCTCTTGCTCAATTCATTAAACCAAAACAATTCCTTAACTGATTGGTAAAGAACGCAAACGCAGTGGGATTTCACCCAACACAGGAATGGGCTCGCACCAGACCACCTGCAAGCATCTCAATTAAACCAGCGAAGTATCTGAAACATTTTCTCTGCTTTCTGAATGTACTATGGCTTACAAAACAAAACCACAACATTAAACCCAGCACATACAATCTAGCACAATTCTGCATCATTACCCGTATCTCTAGTTTACACAGATCAAACCCTACTTCTGGTACCACGTGTTTTGTTTGGGTTTTGGGGTTGTATTCGATATGTGCAAAGAGAGATCACACAAATACTTATAAGTATAATATTTATTACAAGTAATGGCAGATAAAGATAAAGAAAATATAACAAGAATACTAAACAAAGTTAAAAAAGATATAAATAATAATAGTAAATATAAAAATGAAGGAGCACTATCATCGTTTAAACATTACAAAGAATATAACAGAATATGTAAAAAGGAAATAAAGACCGCAAAAATTGAAAATGAACGACAGATTGCAAAAGATAGCAGGACCCACCCCCAAAAACTCTTCAAATATATTAACTAGCTGCCGACCGCAGATAGCCGAATGACGGCTGCACTGCAGCCGGCCAGTTCTGAGTGGACGTCATATGACGTCCTCCCAGAACGCGCTCTCCTGCGCGCCCCAGGGGGCGCGCACCCGGCGATCTCCGTGATCGCTGTGTCCTACGGACACAGCTGATCACGTGATGTGGTAAAAGGCCAATCGCAGCGGCCTTTTACCACGTGATCAGCGGTGTCCAATGACAGGCTGATCAGAGGGAAATGCAAGTGCCGGTTATTGGCTGCACTTTCCTCACGCTGTCAGATCGTGAGGAAAGTACTGCCGAGAACCGGCAGTTGTCAGAGCGGGGATCAGCACCGATCATCAGGGCACTGATGATCAGTGTCCTGATGATCGGTGCCCAGCAGTGCCACCCGCAAGTTCCGCCCACCTGTGCCCAGCAGTGCGCCCACTAGCTCCGCCCACCTGTGCCCAGCAGATCACCCACCTGTGCCCAGCAGTGCACCCACCTGTGCCCAGCAGTGCACCCACCTGTGCCACTCTGCAGTACCACCTACCTGTGCCCAGAAGTGCCACCTACCTGTGCCCAGCAGTGCCACCCACCTGTGCCCACCCACCTGTGCCCACCAGTGCCACCCACCTGTGCCCACCCACCTGTGCCCACCCACCAGTGCTGCCCACCAGTGCCACCCACCAGTGCAGCCCAGCAGTGCTGCCAGTCAGTGCCACCAGTCAGTGCCCAGCAGTGATGCCAGTCAGTGCCGTCTATCAGTACCCATCATCAGTGTCACCTATCAGTGCCGCCTATCAGTGCTGCATATTAGTGCCGCCTATCCGTGACACCTCATTAGTGCTGTCTATCAGTGCCGCCTATTCGTGCCACCTCATTAGTACTGCCTATCAGTGCCCTTTAGTGCTGCCTATCAGTGCCCATCAGTGCCGCCTATCAGTGCCCATCAGTGCTGCCTCATCAATGCACATCAGTGAAGGAGAAAAAATACCTGTTTGAAAAATTTTATAATAGAAACAAAGAAACTTTTTTTTTTTTTCAAATTTTTTGCATTTTTTTATTTATAGCGCAAAAAGTAAAGGACCCAGTGGCGATTAAATACCACCAAAAGAAAGCTCTATTTGTGAGAAAAAAATGATCAAAATGTCATATGGGCACAATGTTGCATGACCGCGCAATTGTCAATCAAAGTGCGGCAGCGCTGAAAGCTGAAAATTGGCCTGGTAAATAAGGGGGTATAAGTGCCCGGTAGGCAAGTGGTTAATAGTAAAAAGGTCCGGTCTGAGAATGTAGGCTGTTTACAAAATAATCTAGAGTGGATGACTGGGGACAAAGAGAAGGCAAACTTATTAAATACCTTCTTCAGCTCTGTGTATACAAAAGAGCATGGGGTAGCTCTTGTCCATAATGGGCATGGTATTGACACAGCTCCAGATGATCCACATTGGTTCACAATTTATGTGATCCAGAAATATTTAGACAGAATAAAGGTGAATAAAGCACCTGGACCGGATGGCATACACCCACGGGTCCTTAAATAATTGAGTTCTGTCATTGCAAAGCCATTGTTTCTAATTTTTAGGGACTCTTTAATGACTGGCATAGTACCACTGGATTAGTGTAAGGCTAATGTGGTGACTATATTTCAAAAGGAGTCAAAATCTTTACCAAGTAATTTTAGACCTGTTGGTTTAACCTCTATAGTTGGGAATATACTGGAGAGTTTAATAAAAGACCACATAGATGAGTTCTTGCTGGAAAAAAATATTTTAAGCAACAGACAGCATGGATTCATGAAAGACAGAAGTTGTCAAACAAATCTGATTTCTTTTTATGAGGAGATTAGCAAAACCTTGGACAGAGGGGTGGCGGTGAATGTGGTATACTTGGATTTTGCAAAAGCATTTGACACAGTTCTCCACACATGGCTAATGTGTAAGGTAAAGTCTACAGGCTTGGAAAAATCAGATTATAAATGGTTAGAAAACTAGATAAAAGACCATATTCAGAGAGTAGTGGTTAATTACTCATACTCTGAATGGTCTGAGTGATGTACCCCAAGGTTCAGTGTTGGGACCTTTACATTTTAATATCTTTATAAATTATATAGGGTCTGGGATTAAAAGTTAATCTATCCAAGCTATCCAATGGAATAACATCCATACAGGATGTCTCCAACTTACAAGTCGACCTCAATGCACTGTTTAATTGAGCAACTAAGTTGAAAATGAGGTTTAATGTTGATAAATGTAAGGTTATGTACTTGGGAGGGCAAAAATATGCATGCATCATACATACTAGGGGGGTACAACTGGGGGAATCAATGGTGGAGAAGGATCTGGGAGTTCTGGTAGATCACAAGCTTAATAATGGCATGCAATACCAAGCTTCAGTTTCCAAAGCGAGCAAAATCCTCTCTTGTATTAAAGGATATGTTCATCTTTCATAACATGTTACATGTTACACCCATATTCAGGATGTAACATGTTATGAAAGGACCCCCCCCCCTCCTCCCCACTCACCCACTTTAACAGCTAGAGGAGGTGCTGAACAATAATGAAAGATTAGAGGAACTGAATTTATTCTCTCAAGAAAAGGAGATTAAGGGGGATATGATCATTATGTGTAAATACGTTGGTGGTCCATATAGTGAACTTGGTATAGAGATATTTACTTTAAGGTCATCACAGAGGACAAGGGGGCTCAAATATAGAAAGGTTTTTTCACAATAAAAGCAGTGATAATGTGGAATAGACTCCCTCAAGAGCTGGTTCTGGTCAGTAGATTGCTTTAAAAAAGTCCTGGATTCTGCAGATAATATAACGGGATACTAACATTTAGAGGCAAAGTTGATCCAGGGAATATTTCATTGCCTCTGGGGGATCAAGAAAGGAATTTTTCCCCTGCTGGAGCAAATTGCATCATGCTTTTTTGGGGGAGGTTTGCCTTCCTTTGGATCAACTGTGGGTATAGGACTGTGTATATAGGATTGTGTATTTTTTGTTCCTTTTTATTGGTTGAACTAGATGGACATTGAACTATGTAAACATGTAAAAATAAGGTAAAAAACAGAAGAGAAAACAGATGATTATTGGAATAATAAAGGGTATATATTCCAGATCAGCTGTATGATGAGAAAGCATTGGGTTGATTTACTAAAACTAGAGAGTGTAAAATCTGGTGCAGCTGTGCATGGTAGCCAATCAGCTTGCTTTTAACTGCAGCTTATTCAATTAGGTTTTGACTAGAGATGAGCGAAGTATTCAAAAATTCGATTCGACTGATTCGGCGAATTCGTGGACAATATTCGATTCGAGTCGAATATATTCGCTGTGAATTTAACTTAAAAAAGGGTGTTTCTAGGCTTCAGAGAGACTTAATATTAGTGCAGAACACTGTACCTTTAATTTAAATGCCCTTGGAGTCTGCTGGGGAAGAGAAATAATACTGTCACTCAGTATGACATGCAGATGAGTGCCGTCGATCTTAGAATCACCGCACACTTCACTCATTTGGCCAGTCACGGGGCCAAAACCAGTGTTTGGAGCCACAGTGTGGCGGTGGAGGCAGCAGCAATGGGAGGCCATACAGCAACCTATGACAAAATGGAAACCAGCAGGAGTGTGAGGAGACCTCAAAGTGGCACATGGCAGAGTGGGAGCAATGGGAGGCGGTACAGGGACCCATGTCACACTGTGGACCCAGCAGCAGCGTGACCAGGCGGTACGGGGGCCCATGGCAGATTTGGGGCCTGGCAGCACCTATGGGAGGCCTGTAATCTGCCAGCAACCTATGACAAAATGGAAACCAGCAGGAGTGTGAGGAGACCTGAAAGTGGCACATGGCAGAGTGGGAGCAATGGGAGGCGGTACAGGGACCCATGTCACACTGTGGACCCAGCAGCAGCGTGACCAGGCGGTACGGGGGCCCATGGCAGATTACAGGCCTGGCAGCAGCAATGGGAGGCCCGTAATCTGCCAGCACCCTATGACAAAAAATGGAACACACCAGCAGTGTGTGAGGAGACCTGAAAGTGGCACATGGCAGAGTGTGGCGATGGAGACAGCAGCAATGGGAGGCCGTACAGGGACCCATGAGAGACTGTGGACCTGGCAGCAGCATGAGGAGGCGGTATAGGGGCCCATGGCAGATTAGGGGCCTGGCAGCAGCTATAGGAGGCCCGTAATCTGCCAGCACCCTATGACAAAAAATTGAACACACCAGCAGTGTGTGAGGAGACCTGAAAGTGGCACATGGCAGAGTGTGGCGATGGAGACAGCAGCAATGGGAGGCCGTACAGGGACCCATGAGAGACTCTGGACCTTGCAGCAGCATGAGGAGGCGGTATAGGGGCCCATGGCAGATTAGGGGCCTGGCAGCAGCTATAGGAGGCCCGTAATCTGCCAGCACCCTATGTCAAAAAATTCAACACACCAGCAGTGTGAGGAGACCTGAAAGTGGCACATGGCAGAGTGTGGCGATGGAGACAGCAGCAATGGGAGGCCGTACAGGGACCCATGACAGACTCTGGACTTGGCAGCAGCATGAGGAGGCGGTATAGGGGCCCATGGCAGATTAGGGGCCTGGCAGCAGCTATGGGAGGCCCGTAATCTGCCAGCACCCTATGTCAAAAAATTCAACACACCAGCAGTGTGAGGAGACCTGAAAGTGGCACATGGCAGAGTGTGGCGATGGAGACAGCAGCAATGGGAGGCCGTACAGGGACCCATGACAGACTCTGGACTTGGCAGCAGCATGAGGAGGTGGTATAGGGGCCCATGGCAGATTAGGGGCCTGGCAACAGCTATGGGAGGCCCGTAATCTGCCAGCACCCTATGTCAAAAAATTGAACACACCAGCAGTGTGAGGAGACCTGAAAGTGGCACATGGCAGAGTGTGGCGATGGAGACAGCAGCAATGGGAGGCCGTACAGGGACCCATGAGAGACTCTGGACTTGGCAGCAGCATGAGGAGGCGGTATAGGGGCCCATGGCAGATTAGGGGCCTGGCAGCAGCTATGGGAGGCCCGTAATCTGCCAGCACCCTATGACAAAAAATGGAACACACCAGCAGTGTGAGGAGACCTGAAAGTGGCACATGTTTGGGGCATGATTCATGGCGGATTTAGTCAGTTGTGTCAGGAACTGGTGGTTTGAAATCCAGACTAATCCACGCCTGATTCATTTTCACAAACGTGAGTCTCTCCACACTTTGGGTGGACAGTCGTGTCCTCCGCGGAGTTGCAATACCTCCTGCCGCACTAAACACGCGCTCCGATGCCACGCTACTGGCCGGGCATGACAGCCTTTCAAGGGCAAATTCAGCTAGTTGGGGCCAAAGGTCAAGTTTCGTTGCCCAGTAGTCAAGGGGATTGTCTACCTCGGTTGGCAGGGTGCTGTCCAAGTAGGCCTAAGCCTGTTATTTGAGGTCCTGCTCCAGGTCCACCTGATGCTGCTGCTGCTGCTGCGGCTGGTTATTAGTTTCCTCACTGCGCTGGTGAAGAAAGCTACTCATCATCGACTGCAGACTGAGGCAGCTGCTGCTGGTGGAGCTGCTACTGCTCCTACCACCCCACCCCTCCCCTGCTGCCATGGCAGCGTAACGCGAGCGCACAGGGCCCACAGTGTCTGAGGATGGACGTTGGCGCAGACAGGCAGAGACCAGCTGACTACATAGGTGGTTTTTATAGTACGTTATTTTGGCCTCCCTCTCAGCAGGTGTGAAAAAGGCCACCATTTTGGAACGGTAGCGAGGGTCCAACAAGGTGGACAGCCAAAAGTCATCCCTCTGTCTGATGGTTATTATTCGGCTGTCGGTACGCAAGCAAGTGAGCATGCTATGGGCCATTTGTGCCAAGGAATGCGAGGGACTCCCTGCCTCCATCTCCACAGCATACTGCCACGGTGCGTCTGGGTCCTCTGTCTCCTCTTCCTCCTCCTCTACCAGATGCTCCTGCTCCTCCACTCCTGTCCGCTGAGTGGAAAAACCACCCATTTCACTCAATAATTCCTGAGCACCAATGTCCTCCTCTACCTCCTCCTCTTCTTCCTGTCCTGCCCCCACAGGGGTCATGTGGCGTTGAGATCTGTGCGCCACGTCTACCGCACCCTGACCAGCCATTATTAACAGCATTTGTTCCAGGACGTGCAACAGAGGAATGACGTCGTTCATCTCATAGTCCTGCCGACTCACGAATAGCGTGGCCTCCTCAAAGGGCCTGAGCAAGCGCAGGTGTCACGCATGAGCTGCCAATGGCTGACATCTAAGTTACACAGGGAGTACCTTTATCCGCTTTTAACATCAGGAAATCTGTGATGGCCTTTTGCTGTTCGTAAAGGCGGTCTAACATATGTAGGGTTGAATTCCACCTTGTTGCAACGTCACAGCATGAGGAGTCGGTACGGGGGCCCATGGCAGATTACGGGCCTGGCAGCAGCAATGGGAGGCCCGTAATCTGCCAGCACCCTATGTCAAAAAATTCAACACACCAGCATTGTGTGAGGAGACCTGAAAGTGGCACATGGCAGAGTGTGGCGATGGAGACAGCAGCAATGGGAGGCCGTACAGGGACCCATGAGAGACTCTAGACCTGGCAGCAGCATTAGGAGGCGGTATATAGGGGCCCATGGCAGATTAGGGGCCTGGCAGCAGCTATGGGAGGCCCGTAATCTGCCAGCACCCTATGTCAAAAAATTCAACACACCAGCAGTGTGAGGAGACCTGAAAGTGGCACATGGCATGAGACACTGTGGACCTGGCAGCAGCATGAGCAGGCGGTATAGGGGCCCATGGCAGATTAGGGGCCTGGCAGCAGCTATAGGAGGCCCGTAATCTGCCAGCACCCTATGTCAAAAAATTCAACACACCAGCAGTGTGAGGAGACCTGAAAGTGGCACATGGCAGAGTGTGGCGATGGAGACAGCAGCAATGGGAGGCCATACAGGGACCCATGAGAGACTCTGGACCTGGCAGCAGCATGAGGAGGCGGTATATAGGGGCCCATGGCAGATTAGGGACCTGGCAGCAGCTATGGGAGGACCGTAATCTGCCAGCACCCTATGTCAAAAAATTCAACACACCAGCAGTGTGAGGAGACCTGAAAGTGGCACATGGCATGAGAGACTGTGGACCTGGCAGCAGCATGAGGAGGCGGTATAGGGGCCCATGGCAGATTAGGGGCCTGGCAGAAGCTATAGGAGGCCCGTAATCTGCCAGCACCCTATGTCAAAAAATTCAACACACCAGCAGTGTGAGGAGACCTGAAAGTGGCACATGGCAGAGTGTGGCGATGGAGACAGCAGCAATGGGAGGCCGTACAGGGACCCATGAGAGACTCTGGACCTGGCAGCAGCATGAGGAGGCGGTATATAGGGGCCCATGGCAGATTAGGGGCCTGGCAGCAGCTATGGGAGGCCCGTAATCTGCCAGCACCCTATGTCAAAAAATTCAACACACCAGCAGTGTGAGGAGACCTGAAAGTGGCACATGGCATGAGAGACTCTGGACCTGGCAGCAGCATGAGGAGGCGGTATAGGGGCCCATGGCAGATTAGGGGCCTGGCAGCAGCTATAGGAGGCCCGTAATCTGCCAGCACCCTATGTCAAAAAATTGAACACACCAGCAGTGTGAGGAGACCTGAATGTGGCACATGGCAGAGTGTGGCGATGGAGACAGCAGCAATGGGAGGCCGTACAGGGACCCATGACAGACTCTGGACCTGGCAGCAGCATGAGGAGGCGGTATAGAGGGGCCCATGGCAGATTAGGGGCCTGGCAGCAGCTATGGGAGGCCCGTAATCTGCCAGCACCCTATGTCAAAAAATTCAACACACCAGCAGTGTGTGAGGAGACCTGAAAGTGGCACATGGCAGAGTGTGGCGATGGAGACAGCAGCAATGGGAGGCCGTACAGGGACCCATGAGAGACTCTGGACTTGGCAGCAGCATGAGGAGGCGGTATATAGGGGCCCATGGCAGATTAGGGGCCTGGCAGCAGCTATAGGAGGCCCGTAATCTGCCAGCACCATATGTCAAAAAATTCAACACACCAGCAGTGTGAGGAGACCTGAAAGTGGCACATGGCAGAGTGTGGCGATGGAGACAGCAGCAATGGGAGGCCGTACAGGGACCCATGACAGACTCTGGACTTGGCAGCAGCATGAGGAGGCGGTATAGGGGCCCATGGCAGATTAGGGGCCTGGCAGCAGCTATGGGAGGCCCGTAATCTGCCAGCACCCTATGTCAAAAAATTCAACACACCAGCAGTGTGAGGAGACCTGAAAGTGGCACATGTTTGGGGCATGATTCATGGCGGATTTAGTCAGTTGTGTCAGGAACTGGTGGTTTGAAATCCAGACTAATCCACGCCTGATTCATTTTCACAAACGTGAGTCTCTCCACACTTTGGGTGGACAGTCGTGTCCTCCGCGGAGTTACAATACCTCCTGCCGCACTAAACACGCGCTCCGATGCCACGCTACTGGCCGGGCATGACAGCCTTTCAAGGGCAAATTCAGCTAGTTGGGGCCAAAGGTCAAGTTTCGTTGCCCAGTAGTCAAGGGGATTGTCTACCTCGGTTGGCAGGGTGCTGTCCAAGTAGGCCCAAGCCTGTTGTTTGAGCTCCTGCTCCAGGTCCACCTGATGCTGCTGCTGCTGCGGCTGGTTAGAAGTTTCCTCACTGCGCTGGTGAAGAAAGCTACTCATCATCGACTGCAGACTGAGGCAGCCGCTGCTGGTGGAGCTGCCACTGCTCCTACCACCCCACCCCTCCCCTGCTGCCATGGCAGCGGAACGCGAGCGCACAGGGCCCACAGTGTCTGAGGATGGACGTTGACGCACAAAGACAGAGACCAACTGACTACATAGGTGGTTTTTATAGTACGTTATTTTGGCCTCCCTCTCAGCAGGTGTGAAAAAGGCCACCATTTTTGAACGGTAGCGAGGGTCCAACAAGGTGGACAGCCAAAAGTCATCCCTCTGTCTGATGGTTATTATTCGGCTGTCGCTACGCAAGCAACCGAGCATGCTATGGGCCATTTGTGCCAAGGAATGCGAGGGACTCCCTGCCTCCATCTCCACAGCATACTGCCAAGGTGCGTCTGGGTCCTCTGTCTCCTCCTCCTCCTCCTCTACCAGATGCTCCTGCTCCTCCACTCCTGTCCGCTGAGTGGAAAAACCACCCATTTCACTCAATAATTCCTGAGCACAAATGTCCTCCTCTACCTCTTCCTCTTCTTCCTGTCCTGCCCCCACAGGGGTCATGTGGCGTTGAGATCTGTGCGCCACGTCTACCGCACCCTGACCAGCCATTGTTAACAGCATTTGTTCCAGGACGTGCAACAGAGGAATGACGTCGTTCATCCCATAGTCCTGCCGACTCACGAATAGCGTGGCCTCCTCAAAGGGCCTGAGCAAGCGGCAGGTGTCACGCATGAGCTGCCAATGGCTGACATCGAAGTTACACAGGGGAGTACCTTTATCCGCTTGTAACATCAGGAAATCGGTGATGGCCTTTCGCTGTTCGTAAAGGCGGTCTAACATGTGTAGGGTTGAATTCCACCTTGTTGCAACGTCGCAGATCAGGCGATGCTGTGCAATTCCGTTCTGCCGCTGCAGCTCAAGGAGGGTGTGCTTTGCGGTGTAGGAATGGCTGAAATGAATGCAAAGTTTACGTGACATTTTAAGGATGTCTTGCAGTGGGATGGTGGATTTTAGGAACCGCTTGACAACCAGATTGAACACGTGAGCCATGCATAGCGCATGGCACAACCTTCCTTGACGCAGAGCAGACACCATGTTCTTTCCGTTGTCGGTCAACATGGTTCCGATTTTCAGTTTGCGCGGAGACAGCCATCTGTCGATTTCTCTGTTCATTACACTGAGAAGTTCCTCCCCTGTGTGACTACGTTCGCCAAGGCATACCAGGTGCAGCACAGCGTGACACCGTTGCGCCCTGCACATGTGATATGCCGGTCGGGTAATGGGACTTGGCACGGGGGTGGCGGCTGAGGACACGGCGGAAGAAGAGGTGGTAGAGGCGGACATCTTTTGTGGACCAAGGACGTGCAAACGTGGAGGCAAAAGCGGCGTGACCTGTCCAAGTTGCTGGTGCGGCTGTGCCGGCACCACGTTCACCCAGTGGGCCGTAAATGACATGTACTGTCCCTGACCGTAGTTACAGCTCCACACGTCGGCGCTGCCGTGCACTTTGGCAGAGACCGACATGCTCAAAGACTGGCCCACCATCTCTTCTACATGTGAATGCAGGGCTGGCACTGCCTTTTTGACGAAGAAATGACGGCTTGGCACTCTCCACCGCGGCGCGGCACAAGCCATCATTTCTCGGAAAGGTGCTGAGTCCACCACTTGGAAAGGGAGGGACTGCAGCACCAGCAACTTGGACAGGAGGACGTTCAGCTTTTGCACCGTCGGGTGCGTGCTCGCAAACTGTTGTCTCTTGGAAACGGATTCCAAGAAAGACTGCTGACGGAATCCGTGAAGAGGAGTAGCAGGAGAAGGAGCATCTGAACGAGCGGAAGATGCCAACAAGCGACAACTCCCCTCAGCAGAGGTGTTGGAGCCTTGACTGGCTGATGGAGGGCGATTGACGTCGGGTGACGGAGCAAGTAACGGAGCGGGTGATGGAGCGGGGGCTGGGGCGGGCAGAACCGCCGTATCTTTATCACGGTTTTCCCAGGCCACCAAATGGCGACGCTGCATATGCTGCCGCAACGCTGTAGTCCCAACATGGGCCCCCTGGCCACGCTTGACTTTCTGGCCACATAGTCGACATACGGCTACGTTTACTTCCTCGGGCGGCTTGACGAAAAATTCAACACACCGCCGAGTATGAAACTTTGCCCCCGATACTCCTCACTGGCTGACTGCTGCTTCCTCCGTGCACACCGGCACCACTACTGGCCGTGGTGGTAGGCTGCAGTGGAGCTGGTGCTCTACTCCGTGGCCGTTTGGCTCCACTGACACTGCTGCGACCCTGCTGCCTCCTGGGCAACCCACCGACTGTTTCGCTCGCTGCCAAGCTGCCACCCTCTTCTCCTGATGATGCGGAAGAAATTGCCTGATGACGACAAGGCTGCCAAGTGCGATCAACCTCCTCATCATCAAGTAGGGTCTCCGCCTCACTACTAGCCCCCTCGGCTGCGTGTGGGTCAGGAGACAGACCTGTCTCTAGACCGGCTACCGAGCCACTCTCCTCGCCAGTACTTCTTCGCCTGGCTGCTGAAAAGGCGGATGTCTCCCCCCGTTCCTGACCGCCCTCTGTTAGCTCTTCCTCACTGTACAGTGGGGCTGAGCCCACAGCATGCGATACTTCGCTTGGTGAGGGAACACCAAAGGACAGGGGCAGGTAGAGGACACGTGATTTCAGTGGGCTTGGTCCCGGGCCATGCCAACTAACGGTTGTGTCTGACGTACCCACCGACCGTTGGCTGTAGGTGTCAGAGGTGACCTGGGAAGAGGAAGACGACCGAGCCAACCAATCGATGACGGCAGGGTTGTCGGTGGAGACACGACCGCTGGATGACACCGGGAGCACTGGCCTCTGGCTGCGAATAGTGCTGCCTCGACCCCTTCCTCTGCTGCCACGTCTGCTCGCTCCTAAAACATTGCCTCCTCTGCCACTCCTCTGCATGTTGTCTGACATACTCTTTAATTCAACGATTCTGTGTCCCTGAGTAACAATTCTGTGTCCCTGAGTAACAATTCTGTGTCTGTCCCTGAGTAACAATTCTGTGGCCCTAAGTAACGGTTCTGTGGCCCTCAGTAACAATTCTGTGTCCCTGAGTAACGTTTCTGTGGCCCTAAGTAACGGTTCTGTGGCCCTCAGTAACAATTCTGTGTCCCTGAGTAACAATTCTGTGTCTGTCCCTGAGTAACAATTCTGTGGCCCTAAGTAACGGTTCTGTGGCCCTCAGTAACAATTCTGTGTCCCTGAGTAACAATTCTGTGGCCCTAAGTAACGGTTCTGTGGCCCTCAGTAACAATTCTGTGTCCCTCAGTAACAATTCTGTGTCTGTCCCTGAGTAACAATTCTGTGGCCCTAAGTAACGGTTCTGTGGCCCTCAGTAACAATTCTGTGTCCCTGAGTAACGTTTCTGTGGCCCTAAGTAACGGTTCTGTGGCCCTCAGTAACAATTCTGTGTCCCTGAGTAACAATTCTGTGTCTGTCCCTGAGTAACAATTCTGTGGCCCTAAGTAACGGTTCTGTGGCCCTCAGTAACAATTCTGTGTCCCTCAGTAACAATTCTGTGTCTGTCCTTGAGTAACAATTCTGTGGCCCTAAGTAACGGTTCTGTGGCCCTCAGTAACAATTCTGTGTCCCTGAGTAACGTTTCTGTGGCCCTAAGTAACGGTTCTGTGGCCCTCAGTAACAATTCTGTGTCCCTGAGTAACAATTCTGTGTCTGTCCCTGAGTAACAATTCTGTGGCCCTAAGTAACGGTTCTGTGGCCCTCAGTAACAATTCTGTGTCCCTGAGTAACAATTCTGTGGCCCTAAGTAACGGTTCTGTGGCCCTCAGTAACAATTCTGTGTCCCTGAGTAACAATTCTGTGTCTGTCCCTGAGTAACAATTCTTTGGCCCTAAGTAACGGTTCTGTGGCCCTCAGTTACAATTCTGTGTCCCTGAGTAACAATTCTGTGGCCCTAAGTAACAGTTCTGTGGCCCTCAGTAACAATTCTGTGTCCCTCAGTAACAATTCTGTGTCTGTCCCTTAGTAACAATTCTGTGGCCCTAACTAACTTTTCTGTGGCCCTAAGTAACAGTTCTGTGGCCCTCAGTAACAATTCTGTGTCCCTGAGTAACGTTTCTGTGGCCCTAAGTAACAATTCTGTGGCCCTCAGTAACAATTCTGTGTCTGTCCCTGAGTAACAATTCTGTGGCCCTAACTAACGTTTCTGTGGCCCTAAGTAACAGTTCTGTGGCCCTCAGTAACAATTCTGTGGCCCTGAGTAACGTTTCTGTGGCCCTAAGTAACAATTCTGTGGCCCTCAGTAACAATTCTGTCTGTCCCTGAGTAACAATTCTGTGGCCCTAACTAGCGTTTCTGTGGCCCTAAGTAACAATTCTGTGTCCCTGAGTAATGTTTCTCTGTCCCTAAGTAACGTTTCTCTGTCCCCAAGTAACGTTTCTGTGGCCCTAACTCTGTCCCTAATACAGAGCGGTCTGCCTCTCTTGAATGACTGGAGGCAAATGAAGAATTCTAAAATGGCCGCCATTTATAGCTCGACCATTACACAGTGCTGGCTGGCTGGCTGCTGATTGGCTAATGCGATCACATGTCATTAAGGAATGCATTATGGGTCAGCGCGCCTTGTCTGCGCGCCTTCCCAGACATCCCCGCTCCGTCGCCGCACATGTCCGCCGCCATTTTAGGAAAAATTTCGATTCGCGCGTCCGAAGTAGGCTATTTTTCAGATTCGGCGCGAATCGAAAATTTTCCAATATTCGAAACGAATTCCACTTCGCCTACTTCGATTCGCTCATCTCTAGTTTTGACAATAAAACCTGGAAGCTGATTGGTTTCTATGCAGAGCTACACCAGATTTTGCACTCTCTAGTTTTAGTAAATTAACCCGTGTCTCAACCACTAGGATCATACAAAGGGGTGGAATATGCTCCAGCTCTAGAAAATTAGATAAAATGTAAATATCCCTCGGGCCCCTATCATATCTCAGATCTACCTAGCTGGTACAGGATTTAGAACTCTCCTAGACTTGACCTAATTTGCTTCTTTGTTATAAGGGCAGAAACAGAGAAGTGGCTTAATACATGGGCAAAACAAAGAACTGCTTTAGGAGCCATTTTTTTACATGAATTGCAAATCCTTGTTTTAGCCTCTTAATAATTCAGTGTTATGTTTCTGAGTATTGTTTGTTTACCTACTTTTCTGTTTTAAGATCTATAGTAGGTCCAGTATGTACTGATTCAGGGGAGGACTGACAACTCATGGGGACCCCGGGCAATAGGGGATCATGGGGCCCCTGTGTCCTCGCCCACACTCAAACCACACCCAAAAAAGCCTATGAAAGGTACCAGGGGCATCTCATGGGGCCCCCTACTGGCCCTCGGGCAGTGCCCGAGTTCCCAAATGGTCAGTCCACCCCTGTACTGATCATATACAGATACATCTCTAATTTCTACCAATAAAATATAATTTGTTATATACATATAGACCATAAAATATATATGTTACATTTTTGCCATGTAAATGTATATTCAAAATAGTAAATAAGGTGAAACTCTGTTCCCTAAAGCCACTGGTGTATTACTATTTTTTCATTTATTTTTTATGTACAAGCTTGGGCATTCAAAGTGAACAGAACTTTACCTTCTTCACTAAGCTATGGAAGGTGTCCAATTTGTACTTATTAATACTTTTTATAGAGGGTCAGAATTTCAGTTTCAGCATTGTAAACTTTCATTAAATTGTAAATGTTTTCCAGCAGTGGGGCTATTATTAAGGAATCTTTGGTTAATTCCCCAATATCTAATACCATGTTCCTAGTTAACAAGGTACCATTTGTTGCTACAAGAACAGATCCAGAATATTTTACATGAGCTTCTATAACTCACAATCCCTTCATAGTCTAATGCTCTCTTGCCTTCCCAAATGATTATTTTTTTAATTATTAATATTATTATTATATTTTTTTATTAAGTTTTTCATTAGAAACACACAGCAATATACCATTTCCATACAAAATACAAACATTTCACCTAAATTTCCTATCCCAACCTTCCTTCTCCCCCCCCTCTCAACCCCCCTTCACCTTACCTCAGTCCATATAACTCTTCCCATCTCTTTCCAACAATCTAGTTCATATCTATAACCTTTCTCCTCAATCCTCTCTTCCTACTCTTCCCTTTTTTGTTATTATTCGCTCTTTCCCTCCAACCTTTCTTTTCCCTTTTCCTATTTCTGCTACAGTATTACAAAACGTTCCCTTTGGTTCTCCTACCATGGATCAGATAATTGAGCCTCCCACTACTTCCATATATTTTCCAGATGCCTTGAAGTCATACCATCTTCCCCATTCCTTCCTCAATTTTTCCATTTTACCTTTGTCTATGTGGTATAGCTCCTCCATCTTATTTATATATTCAACCCTATCTAACCAATCCTTCATTGTTGAAGGCTCCTGTACCTGCCAGAATTTGTGAATAAGCCCTTTAGCAGCATGATTAGATGGTATAGTACACTATGTTTATATTGTTTCACCGGTACTTCTGACCTGTAAAATAACACACCCACAAGTCCTTCTGTATAGTTATCCCTAGTATCCCTTGTATAAATTGAGTTATATCTTGTCAAAACCCCTGTATTTTTAATCAGTCCCACCATATATGTGCCATTGTTCCCTTGATTCCATATCCCCTCCAACAAAGCGGTGAAACTTCTACTCGTTGTCTATGTGCAACACTAGGAGTTAAAATACCATCTTGTTAAACATTTATAATTAATTTCTACCGTGTTCATGTTCATCATCCCATGTGTTAATTTAAACTTTTTATTTCTCTGTGATTCATTCATATTTGTTCCCAGTTCCCTTTCCCATTTCTCTAAGAGCAGCGGAGGACCCTCCCCCTTTAATTCAGTAATAATCTTATATATCCCAGAAGTGACGTGTTTTGGAGCCATACTAGAACCTAATACCTTTTCAAACAGGAGCATGTCCTCCACCATCCTCAGTGGTTAAGGCAATTTCGAAACAAAATGTCTTAATTGATAATAACTCAATTCATCTAGTGCCACAAATATCTATTTTTTACCCTTTAAGTCTTGAAAAGTGCAGAAACTTCCCCTTAACTACTATATCCCACAACCATGCATCTACATCTTTAAACCATTTCCCCGAAATATTATCCTTCCCTGGCAGGAAAAAATCAGTACCCACCAAGGAAATCAACAGTGAATTATACTTCCAGTCCATTTGTTTGTGTATTCCATCCCATGCTCTTAACACCTCCTGTGTCAGTGTACTACTAGTCTCATCCATAATATGAAACTTTCGTGGTATCCAAATAATCCTCTCTAATTGTGTGTTACTTAAAGTGCCTTCTATTTTAACCCAACTCTTCCTCTGTGAATTAAATGTCCAGTCTACAGTTTGTGACAGTATCACCGCAGTATAATAAATCTTATTACACAGAAGTTCATACCTAATTCTCAGTTTCTTATTAGCCCATATATATTTAAGTATTAATTTTTTTATTATCGCAAAGAAGGATCTTGGGATATGGACTGGGAGCATGTGGAATTTATATAGGATTTTTGGGACTATCACTATCTTATCAAATTTATACGCCCAATCCAATGGACCCTTCCCCTTGAGAGTCTTGTAAGCTCCTCCTTTATTTTGTTTATTAATGGGATATAGTTTTCCTGGTATATACCTTTTATAGAAGGAATCAACTCCTAGGTAACTTAATTCCTTCTCCCTCAATGAGAATGGGAAGTCCTTTTGTAGAGTCTGTGTCTCTTTTTTTTAAACATTGATATTCAAGATCTCTGATTTTATGGGATTTATTTTCAAGTTTGAAAGCTCTCCATACTCTTTTAGTAATCTCATTAGGTTAGGTAGCGTTAACCATGGGTTCACAATATAAAACAGCTTATCATCAGCATATGCCTCTAACTTATGCTCTATCTCACCTATCTTGATTTCTCTAATATCTACACTCTTTCTTACCCTCGCCAGCAAAGGTTCCAGGGATATAACTAATAATAACAGGGATAAGGGGCATCCCTGTCTTGTACCATTAAAAAACCCAGAGAGAAGCCCATTTACCTTAACCGCTGCTGTCGGGCCATTGTAGAGCTTTATCCAACTCATCATCTTAGTCCCTAATCCCAAAACCTCCAGGGTATTCATAATGAACCCCAAGTCTACCCTGTAAAAAGCCTTTTCAGCGTCGATCGACAACACTATTTTTGGTAACTTTTCTCTTTTTGCCTTCTGCAAAAGAAGCTTCTTAATCCATTATCCCTCCCTTCCCTTCCTAGAACAAAGCCCACTTGATCTAAATGTATCCATTCAGGCATCAGCTCTTTTAACCTCATAGCGAGCATCTTCGCAAACCAGTTTTGTATCTGTATTTAAAAAGATATAGGTCTATAGCTAGCACATTATGAGCTATCCTTTCCTTATTTTAGGATGATCATTATATACGCTTGCAGAGATTCTGCTCTTATTCCTATTCCCTCTTCTAAGGCTTTCATACAATGTACAAAACTTGGGGACCAATAGGTCTCTCAATTTCCTATAAATCCCCCCCAAATACCCGTCAGTTCCTGGGCTCTTCCCTCCTGCTGCATTCTTCAGGGCCTTATTAATTTCTTCCTGGGAAATCGCTCGTTCTAAAGACACTAATTTTCCTTTTGATATTTTTGGCAGGTCTGCTGCCTTTTAGAAATTCCATCAATTTCCCCCTCTTTTCTTCCTCTGTAACTTTCGGATTCTTAGATTTTACATCATACAGCCTACTATAGAATTTTTGGAACATTTCAGCAACATCAGTGGTGGAGTAGACCAGCTCTCCCTTTTCATCCTTCATTTTTTTCAATATAATGTTTTTATTTCTTTGTCTTGAGTCTTTTCATCAGATATTTTCCTGGTTTATTCCCACACTGGTATCTTTCCTTTGAAACCCTATTGAAAATCTTCCTTGATTCCTGTTCCAATACATATTTTAACTTTTCCATTTTAAGTATGATCTTCGAATGTGCCCTGTCTCTTTTTATGCGCCTGTTCTAATCTATAGAGTTTCTTCATCACCTCCTTTATTTTTCTTTCACGATCTTTGTTTTTTTTGGCTTCTGCAGCTATGAGGATTCCCCTCACATACACCTCATGTGCTTCCCAAGTAGTGGCCACAAAGACTTCCTCAGTTTCCTTTATCAGAAAAAATTGCACTATTTCCTCCCTTAACCTCCTCTCTATTTCAGGGTCCTCTATAAGCATCTCATTTAGTCTCCACATGACGTATCCATCCATGGATCAAGACAAAAAATAAAGTCTCCTGCCAAGACCAGAATCCCCCTCTTAAACTTTATAATTTTCCACAAACACTCCATACAGAAAAGCTTCTGGGTTTTGATTTGGGCAATAAATATTAACCAAGGTATAGCTTTTTCCCTCTTAAGCATAGAAACCAGCCCTCTGGGTCTACCAATCTCTCCTCCACATCAAAACCCTAGTTTTTTGAGAACCGATCGCTACTCCTTTAGCCCCCTTTATTGGTGAATCCGCATAATACCATGTTGGGTAGAAGCTTGAGTATAGATTAATGTTAATATCATATGATACATGTGTCTCTTGTAAGAACACAACATCTGCGGATAGTTGGTGAACTTCCCTAAGTATCTTATGTCTTTTAGCAAGAGAGTTTAAACCTTTCACATTATATGTCATAAAATTAATCAGGCTCATAGTTATCTAGCATTTCTGTTCTCTTTCTTGTTCAAGTGGAAAACGGTATAGACTACCCATCTCATGGACCTTCCTCCCACCCCACCGTTTCCACATACCCACCATCCCACCACTCCCCCTCTCCCCTCCCTTTCCCCCTTCCATCCCACTCCAACCCTTACCTAAGTTACTAAAAACTCCTTGGCCTGCATATTGCCCTGGAACCAACGTGGGATTCCTGATTTAGGGTAACACTCTGAACATGGATGCCAACTCCTACCCCCAGCTCTCAGCATTGGGTTTAAATGTTTAATATCCTGTTTGGCTTCCCGACACCCAGCCATCTCTAATTATCTTCTCTGAAGACCTGCTGGGAACATGGGGGGATGGGGAGGGGGTAAGAGGGAGAGGAGAAAAAAAAAAAAAGAAGGGAAGAGGGAGACAACAATTCATCTCCCAGAACCCCCTATCCCTCTCCCACCGACTGCCACCCGACCACCCCTCCACTCAATTCAGTCTATCTTCTCTTTTTATTCACTGGATGCCACTTCTCTTTTTTTGACCTTACATTTTTACTTTCATTTTACCCCTCCGACCACCCCACAATTCCCACATTCTGCAGTTCTAATCTTTCCCAAAAGTCACTAAGTTCTTCTGGGAATCTTAGCCTTGCTGATTTCCCGTCTTTCCACCTGATCACACATGGCAAGAATCCCCAATTATATCTAATTATTTTTTCCCTCATCTGATCCAATAAGGGTTTCAGTAATCTTCTTCTAGCTAATATATCCGAGGCAATGTCTGCAAAGACTTGTAGTTTTGTTTCTCCAAATTTTATCTCTGGGGTCTCCCGCAATTTTTTCATATTCTTTCTCTATCTTCATAATTAGAGATGAGCGAATTTCTCAAAAATTCGATTCGGCTGATTCGGCGAATTCCAGTGTGAAATTCGATTCGATGCGAATTTCTTCGCTACGAAGATGACTTATAAAAAGGGTTTCTAGGCTTCAGAGAGCCTTTAAATTAGTGCAGAACACTGTACCTTTAATTTAAATGCCCTTGGAGATGAGGAAAGAGAAGGAGAAGGAGAAGGATGAGAAGAAGGAGAAGGATGAGAAGAAGGAGAAGGAGAAGGATGAGAAGAAGGAGAAGGAAAGGATGAGAAGAAGGAGAAGGAGAAGGATGAGAAGAAGGAGAAGGAGAAGGATGAGAAGAAGGAGAAGGAGAAGGATGAGGAGAAGGAGAAGGATGAGAAGAAGGAGAAGGAGAAGGATGAGAAGAAGGAGAAGGAGAAGGATGAGAAGAAGGAGAAGGATGAGGAGAAGGAGAAGGATGAGAAGAAGGAGAAGGATGAGAAGAAGGAGAAGGATGAGAAGAAGGAGAAGGAGAAGGATGAGAAGAAGGAGAAGGATGAGAAGACGGAGAAGGATGAGAAGAAGGAGAAGGAGAAGGAGAAGCAGAAGGAGAAGGATGAGAAGAAGGAAAAGGAGAAGGATGAGAAGATGGAGAAGGAGAAGGATGAGAAGAAGGAGAAGGAGAAGGATGAGAAGAAGGAGAAGGAGAAGGATGAGAAGATGGAGAAGGAGAAGGATGAGGAGAAGGAGAAGGAGAAGGATGAGAAGAAGGAGAAGGAGAAGGATGAGAAGAAGGAGAAGGATGAGAAGAAGGAGAAGGAGAAGGATGAGAAGAAGGAGAAGGAGAAGGATGAGAAGAAGGAGAAGGAGAAGGATGAGAAGAAGGAGAAGGATGAGAAGAAGGAGAAGGATGAGAAGAAGGAGAAGGAGAAGGATGAGAAGAAGGAGAAGGAGAAGGATGAGAAGAAGGAGAAGGATGAGAAGAAGGAGAAGGATGAGAAGAAGGATGAGAAGAAGGATGAGAAGAAGGATGAGAAGAAGGAGAAGGATGAGAAGAAGGACAGTTCTGTGACAGTTTCTGTCTATTTCTGACAGTTCTGGGACATTCACTCCATACAGCTGTTTCAACCGCTGTATGGAGGGAATGTCATGGAACTGTCAGAAATAGACTATTAATGACAGTTCTGGGACTGTCCTTCCATGCAGCGGTTGAAACATTGTATGTATTTGTTTCCATAAATGGATCCATTTATGGAAACAAATACATACAATGTTTCAACCGCTGTATGGAAGGACAGTCCCAGAACTGTCATTAATAGTCTATTTCTGACAGTTCTATGACATTCCCTCCATACAGCGGTTGAAACAGCTGTATGGAGTGAATGTCCCAGAACTGTCAGAAATAGACTATTTCTGACAGTTCTGGGACTGTCCTTCCATACAGCGGTTGAAACATTGTATGTATTTGTTTCCATAAATGGATCCATTTATGGAAACAAATACATACAATGTTTCAACCGCTGTATGGAAGGACAGTCCCAGAACTGTCATTAATAGTCTATTTCTGACAGTTCCATGACATTCCCTCCATACAGCGGTTGAAACAGCTGTATGGAGTGATTGTCCCAGAACTGTCAGAAATAGTCTATTTCTGACAGTTCTGGGACATTCACTCCATACAGCTGTTTCAACCGCTGTATGGAGGGAATGTCATGGAACTGTCAGAGTCCCAGAACTGTCATTAATAGTCTATTTCTGACAGTTCCATGACATTCCCTCCATACAGCGGTTGAAACAGCTGTATGGAGTGAATGTCCCAGAACTGTCAGAAATAGACTATTTATGACAGTTCTGGGACATTCACTCCATACAGCGGTTGAAACATTGTATCTATTTTTTTCCATAAATGACATTCTGCAGATACACTTAGAGGAGCGCTGCAGATACACTTTTTGCCGGCTTGGAATTATTCTTATTTTCATCCTACTTCTTCTTTTTCTTCTTATGAGGATGAGGATGAGGATGAAGAAGAAGAAGTAGGATGAAAATAAGATTAATTCCAAGCCGGCAAAAAGTGTATCTGCAGCGCTCCTCTAAGTGTATTTGCAGAATGTCATTTATGGAAAAAAATAGATACAATGTTTCAACCGCTGTATGGAGTGAATGTCCCAGAACTGCCATAAATAGTCTATTTCTGACAGTTCTGGGACATTCACTCCATACAGCTGTTTCAACCGCTGTATGGAGGGAATGTCATAGAACTGTCAGAAATAGACTATTAATGACAGTTCTGGGACTGTCCTTCCATACAGCGGTTGAAACATTGTATGTATTTGTTTCCATAAATGGATCCATTTATGGAAACAAATACATACAATGTTTCAACCGCTGTATGGAAGGACAGTCCCAGAACTGTCATTAATAGTCTATTTCTGACAGTTCCATGACATTCCCTCCATACAGCGGTTGAAACAGCTGTATGGAGTGATTGTCCCAGAACTGTCAGAAATAGTCTATTTCTGACAGTTCTGGGACATTCACTCCATACAGCTGTTTCAACCGCTGTATGGAGGGAATGTCATGGAACTGTCAGAAATAGACTATTAATGACAGTTCTGGGACTGTCCTTCCATACAGCGGTTGAAACATTGTATGTATTTGTTTCCATAAATGGATCCATTTATGGAAACAAATACATACAATGTTTCAACCGCTGTATGGAAGGACAGTCCCAGAACTGTCATTAATAGTCTATTTCTGACAGTTCTATGACATTCCCTCCATACAGCGGTTGAAACAGCTGTATGGAGTGAATGTCCCAGAACTGTCAGAAATAGACTATTTATGGCAGTTCTGGGACATTCACTCCATACAGCGGTTGAAACATTGTATCTATTTTTTTCCATAAATGACATTCTGCAAATACACTTAGAGGAGCGCTGCAGATACACTTTTTGCCGGCTTGGAATTAATCTTATTTTCATCCTACTTCTTCTTCTTCATCCTCATCCTCATCCTCATAAGAAGAAAAAGAAGAAGTAGGATGAAAATAAGAATAATTCCAAGCCGGCAAAAAGTGTATCTGCAGCGCTCCTCTAAGTGTATCTGCAGAATGTCATTTATGGAAAAAAATAGATACAATGTTTCAACCGCTGTATGGAGTGAATGTCCCAGAACTGTCATAAATAGTCTATTTCTGACAGTTCTGGGACATTCACTCCATACAGCTGTTTCAACCGCTGTATGGAGGGAATGTCATAGAACTGTCAGAAATAGACTATTTATGACAGTTCTGGGACATTCACTCCATACAGCGGTTGAAACATTGTATCTATTTGTTTCCATAAATGGATCCATTTATGGAAACAAATAGATGCAATGTTTCAACCGCTGTATGGAAGGACAGTCCCAGAACTGTCATTAATAGTCTATTTCTGACAGTTCTATGACATTCCCTCCATACAGCGGTTGAAACAGCTGTATGGAGTGAATGTCCCAGAACTGTCAGAAATAGACTATTTATGACAGTTCTGGGACATTCCCTCCATACAGCGGTTTCCGGCAAAAAGTGTATGTGCAGAGTTCCTCTATTCTGCAGATACACTTAGAGGAGCTCTGCAGATACACTTAGAGGAGCTCTGCACATACACTTTTTGCCGGCTTGGAATTATTCTTCTTTTCATCCTACTTCTTCTTCTTCTTCTTCTTCTTCTTCATCCTCATCCTCATCCTCTTCTTCTTCTTCTGAGGATGAGGATGAGGATGAAGAAGAAGAAGAAGAAGAAGAAGTAGGATGAAAATAAGATTAATTCCAAGCCGGCAAAAAGTGTATGTGCAGAGCTCCTCTAAGTGTATCTGCAGAATAGAGGAACTCTGCACATACACTTTTTGCCGGCTTGGAATTATTCTTCTTTTCATCCTACTGCTTCTTCTTCTTCTTCATCCTCATCCTCATCCTCAGAAGAAGAGGATGAGGATGAGGATGAAGAAGAAGAAGAAGAAGAAGAAGAAGTAGGATGAAAAGAAGAATAATTCCAAGCCGGCAAAAAGTGTATGTGCAGAGTTCCTCTATTTCTGACAGTTCTCTCACAGCTTCTTCACATGTACAGCGGTTGAAACATCTGTATCCTAAATGGAAACTAATAGATACAAATTGTATCTATTAGTTTCCATTTAGGATACAGATGTTTCAACCGCTGTACATGTGAAGAAGCTGTGAGAGAACTGTCAGAAATAGAGGAACTCTGCACATACACTTTTTGCCGGCTTGGAATTATTCTTCTTTTCATCCTACTTCTTCTTCTTCTTCTTCATCCTCATCCTCATCCTCTTCTTCTGAGGATGAAGATGAAGAAGAAGAAGAAGTAGGATGAAAAGAAGAATAATTCCAAGCCGGCAAAAAGTGTATGTGCAGAGTTCCTCTATTTCTGACAGTTCTCTCACAGCTTCTTCACATGAACAGTGGTTGAAACATCTGTATCCTAAATGTAAACTAATAGATACAATGTTTCAACCGCTAAACATGTGTTCCTTCTGTCAGAGAACTGTCAGAAATAGCGGAGCTCACTGCAGGGACACTTTTGCCGGCTGATCGGGAAATGTTCGATTCGCGCACCCGAAATAGGCAAAATTTCGGTTTCGCCGCGAATCGAATATTTCCTGAAATTCGACTCGAATTCCGGTTCGCCTGGTTCGATTCGCTCATCTCTATTCATAATGATGGAATCAAACAATCACCTCTCTAGTGGTGTCTGATGTTACTCCTGGTGGGCATCATAATCTATGAATTCTCTCAATCTTCAGAGGGTCTGTGGCTGATCTACCTATCAATAGGTTAAACACCTTTTTTATTTTTTCCAGGAGATCCTCTTCATGTGAATTTTCTGGGAGGCCCCTAATTCTTAAATTATTTCTTCTCTCTCTGTTTTATCCATCCTCCGGTTTAAATGACAGCTTCTTCTGTTCCCTTCGCATCTCCTTCAACTGCATTTCCAGATTACATATCTGCTGAGCCTGTGTTTCTGTTTCCTCCTCCACTTCTTCCACCCTTGTTAACATTCGCCCAAGATCCTTTTCAATCACTGCCATTTAATTTTTCATAGAAAGTTCCAGTTTTGCAAACATGTCCACCGTCTCTGTTTTTGTGGGGATTTGTAATATTACTCTCTGTTGTTCCGAGACATTTTGATCATTTACACTATCATTGTTTAAAGATTCATTAATCTGATTTTTCTTCCTGTACAGTCTAGACTGCTCCCCATCATACTTTCTACTTCTTTCCTGATGTTTCTCTGAACACTGTATCTCTGGGCTTTTTTCCTGTAATGGCAAATATTTCTTTATTGTGCTAGTATTTGCGTTGGTTTTCCAGCCCCCTTTTAGTGGATCTGTTCTTCATATTAGCTACACTTAGCCGTAGATATTCCACTCAATATTCAAGATACAATATTCTCACACCTACAGAAGACCCGTCCTCCTTGTTCTTCCACAATGACTTTTACAGTCCCAAATAGCATTTATAGCATAGACGCTATTAGCAGCACTACTTGGCCCCTGAGATCTTCTGATCGCCCAGCCCCACTGCTCAGGTTTACAATTACTAACAACAGAAGAAAATAGTGACTTAAATCGCCTTACGTTGCCAATGGCAACTCACCATCAAGCTCCGGACCTGGGATTCTGGATCCATCTGTCTCTGTGTGCTCTTCTATCCCAGTCAGGATCTCATGCTCCTGTTTTCTGAGTCGCCTGAGCGGGGGTCTGGCCAGGAGCTCAAGATGTCCTGTGTCCTTGGGTTTCTCCCGGCCTCTGGGTCTCCTGCAGTATGTTCTCAGGCCGTTGGGGGTGTCCAGCCAACTTAGCACAGACCGCCCCTCCTGGACATCTCCTCTGTCTCCCTTTCACAGCATCTCCTGCGCTCCAGGGAACACCTCGGATGCCAGTCCCTCTGGGACCTCAGCCCAAGACTGCTGGCACTCGGTCCCTCCGCCAGGGTTCACCACAGACACCAGCAGCCACGTGGCTGATGCCACAGGGACACCGCTCAGCACTGACCAGGATCACCAGCAAGGTCTGGTAGGGTTACAGGGTGAGGTGTGGTTAGGTCAGGCCCAGGGCAGCCTCCTTCCTCATGGTGGGCATCAGGAGCTCCTGCACTTAGCAGTCTCACCATGTTCAGGCCACTCCCCCCCCCCCAAATGTTTCTAATACATGTCACTCAAATTTTCTCTGAAATGTCCAGATTTTTTACCAAAATTTGGGGAAAGTGAAAACTTCATTTTTTTCTTCCTTTAGTTACATCAGTGAAAGTTAATTGCGCACCAGAGGCAGTCAAAAGAAAAAAAAAAACATAATAATTGAGATAAAGTTTCAGTTACAGGAATGCCTTTTTTACTTTCTACTTAAACTATTCAAACATCTATGTTATTCACTCCCTTTTTCTTCTCCATGTTCCTTTATCTTTTTGACTTTCTATCTTTTCACCTTTTTTTCTATCTTGTGCACTACACAATGAACAAATATATCATAATAAGTTAAAGGTACTAGAATACAGTACATTGATTTTGTTCTCTAAAAGTATATCTTTATTTGATTGTGTTTTTTAAGGGTTTTCTGCCTCTATATTAGTTTTTCAGAACATTTCATGCAGCTCACCTTTTAAAGGCAGAATGTATTGTGCTGCACAACAATATATAATATATTATTTAAAGAGTATTTTCCCCTCTAAAACAACATGTCATTACTATTGTAATTTACATTTGAAGATGTTTCCTTGTATTTTATTGATCCATAGGGGAAAATCCTCTTAAAAAAAATATACATTCTTGACGATAATAAAAAATGACAAAAACTTGCCATCAATGATTTGCTTTCCATTAAAGTTTGATAGTAGTGTGGGCAATAAAATGATTTACAATCAGAAGAACGGCTATATTATGTTGTGGTTTGTGTTGAATGTGGTTTCACTGCTGTTCACTCGGTAAGAATTATATCCCTGTACAGTACAGGAAGCATTAATTCTTGATTTTCTTAATATCTTATTGATTTTTTTTACCCACAGAGGCCAGGGGTTAAAATACTCCATAAAAATGTCCAAGCAATTTATTGCTACTACTTAAAAACATTACAGTAGCCTTACAGCTATTTCCTTCTTTTCCCATTGTCTTCTTATTTAAGGTTGCAGTCCAGAATGACAAATTTGGTTTTGATATGAACTTTAAGTGAACTTGATTAAGCCATTGCAAAACATCAAATAAATAGTCAAATGTCTGTGGTAGTTATTATTTCAGCTTGTAGGCATGAGGAGCTATTACACAAGGAATAGGACAAGACACTAAATAGATAATATTGGTTACACATCTTGGCACTCACAACAGAAAATAGATACTTTGAGAAAGAGCCTGATTACATTACTGAAATCCAGGGTTACAGATGTAGCTACAACTCAAACTGCTAGTTAAGCATGTAAGTAAAATATATAAGAAGGATACGTATATAAAGTGCTGCTGTAAGCTGTAAAATAATTAAAGGAGAGATATACAAAGCACTGTATGCTCTTATAAATAAGTGCAATTTTCTCTTTCTTTTGTATTTGCTGATTAAAAAGATACATATATTATCTTACTTAGTAAGTAACATTGTACATTTGTATAGTTTAAATGTGAAAATAGAATTGTAACTGTTGTTTCAGTACTGTCTAAAAAATACAGTAATATTGTAGGAGTTTTTGAGTATCTGGTCTTTTTGCAAAATAGCATGGACATAGTTTGACAATATCATCCAGATGCATCTAATCTCTTGTGCATTTTGGAAGCATCCTCATGTGACCTGGTTGGTGGACACCTTTGAGTAAACCCCTACTTGCAAGTACATAAATAGGTAAGGTTCAAAGGACCTAAGATTATGTAATGAGGTACATGTGTGTGTAGAGACAACACCTGAAGACCCATCCACTCTTGCAGCCCCCTACTGCCAAGGTGATGTTATTTTTATATTGTCTACAATGTGTAATTTTTTTCCCAGGTTGTCAATTAAATTTGACAATTAGTTGTGCATTTATTTAATAGATGGTTGTTTTAGTTCTTCTTATTTTCATCGTGTGTTACAAACCAGGTAGGTACAAAAAGACAGCTGAAGAGTAACAATTGCTGAGGCTTTCATACAGCCTTATTCATATTTACATATATTTTTACAGACACTCTAACAGTAGATAGATTGGGAGATTAGAATAATTCAGATAACTGTATCCCAACACCACTCAATCAGCTGCTCATGACTTTGAAACCTTAAGCTGACCCTTTAACAGTAGAATTTTATTTGAAAATCTTCATTTTCAGAAACCTATTTCAAAATTTTAATGGCTAGTGGGGTGAAAACGACAAATTTGAAGGAGCAGGATGGAAAAAAATCTTGAAAGAACATCTGGGATTGTGTTCGAGTAGCAGGTCTGGAAAAAATTTCAGAGCTTTTGAATGAAGTTAGTTGACTCAATGATGGCTAGAACTATTTTTAATAATTTCCATATGAGTGTTCAAACAAATGTCTAACCTTGTATGTCCAGCTTCAGTTAGGAAAAAGGTTAATTGACTTGCAGAAAACCAGAAACTTTCAAGCAGAAAGCTAAAGTTTAGTTTTTAGTCAGCTGTAGTTTGTAGGCCATACATTATTTTCCTACATTTTTATGTTACTGCAAAGCTGTTGGTCACTGAGACTATCCATCACATTTACAGGCCAGTAGAGAGATATGAGAGGAATGAGAAGACAGGGCAAAGAGTTATTTTTTCTTAGTTGGCATTCACATAACAGAAAAATCCAATATTTTGGAATTCCTAAAGCAAAGCTGGGTACACAAGGATCAAAATTTGACTGGTTCAGCAAGGACCAGCTTAATTTTGAACTGTGTAGCCCTCCTGGTTTGACAGATGCTGAACAATAGGTTGGCTTCTGTTGAATGGGACTGCTGATAAACATTGTTTGATTAGCAGCTCACAGCCAATAGGCTGCAGTGCTGATCAGTGTACTATGACAGCAGAGAGGCCCTGCTGTCAGAATACAATGCCCTGCTGGCTGAATGAAAACAAAAACTGACAGTGTGTACCCAGCTTAAAACTATCCGCAGGTATCTGCAGGTATTGTATACAAGTTATGAATTACAAAATTTAAAAGTACTGTAGATTTTTTTTTATGACCACAATTGTGAAAAAATATTTTTAACTGTATTTAGCTGATGAGTGTAATCATAGCATTCAATACATATATTTTTATTTCACTGGCCTTAAGTTATATTTCTTACTTTATTCTTAAATTGCAGTTCAAACTTTCCATCAAAAGTGACAGAAGAAGCACAGACTGCTGTGCGTGTCTCTCCTCCTCACAGTCCTGCACCTATGTATTCTCCTCTGCCAATCCCCACTAATCTCCTTAACCCAGGTCAGTCCTCTTCCACACCAATACATACTGACACAGATCTGTACACATACATTAGACCTCTCCCAAACAGATCAGATATGAAGGGATATGTTACCAGAAAAGTGGAGTCACATAAGGCACATCTGCAGTTATGAAGTAAGATGAACTCTATATTGGCAGGAGGGTGGAGGAAGTTAAAAAAACTCAGGAAAGCCTACACTCCAAACTTGAGGAATACAGCATAGCAATCTCCTACCATGCTATGCAAATTAATTATTTAATCCTGCATATGGATGATCAGAGGAATAACATGCATTGTAACAATATTAGCATGTGTGGGATCCAAAAGACTGTTAAAGCACCTGATTTGATTGCAATATTGTGATCTATCTTTAACCTACTTCTGGAACATCCTAAGGATGATACACTGGAAATTGGCAGATCCCACATAGCTCTAAATCTCAAAAGTGATGATCCCAATTGTCCAAGGGACATCATTTGCAGAGTACACTACTATAAAGTGAAATAAATAATAATGCAAGCAGCTATGGACTCTTAAGAAATCCGGTTCAATGGAAAGGTGATCCATCTTCTACTTGATTTGTCTAGGCAGACTCTCCAGCTGCGTAGATTCTTAAAACCACTTTTGGATCTGCATTGGATTTTGGATTATCAAATAACATATCACTGGGGTTTCCCCTTTTAGCTGACTGCCTGTAAAGATGTCAAATTTGCTTGGTGACCTTCATAATTTTCAACTTCCACAGGTGAAGCTACCAGATTGTCCCTTATCCTCTGTCTTACTGAGTTTAACTCCCCCTTAATCATGGGAAGTGAAACCATCCTGCCTTGCCAGGAATTTCCACCAGTTGTCAGAGTAAGTTCTCCTCACTAATCTTGTTTCTTCCTTATGCTGTATATGGTTATGTATGGAATTCCATTCTGGCTCTGTTTGAGCTGTAATTGTGAGCTTGGTTATGCACAAGTTTTCTTCATCTGTTTTTTTTTTCCTCCACCTTTTTTACTAATATGGGAAATATTCCCCCTAGATAGACATATATTACATTCTTGGTATGGCATAACAGAAGAATTGTATTTCCATTCTTGGCCTCAGAGGCTGGGACTTACCTCATATGCTGAACTTGGAGACAGGCTTCAGGTCTCAATTGTGTTTTTATCCCAGGTTTACTGGCTCTTCTTCTCAATGGGACTCTATAATTTAATGTGATATGGTTTTTTATGTTTTTTCCGAGTTTTAGGAGGTCCCTGCCTTTATATGAGATAATCCCATAACTGGCTGTAGGTGTGTTGTTGTTTATGCCACACCTCACCACAGCACCCTCACTACCCTTTTTGAATCTCAGGGTCCTCTGACTTTGAAATTGGTGGCCTTTGTTTTTAATTTTCTTGTGGTTATGTCATTCTTAAAAATGATTTACCATAGTTGTAAACTTTTTATTTCAGCATCCAGTTCAGTAATCACTCCCTTTGATGGTACCTGAAGTAGAGAGCTGCCCCTTCTCTGAGTATTCTATCTTTCCAGGCCTTTTTTAACCTACAGTAGGTTGTTTTTTCTCCTTTGGCATTAATGGATGAACCTGGAGAGGGTAGCCTTGGAGCCAAGAGAGTAAGAAAAATGTCACTTGTAATGATGTTAATATGTGCTTTCAACCTGGAAGTCGTTCATTTACTCTTGCCCTTTTACTAAATTTGATGTTTTATACTTCATATCCTCTATACATTTACTTAGTCAGGCCATTGGATATTAATAGTATTAATGTGTTGTGCTGTTATTGGATCTTGAGGATAATATCTATCTCAGTTTTTCTATTATTCCCCTGTAGTGTTTTTCAGTACTATATCCCCTTAACACATCTTAACATGGGGCTATTTGGCATGCTGAGATTAGGATACCTTTATTTTGTTACACATTGCATTGTTTTACCAGTATATTCTATATTAATATATTTTTGGAGCCATGGCAGCACCTAGAATGTGAATATAATGTTCTTTAGGTTTCCCGTCCTCTAGTTAGAAGCATGTGGACATTTTCACTTGGGGGTGTACTCACTTTTGTTGTCAGCGGTTTGGACGTTGATGGCTGTGTGTTGAGTTGTTTTGAGGGGACAGAAAATTTACATTGTTTCCTTGTGACAACAGTGTCATTTCTTCACTGTTGTCACATGAAACCCAGCTCACCCCCTCAACCTCCTCACATATCACAAATCTACTAAGTGACATTATTATTATTATTATACAGTATTTATATAGCGCCAAAGGGTATGCTCAGCGCTGTACAGTAGCAGGGGGACATAACATGAGACAAGACAGTAACAATACAATACACGAGGGGTTTGAGGGCCCTGCTCTTTCGAGCTTACAATCTAGGAGGGAGGGGAAGTGGTACAGGAGGAGATGGCTGTGGGGGATGGAATGGTGGGAGGAGTGGAGGAGGTTGTTAGGTGAGGTCAGGTGTTAGGTGAGGTTGGGGTAGGCTTCCCTGAAGAGGAGGGTTTTCAGGGTGCGCCTGAAGGTGAGGAGGGTAGGTGACAGTCTGATGGATTGGGGTAGGGAGTTCCAGAGGATGGGGGAAGTCCTGGGGAAGTCTTGCAATCGGGCGTGGGAGGAGGAGACCAGGGAGCTAGAGAGTAGGAGGTCCTGTGAGGAGCGGAGGGCACGGGTAGGGTAGTATTTGGGTATCAGGTCAGTTATGTAGTTCGGGGCAGCATTGTGAATGGCTTTGTAGGTCAGAGTTAGCAGTTTGAATTTGATGCGTTGGGCAATCGGGAGCCAATGAAGGGATTGTCAGAGGGGGGAGGCAGATGTGGAGCGGTTGGTGAGGTGGATGAGTCTAGCCGCTGAGTTTAGGATCGACTGGAGAGGGGATAGCATTAGTTTGGGTAGGCCAGTGAGAAGGGAATTACAATAGTCCAGGCGTGAGATGATGAGGGAGTGTACGAGTTGTTTGGTGGTGTCTGGGGTGAGGAATGTGCGTATCTTGGAGATGTTGCGGAGGTGGAGCCTGCAAGATCTAGATAGCAGTTGGATGTGGGGTAGGAAGGAGAGGTGGGAGTCCAGGGTGACACCCAGGACTTTGGCGTGTGGGGTGGGAGAGATGGTGGCATTATTATATATATCAGCATGGATGTCACATCACTACCTTAAACTCAATCTTTCAAAAACTGAGCTTGTAATATTTCTTCCTCCCGATCCCCCACTCATGACTTTTACCATTAAGATCAACAGCACAACCATTGGTCCTTCCCCTCATGCCAGGGTGCTAGGCGTAATCCTAGACTCTGACCTCTCCTTTGGGCTCCACATCCACTCACTGGCTAAATCCTGCCGCCTCAACCTCCTGAACATTTCCAAAATCCGCCCCTTCCTGACCAATGACACCACAAAACAACTTATCCACGCCTTGGTTATATCCCGCCTCGATTACTGCAATTCCCTCCCCACTGGTCTATCGTTACACAGGCTATCCCCCCTTCAATCTATTATGAATGCTGCTGCTAGACTCATACACCTTACCAACTGATCAGCGACTGCTGCCCCTCTCTGCCAATCCCTCCACTGGCTTCCATGCAGAAATCATCACACTGTGACATCAGCTACTTGACTTGTTTAATCATTGGTTTCTTCTGACTCATGATGCCTTTGCCATGAATATAGTAAAAAGGGCAGATCTCTTTTAGCTAGACAATTGCATTCTATTCAATGTAACCATAATATGTTGTCCATTCAAGCTAGTTGATTAATCTTAGCACAAAATAACTCAAAAACCAAAAACCATGAATTTGGTCCACCTGAAACTGAAATTAGAGAAAATTTCTGCTTACCTGGCCCAACTGAATTGCCAACTCTCCCTTCTGAGGACCTAGCCTCCTTAAACTCTCCTTTTCTTTAGATGAAGTACAAACTGTTATTAAGTAAACCTCTAATGGCAAGGTGCTCGGAGAAGATGGCTTTACAAATAGATTTGATAAAAACTTAATCAGGAAATGACTCATTTCCTTTTATAGCCCTTTAACAACATTTCTCCCGAATGCCCTTTCCCACATCAGGCTCTTATAAGCACATGTACCAGTTACTTTAAAACTGGGTAAGGATAACATGGATCCAGGGAGCTACCATCCCATTTCACTATTAACTAGGAACATTAAATTGTATTCTAAACTTTTGGCCAACCACCTACAGACCTTGCTCCCATTTCTCATTCATATGAATCAGGTGGGATTTGTGTTCCATAGAGAGGTGAGGGATAACAACCTTAAAAATAGCCACCTAATTTGTCAGACTCTGTCTGGGGGAATCCCTCTCTGTCTGTTGTCATTGGATGTTAAAAAAGTTTTTGACTAGGGAGACTGGGACTTCCTCAGACTGAACTTGATGCATATAGGTCTGGGTGATTCCTTTATAGTGAAAATCTTGGAATTGTATAGGGTTAAGGCTACTGGCTCCTTGTCTCTATCTCCTCTTTTATATGTATTAAGGATGGAACACTTGGCGATTGCCCTGAAGAACAATTCTTATATTAAAGGTCTCCAGCTTGGGTCACTAGAATACAAGCTTCCTCTATATGCAGATGATCTGCTGTTATATGTGTCAGCCCCAGCAGTTCTGCAGGAATGTGATGCCTTTGGAGGTTTAAGTCATTTTATGGCCAACCTTCATAAGTCAGAATCTTCAATATCTCTCTATCCAGTCGCACAGTAACCTCCATCCAACACTCATTAAAATGGCAACAAGAATCCATAAAATACTTAGGTGTGCTAATCCCTTTCTGTATCATGTCTGTTGAAATGCTTTATTTCCTTTGTCAAAGAACATGCTCTACAGTATATGGTTTGTTCATAGACAACTGTTTGGTCTCTATAACTAGACATGTGCAATTTGTTTCCTTACAAATCAAAATTCTGACTACATTTTCAGTATTCAGAAATTCAGATGTATCCAAATCTCCAAATCACAATAGTGATGAATTTCAACAAATCCAAACTAAATTATAATGAAAATACAAATTCATTCATATTCATTTGTTTCATTTGTTTGCAACTTCAGGGGATTATGTAAGTTCAATAATATGTATCACACTGTGTTTTGTTTGATTTTGTTGTAATTCTAATTTGCCTTTTCAATAAATGCTGATTTGAATTAAAAAACAAAAAATATTACAGAAATGAATGCACTTGATTTTGCACATGCAAGCACATCCAAATTCTGTTGAAAGAACCCTGTAGTGTGTAAGATAGATAGATAGATAGATAGATAGATAGATAGATAGATAGATAGATAGATAGATAGATAGATAGATAGATAGAGTAATATATATAAAATTGAATAATAAACTCATAGTCTTCTTCATTTCTAATCCATTTGAGTGCAATATATACACTATAAATTCAAGTAGGGAAATAATCTTTAAATAACAGAGGTTAAGCAATCTTTTAAGAACATGAAACACTATCTAGAAGGTGCCCGTATTCCTGAGAAAGTTAAGAAGTCCTATCAAATCTATTTTGGTTTCTCCTGCATAAGTGCCATTTTCAAGGATTAATCAGCTAGAACAGCTTTTACTGACAGCATATTTATTTCACTTCCTAAATGGAATCCAATTTAAAACTATTAATATTAATGCACTAAGATAATTCTGATGATGAATTAATAAAACACTTAGCCTCTCAATATGCTGTTTGCTTTTACCATTTAATGATACCCTTAACTAGGAAGAGGAAGAGATAGAGCCAAGTCCACTAGGAGCCTGAAAATTAGAAACCACTTCATTGTTTTTAGCTTGCTGCTTTAATGCCAATCGATACCATTGATTTTGGAACAGAAAAAGTATTTGCAAAATCATTAGCATGTGCTACATTTTTATCTGGATTCCAGAAGCATCAAAAATGGTTAATTTCTCTAAAAAGTAGTTTTCCATTGTTACATGAAATGTTAACTGCATTTTAGTTTGACAATTTTAGTTGAATTTAACTTCAAATTTTAAAAGAATGAGGCAGACAAGAAGCAGCTGGATCTAATCCATAAGTATAAATATAAACATGAGTTTTAATGTGGCAATATCTTTGTACAACAGTGATTTTGTGCCTGTTAATTAAATTGGTCACATTTTTTTATAATTTAACAGAACAAAAAAAAAATCACATCAATAAATACATAAAAATAATAATCTGTATATATACATTGAATAAATGGTTTGGTAAAATATATATTTAAATTTGAAATAACATGTACTGTTTTTTTCATTTGTATTGTAGATATAATACAGTATATTGCCACTGTTTGTTAGCAATTTTGTAATATGAAAAACATATTAGTAAAGTGGCCAGTTTTAAACAGAATAATCTGTCAGAACCACCTCAATTTGTGCACCTCAATTAGCCAAGCCAGTAATTCCATTTTACATATGCACTAATGAATTATGCAATACAAAAAAAATTATTTTACAAAATTTTCCTTCTAAATTGACTTCACAATTTGTTATCACCGTTATTAGTGTACACAAACAAAATATACTTTTTAAAATTTTAACTTGGTATAAGAGAAAACACTTTAAGGTTGGAAATGACAAATACCGTA
Organism: Staurois parvus; assembly: GCF_062004578.1. NCBI lineage: Eukaryota > Metazoa > Chordata > Amphibia > Anura > Ranidae > Staurois > Staurois parvus. The sequence goes on along the minus strand of NW_028318646.1, from coordinate 2,954,744 downwards.
TGCTAACAAAATGATGCACACTTATGAAGCTACATATGTACACAAAACTGTAAAAATGCAACATTAATTTAAAAAACATTATTACAACTCTTATTCAGCGCAAAACTAATAATGCACCTACAGAATTCCTCATTAACCTCAATGTACAAGAATACTTAGTGTAGTTGGTACAGCGACAGTTACTGTATTGTTTAAATGTCTGCATTTTATTAAAAGCGTAGGATGTTGTCCTTAAAGAGTAAAATGAAAGCTGAGCATTGGGAGCTGATTTAATAAAGGAATAGAACATGTTCAATTTTCAAGAAGAATTCTCACTAAAGTTTTTCTTTCTTGCCTTTTCCCCATTTTGTCCCATTCTCCTAGGTTGTCCTGTTCCTTAGATATCATGGTCAACAACATGCACCCCTCACTCCACTGCTGTCTGACTAAACCAAGGTGGCAAATATTTATTTAGTCATGATTGATGGCACTTGTCTTGGGTACCAGGCACTTCTCAGATACAAGCAACATTCTGTCTGGCAGTACTAGGGTCATTGGTTTGGTTCCCAACCACGGCACCACCTGCCTGGAGTTTGCATGTTCTCCCTGTGCCTGCATGGGTTTCCTCCGGGTACTCCGGTTTCCTCCCACTCTCCAAAGACACGCTGGTGGGAGTATTGGATCCTGTCTAAACTGGCCCTAGTATGTGTATGTATGAATGTAAGTTAGGGACCTTAGATTGTACGCCCCTTGAGGGTTAGGGACTGATGTGAATGTACAATATATACTGTATATATGTAAAGCACTGTGTAAATTGATGGCGCTCTATAAGTACCTGAAATAAATAAATAATAAATAAACATGACAATGTATGCAGGGGGAGGCAGTGTGTCAGCTACAGCCCAGTAAGAATATAAAAGCCCAAACCGGTATGCTCACAGTAGAACTCAGCACCATCAGTACTGATACAGGGAGAACTTGGAGTGTCAAAACAAGGCTCAAGTGCCAATTGAAAAATACAGGGAATAGAAGCCTCATTCTGATTTACATAGTAAGCCAATCTTTATGTACTTTACTTACCATGTAAATCTCAACAATTCTCCTGTTACCTGTGTTACATTCCATGTGTGGGCAGACTGTGGCACAAGCCTTATTCAGACTTACATAGTAAATCATTCTTCTTATTAAATGTTACAGGAAATAAAGTAAACACATTGTACTATTTACTTCACATCGAAGCTCCTGTTCCCTGCACTGCAGTCTATGCTTTTCATTCACTTGGAACAAGATTCATGTTCTGACACTCATTTCAGCTCTCACAGATAACAAGGGGCGGACTAACTATTTGGAAACTTGGGCACTGCCTGAGGGCCCGGGGTCAGTAGGGGTCCCCATGAGATGCCCCTGGTACCTTTTTCATAAGCTTTTTTGAGTTTGGGCAAGGACACAGTGGCCCCATGATCCCCTATTGCCCGGGGGCCCCATGAGTTGTCAGTCCTCCCCTGTAGATAACTGTGTACAAAGTGACACTTTACTTATCTTAGTAAATGAGGTGAAGGTAAGTGAAAATTCACTTTGCAAAGACCCTTAATTATACGCAAGGAAAATTTAAAAAACAGTGTTTTGCTTGTACTTACTGTAACTGGATGATTGAAGCCAGTATAGCTTTTCCTAGCTATTGCCAAAGTTTCAATAAAAGCTAGATATTCCATGCAATACCCCCAAAAAATATGACAGTGAGAGGCAGCTATAAAAGGAGATGCAGAAGTGCTGTTTGTGGTAGTAGTAAGGGGCAAGCAGTTCCTGCATTGGTGGTAAGGCCATACAAAATTGAAATAGGGCATGTATGACTTTTTTTCACCAAAAGTAGCTGACCAATATGAATATCTACACACACACTGACCAAGTCACAGCACACCCAGCACATAGGTAAATTGCTAACAAAAACCTCCTAAACCAGAATCCTCCTAGGTACAGAGCAGCTAGTTTTCTGCCAGAATTACTAATGATCCCAAGTACCCCTTCTCCTCTCTGAGGCTGTTTGTGAACATTGTGTTGTTCTGTAATATCACAGACAGGTTTGACATATCCCCTAACCTGTAATTTAAAAGATTTGTGTATAATTAATGTAACTATCAATGTTGCATAAAAAGGTCTCTCCCTACTGTATTTCTCAAGATTCACCCCCACAGACTTCAATAGGATTTGGGGAATAATTTGGATTTTTCAAACTTGAAGTATGTTTTGTGAAACTGGCCACATAATAAACCCAGGCAGATTTACTCATATCAGCTTGCCAGACTTTTGCCATTTGTTAACAGATGATTTAAACCATCATTATTTCAAAAAATTACACAGAGGCCCCCCAAAATAAACACTAGTCCCTTTTAGTCAGATACACCACATAAAAAAAGCATGAGGTCCCCCAGGAAATTCGTACTGGACTGTTAATCCAAGTATGCGATCTGGCTGGCCAGGAAAGGGGGATGAGAGAGCACCCCCCCTCCTGAGTCATAATATGCCACATCCCTCAACATGGGGGTGGTTTTTCCAGGGGGTGACCCCTCAGTCAAAGCACTTTGTACATATGTTGATAAGACAAGGGCCTCTTGCCCACAACCTTGGCCTAGTGGTTGTGGAGATTTGCAGGTGGGGGCTTATCAGAATCTGGAAGCCCCCTTTAATAATAGGGGCCCTTAAATAGTCCCCCCATGTAAATGACTGTGGGGTTCAAAGGATCCCTACTTATTCACAAAAAAAGGTGTAACCTAGAAATAAAAAAGTTCAAATGTTTGACAAGTCCTTAATTAAAAAAAATAATATACCAAAAAAATGTCCCTCATTGTAAATTCATTGTCAATTTCAATGCCCCCCAATGGTCAGCTCTTGGTCAATGTCATTACACAAGTATGGCTAGTGGTAGTTTAAAAGAAGCGAGGATTCTCCATGACGTAAGTGGTTCCTTAGGAACTAGTGACAGCAGGAAGCTGTCATATATAGAAGTGGTAGAAATAACGCTTTTATATATAAAGCATTATGGATGTATTAATGTTAAAATGTGTACAGTTGTGCAATGCTGCCAGACAAATGTTACAAACAGATATAGGTGTCGCAGTCAGATAATTATTTTTTGGGGAATATCTATTGAATTCTAAAGCCTACTTTATTTAGTTAGGTGTCATAATGTGCACAAATTATAGGTTATTTGCATTTAATTCTCTTTAGCATACATTGGGCTAATTTGGTAATCACTACTAAAGATGTAACCAGGGAGCAAGTGATGAACCCATAGCAATGCTGTAAATAACCAGATCAGGCAGATGTTTCCCCTTCTACATCACTTTCTCTTCACATAGTCTTGGGTAGGGATAAGCAAAATTGAGAGTTTTAGTTTCCCAAAATTGTCAACATAAATTAGGAGGTTTCAGCAAAATGTTGCCTTATCATCAGAATGCATTGTCAACCAAGAAGGTAAAATTAAGATATTGTTTGGTAGTTTTTAATGTCTCCTGAGCATTATAGAAGCTTTCAACTATTCTGGACTGTTTCTTGTGTCAAAAAATAATTAATTATTTAATTATGATTCTTTTTATGTTACAAATACAATTCACCCACCTCATATAGGCATATATGGAAGAAGAGCAGGCTGTAGTTCCTACTTACTGCTTTGTTTCTGTTTGAGAATGATATGGAAAACCATGCAAGAAAAGTATAACAGGTTGGAATGAGTATCATGTTTTCTGTTATGTGTTAAAAAAATCAAATACTTTTTATAATTGTATTCATCTTTTTATACTAGTGCTGCATACTACTGCATACTGCAAAAGTGAAATGGGAAAATTTATATATATTGGTTGCAGACAATGATTTATTAAAGGCAAATAGGTAGTTCACTTTGCAAACAGAATGTTAACTTTGCAGGAGAATGTTCCCTTAGTTTAATTAATAAGATGAAGCTCTGCTGACTTCCAATCTTCTGCAAGCAAAATCCTTTTTTAATTGAATTTTGTAAATTTTCCTTGCACAAGATTTGGCATTCTTTGCAATGTGAATTTTCACCACATGCTAAATTGAAGTACACTTTGTAAGTGAAAATTAATTTTGCAAAGTGAACATGCTCTACCCCTTTAGAAAATCTACCCCTTTGGATAGTGCTGGCTACTTGACTACAACCAAAATATAACCAATCATATAGCTTTTGGAACACATAGCTTAATAGTACTGTTCTATTTCTCACCCATGCAGCATAGTATACTGGCCAGGAAGAGAATACGGATCAGACTGGCCGCAAGTAATGTATTGTGCTAGCTATCTAGCCAAAGCCCACTGGCAGTCATACACGTCATTTTGCAGGACCATTTTTAAATTGACTCCACTTTTGTTGAGAAGAAAAACAATGCCCTCTGGGAGATCTATGTACATTTCAAGAATTTTAGCAAACTTTGTTACAGGTTGCTACCTTTTTCTTTTCTGAAGCAATAGCTGTTTTTTTTCACCATGGTCTTTTCATACTAATTCATGAACGGAAGGGTTGGTGTTATTTATTATCATCTGGGAAAATCCTAGTGCTCTAAAGAGCAAAGCTGCATTACATACCTTTAGTAGACAAGCCTTAGAAAGAATGACACCAAAAAATTTAATTCTTATTGCATGGAATACTTAAAATATTACTTGTATCTTAGTACAGATTTGTGAGTGAATCAGTAAGCCAATTACAGAAGCAGGAAATTACATTTCTGAGAGCATTCCATACACCAGTGGCGACAGAACGCCTCCAGTTTGCAATATTGCATTTTTTTTGGTATAGTTTTGGAAAATTGCTGTGTTTGCAGACTGAAATTGAAAGGTAATTTTTTAATATCATTAAATTACAAAATAGCTTGTATAACAATTGTATAAGTTATATTCATTTTTTAAAATGAAAGTAGAGTTTTCTTTTATTATTGCAATTCATGCATAAAATCATTCCTTTGAGTCCCTGTGGATAACTTCACTGGTTCACTGGTAAAGATATAGCCCAAGTTTGCCAGTTCTTTTTGGCCTCCCTTGCCATAAGCTGAATAGTTGTCTTAGACTCGATAAAGGAGCCAGCAGCCAGGGAAATTGCACTTCTCCTATAAAGCATGGTATTTCTGGATGCACATATACTATTCCTATATAGAAAAAAACACAATGCAACAAAGAAAAAGTAGGAGCATTAAGCGTATCGAAATCTAGAGTTTTGTTTTGTTTTTTTGGGGGGGGGTTTAAACTTTGGATGCAGTAGGGAAGTTTTTATATTATTCTCTGTGTGATTCTATATATCGAACATGCTACATTGTACTTTTATATTGGTACAGATGTAATAAAGTCCTTCCATTTTATACTAACATAAATTAAATATCCCTTTGACCAATTCATGTTTTAAATGTGACACACAAATAAAGTGATCCACTGCTCTTAATATTTCATATAATATATATCCTTTAGTAGTGATATCTAATTGTATGCAGGAGCCCTTAGGAGGAGCCCCTGCACGCCTTGACGTCACGCCGCCGGATCAGGAGGTCTGGCGGCCCACATTTGATGTGTACTGGTCAGTGCTTTTTGGGTGCTTTTACTATTGCTCACAGCAGCCTTTTATCATATGCAGTCATTTATGTATGTATGGCATTGCTCTTATTTTAACACGATAAATTCATTGTTTATAATACTACACTATGAGCACCTTCATTCTCCATACCTGGCACTGAGCCTCCACACCTCAGCCCCAGTATTTCAGGCATTTCTGCAGACCTGAGGAGCAAGCACTTTGAGACCAGATTGGTATCCTACTCACACACCATTGAGGGACCACCAGAGGATCCTAACACCGGGCTGTCTTCATCCGGGACCCCAGGATGCATGTGATCCAGATATGCGCATTAACATTGTGTTTCTGGTGAGTAGGCAATCTATTCATATCGCCACAACAAAAAATCGGATTATACCTACAGTGTCAGAAATCTCATTGTGGACTAAGGAATCCATATTATGATACCATAGTGGACTCATTTCTATTGCTTATATCTTTGTGATAAAGGTTTATTCGGTCCAATATTTCATGTAGCGCTGCACTCCTTGTTTTATGATTGTACGCATGATAAGGAAAAAACAACAACCCTTAAAAGTCCTCATATGAATGAACAAATAAAGTGGGTTGTGCAATCCACCACACCTTTTGTATTAATAATAAAAATAACCCATTGCAACCAATTTCAAACAACAGTGTCCTTCAACACATTCCATGTCAGTTGTGGCCAAACACTTCTTTATCCATGCTAAAACTTCCCCCATATAATACAAACTCACCAAATCTCCAGACCCCTCATGTTAACTACTTGCCCTCTAGCAATGTACCCCCTTCATTACAGGACATTTTTTGCAATACAATTTTTTGTTTCCCCACATATAGTGCTTTCTTTTGGTGGTATTTTATCACCACTGCGTTTTTTATTTTTTGTGCTATAAACAACAAAAAAATTGACAATTTTGAAAATAAAACAATAATATTTACTTTGTGCTATAAAACATATCCAATAAAAAAATTTGAAAAATCACATTTCTTCATAAATATATGCCAATAAGCATTCTGCTACATATTTTTGATGAAAAAAATCCCAATAAGAGTATATTGATTGGTTTGTGCAAAAGTTATAGTGTCTACAGACTATGGTATGTATACTGAAATTTGTATTTATTTATTTATTTATGCATTTATTAATTTAACCATTTGCCCTCCAGAGGAGTTACCCCTCTTCCTGACCAGGCCATTTTTTGCGATACTGCGCTGCATTACTTTAACCTCCCTGGCGGTATGATTATTTCAGATTTTTGGTGCTGAAAGCGGTACATTTTTTTGCATCGAAATATGTATTTTTTTTATTGTAGGCCTGTAATTCTTAGGAATAACTCTCTGAAATCTGTCTGAACAAGAGTCTAGCAAACATCCCGGGTATGATAAAACTTGAAACACGAAATCATAAATTATAATTTAATAAATAATCATAAAAAATAATATAATAATAAAAAATGTAATTCAATAATGTAATCAAACCAAAAACACTGAAATTTGAAATATAGCGCCAAGTTCGCCCATCACTGAGCAAAGTCGCAAAATCGTTTTCAGTGGCTGATGACGAATTTCCCCCACGAATCATTATCACTCAATTCTGCAAGTGGTTCTGATTTACTATCGCTGTTCTCTAGCTCGTCTAAAACCGCTTTTGACCTAAAGGGACGCTTTTTGGACGTTTCTCAGTTTCAAGGTAGAAAGAACAGTAAAAATGTAGGCAGGGCACAGGACAAAGCACTCGGGACAAAATGTATGTGAAATGGTTTGATACAGGAATGTTATACTATGTGATTTTAGTGTATTTAGTGAATGTCACTTTTTGTCATTTTCAAATTTCTTGCCGGTTCCGTCCCTGTACGTCCCGACGCTCGCAGGGGACGGAACCCAGATGACAGATGCCGGCATCCGCCGAAATACATTGCCGGGGACACTGCAGGAGGGACATCGCGGGAGCGCAGGACAAGGTAAGTGATCGAGAAATGGCGGAGCAGCGCCGCATGGTAAGTCCGAGTGTAGCTCAGGGTTACCACTTGTGGTACTAAAACTTTACCCTGAGCTACACTCGGGAATACCGCCAGGGAGGTTAACTGACAATTGCACAGTCATGTAACACTGCACCTAAATTAAATTTATGTCCTTTTTTTTTTTTAAATTGAGCTTTCTTTTGGTGGCATTTGATCACCTCTGTGTTTTTTTTATTTTTTGCGCTATAAACAAAATAGACTGCCAATTTTGAAGAAAAAAACAATATTTTTGACTTTTGTCATAAATTTAGGCCAAAATGTATTCTGCTACATGTCTTTGCTAAAACAAAAATTTCAATTCATGTAAATTAATTGGTTTATGTGAAAGTTATAGCAAATACAAATGGTAGTATATATATACTGGAATTTTTATTTTTATTTTTTATAATAGTAATGGTGGCGATCAGCGACTTATAGCAGGACTGGGGAGGACATTCTGACACTGGGTGGGAACTGACTAACTGCCACTGACATCCCCAGTGACACTGATACAGTGATCAGTGCTAATAAAAGGCACTGACACTGTATTAATGACACTGGGCAGGAAGGGGTTAACGTAACCATATAAAAGCAGAAACAGAAAGCATCTCATCACTTAAAATCATTATACAAATGTAATGCACTCACATTCATTTGTGGCCAGCCTGACACCCAGGATAGTCTTTTGAATTTGGTTGCACTGGATTTTTTATTATTAATACAGAGATGTGATGGCATGCACAACACTCTTAATAGAAGATGTATCAGTTCATTCATACAAGAACTTTCTTTATTACAATTACATTTAGAGATCACTACAAAAAGACATATATTATATGAAATATTAGGAGCACTGGAGAAATATGAATTGGAAAATGATAGTTATGTAATTTATGTTGTTATACACTTTATGCACTAATAAGCACTTCATTTATGATTGCATTTAGGATCATGTTATGTTGTGCTTTTATAATGATATAGAGGTAATAGAGCGCTGTATATATAATCATATTTGTCACATATCAGGGAGGGTATAATTTACAGCAGCTGGGGTGGGATATCTACATGTGAGGATGGGTATATAAAAAGTACATTACTCTCTGTGTGTTCATTAGGTAGAGTCACTTCTTCTATTTGTTTCAATGTCCCCTGTCAAGATAACTGGAAGTGAAGTAAGTCCAAAATTTTGTTTTGTCACCGGAGAAAGAATAGAGGGAAAATTTCTCAATGGGAACGTGTTCAGGTGACAACTGTATTTAAGATTTCACTGTTGAGAGATTGCCTGTACTTCTTCTTGTGTCTACAGGACAGGAAATGAAGAACAATCTCCCAAATGGAATACAGGTGGGCATAAAAAATTTTTTTACCATCCAATACTCTATCCAAAATTGAAGAAAATGATTTGGCTTTAGATATATTTTAATATAAGTATATTTTAAAAAGAAAAGGAAAAAATAAAGTGTTCAAGAACACAAATAGAATGACATGATGTCACCAGCAACCCATCTGGCATATGCTCCTTCTCAAGCATGTTGTTATGTGCTCAAGCTGTTTGAGTAACTACATCTTATGCTCGTGATGTAGTGACAGGTGTCACACATGACCTGGAGGTTAAAGGAATAGGCAGTTTTCCTGTTCTGGTGTTTTCTTCCTAATCATATTGAGTTGTGATTCAGGTATGGGCGTCTATCGATCTTAGGCAGTTGGGCATTATTCTTAGTTACTATAAGCCATAGTCACTAACAGACTTTAAAACTCTATACTATTACTGGTGGCCTACATTTGACAATGGCTACTGCAGCAATCCAGTGATACTGAGGAGTGAAAAGAATTACTGCCATCTAGTACTGAGGACTGACAATTAGCAAGTTAACTGTCTGTAACTGTGATTAATTATGACATTATGGCACTCAGAGACAACTAAACATTACTGACAGCTTGTAGTAAGCAAAGTGACTGAATAAATGTATTTCTGTGACTGTGATGAGCATTGATAATAATATTATGTCACCAGGTGAAAAATGAGACTTACTGACAGCTTGCAGTGTGCACTGGCAATTAGGAAATTCACTGTCTATGATTGTGATCTGATGATGATAGTGACATTGAGTGAAAGCAACCCCCAACACATACTGTCAGCCTGTAAAATGTAATAAAACAGTGCTTAAAACATACTCTCATGCCCTGTATGTAAAATGTACACACAAAAAAAAAATTCTAAATTTGTTTTTAGGAAATAAACATTAAGAATAATAAAAAATAGCTAAGTTGTGCATCCAATAAATGGTAAATATAAGGCGTTGTATCAGTATTAACATTGTTCACCAGAAGGACACAATGAGTGATAACAAGTCCCAATAAATTTTAATGAATAGGTCCAAAGATTGGAGTGTCATGTTTGTAAAAGGCAGGAAAGACAGAGAGCACTAAAATGAAGAAAAAAAAAACCAACACAGACGGGATGCACATGACTATGTTAGATGCCTACATCTATTAGAAATAATTAAAACGGCAAATCAACAACTCAAAATAAGAACTGACATAGTAATTGTTTGTGTTTGAAGGAGGACTCCATAGACTGCTGTATGTCTCATCTATCATAACAAGAGGGACATAGACACATTGCATGGCATAGCATTGTGTTAATAGGTCAGCTAATAGATCAGCTTATATACAGTATCTCAGAGAAGTGAGTACACCCCTCACAATTTTGTAAATATTTTATTATCTTTTCATGTGACAACACTGAAGAAATGACACTTTGCTACAATGTAAAGTAGTGAGTGTACAGCTTGTATAACATGTAAATTTGCTGTCCCCTCAAAATAACTCAACACACAGCCATTTATGTCTAAACCACTAGCAACAAAAGTGAGTACACGCCTAAGTGAAAATGTCCAAATTGGGCCCAAAGATTTTGTGTGGCCACCATTAGTTTCCAGCACTGCCTTAACCCTCTTGGGCATAAAGTTCACCAGAGCTTCACAGGTTGCCACTGGAGTCCTCTTTCACTCCTCCATGAGGACATCACAGAGCTGGTGGATGTTAGAGACCTTGCGCTTCTCCACCTTCCGTTTGAGGATGCCCCAATAGGGTCCAGGTCTGGAGACATGCTTGGCCAGTCAATCACATTTACTCTCAGTGGTCGTCTTGGAGGTGTGTTTGGGGTCCTTATCATCTTGGAATACTGCCCTGCGGCCCAGTCTCTGAAGGGAGGGGATCATGCTCTGCTTCATCATGTCACAGTACATGTTGGCATTCATGGTTCCCTCAATGAACTGTAGCTCCCCAGTTCCATCAGCACTCATGCAGCCCCAGACCATGACACTCCTGCCACCATGTTTGACTGTAGGCAAGACACACTTGTCTTTGTACTCCTCACCTGGTTGCCGCCACACACGCTTGACACCATCTGAACCAAATATGTTTATCTTGGTCTCATCAGACCACAAGACGTGGTTCCAGTAATCCATGTCCTTAGTCTGCTTGTCTTCAGCAAACTGTTTGCGAGCTTTCTTGTGCATCATCTTTAGAAGAGGCTTCCTTCTGGGATGACAGCCATGCAGACCAATTTGATGCAGTGTGCGGCGTATGGTCTGAGCACTGACAGGCTGACGCCCCCACCTCTTCAACCTCTGCAGCAATGCTGGCAGCACTCGTATGTCTATTTACCAAAGACAACCTCTGGATATGACGCTAAGCACGTGTACTCAACTACTTTGGTCGACCATGACGAGGCCTTGTCTGAGTAGAACCTGTCCTGTTAAACCGCTCTATGGTCTTGGCTGCAGCTCAGTTTCAGGGTTTTGGCAATCTTCTTATAGCCTGGGCCATCTTTATGTAGAGTAACAATTCTTTTTTTCAGATCCTTAGAGAGTTCTCTGCCATGAGGTGCCATGTTGACCTTCCAGTGACCAGTATGAGAGAGTGAGAGTGACAACACCAAATTTAACACACCTGCTCCCCATTCACAACTGAGACCTTGTAACACTAACGAGTCACATGACTCCGGGGAGGGAAAATGGCTAATTGGGCTCAGTTTGGACATTTTCACTTAAGGGTGTACTCACTTTTGTTGCCAGTGGTTTAGACATTAATGGCTGTGTGTTGAGTTATTTTGAGGGGACAGCAAATTTATACTGTTATACAAGCTGTACACTCACTACGTCACATTGTAGCAAAGTGTCATTTCTTCAGTGTTGTCACATGAAAAGATAGAATAAAATATTAAAAAAATGTGAGGGGTGTCCTCACTTCTGTGAGATACTGTATGTATTTTTGACCACTTAAATACCAGATACTTTCACCCCCTTTCTACCCAGGCCAATTTTCAGCTTTCAGCGCTGTCACACTTTGAATGACAATTGCATGTTCATGCAACACTGTATCTAAATTAATTTTTTTATGATTTTTTTCTCATAAATAGACTTTTATTTTGGTGGCATTTAATCACCACAAGACCAAAAATTAAAAACACATTTTTCTTTGTTTCTGTTATAAAATTTTGCATATAAATAATCTTTCTTCATAAATTTAGGCCATGTATTCTGCTACATTTCTTTGGTAAAAATAACCAACATCAGTGTATATCATTCAGTCTGCAGGAAACTTATAGAGTCTACAAACTAATATATATAAATATATATATATATTGCTATATTACTATATTAGTATTGGAACGCCTGCTTTTACATGCACATGAACGTTAATGGCATCCCAGTCTTAGTCTGTAGGGTTCAAAATTGATTTGGCCCCGCCCTTTGCAGCTATAGCAGCTTCAACTCTTCTGGGAAGGCTGTGTACAAGGTTTAGGAGTGTGTTTATGGGAATGTTTGACCATTCTTCCAGAAGTGCATTTGTGAGGTCAGGCACTGATGTCAGATGAGAAGGCCTGGCTCACAGTCTCCACTCTAATTCATCCCAAAGGTGTTCTATCAGATTGAGTTCAGTTCCTCCACCCCAAAGTCACTCATCCATGTCTTTATGAACCTTGCTTTGTGCACTGGTGCGCAGTCATGTTGGAACAGGAAGGGGCCATCCCCAAACTGTTCCCACAAAGTTGGGAGTGTGAAATTGTCCAAAATGTCTTGGTATGCTGATGCCTTCAGAGTTCCCTTCACTGGAACTAAGGGGCCAAGCCCAATCCCTGAAAAGCAACTTTACATCATAATACCCCCTCCATCAAAAATTACACTTGGCACAGTGCAGTCAAGCAAGTACCATTTTCGTGGTAACCACCAAACCCAGACACATTCATCAGATTGCCAGACAAAGAAGCGTGATTTGTCACTTCAGAGAACATGTCTCCACTCCTATAGAGTCCAATGGCGACGTGCTTTACACCACTGCATCCTACGTTTTGCAGTGCATTTTGTGATGTAAGGCTTGGGTGCAGATGCTCGGCCATGGAAACACATTCCATTAAGCTCTCTACGCACCATTGTTGTGCTAGTCTGTAGGCCACATGAAGCTCGGAGGTCTTTAGCGATTGACTATGCAGACAGTTGGCAACGTATGTGCACTGTACACTTCAGCATGTGCTGACCCCACTCTGTCATTCTACCTGGCCTGCCGATTCATGGCTGATTTGCTGTTTCCAGTTGCTTCCACTTTGTTATAACACCACTAACAGTTGACCGTGGAATATTTAGCAACAAGTAAATTTACGGACTTATTGCACAGCTGACAACCTATCAGGGTACCACTCTGGAATTCACTGAGCTCCTGAGAGTGACCCATTCTTTCACAAATGTTTGTAGAAGCAGTCTGCAAACAGTAACTAGATGCTTATGTTTTTTACACCTGTGGCCATGGAGGTGATTGGAACACCTGAATCCAGTGATTTGGAGGGATGTCCCAATACTTTTAGCAATATACTGTAATGTGTATATATGTGTGTGTATATATATATATATATATATATATATATATATGAAAGTCTATTAGTCCTGATGTACTGACTGCCTATCTCATTTTTTGAAGCCCAAAAAAGCCAGGTCAGTACAAATTTCCCCCAAATGACCCATTTTGGGAAAGTAGATAGTAAAATAATTTTTATTGCTTTAAAAAAGGCCTGGATTATTTCTTGGATATACAGAATATAACTGGATACTATAACTTATAGGTAAAGTTGATCAAGGGAATATCCGATAGCCTCTTGGGGGATCAGGAAGGAAATTTTTCCCCTGCAGGAGCAAAAAGATTATAACTTTTTTTTTTTTGGTTGAACTTGATGGACTTTTCTATTTTTTCAGCCAGACTAACTATGTATGTAACTATGTATGAAGGTATTCAGTAAGGCAAGTTTTTTGAACTTGTAATTTGTCATCACAGTTCAGTGTGGTACTGACTGGTTACAGTATGTAAAAAGGAAAAAAAAAATGTTTTGCACTTTTTAAAATATTTTGTTCTTTTTTTAGCACTTTTTTTCTTTTCATTTTTTTTTGCAATTTTTTCCACATACTGTGACCAGAGCAAAACAGTGTTACCATAGTGGCAACAGATGGGCTGTGATTGGCCTTCTCTGTACCACGAGATCACTGTGACCAATCACAGCAAGCAAAAATGTAATACAGTATGTTCCAGCTTACCAATCATTAGATGTGGTGGCTGCATCCTTTTTTTTTTTAGTTTTTTTCCCTGTGTTTTCACTTAGTAATCTGGCCACTGACCCACCTTCTGTCTTAGATAGCCTAAACCATGGCTGAAGGAGCAACAGGGACACCTTTAGACAAAAGTGTTGACAGTACGAGGGGAGTGTTAGAAGTCGTAACAAATTTGAATACACTAACAAACTGAAGCCAAACTCCAGCTAATACTGTTTATACCATTACAACAAACATGTTTTCCCCTTTGGGTTAAAATTTTTACATAAATAAATAAAAGCTTATCATTGTAGCCCCCTCCCCAATCAGTGTTAAATGGTTTGTCTCAACCCTCTAACAGCTGCATATGCAGAACAGCTTATTCAACTGAAAAACAACAGACTTACTGGCTGGATTACCAGATGAAAATAGAAGAAATAAAGCCTTAAAAAGCAAAATAATGCAGCCATCACATCTAAGAATTGGTAAGCTGTGATATAATACATGTTTGCTTGGATTTAATGCCACTTTAAGGCCATTTGCCAGCAATTTAAACTAACATTTTTATCTTTGTAAATGTCACTTTTACTGTAGGCCACTCTATAACAGAATGAAAAAAATGTAGCCCCCCAAAAAAACACATCCTTTGAGTCTAATATTGATTTTGACCTCACAAAAAAAATTATCAACTTCCTTAAGAATCGATGACAGAAAAGATCTGTCATATATACAGTGCTCCAAACACTTAAAGGAACTCTTTGAAACCACTTCAGATCTTAATGGGGAAAAATATGCTGGATATCTATACTGATATGGACTGGGTAATGTGTTAGGAATGTAAGGACGCCCCATCATTTGATGGAAATGAAATGTATCAACCTACAGAGGACTGAATTCAAAGACACCCCAAAAATCAAAGTGAAAAAATGATGCAGCAGGCTAGTCCATTTTGCTGAAATTTCATTGCAGCAACTCTAAAATGGTACTCAGTAGTTTGTATGGCCCCCACATGCTTGTATACATGCCTGACAACATCGAGGCATGTTCCTAATGAGACAACAAATGGTGTCCTGGGGTTTTTCCTCCCAGATCTGGACCAGAGCATCACTGAGCTCCTGGAGAGTCTGAGCTGCAACATGGCAGGGTTGGATGGACCGAAACATGATATCCCAGAGGTGTTCTATTGGATTTAGGTCAGGCGAGTGTGGGGGCCATTCAATGGTACCAATTCCTTCATCCTCCAGGAACTGCCTACATACTCTCACCACATGAGGCTGGGCATTGTCGTGCACCAGGAGGAACCCAGGACCCACTGCGCCAGCGTAGGGTTTGACAATGGGTCCAAGGATTTCATCGCGATACCTAATGGCAGTCAGGGGTCAGGGTGCCATTGTCTAGCCTGTAGAGGTCTTTGCGTCCCTCCATGGACATGCCTCCCCAACCATCACTGACTTGCCATCAAAACGGTCATGCTGAACAATGTTACAGGCAGCATAACGTTATCCATGGCTTCTCCAGACCCTTTCACATCTGTCACGTGTGCTCAGGGTGAATCTGCTCTCATCTTTGAAAAGCACAGGGCACCATTGGCGGGCCTGCTAATTCTGGTGTTCAATATGAAATGCCAATCAAGCTTTATGGTGCCAGGCAGAGAGCACAGGGCCCACTAGAGGACATCAGGCCCTCAGGCCACCCTCATGAAGTTTGTTTCTGATTCTTTGGTCAGAGACATTTACACCAGTGGCCTGCTGGAGGTAATTTTGTACGGCTCTGGCAGTGCTCATACTGTTCCTCCTTGCACAAAGGAGCAGATACTGGTCCTGCTGATGATTTAGGGCCTTCTACAGCCCTCTGCAGCTCTCCTAGAGTAACTGCCTGACTCCTGGAATCTCCTCCATGCTCTTGAGACTGTGCTGGGAGACGCAGCAAACCTTCTGGCAATGGCACATATTGATGTGCCATCATGGAGGAGCTGGACTGCCTTTGCAACCTCTGTAGTGTCCAGGTATCACTTCTTATTACCAGTACTGACACTGACCCTAGCCAAATGTAAAACTAGTGAAAAACAGTCAGAAAAGATGAGTAGGGAAAAAAATGTCAGTGGCCCCCACCTGTAAAGCCATTGCTGCTTTGGGGGTCATCTCATTGTTGCCCATTTAGTGCTCCTGTTGTTAATTTCATTAACACCAAAGCAGCTGAAACTCATTAACAACCCTCTCTGCTACTTAACTGACCAGATCAATATCCCAGGAGTTCAACTGACTTGATGCTATACTCTGATAACATATTTTTAAGCAGTGTTGAAGCATGAGAAATACTGCTATTGCAGAATGGGCAAAAATCCTGGTACTGGGACACATGCCCAGACTTTATCCATCTGGTCTCCTGCTTGGCAGATCGAATCACTGGCTCATCCCTAGTTTTTATTAGCAATAAATGGTAAAATAAATAGTAAAAAAAAATCAAAACAATGCATTTTCTTACATTTTTTCCCAATACAATGCTTCCATAAAAGAAATCCAATTAGTGCGACTTTTATATACCGGCAAAATGATAAGTCTCGAAATGAATGTATGCATTTTACTTTAGAAGAGCTTTATTCCCATTTTGATGCTACATTGTGGGAAAAAACGGTTTGCATTAATGTTTAGTGTATCATTATGATCAGATTAAGTTGGATTGACAAAGCACAAATTACAACGGCAACTTTTTTAAATGGTTGCTATAACTAAAAATTTTAATGACATTGTATTCACTTAGGTGAGCATTTGACACTTGCGCAGTAAATGCAAATGTGATCCAGATCATCTAACATTGTTGTAGCAACCTGGGGGTTCATTTTTGAGGGAATATTTTTTTCAACGACTATTTCTATACACAGGAAATTATTTATTTATTTATTTGTTTACACTTTTTTCATGTGATCTACATCAGTGACCTATTGCTACAGGTGGATGTGAGACAGAGCTGCAACAGCATTGTCCCAGCTTCCATACTCAGAGAAAGTGTCGTAATGTCAATTGCAATGTTGCATCCCTTCCAAAGTAAACACAATGCACAAATGTACAATACACAATGTAGCAAGATCATGTCAGCTCCTGGGCTTAGTGCTGGAGCCCAGCTGACAGTTGGCGGGCCCAGCTCTAGAGGCCTTTGGGAATTGCAAGAACCGTTTAATCCTGTTGCCATTTTCAAATGACACTGGACAAGCAGTCACTGTCACTGTCCCTGCACCTCTTTACAACTTAGTTGGTTTAGTTATACCTTGGAGTTTATAAAAGGCTTCCTCTATGGTTGAATGAAGCAGCTGAGGAACAAAAACGGAAGGGAAGTATGGTCAAGTGAACCTGTTGCTTAGTCAATCATGAACAAAGCACAGATTCACTTTAAATAAAGTACAGAACCTGTATTTCCTAACAAATATGCCAGATTCCCATGTACACACCTACTCTCAGCAACAGGTAAGACTACAAAGGCAGTTATACGTAGTGCACAAAGGCCTGACACATCGAAGCCCAGATCTGCTTTGGCTGGATTGGAGAAAGGTAATGCATTTCTATTTCTTATTTTCTTCAATTACTCATGTTCAGCAGATGCATATAGTGTACATTCCTATACATTCTATTTCTTGTTACTTTTACACATATGATAAAAATGTACATTTTTTAAATATGAAGTCATAAAACAAGATTTATGTGGAATTTAGATAACTGTATGTGTTTGTACATTTGCGTGTGTGTATGTTACACTTATGTCATCCGAAGGACCGGTGTATACCGCCTGTTCATAGTATATTATAAAACCCATGCAACATTTTAGTCTATTATTTTCTGCCAGCTAAATGTCATAGGTTCTGTTCAAATAACAGGCTAAGCAATGCCACCGATCACCCCTGTTCATAGCACATGAGTGGATATGAAATGTTTCCTTTGCACTTTTGAGGTGATGAAAAGGACAAGCAGGTCTTGGTTATATCAGCTAGATTTGATGTGATGTCACAGCCTTTGGCTAAACATAGATTGACTTAATTCTCTCAATAATGAACTTTGGTCCAAAGCATTTAACAACTAGAAGAGAGTAATGCCTAATAAAACAAAGACAGTCTCCTCATTCAGGTTATCTTGACGGTGCTGCAGGGGAAACATAGAAATATTTTTTTTAATCGAGATTCTCTGCAGCAGCTCTTTCCAAATGCCAGTATCCATCACTGATGACTGGATCAATAGCTGTGTTTTGGCCTTAGCCTCCTACGAGAGATGGCATGCCATCAGTGACAGACAAATATCACAGTTAAGCAAAATATCCAGCCAGACCTAGTAACATTTTTATTGATTTTTGTTGTGCAAATAATGTCTTTTTGGGCTGAATAAATGGCTTTGAGCCAAACAGTCATTGTTTATGATTCCAAAATGCAATAAAGGGGCAGGAAATATATTATAGCAGATGTCTCAAGGCACACAACATAATCATCCTTTGGTGGTGAAAAACTAGCCAAGTGAAACCACAAGTGCATATTTATCTGTGCTTAAAGGTACCTGTAGGACTTGCAAATCTTACACAAAATGTCCTATTAGGAAATTGATGACAGTGCTCCCTGACCTATTGAACAAATACTAGAATGTGAAGAAAAATAATAATAACTATATTTCTTCAATCAATAGTCCGAAACAGTTTATTCTGTTCAAATGAAATATTATTCTTGCCATTGGAACATTAGTATGATTTGCAACATTGCTGCAACAATCTCAGTAATCCATCTTTGAAATACTACAGCAGATTAGCGACTTTTCTTTAAAACATATTTTTTGGTTCTGACAGATGCATAAAAATACAGTATTACAAAATGAAAATGTCAAAATGCATATGATGAGACATCAGTATTACTAATTCTTAAATTTTCTTGGGGACAGTAAACATTGCAGTCAGAAAATGTACTGTTCAGAAAGTGCTGAATGCTTCAGCATTATGTATAATTTAGTCAGCTCTTCTGTGGCCAAAACACTTGACTGCATTTACATGTATAATATTTGATTTCATGCAACAAACCATGGAAAGAAAAACAGAGAGAATGAGAGAGAGAATGGAGGAGAATGGAGAGAATGCTCACATTATGATGCATTTTTTTACGTAACCCAATGACAAAATTATAAACAATTTAAAAACATAGATAACACATTGAGATGTGAAACATAGGGGTTGATTTACTAAAGTGTTCACTTTGTAATGTGAATGTATTAATCTGTGTAACAGCAATGTATGTATGACCTGATATCAGCCTTCTGCAGTCCCTGTATAGCAACATTTAAACTGGGAGATGGTGAATCAGAACAAGGAGAAAATCAGCTATACCACATTGCTTATGTGCCAACAAGGAAGATACTAATAGAAGGAAAGAGCAGAGTGACAGAGAGAGAAGCTAATCAGTTTGCTCTGCCTTTCACTATCCAGTCACAGGTTTAGGAAGTTGCATCACTGACAGACTTCTGCACTGTATGACAGAGCTGTGTAAAAATCAGGACTGGATGATGAGAAATGCAAATCCTTTGACAGGTAACCTTGTTACCTTGTATGCATTTCATCAGTTAATTTAGCTTTTTGAGTTCAGCTTTAACTCCCCTTGCAAATGATTTGGTATTCAAAGTAAACATCGCTTTATCTAAGCATCAACGGGCATGTGACTATACAAAAAAATACCTTGCTCCCAATCTGCAGATTTTTTTTTTTTTTAAAACAAAGATTCAGACACAAATCAACACTTATCTTAGCCAGGGGTTCAGCAGCAACAGGTATCCCAGTCCTCTTATTCAGTGATGGAATCTGGGTGGTCAGTTCTAGAAGCGTCCATGTGCCATCCTGATGGGGATGTTGGAAAGTTGGAAAGAAGCTACTTAAAGAAATACAAGATAAATGGATTTGTTGGATCTTTTTTAACAACTGGAATAGTCAAGGCAGAAGATAGCAGAAAGGATAACCTGCTGCCAGATTATGCACACAATAAAAAAGAAAAAAAAGAAGATCTACATACACAATCCAGTTTTCTGATGAAGTTCTTTTATTTAAAAAAAATCTATTTTATTTAAAAAAAAATCAATTTATTATAGTTTATTACAAAACACAATAAACCTCTACAAAAAGTATAAGTTACTAAACTTCTCCCCATCTATGTTCATGTCAATACCCAACACCTGTAAACCCAAGTGAAATAAAATCAACTAAACCCACAAAGATGAGTCTCAGTATGCCTATATCAAAAATAAGCAATGAATCATTTTTTATACTGAAGAAGCATTCAAACACATGGACCACATATGGGGCCAATCATCCCCACTATATCCACAGATTATAGGAAAAGATGTTTATGCAAGGCTATTTTAACAATTATGCAATGTATGCTGTGAAGATTTTTGATCTATGCAAGCAAATGCTCCTATTTTTCTGTATTTTGCACATATAGGGATAGCACTCTACCCATAATTGAATTGTGCGATGATATACATTGTATTGCTAAAAGTAATGGGACACTCCTCCAAATCATTGGATTCAGGTGTTCCAATCACCTCCATGGCCACAGGTGTATAAAATCAAGCACTTAGGCATGCAGACTGCTTCTGCAAACATTTCTGAAAGAATGGGTCGCTCTCAGGCAGGGGCGGACTGACAACTCATGGGGCCCCCAGGCAATAGGGGATCATGGGGCCCCCGTGTCCTTGCCCAAACTCAAAAAAGCCTATGAAAAAGGTACCAGGGGCATCTCATGGGGCCCCCCACTGACCCCGGGCCCTCGGGCAGTGCCTGAGTTTCCAAATTGTCAGTCCGCCCCTGCTCTCAGGAGCTCAGTGAATTCAAATGTGGGACCATGATAGGTTGCCACCTGTGCAATAAGTCCATCCATGAAATTTCCTTGCTACTACATATTCCATGGTCAACTGTGGTAATGTAACAATTTGGAAGCAACTAGGAACAACAAGAACCACATAAAATGACAAAGTGGGGTCAAACGCATGCTGAAGAGCACAGTGTGCAGAAGTTGCACACTGTCTACAAAATCAATAGCTAAAGACCTCCAAACTTCATGTGGCCTTCGGATTAGCACAACAGTATGTAGAGAACTTCATGGAATGGGTTTCCATGGCCAAGTAGCTGCATCCAAGCCTTACATCACAAAGTGAAATGCAAGCCAGACCTTCTCATTTGACATCAGTGCCTGACCTCACAAATGCCCTTCTGCAAGAATGGTCAAACATTCCCATAGACACCCTCCTTAACTTTGTGGACAGCCTTCCCAGAAGAGTTGAAGCTGTTATAGCTGCAAAGGATGGGCCAATTCAATATTGAACTCTATGGACTAAGACTGGGATGCCATTAAAGTTCATATGCGTGTAAAGGCAGGCATCCCAATACTTTTGGCAATATAGTGTATATTATTTTATTCAGTAGCCCCCAAATATGTATTCAAGACTCAAATTTGGTAGTCTGGGGACAGGTGCATGTTAAGGTGCATATCACTATGTGTATAACAAACATACAGTATACATATTTCATGATCTTTGTGTTTGTGGTGTATGTTTTGAAATTTTATCTATCTATCTATCTATCTATCTCTCTATTTATCATACTACTTATGTGTTCATAAATCTAAATACATGACACTAAACATACACAACAGATGCTAAAGAAAACTGATATACATTATTCTTGCAATGCCTTTGATTTTGTTAAAAGCAGACAGGAGGAACTGCATTAAACAATTATGTGTGTTCCCTAATTTATAAAATAGACTATTAAGGAAGAAGTGTGCAGTATGTAATTAAAGCACAGCTGCTGGAGCTGTTTATGACAACAAACAACAATATGATTGCTTAATTATAGGATGCAATCATATCCATGGGAGTTTAGCAGAAACTGGAAAAATTAAGAATAATTTCATTAAATAAAGTAAATACAATACAAATGGTAACATGAAATGTAATATAACACGTCATTATAAATAATGAAAAACAATAAATCATAAAGTTATGACAATGCAAAGTGAAACTTGAAACCTGTAAACTCAAGACACATAATTGAAGGAAAAGACATCAAAATATGCCATTAATGCAGTAAACAAGTATAAAATATTACTACCCAGCAGTAAAGTAACCTATCATTAGTTGCTTAAAAAAAACAAAATCTCAAGCTTTTGTTGACTAGTCAGATGTTTTGTCATATGAGAACTTGACAAACAGGATGTTAGCATCTGACTGCCAACACTTTTAAGAGGTGTTCCAGGATCATTAAGAGATTTGACCCGACTTTTTCATTGTGTTATGCTCACAGAGGTTTTGCTGTCTGATTGGTGGAAATCCTGCCCCAGTATGCTGCTGGCTTGTGAATGTCATTCTGAAAAAGGTAATGAGAAAAAGAGGGTGAGCCTTAACAAGGGAAAGAGTCGAGGCCTGAGATTCAAATGGAGAATCTTCTATATTTAAAAGGTGAACAGATACAGTATTTCCTTATGTAAAATGGTGTTTGTGGAGGGAGAACTGTATTGCTTCGGATGGAATTGTAAACTTTAAACATTAAAATAATGAATGTGTATTTTTACATTTGCAGGCACATTGGGATAACACCTACATTATATTTGTTACATGTTCACATTCACAAGCATAACTTAAAAAGCTATATATATATTTACATTTAATTGTGCTTTCTAATTACCTTTTTAAAGTTGATGTCTTGGTATGATCTTTATTGCAATGGTCTATCTTGGAGCAATGTACATATACATACCTCTTATCTAAGAAGCTGATAATCATCGCAGTAGTTTCTGCTACAGTGATTACCACAATCTTCCAAGTCTTCTGCCATGCAGTTTCCCTTGCATAATGACCATATTGGATCACTAGCTATGCACTGCTGCAATTCACAGAATGCCATGTATTATTTTCAAAGAATAAAAAGCATTCTCTAATTGGAAGAGGTGGAGAGGCATGGCTGTAATGTCACAGGATCCAGAAGATTGCATCAATCACTAAAGTAGCGACAACTACTACAATGATTGTCACTTTCCATAGCAGCCCCTGAGATATGAAATATGCATACATGTATTGGCCAAAGCTGGACCAAGGTAACTATGTAGTAAATAACATACCAAGCTTTAAATGTTCTTTTCTGCAAACCCCAGGACTGTAAAAGCTGCTTAGCTTTTCTTTCTCTGTAATGTTTATAAGAGGGCTGGTGAGTTATTTACCATAATTATCCTGCATATACTGTACTGACATATCTCATTATCGGTTTTAAATTAGAATTGACCACTGTGTGTCCTAACAAAAGGTAAAAATCCAGAAGTTGTACTCCTTTGTTGTATGTTAACGAGGGACAGCTCAATGTGTCCCACTTTGTCACTCACTGAAATTATTCAAAATAGATTGCATTCTGCTCAGAGACCAAATAAAATAAAAATCCAAAAGTTAAGAAATATATTTTTTTTTCTAGTTTTGAGTACATTGTGTGAATGGAGACATACTATTCATTGAACTTATAGGGGGGTTTTCTCAAATTTGACTACAAAAGTAGAAATTCACTTTAACCCCTTGGTGCCGGCGCCTCCTGGCCCTTTAAGGGTTTCAGAATCCAGGAAGTGGAGCAGGGTTTTAGGGTCATGTGACCTCTGTGACATGCCGTCACAGCAGTCACATGATCTGGAAAGGTCCCGATCTCCAGAGGAGATTGGGACCTTTCTGTGAGTATCGGACATGTGTGCTAGAAGTGCGCAGTTTAGGAAACCATGACTTAATACATTAAAGCATTTCTGTCTACAGGAAGTGAGGGAAAATCTGTGATGATAGGAACACAGGGAAAAATAAAACTCTGAACGGGGTTCCTTACTATACCAAAGACATTTTTTAGTCTGTTTTGCTGTTGCATATTTACCCTCCCTCCTGTCTGGTAAAATGCTGTTAGCAGAACAGGATCTAACTAGAAATTTCTCTAATAGTGCCCCAGAGAGCAGCAAAAATCTTGCATGGGTTGTAACTCTCCCATTCTGTCCTGTTCTAGGAAAAAAACTTACTTCACATACTCTTTAACCATTTCAATACTGCCATAATATAAAAAAAAAACTAGTCGAACGGGTGGACATGCATTTCTGGAGCGCCATTTGAAATCACTGATATTAAAAAGCCTAAATCACAGACAAAATGCAGAGCCAGCCAAAGTAGCTTTGTGCCTTATAATCACTGGGGCCATTCACAGCCAACACAAATGTAAACACTGCAAGTGAGAGCTTACCCCTTCTTCTCTTAACAGAGGTATGGGGAGAGGGGGAGGATTTTGTCAAAAAAGGATTTCATAAATGAAGGATAGGCCACAGCAGATTCAAGGTGGGAAGTTTTAATTAATTTAATTATTAATTTGTGGGATCCTTTTTTAACCCTCTTACCTCCTCTCCTCTCCTCTGAGTATGAGCTGTACATCTTACCTCCATCCTGTCTCTTATCTGTATATTAATGCCTTCACCTCCCTTATCCTGCACATTAACCCCTCCTCTCCATCGTTCCACCTTGTTTGATCTGTATATTAACCCATTCACCTCCTCCTCCCCCTAAATATCACCTGTGTATTAATGATGCACTTTATCTAGTGCACCCTTAGGAAGTTCCACACCTCAATATCAGCATGCTTCAACATGGTAAAAATTAGATCAGCTTAGGCATCAAATAGTTCATTTTAGTTGTGTTTTTACTGCCCTAAATTTTTATTTGATTTCTTTTCAACAGAAAGTGCTTTTAACAGGGTGACAATGCAGAAGTACAATGGTAGACGGTTGCCACTCCATAGCTGTAAGCACTTGAACAAGAATCTTCATGGCAGGATCCCAGGTATTCTGTAATGAAATATACAGAATTAAAAAGGTTAAAGACAATTTTAAAAATTACAATAATGTGTTAACATTTGCATAAAATGTAATGACTGGGTTTAGATCTACATGCAAATCTAATACTTTTTTTGCTTGCAAAGTGCCATCCTATCTATAAGAGAGAAATCAACTGGTTTTACTGTAAAGATAAGTTTTGTATGTTTCTGTAAAATAAATACGTGTATTGCAGATTATAACTGATTTTTACTGTAAAAAAACTATTAATAAATTAAAAAAGGAAAAAATGTACAGATGGATTGAAATGGGATAAAAATATTGTATTAATATAATTTAAATAAAATGTGAGCCAAGTATAATTTTGTACGAAAATACAGAATTTAATGTGGAAAACAATGAACAATATTCAACTGATGTCTTCAAAATGTATTTTTCTCATTAAAATTTATTGCAAGTTCATTATTTCACAGCAAGTTAGCAAGTACTCCATGCAGCTTTTCATCTTAATGAAGCTGACAATAACCTGTCAAGCAAATTATTAAAAATTAAGGGTTATGTTGGTACATAAATTTGTGCTAATGTTTAAGTACGTACAAGTCATCCTGTATTCTTACTACCTTAACAAATGCATTTGAAGATGCCATTGTTCTATAAAAATAACAGCTACAAAAAGATAGACAACAGGACAAGATTCTGCTCTTTGTCACATACCCAGAATGCTCCAAGGGTAACACAGGATTATTTTAAAGTCAAGTGGAGAGTGGGATTTTCTTTGAAGTGCTTCAGTAATTATGTTTGTTCAAGAAAATATGGGGAAAGGCAGAGATATGAGGCTTCTTGATGTTCAAGAAAAGCTTGTTTGTGGATATAAGTCTTTGGTGAAAGGATGCAGTGACAAGCCATCTCCGAGAAAAGACTCCTGCAGAAATGTTATCCAGAAATGTACGGTGTCTGCTTCAGCATTGTTGTGTCAATCATAAAAGTTACACTTGTTTTGGAAGATGTGATGTGGACAACATTCTTTCAGAAGGATTTTAACTGTCTTTTTCTAACTTTATTTTATTTTAAAAATATTTGCCTGCTTGTACTCTTATATCTTGAGCAACACAGGGTGTCTAACAAGTTCTATCAGCATATTTAAAACAATGTTTAGAATAATTACTAGGGCAAATTGTAATAAAATTAATAATTACTTTTACCACTTAATCCTTGTGAGAATCATTTCCTATCACCATTAGGGTTTAAATTCCACTAAAGAACCAGGGGCAAAGGGGGAGGAAACAAAAAATAATTTTATGAGCAATAAAAATCATGTAGTTTACTATTTTATTAAGATTAGCACATTAGTCAAATGAGAACCTCTGCTTCCTTACCCAGCATGCCTTCTAGGGCAAAATAAATCTCAGAACCTAAATATATCTGCCTCTAAACTCGTCTAAATGCCTATGTGTGCATGGGCACATAGGCTAACATGCAGGGGTGTTTAGAGGCAGAAAAAAAGCCAAACTTCCATAAGAGCAGCATCAATGTCTAACTCTGGATTACATGCTGGCTGGTCATGTGACCAAAAGCCTAGGTATTTTGCCATGTCATCCCTGCTGAAGTGGAGAACTGGAGTTTTGATAATCACCAAAGATCACATATTGAAATACCTAGGCATTTGGTAACTCAGCCAACCAGTATAAGATCTAAAAGGTCATATTCCTGTTTTAAGACATAATTATTTGATTGATAAAATGATGGCATGAACCTAGGACTATAAAACTGGATATGAACTGTATACAAACTAGTTAAAAACATAAGAGAAATGGTTGTGGCTGGAAGCAAATTTGTGTGTCATTAGCATCCCAAAAAATCACAAAACCCCTTTATTTTGCCCTTTCCACAGTGCCATTTGCAATATTCTATACACAATAAAGTCATATACTATGATGCATTACTCTTTTGGTGTTTGTGATACACAAAAGAAGGAATTAATTCTTCTTTACCCATGAGACCATTTCAGGTCCAATAAGATCATGCACAAGCTTGTACTAAGATACTGTATATGACAATTTTATCAGTTACAACACACTTAAGTTATGTGCTTATTATTAATTTATGATTAAATTGGTATGTTTTGTTGGTTGCCTATCATGCATGCTGTTATTTATCATGTTACTTATCATGCATGCTTGATTTGCAGCATGATGTGTGGCTATAAACTTAATTATCATTCATACTGAAATTCTTATCTTTTTCCAAATGCTTTGGTTGTGACTTTTTCTAGTTCAGTGCATAGTATAGAAGGGAATATAATGTATGGAAAAGCAAAAAACGCCTTCCAGGTCGGTCCCCTCTTCCACTACCCCTCACACACTGTCAGGTGCTGGCCCTGTCCAAAGCAGACTTCATAAAACAAGAAAACATCTGATGGCCACACATCCAATAAAATCACCTTTATTACTTTGTGAGCTATGGCGTAGCGCTGATGGAGCTTGAGACGCGTTAGCTGGAGTACTGTGTTTTCCATATTTTTGGTAGTGGATTATGCAAAGAATTGTGAAATAAAGGTGATTTTAGTGAATGTGCAGCCATCGGATGTTTTCTTGGAATATGATGTATATATAAATGTAGGAATAGGGTTTAGTTTATCAACCAATAAAACACACCAATTTGATCATCAGTTAATAATAAGCACATAACTTAAGTGTGTTGTAACTGGTAACATTGTCATCTTAACAGTATCTTAACACAAGCTTGTGCATGATTTTATTGAACCTGAAATAGTCTCATGGGCAAAGAAGAATGAATTCCTGCTTTTGTGTATCACAAACACCAAAAGAGTTATCTGAGATGTCTCTGTTTTAAATCTTAACAAGACGTTTTGTTTTCAGAGATTATGTTTGGCTGGTACTATCTGTTAGCATCTTCTTGGAATCTACTTTGGTTTTAAAATGTCAATGAGGAAACAATTTAAAGAACCATTTTAATGAATAAGGATGTTTCTTATCTCATTTACATTAATGGTAGTTAGATTCCTTAATGTCCAGTTCACACACACAGGGATCATTCCAATAAACATGAATCCATGTAATTTATTTTTTTTTTAGACTTTTATGGCTGGATATACTTAACACCTTTTATCTTAGGTAGCTAAATGTATGCACATATTCTAGGATATATATATATCCCAGTCCCAGTCTTAGTCTGTAGGGTTTAATATTGAGTTGACCCACCCTTTGCAGCTATAACAGCTTCAACTCTTCTAGGAAGGCTGTCCACAAGGTTTAGGAGTGTGTCTATGGGAATGTTTGACCATTCTTCCAGAAGCACATTTGTGAGATCAGGCACTGATGTCAGACAAGAAGGCCTGACTCATAGACTCTGCTCTAATTCATCCCAAAGGTGTTCTATCAGGTTGAGGTTAGGACTCTGGTGAGCAGTAATGTTGGAACAGGAAGGAGCCGTTTCCACAAAGTTGGGAGCATGAAATTGTCCAAAATGTCTTGGTATGCTAACACCTTAAGAGTCCACTTCACTGGAACTATAGGGCCAAGTCCAACTCCTGAAAAACAATTCCACATCATAATCTCCCTGCCACCAAATATTCCACTTGGCTCAATGCAGTCAGGCAAGTACCGTCCTCCTGGCAAAACAACTCCAGACATGTCCATTGGATTGCCACACAGAGGAGTGTGATTCTTCACTCCAGACAACATGTCTCCACTGCTCTAGAGTCCAGTGATGGCTTGCTTTATCCCACTGCATCCGATGCTTTGAATTGCACTTGGTGATGTAAGGCTTGGATGCAGCTGCTCAGCCATGGAAACCCATTTCATGAGGCTCTCTATTCACTGCTGTTGTGCTAATCTGAAGGTCATGCAAAGTTTGGAGGTCTTTAGCTATTGACTCTTCAGACAGTTGGTGACTTCTGTGTACTGTGAGCTTCAGCATGCACTGACCCCGCTCTGTCATTTTATGTGCCCTACCACTTCGTGGTTGAGTTGCTGTTGTTCCCAGTTGCTTTCACTTCATTATAATACAACTAACAGTTGACTGTGGAATATTTAGTAGCAAGGAAATGTCACAGATGGACTTATTGCACAGGTGGCAACCTATTACAGTACCATGCTTGAATTCACTGAGCTCCCGAGACCGACCCATTCTTTCACAAATGTTTGTAGAAGCAGTCTGCATGCCTAGGTGCTTGATTTTATACACCTGTGGCCATGGAGGTGATAGGAACACCTGAATCCAATGATGGGAGGGTGTCCCAATACTTTTGGGAATATAGTGTGTGTGTGTGTGTATATATATATATATATATATATATATATACACACACATACTATATATATATATATGTATTCCAGGCAATATTACTGGAGGATCTAAGATCAAGCAGGAACAACGAGATTGTATCAGAAGATTGTATATCAGACATTACACTGTTTTCCAAAGCTGAATATACTAGCTTAGCTGTATCTATTGTATGAGTACCAGCATTCGCATTATATAATGTACAGTATGGCAAAAAGTTTTAATCATACTTCTATGGCTTTGCAGGAGTTGTTGCTCGATCTACAAGGAACCCGTAAAGCTGTGCTTCAGAATCGAGTGACTAGATTATTTACTGCTTAAAAATAACTATGTTGTAAACATTTTGATGGAATGTGCTGTTTTAATTTAAGTGATCATGCCACCTCTATACAATCACACATCAAGGCTTTTCATGCCACCTCTATACAAGCACAGATAAAGGCTTTAAATGAGTTGGCCTCAGGAATTAAACAGAATGTTATTGGTAATTGGTGAGACTGGGTATTTGGATGGATACCTGGACTAGGAAGTTTGAGGCAAATAGTGGGTGGTTTGATCATAGCATCCTGTGGCCTAATTGGAGTGTGCTGTTGTACACAGTGTATTCCCAATTTGGTGACAATGGCACATTCAGTAAAACAATACTGAAAGGTATAAAGGGTGAATACAGCAGTTGTCACTTTGTGACAAAAGAGAGGTTGTTAAAGGGTTAATCGTTAACTAACTTTTGCTTTGTGCCTACTAACTGGTTTACTTTACATACAATATGTTCCCTTGGGATTGAAATTCTGTTATCTATGCACTCACTTATTCCGTGAGAAATTGCAGAAGTTACTACTCTGTTGCATTTTGTTATGACTAGCCATAGAGTAGTTTACTGAAATCTTTTTACTGTATTCTGACTTGTGCCTTATGGAAACCGCCTGAAATATGTAGTGTTATCATTTATTACTTAAGGCCTGATCAATAATAAAGAAGTTGAATTCTGCATCACACATCTAGTTATTCGTGTCGCATTGTTCCCAAAGTACTTTGAACTGTATGTTTGTTCTATGGAGGAAAGGGCCCTAAATTGATATTCCTAACAGCCCATAAGGATCTTTCTCTTTCATTGTGAGGTTAAATTATTTGAAATGTCTGTTGATGTTTACAGTGATGTAATAAAAGTTTGTTTTGTTACTCTATTATCTCTATTATCAAAGAGGGGATATTTGCTGGTGCTTATTGCTGGTCTTGGCACCAAGTATTTTTGTCAAAATTTCTACCAATACTAGCATCTGTCAATCAGTAGTGAGAAATCTGAACAGTTACAGAGAGGCTGTGTGGGTTGCAGGCTGTGGGCTTTCTCTCTCCCCTCTCCTGGTGGCAGTGCTGCTGACCTCGCTCACCCCCTTCTCCTTGCAGCAGTAGTGAACAAATCAGCAGCAAGGAGGATGGACAGTGAAGCAGTTCATATTCTCCCACTTCATGACATAATAGAGTCAAAAAAATATTTGTAGTAACAGACAGCATGGATTGATGAAACACAGATGTCAAACAAATCAGATTTCTTTTTGAGGAGATAAGCAAAATCTTAGACAAAAGAGTGGCTGTGGACGTGGTATACCTGGATTTTGCAAACGTGTTTGAGACAGTTCCCCACACATGGCTAATGTATAAGGTAAAGTCTACAGGCTTGGAAAAATCAGTTTGCAAATGGATAGAAGACTTGGTAAAAGACCATATTCAGAGAGCAGTGGTTAATGATTCATACTTTGAATGGTCTAAGGTTATTAGTGGTGTACCCCAAGGTTCAGTGTTGGGACCCTTACTTTTTAATATCTTTATAAATGATATAGGGTCTGGGATTAAATGAACCATTTCAGTATTTGCAGATGGCACCAAGCTATGCAGGGGAATAACGTCCTTACAGGAAGTCTCCAAATTACAAGCCGACCTCAAACCACTGTTTATTTGGGCAACTATGTGGCAAATGAGGTTTAATATTGATAAATGTAAAGATATGCACTTGGGGGCTAAGAATATGCATGCATCTTACATACTAGCGGGAGTACAACTGGGGGAATCAATGGTGGAGAAGGATCTGGGTGTTCTGGTTGATCACAAGCTTAATAATGGCATGCAATGCCAAGTTGCGGTTTCCAAAGGATGCAAAATCTTTTCATATATTAAGAGAGGTATGGACTAAGAGAGAGATATAATTTTACCCCTGCACAAATCATTAGTGAAACCTCATCTGGAATATGCAGTTCAGTTTTGGGCACCAATTCATAAAAAGGATATCTGGGAACTGGAGAAAGTACAGAGAAAGCCAACCAAACTGATAAGAGGCATGGAGGAGCTCAGCTATTAGGAAAGATTAGAAGAACTGAATTTATTTTCTCTTGAGAAGAGGAGATATGTGATCAACATGTATAAATACGTAAGTGGTCCACATAACTTGGTGTAGGGTTATTCAATTTAGGGTCATCACAGAAGACAAGGGGGCATTCTTTACATCTGGAGGAAAAGACATTTAACTTTTAAATACGGAAGTGTTTTTCCACAGTAAGAACTGTGGAAATATGGAATAGACTCCCTCAAGAGCTGGTTATGGCCAGATCAGTAGATTGCTTTAAAAAGGCTTGGGTTATTTCCTAAATGCACATAATATAACTGGATACTAACATTTATATATAAAATTGATCCAGGGAATATATGGTTGCCTCTTGGGGGATCAGGAAGGAATTTTTTCCGCTACTGGAGTAAATTGGATCATGCTTTGCTGGTTTTTTTTGTCTTCCTCTGGATCAATTGTGGGTATAGGATTGTGCTTATTGGATGGTATTTTTTTCCTTTTTATTGGTTGCACTAGATCGATTTGTGTCTTTTTTCAACCAGATTAACTATGTAACTATGTAACAGAGCGTGGAACACTCGGATATGTAGTCTTTAAATGCGCACTGCACATAACAGTGAATTGAGCTGTGATCTACAGGACACACAAAGCCCTGCATACAGATCAAGACTTTTTCCAGGCAGTTCTAGAGAATTTTAGTCTTTTTGTTGCTGGGAACTGGAGCATTCAGACCAGTGGGATCGCTGTGTCCTGTTCTCTAACAATGGAAACTGAGTACTGAGCCACAGGGGATAGTAAAAGAGCCAGAAGTCTGAACCTTGTGAAAACCCAACCATGAGGACCTTACCATGTTAACTGATTGTGAAGACATAATCGTTAGGACTAAGCCTTCTAGGAAAACAGACTACCAAGCATACTGGACCAGATCCATTGCATACCAGGAGTAGGGAGCAAAACAACTGAATCTATCCCCTTACTGCCAGTTAACACAGTTAATGCCTATAGAGACTTCTCCTTACTTAGGAGCCCATCAGCCACCCATTATGTACAGTCTTGAAGAGAAAGAATCACGTGCACCACCTTACAGACAGGCCCAAGCTATGGCCAGCTTAGAACTGCTAATTTTGTGCTAGGTACTTTCCTGCCCTCCCCCAGGGGTACCCCCTTCAGGAACATGTACACTCACCCACTTTTAGTGGTGTATGTGCAAAGTGTGCGTTGGAACATTTTTTTGGTTAGCTAATGCTGTTACGTTTACTACTGCTTAAACCAGTTAAAATTTGATTTAGCATTACTGCAGTTCATATGATTGTCATATTATAGATCAGTGCTCACCTTATCGAGTACAGCATCTTTAAACCTGCTCAGTTGACTGTTTAATAGTTTATACATTACATTTACCTTGTCTTGCCATAATACATTTATTTTATCTACCATCAAGTTGCTTGTGGCCCATTTTATAGCCATGTGTGTCAGTGGGCTCCAAGTGGGTTAAAGAGTTGTGGTAGAACAGAGAACCCATTATATTAAGTTGCTCCTGTGGGGGTAAGCACTACAAACTGATAGAAATTAGTTAATTTGGGAAAATGTTTGAAAATTTTCCATCCTGCTCCTTCAGATTTTCTTGTCATTCTTAAAATTGTTGCCAGTCTTAAAATAAAAAAAATCGAACAAAATTCTATCAATGTATAGCCAGCTTTTTTGCCTCATAATCTCATATTCCAAGGGACTGCTTAAATCCACTATCATGTTCCAGTCAACATTCAGAAACTGCTGGTATGTAGCATGATAACTGTATAGGCAGTTTGCTCATTTTAACATTACCCATAATTGCAAACTGTAAGAAAAGTTTTCCCTTTCAGGGCACTTTATGCACTAACGTTTAAATAATGGCAGAAGAAAAAGGCCAATCCTTTTGGACAAGTGGGAAATACAGTAAAATGTGTAATACAGTATACTTTAGTAGTTAGACATAGATGTCATTTTGAAATAAAAGTGTTTAAATATACATGTTTATACAAGACTCCTTTGTCAGTACAGTTTGGTAAAAGTGCTGAGTTCACTGAAGAAGTTCGTGAAATTTATGCACAGTCCATTCATTTCTCAAAATTGGATGAGATTTATTGCACTGTAACATACAGGGCAGGCTAGTGCAACTTCTTTAACTACTTTCTTTTCTATTAAAACTTGCATATGATATTGCATCTTATGATCTGTGAATGGTGTAAGTGATCCTAGTCCTCCAAGACAGATCGGTCTTTCACACAGGAATGGACAGCTGATGGAGCACTTTACCTGTCCAGCAGCTGTCCATTCCCGACTGCTCTAGGGGGAAGTGTGGTGCACGATTCAGCGCATAGCACGGCTGTCTTTTTTTTTTTCTTTATTAAAAGTGTACAACATGTACTCTTCATTCATAAATGTTTCCCTTCCCCAGTCTTATATTTGCATGTCCCTGTTGGTCCAAGATCTTAGCTATATAGCTTGCTGAGCACCATATAGCCTCCTTGCAGAAAGTCTCCTAGCCAGACTTTAATTCTTTCATGCATGCACAGAGTAATCTCCTTCATGCCTAGTGAAAGATGGTCCATTGGTGGGATAATTAAATAGATGGTCTTTTCATAGGAATGAATAGAGATTTTTTTTGGCAGAAGAGACTCTACAGCAGCAGCTAAAATAGATTATGAGAGACACACTGAAGAGTAGTTAAACAAAAACAAAACAAAAACATTTTTTCACATATATTAACCGCCTCCCATTCACCATATAAGGTAAATACGGGCGCAAGGTGGTTCTCTTGTTCTGGGAGGATGTCATATGACATCCTGCCATGCTAACCGCGCATGCGCGGCTCCGGGAGCGCACAGCGCGGTGATTCGTGGTGCGCTGTGTCCCTTAGACACAGTGGATCATGGATCAACAGAAAGAGCCTAAGATGTCGGCTCGGTCATGTTATCAGCTGTGTCCAATCACAGCTGATCATATGTAAATAGGGAAATGCCAGTTATCGGCATTTCTCTCCTCACGAGCTGTCACACTGACAGCTCGAGAGGGGAGCCGGTAATTGGCATTACTCAGAGGGAACATGTGCACTGATCATCAGGGGACTGATGATCAGTGTGCTCTGATAATCTGTGTAGCCCGTGCAGTGCCACCTGTTAGTGTCATCAATGCCACATGTCAGTGCCCATCTGAGCTGCCTATCAGTGCCACCTATCAATATCAGTCAGTGCTACCTATCAGTGCTGCCAATCAGTGCCAGTCAGTTCCACCTATCAGTGCGCATCAGTGCCGCCTATCATTGCCCGTCAGTGCTGCCTATCAGTGCCAGCCAGTGCCACCTATCAGTGCCATTCAGTGCCACCTATCAGTGCCATATATAAGTGCTTCCTTTCAGTGCCCATCAGTGATGCCTGTCAATGCCCATCAGTGCCACCTACAAGTGCCTCCTCATCAGTGCCACCTATCAGTGTCCATCAGTGCAGCCTATCAGTGCCCATCACTGCACATCAGTGAAGGAAAAAAATAATTTATTTACAAAATTTTATAACAAAAACTAAGAAAAAACATTTTTTCTTTCCAAAATTTTCAGTGGTTTTTGGTTTGTTTAGCAAAAAATAAAAAATCCAGAGGCGATTAAATACCACCAAAAAAAAACTTTATCTGTCTCAAAAAAGTGCTAAAAATTTCATATGGGTACAGTGTTGCATGACTGTGCAATTGTCATTCAAAGTGGGACAGCGCTGAAAGCTGAAAGTTGGCCTGGGCAAGAAGGGGGTATAAGTGCCTTGTAGGCTAGTGGTTAATATTATGAAGGCCAGGTCAGAACACATTGGCCCTATAAAAGATGATCAAGGGATGTTGGTCACAAGTCACAAGGAGAAGGCAACCATATTAAATGCATTCATCTCCTCAGTTTACACAAATGAAAAAGATAGGTATAACAAATGGCAAGACAGTAATGTTAATAACATTGTGTTGAATGTACCCTCGCTGCTGGAAAAAACCTGTGTTCAAAAAAGACTAAAATAACCTAAATTGGAACTTTACTCATAACAACTTGATTAAAAAAAATGTTCTTTACCAAGAAACATATATTCCACATTAATAATTATGCTACCAAAATTAGTGTGTGCATTAAACTGCCTCCAGCATTGTTCCTGTTTCTTCTTGCTGGAGGCTGCCATTTTGTTGAATCCTAAAGCCCCTGAGTAGCAGTAAATCTTTAGATTTTCAACAGATCAGCCTCTACAAATCCAACACAGTTCTGAAAAATAGAGAGCAACTGAGCAGAGCAGGGTGAGACAGTGTATTACTGGATTTTAAACAGTATAGGCACTTATTTTTAATGTTTTACATAGCTATACCTGCAAAAGGACCAGCCTGAAGTGATCTAGCAGGACTTAGTTTTATGACTAAGGTTCCATTTTAATGAATACATTACCAAGACAAGAGTTCTTAAAAAACTTAGCTAAGTTATAGCCAGCCAGTATTCCTAATTTTAAGGACATCTTACTGATTGGAATGGTACCAGCTGATTGACAAAAAGAAAACGTGGAATAAAATTTTTATTGTGAGAAAAAAAGAAACAGAAATGTGGAGCCAATTTTCAAAAATGTCCGAGATATTTACCTGGAAAATACAAAACAGCATAACATTGATAGGATGTAAACTATTGGATGAATGATAAGGGACCATATCCAAGAATTTGCTGATAAAAATAGTATTATTAGTAGTAACCAGCATGGGTTTATGAAAGGAGTTCTTGCTAGACCAACCATTTAACATTCTATGAATTGTGAGCGGTGGGCCTCAGGGCTCTGTCCTGCAACCAATTCTGTTTAACTTGTTCATAAATTGTATTGAGTTTGAAATAAATAGTTCAGTCTTAGTGTTTGCTGATGATACAAGACTAATCAGGGCAATAACTTCACAACTGGATATGACAACTTTACAAGAGTACCTAGTTAACTATTTTACATACTGTGACCCTAGCAGTACAGTGCCACCATGGTGACACTGCACTACTTGTGGGGGGGTGATAAAGATTTTTTTTTTTTTTACGCTGATTGCTTTTACATCCATAAAGTCTGTAAAAGCAATCAGTCCTCCTTCTCTCTGGCTGCATTCTTGCAGCCGTTGAGAAATACTGTGAGAGCTGTGATTGGTCACAGCTTGTCACACAGTACAAGGCTGTTGTGAATAGCCTTGTACCATGTGACCTCTATGATCATTCACAGATTTCACACGTAGTAAGCAATGATGTCAGAAGTGACATCTTGCTTACTACTCTGCATGTGATCACTGATTGGCCAATCAGTAATCACATGATCTGGACCTCGCACGAGGTCCCGTATGATGATCGGTGTTCCACTGTGTCCGGAGGAGGGCAGGGGAGGCCATTTATAAATGGCCACCCGCCCCTGCACGGCCACAGTCCGGCCATTTATAACGGCCGGACGGGAGGTGGTTAAAGGGGGGCAGCTATAAGAAAGATGAGATGTAAAAATGAAAATGTAAATTAATGCACATGGGAGCTAAAAATGCAAGTTGCAAGGGGGAGATCCTCTGAGGAAATCAAGGATGTAAAACGATCTGGGGGTCACAGTAGATGACAGAAATAGTATGCAATGCCAAGCTGCAGCAAGTAGACTATTGGCATGCATTAAAGGGGTATTTACTAAAAAGATAAAATTATAAGTCTACCCTTTTACAAAACTCTGGCTCAACCACATCTTGAGTATGCAGTCCAGTTTTGGTCACCAATCCTTTGGATGGATGTGCTTGAATTGGAGTGAATCCAGAAAAGGGTAACAAAGCTAATAAGGGGACTAGAGGACCTCAGTTATGAAGCACAACTACAAACAATAAACTTACTCTTCCTGGAGAAAAAGCGCTTAAGAGGGGATATGACTGCCTATACAATTTAAGGTCTCTAAAGAATGGACAAAAAAGGGTTCAATGTTAAACTGAATTTTTACTGTTAGAGTGGTAAGGATGTGTGGCTCCCTTCCATACTTGATGGTGTCAGGGAGGAGTGTAGATACATATTTATAAGACTTTTCGATGTGTTTCATAGTGAATGCAATGTACAGGGGTATGGAAAATGGTAATGACATAAACACACACTCCCACACGCAGGTTGAACCTTATGGACTGGTGTCTTTATTCAACTTTAACAACTATGTAAAACTATGTAACTCCACGCCGGGAGAACACGATAGCTCCAATGGTTACTGCTAGAAATTATAGCCCCTGGCTGTAATTGAATGTCAAAAAATACAGGCTGGTTGTATCCAAGTCGATTTCATGGATTGATTTGTGTACAATCAGCCTGCCCGTAAATAGATAGAATCTTAGTTGGTCCCTGCTGAACCAGACAAATGTTGATCCATGTGTGGCCAGCTTAAGTTTCTGCCCTTCAAAATGCTTTTTTATAAACTTGTGAGCTGTAAAAAAAAAATCTATCTATCTATCTATCTATCTATCTATCTATCTATCTATCTATCTATTATCTATCTATCTATCTATCTATCTACACTGTATTGCCAAAAGTATTGGGACACCCCTCCAAATTATTGGGGTCAGGTGTTTCAATCACCTCCATGGCCACAGGTGTATAAAATCAAGTACCTAGGAATAAAGACTGCTTCTACAAACATTTGTGAAAGAATGGGTCACTGTCCGGAGCTCAGTTAATTCAAGCGTGGTACCGTGATAGGTTGCCACCTGTGCAATAAGTC
Organism: Staurois parvus; assembly: GCF_062004578.1. Classification (NCBI taxonomy): domain Eukaryota; kingdom Metazoa; phylum Chordata; class Amphibia; order Anura; family Ranidae; genus Staurois; species Staurois parvus. The sequence continues at coordinate 2,916,347 of NW_028318646.1, read as the reverse complement.
CATCTGTGAAATTTCCTTGCTAGTAAATAATCCACAGTCAACTGTTATGGTATTATAGTTACTGTTATTGGTATATAAGTGAAAGCAACTGGGAACAGCAACTCAGCCACGAAGTGGTAGGCCACGTAAAATGAGAGAGTGGGGTCAACGCATGCTGAAGCTCACAGTGCTCAGAAGTGACCAAGTCTGCAGAATCAATAGCTAAGGACCTCCAAACTTCATGTGGCCTTCCGATTAGCACAACAGCAGTGCGTAGAGAGCTTCATGGAATGGGTTTCCATAGCCGAGCAGCTGCATCCAAGCCTTACATCACCAAGTGTGGGGTTGTTTTTCAGGGGTTGGGCTTGGCACCTTAGTTTCAGTGAAGGGAACTCTTAAGGCATCAGCATACCAAAACATTTTGGACAATTTTATGCTCCCAGCTTTGTGGGAACAGTTTGGGGATGGCCCCTTCCTGCTCCAACATGACTGCACACCAATGCAGAAAGTAAGGTCCATAAAGACGTGGATGAGTGAGTTTGGGGTGGAGGAACTTGACTGGCCTGCATAGAGTCCTGCCATCAACCCAAGAGAACACCTTTGAGATAAATTAGAGTGGAGACTGTGAGCCAGGCCTTCTCATCTGACATCAGTGCCTGACCTCACAAATGCACTTTTGGAAGAATGGTCAAACATTCCCATAGACACACTCCTAAACCTTGTGGACAGCCTTCCCAGAAGAGTTGAAGCTCTTTTAGCTGCAAAGGGTGGGCCAACTCAGTATTGATCCCTATGGACTAAGACTGGGATGCCATTAATGTTCATGTGCATTTAAAGGCAGGCATCTCAATTCTTTTGGCAATATAGTGTGTATATATATATATATATATGTATGCATATATACAGTATATATAGTACATGTGATGCGCTTGTGTATGCTTTCCTTTTTTTGTTTAAACAACTGTATCTTTGTTCTAGTTTTCAGCAGAAAATTCCCTTTTTGCAATGCAAAAAATTACTTAAGATAAAAAGTTGCTAAATTGACGTTTAAAGTGTTAGTACTGTATGATAACAATGCTTGATTCATCAAAGAGTAAAAACCGCTTTAGGCATTTTTAACACCAGAGGGAAAAGTTTAATGTGCTATTAAAACGTGACATTGTCCCCTTGAGATTTTGAAACCTGATTCACAGGTGAAAAATACATTTCTGAGTGCTAAAGTGGCTTTAGTTTATCACCTGCCAAAAGCAACTGAAATGGCAGTTATCACAGAGTCCAACAGTGATTTTGTTACTTTACAGGAGCACTGCTGCTCTCAAAAAATGTTGTTGTTCTTGTTATTACTATTATTAATATTGTTTATTTCAAAAACTTTTTTTATGTCTTAAAAGCACAGTAAACCTTAACCAAACACAAACATAAACAATTAAATATCCCCATGAACTATAGCAATTAAGTCAGTTTGGACCAAACAGGAAAGTGCCTATTGTCTTGCAGTTTATTTTTGTTTAACCTCTTGTGCTCCATAAATGTATTTCATTTTTTCCCCACAAAAAGAGCTTTCTTTTGATGGTATTTTATCGCATCTGGGTTTTTCATATTTTGCACTGTAAACAAAAAAAGACAGAAAACTTGAAAAAAAAAAAATTTTTTAATTCCTGTTATAAAAAATATCCAATAAGCTGAAATTTCATCATAAAATTTAGGCCAATTGTATTTTGCTCCATGTCTTTGGTAAAAAAAAAAATCCCAATAGGTATATATTAATTGGTTTGTGCAAAAGTTATAGTGTCTACGAACTATGATATAGATACTAGAATTTACGCACCTTTTGTTTTCTGATTGATTATCACATTTCTTGAGGTGCTGAGGGAAATAACCCCAAAATATATTCTTTTATGTCTCCTGAATATGGGGATACCACATGTGTGAGACTTTTTGGAGCATAGCAGCTTACAAGAGCCCAAATTACAATGACCCCTTTGAAACCCTGAAGGTGTGTAACGTCCTCATTTCCCATCACAGTTTTAGAGGTCCTGAAATGCCAGGATAGCACAACTCTCTACCCCCCCCCAAACAACTCCTTTTTGGAAAGTAGACACCGCAAGGAAGTTAATAAGAGGCATGGTGAGTATTTTGCAGATCTTATTTTTTCTCAAAACGTTTTGCAAAATAAAAAAAAGGGAAAAAAATAAATTTTCGTTTCTTTCTTCATTTTCCAAAAACTTGTGGCAACAAATACCAAAGATTCACCATACCTCTTATCAAATTCCTTGGGATGTCTACTTTCCAAAAAGGGGACATTTCAGGGCCTCTGAAACTGTGATAGGTAGTAAGGAAGTGTAATGAGGAAATAAAGCCTGAAGGTGCTTATTGGATTTTGGGGTCCTGTACAAGGCTAGACTGCCAAAAAGTCTCTCATGTGTGGTACCCCCATACTTGGGAGAAGTAGCAAAATTTATTTTGGAGAGTAATTTCACATATAACCATGACATGTGTGAGCAATATATCATTTAAATGACAACTTTGTGTAAAAATTTTATTTTCATTTTCCGAAAACTTGCAATAAAAAATAAAGTATTCCATTGACTCGATATGCCTCTCAGCAAATAGTTTGGGGTGTCTACTTTTCAGAAAGGGGTCATTAATGGGGTGTTGTTATCTTGGCATATCATGCCCAGTGTTAGAAGCTTATGCCACACATCACTCACTCTTCTAACCACTTTTCTGATACTTTTTGTTCACATGAAAAAATCTGTACTTTTTGCTAGAAAATTACTTTGAACCCCCAAGCATTATATATTTTTATTAAATCAGATGCCCTAGAGAATAAAATGTTAGGTGTTGCAAATTTGTATGTCACACAGTACTTGCGCGGTGATTTTTCAAACGCAATGTTTTTTAATAAATACACTTTTTTGAATTTTAATGGACAAAAACATAATATACCGGCCAATTGTTCAGTAAGGTATAAAAGATGATGTTATGCTGAGTAGATAGATATTAATCATGACATGCTTTCAAACTGCTCATGCTCCGTGCAATGGCCACAAACTACATACATTTTTATTATCCATAGGCAACACTTTAAAAGCCTTTACATGTTATCACTTTTGGTTTACACACTTGTGCGTGTGAGGACGGGGTGATGAGGGTGCTTTTCTTTTTTTTTTTTATTTATTTATTTTTTTTTGTATTTTTACACTGTCCCTTTTTTTCATCACTTTTATTGTTATTACAGGGAATGTACAGTGAAGGAAATAAGTATTTTTTTCCCTGCTGATTTTGAATGTTTGCCCACTCACAAAGAAATGATCAGTCTAAAAATCAAGTGGTAGGTGTATTATAACACTGAGAGACAGAATAGCAACAAAAAAGTCAAAAGAAATGCATGTCTAACAAATTATGCACTGATTTGCATGTTCATGGGGGAAATAAGTATTTGATCCCCTTCACAAAACATGACATAGTACTTGGTGGCAAATCCCTTGTTGGCAATCACAGAGGTCAGACGTTTCCTGTAGTTGGCCACCAGGTTTGCACACATCTCAGGAGGGATTTTGGCCCACTCCTATTGGCAGATTCTCTCCAAGTCCTTAAGGTTTGGTGGGTGACATTTGGTAACTCCAACTTTCAGCTCCCTCCACAGATTTTCAATTGGATTAAGGTCTGGAGACTGGCTAGGCCACTCCAGGACCTTAATGTGCTAATTCTTGAGCCACTCCTTTGTTGCCTTGGCCAAGTGTTTTGGGTCTTTGTCATGATGGAACACCCATCCACAACCCATTTTCAATGCCCTGGCTGAGGGAAGAAGGTTCTCACCCAAGATTTGACAGTACATTGCTCCGTCCATCGTCCTTTTGATGCAGTGCAGTTGTCTTGTCCCCTTAGCAGAAAAACACCCCCAAATGTTTCCACCACCATGTTTAACAGTTGGGATGGTGTTCTTGGGGTCATAGGCAGCATTCCTCCTCCTCCAAACACGGCGAGTTGAGTTGATGCCAAAGAGCTCGATTTTGGTCTCATCTGACCACAACACTTTCAACCAGTCCTCCACTGCATCATTGAGATGATCAGTGGCAAACCTCAGACGGGCCTGGACATGTGCTTTCTTGAGCAGAGGGACCTTGTGGGCACTGCAGGATTTCAATCCTTGTCGGCGTAGTGTGTTACCAATTGTTTTCTTGGTGACTGTGATCCCAGCTGCCTGGAGATCATTGACAAGATTCTCACGTGTAGTTCTGGGATGATTCCTCACTGTTCTCATGTTCATTGACACTCCACGAGGTGAGATCTTGCATGGTACACCAGACCTAGGGAGACTGACAGTTGTTTTGTGTTTCTTCCATTTGCAAATGATTGTCACCTTCTCACCAAGCTGCTTGGTGATAGTTTGGTAGCCCAGTCCAGCCTTGTGTAGGTCTACAATCTTGTCCCTGACATCCTTGGACAGCTCTTTGGTCTTTGCCATGGTGGAGAGTTTGGAATCTGATTGTTTGATTGCTCCTGTGGACAGGTGTCTTTTATACAGGTAACAAAATGAGATTTGCAGCACTCCCTTTAACCCCCCTGGAGGTATTCCCAAGTGTAGCTCGGGGTAAAGTTTCAGCACCACAAGCGGTAACCCCGAGCTACACTCGGGAATACCTTGCAGCGTTGCTCTGGGATCCCTTCTGCACTTACCTTGTCCTGCGCTCCCGCGATGTCCCCCTGCAGCGTCCCTTGCCATGTCCTCCGGCCGATGCTGGCATCTGTCTTCCCGGTTCCGTTCCCTGCGGCATCAGGATGTACGGGGATGGAACTGGCGGGAAATTTAAAAATATCAAAAAGTGACATTCACTAAATACACTAAAATCACATAGTATAACATTCCTGTATCAAACCATTTCACATACATTTTGTCCCGAGTGCTTTGTCCTGTGCCCTGCCTGCATTTTTACTGTTCTTTCTGCCTTGAAACTGAGAAATGTCCATGGCCTCCAAAAAGTGTCCCTTTAGGTCAAAAGCGGTTTTAGACCAGCTAGAGAACAGTGATAGTAAATTAGAACTACTTGCAGAATTGAGTGATAATGATTCGTGGGGAAATTCGTCATGAGACACTGAAAACGATTTTGCGACTTTGCTCAGTGATGTGCGAACTTGGCTCTCTATTTCAAATTTCAGTGTTTTTGGTTTGATTATATTATTGAATTAAATTATTATATTATTATTATATTATTTTTTATGATTATTTATTAAATTATAACTTATGATTTTATGTTTCAAATTTTAACATACCCGGGATGTTTACTAGACTCTTGTTCGGACAGATTTCAGTGAGTTATTCCTAAAAATTACAGGCCTACAATAAAAAAATACATATTTCCATGCAAAAAAATGTACTGCTTTGAGCACAGAAATACTGACATAATCAGACCGCTAGGGAGGTTAAGAGACTGCTTCTAATCTCAGCTTGTTACCTGTATGAAAGACACCTGGAAGCCAGAAATGCTGCTGAATGATAGGGGATCAAATACTTATTTCCCTCATGAACATGCAAATCAGTGCATAATTTTTAGACATGCATTTCTTTTGGTATTCTGTCTCTCAGTGTTATAATACAGCTAACATTTGATTTTTAGACGGATCATTTCTTTGTGAGTGGGCAAATATTCAAAATCAGCAGGGGATCAAATACGTATTTCCTTCACTGTAAATATAGCAATAGGCAGTGACAGGTACTCATTTCTGAGAAATCTGGGGCCTATTAGACTCTAGATATCTCCTCTGCCCTTAAATAATCTGATCTCACCAAGATTGATGTAATTAGATGCTTTCCAATTTAAAAATGGCACCGTTTCTATCAGAAGTGATGAAATGCTGGTAGCTTCTGATTTCTTAGACTATAGAGATGATTGAAACCATGCCAGTGTCCAATCAGCTCTATGGCTAGCTAGCAGAAATTCAGGCTGAATTCTCAGGTTCCCCGTTGGGATAGGACAGCCCTAGAAATCCATGGAAGGCAGCAGGAGGGGGGGGGGCATCTCCTCCCACCACTTGTAAAAGCAATCCTGCTGCTAATAAAGAGAGGAAATCTCTCCCAGAAAAAGTGTGTGAAATACCCACCATTAGAATATACCACCCTGCATCCACCCATTTCTAATGTTAGGTATAGATGAAATGTTCTTTTCTTTTTGTTCAGCCCACAGACTGAACAAAAAGTAAAGAACCAAATAGATTCCTATATTCACATTGATTGATGTGGATGAAGAAATCTCTGCCAAATATTTTTTGTTTAAAAAATCATAGGAAGCATAGGAGCAATCCCCCCACTGACCACCCCAGGCCCCCATGCTTGGGCATATATTTTCTTTTCTTTTAACTGTGGGTGAGAAATCTCATCCAGCAGTGCTACATGCTTTGACGTATATTCTAAGAGCACACCCTGTTTCTGTCATAAAAACACAGATTGGTGCTGCAGCTGAATGGAGTTCCCATGAAAAAAGAAAATAACAATGGTTAACAATACAACAGTAACAATAGAACAGTAACTCAATAAAACGACAACTATTTTTTAAATTTATTTTACTTTTTTATTTTTTATGCTTTTTTACTTTTTTTTTAAACTAAAAAAGTTTCCAGAATGTTAGGTTCTCTCAAAATGCGATTTTGTTTCCTGACTACCTAACATCTTTCGAGACCCTGTGTAAAAATGTGCCCTAGACTGTACTGGGATGTACCCTATACTAATACTCCATTAGTGTGTGGTAGCAACGGAAGCAGTCCTTGAGGCAGAGACCAGGTTGTCCAGGACAGGAGGGACAAAAAAAGTGGGTGTCATGCCTAATTCCGCATCAACTACAGATACAACATATTTTGGGGGGGTGACTTTTGGGTTGGGGTACCAGGAATAGCATCAGGAAAATACCTCTCATGCAGCTGGCTCACTGCATCTGGGTTGGGGGTTTGGGCCACAGCACCTTCTGCATACAAAAGGGCCATGATGATCTCTTCCTGAAATTTTAGGAAGGAACCACTTCATCCAGTTGCTTTGTAAAGCATAAAAGCATTGTACAGAGCCAATGGAAAGAAATATACATACACTTTTTTGTACCAGCGACTGGCTTTATGGGAAACTAAGTATGGCTTCATCATCTGTTCATAGAAGTCTTCCCCTCCCATGTAAGGTTGTAGTCATGGGCACAGAGAGGTTTCTCAACAACGCCAGATGTCGTGCTAATTTGGATCAACATGTCAGTGTGAATGAAAGACAAGACAAAAACATCCTGTTTGTCCTTCCACTTCACTGGGAGAAATTCATAATTTTTCAAGCAAGCTTTCTCCCCTTTCTAAGACTGGTATTTACAAGCTGTTGGGGGATGCCATGGCGATTAGGTCACATGGTGCCACATGCGCCAATTGCAAGATTGTAAAAATGTCTAAATAGTGGCACTCTTGTATCAAAATTGTCCACATATAAATGGTACCCATATGGAAAAAGGGTGACACCAAGTCCCAAACTATCTTGCCACTGCTCCCCATGTAGTCTAAGCATCTGGGTGGCTCTTTTCCCTCATAAATCCAAAATTTACATGTATAGCCTGTTGCCCTCTTATAGGTCTTAGAAATTTTGACCCCATATCTGGCTTGCTTGCTGGGGAAAAACTGAATGCAAGGTGGCCAGAAAAATTAATGAGGCACTCATCAATGCAGATGAGTTGCTGGGGCATATACACATCTGCAAATTTCTGCTTAAGGTAATTTACGAGGGGCCGAATTTTGTGGAGCCTATCACATTCAAGGTCACCCTGGAGGATGACAGAGTGTATTGTCATTGAAATGCATAAATCGCAATATATTCTCAAATCTATGCCTGGCCATGGTAGCAGAGAACACGGGCATATGATGAATCGGGTCTGTGGACCAACAGAATTGCAACTCATTCTTTTTAGCAATGTTGAGGGTTAGGCTCAAAAAAACTTTTAATTCAGAAACCTTCATAGGTTTCCATGAAAATGGTGTGGTAAGGTTTGAATTTAGGTTGGTGGCAATAAATTGTTGTGTGTATAAATTGCTTTAGTCCACAATCAATCCATACAGATCATCCATGAAAAATAGCTCTAAAAAATCAAGGGGAGTAGTTACATTTGCTGTTTCCACCTGAATTCCGGGTTGAGCAGTGAATAGAGGACCTATGCTGCAGAATTTGTGGGCTGACAATCAGGGTTTGCAAGCACACCCGGAAGGACACTATGGGCTCTACAGGCCTGTGTTTGAATTCTTAGTGGCTGTGAGACACTACTTGTGCTAGCCACTGCACCAGGTTGTACTGCACTTATAGGACTCACCACATCACCACCACCAAGTGATACAAGTGATACTGCAGTGCTGGTATGTATAAGACCAGGATGTACTTGGCTGCTGGTGCTCGCCAGTTCCCCAAAAGGCAGAGTGGCACTAGTACTGGAACTAGTACTGGCACTTTGCTACATATGAGACAAGTCATGCAACTGTAACACCTCAGCAACCTGGGAATGGAGCCGGGTACGCCTAACCTTAGCAGGGACCTCTACTCAATCGTCTGAGCTATCTGTCAGGGTGCTGCTGCTCTCTACATGTTCATATTCTGAGCCTGATTCTGTCAGTGAGGCTTCCCTTCGCGCTCATCTGACATACTCAGAATCCTGTTGGCCTCTTTTATAATGTTCCTTTCATTGTACATTTTGGCCACTAAATTAATAGGTAGCTGGTGCGACCTGATCCTGCTAACGCTGCATTTTTATGGACATTATGCTAGTGTTAAAGCTGGTATAGTTCTTATCTGATCAAAGATATTGATCCGGGGGTGTGGCTTGCAATATGGCTGCCTAAACCTGGAGCTTTGCAGACTTGCCAAAGACAATCAGCGACACAACGGGGACTCAGCTCCCATCCAGCCACCTACTTCCTCTTGAGTCTCGGGGGAAACAAACTAATGAAGTCCCACAAAAGGAAAGGTCCACAAAGGCTGCATTTTTCCTCCAGCCAGCTACGTGAAAGGGAGGAAGCCAAGACGACCCGATCTCCTGCTCCTCTTCTCCCTACACAGATCTTCCTGATGCAGTTTCAGGTGACCCTGAAAGCAGGATTACACCTCTATCTCCTCATCTCTCAACATCTACCAGCCTTATCCCTGGGAGCCCTGCCAAAGCCAAGATGTGAATGGATTCCCCACACCAGGCCTCAACAGTGGTGAGTCCACTCAATATATCAGCCCACACAAATGTTGTTTTACAGTCATCTACTGTATGCCCCTGGTTGTAGTGCCTATAAAGTCCATCAGTTCTGTTCAATCTACAGTTAGCTATTAATAGGATGAGGCGCTTTAGAACTCTTATTTTGCCCCCACAGTAAGCACCCTGTGTTGGGAGCATTCATTTTCAATTTTCACTTTCAATGTATGGACTAGAGTTATATATATTAGAACTTTGTCCCAAAATATAGAGAATCTTGGGCATTCCTATAATCAGTGAAACAAGGTAGGCCGGGGGGAGATCGCACCATGAGCAGGTTTCACAGATTATTAAACTACATATCTTTTTGTATCTGGATAACAACAAATCAGGAGAGTTGTCACAGCCAAGGATTGAAGTCCATGTTTTAAAAGGGGTGAGATGATATTTTGCTGTTTGGTGAGTGATGAAGTAGGAATAGAAATAATGATTGCGATGAATGAGTGTTAAAGAGGATTTTGTCAACAGCTGTAACAAGTCCTAAGGTAGCTGAGCAGTTGGAATTAAATGAAAAATGTGAAATCCCAGAAGGGAATATTTAATGGATAGAGCCTCAAATTATTTAATGGCACCAGTGCGATAATAAAAAATGGAGTCAACCTTGGTGAGGCCACTTAGTGCCCAATGAGCAAATGCCTTGTATTCACCGGCTGGGGGAAATATAGAGTTACCATAAATGGGTAGAAAACAAGATATAGCTGAGGACAGACCCAGGAGTCTCCATACTTCTCTCCGGGCTATGACAGTATCTATGATCAACACATTAGATCTAAATGTACCAGGCAGAGAGGATAATTTGGAATGAAGGACAGCCAGAAGGTTGATCGGAGCCACCAGAGCGCTCTCCAGCTCAAAATTAGTATAGCGAGATTTACCAGTTATCCAGTCTAGGCCTTGTCTTAATAGGCAAGAGAGATTTTAGTATCTTATGTTGGGCAACCATACCTTCGCTCTTGGTTTCTTAAAGCGCCATGTAAAGGCCAGCAAAGATGGATTTTTTGGACATCAGAGTGCTTTAATGAGATAGGTATAGTTTGCATAGGGTAGAGTAGTCTGGTAAATTAAACCATTTTAAATAGATGGCAGCTCCCGAAGAGTGAAATGGGAAGGGACGCCCATGCTTTACTCTTATCAAAATTCATTTGTAACCCTGTGCAGGTGTGAAAGGTCACAAAAAAGAGTTTGGAGTCTTGTAATATCAGTGGAGGGGTTAGAGGAAAAATGTAGCACATCATCTGCAAACAAGGCCCGACCGTAAAGTCTGATTGCCAATTGTGATGTTGCTTATGCCGTCTTCCAAGTTGATAAGTCGGGACAGTGGTTCTATAGCTATATTGAAAAGGAGGGGGGAAAGGGGGCAGCTTTGTCGAGCCCCTTGATTAAGGGAATACTTTCCGAGGTGCAGTCTTGGGTCACCAAGCGAGCTGTAGGAGAAATGTACATCCTTTGAACAAGGTCCAGTATGGGGCCCAAGAAGCCAAGCTTCCTCATCAACATGAACAACCAAAAAAAGTTAAGGATTTTTCAGCATCAAGAGACATGAGGGCAATATCACATTCAGGATGAGCTTTAGCATACTCAAGCGCCATCAAGACCTTGAGGATGTTAAGCATAGCTGAGCATCCTGGAACGAAACCCGACTGAGCAGGGTGTAGTAGTGAAGGGAGTATTGGCGCTAAAAGTGATGCAATGATTTTACAGAGAATTTTAGCATCCATGTTATTTAGATAGATCGAACTATAGGAACTTGGTTGTTGAGGGTATTTTCCCTTTTTGGTTAGAAGTTTTATGTTGGCCTGGTAACCTGTGGGGAGGTATGGTCAACTTACCCATATACCTCCGTAGACATAATGCAAAGTTTCCTGTACAAAGTCTTTGGTGAGTTTATAAAACTCTGCACCTGGAGCTTTAGCCGAGAGAAGTAGTTTAATAGTGAATTAAATGTCTGCCAGAGTGATTTAGGGTTTCCAGCTGAGTTGGATAAAGCCTTGGCATATGTACCTTAGTCAACAGGCATATGTACCTTACTCTTCAAATGCCACAGAATCCGCATGCATTTGTTTGGTGAACGGAACTCCTTAACATTCCATGATATTAGTTTTAAGTAATCCCCATTACCCAATGGAGCCATGTCTGACATAACAAGAGGTAATATCATAGCCCAAAGCAAGGCAATACCTTGATAGGCATTGCCCCATCAAGAGTCAATACTGCAAGGGAAGAAGTTGAGTAAGACACTAAGAAGGCACTTATATAACATACAGTAAAAAAAACAGGGGGGGCGTGTCCAAGATGGCGACCGGAGAAGTCGTGTGACCCGGAGCTCCGGCGGAGACACAGACAATCCGCTGCCATCCAGGCGGCAGTGGACCCGGAGCATCAGGCGGAGGCACCGTGGCACGTGCGGGAGCACAGCGGAGGTGAGCCAGGTGAATATCGCCCCCCTCCGTGGCGGCAATCCAGTGCGGCCTAGTGCGGCCTGCTGAAGCCGCCGCTGCGGCTGAAATCACTACTGCCCGGGAGCCGGGCAAGAGCGGTTGGAGGTGGGAGGGGGCTCCTGTGGTCCTGAGACCCCCTTACCAGAACAGCGGGCAATCCCCCCCCTGGCCTATCGGACCCCCCAACTCAGACCAGGGGATACGGCCTGTAATAAAGGCCTCGAGGCGCCCACACTACCATAGGCCTTACTGAGCCACTAGCGGGCCCCCAAGCTCTTCAATTCCTGCAGCCCTGCACCTGGGGAATATAGAGGGGCCCCTTTCTTCCACCCTGAGGGACCCGAGAATCAATACTCTGCAGGGTTGGTGCAGACACCAGGATCAGTACTCATTGACTTCCACATACATTCTGAGGCCTTCATTGTGGCCCTCGATCATCCTACACAGTAGCACATAAGTTTATAAGCACAGAGGGGCAAAGCTTGGGCCCAGAAAACATGGTGGCTTAGTTACAGGAGTCCTGACACAAGGAGGTGGAAGTTTTGATACTATCAAGGAGAGACATCGCTGCTATGGGGAAAACGGATAGGAGACCTGCTACCCCACATTCCAGATCCCCCCGCCAGCCTAACGGTCCCACAAATCGCAGCATTCTGGAGTTATTCCGGTCTCAGACACAAGAACACACTGAGGCCTCCGCTCCTGCTTCTCCCACACAGTCACTTCACAAAACGCCTCACTCGCAAAGCAGGAACCCAGCCACAACACCCACAGCCTGTCGTCTTGACACCCCACCTCTTACTATAGAGGATTTGAAAGCGGTTGCATCAGATATTAAAGAGACCCTCTCTGCTGCAATATCATATTTACATATCGACATGCAGGCGGTAGCCCAAAGGCTTGAAGCGGTGGAGGATAAAGTTATCACACAAGACCTTGCCATTCATGATATACGCACGGTGGTAGATACGCATACTATGCATCTAAGAGAGCTTGATTGCCACATCGAAGACCTGGACAACAGGGGTTGATGTCATAATTTAAGGGTACGTGGTGTCCCTGAAACAATTGAATCCGGTCAACTCACCCATACACTCAACCATTTTCAATGATCTGCTGGAAAGAATGCAGGAGTCTCCTATTGCGTTTGAACGCCTCCATAGGGGGCTGCGCCCTAGAGGTAGAGAGTCTGCCCCCCGAGAGACATAATTTGTTGCTTAGTCGATTTCCATCTTAAAGAAGAAATATTGCGTAGAGCAAGGGATCGCAATCGTGTGATCTTTAATGGAGCAGACATTAAATTTTTTCAAGATCTATCACATCTTACCTTGCAATGTAGAAAGGACTTACGCCCTTTATTGGATCTACTTCGCTCAAGGGGTATTGCTTACCGCTGGAGATTCCCATTTGGCCTCTCAGCAACACACATATGGAGATCAGCGCTCCTGAGATTCCCGGAAGATGTAGCACCATTTTGCGAGGCCCTCGACATTCCTAAAGTGGACATACCCAATTGGTCAGGCGAATCCCACCTCACATCCCAGGAGGAAGAAGAACCAATAGAGGCCAACTCTTCTGGACATCAGGGAGGAACAAGGCGACGCATACTATCCCACCACACCTCGTCCTCTCCTGCAAGCCGAAGGCTCAACTTTGGGGACAATCCTCAAGCCTCTCCATGAATGACACTTTTTCCGTTCCCCCCTCTCCTCACATCAGTGCATTACCTCCTATCCATTTAATGGCTTTTCTCGCATCTGAGCTAATACTTCAAATGCCTCCCCTCCAAATCCTGGTTCAATTTCACCTCCGAAGGAAATCCTAACCACTTTGAGACAGGCGCCATGGTATGTGTATTATAATAGACTGTCCTCACCCTCATGTACAATATCTACTCATTATATGTGTACACCGATTTTGATTGTGGACACCGAGATTATGTTGGCTCTTGCTTTCTGCAGGCTGTATGGTAGCGGTAGTCATTACTCTTACTGACTTTGAAGGTTGTAGGATCGGTCAATGATGACCTTTCGCACCATGCTGTTGGCCTTGGCCGAGACCGGAACGTGTTGCGATTTTGAGATCCAGTGCTGCAAACTGCTTATTTTCCTTGTCTTATGTTTGAGTCACTGAATCTTAACATACTTTGCAGATGGTGTCGCCAGTTAGGACAGGTCATGCGATTATGATCTTATGTTTATCTTATTTTGTATACTGAGGCCTTCTGGAGTTGCCCGCCAGGTACATTTGATGATCCATGGGCTATTCCCGAATGAACCTTATATCTGTGAATTCATATGTGACACTATAGTTCTGTGATACTGCTGGTACAGATCTATGCCTTGCTTAAGCACATACAGTACCTCGCCCATTATATTTATACGCAAAAGTCTTAATTACCTATGTGCTCATAGGACTTTTTTCTTGACTATAATGTCCCCCCCTATGCACACACACGCATCCAGATTTATGCATTCACAAGTGAGATAATGCGGGTAATACACTACTGCCCTTCCCCCTTCTCCCCAGTATCTATTCCATACCACCTCCCCCTTATCTTACAGCTTGACTGCCTTCACATCCTTCTCAATTTTGGGTATGATTACCCTTGAAATTTAGGTTTCACCTAGTTCTCAAACACCAGCCTTTTAACTACATGTCACCATAAAAGATTCCCTCACATTTTAAGGCCTGCTGCCCGCAGAAAAAAAACGGAGATTACTAGTTGCCATAAAAGACTCAGTTTCATTCCATCTCCATCAAAGTGTCTTAGACCTAAAAGGTTGATTTTATCATCTTACTTTGTACTATCGACAATACTCAATATACCCTGCTGAACATTTACTCTCCCAATCAAGTCCACTTTTTCAATACAACCCTCAGGAAAACAAAGAAAATCCAAAAAGGACACCTACTTATCTGTGGTAATTTCAACTTGGTACCAGACAACCAAACTGACTTGACTTCAGGTCCTAAAAGAATTGCGTCACCCCTAAACTTCATTAAAAAAACAAGACTACACATATCTTTCTCCGTGTTATAACACGCATTCACACATAGATCTTTTTGACTGACAAATGACTGCTGCAAAAAGTACAGTCTTCTCAAATACACACCATAACCTGGTTGAACCACGCACCTATTAGCATTACTCTCGACAACACAATATTGCAACCAAACACCCATGTATGGCGAGCCAACTCGTCTATTTCAAAACCCTTCTAACTCTATTTTGAGCCAACTAAAAGAGTTTTTTCAAACTAATACAGGTTCAGTGTCCAATCCGGCTATAGTTTGGAATACACACAAAGTCTGTATTAGAGGTTTGTTAATCCAGAAGGGATCAAGGGCAAAGAAAAAAAGGACACACCATTTGGAAGACATCACAACTGCAATTACAGATGCAGACAAAATGAAAATAAATCGCACCCATCTCCAACTTTCAAAACTAAATAATTTTCCCTACGCAAAGAACTTTGATCTTTGCTCTTAGAATCTTTTGAGAATATGCAAAATAAATTAAAGCTATGTCATATACTGCAAACAACAAGGCAGGCAAAGCAATGGTCTCTCGCATAAAAGGTCATTGCCTTGAATCCAAAATAGCATACCTTTAGCATCTGACTACCAATGAAAAACTACTAAATCCAAAATATATTGCTGACACCTTTAGTACATAGTATGGCAATCTATACAATATCAAAAATGATAACACCACTCACCAACCTTCAACAGCAGAGATTGAAGATTTTCTTGCTCATATAACTCTTGCCACACTTTCAACACAATAATTCATAGCTCTAAATGAACCATTCTCAGTCTTTGAAATTATCCAAGCATTATTCTGTCTGGAATACTGTTTGAAGGCTCAATAACCTACTTCTGGAATAGACTGGCAAATTCGTTTGTTGGAATTTGTGCAGGTTGGCATTTTGTTTAGCAAGTTCACCAGAAAAGCCTTATATGAATAACTGACTAACTAGAAATGCATACACTATATCCTGGGACACAGTAAGAATGGTCTAAATTTGACTGGTGGTCAGTCACTCATTTCTGGATTGGTAATGCTGGGATTCAGGAATTAAGAGCTCCTGTGGACTGAATATGTTAAGTACAAGCACAGGCCCAAAAGAGCCTGTGTATAACACGTGATAATGAGATTTGGATGCTGAATCTGAACCAAATTGAAGTCTATAAAACCTGAATGTTAAAAATCAATAATGGCCATTTTCTAGGCTAATAGGTAAGAGAGTGTCAAACTAATATCATGAGAGGCTGGGTACCAGGGTTGCCACCTGTCTGGGATCCACCCGGACAATCTGGGTTTTGAATCTTGTGTCTGGGTTGCAGTCCACCTGAAACCTGGACAATTATTCAAATCGGATTGTGGCTCCCCAATTAACCAATGTTGCCCCCAGCATTGCTGCCCCAGTGGAAAGCAGAGGCAGGGCTGTGTCTCTGACAGGATTGATGCCTGGGCTTCACAGTGAGGACAGTGTCTGATAATGGAGGGCACCCCTGGGCGGCCAGCACTAGTTAAATTCTGCTTCATTAGTGACACTGGCGATCGTGCAACCTGGAGCACAGTGCTGCAGTAACAGAGAAATCAGAGGGTATTATTATTGACATGATCTGAATATATATCTGCATAGTGTGTGGCTCATTGAGTTTATGACTGGGACATTGTGTGTAGTGTTTCCTGAAGTGGAGGAGGGGCTCCTCATTATTCCATGCTCTCCAGGTGTCCAGAGTAGTGCGGACATATGCCCGGCTCAAGGAAGGGGGGCTCTGGGCTTTCCTCTCCCTGGTGGGGGGGCTCTGGGCTACCCTCTGCTGTCACCTCCCAGGCCTCCTCTGTCTGGACTTCCCTTGACTTGTCCTTGGGATGGTGAGTTGTGACCTGTCACATGGGGGTCTGCAGACAGGGGGCTGTCTGAGGACATAGCCTGGATCTCTGCAAATCTCTCCATGGATTATTCTAAGTTTCCTATGAAGGATCTTTTTCCTCTCATCGCAAGTTCCCTATAGGAGTTCACAAGTCATATGCACAGCTGTGTGTGGTAGTGCAGGTGTTTTTTCTGCATTCAGGCACTCCATGTATTGTGAGAGGGCAAACAACACACTTCAGCTCTTCACATTGCAAAGCAATAACATCTGTACATTGTGCCGCATCACACAGTACTAACTCCTGCACTACACATATTATATTTTATATTACACACATCGGACCAAAGTGTTCATTGGACATTGCCATTTAAGGTGGAGCAGCAACTTTATTAATGCTTAAAAGGCAATATTAAAAATGCAAAAGAGACCATGGAAGAGAGTCTGGTAGAGATGGTAATGGGGAGCTCCATGCATAATAAAAAAGTCTTGGGGTTCCCCCTACAAGCACATATTAGACCATGATGCTTGATGAGAACCCCATGTAGAAAAGCTGTGGAGTCCTCCCACAAATCCATATCAGACCTTTACTTAAGCATGCAGCCATAAAGACCAGGAAATGGGGAAGACAAGAGTGCATCCCCTCTCCTGAACTATACCAGGCCACATGTCCTCAACACAGCCCCCCCCCCCCCTCCGGGGGAGAACCTTCTCCCCTTGTTGGTGAGGACAAGGGCCTCCTTCCCACAGATCTTTTAACCGCTTGCAGATCTGGCATTTCTGGGTAAGAGGCACTCCCCCTGTCCCTTCTGTGCTGTCATTTGGTACAGCACAAGCCAATCAGCAGGTCTCGGCCAATGATGTATGACCGGGACCTGCTGATTGGCTTGGCAAATGACAGTTCAGAGCTCTGTGTTTACTAACAACACAATGCTCTGAGCAGAGATGTGGTTGTTTTTCTCCCTGTAAAACAGGGAAATAAAGCAGTCACATCTAGTAGAAAAAGCAGAACACATTATACATTGTTAGGCACACAGTTAACCCTTTGATTGCCCCTAGATGTTAACCCCCTCCCAACCAGTGTCATTAGTACAGTGACAGTGTATAGCATCAGCACTGACACTGTATTAGTGCCACTGGAGATGTCTTTGTCATTTATTTAGTCAATTCTCACCCAGCATCAGATAGTGTCAGATGCCCCCCCCCCTCCCCACACACTGTCACAGTAAGTTGCAGATCACCACCATTACTAGTATAGAATAAATAAATAAACATTCCAGTATAGATACCATTGTTTGTAGGCGCTATAACTTTCACACAAACCAATTAATATGCACTTATTGGGATTTTTTTTTTACTAAAGACATGTAGCAGAATACATTTTGGCCTAAATTTATGAAGAAATTAGACTCTTTGATTGTATTGAATATGTTATATAACAGAAAATAGAAAATATTGGGGGGGGGGTTTGTTTATATAATAAAAAAAAAAATTATTGGTGTTCAAATACCATCAAAAGAAAGCTCTATTTGTGTGAAAAAAAATGATAAATTCCATGCACGCACAGTGTTAAATGACTGCTCAATTGCAAATTAAAGTAGCGCAATGCTGAATAGCAAAAAATGTCCTGGTCATGACAGGAGTGAAAATCTTCTGGAGCTGAAGTGGTTAAAAAGGGATCTGAAGATATCACCCCCACACACACACATACATACAGTTTGAATAAGGAGTACATAATATCCCTACTAATTCACAATAAATGTAGATAGTAAATAAAGGCACATTGCTTGACAAGTCCTTTATTAAAAAGTAAAAAAATCCAAAATATTCCGTGATGTAATAAATCACATTACCCAGTGATGCAAATTCATGTCAATCTTGATGAATAATACCCGCCTGAAACAAACCAGCAGTAGACCACTGGCATGCTTCTCTCCCAACAACTGTGCAGATGTGGTGGCGGATCTCCTGGTTGACGTCTTTGACCAAATATGGCTATTGCCACATTTGGTTAATGATGTCACAGGTAGAGGTGCAGACAGGAGACACCCATTAATCATGACAGTGATTTGCTAAAGTTGCTGTGCACAGTGAAAATTGAAGTGGAATAACATGGCTGGGAGTCCTGGAGATGGGATGATCAGTGCAGAGAGGCAGACATGACATTTACAGGAATGACAGTTAGAAATTACAAACCTCCACTAGGTACTTTTTGATTTATTTTTAGCCTAACAGAGGATCCTCAAGGGCTCTGGTTGGTGATTCTGAGTCTCTATGTTTCAGGGAACACAAGGAATCTGTATAACATTTGGCATCAACAAATATACAATACATACAGTATGTCTGGAGAAAACAGAGCATATATTGGAACCTACTGACTCATTTTCAAACCTTACTACTCTATGGAATCATTTGCCACAAATGCATGCAGTGCCATTCAGGAGCATTCTATTAATGCTACAATTGAAAGCCACTTACCTCAGAAAAAGATCACAGGAAAAAAACAATTTGCAGTTTCAAGTGTTTTGCACATACTGTCTTTACTCTGGCTAATTACTATCAAAAACATACCTGAAGTGAAAATTTTAATAAAAGGAGAAGTCTGTTGTCTGTGAAAATCATACTGTCCTCCTAACCACATAAACATTAAAAAGTATTTGCCCAAGCACAAGCCAGAAGTATAGCAAAACTTTATATTTTCTTTTCTGTCTAAAAATTTACCTGTAGAGTCACCTTGGCATTTTTAGCTGTTACTTAAAATTTTTTACCCTAGCTGCATTTCTTTTACAATGGAGTTTATTGATAGTATCAAGTCATCAGAAAAATCCAAAGACAGAAATAACTGTAAAGTGGAAATAAACATACAGTTCCTCTAGTTAACATAAAGCATAATAAATGAGTCACAGAAGCAAACAGGAAATGTGGTTACAATATGTAATTGAATGAGAAGATACATAACAAAGTGCAGTATTGATTAGTATGTGAAGGCCTATGATTCATCGGTTTGAAATCGTAGGTAGACATGAAAACAGCATATAAAGCATTATACATAACCCCACGGGAGATTGGATACACCAACCTTTTGGGCCCAGAAAGGGTCCAGCGACCATACAAAACACTTCAAGTTCCAAAAAAAACATGTTCAGTTCAATTACAAGATGAAAAACAAGAGCAGAGGAGAGAAAGAAAATGGTAAGGGAAAGAAAAAAGGGTCCCGGGGATCACAGTAGAAGGTCATTAAAGCGACAGAAGGGCATTGTCAAATCTAGATGGCTGGACTATGTTAATCCAAGGTTGCCAAATCCAGAGGAACTTGTCATTTGTGACTAACAGTATACCTGTTAACTTCTCATTAACCATTACAAAGTTTATCCGATTTTTAACTGCTTCGAAACTGAAAAGGGGGGTCTTCCATGCTTTCGCAACTGTCAATTAGTTGGCAGTGAATAAATGTGATGCCAATTGTCACTTGGGGTGGAGTAGATCTTCTATTGGTTTAAATAATAGCTCTTCATAGGGGTTTAATATTTGCGTGAAACATAGTGCGAAGAAGGGCATAGACTCTGACCCAGAGTCTGCATACCCTGGGACAGGACCACCAAATGTGGGCCATGGTGCCAATCTGTTGGCAACCCCAAATATAATTTGGTGAGTAAGTTGGGATGAAACGGGCACGTCAAGCTGGTGTATAGTACCACCTATGGAGAATTTTATAGGCATTTTCTAAAATAAGGAAATTTTTCAAACATTTGGATAATGCTTGGGTCATGATCTGTCAGTCCTGTTGATCAAGGCTGCCCCCTAATTCAGTTTGCCAATGTTGGTGATAGGGTTGTAGCGGGGGCTTTCTGTAGGAAATAATGGAAGAATAAATCAGTGATATCAGGCCCGGAGAATGAGGTCTGTTTCTACAGAGGCTTTCAAAGGGAGTCAATCTGTAGGATGTGGGCTGTGCATGTACTAGTGTAGTGATAAAATGGCGAAGTTGAAAGTAGCAAAAGTGCTCCCTCAGTGGGATGTTATGAGACGATCGAAGGGTGTCAAAGGTGAGAATTCTAGTAGGGGGGAGCAAAGAGTGAATGTTATTGACAGCATGGGCTGTCTACCACATGAATTGTCCTGGATTGTCAAGACCCAGGGGGAAATAATGGGTTATGGAGAAGACTCAATAAGAGAAGATGAGATGAAATGAGCCCTGCCGAATACTTGATGGAATCCCAAAGTCGGAGTGTGTGTATTAATGTCGTACTGAGGGGTGTAGAATGATGAGTAAGGAGGAGCCACCGTAGAGATGGGAGTGGCGTCGGGTGAGAATCCATCAGAACTATTGTGGCGCAGAGAGGGATATTTTGGGATTCATGAAGGTGGGATAGAAGGGCGATATTAGCTGCCAGGTAGTAGGCGTGAAGGTTTGGAACTGATAAACCTCCATTAATCTTACAGGCAAATAAAATCTGTTAATTCTAGGATGCAAACAGAGCCCCAGATAAATGTCAGGAGTTTACGTTGGTGAATACATAAGATGTGTAGGGGAACAGGGAATGGCAAGACATGGAATACGTATAGTAATTTGGGAAGATAAGTCATAGGAATCGCGTTAATTCTGCCAAACCATGACAACTGGAAATGAGCCCATGAAGATAATATCTTGTATTTTTCAGTGATCAGATTTTCAAAATTAAGTATAAATATAATGACCATTCCTTGCTTTTAACCACATCCACAAAAACACATCCCCATTTTTGCCACAACCACAAAATCATGCCCCCAAATAGTCTTGAGCATCATTACTAAAGAAATGCACCACAGCAAATTGTGCATGTGACAAAATTGGGGTAATAATAGGCTTAAAGGGGTATTATTGCATAAAACCTGAGTCTACTTTGTTTTGAGTCAAGGGTAAATATCATGCAGAGTGAAGGGATCAGTAGTGATGAGCCAAGAGCCCAGGGTTCCATTTCAGGGTAATTTGCTAGTCTAACAAAAAATTTGATGTTGAATCTGAACCCCACTGAAGTCAAAATGAGCCAGATGTTAGAAAACTCTAGGTTAATAGACAAGGCATTGTCAAACAAATGGCACTGGGAGGGTAGATCGCCTAGGAAAATGTACCAAACAAAAATGTTCTAAAATTCCATTTGGCAGAGAACATGTATCTTAATTATTCAAAGGCAGCATAAAAATGCAAACAAAAAACAGATGCCATTTAAATTGCTGGTGAATAGCTTCTAGCCGCTTTATCTATGCGACACCCTTATACTGCATAAGAATCTGTTATAGCTGTTAATGGCAAGACCCCCCCACAAAGAAATAAACATTGTCTGGTTCCCCTAAAAATACATACCACAGCCTTATCCTTTTAGAGGGTCTAGTATTGTATTGATGTCAAGGGGGACTTCATGCAAATAACAAAAAAAAGGCAGGCACCCCCCAATCCTTACCAGATCCATATATATGAGCATTCAGCTGACACTGACTGCAACTTGCTCCCTAATAACCAGGATCTCTGAAGCGGTTACATTTAGTAGTAGTCATAAAACTACTGCTAAAGGTTTCACTTCCCCCTGCAGTCTGATGTTCAGCTCGGCTGATCACCCATTTAGTTTGTCTATTGTACCAGACAAGGGCTCATCACATCAGAGTGCAGGGTGTGACGGGCGCGGCGTCAGACCCCAGCCCTTCTCACCAACTTGTGACCGAAGGACCAGCCAATCTAAGACCGTGCTGCCACTTGCGTAACAATGCCACTCTCAGCTGTGCCCTGCACAAAGATTTTCCAGCTCGCTGGACCACAATCTATGTGCCAGCAGCCTGAGAGCGATTGTTACTGGGTCAGGTTAATTACGCAATTAACCCTTCACACTGTCACCACCACCTTTTTACAGAGAAGGAGGAAACTCACAAATCTTAGCAGTAACACTATGATGTTAATCTCCCTGAAGGTATAACCGAGTGTAGCTCGGGGTAAAGTTTCAGCATCACAAGCGGTAACCCCGAGCTACACTCAGGAATACACTGCAGCACTGCTCCGGGATCCCTTCTGCACTTACCTTGTCCTTCGCTCCCGCAATGTCCCTCCTGCAGTGTCCCCGGCAATGTCCTCCGGCCGATGCCGGCATCCGTCCTCTGAGTTTTTGTTCCCTGAGACGTCAGGACATACAGGGACGGAACGGCGGGAAATTTAAAAATGTGAAAAAAAGTGACATTCACTAAATACACTAAAATCACATAGTTAAACATTCCTGTATCAAACCATTTCACATACATTTTGTCCCGAGTGCTTTGTCCTGTGCCCTGCCTGCATTTTTACTGTTCTTTCTGCCTTGAAACTGAGAAATGTCCATGGCGTCCAAAAAGCGTCCCTTTAGGTCAAAAGCGGTTTTAGACCAGCTAGAGAACAGTGATAGTAAATTAGAACTACTTGCAGAATTGAGTGATTATGATTCGTGGGGAAATTCGTCATCAGACACTGAAAACGATTTTGCGACTTTGCTCAGTGATGTGCGAACTTGGCGCTATATTTCAAATTTCAGTGTTTTTGGTTTGATTATATTATTGCATTAAATTATTATATTATTATTTTTTATGATTGATTATTCAATTATAATTTATGATTTCGTGTTTCAAATTTTAACATACCCGGGATGTTTACTAGACTCTTGTTCAGACAGATTTCAGTGAGTTATTCTTAAACATTACAGGCCTACAATAAAAAAAATACATATTTCCATGCAAAAAAATGTACCGCTTTGAGCACAGAAATACTGACATAATCAGACCACTAGGGAGGTTAAAAACATTTGTCTCAGCAGTAGGTTCTATTGTGCAGGGAAGAAATGCACACCAACCTCCAAACATTGGCTTGGACATCTCAAAAAGAAGAGGAATATAAGTCCAGCTAGCTGAGTATCGGACTTACACTGCTTCCAGAAAATATATAGCTAAACTGATTGACCCCTTTCATGTAGAGTCCATTCAAATAGAAGGCATTTGCACAGGGCTCTTCCTCTGCTGTACCGAGACTTATGACAAGTACCTGGGGCACCTAACCTTTTTAAAAAAGAGGACTTAGAGATATGGCGCAATCTGACAGAGAGTCTTCCTGTGATGGTTATCTACAGATCAAGCTGTTGTTTGACCTCCTGGTCACCAGGAACCTTCAACATGCTGGCCATTGATCTTGTGACCAACACATATTTGGTTAGGCAGATCTTGGCTCTCATAACGTCTTGCCATGATCCACATTGCAGAGTTTGCAACCCATGTTGCAATAGGAGTACCAAGATTTAGTTCATAAGCAGAAAGTTCTGGCAGAAAGGATAGGAAGGAAGGTGGTGGTGGGGGAATCTGATAGTTAATCTAGCCTTCCCATACTCTCCTACAAAAAATACATTTATTTCTGTGCAAATGTTGTCAAGTTCCCTTTACTTCCTGTTTAGTAAAACATTGTCAGTAGGACAGGAATTGAGGATAAATCTTCTTAATGGTTAGTAGTAAAAACTTCACAGGGTGTTTTAACTTTTCCTAACTCTCTTTAAAATTCAGAAAAAGTTTTTGCTATAGATACAAATAAAATGTATTTTTAAACTAAAATAAGAATCAAACTTAGTCTTGGTATCAGCCTCTTACAATCTCCTATGCAGCAGAACAGGGAGCCAATCGTGTGTGCTGCATTCAATGCAGCTAAACAAGTTTGCTACATGCAGCATGATGGCAAGAAATATGTTGATAGGAGGAGAGAGCAGACTGAGTAGTGCAGGGTTTCTCAACCTTTTTACATTGAAGGAACCCTTGGCAAAAAGTTTTAGATCTTGGGAAACACCTGAAATAATTATCAGATCTACAGCACAGGGAACATTGGTGTGATCAGCGAACTGTTGATATAAATCATTTTTAGAAAAAGCATTAAAAAATAGAATAAATATCAAATGTATCTATTTAATGTGAAACTTGTATACAAATTTATTAGGGACTGTGCTAAGGCCAATGAAGTGCATACAAAATGGATATCAACCCACACAGCAGTTGCTTTTCACTATGGTGTAAACACCAAAAGACAAAATGATAGATATAGAACAGTGCTACCTGTACTCCAATCACACCCAACTCTCTCCTTCATATAACCCACTTACAAGTGTTAACCACTTGACAACCAGACTATAGTAGAATGACTGCTACAGCGCAGTTGTCCAGTTCCGGGAGGGGGTCATGTGACATCCTCCCAGAACGTGCTCCCCACCTGTGAGCATCTGGCACTGTCTGTGATCGCTGTGTCCTATAGACACAGCTGAGCACATGACAAGGTAAAAGGCCAATCACAGCAGCCTTTTACCACGTGATCAGCTGTGTCCAATAACACAGCTGGTCACAAAGTAAATGCAGTTGCTGGTTATCGGCAACATTTCCTCATGCTATCATAGCATGACGAAAGTACTGCCGATAACTGACAAGTGTCACAGAGGACATCTTCACTGATAATCAGGGCACTGATTATCAGTACAGCCCCAAGTGTGCCCAGCAGTGCCACCCATCAGTACCCAGCAGGGCACACCAGTGCCACCCAACAGTGCCCAGCAGTACCACCCATCAGTGCCCATCAGTACCATCTATCAGTGCCACCTATAAGTGCTCATCATTGCCGCCTTCAGTTCCCAGCAGTGCCACCTCATTAGTGCAGCCTAACAGTGCCCATCAGTGCTGCCTACCAATGCCGCCTCATCAGTGCTGCCTATCAGTGCCCATCAGTGCTGCTTATGAGTGCATTCTCAGCAACGCACATCAGTGAAGTAGAAAATTTACCTGTTTGCAAAATTTTATAGTAGAAACAAAAACATTTTTTTTCACATTTTTGCTCTTTTTTCGTTTATAGGGCAAAACATAAAAAACCCAGCGGCGATTACATACCACCAACACAAAGCTCTATTTGTTTGAAAAAAAATTATAGAAATATGGCCTGGGCAGGAAGGGGGTAAAAGTGCCCAGTAGGTAAGTGGTTAAAGTGCAATGTGCAATCAGGGAAAAATCAAACACACAAGTTGTATAACATACAATAATGTCCTTATAAACTGCAAAAAGGACAAAGTGCAAAAAAATTATATCGCTGTTAGATCATAAAACCTTATATGATAAATGTATTTAATAAATAATTCTTCATGTACAATAGTGTTCATCTATGATGCATACAAAGTCCATCAATGATAATAAACTTTCTTATATCAACCAAGATCTTCTTAAAGTCACCAAAAAAGTGCTCTTCCACCACCTAATGCATTGAATAAACTCACTAGAGCCCAGTGCTTGTCAAATCATGAACCAGCAAAAGTGCATGTTGCTCAGGGAGTAATGTTCTGCAGTCTCTAGGTCCTATATCAAGGGGCTTCCAGGAACAGCGCACCTGTGCAATATATATATCGATCACTCATACCATTAGAAAGGAAAGAAGAGGGGAGCTTCCATAGTGTAAAACCGTAAAACTTTGTTTATTGTATAAAAAAAAATCAGGCCACTAACATTCATAGGTGTTGCCACTGACACAAGTAAATAGGCAATTTAGGGTATACTGGGTTGTCTCCGGATGTGATCCGGCTGGATACATCTATAGCCTGGAAAAGCTCTGTGATGTCAGGCAACGTTGGGCTTTAGCAAGTAAGAGAACTTCTGTAACCCACAAGAGAAGTATGGAAAAGAGCTTTGGCCATACTTCTCTTTCAAAGTAGTCATATTCTTCCTATGTCTAATGCCTGAGAAAAAGTAGCTAAATATTGTTAATGGCTATATGTTTTAGTTGCATATTTACCAAGGCAGTTTTACAGTTTCTTCAGCAAAGAGTTGCAACCAAGTCATTATTTTCTAACAAATGTATTTTGGTCTTTAAATGAAACCAAGTTGTTTTTCGACATGTAACAATGTACTTGTTTGTCAGCTGGATTTTATGTGCCTGCAAAACAATACTGGGAAAAAATAAATATACAAATTAGCTTTCTACTGCATGTCAATGATTAGTCCCTTAATTTATATATTCCATTAGGTGACCATAAAAAAGTTATCAGAAAATAAGAAAATTAGGGCAGCAGAGCTATTAAGAATATTTTAAAGTGGTAGTAACTCAGCTTAACCACAATGTTCTTTAATCTCTTCTTTCGAATAATTAAAATGTTCTAGTAAGTATCATAGTGCATGTCAATACCTGAATGGACAATAAATGCTAGAACACAGTAAATAATTGCCTGGCTGTACTTGTGCTAATGACTATAAACTTTTACTATGCTAATTTTCTCTTCACTTTTAATTGTAGATCAATAACAGTTTGCTGTTGACATTTAAAACTGCTGAACCACAAGTACGAACAAAGACAGAATGGAAATATACACTGTGGTACTGGGTTTGCCAAAT
This sequence comes from Staurois parvus, assembly GCF_062004578.1. NCBI lineage: Eukaryota > Metazoa > Chordata > Amphibia > Anura > Ranidae > Staurois > Staurois parvus. The sequence goes on along the minus strand of NW_028318646.1, from coordinate 2,889,403 downwards.
CAATAAACTTTGCCATTTAACAAACAGAAGCATGTAAACAACTACCAGAGATCAGGTGCTGTAAATACCTTACTTAATAATTGTTTAATAACATCCTGCATTACCTAAACTGAAGATTTCAACTGCTGAGAAAACCTTACTTGCTATGATCTTTCTACAACAGTGTCAACACAAAATAACCTATTTAATAGAGGCTTGGAAATGTGGCTGGATAAAGCAGCTGATTTAGCAAAGCAAATGCTGTACAGGAAAACCTAGATATTCTTTACCATCTTTAACAATCAGTTTTGTTGGAAGATACTCTTTTCATTCAACATGGCAATCTGTTGTTAGAAAACTTTGGCTGTGCTATGCGTAACTCAACATCAACAGTTCTATGTGGGCTTCTCACTGTTGGATCAGCACAAAATAATGGTGAGCATAATTGACATTTCCCATCTCAGTATGTGTCTACAACACTAATTCCAGATTTGTACACATGTTCAAATATTCATATGTAACCACTAACAACATATAAACTGCAACAGAATTTATCTATATGCAAATGTTTTTGGAGGAGGAGTTTAAGGTTCCTTTTGTACCGCCCCACCGTATCCTGTCTGTTTATACTTTCATGTTGGTTTCAAAGTTCTTCTAAGTGGAATCAATCATTTCCACTGATGATGGCTAATAGAAATGAGATTGGGCATGTTCCTACTCATGTGAACCCACTTGAGCGAGCCTGACCAGAAGCAGTCACCTGTACTGGGCTAATCATCAGTGACTGGGGCAATCCCTTCTCCAAAGCTGCATGTGTATAAGTGGTGTGTGTACGTGTAGCTATGGGTCAGGAAGCGCCTCAGCAGCTGATAATTACACCTATCCAGTGGTACCTTGCCAGTCATTAAAGTGTTACTAAACCCAGGACCCTGCGTTCACTATATCTGGTCTCCCACAGTACACACAACATGAAAATGCAATTATTTTAGTAAATGTAAACTGCTAAATACATTTCCTCACCAGCAGTTAGAGCAGTCTTGTGACTTCAGCAGAGCACTGGTTAAAGCTTGTAGGAGGAGTTTTCTTTCTTCTCTAGGAGGATGCAAAATCCCTGACCTCTGTTTGGACAGTGCTGATTAGCCCTGTGCTGATCACATGCATTCTCCCAAGAAAAAAAAAAACTTTCTAGCAATATACACTAAACTGAGCATGTGCATGTGACTACGGATAACTCTGTCTTATCAGGTGGACATTTGAACAAGAGGAGGGGCAGAGAAAACAGGATCAAACTGCCTTTTTACACAGTGCAGAGGATTAACCCCTTGGGTTCCACAGTGAGTATAACAAGCATGCTTTACTGCATATATAGACTGATGTTACTGTTGTGGGTTTAGTAACACTTTAAATAGTCCCTAAAAATTTGAAACAATAGCTTTGAAATGACCGGGCCCAATTTTGTTTTAGGACACATGGGAGTATGTCATCTGGTCCAGGTATTTTATTTTGTCTAAATATTTCTGGACCACATCAATTTTAAGGCATATAGGTTAATTTGGGGTCAATAATAACCCCCCCTCTCCATGCTCCAGAGCTGAAGAAGGTATTAAATATATTTTGCCTTCTATCTGTCCCCAGTCACCCACTCTAGATTATTTTGCATAGGGCCTGCATGCTCAGACCTGACCTTTTTACCATTAATATGTTTGAAGAGGTGTTGGGGGTTTCTCTTTTGCAATCTGTTATTCATTTTCTGCTGCCTTGATTTCCTTTTTACATATTCTGTGATGTTCTTTGTAATATTTAAATGATGATAGTGTTCTTTCATTTTTGTATTTTTTTAAAAGCTCTTTTCTTATTATTTAAAGCTTTTGTTTTACTTTGGCCTTGAGCCATATTGGTTTTATTTTTATACTTTTACATTTATTGCCAATGGGAATATATTCTGCAGTGTGTTTACATACAGTCAATTTGCAGAGTTCCCATTTCTGTTTTGTGTTCTTAATTGACAACATTCCCTCCCAGTCTATGTCTTGGAGAGCAGCTCTCATCCTTGGGAAATTTGCTCTCCTAAAGTTAAGTGTTTTTATCTTTACAGCATGTGCTTGTTGCTTACAGCAAACATTAAACAAAATTATGTTATAGTCACTGCTACACAGATGCTCTTTAATATGAACATTAGTAATAAGCTTTGCATGGTTTGAGATTTCCAGGTCCAGCAGAGCATCATTTCTCATTGGGGCCTCTATGAACTGTACCATACAATTGTCTTGTAATATGTTTATGCTGCCCTTTAATTGTTCCAGCGGTGCCATTACTCCAGTCAATTTCACTTAAAATCCCCCACTATCATTATTTTGCCAGCCTTTGCAGCCCTTTTTGTCTGTGCAAGGAGTCTCCATGTCTTCATTAACACACAGTGGCCTATAACAAATTTCAGTGATTAACTTTGAGGTATGCACATTACCAATTCAATCATAGTTCTCTTCATACACCAAAGCTTCCAACTCACCTATTTTTCTTTGCAGACTTTTGGCACTGGTAAACAAATATTTTAATTCATTCTCACATTTTTTAATATGTGTTTTGCATTTTTTTTGCAGTACAAATAGTACCAAGTCCAATGGTTGTTTGTGACATGGGAACCTTCTCATAACCTGCCATAGTCCTCCCTCCATCTTTCCCCATTCCACCCACCAATAGGGACTGACCTGTCTGACCCATTATATTTTAAATCACAATCCCCACTCAATCCTAGTTTAAATACTCTTCTAGCCTTCCCATAAATCTTTCCACCAGCACAGCAGACCCCCTTCCATTTATATCCTTCCATATATATGCAAACCATCTTTAGCATGGCACAAGTAATATTCCAGAGAATATAACCTGGGGTTCCTTCCCTTTATCTTGGAGCCTAGTTCTTAAAATTGATTCTTAAGGAACCTTCACCTTCCATTTATTCTGTCATTGGCTCCAACATGGACTAAGACAGCTGGGTCATGCCCAGCCCCTCCCAGTAATTTATCAACCCGGTCCACCATGGCTACAAGTCAGATTTTTAAGAAAGACCTGCCGTTTGGACTACTTTTTTCCCTGAGAAGGTGATCCCCCACCTGAGCTAACCGCCACACCAGTTACAATATTACAGCGGTAGTAAACTCTGCTTCACAACTTCTACTTACATGTAAGCTTATAATAAAACTTACCTGTAAGTAAAATTAATATCTCCTAAACATGCACTGTTTAGGAGATATTCAAATGTTTTGCAGCCGGTGACATAGCTGGTGCATGCGCGTTGCTCTCAGAAGGGACGGCATACTGAGCAATATTGTGCATGTGTGGAAGTGATGTCATTGCAGCTCCACCATTCAAAGAACCAAAGCCCACAAACCTGAAAGGAAGAAGTCCTGTCAGTACACCACTGGAGGGATTTGTTTTACAGGTAAGTCTTTCATAATGTGCTAGTATGTGATGCATATTAGCACATTATGCCATTACCTTGCAGGGGACATGGAATTTTTTTTTTCAGGATTTACTATCACTTTAATATTACTTACATGAAATTTCAGATGTTACTTACAGGTTAGAAGACTCCTGTTTTAATACATTCCAACCAGCAAGATGTAACAAGCTCAATGTGAGCTCTACAGAAAGTTACTGTATGTAATACCTGAAGCACCTGTGAACAATTAACCACTCCCCTTAATTAGCAGACTTGTAAGGGTAGGGTAGTGGTTATTTGTCACATCCTCCATGTTTTTCAATTAACTTGTTGGGCACCAAGTCTGGGAAACATGAGAGGTCTACTCCAGGGTGAGTTCTTCTGGGCTACGCTAGGCACCTTGTACAGGGTCACTCTACTCCACACACATGGGGTAACTTTACTCTGTGCTGTGTTCACCAATGCCCTTGGACAAGGCTGAGGTCAGGGAATACTCGACCTTGAAGTAGGCCTCTACTCTTAGAGATGAACGTACACCATGTACATTTGCACTACAACCGTTCTCCAGTTAACTCTCCAGTACTTGTGTAAATTTTCATTTTCCCACTGTAGCATACAATTAGGAAGACTGTGCCAAATACTGATCACATCCACCTGTCCAGTGTTTCCCACTACCAATCCCGGTAATTGCAAGGAAACCCATCATGCACATAGCACCGGCTCCAACGTGTATTTGACTTTACCTCTTGAACTTCTGTACCTCTGTACAGGATAGAGACCTCTGCAGAACAGTTCCATTCCAGTAGCTATGGGAGACTAAATGCAGCATAGGGAATGCTGATAACATCTCCCTTGAGGCTAGAGGCAATTCCACCTATAAGAAGCACACATTACGACAGGCTGCTTGCTGACTTCATTGCTCATGAAAACCACATGTATAACTTGCACTAGAATGACACTTAACATATTAACTCTTCATACCCCATGTGGCAGTGACCCAAGCTGTAGACCATGGGTGTCCAACCTGCAGCCCTCCAAATGTTGCAGAACTACAAGTCCCACAAGCCATTGCAAAGCTGACAGTTGCAAGCATGACTCCCAAAGACGGAGGCTTGATGGGACTTGTAGTTTTACAACAGTGGGAGGGCCGCAGGTTGAACACCATTGCTGTAGACTAAATGCGTGGTAGTGCCCTTTCAAGGACTTCAGATCAGACAGAAGGCAAAGTTTCAACACTTTACTAAATGAAGTGTAGACAATACAGTCAGAATAGAGTCCAATATGACACAGTCTTATCCGTAATCCTTCTCAGGCTTTGCTATCCCAGTACACCTGCACAAGCTTAGTCCATGTAATTTCAGAGTCCATCAGAGGTGATCTCCTGCAGGTGGTGTCTTTGGGGAAAACCTCAAGTTCTAATGACTTCATATCCAAATAGTAAGCAGCATTTTGTTCTTTCTCCAGGTTCAGCTATTTTGGGGGAACCAGGAAAGATGCAAGGTCTGGCGATGGCAACAGCAGTGATGGTGGCGGCAACTCTCTCTGATCTTTTATAAGCACAGGTGCTGTGGGTCCAACCCAAATATCCCACCAAAAGCCAAAGTCCCAGGAAAGGCAATAACCCCTACCCATCCATCTGGGGCAGCACCCATCTAGCTAATTTCAACCCTCTTACAGACCAAAGAAAGGAAAGAAAAAAAATATGTTTAAATAGTGACCGAAAATGTGTTGCATCCAAAAGCTATAACCAGCAGACAAAAGCACAACTCCTGTTTTTAACTCGCCTGTCAAAGGTCCAACTTTTCTGCTTCCAGACATACAGTCCCCTTGTATATGTGCAGTTTCAGGGTAGGGAACGCCTCATGATTGGCTGCCCACAGTCACAGCTTCCTGGTGGGATAGATCAGGCTGGTTCAGACTCATGTAAGCTCATCCCTGTTCCTAAGCTCTTTGAGTATCCATAGATAAACGTTTCATATAAATACTAATTGAAATATATATTTATGTTTAGTTGAACTTAAGAATATTCTGAATGCCACTACTTATATCTTGTGTGTAGTTATTCTATGCATTGTATATACAATCTCTAGATGTCTGCTTTTTAATGATAGTTTAAAAGGAGTACATTGCTTGATTTTCATACATTTGACCTTAACCAAACACTGGAGTTTACTTTACCTCATTTAGGCCTATGATGCAAGAATGAAAGGCCCACTTCATCTCGGTCTAGTGGCAAACAAGCTTTGAAGCTGAAGTTTAGTTTGTTTTTTGAGACAGCACAATGCACATTAGTTATGTGCAATAGTGTGTATTCTATTACATGCAGGCTTCTGCTAAAAATCATCCATGCTGTGCCTCTTCAGAGCCGCCATATACTGTCCTGAGTGGGGATGAGCTCAGGTGAATTCAGATCTTAATCCAAACCCATGCTAAGGAGTCAGTCAAGAAGCTGTCATTGTATTGTACCAGCCTAAATGGCTGGAACATTTCCATCCCACAGCTGCGCTTATACAGGCGGCAGTTTTCTGGTGCTGTCAGAGTTAACTGAAGCCACAGAAAAAGTGTTGTCATTCTATTACTCCATCACCCAGTCACAGAATGTGATGCACTGCGGGAAAGTAGTAATACAAATTCTGTGAATGGAGAATAGGGAGAAGGGATAGGTGAGCAGACCAACGTAGCTGCATCGCAGTTAATACTCACAGCCCTAGAAGTCAGCTACTCAGGACAGTGTGCAGGGAACAGCAGGCAATATTTTTAGCAGAAGCACGTAATTAATCTGCAGTATATGGTGCTGTATCCCAAACTATACAGTATATATAAACTTCAGTTTTATATGTTCCACTTCCACCCAAGGAGATGCTACCTTGATGCTTTTCTTATTGCTTGGTTCATTGAACTTTGCTCCCGTCTCACATACTCTGTACCTCCAAAGCTCCCCACTCAAAACACAGTTCCCACTTAGTGCAGTCAAAATAAATTCTATGAACCACCAATATTTCAATTTTATTTATGTATGGCATTAGATATATAAACAGCATGTATTTATGTATAGCATTAGATATATAAAAATGCATTATACTGTATATAGGTTGCAGCTTTATATGTTTTCCATGTGTCCACCTCCACCCAAGGAGATGCTAAATTGATGCTTCTCTCACTGCTTGGGTGAATGAACTACACAACCCTATCTCAGTTACTCTATATCTCCAAAGCACTCCATTCAAAACCCAGTTCCCACTTTGTGTATTTTATGAACCACCAATATGCCAATTTTATTTATGTATAGCATTAAAGTGATTGTAAACCTGCACCTTGTAAAACAACCCATTCAGTTTTAAAATAGAAATAAAAGGAAAAACGTGTATGTACTGTATACATATAAAAAAAAATATATAAATACATTTTTCCAATTTTTATAAGTGATAATATACCCTCTGTTCTCAGCTGTATAAGAGTTGAGGGAGGAGATACAGCAGTACACTGATCTTTGCAGTGGGGAGTGAGGGGGAGTGTCAAGACAAGTCTAATCATTCAACAATAGCAGACTGAGTTCCCAGCGAAAATAGAGAACTGACCACGGTGTGCTTTCCTGTCTAGTGTAGTCAGCTTTTAATAGGAAAGCAGAGGCACTGGCAGGAACACCAGGGATTTTGCACAAAAGGAGCAGTACAAAGAAAACAGGATACTGTTTCATACAAGTACATAGTACAGCAAGCACATATCAGGAATACGATAAGTTGGGTTTACATATTCTTTAAATACTGTATTAAAAATCTATGAATTAGATAAATAGCACATACATACTAAAAGGGCCAAAGCTCATTAACTGCACAGCACATTAACTTCTTCTTACACTTAGAAAAAACAATACATTAACAAAATACTGTGTAAACAGTTGTTAATTTTGTCAAAGCGTTGGCATATCCTGCTGTGCTTTACAGAGAATGTTAGACCATTCACATCAGGTTCTGTCTAGTGGAGCATACATACTAATGACTCTACCACATACAGTACATACAGACAACTTAACATAAATACTGACAGACATAGTAACTTAAGTTTTAGGTGGAATTACTTGACCCACTAGTAACTTTTTATGTTTCAGGAGAAAATAAGAACTAAACCAACACCACACAGCCACATAAAAACAAGCACCTAATTGCATTCATGTGAACATACTAAATACACTAATTAGGCATATCTCAACGTACACTTACAATTGTGACCTTCTGAGAATTGTCCAATACCTATGTAGTTATAGATCAGGTAAGCATAATATATTATTGTTGGAAATAACAAGAAACAGTAATACTTTTCAAATGTTATCAGGTCAATAGGAATACCTGTAAATAGAGAATTATACGAGCATTCTGTGCTAATTGGTCATTGAAGAGTACTTAATAAGTTTTTTTTTCCTTCTCAATTCTTCTTTTACTTAACACACGTATGTTGGAAGGAGGATTAGATAAGTGGCACAGAAATTTCCTTCTAAGGCTGGCTATACACTTGTAGATGTTTGAACAAAAGTTCACATAAAAATTCTCAGTACATGGTTTAACAAATGGTTCAAAAGTACTTCAAAATTGCCTTCAAGCAATTGTAAAGTTTACAAACTTTTTTAATAACAAACATTTCATACTTACCAGCTCTGTACAATAGTTTTGCACAAAGCAGTCCTGATCTTCTTCCTCTTGCCACCCCCCCCCCCCCCCCGTGCTCCTGGTTACTTCCCCTTGTTGGTTGCTTGACCCCCCAATTCCTCCTCACTGGTTGTGATTGACAGCCAATGGCTCCCGCTGCTGTGTCTCAGCCAATGAGGAGGGAGAGACCCAGGAGAGCCGCTACTCTCATGCACAGAGCTGGATCACGATCAAGTATTAGAGGGGGCTGAGGAGTGAACTGCACACTGAAGAATGCATGATGGTAAAAAAAACCTTCAGCCTTTAGAACCACTTTAAACATTTAATTTTGGACTTTCCAGAATGAAAACCATATACACAGAAAGAGATGTATTTGTTCAAGAAATACTACTCCTGCAGTCAAAAACAAATGTCAATTTGACCCCTTTAAAATTTAAAAAAATCAAATAAACATTCCTAAAAGGAAAAGTTACTAACACAATTCTACTAGTGTATGGCTAGCTTTAGACTGGTATCTTTAGTAGTCTTCAGCTGCACTGATGTTAGAGAGTGCATAATATCTATAAGGAAAGAAATGTTTTATATATTTCTGTAAGTAACTTCCACTTGTAAATTGGCATATGGTGACATCCTTTATGTCAGGACTCATAATAAAGTCCTAGAACACAATTTTGAGTCACTTGCCTGTTTAAAAAAAATCTCTACTTGCAACTGATTTGATGAAGTGACAGAACAAAAAAATTACAAATTTTTCTCACTATTGTGACAGCTCTACTGAACTGACACCATATGTGAAAGCTGAGTGCCAGACCAAGACTATAATCTAATCTTCTCCCTCATTATAAATGTCCTGCCACTGGACAATTTTACACTGCTGTAATATCTGCAGTCTCTTAATTCTTAATGAGATCTTGATCTAAAGTCCCAAAATATATTTTTGAGTCACATTCCTGTTTCAAATGAAATTCTACTTGCAACTGATTTGATTGACTGACAGAACAATAATACAAATACACATTTAAAAATACATATAAAAATACCAATATTTCTCACTATTGTGACAGCTACACTGCACTGACACCATATCTGGAAGCTGCATGCCAGACTAAGACTATAATCTTATTTAACTCTAATCTATGAGATTACCAACATAAAACCTCAAATGTGTGATTACCGAACCCCACAATTGTTTTTTGTGGATTTCTCTTAGTCAGTTGTATATACACTATATTATCAAAAGTATTGGGACACTCCTCCAGATCATTGGATTCAGGTGTTCCAATCATCTCCATGGTCACAGGTGTATAAAATCAAGCATCTAGATATGCAGACTGCTTTACAAACATGTATTAAAGAATGGGTTGCTCTCAGGAGCTCAGTGAATTCAACCGTGATAGGTTGCCACCTGTACAATAAGTTCATCCATGAAATTTCTTTGCTAATAAATATTCCACGGTCAACTGTTATTGGTATTATAACAAAGTGAAAGCAACTGGGAACAATAGCATGTTGAAGCGCACAGTGCGCAGAAGTCGCCAACTATCTGCAGAGTCAATAGCTAAAGACCTCCAAACTTCATGTGGCCTTCAGATTAGCACAACAACAGTGTGTAGAGAGCTTCATGGAATGGGTTTCCATGGCCAAGCAGCTGTATCCAAGCCTTACATCACCAAGATCAATGCAAAGAGTCAGATGCAGTGGCGTAAAGCACGCCGCCACTGGACTCTAGTGCAGTGGAGACATGTCCACTAGAGTGACAAATCATGCTTCTATGTCTGTCAATCCAATGGATGTGTATTTTTGGCGCTATAAACAAAAAAGTTTTGAGAATTTTTTTTTTTTTTTTTTTAAAACAATATTTTCTCATTTCTGTCATAAAAATATCCAAAAAAACAAATATTTTATTATAAATTTAGGCCACAATGTATTCTGCTACATGTTTTTGGTTAAAAAAAAATCCCAATAAGTGTATATTTATTGGTTTGTGTGAAAGTTATAGCATCTACAAACTATGGTATAGATAATGGAATTTACACAGCTTTTACTTTGACTGCCCATCACATTTCTTGAGGTGCTAAAATACCAGGATGATACAAACACCCCCAAATGACCTCTTTTCGGAAAGTAGACACCCTAAGCTATCTGCTGAGAGGCATATTGAGTCCATGAAAAATTTATTTTTTTCCACAAGTTTCTGGAAAATGACGAATACTTTTTTTTTTACACAAAGTTGTCATTTAAATGATATATTTCTCGCACAAGCCATGGGTATATGTGGAATTACACCCTAAAATACATTCTGCTACTACTAACGAGTATGGGGATACACTTGTGAGACTTTTTGGGAGCCTAGCCACATACAGGAGCCTGAATCTGGTGGCAATCAGCGACTGCGGCGGACATTCTGACACTGGGGGGGAACTGACTTGGGGTCACTGACATCCACAGTGACACCAATACAGTGATCAGTGAAAAAAAAACACTGACACTGTATTAATGGCACTGGGGAAGAAGGGGTTAACATTTTTAGGCAATCAAAAGGTTAACTGTGTGAGGGGAGTGTTTTACTAGGGGGCGGGGGTGTGTACTTCTCTGTTACACACTGTTCTGGAAGGCTGAGCTCAGCGATCCCGGAACAGTGTGCTGAAAACTGACAAGGAGGAGAGCTCCATTGAAAACAATGCAGCCTTCCTCCCTGTCAGTGTTTGCTGGCAATCGCCGGACTCCGGCGGATAATCACCAGCCGGGACCCAGAGATTGACACTCACGGCTGCGATCAGTGCCGCGGGTAGGGAGGTCACGCACCTCCTACCCCGAAATGCAGGATCACGTTTATATACGTGATCCTGCTCACAGGGGCCGCCTTGTAGCAGTATATGTACTGCGGGAGGTCCCCTAGTGGTTAAACTGTGTTTTTTTGGGGGGGGGGCTTTGTTTGGTTTTTTTATTGTTTTATTTTCTATATTGTCTTTCTTTCCAAAATAATGGGCTTTTGCTTCAGGGGTAATATTTTGTGGGGTTTTTATTTTATGTTGATAACACTTTTTTAACTTAGGGGTGCTTAAAGCAGAGCACTCACTTGTTACCAACCATTTGTTCTTTGCCCTGTCTTTTGATCACAACACACTGGTGCAGCATTGGAGAGGATATAAAGAAATAAGGGGAAGAACAGTGTGCACCTAAACCACCTCAAAAATGTTCCCTCACATTTAATGCACAGAACTAACCCTATAGATAAAATAAAAGTTAGGCATACACCAGATAGGCCTATTATTCCTAATTTAAACTGTCCTGCTGTTGGCTAATTTACATTGATCTGTCATCTGCAGTGTCTTCTTGTAGCACCTGCTTGTTCTCCTTCTCTGGTACATTTTGGTCTATTCTCCCTCATTAAAAATGTCCTGCTGCTGGACAATTTTGTATCACATGCAGTTCTTTAATTTTTAAAGGAAGCTTGATTGAATTTAACTAATGGCAGACAATTTTGCATCAGGAATAACAAGGACAACCACAGAAACTACTGACCAATTTCAATCTGCCTGGCAAAGCGAACCTAAAGCTACCTGTAAAAAGCCTTTTTTAAAAATTGAAATTAATGGCTTCGGGATGCTGCTGCTGCATGTAAGTCAGGCTAATTGTAAAAATCAATTCCACAGCCAAATATGTACTGCCAGTGTATGATGTTCCTAAGACTATCCTTGAGAATCATACTGTTCCATAACACCATGTACAACTTTAAGACATTCCCCAAACATATTATATAAATACATTGTACACCTTCAAATGTTTTTCCATTTCAACTAGGTATTAGTGTAGCTTTATTTCCTGTGTTGTGTGCCTTATGTTACAATGATGGGATCACGTGTTGTGGCTGCAGTTTGGGTAATTTCCCTATGTCCATATTATCATTTATCTAGCTTGCCCCTAGGGAAAGGTAACTTTTTTTCCAGGTCACTCAGCATCCAGTGCATGCTTTACCATCTCCTTTGTGCTTCATCAAAAATGTGGGAGTGGTAACGTAATGAGTGACCTCTCTGCCCGCGTCTGTCTGTATGTCAAGGTCCTACCTTTTCCCTGTGGTTATGTTACTTCATGTGCTGGTGTCCATCTTGGATTCTGCTGTGCATGATGGGAGCCCTTTTATGCCTTCAGGTTTCTGTGGTCCATCCTCCAGAGGGGTGTGGCTGATGACATATAAGCCTGTGGTCCGCACATGCTCTTTGCACTTGTGCCTTGTGTCTTTGTGTTGCTGTTACTCTGTTCTGACTCTCGTGACTCTCCTGGTATCTGATTCGGCTTGTCTTGACTATTCTTTGTATTCTCCTTTGATCTGACCCTCTGTTGCTGAACCCGGCTCGTGACCTGTGATTCTCGTCTGCTGTCCTGTACTGTTCTGTCCTGTTGTTGTTGACCCCGGCTTGTCTGACTACTCTTTTGTCTCTTCCACCAGCTACACGCCATTGGCGGCGGCCATTACCGCAGCTGAGGTGTCTCGGGGGCCGCGACCTGGTTCCTGGCTGCGTCAAGTCCATCCCCACCATCAGGGGCCCTGGTGAAGGGCAGCCTGGGACTTAGACTCCGCGCCCTGAGGGACTTCGGTCTGTGGGTGGTGGTTGTCGTCAGCCAGTGCGTTACATTGTTAGGCCTGCCTGTCCGTTCCTCAGCTCCTGCCCTGACACTGTATTAGATCTAATTCTGTGTAACTCTCACCCGCCAATCACTAGACTGAGAAACCCAGGGATTGTGGGATATGTAGTTCCTTTACAGGAAATGTTAGTACTAAGGCTGCACACAGAGATCATGCATTAAACTGTGCAAAAACATTCTGAATGCCTCATGTTTGAACACAGAAATTTGTGATACGGGAATGTGAATATTTACTCTACTATAGGCTGCAAATACAGGTCAACATATACAGTAACACCATGAAACTGCATGATCTCTGTAAGTATTCTTGACAAGTGAAAACGCAAGGTTTATAATGCCTTTAAAGTGGCAGTGTAGGCTAAATATGTCTTGTTAAAAATGTCCCTCCCTCTCCTCGCTACCTGTGTTGCATACTATTTATAAAAGTGAGCAGTATAAAAACCTTTACTTTAATGCACTTCAGTGCAGCCATGTGATCCAGAAGCAGCGGCTTCCCTGTGTCAGGGAGCACTCAAAAACTGAGTTAAATTCCCAGATCTGTGACAACATCCACTGGCAGCTTCTGGATCATGTGACCTTACCAAAGCAAATTAAATAAAAAAAAGTATTTCCACTGTTCACTGCTCTCTTTAATATGTGGAAGGGCCAGATTTCCTAACAAGACCTATATTTTTCAAAGGATGTGCGTATTTTCAGTGTTTACCTTGAAACTGCATGGAAAGACTCTCTCATCTTTGTATGATATTTTTTTTCAATTATTTTTCATTGGTACATGTCCCCCATTTGCCCAGTTTCCTTGACTTTTTCTGATAGTTGTTTTCCTATTAATTCTAAAACTGGGCAGAATTTAACAAGAGAGATTACACACACACAAACACACACACCACACAAACACACACACCACACACACACACGCACATAGATTTCAGTTGGAAGCTCCTCCAGGTTTGGATTCACTGAGTTTTCAGCAAAATTTGTCAAACCTAACAATAGCAGATTCATCCATCGCTACTGAAGAGTAACCTACTATAACAGCAAAATATTCTACCAGTGTGTATTGTTATTTTTTGCCTGTTTTGTATGACCTCTTTTTAATTTTTGTGAAATAAATATTTTTTGATAACAGTAGATATCCTCTAGTATTGTTCAAATAATTGTAACAATATGTATTGATATTCCTAAATGGTTATAAGTGTTAATGTATACATTACAAAATGTTACATTCTCTGCATGTTACTGCAATGTAAATTAAAGAGTACATATCAGTGCACTGTGTGTGAAACATAAGACTGCATAACTTGAACAAACAGAAAAGAATTGGTTCAATTACTGCGTATTCATTGCCATGCTTTTCTTTAGAAGTTGGGTATGGGTCAAGACAAAGGTCATGCACCATGTAATTATCCTATTAACATTGTCCACTTCAGGTTAAGATACAAAGAACACATTGCTTAAAAACGAAGGTTTTAACCAATTTGTAAACCTTAATTCATATGTATAGTTCCCAGCCAGGAGATTAACTGCATTGTTAAAAAACATACAAAATCACAGTTAAAAGGTGCAGTACAGTCAGGTTCTTAGAGAAGCTTTTGATTTTATTTGCTGTAAGCAGAACTAAAACAAGAGTGACTGCAGCATCTGGTTTATTTTTCCTGCTTTCTATGGCATGTTCCCCTATAATTAGGTTGTTTGATAGCTAAGCCAGGCACAAGCGACTCTTAAAAATTGTCTGTATCACTTGTTGCCATGCCCAGACTGAAATGTCAGGCAAATTCACAGTAGTGTAGCATGTCAACACAAAATCACACTTTTTTTGCACGTACATGAAATGTGCAAAAATGCTTCTTGTGCGTGTGGTGACATTTATTAGTAATGGCACCCCAAACACACCAAGCAAGAAGAGCATTCTTGCACATGCAAAAACACTCACAAATGCATGGTACTAAAATCTGGGAACCTTGAAAAGGTACATGAGTTTCTTTGCCACTCATAGGGCAGCCCATTGAAATGAACAGGCTGTCCTACTCACAAAAGATGTGCATATGTGTGATACCCAGTGTTCTTCTACGCTAGTCTGAATGGGGCTCCACAGTGTACACTTTAGGTATTCAGAGATGCACAATTCTTTCATTTCTAGATACATCTTTCAGAGATTCAGCTTCACAATTTTAAAATATTATTTTAAATGAATAAAAAGAAAAAGGTTACAGGAAATATTAGTAGCAAATATATTAAAAACAGTCATAAGCAACAGTAATAAAAAAGGGTTTAAAGGCTTAAAAATGAAAAATACTTACAGTATGTAGAATCCCCCTGGTCTTTAGTTCAGTGCTGAGTTCAGATTGCTCAAATAGTATTTCTAGCTCATTCAGCAGAGTAACTGACCTCAGAAACGTGGCTTTCAATGTCCTTGGTAGTTTGTACATCAAACAAGAGCTCAAAGCTGCTAATACAACAATTTATCTTTGACCTTCTAGAAGTTGTCTCTGTGTTAACACTATCCAATCAAAGGGTTGGATAGGGGTGTGCTGTAGGAGTGCTGAGAGTATTTTATTACTCTCAGCAGGCCTACCTTAATGACAATTATCCAAAATACATCTATATTTTCATCTGATAAGGTTTCACAATCCGTCAATCAGCATATTATTAGCAGAATGAAATTATGATTAGTTAGATACCAAATATCATATAGATCTAATGTATTTTTCTCCTGAAAGGTTTAATGTGTCTTTTTAGCCTTCTGAACCTTTTAACATAGCAGTGTTGGTGTCTAATTGATTTGGGTTTTCCTATACATTTGTGTAGCCATTTTTTGGAGGCTAACTCCATCACTGACTTGCACATTCTGGGGAAAATGAACATGGCACAGTATTTAGTACTACTCTTCCATTCTCTCTATACATTATGGGGTTCGTCATACTTCACCATCATGATAGGTAGTAATCTATGCAGCCAAAATATAAGCCATACTTTTTTAAAGCAATTGCAATTTATAAAACATGTAGTCTGGCTTCACACCTATGCACTTTAATTTGCATGCTTTTTGTCTATTTTCAATGAGTGTGTGACAGACCCCAAACAAAGGATTTCTCACACTTACCAGCCAGCCTGCAAAACAACTAACTTGGCCCTGTCTAGCAGTTTGCATTAAAAACAGAGGGTTTTGTGTGTACACATTTGCAAATGCATGCATAAGCCGCAGTCCCACGTCGTATACTGCGGTCCTAACTCTAAAATTTCCAGAGCCTCCGCAGTGGGAGCACATTTATCAATGGACAGGTTAAGGGCAGGTGCGCATGAAGGGAGCCCATCCCTTCTTAAAGGTAAACGGATGCACGAGTCACCCAGCTATAGCAAAATTACAGCAAAGGCATCCAGTGCGTTCCTGCATCCATTTTAGCCAACTATACAAACAATGGCAGACCCAACTGGTACAGCGGATTTTGGAAGGGACTAGCCTTCCACCCACTGAATATGGCCCGTGGAGGAGACTGGGGATTTTGTCTGCTTCTTCAAGTCAGAGAATGGAAAAGAGCTCAGCTCAGTCCCTAATCCCATAGAGAGAGCAGATCATTCTCTACTGATGGACAACCACATGGTGAACACTGAGAGTGAGGCTTGGATTAAGCCTCTGAATAAAGACAATAATGTTTCCTTTCTGGAGTGGGTGGAAAGGTGTAATAATAATCTTGTACACGTTAATGGTCAGAGGAAATATGGTGAATCTCCTGAAGAATGTGTTGGAGAAGCTCCTCCGCTTGGGACAGAAATTGTTTATCAACAATCTCCCTCAAGAAATCTATGAAGATAAATTAATTCCACTTTTTTCAGACTGCTGGAACATTGTATGAGTTTTTTCTATGATGACATTTCCAGTGGACAAACTACACATGTGAAAGGCAAACACCTGAAAGACAGCATGTATAATGTACTTTGTGCATCCAGAGTTGTGGATTTGTTGCAGGACTGTCTGGGATGGGCTCCCTCACTAATCAGAGCTGGTGTGGGTGACTGGCTGTTGATTAGGTTACCGTTAATTAGATCACTGTTTAATTAGGTATTATTAACTGCTAGCTGTTCAGTTAGATGTACTGATGATATTACAGTTTAAAATTTGCCTTGTTTAGAATTGTGATCTAGCTCTTATCTGATTTTGTGTGGCATAAATTCAGTATGAATTTTCAATAAAAATAGTTCCTGTGTGCACCTAAGCTAGTGTTGTTTAGTTCTTGGGTGCAACTCCCAGCTATAATACCTTGTTCCTGTGTTCCAGTAGCAAGGAAGCAGCTCTTTGGTGGAGACACCAAGGCAGGGTGCAAGGCGGTCCATCACAGTATGTTTTAATGTATTTAGGCATAAGTAGACAAAAAGCACATGGTGTTCCATAGGAATAACATATGCACTATAGTGGATGAGCTGTCCTGTCCCTTGTCTTTTCATTTTTACAAGCCCAAGGCTACTAATGTTGGTCACACTTACACATTTAGCAAGTATGTGTTGTAGACCTTCTAGTGACATTCATGTTGTTTCTCAGCCTGTTTATAAATAGAAAGGTTTATTTCCTAATAGTTTCTATGGTTTACTTCTGGATCTGTTCTCAAAGGAAGATTTACAGGAGGATCTTGGCAAAATAGTTACATGGAATTACATCTTTGATGATATCCTAATTATATGGGGGGGTACCTATCAAGAATTGCAATCTTTTTTGTCCAAAATATTAAATAATAAATTAAATCTCAAATTTACTATCAGTTGTGATCAGAAGGCTATAACCTTTATGGATGTTACAGTTTTTATTAACGCTGATGGGATTCCAGTTTCATCGCTAGTTCGAAAATCATCAGCAGGCAACACTATCCTCCATGTGGCTAGTTCACACCCGAGGTCACTTGTTTCTAGTATTCTGTTCAGTCAGCACCTGAGGATCAAGCAAAACTGTACCAATATATTATATTTTGAAAATGAAGCTAAGGCATTACAGACACGTCTTCTGCAGAGAGGCTACAGTAGACCCTGCCTATAATCGGGCATATAATCGGGTTAACGATCTGGACAGATCTCAGTTAAACCATCAAGTTAAACAGCACATTAGCTTACCAACAACTAGAGTAATTACACGGTTTAATGGCCAATAAAAAATGGTACATGACATTTTGGGAAAGTACTGGTACCTACTACAGGTAGATGACACAGTATCCAAATACATCAGTCCACATCCTGGGATTCCATTTAAGAGATCTAAATCATTAAAAGATCAACTGGTACAAAGTCACAATTTGAGGAAAATCACATCTAATCCTCATAAAACAGGTATTTCCCCATGCGGTAAATGGTCATACATATGCACCAAAATTCTTTGTTAATTGTCAAACCCTAGGTATTGTATACCTTATGCAATGTGATTGTGGATCATTTTACATTGGAAAGACCAAGCGTGCGTTTTTCCAGCACAGTCATGACCATGTATCACTTATTGCCAAGAAGAGGCCCGAAATACCTATTAGTGAGCATGTTGGCCTGTATCATAATTACGATTTATCTAAAATTCACTTCTTTGTATTGGAACATATACCTATTCATGAAAGGGTTGGTGATGTTGACCATCTCCTATTGTAGTGTGAAACCAAATGGATTTTCATGCTGCAAGCTACTGAATCTCCAGGCTTAAATGAGACTTTGAGTTTCAAATCTTTTCTAGAAATAAATGTTTTGATATCCATCTTTATTCTATCTGTTTCGCTTACTTACACCATGTGAGTACCCCTATATTTTTTTTAATATTAAGAGTAATTATTTTGTTTGTAAAAGCCTCTTTTTGGGCACCCAAATAAATCTTTTTCATTATCAGCTTTGGTTTTTATGCTGGAATCTTCACTTATAGTAAAATTTTTGGAAAGAATTTTTATTTTTGCGATTTCTTAAAAATTATTTCTGACATGGTGGTTAGGTGGGCCTCACCTTCCCAGTATGGGGTGGCTGACTAATTGTGCAGATGCCTGGGGCGTCATACTCTATGATGGTGTTCCACCTGTCTGTGAGGTGCCCTATATATGATGCCAATGTTGCTCTTCCTAGTGTTCTGTACTTCACTTTTTTAATTCTTCATTTGGGATGCTGCATAGCTCTAATGGGCATTCATTAGTTTAAAAACTGGATTAAAAAAATTAGTTTTATATATTTGTTTTTCCTTTATTGTTCCTTTTTTGTGTTTTGATTTAAATAACAGGATCCCTTGGAGGATCATTGAGGATATATTAGCAGATGCATTCAACAGATTGCTTTGAGCCCACTAGATGGAGTGTCTACTTGGATAATGGGTCTGGCTGCTCCCCCTTCGGTTGGGGTTATGTCATTGGAGGTGGTTATTCAGCGTATTTCTGTACATGCATGTGCAGTTGGATTGGAGCCGGAGCACGGTGAGTTGGAAGGGGTATAAACGGAACTAGGATCCAGCAGTCTGTCTGGTGGCAGGAGGTGATGATTCCCCCGCCCCTTCTTATTTGAACACTGTGATGGTGCAAACGTGGTAGGACATGTAAACGTAAAGTGTTACTAAACCCAGGACCCTGCATTCACTATATCTGGTCTCGCACAGTACACAGTAAATATGGACGTGCAATTATTTTAGTAAATATAAACTGCCAAATACCTTTTCTCATCAGCAGTTAGAGCAGTCTTGTGACTTCTATCAGTGTCCAGCAGAGCACCTGGTAAAGCTTGTAGGAGGAGTTTTCATTCTGTTCTAGGAGGATGTAGAACCCCTGACCTCTGTCTGGACAGTGCTGATTGGCCCTGAGCTGATCACATGCACTCTCCCAAGAAAACCAAAATCCTCTCCAGCAATACACACCAAACTGAGCATGTGCACAGTGCCTTAACATGATATGTCTTATCAGGAGATAAGAAGGGGACACTGCATATACAGACTGATTTTACTGTTGTGGGTTTAGTAACACTTTAATTGGGCTAAATTTATGGCTGGCTTTGTTTGGTCACCTGGACAAAATTGCAGCAGTGACTATTATTTGAGATATACATTCTCTTTGTAGATATGTTGATTGTTCCAAATAACGCTGAGAATCTTTGAAAGTGAATCCAACCTTAGGTTGTTTAACCCCTTTTTGGATGGCCCATGGAATAGGTATGTGCTATACAGTATATTTATGGTTCTCTTTAGTGGTCCCCTCTTTCCTTACTAAGGGGATATTTATAGGCACCTGCAGTTCATTGGTGTTTATCTATTTCAGTTCCAGAGTGATATTTGGTGGTCCATCTTCAGCCATAGCACCCCCCCCCCCTTGTGTTGGCTATTGCTTTCTGATATTTATTACACATATGTAAAAGGTATATATATCCACTATGAAGATGTTATAAGGTGTACCACCTATGGTTACTGCTAATATGTGCTGAAGGTAATAATGTGTTGAAAATTATATATACAGGTGAAACTCGAAAAATTAGAATATAGTGCAAAAGTTCATTTATTTCAGTAATGCAACTTAAATGGTGAAACTAATATATGAGATAGACTCATTACATGCAAAGCAAGATAGTTCAAGCCGTGATTTGTCATCATTGTGATGATTATGTCTTACAGCTCATGAAAACCCCAAATCCACAATCTCAGAAAATGAGAATATTACATGCAATCAATAAAACAAGGATTGTACATAGAACAATATCGGACCTCTGAAAAGTATAAGCATGCATATGTACTCAGTACTTGGTTTGGGCCCCTTTTGCAGCAATTACTGCCTCAATGCGGCGTGGCATGGAAGCTATCAGCCTGTGGCACTGCTGAGGTGTTATGGAAGACCAGGATGCTTCAATAGTGGCCTTCAGCTCTTCTGCATTGTTCGGTCTCATGTCTCTCATCTTTCTCTTGGCAATGCCCCGTAGATTCTCTATGGAGTTCAGGTCAGGCGAGTTTGCAAGCACAGTAATCCAATGGTCTTTGAACCAGGTTTTGGTGCTTTTGGCAGTATGGGAAAGTGCCAAGTCCTGCTGGAAAATGAAGTCAACATCCCCATAAAGCTCGTCTACGGAAGGAAGCATGAAGTGCTCCAAAATCTCCTGGTAGACGGCTGCATTGACCCTGGACCTAATGAAGCACAGTGGACCAACACCAGCAGATGACATGGCTCCCCAAATCAACACAGACTGTGGAAACTTCACACTGGACTTCAAGCATCTTGCAGTGTATGCCTCTCCATTCTTCCTCCATACTCTGGGTCCTTGGTTTCCAAATGAGATGCAAAAGCTGCTCTCATCAGAAAAGAGGACTTTGGACCACTGAGCAACATACCAGGTCTGTTTTTCTTTAGCCCAGGTAAGACGCTTCTGACGTTGTTTGTTGTTTAGGAGTGGCTTGCCAAGAGGAATACGACATTTGAAGCCCATGTCCAGGATCCGTCTGTGTGTGGTGGCTCTTGATGCACTGACTCCAGCCTCAGTCCATTCCTTGGGAAAGTCCCCAACACTTTTCAATGGCCTTTCCCTGACAATCCTCTCCAGGCTGCGGTCATCCCTGCTGCTTGTGCACCTTTTTCTTCCACACTTTTCATTTCCACATAACTTTCTATTAATGTGCTTTGATACAGCACTTTGGGAACATCCAACTTCTTTAGCAATTACCTTTTGAGGCTTTCCCTCCTTATGGAGGGTGTCAGTGATGGTTTTCTGCACAACTGTCAGGTCAGCAGTCTTTCCCATGATTGTGATTCCTACTGAACCAGACTGAGAGACCATTTAAAGGCTCAGGAACCCTTTGCAGGTGTTATGGCTTAATTAGCTGATTAGAGTGGGACACTTTGAGCCGAGAATATTGCACCTTTTCACAATATTCTAATTTTCTGAGATTGTGGATTTGGGGTTTTCATGAGCTGTAAGCCATAATCATCACAATTATGACAAATCACGGCTTGAACTATCTTGCTTTGCTTGTAATGAGTCTATCTCATATATTAGTTTTGCCATTTAAGTTGCATTACTGAAATAAATGAACTTTTGCACGATATTCTAATTTTCTTTGAGTTTCACCTGTATATGCTCCTCCTGCGGCCAATTATACACTGCCCTGTCCTGTGTGTGAGGGTTTGATCACATTGATCGCCGTGTCTTATTGAATGTAGTCTTTTTCAGAATATTCTTAAAACATTCTTTGAATTGGTTCCCAGCTTGTTTTTATAATTGGAATGATGCCCTCCACCAAACTTCATATTATTATTAGGTTGTTAATATGTTGTAATAAAGCATTTTGTATATTTTTTGGACATATTGTGTAACAGATTGTATGTATACGTCCCTTGATGTAATTATTATGATTTGTTTGTTCAGGTGTGGTGTTCCATATCTCCTTAGGAAGCCTGAAATGGACAAAACATGTTGAGATTACTGCATCATGATTATCAGGGGCAGACTGACCATTTGGAAACTCGGGCACTGCCCAAGGGCCCGGGGTCAGAAGGGGGCCCCATGAGATGCCCCTGGTACCTCTTTCATAGGCTTTTTTGAGTTTGGGCACAGACACAGGGGCCCCATGATCCCGTATTGCCTGGGGGGCCCCATGAGTTGTCAGTCCGCCCCTGATGATTACCTATACAGTAAGTCCTCTACTTACGAACATTTGAGTTGCAAAGTTTCAAAGATACAAACAACCTCCAAGTTGCAAACTTTCAAAGATGCAAACATGCATTCACATGCCAAATCACAAAAGTAGCTCAAGTGTCTGCTGGACATTGTCAGCTGCGTGCACCCTCTGCCACAAGCGATTGTTCTGCTGTGTACTTTACTGTATAGTACAATAGTGTACAGTAGTACAGTGTTCATTTCAAGCTTAGGATGTCTGGAAGCAAGTGTAAAAGTGTACTTGTTGGACTTACAAATAAATTGCACTTACGAATGAACTCCCAGAACAGAACTCATTGGTAAGTAGGGGACTTACTGTAGTGAAAACCACTATACTGTGATTCTACAATTCAACATACAGTTTCGTGGATAATGTTTTTATGAAATTTTAACAATTTTGTTAAAGTTTTGTATGATTTTAATATAACTGTTATATTTTTATTTTGTGTTGTAATTTTTGTTAATGACAATTTAAAAGTTTCAGCTCCTTGGAGCTCCCCTTGCCTTATTTTCTAGTATACCTATGGGATGCAGTGCCAGTGAGCTCTGATTATGTACCTCCTGTGGTATGGTTTACTTCAGTTTATGCATTGCTTTTGGTCATGTTGAGTATGTCTGTATGCTTTAAAATAGCATCAGGTAGACGTTTGATGTGAAAACAAGGGTATGCTAGCCAAGTAGCACTCCCTATGCCACCATTCTAAAAGCAATTAATTAATGAAAATATGCTAATATGCATGTTTTTTTTGAAGAAGTAAATGAGGGTCATGCATTCTCCTGACAGCAACATTGTTGCCATTGCTGACTCTTTCTTTTGAAAATGCTAGATGCCTAGCTACCATGTTTACTGTTTTTAGTACTTTCAGTCAGTGACCTGAAACAGGGATGACAATAAGGATTTCTGACTTTCCTTATCTACATATTTGTTCTGGGTCAGTAACTGAGAAAGTATTGAAGCCAGATGTTTAGGTTACTATGGCTAGGTTACTAGTATATTCAAAAAGGAGGAAGTTCAAGTGTTTATCTTACGACAGGTTAAGTTTAAAGTGGTCCTGCCATTCCTTTTGACATCACTTATGACAGTACCTTTGCACAGAAACTGTTACAAGCTCTTCCCTGCTCCCTTTCATATGCCATAACCAGGGGCGTACTGACAACTCATGGGGCCCCCGGGCAATAGGGGATCATGGGGCCCCTGTGTCCTTGCCCAAACTCAAAAAATCCCTCCTTTCCCCATGGGCTATATTTTTTCTTTTTTTTTTTTAATGACCTCAGTCAATGGAAAAAAAATTGTTCTTGTCAAATGGGAAAGAAGGTATGAAGTAATCATACATGAAACGCATGTAAAAATTTGACTTTACCTTCAAAAGGGAAATTTCCAGCCTGAAATTTTACAGCTGCTTTTTAAGAACTGTGATGGGAAAGGGAATAGTAAAGAGCTTACATCAATCTCTATGCACAAGGTACTGGTACTGTTACATGGAATGGCAAAACTAAGTCCTAACTAGTCCCTGCAATGGAAGACTGGGAATACTTACCTCTTTGATGGTGGCAAATCCAAATTCCCGTCTTCCAATTCTGCCATCTCAACAAAGTCTTCAAAATTTAAGACTTCATGGAATGTAACATATCTGTAACTCTGCCATCTCTGTTACATCCAGTGGGAGGAAACACAGCATGCAGGAAGTCCCAAATGTTGCTAGAAGCTGAAGCACTGGAAGACAGAGACATTCAGACTCCCCATCTGCCAGAAAGTTAAATGTTCAGTCTTCTGTTGCAAGAACTAATTGTTAGGATGTCTTGGGGGAATTGCTTTATGGAAAACATTGTACTGTTTCTGAAAAAGAAAAAAACCAATAAAGGTGATCATACATTGCCCCCATCGCCTGTATAATGCTTTCTTAGGAAGTGATAACAAGTACTTCTGTCTGCAAGATGCAATAACCATTGAGCATACACAGATACACAGCATACAGAGATTTTTAATATATTTTGGCAGAAAAAAAATGTTTACTTCTATTCCTGAGAACTCACACAGCAAATCAGAAAAAAAAATAAATTGCCCATTTTTCACCCTCTCTGACCTTAAAGCTGAACTCTGGTCAATAAACCACATGAAAACCAGTCCTTTTCTGACACTTTTTGTTTATAAGTTAAAAATCAACATTTTTTTTTCCCACAGAATTACTTAGCAAAAAAAAAAAAAAATAGATCACTTCCCCAAAGTAGTCACCAGTCAGTGTCTCTGATCACAGCCAAGCCAGTTATATGATGACGCTGTACTGCACTGGTGACAGTATGTAAAAAAAATAGTGCAAATCATTTTTTTTATTTCTTCATTTCTGAAAAATTATGACAAAAAAATTACAACTTCAAAAAACTCTCCATGCCTCTTATGAAATACGTCAGACTGTCTACTTTGCAAAAAGGGGTCATTTGGGGGATATCTGTACTGTTCTGACATTCTTGGACCTCAAGAAATTAGATTGGCTGTCAGTACTTCAGGATTGATCAATTTTCAGATATATCCCATAGTTTGTGAACTCTATAACTTTCCTACAGAATAAATAAATACTAATTTGGGTTATTTTCACCAAAGACATGTAGTAGAATACATTTTGGCCTAAATTTATGAAGAACAATTATTTATTTGCAAACTTTTATAACAGAAACAAAGAAAACGTGTTTTATTTTTCCAAATTTTTGGTCTTTTTTTGTTAATTTAGCAAAAAATAAAAACCCCAGTGGTGATTAAATACCACCAAAAGAAAGCTCTAGTTGTGTGAAGAAAATGATAAATATTTAGTTTGGGTACAATGTTGTATGACCGCGCAATTGTCATTCAAAGTGTGAGAGCGCTGAAACCTGAAAATTGGCCTGGGCAGGAAGGGGGTAAAAGTGCCCGGTATGGAAATGGTTAATGACATAATGCAAAAAAACCCACAATATATAATCCAATTTTTGGTAAACTATAAAAGATGATGTTACGCTGAACAAATAGATACCTAACATTTATTTAGCATAACATAAGTGTTTTTCTTAATTCCTATTTTTAAATTCCTATTCCTTTTATTCCTATCACAAGAAATGTAATGTAGAAATAACAGATGTCAGGGATAACAGATGAAAAAAAAAATTGATCTCAACAAAAAGTCAGTGTTTACATCTGCCCTAACCTGAAGTAACCTAATGACATTGCTTCCAGTATTCTAGACCACAAAGAAAGCTGGAGACCAGAAGGTCCCCAGTCAGCTCTATTATAACCTGGCGACACCACTAGATCAGATACTTTCCAATTGTATGGAAAAGCCCGGAGAAGTGTAGGTGAGCAGTGGGAGGGGAACACTAGGATTGCTTTTAGATTAAAAAAAAAAGGCATTGCCGGATGAAAAAAACTACCGGGGTTACGGCATACAGCTGCAGCCAGAACCCCAGTATAACCACTTGAAGCCAATCCCATACATGTATGTGATTTGGCGTCAAGTGGTTATGAAAACCCTTTGGTAGTCCCTCCCACACAGTAAGGATTCATCTTCCCCTGTCCTGCTCTTTCATTTCATCTTTCTGCTCCAGCCCCATAATGTAAGTGGGCTCTTGACATCCTTGCATAAAATATGGAACTGCTGATCCAGCATTGCATGTGAAGAAATAGGTGGGGGGAGGGGGGGCAGCGAGATAACCAACAAAAAATGTAGCTTTGTGAAACTAGGCAGGCGGTGAACAAGCCTGTGGGAGAAAAAAGTAGGGTAAGTAATTCTGCCTGTTCCATACCCCCTAGACTATGGAACCTTAGAACCTTTTTTAATGACTGGAGTTCAACTTTAGATTAAAAGACATCTCACTGAGATTAATATGTGGGAGATGTTTGCCAATTCTTGAAGTAGTGGTATGATTTCAGAAACCTGCCAAAACAGTGGGGAAGATTTATTAAAACTGGAGCACTGGAGATATTGTTAACCCTGCTGTAAGTTCTTAATAATAAAATATATTTTTGGATGATGAGGTGTTGGTGGTTGGTGATGTTTAATGAATTTTGTAGGGTTAATAAAATTTTTTTTTTTTTATACAGTGTTTACTTTGTATTGCTTCAATTATCTCATTTGTTTTGTTTTGACCAAGATGCTTGTTTTTTTGCAAAAGTACCTTAAGTGGTTGAGAGCTTATTTTGAAATTTGAATTTTTACACTGAACTCCAGCCTAACCTTTGGCCTTGGACAGTTGTACAGACTTCTATCCGGTACTGAAATTGCTAACTCTGGTTTCAACAGTGTGCACTAGAAGAGAAAGCCTACTCCCGCAGACTGACATCCACCCATTATGGGCTCCTAACTCTTTCCAAGACCCAGCCCACTTACAATAAGGTATGCAATGAAAACAAAAAGGGGTAAATTTACTAAAATTGGTGCATTCAGAATCTGGTGCAGCTGTGCATGGTAGCCAATCAGCTTCTAACTTCAGCTTGTCCAATTAAGCATTGGCAATACAACTCACCAGATTTTGCACCATGCAGTTTTAGTATATAACACCCCAAAATTTTTTTAATTTTTCAATTTCATTAGCATGCTAATGTTGGGGAAAAACTTAAATTTTATGTAGAAACCTTAACCACAAGCCTACCGGGCACTTATACCCCCTTCCTGCCTAGGCCAATTTCCAGCTTTCAGCGCTCTCGCACTTTGAATGACGATTGCGTGGTCATGCAACACTGTACCCATAATAAATTTTTATCATTTTTTTGAGACAGATAGAGATTTATTTTGGTGGTATTTAATCACCTCTGCGATTTTTATTTTTTCTTAAACAAACCAAAACCACTGAAAATTTAGAAAAAAAAACGTTTTTTCTTAGTTTGTGTTATACAATTTTGTAAATAAGTGATTTTTCTCCTTCACTGATGTGCGCTAATGAGGCTGCAGTGATGGGCACTGATAGGCTGCACTGATGGACACTGATAGGTGGCACTGATGGGCACTGATGAGGAGGCACTGGTAGGTTGCACTGATGGGCATTGACAGGCATCACTGATGGGCACTGAAAGGCAGCACTGATACATGACACTGATATATGGCACTGATAGGCGGCACTGACTGGCACTGATAAGTGGCACTGTTAGGCAGCACTGACTGGCACTGATAGGCGAGACTGACTGGCACTGATAGGTGGCACTGATTGGCTGCACTGATAGGTGGCACTGATTGGCAATGATAGGTGGCACTGACTGGCACTGCTGGGTGACATTGAAAGGCAGCTCAGATGGGCACTGATATGTGGCATTGATGTGCACTGGTATGCACTGATATGTGGCATTGATGTGGCACTGATGGGCACTGGCACGTGGCACTGATGAGCACTGACAGGTGGCACTTCTGGCGCCACGCTGATCATCAGAACACACTGATCATCAGTGCCCTGATGATCAGTGTACATGTCCCCTCCGCGAAAAGCCGATTACCGGCTCTCCTCACCTCTCAAGCTGTCAGCATGACCGCTCTAGAGGAGAGAAGTGCTGTTAACCGGCATTTCCGTGTTTACATGTGATCAGCTGTGATTGGACACAGCTGATCACATGACCGAGCCGACATCTTCGGCTCTTTCCGTGATCCGTAATCCGCTGTGTACCAGGGACACAGCGCTCCGGCGATCGCCACGCTGCGTGCACCCTGAGCAGCGCATGCGCAGTGAGAATGGAAGGACGTCATATGACGTCCTATCAGAACGAGAGAACCACCTTGCGCCCGTCATTGTACTATATGGCGGGCAGAAGGTGGTTAACATTGGGTGTTCTTTACTATTCCTTACCTTTGGAACATTCTTTTTTTTTTCCATGCGTATTACCATCAACAACAACTGGTACTTTTTATGCTGTCAGCACTCTCTGCTATATATACACATGTCATCTTACTCTTTACACTGAAAAATGTCACAGAATGAAGTGGACCCATTGGGGTTAATTTGCTAAAGCTGGAGAGTGCAAATCTGGTGCAGCTGTGCATGGTAGTCAATCGGCTTCTAACTTTGGCTCATTCAACTAAGCTTTGACAATAAAACCTGGACTTTGATTGGCTTCTATGCAGAGCTGCATCAGATGCTCCAGTTTTAGTAAATCCCCCCCAGTACCCCCCAGTTCTAACTGTTTAATTTTTCTTTATGGAATACAAAAAAAACCATTTAGACTCTCTTGCTAGCAATCCATCCAGCTTGGATTTGGTAGCATTAGTTGTGTCAGTGTGGCTGTCTATGGCCAGCTTTTTTAGTTCTGTTTTACTGCTGGCTCTTTATTTGCTCTCACGTTACTTATTGAAAATGAAATCCTACAAATGCATGTACAATAGGCCATTGGTAGTGGCACCTATTGTATATACAACACCATGTTACCTCTTCTATTCATTATCAGCACATTAAACTACCTTTGATCTTATCGTGAAAAAGATATCATACTAAGATAATCATTATTTAAATTCATTAGACCGTTTGACTGTTTGATTCTACACAGCAGTTAAATCGATTATGATTGTACAATCCAAAGGTACAATGTCAACTGCATTCCAAAAACTGTCTTTACAACTCCAGATAACATCACAGAAAATCCTAAGAGAGTCAATATGCATTTTTTTAAGAAGCACTTGAACTTTCTTCAGTAAATGCTGATTCCTACCCAACCTCCAAGTGCAGACTGAAAAAAGAGAAGATCAAAAGAGGAATGACAAGTGGGCTTAGCAAATACACTCACTACTAGAGTTCAGTATTTGCTGTTCTCTGGAAAAACAAGCAATTATGGCATTTCATTTACTGTAAGGGCTGGGAACAGCAGTGATACTATTATCTGGATGTAAGCATGAAAAATATTCTATGTTGATTTATTTACAACATGATTTTACCAGATGACTGTTCAGCACCTGTTACAGTATCGGATAGATGAACTATTACCATTTGTTCACAGAAAATATATGATTATTTATGTAATGAAATCTAATATGTTTGGCTGGATTGGTTTTGTATTGCAGTACATACAAAAGAAGATGTAGGATTTCAAAAGTGATTGCATTTTTGTTCTAACATGCAAGTATTATTCCCTCCATATGTAATCATGTAATTTATATTCATCTGAATATTTTTTTTTTTCACATCTAAAATTCTAATCCATAGGGTGAACAAGAGATAATTTTATGCTATCTCATTTCATCTATTTGGCTGTCTTTCTTACATCCAAAATATACTTCTTTCTTACTTAGAGGAAATATGAGGGCTGCCATTACATGCTTGTCGGCCACCTGCTGCTGTCACTGAGCTCCGTAGACTGTTTTTACATTTACCTATGCACAGCAGTCCAGCTAGCAGGCACGTGGCAGAGAATATTCATGGCTAAAAGGAGCAACATGGGGTTTTCACTGATCTTTTAAAGTAGTTGTTAAAGGTGCAATTTATATGTACTAAAATATTAAGTGATTATATTACTTGAAAAAGTCATGCAAGCTTATAGTTGAACTCTAGGCAGATATAAAAGACATAGTTTAATGCATTTCTATATTGATTTAATACATCCTTAAATGTATTTTAAATGTAAGCTTTGTAAGTGCTTGAATTTGACTTGGTTTGAACCTCTTTTAGTCCCTGTACAGCAGAACAGCTGAAGGAGGGAGAAGCAGAACAAGAAGTCAGTTGGTTGTGCTCCAGTGCACAGAGCATGCTAATGGAAGGCGAGAGCAGAGTGACAACAAAAAAAAAATGTGAACAGAGAATTCACAAAAGAAAAGTGGTTACATTAAGGACAATGCAATACTCAAAAAAATGTAATAAAAAAAAGCTTTTATTAGCAAAGTTGCAATATAAGACAATTGAGTTAAGACTGCAAGGTAGCCATCACCTCAATATTAGACAGTACAAAAAAGGACCTAAAACCAAAAAATAAAAAAGAGAGACATCATGGCTAGGCCATAAGTAGTAACATGCTGTAGAAGCAATGACTCTAAGGTCTTTTGCTTATGCAGCAAAACACATCAGGGTGCATCACCGCGGTGGGGATACATATATCATGAGACAAACACAATGACGATGCTTATGACTGAAAGTGTGGGGACACAGAGTGGCACAAGGGCTGTGTAGCAGGTAGCGCCTGCTGGGGTTTGCAGGAAGCAGATAACCGTAGATCACCAGGCAGGAACCAGGAACTGGAGCATGGTGGCATTTGCTTGGCATACATGAGTGTAGCCCGGACCAGGGGCGGACTGACCATTTGGAAACTCGGCACTGCCCGAGGGCCCGGGGTCAGTAGGGGGCCCCATGAGATGCCCCTGGTACCTTTTTCATAGGCGTTTTTGAGTTTGGGCAAGGACACAGGGGACCCATGAGTTGTTAGTCCACCCCTGGCCAGGACACAACCCAAAAGGTTATCAACAGCCAGGCAGTGAGGTACAGGAACATCAGGCAGAGATGGAGTCAGGATATGAGCCGGGATCAGTACACAGCCAGACAGCGAGAAAGGAACTCAAGACAGTAGAAGAGTCAGAATACAAGCCAAAGTCCCAGTAGGCATAAATCCAAAGACAGATCGGGGCAAGATGAGTCGTGCACAGGTAAGCAGGTATAGCATGTCAAGGCTCAGGTAAAGCAGGAACTAGCTGAAGACCACTCACCAATCCATCCATGTCAGAGTGCAGCTTAAATAGGTCATTTGGTGCCAGTGCTCAGATGTGTGTGCGTGGGCACATGCGCAGTTGTTTTCTGTACACGCTAATACATTTGCGTGAGTGTGACAATGCTTGTTTTGTATTTAGCTTTTCCTCAAAATTATGAGCATGCACATACAAGTATGAGCATGTGCCAGGGTTCTCTTTCCAACATGCACTAAGGTTTTCTTACAGATAGATCTGTGCTCAAAAGTTTGCATACCCTTGGATAATTGGTATTATACAGTGTGTACTGTTTTTAACCACTTCAATACTGGGTGCTTTTACTCCCTTCAGCTTTCAAATTGTCAGCTTTCAGCGCTGTCACATTTTGAATGACAATTGCGCGTTCATGCAACACCGTACCTATATGAAATTTTTTGCGATTTTTCACACAAATAGAGATTTTTTTTGGCAGTATTTAATCACCACTGGATTTTTTTATATTTTGCTAAATAAACTAAAAAAAGACTGAAAAATTAAAAAACTAAAAATATTTCTTGGTTTCTGTTATAAAATTTTGAAAATAAATAATCTTTCTTCAAAAATATAGGCCAAAATGTATTCTGCTACTATTCCTTGGTGAAAATAACCCACTTAGTGTTTGTTTAGTTGGTAGGAAAGTTATAGAGTCCACAAACTATGGTATATATCTGAAAATCGATTAATCCTGATGTATTGGCGGCCTATCTCATTTTTTGAGGCCCAAAAATGCCAGGACAGTGCAAATATCCCCCAAATAACCCCTTTTTGGAAAGTAGATGGTCTAAGATATTTAGTAAGAAGCATGGCAAGTTTTTTGAAGTTGTAATTTTTGGCATAATTTTGGGGAAAATTAAGAAATTAAAAAAATGTATCTTCACAATTTTTTTTTACATACTGTCACCTAAGCAGTACAGCGTCATCATATAACTGGTGTGGCGGTGATCAGGGACACTGACTGGTGACAGTGTTTTTTAAACAAATTTTATTAATTTATTTCCACTTCTTACTACTTTTTAAAAAATTTTAATGATTTTTTTATCGTTGTAACCAGAGCAATACAGCGTTTCCACACTGTATTACTCTGGACAAGTGATCAGAATTTTTTTTTAACATTGTGATTGCGTATACCAGTGAAAAACAACCATTTTTACTGAATGAAACTGATTCATTCAGTATGTATTGTGATTAGCTGTGATTGGCCACAGCTAATCACATGGTACAGGTGGGCTGTAATTGTCCTTCCCTGTACCATATGATCACTGTGACCAATCACAGCTAGCAACACAACTGTAGAATCACATGTGATTTGAACAGGAATGCGGTGTGATTCCTGTCAAAATAGCATATAATTTCCCCCACCGCTCCTGTGTGATCCCACTATAGAAAGATAGGGAAGCACCATCTAAGAAGTGCAGCAATGGGCAAACAGTTTCAAATTTTATCACAACTCACATGTTAAAAGTGCATAATATCTTGCATATCAGATCAAAAACATCTGCTTGCATTACTCACAGGGCTGGAGGAGAAGTATAGGTGGTTCATCCCCAAGCTGATATCACTTCTACCTACAGGGATCTCAGAACTTCCTACATCTCCTCCAGCCCTAGGTAGGGCTGGAGGTAGGGTAGTGATGTCATGCTTTCCACCTCATCCAATCAAAGAACACTTTGCATTCAGACAGAAAATTCAAAGCTCATAACCTGTGTATACAATTCAGAGAATATTTGCTCAGCATGAGACCCAGAAGCAAGTGGAGGTCACTGAAGTAGAAGTGTCTAATGCAGTGATTTCCACATTTCATGGGCATTGGCCAGGTATTGTTATTGAGTTACATTGGTTCAAGCTAGACCAATGTAACCATGTATTACATACTGATGCCTGGAAATATGTATTCTTTATAGAATATGTAAATCCAGCATTTCATTCTTCTGATATGTGCCTGCTGTATCATGTACTTGAATGAAAAAGTATCCTGTTCTCTTTGCATTGCTTCCTTTATGTGAAATCCCTGATGTTCCTGCCAGTCCCTCTACCTTCCAAATAAAAACTGACTACACTAAGCAGGAGAATACACTGTGGTCAGTTCTCTAACTATGCTCCCCCAATAAACAGACTTATCTTGACACGCTCCTCCCCACCACCCCTCCCTCGCACCACCATCAACTCAGAACATCAGTGTGCTACTGTTTCTCCTCCCCCAGCTTTTATGCAGCTGAAAACAGAATGTGATCACTTATAAAAAAAGGGGGGAAAATCATTTATAATTTGTTTAATATGTATGCACAAATGTTTTGCCTTTCAATTCTATTTTAAACTGAATGGGTTGTTCTACAAAGTGAGGGTTTAAAACACTTTAACTTCTTCAGACTCTGGACCAGACAGATCCAAAATACTGTAGAGGTTAATAAATATCTTGTCTTGGTCAGCTTGATTTATTCAAACATTCATTAATTTTATTTGTTTGTTCATTCATTTATTTTTATATCCTAAACTGCTGATTTTTGTGTTGTCTTATTCATTTTCATTCTAGTTTTATTCCAGTCCAAAAGTGTGAGGTTATCAGCACCATCACTTTGTTCATGTGGTAAGGCCAAGCTCAGCAAGGTATTTAAATGCAGTCTTTCAGTTTGCTGTAGAAAAAGTAAAAGGCAGTGATTAATCTTTCTATGTATCAGACTTGAAGACCTCTATTTCCTTTGCATTACTGAAGTAGGAGTTTCACAGCAAGCATGAATGGATGTAAGGTAGTAAAAAGAGCCATGCATGCAGGCATTAGCAACGCAACCCCATTCTCTGCATGCTGGGGCTTCAATACTTGCATATCTCTATTTCATCTCTTTCGCACAAGGAAAAGTCAAATCCCTCATATGTTACATTTTTTCAGTTTTCATTTTCAAATGTTAATCCCAAGAGCCCCACTGAAAAATAGAGGATTAGCTGCAGCATAATTTCTATGAAGCTTTAAAAATGGATGTATAGAAGTAAAGCAATATCTCTTGAAAACATGGAAATTCAGCCTTGTGTTGTAATTTAACTGTAAAGTAGTTTATCACCTTCACTGAAACCATTACTACAGCTAATGGCCTCAAAGGGAAAGCATATTACTTGACTTTATTGCAATCACTTGACGGTTTTATGAGTCTTCTTAATGAAGGTATTCTTGCTTAAAGGGAGACCATAACTTGGACCTTGATGATAATTGCCTAGTGGAAACTAATTAAATACTCATCATAGCCATATAAAACTGGTCACCTTTAAAACATAACATCATGCTACAGGTAACAAGTTTTCATTTTCTAATATGCTAAACTTCTGTTAAAGGCACTGTTACAGCTTTGAGTGTTAATTATCCATACAAGAGTTGTGCATGCAATTAGTTAGTCTTACATGCATGACATAAAGGTGTGTAGCTATTATATTGGACATATAATATGGATATTTGTTTTCTGCTGCCAATGCTTTCAGTAACAATATATTTGTAAATCACAGTTTTTCTTTTGAGCATATACAGTATGCAATGAAAACTAGCTACTCAATTCTGTATTTTTCAAAGGAGTCATATGTAGACATCCCAATCCAACATCCACTTGCAGAGGATGATGTACTGAAATGGAAGAACTAGTCTGGAAGATATGGTGGCATTTGTCCCCTTGGCCAGAACTAATAGGATATTCTGGGCTGGTCTCCCAGAGTTGAGATGTTCCCCCAACTAGACATAATTGAGAGTGGGGCCTACAGTAAATGACACATATTGACCATTAGCTATCTGCTTTGTGTTCCAACCTGTGATCACAGCCTTTGCAGGGGGTGAAGTCTTCCAGTGCCAATTTCCATTATGGCTATGAAAAATCATGTGACAGAATGCAACAAAGGAAGCAGATACTGGAAATTGTAAAAAAGTGTGTAACGCGAAAACATGTCCTTAAGGACATACACTTTTCATCATGCCCATCAATTTTATCCCACAAAAATCTGTTCCTACCATGAAAGGGTAGTTGGCTATATTTGGCCATAGCCATAAGGACCCCAGTTCTCCACTGTAGGGAAGCAATTTAAAAGGATCAGTTACTAGACATGTGCGTTATGTTTCATTCTGATTCGTTTTTCAGACATAAATATCATTTTGGGAGATTTGGATGTATACAAATCTCCGAATAGACATAATAATGAATGTCAATGAAGCCAAAAATATGTTATATCGAAATTAACAGATGTATTCGCTTAATTTGTTTTATTCAAATAAGGTCACAGGGTGCGATAGTAGTTCGGGCCCATGAGCAAAATGAATTAAACTTTTGAATTTGTTCGATCATTCGGATAATGAATGGATCTGAATTTGTTCCATTTGCTAATTCAGGTGTACATGACACCAGTCGATATTGTCCAGTCAGCTCATGCCATTTGTCTTGGTGGGTTGGACTAGCATCTGAAAATATCAAATCCTTCTGATTAATATCTCTCTGATTCAATAATACCGTATATAGATTATATAGCAATCTTCCAGAAAAACTGCAAAATTTTTCTAATCCACCCAGGCCAATGAATATACAAAATATTCTGTAAATGAATTGGTTCAACATAACAAATATGATTAAATTAAATTCTTCAATGAACAAATGTATTCAAATGAACTAAAATGAGAATTTCTGGTGTGCACATGTCTATCAATTTACTCCTTATAACTATAGGTAAATAGATCGGTGTTGTTGTACAGGTAACATATAAAATTTTGATACAATAGAAAATGTTTGTGCTATGGGACCTAATCTTTTTTCTGCATTCAAGCCCCTTACTCCATGGAATTTGATCATTAGGAATGATCTTTCAATGAAGTGGCTATTTTTGGGAGTGTGACATTTAGTAATTTTACCTTTAAAAAATGCTTCATGGAATTCATTATTATTGATAATCTCTGAAAAATCTACTTTATCTGTGATCTGCGTTTTTCATAATTATCTGCCATGAATCATATGTTTCTCCCAGTATTGGTTGTACATAGTTACATAGTTAGTCTGGCTGAAAAAAGACAAAAGTCCATCCAGTTCAACCATTAAAAAAAATACATGCTCAAATAAGTTTCTGTACAAAAATGCATTTAGCAAGTAAGTACCATAATGCACTTTTTTTTTTTACCAGAACATGCATGTAGAAATGTAATCTGGGGGATATATCAAATAGGAAAAGATCACAGGCACGTTTAGACACAATTGGCATGTCTAAATACCCAGATTTTTACAAGCATTTACAATAAACATTTAAGTTATACATTTCTCCAGTGGTGGACATAAAGGATGAATGCTAACAAATGCAAATAAGGATTTTAGGGTTTAATCCTTCACTTGTAGGTACTGAGCATATAGTGAATGTGTGCACTGATGAACACACAGGAGAAAACTAACTTAAATTTTTTTTAATGTTTTAGTATGACTCCTATAAAACCTTGTGACCCTGAGTTTTGCTTAGGGGCCCCGCTCAGGGTGGATGTTGCTGATTGTTGAGGGTGCAGGCTTGGGATGAGTCCATCCTGACTCAAAACACAGAGGAGATGAAGAGAAGTGTCCCGGCCACTACACAGCTCACTCAGCTGTATGGTTAGCAGATAAAAGCAGACTCGGCTTCCTCCATCAAGGCCACGTCCAAAACAGTTTTTGCCCCTCCTCCGGGGCTTAATCATAGATATGGAGGTCTTCTAGTGGCAGAGAAGTTAAATACCATCTTAATTCGCTACCATATTTCAATAAATAAATCGTACAAGTGGAATATAAAACCTTACTATTTAAATATATCAGGACAGGCTGGTCTTTTTATTGCACTTCTCAATAATTGAACTTAGCACTTCATAATTATCTGCCATGAATCATATGTTTCTCCCAGTATAGGTTGTACATAGTTACATAGCTAGTCTGGCTGAAAAAAGACAAAAGTCCATCCAGTTCAACCATTAAAAAAAGGCATTGGAAGGTGGGCACTACTATGAATAATATGTAACAATGCACAATAAAAAACAAAACATTATTTTAAAGATAGCATACAGTGGAAATAAGGGTTTTTCTTGGATTACACATTGGTTGAGTTCACCTTTTTTTTTTTTAAAGGACTTTTTTCAGGCAGCTTTAGCAGCAACACTTGCTCTTTTTCAAATGGTAATAGATTTGCTTTCACTAGCAGATATACATTCTTACTGATGCAAAACTGTCCTGCCAGCCACTGACCAATTTCTAACTAGCTCTCATTAAGAATTAAAATACTGCAAATGATAAAAAGTTAGCCAACAGCATGATATTTTTAATGAGTTAGAATTGCCAAAATGTAACAAAGAAAAAAGGTAGTACAGCTATGTATTTTACTACAAGAATCGAAAGACTACAGATGACACAGCAGTGTAAATTTGGCTGGCAGCAGGACAGTTTTTTTCTGACCCAAGTTTAGTAGAAACAAAGAACACATTATGTCAATTTTAAATCTGCAGCATTCATTTACATTAATACTATATGATGAAGGTCCTTCTGCTCGTACTTCCAGTTATAAGGAGACAACACTCAAGAAACCTGCCCCAGGAAATGATGTGTGGCAGTTGTTGAAATGCATACCTGTAGATAGAAAGTCAAGGCCTGGACTGAGCAAAGCTAAAAGGGAGGGCCAGCATGACTGGGGTGTGCAGATGAGGTGGAGCATGTATTTTGTGTGGGAGTATAGTATATGCAGGAGGTAGGGGGGTGGTTACTTACCTGATTGGAGTACGCAACATTGAGGTGTGGTCTTGTCAGGATTAGGAGGGGGGTTGGGTCTTGTCAGAGGTCAGTCGGAGCTTGTGCCAGCACGGGGGTGGTTTCTCCCGTCCTCCCTCCCTGGAGCTGTTTCGTATTTTGTTTTGCTCTTTTGGTTATGGTATGTTCTTTGTGTTTGTCCTGTTGTTTGTTTTGTGTGGGTTTGTTGAGTTTGTTTCTTGTTCAGAACGGCTTTTTGTGTCCTGAGGTGTTTGTATGTTTGTTTTGTCATGACAGCCAGCAGGGGTGGATGGGTCTTTGAAGGCGGTGCTGGAGTGACAATTTGGAGGATTATGGGTTGGGCCCATCGTAGGTATGGGTGTCCCTTCCCAATTATAAGGTCACGCTGGTAATGTGGGAGTTCATTGGCTGTATCTGGGACTACGTAACTGTAGTATTATCCCCGAGACAGTGTAGTAGCGACTGGGGGCCTTTTCATTGGGTGTCAGATACAGCCAAGTTTGTGATGTGAGTAACGGTGTCTTCGAAGACCTTGGACCCCGTTGGGATCATTACTGTCAGTTATTATTTGAGTGTACTGTAAGAAGTGTTATGTTTGAGTTATGTTAAATAAATGGCTGCTATGGCCGGTTTTTACACCAAAAAGAGAGTCACATGGTCATTTAGGTGGGGAAGGTTTGAAGGGTGGTGGTGGGTTTTATGGATTAGGGGTAAGTATTAGCCTCGATATTCTGCAAGTCCAACAGTCAAGTGACTTCCCAACGTCAACAGTACTGATGTGTCACAAAGAATGAAAAAAGGTTATAGAGTATTTTCTTTTAAGGCAGACATTTATATTATACAGTGTTTTAGAAATTGATGGGGGAGATGTGCTAAAACTGGAGCTTTCAAAATCTCCCCTTATATGTCATTCAGTATGGGTTTACATCTAATTTTATGAAGGTTTCCCAATATACCCAATTCCCTTCAGAATATGAGTTAATGTAGGCATTGTTATAGTTTGTGTAGTTTTTTATATATATATATATATATATATATATATACACATATATATACAGTATTTTCTGGCGTGTAAGACTACTTTTTATACTTAAAAATATACCCCAAGAATTGGGGGTCGTCTTATACGCGGGGTATAAAATGTGAACCTTGAGTTTGTTTGGGTCAAGCTGGCTGGATGTGTGGTAATACTGTACATACAGTATACCGTGCTGATCCAAGCTGGCTCAAAACAATTAATCTGTCATAGGGACATTTGTTTTGAGCCAGCTTGGCTCAGCACGGTATAATGTATGTACATTACTGCACATCCAGCGGGCTGTATATATACTGTATACTGTATGTAGCCGAAGCTACCGTATTACCGCACATCCAGCGGTAACCATCTGATTTGGAATTTGATCCATATGATGACTGTCTTACAAATGTACCACAAGATGTCATTCATGAACTTATGATGTCAGAGGATGAACATGAGGATGTTTTTCCTATGTTTTAACTGGAAAATTAGGGGGTCGTCTTATACACCCAGTCGCCTTATACGCCGGAAAATCCGGTATATAAAATTATTATTATTACACAGGATTTATATAGCGCCAATAGTTTGCTCAGCGCTTTACAATATAAACGGAGACAATACAGCAACAATACAGTTCAATACAAGAGGGATAGGAGGGCCCTGCTCCTTGGAGCTTATATATATAACACACCATTATATATATAACACACCATTTCTGCTTGATGATTGGTTGAGAGAGGTTACTGCACATCATTACCTCTCATCGGTTGGTTGCTAGAGGTTACTGCACATCATTTCTGCTTGCTGAATGGTTGCTAGAGGTTACTACACAACATTACTTCTCACTGATTGGTTCCTAGAGGTTACCGCACATCATTACTGCTAACTAATTGGTTTCTAAAGGTTACTGCTCATCAATATTTCTCACTGATTGGTTGCTAGAGATTACAGCATATCATTACCTCTTTGTGGGTGTGGCCAAACTGCACTAACAGTGAGGCATTGTTTACATACCAGGGGTTCAGGAGTGCACTAGATACAGACTGCAGGGTTCAGTAATGCATTACATACACAGTAAAGGGTTGAAGAGTGTACTATATACAGAGTGCAGGGTTGAGGGGTGCTCTATGTACAGAGTGCAAGATTGAAGTGTGAGTTATGTACAGAGCGCAGGGTTGAGCTACATACATAGTTCAGGGTTGAGGGGCGAGCTACGTACAGAGTGCAGAATTGAGGGGTGCACTATGTGCAGAGTTGAGGAGTGCTTTATGTGCGGGGTTGAGGGGTGTGCTATTTGCAGGGTTGACGGGTGCACTATGTGCAGATGTCACGGTTGAGGGGTGCGCTATGTGCAGATGTCACGGTTGAGGGGTGCGCTATGTGCAGATGGCAGGGTTGAGGGGTGCACTATGTGCAGATGGAAGGGTTAAGGTATGCGCTATGTGCAGATGGCAGGGTTGAAGGGTACATTATGTGCAGATGGCAGGGTTAAGGGGTGCACTATGTGCAGATAGCAGGGTTGAGGAATACACTATGTGCAGATGGCAGGGTTGAGGCATGCACTATATGCAGAGTGCAGGGCTGAGGAGTGCTCTATGTGCAGAGTGCAGGATTGAGGTGTGTGCTGTGTACATCTAAGTTCTTCACCCCACCATGTACAAAGCTTTACCCCCAGATCCCAGTTCAGAGCTCACTTCTTCCCTTCTTCCAGTACAGAGCTTTTTTCCCTCCCCAAATCCTTACCCACCACCTAAAAAACTTTAGAGAGTGCAGAAGAGCAGCTACAACTTACAAGCAAGCATGTCCATTCGGACGGTTTTAGGAGGAGCTTTCTTCAAAGTAGATTCCCACCCTGTCCTTCCTCTGCTGTCCTGTAGAGATCAATGAGTAGAACAGGGAGGGTTCTGAACAGCCATTGAGAGAGGTGAGCTGTCACTTGTAAATTCACTTCATCAGTGTGATGAGATGCTTTCCCAATTTAAAAATTGTGCTGTTTATATCCAGCAAAATGAAAATGATGAAATACTTGTAGCTTCCGGTTTCTTAGACCATAGAGATGATTGGAG
This sequence comes from Staurois parvus, assembly GCF_062004578.1. Lineage (NCBI taxonomy): Eukaryota > Metazoa > Chordata > Amphibia > Anura > Ranidae > Staurois > Staurois parvus. The sequence goes on along the minus strand of NW_028318646.1, from coordinate 2,848,605 downwards.
TCATTCAGGTCTCTGATCAACTCTATGGTCAGCCAGTGGAACTTAGGCTGCATTCTCGGTTTCTCCTGTGGGACAGGAGAGCCCGAGAAATCCGTGGAAGGAGGAGGGGGGGGACGTCCCTGATTGTAAAAGCAATCTAGCAGCTATTTAGCCACTTGGATTGCTTTTACATGAAAGCCGACCACCAGATGACAAAGATGATACCAGGATCATGCCTGTAGCTGCAGGCATCATCCTGGTATAACAGCTCAAAGTGCAGTGAAGTTCCAGTACATTGCTGGCCCTTGTTGGGTATTTATGTAACAGCAGAGAACATAGGCATATAATGAATTGGGTCTGTGGGCCAATATGACCGCAATTCATTCTGCCCATGTTGAGTGTTAGGCCCAAAAACGTTTTAAATTCAGAAACTGTGATAGGTTTCCATGCAAATTGTCTGGCGAGAGCTGAATTTAGGTGGGTGGTGATGTATTGTTGTGCGTATAAATTGCTTTCGCCTGGCACACTAGTGCTGGCAGTGAATGAGGCTGATCCTGCTAACACTGCGATTTTGGGACACTGTACTAAAGAGGCACTAGTATAGTTCTATTCGTGATCAATATATTGATCCGTACAAACACTATACTAGCAATTGGGGCAATAAGCGACCTATAGCATGAGTGCGATAGTGTGCGGGTAATCTAACACCAGCTGACCCTGGCTGGGAGGGGCGCTAACTTACCCCAATGCTATTTGTTGTCGCTACGTTGTAATACAGTGATCAGTGAAGAATTCTATATACTGACACTGTATTAATGGCACTGGCTGGGTGACCAAAGGATTAATAGGGATGATCAAATGGTTTAGTGTGCTAATCTAACGTGTGTGTGTAAAATGTAGTGCTTTTACTCAGTGTGGTGTTCTCTCTTCTCTCCTTGGACCGACAGTGGGGGGAGCGAAGGGCGCACGCATGTTTGCTGGCACCAGGAAATAGAAGTAGTTTAAAAAAAACCCTTAAATTCGTTTTTTTTCTCAATATAAGTTCTCAATATTTTAACATTGTTTCATTTTTTTATACTTTCGTCAGAGTAACATTGTACTACTCTGGGGGGTGATTAGGGATTTATTTTTTTACACTTTGCATTGCAGGAGCAATAAAGATCATTGCTCCTGCAATGCAATGCTTGCTTTGAACTGTCATGAATGGGTTAATACACTGATCTGTGATTGGCTCCAGCTGATCACATGGTACATGGTGCTGTGATTGGCCCATGTACCATGTGACAGCCATGGGCCAATCACAGCTCACCAGGAAGAGAAGCAAAGCTGTTATGACTGATTCATAACAGCTTTGCTAACATTGTGATCATGTGATCCTGTGGACAGAGCGGTCTTGGGGCGAAAGTGCTGCGTGTTCATTTGGGTGCACGGTGCCTCCTGTATTAGGTCATCCACAGCAATGTATAGGTATGTCGCTGCTCCTGTAGCTACAGCCCATCCACAGTACATTGTAGGTGGGCAGTCTTTAAGTAGTTAACCACTTCAAAACTGGACCAATTCTATCATTTTTCATATACATGTTAAAACCTGCATTTTTAGACCCCAGATCTCTCCTCTGCCCCCAAACACATCTGATCAAACCAAGATCGGTTCGATTAGATGCCTTACAAGCCAGTAATAGCTTGTAAACAATAAACTAAAAGGGAATAAATCCTTGTCACTTCCGCTTTCATACAGCATAGAGAGAATCAGGGAGTGGATGCTCCTCCTTCTGTTCCTGGACTCCCCGGTGGGATGGAAGATTCCAGAAACAGTGACAGCCAGCAGTGGGAGAGGGCCTACTGTAAAAGTGATTAAGCGGCTGTATAGCAACTCAAATCACTTTTATATTAACAGCTTCCCGACCGCCCTATAGCAGAACTACTGCTACAGGGCAGCAAGGCTGCGCAAAGTCATGTGTATATACATATATATATATATATATATATATATATATGTGTGTGTGTGTGATTTTGTATTTCCAGATAGGGGGCAAGATGCGCCCTACCCACGCAACCTTTGGCGGCTTCAGCTATCGATTACCGGATCCTGGCCTGTGATTTCCAGCTGGCACCCGGTGATCGCCAAGTATCACTGACAGGGGAGAGGTCTGTATGTAAACAATACAGATCTCTCCCCTGTCAGTTCCAGCACGCTGCATAGCAGAGCAATACAAAGCAGCGTGCTTACACAGTAAAGCACAGCACATAGCACACAGTAAAACACACACAGCACACAATTAACCCTTTGATCACCCCAGATGTTAACCCCTTCCTGTCCAATGTCATTAGTACAGTGTATGTGCTTTTTATTAGAACTGATCACTGTATTAGTGTCACTGGGGATGTCAGTGACAGTTAGTTTCCCCCCAGTGTCAGAATACCTTCCGCAGTCCCTCTATAAGTCACTGATCGCCGCCATTAATAGTATAAAATAAATAAATAAAATTATATACCACCATTTGTAGATGCTATAACATTCACGTAAACCAATTCATTTACATGTATTGGGATTTTTTTTAACAAAGACATGTAGCAGAATACATTTTGGCCTAAATTTATGACAAATTTTGATTTTTTAGATTTGTTTATGTTTTATAGCAAAAAAGTCGAAAATATTGGGGGGGGGTTCAAAATTGTTAGTCTTTTTTTGTTTATAGTGCAAAAACCGCACGTGCGATCAAATACCACCAAAAGAAAGCTCCATTTATGGGGAAAAAAGGACATACATTTCATTTGGGTGCAGCGTTGCATGACTGTGCAATTGTCAGTTAAAGTAATGCAGCACCGTACTGCAAAAAATGGCCTGGTCAGGAAGGGGGGTGGGGTAAATCCCCTAGAGGGCAAGTGGTTAAACAGAATCTCCCACACTAAAGAATGATACTAGGATCATGGCTGCAGCTGTTGCCATATATACATACGTTAATGGGAAAGTGGTTAAGTTAGAACTAAAGACAAAACTTTTGTTTTCATTTTGGACAGAGTAAGGGAGGGTTATATCCCCTGTTAGGTTTTTTTGCCATCTGTGTCCCATTGGGGAGATTTCCCTTAACTTCCTGTCCTGTAGCCATAACAGGAAGTGAGGTAATCCCTGGTTGTCATCTGAGTCACCAGAACTAGTGTCCGTATTGGAAGATTTCCCCTCTCTTCCTGTTCTGGTGACAATTCAAAATTTAGGGTTTTCTTTCACTTTCACTTTGAGTAATAATGGTTATAAGGAGTGAATCTCCCTAACATGGATTTGTAGCAATACAATAGGTGTTCTAATCCCTTTTCACTACAAAACAAAAAAAATGTTTTGCCTATAGTTATACTTTAGTATATTGTTCTTTTCTTTGAATATTTAGCATATACAATACCACATCAAAAGCACACAAAGCCCTGGAATGCACAACCGTTTATGCAGGTAGGCAGACACAGAGAAAGGAGTGAAGGCTTGCAAACATAGCCATACCCATATCACTAGAGAGTCAAAAACAATAAACTGAACCCAAACTGAAAACAATTTGGATTTGAAGAAACAAAAGCTTCAAAATGTGGTGTTTAGTGAATAGTTCCCCTGCTCCATCTGATTTGGTTCACTTATCACTGTTCATTATGTTCAAACACTGGGAATGTGAGCTGCCTATCAGAAATCTGGTGTATTTTTCTGTTATTTAATTTGTTCAGGGTCGAATTTCTCATTAGGCGCTGTGGGCATGTGCCTATAGGCTCCCTTCCTAGAGGGGCACCTGTCTGTATGAGCAGGGCCGTGCTACAAACCATCCCTCCTGGCCGGGACTGTGCGGACACCAACCTCAGGATCTGATCTCCTTCCAGGACCTCTATATGGATCCCCGGGACTGCTGATCACCTCTGGGGACCAGACCATGAGAGGATCACAGTAGAGACTCCTCTGCACTACTCCTTCTGTCCGCTGCAATCTCCGGATTAGAGGATCATGCCGCCCTGGGCACTGTGGACCCAACCTCTCTGTTTCCTCTCTCAAATCTTCCTCGGATTATGTCTGGATGATGGAGCACCCTGTCTGGACAACTGCACCTGTATGAGAGGCTCAAGGGAACATGTCGCACCACGGACCCCGATCCTGCTCCTGTGCCTCCTTTCTTACATCTTCCTCAGAGATGGAGTATGTGTAGATGGTGGAGCGCTGTGTCTGGACAGCTGCACCTGTGCAGGAGGCTTGGTGGAGGCTCTACTAAGATCGGGGAGTTCAGTGTATGTGTGGAGCATATATATATATATATATATATATATACTATATTGCAAAATGTATTGGGACACCCCTCAAAATCATTCATGTTCCAATCACCCTTATGGCCACAGGTGTATAAAATCAAGCACCCAGGCATGCAGACTGCTTCTACAAACATTTCTGAAAGAATGGGTCGCTCTCAGTACTTCAGTGAATTCAAGCGTGGTACCGTGATAGGTTGCCACCTGTACAATAAGTCCATCTGTGAATTTCCTTGCTACTAAATATTCCATGGTCAACTGTTAGTGGTATTATAACAAAATGGAAGCAGCTAGGAACAACAGCAACTCAGCAACAAAGTGGTAGACAACGTAGAATGACAGAGCGGGGTCAGTGCATGCTGAAGTACACAGTGCGCAGAAGTCGCAACTGTCTGCAGAGTCAATAGCTAAAGACCGACAATCTTTGTGTGGCCTTCAGATTAGTACAACAACAGTGCATAGAGAGCTTCATGAGATAGGTTTCCATAGCCAAGAAACTGCATCCAAGCCTTACATCACCAAGTGCAATGCAAAGCATGCTGCCACAGGACTCTACAGCAGTGGAGACATGTTCTCTGGAGTGAAAAATCAAGCTTCTCTGTCTGACAATCCAATGGATGTGTCTGGGTTTGGCGGTTGCCAGGAGAACAGTACTTGCCTGACTGCATTGTGCAAAGTATAAAGTTTGGGCTTGGCCCCTTATTTCAGTGAAGGTAACTCTTAAGGCATCAGCATACCAAGACATTTTGGACAATTTCATAAAGACATGGATAAGCGAGTTTGGGGTGGAGGAACTTGACTGGTCTGCACAGAGTCCTGATCTCAACCCGATAGAACACCTTTGGGATGAATTAGAATGCAGTCTACCAGCCAGGCCTTCTTGTCTGACATCAGTGCCTGACCTCACAAATGCTCTTCTGGAAGAATGGTCAAAGATTCCCATAGACACACTCCTAAACCTTCTGGACAGCCTTTCCAGAAGAATTGAAGCTGTTCAAGCTGCAAAGGGTGGGCCAACTCAGTATTGAACCCTACGGATTAAGACTGGGATGCCATTAAAGTTCATATGGGTGTAAAGGCAGGTGTCCCAATACATTTGGCAATATAGTGTATATTCCAGTTTTATCATCTATGCAAACCGCCAGGCTATTTCTTTCTCATTCCCCTCCCCCTTTCTCTCTCTCTCTCTCTTATCATGAAAAAAAAGTTGTTTTTTCTGGGGGGGGGGACTTCATAATTCTCTGCCTATTGGCTCCTGAGATGTAAATCTGGCCCTGAATCTGTTCTATGTTTATAGCTATTTAGGGGCTCTACGCTCACTAACCATGGTTGGTGCACTGGCTCTCATGCTTCCAACTTCTGTCTGTTTCTGTGTTTTCAATCTGCCTTTGTGTTTTCTATATGCTGATCTGACCTGTATAGGCTTTAGCTTCTGCTTCCATTTATTTACCTGTATTGGCTTCAGCTTCTGATTCCATTTATTTTCCTGTATTGGCTTTAGCTTCTGCTTCCATTTACTCTTCTTAATTTTCTTGTGATCCAGTTTGATTGCATTGGCCCTGATTGTTGTTCTTGTGTGTTTGTATATCTTGTTGCTCCTGGTTATGATTCTGTCTGGCCCTGTCAGGCTGCTGTGTACTGGCATTGTTTTTTTCCCATTTGTCTGTAGTGATCCAGCTGGGCCAACCTGTGAGTCAAATACTAGGAGATACCCCATTGCACAATCCATACCTTTAATGGCTCTAGTAAAGGTTTGGCACTATCAGTCCCCACATACACATGAAAGACATTTACTACCAGCAAGAAATATGGTATTCTGTTTGTCTCCAGTGACCCTGAACCTAATCTACTGTGTATCTGCACTGTGATCAAATTTCTGTTCCTGTTTTGCCTTGGATTTCTACCATGCCTCTATCATCAAGTTCCTTTGCTCTAGGATTTCCCAAACCCATAGATATGGCCAGTAGTTGTCTTCTATCCCTGACACACCACCAAAAATAAATTTTATTTGATCAAGTAGGTAAATGTAACATGTAGCTTTTTTGTTTTGTTTTGCTTGTGTGTGTGTGGGGGGGGGGGTTGCTTTCAGGGGGAAAAAAATGGAACCACAGCAGCTAAGTTTTTTCCAGTCAGATATTCAGACGTTCATTAATTTGGTGAATAGTTATGTCAAATTACATTTGAAATTTAATTGGATGCCATTTTCAAAACAGGCACATTTTTCTTGTACTGTGTCTAAAGAAGGAAGTTATCAAACAGAATATTTCTTACCATAGTGCAAGAATATACGCTAGAATGTTTGAATTTTTATTTGTTATACAGGTTATGATTGCTTTTAATTCTAAGTTACTGTGAATGTATTTTTTTTTTTTTTTGCTTTGGCTCCATGCAAAACCTGTTGCCTGAGAGTTTCCTTTAGTTTGCCTTGTTATAGGTTCAGTTCTAAATTTCAGTGAATGTTCATGGTCATGGTTAACTAGTCATGCATGGTTACCTACTGATCTGAATTACATGCTTCATAACTCTTTTAATGATGCACAGCCACATCCATAAAGGCATTAGGAATGAAATTTTGCCCTGGAAGTTCACTCTCTAATAAAGACAAAGACGTTCAAACAACTTAATAACAGTGTCATTTCTAATAGGCATAAAAGTGTTGGTCCCTGTCAAAAAGGACAAGTGCCTTTTCATGAAATATAGGTATCAGATTCTGACTGTAAATTGAGAATTTATCTCAAATAATTGCATATTCTAAATAACTCAAACATGATTTTATTCAAGTTTTTTTTTCTACTTTCAGTTAGAGACTGGAATGTGACCTTGATAACCCTAAATGACAAGCAAGCGCAGTGCCCAGTAGTATACATTGTTTATCAGTTAATGATCTATAGGTCATGCTCAAGATGTATAGTGTAAACCAACAAATCATGAAACTAGGAAGAAGAGGAAAGCGACAAAGAAGGAAAATGAACTTCAGAATTGAATTAAAAATGTATTTGTGATTAAAAAATATATCACAAAACTGTAAAAATACACAGCGGCAGTTATAAAAATGTAAGGGCTTATTCTTAAAGTGGTCGTAAACCTCAGACACAAAATATGAACTATATACCTCTATAGTGTGTACCAATTGTCTCAATTAAAAGCACTAAGGGGTTGATTTACTAACACTTGTGTACTCAGAATCTGGTACAGCTTCTAATTTCAGCTTGTTCAATTAAGCTTTGGCAATAAAATCTGGAAGCTGACTGGTTTCTATGCAGAGTTGCACCAGAATTTGCACTCTCTAGTTTTAGTAAATATCCCCCTAAGTGTAATTTCTGTCTGCTGTTTCGTGACAGGGGAGGGACCTCCAACACATAGCCTGTGATTGACAGCCTCAGCTTTGTTCCTGTGTGCTGTGTGAAGGGGGGGTGTCTCTTGGCTCCAAGCAGGTATCAGAGCTCTCCAAACTGAGCTCTGCAGTGTGTAATTTTAGCTCTCTGCTCCCTGGATTCTGGAAGCTTTGAAAGCATTATAGGCCTTTGAACTAATGTAGAGAAGAGAAGACCACATCTAAACAGGTACAACTTATGTAGGAGGATTTGTTTCATCTCTGTGTATCACATGAGGCCAGTCACTTCATTGGGTTTATAACCACTTTAAATAGTCACATAGTTACATAGTCTGGCTGAAAAATTACAAAAGTCCATCCAGTTCATCTATTAAAAAAAAAAAAAAGTTATAATCCTATACCTACAGTTGATCCAGAGGTACTTAGGTTTAAAATGTAAAGGAAGTATAGCCCATGTTTCTGCTTACTTATGGCTGCAGTATTCTTAGGATGATTAGGATTCAAGGTGGTATGTAAAAAAGAAAGGCTAATGGCAATGCTGTTAGACAGTTAGACATATTCAGTAGATAGCCTTCTCTTCCCTAATGTCAAAAGAGAGGTGATAGATGTAGGAAAGCTTACAGAGGGTGATATATGTAATAGCTCCTGTTTTAGTTAGCTTTACAATGACTTTAGAGCGCGGACTTGCAGACAGATGAGAATTTTTAAACAACATCTTCCCCAGGATATGACATGTCCTGGAATACCACACAGTAACAATGAGAATGAAGCTGACACAGCCATCACACATAACATAGCCTGGCAACCTTACTTTTCACCAAATAAGATAAGAAACACAGTTTGATGACTTCCCATCCTCTGACTGGACATAGAAGGAGCAGCAGACAGATGAGGACATCACTCTGCTCTCTCCTCCTGTCTGCATTTTCCTTGTCAATAAATTCCACTTGCCATTATACTGTCCCGTCTTCTCGAAGTCTAGGTGATTATTTACAGTGGATTACAAAAGACCAAAATCAGTCAAATAATAATACATAACAATGGGGGGGGGTTCTGCCTTGAGTTCATCTTAAGCTGAGAAATCTATTAACATGCATAAAGGTTACTTTTGTTTTTTACTGATTCAAACACATGTAGTATCATTTATTTTTAAAGTGAACTGTGAATAGTTACACATTTTTTATTATAAATGCTTGACAGTAACATCACCATTACAATTTATTTAAGTAGAATAGACTTGTTTATTATCCAGACTGTTAATAGTTCCCTTTAACTTACGTGTTTGCTTTGTTATACAGCATGCAACATGAATACCAAACAAAGTAAACTGGCATCAAAGGGCATACAAAAAATAAGCGGAATATACATTTTGCAAGCAATGAAATCACTTGGATTTTGTTTTTCCTGGCAAATACTAAATGCCTACATTGATTGACAGATGCAGACACACAGTTCACTAAAACATTTATTTGAGCATCATATTAAATTGTGTTAGAAAAATCAGTCTTCGCAGAAGTATGTAGGTGTCTGCTGTACGCAAAAGGCAAATTGTTGTTTTGAACTATAAACACTGTTTAAAGGTTTAGTGTACACCTTGGATTCCTGCTGCCGACAGAAGTACAGAGACCTAAATCCACTGCATACTGGGACTAACTGATCAAAGCAGTAGTTAAATCTATCCATGGAAAATCTAAGTAGTCTTTGGAGGCAGCTCTTTGAATGCAGATTAGTGATTTCATTGAAGTAGTCAATCAACTGCCTTTTTCCCTGGCTGCTGAAATGTCATTCAGTGAGCATACAAGATAAAAAAAGATGAATAAAAAATAATATTTTAACTCGAACAAACTTAGTACTTGTAGACTTGATCGCATGAATCCGCTTCAGTCAAGATCATTTCAGAGGTAGCTACAGGAATGAATCTCACAAAGGGACTAGGTTTAATCATCCAGTCCCAGACTATATTGATTTTGAGACTACTTTCAATGACTATATAAATAAGCCATTTCTTTGCAACTGTATCTGGAGCCGGTCATGAACCCAAAAACCTTCACAACCTGGTCCAAAGTGAATTATGCCCTGAAGAAATAAATTAATAAAACGAACGCAGCTAGGCTTCCACACCAACTTTTTCCACGTTTCAAGAGCTTAAAAATATAAAATCAATAATCATTTAGTCATAAGAGTAAATGAAGCGACATAACATCAAAGTATACCCTTTAGCCATTCGAGTCATTCTAGGTAATTTATCTCATCAAAAGCCACTGGTAATAATCCTTTTCATTCTGAGACAAGCAATCACACAGCTGCTGCATTATCCCACAGTAAACAGGTTTGAAGAAAATATTAAAAATCAATATCTGTTTCCTTCTATCAGGCCAGTTGGCATCCATCATAAATGTGCTTTTGTGAAGAGTTTGTTAAGTTTCACAAGCTTTGGTATGAATGACAACTGAACATAAAACTCAACCGGACTTAAAACCAACTGACAACTGGGTTTGTTTAGAGTTACACACATTGTAAAAAGTGGAGAATGTGATGAAATTTCATAAATGGCCATAACTTACATAATTTAATCAAAACAACAATCTAGCACATCACCCTTTTTAACTAGAAATTCCTCTAATAATTCTAGTTTGTGAGTTCACAAATGTGTTCTGTGTTTGTTAAAACATTTCTTACTACAACACTGCGTACTGAGGTATAACTTGTTCTATAAATGACAGTTTTTACATTTGGGCTGTTGGAGCCTTCCTAAATGAATTTTGTCAAATCTTGTGAAGATAATAGCTTCCACTGCAAGCAAGCATCCTTCAGCCCCTAAGTCTCACACAATTTTCACTGTATGTAAAACTGAACTGGTACACATTGTCCTGGAACCAGTTATTAGCTTTGGCTCAGGCAGTTATGTAAGGACAAGACAGCATCCCTTTCATGTCTAGTGACTCCAGTCTGAATTAGCAATGACTGAACAAATTCATAACACCATAAAAAGCAACATAAATGCTTATATTACTATATTACTCTCAGCATTCAATGGGAGACACAGTAGACCACTGGGAATACTGTATGTCCAATCACTAAGAGGCTGAAAAAATATGGAAGGCTTTGCCCTTTCTACTGGACTGCACAGCCAGCAAGCCTCAGTTTAGCCTGGTGTCTTAAAAAGAGGTAAGACATACTGTATCTCCCAGTTCTGCTGGTTCAAGGTTGAAAATGTTGCTGGCAGTTTCATGCCAGGCTTCCAGATACTGGAGGTTCAATACAACAGTTACTTTCATGCTCAGTGTCATACCTTGGCCACAAAACCTTGGAGATTTACTTCAGCCTCTGCTCATATGTTCCACTGCAGATGAGGACCTCCTCAGCTCTTTTTAACACCATGGTCGGCATATCTTGGATAATCATTGGTACATTTGCATCCACCTCTGTGATGGTGAGTAAGGCTATTCCTGGGGGTGCCCCCTTGGAGGGTTTGGGTCTTCTCTAGTTCTCTATTGTTACATGAGCGGACATAGGCTTTGTGTTACTAAGCAGGGCTATCACTACATAGAGCAATCACTGCACACTTAATTCTGATAACATGGACCCTTTTCTCCTCAAGTAGGCTGAGGGTTGGGCAATTTACACATCTTGTATTCCTATAGGACACTTTTCTGAGTGCACCCCTAAACAAGAAGTGGGCATAACATAACAACAGTGCTCCTTTTAAGCTCCAGTATGCACAATTCTCCTGCAAGTAGAATCAACCCTTCCCAGCTATTTCAGCTCTACACGTCATGCACTAGGGACATAGCAGACCATGAGACTTTACTGATGAGACTTCATTGACCACCTCACCCCCCTTCCTCCGATGCTCTGCAGTAGAACAGTGGTATGCGGTCCAGCCAGGAGAACTGGAGAGGGACCATTTAAAGAAGAAAAATTGTTTAATAGAAATGTGGAATGCCAAAAATGATTTCACTGTGTCTTTAGTAATGAACCCTAATGTATAATTTCCAATGCAACACAAATCTTGGCCTCATCCAACTACAGGGTCAGGCAGACTCTGTACAATTCTAAATAAAGCATAAAAGCACAATTCTTCACATGAGAGTCAAATTAGCAGAAGACAGTGGCATCATCAGGGGGATAAAGTATTGCCAACCAAAACAAAGGCTAAAAAAGGTATGCCAAGGGCCTGAACAGCCAATATAACAGGGATATAAATTCAAAATTACCCTGTATAAATATCGGCTACCATATGATCACTGACTCACCCAAGAATAGCATAAAGTAAATGGGTGTGGTCACCAAAACTCATAATCAATACATATATGGATAGGGAAAAAGAATACCCCCAAAAGATAGTTTCATATGGGACCATGCAGCTTAATCAAAGGGCTTTATTAAAAAAAACAAATGTGCATTGCAAAATTATAGACACAGAAGCTGAGCGCACCATCACCGTTACTTCACCTATTTAAAAAGACAACGTTGTCTAGTCACCTTAGCAGGTGCTCATACATCCTCAGACATACACCCTGGGGGTGAAGAAGAGTATTTCCACTATAAAATAGAAACAAAACACATATTTTACATTTGAAAGAAAATCCAAATATAATGTACTACTACCCATGTGATATACAGTATATAAATAAATAATAATAAAAAAGCAATAAAATTTGTAGCCAGTGTGCAAGAAATCTATTCTAGTATAAAAGACCTGATTTAGAGATAACCCAAAAAATCATATTCAATATTTAGAGAGTGTTTCCTGTTTTTTTATATATATATATATATATATATATATATATATATATATATATATATATATATATATATTTGACAGCCTGTCCAGTAAATTCCCTTCTCTTTTGGCCTTAGGTACCTGTTCAATAATAGTGAAAAATAATTGGGGTTCATTGTGTCCAGCTTCTGCAAAATGTCTTGCAACAGATGAAGAGAGTTCCCCACAAGAGAACATGCCTTTGATGGGTGGAAGTAATGGTAGCCACTTACATACCTGGATTTATGCAAACTAAAATCAGCATGTACCAGCTGACTGAAGATTTTTAGAACATTTATAAGCCAGTAGTGGAGGAACCCTTAAAGTGCTGGACAGGCAAGTATCACTAGAGAGTACCAGCCAATGTTTATGTAGAATAGAATGTGCAGTCCTGGAATGTGAAGAATAGGTATGTACAACAGGAATATCATCTGTATATTTTTTAGGCTTAACAGTTTAAAAAGATTGTCTGTCACATTACTCAGCTCTACTTACAGCCACTGACAGGAGAAAACACTTAAAACTGGAGTTCTGTTTTAAACTTAACACCTCAAACTCAGAACCTAAGCATAAATATCCATTAACCCTTTCATTGCCACCAACAAGGGTTATGGTGAAACAGATCTGCTTCCAGCTGGCCGGCTTAGTAACCATTACATCAACTGCATTCCCTTCTGCGATAAGCTTATGGCCACTTCAGCGACCATGAATTTGTGGCAGAAGTGTCCCCTATACTAAGTTACCTAATAAATAGCTATGATCAGCTCTGCACAAGCCTCCGATCGCAACCATTTGTTTAAAAATGGAACTACTGAGATCCCAGATATTTTACTAAAGCCAGAAATGTTTGAAAAAATAGAAAAAAAAATAAAAACAATTAACAAATTACAAAATAAACCAGAAATAAAACACCCATCCAAACATACACACACACGCACACACATACACACATACACACACACCTACACACACATACACACACACATACACACACATACACACACATACACACACACATACACACACACACAGCATACACAAGCAGAACACATATTTTGGTAATTTACCTTACATGTACTAACACACTAAGGGCCCATTCAAATCAGGGTATGCACATTATAGTTCCCATAACAGTTGAACTGTGTGCTGTGTACATGCACTTCACTGCATTATTAAAATGCATCACACTGCATGATTTTTTTCTCTTATTTTTAACTTTTTCCCACCCGACCTATTGTAACATGACGGCCGAGCAGGATCCCTATTTTCCTGGGAGGACATTATATGACATCCTCCCAGGATTGTGCCTCACGCACGCCCCATGGGCCACGCTCTGACACGATCTGTCACTGGCTGTGTCCAACAGGCACAGCCAATGACAGATCAATACACTGGCCCGTTGCCAGGGTCATGTGATCTCTGTGACCAATCACAGCAGATCACATGACAGTTGTAAACAATGAATGGCTTCCTTTCATGGTATTCATTGCTTACAACTATGATGCTAGCTGTGATTGGTCACAATGAGCACATGTACAGACTGGGCCAATCACAGCCCATCTGTAGCATGTGATCAGCTGTGGCCAGTCACAGCTGATCACAACAAAAACTACTGAATTAACTAGGTTCATTCAGTATAAATGCTTGTTTATACCAATGAAATTTGATGGTATAAGCAGTCAAAATCTGTAAAAAAAATGAAACAAAATGTAATACATTTTTTTTATTTTTTTTAAATTATATATATATAAAAGTTATTTTTTTTACATACTGTCACCAGTGTCTCTGATCATCACTGCAATTTTATGATGACGCTGTACCGCATTGGTGACAGTATGTGAAAACGAATTATGGGAATTATTTTTTCATTTCTTCATTTCCACAAAATTATGACAAAAAATGAGAACTCCAAAAAACTTTCCATGCCTCTTACTAAGTGTCTCAGACTGTCTACTTTCCAAAAAGTGGCCATTTGGGGGGTATTTGTACTGTCCTGGCATTTTTGGGTCCTCAAAAAATGAGATAGGCCATCATTACATCAGGATGTATCGATTTTTAGATATATACCATGGTTTGTGGACTCTATACCTTTCCTACCAACTAAATAATAAACACTTATTTGGGTTATTTTCACCAACGAAATGTAGCAGAATACCTTTTTGCGTAAATTTGTGTAGAAAGTTTACTTATATGCAAAATTTTCGAAACAGAAACTAAAAAAAATGCATTTTTTGTAAAATTGTCGGTCATTTTTCGTTTATTGTGCAAAAAAATAAAAAAAACCCAGTGGTGATTAAATACCATCAAAAGAAATCTCTATTTGTGTGAAAAAAAAAATGTAAATGTAATATGAGTACAGTGTTGCATGACTACTCAATTGTCATTCAAAGTGCGACAGCGCTGAAAGGTGAAAATTGGCCTGGGCAGGAAGGGGGTAAATATGCCTGGTAGGCAAGTGCTTACATTTTAAATTACAGTCTTTCTACTTTCTTGGCCCTCATTGTAATGTGTTGCATTGTGATAAATGTGTGCTTTATTGCAATGCACAGCAATGCAGTGTACACATGGCACTGTAGGTTGGGCATTACCAGAACTCATTGGTGTTAATCCAACCTTCACATTTTTTGTTGCTTATTTACAGTTTTGCATTACTTTGACTGGCACAATTTAAAATGTACAAATACTTGATATTTATTAACTTAATACAACTTTATCTTTTAGATTTGGTCGACATTTTGCAAGTTATGTTTTTGCTTGTGTGAACTAATAATGATTAGTGTATTTTTATAGAAATTAATATTGTGATAAACAGTTCTGAACATATCACAAGCAGGGGTGTATTTACCACAAGGCAAACAAGGCATTTGCCTAGGGCGGCATTATTTAGGGGGGGGCAGCACTGCCCCTTGGAAGAAGGGACATATACGGCATGGGGACCAGGTGGGATCCGAGAGAGGCTTCAAGCTGCTTGATGGTGCATGCAGAGCCCAACTGTTGTTCTCGGGGATGTCCAAAGTGAAGGTGCATGTCTTTCTCTCTGTTGCTGTGGAGGGGGTGTTTGTGAAGGCTCTCTCGGGTGTGTGGGGGGGGGGGGGGGACAGGGGTTACATAGTTACATAGTTAGTCTGGCTGAAAAAAGACAAAAGTCCATCCAGAGGTGTTGTTGGTCACTGTGTCTCCATGGGGGGGGGTCTGGTGTTGGTAGGTGTGATGCTCTCTCTCTGCTGGGGAGGGGGATGTCTGATTTGACTTTTGTGTTGCCTAGGGCAGCATAAAACCTAAATACTCCACTGATCACAAGGCCTTCAAAATCAGTATCATCATCTCTTTATTCCATCAGTCCTGTGATTTCAGAAAGTGTACAGTTTGGGGTTTTTACAAATACTAAAATCTGTTAGTGAAAATTGATAAAAAAGCAAAAATGGTCTGGCCATCACACGTGAAACATTAAGAGTTGGGCCTGGCAGGTCCTAAAAGCAACTGTCTGCTGACTGCCAGTTCCAGTGACAAATGTAAAAGTTTGAATTTCTCCTCAACTTCTTTCTTTAATAATTTTACTGGGACAGGAAGTGAGAGTCACAACAATTAAAACCTGATGGATATTCTATTATTTTCCCTCTAAGAAATATGCTTGATCTGCAGCTGCACTTAAAAATGTACCACTATTACCAGGGCTTTTTTTTCAGTGGGAACATGGGGAAACAATTCTGGCATCTCCAGTGCTGAATGTATATAATGGCAAGGGGTGCTGGGGTGTGCTAAAAGGTCTGTTGATGCTGGCTGCTAGGGGAACTATTGTCACTGTGTCACTGGAGAAAATCTATTTTTGCATGGTGATCTATTGTTGCTGGGGGATCAGTTGTTGCTGGAAAAGATCTACTGCTGGGGGAAGGGTTTATTGTTGCTGGTTACTGGAGAATTTGTTGATGCTGGCTTCTGGGAGATCTGTTATTTCTGCTGGTGTCTATTGATGCTGGGGGTCTATTGTTGCTGGTGGGCAATCTATTGTTGCCAGGATGGTCAATTGTTGCTAAAGGGATCTACTGCTGAGGGAGGGGTCTGTTGTTGCTGGAGAGTCTGTTGATAACTGTCATTGCTGCTGGTGTCTATTGTTGCTGGAGTGGTATTTTGTTGCTGTGGTCCATTGTTCCTGAAGAAATCAATTGTTGCTGGGGAGAGGGGGCTGGAGGTCTATTGCTGCTGGCTGCGGGCAATTGACTTTATTGCTTTTTTTGTTATCATTAACACATTCCATACAAATTACTTAGCACCACAAAACATTACTTGGCTCTGTATTCTCTAAAAGCAGCAGTACTGGGAGGTGGGTAGGGGGTTCAACCAATAGTCGGAGCTTGGAGGTGGGTAGGGGGTTGAACCAATAGTCGGAGCTTGGAGGTGGGTAGGGGGTTGAACCAATAGTCGGAGCTTGGAGGTGGGTAGGGGGTTGAACCAATAGTCGGAGCTTGGAGGTGGGTAGGGGGTTGAACCAATAGTCGGAGCTTGGAGGTGGGTAGGGGGTTGAACCAATAGTCGGAGCTTGGAGGTGGGTAGGGGGTTGAACCAATAGTCGGAGCTTGGAGGTGGGTAGGCTGTGGAGACAAGAAGTGACTCAGAAGTGGGGAGTTCCTGTACCTATTCTCTGAGAAAAAAAAGTTCTGGATATTACCCTTATTAACCAGTAAGTTCACTTCCTTACTGGGAGTTCTTTACAGATGAATGTTTACATCATGATGACAATGGGCATTCCTGAGCTGTTCCCTAACCTGGGTTAGTATAGCTGGTCATAGACATTAGAGGTTGTCAGACATGCAGCTCAATCCAAAATAATAAAAGAGTTCAAACTAATTTATTGGTATAATTTGAGCCAATCAATTAATTTGGACTCTTTTATCATTTTGTCTCGCACCCCTTTCATTGGTCCAATTTTTTATGGTAACCTGCTGGGGTACCCACTGAAGGGTAGCCCTGTCTGTTGTTAGCAGCCTAACCTGAGCCAGTGAGCTCTCCAAATGCTCACTATTTTGTTTGATCTCCCATCTTGGATGCTTTTTTTCTTCAATGTAGCACAAGCCAACCTTCTGAGAATAGACTCTATTTTATGTTTCTAATATGGAGAACCTAAAAAAAAGAAAAAAATAGAGGGAGGGAAAATAAGAAGTAATTCAATAGTTAATAATTTTGTGTATAATCCACATGAACATATAGTAAATATCCTCCCTTTTTTCTCTTGCCTTAAATAACAGGGCAACAAATCTAATGTAGCTTATGGAGAAATCAGTCTTTCATACCCAAATATTATTACATTAAATGAAAAATAGGAAAACTCAGAGGTCACAAAGAATCAATTAATGAGACTATGCAGTTAAAAGCTGGGAGCTTACCAAGGTAGAGTATGTATAAACAAGACATTCATGGTAGAAAAAAATCCAGAGCCAACTTGAGCTACAAACATATGAATGATTACATTTTTATTTATTTTTTTTTTACTATAAAGTGTATTTAAGAACAAAATTGTAATATATGGTACATAGTGCTACCCTTGCAGGTTCCTTCAGGTTCTGCTTGATAATGCTTGTTCCCAGTGGTTGCCCTGACCTTACAAGCCTCCTGATGCCTCTGACACTCTGGGCTCAGACATATTTCAACAGTATGAAATACCAATGCAAGAGACACGATTATTTAGTAACACCTCTATATTAGGTTTGTTCAAAAGAGTAGACCACAGAATGAAGGTTTAGGAGGAACATCTCCAGGTAACTCAAAAAAGCAAAACACTGATAAAATGGAAAAAACCAAAGAGCAATGGCTAACAGATTATACAGTCACAAATGGTATGTGGTAATTACATAACTGCAACATCAGCAGCAGGAAGGGGAAGAAAAGGTTTGTTGACTTACCAGCACCCTCTGAGCCACCAGCGTCGCAATATGCAAAGAATTATATATATATATATATATATATATATATATATATATATATATATATATACACTATATATATATATACATACTGTACATATACACACTCATATATATATATATATATATATGGCATATTCTGGCATAAATGGGTACAGACACCCTAATTTGAATAACAATGGCTTAGATGTGAAACAGTCCAATTAATTAGAAATAGCAACTTGTCCTGAGATGTTTAAAGTTCTTGATGTGATAGTAGCCATTGTTTCACCAATCCCATGGATCGCATGGCCTCCTAGGTACAGGGTTCTTGCGCAGGCTCTTGGCTGTTCACAGAGAAGTGCAGAGTTACCACCTGACAGCATGTCAGTACAACAAGCAGAGATGACTGGCTGAAGACTGGATAAAGAAAGTCCCAAAGCAGAGAAACTGATGTGATCCTGGTGTGGAGATCGGCCAACTGGTATGCAGAGTCCTGCAGTAGTAGGCAGCAATCTGTCTCTGGAGGAGAACAGCAGTCCCCCTATGTTTCGTTCTGAACCCTGCATCAAGAGGCTGAGCCAGTTCCTTTCTGTAGAATATATCTGCTCTCCCTGCAACCTTTTGGTTCCCCATCTCTCTGGTAGTCGTAGTTCAATCAGCACCCAGAAATATAGTATGCATTGGCTGTAGAAGTACAGGGCCCAGGATCCTCTGCTATCAGAAGAACTGGATCCACTCTACTAACAGGACGATGTATCAGTCCCAGTATTGGGCACTAGGGGGAAAAATGATTAACCATAGTCTCATCTGCAAATGTCCCTGAATGACATAATGATATAGCCAGCACCTGTCTACATGTAGATCACCAATTCTTAGATGTGGTGGCTGCATTTGTCCTTTTTTCCCTTTATTTTCAGATGATGATCCTATCAGTAACATATTTCATGTTCTAGAATGACAATGTTCATTTACTGTTTCTTTGGGGAAGCAGCATTGTATTTTGCTTTGAATGAAAAGCACATCCCCATCTCCTTATCTCTATAATATAGAGAGAGAAGATCTGTTGTTTAAAGAGGAATACTGAGCAGGGCCAAAAACACTGCTTGAGTCATCACAGTAGAGCACTCAAATGTTGACTGGATTTTAGACACGGCCAACAGGTATGTTTTGCAGTTATCAAGGAGATATAACAAATAGCTTGCAATGGTGTATTTTTAATATCTCTGGCAACTTCAACCAATTTAAATAGAAAAATGACTAAATAAATCAAAGTAATATACCACCAACAGTTTTTTGTCAAAATGTTTGGTTTCTTAACTCATTCAATCATTAATGTTTAAAAAAAAAAAGTTGAAACTCCCAAAAAATTGCCGAGTATATGTCCAACATAACGCTGGCCTTATACAAAATAATTTTGGGGAATCCAGCTGTTATTCATAAAAATGATCAAATTGGTCAACAAAACTCACCACTTTTCTGTTTTCAAAGATGCAAATATATTTGGTGGAAGGTTGCCTTAACCTATTTGGTTTGTTTTTGCAATTACTAGCTTAAAACACGGGAATTAAATTATCAAAACATATCATTGTATATATGGCCAGTACAAAGTTTTGCATGTCTTTTGTTTTTAATTGTGGAAGAGAGTTATGGAGAAGTTAGGGCTTCCCTCAAGTTTAACCCCTTGTTACCCCTAACAATTATTTACTAACCACTTATCCTATTCCCTTTACATTTTTTTTAACTGGTGATATGTAAAATTGCATTTGTTTGTTTTGTATCATTGTATCACTTTTATAAAAAGGAAAAATCTTGGAATAACATATTAGTTTAAATTAGTTATAAGATAACTTAGTTCCCAGATGGAAGAATGGAAATCTGCCAGCAGTTCGCAGACGCTGTCCCTATTCTCACTGATGCAAAACTGTCCTGCTGCTGGATAATTTTTACCAAACCATCTTTAAGAATTATAGATCACAGATGCTAAAGCGGTGTAAAAACCAAGCAGTTACAGGACGGTTTTAAGAAGTGAGAATTGGCTGAAATGTACTAGAGACACAAGGCAAAGGCAGTTGTTTTCCTACAAAAAATAAAAGCATCAAACTGAGTCATGCAAAAACTGAGCTTTGGTATGGCAGTTTTATTGAGCAAGACTAGGCCGTAATGTACTAGAGACACAGGGCACAGATAGGTGTTTTGGAAGGAAAGCATATAAAAAACAGTCCTCTCCAATGTTATCCTATGAAGTAGCAACACAAAACTTTGTACATTTTCTTAAAATAAAATAGTAATTGGTTAAAGATTTTTTTGCAGTTTTGCCAATTTAGTTTTTTTTTAGAATTAACTTAACAAGAATGAAAGAATAGAATATGCAGCTATTACATAGTCAAAACTGGTAATGCAGTACTAATCTATTTTTTTTATGAAACAAAATCACATAATTTGTGAAAACATATACTGGCTTCATCTGAATCATTTTTAAGAAATAATTTTTTCAGCAGATGACATTGGCAAAGTTCATGAAATAGAACTACTGCACCATATTAAATATTAGTAAAAGGAAAAGCAGCCACACTTCAAGATAAAAGTCATAATTGAAGGTTTACTGAATGGAACACTGCAAGATAGACCACTTGAATTCCTATAGAGTCTATGATTAAATTCAATATAAGTGAAATGCTACAGAGGGAGGAGTTTAGATAGTATGTCTTGAATGGGATCATTAGTTAAACTTAGGGTCAGTGCTTCCACTAGGCAAACTAGACAGCCGCCTAGGGCGCTCTGCCACCTAGGGGTGCCTGGATGCAGCACAGGCTGGCACTCTCTCTATGTGGGATGCCACCACATCATGAATAATCCTTCAGCTGAGAGGAGGGGCGGCAGAAGGAAGGAAGAAAGAAAGAACAGAGGAAGATGCCTGGTGTCTGGGGCCATTGTAGCAGCTGAGCTGCGGCTCCTTCCAGTGTTTCTCTCAGACTCACCCATACTGAAAGCCGGCTGGCAGCTGCTGATCACCGTGAAATCCCAGCCCTTCTCTTCCCATTCATCAGCACAGGCGGAGCTACACCTGCAGAGGAAGATAATGTCTGACTCTGATGTCTCGTGTCTCTGTAAGTGTGACCCGGCCTGCCGGACATCCATCACATGTGCAATGTGTCGGTGAGTGATGACATCATCACAATTACACAGCCTGCTCTTCTAGTGCCTGCTGCTCTGTGTCATAGCTGATGGTAGTGTCTTGTGTCAGATCTATCACTGTGTGGGATAACTCAGTTCAGTTGCCTGCTGTCACATCGTTGTAAAAGAAATGTAGCAGTTTCATGTTTTGTTGATTTAATATTTTCTACTGTTTTTTTGAAAAAAAAAATTTCTTTGGGGGGGGGGGCACAAGCAGCTGGTCTTGCGTCTTGCCTAGGGCGCAAGATAGTCTAGCACCAGCCCCAAGCTTTTACCATTGAGTGTGGCTGCCTTTAGTTTTACTACTATTGGAATGGATTCTGATGTGGAAAGCAAACCACGGGGGAAAAGCATCCATTCATAAATACACGTAACTGCAGCGTAGTACAACACCTTCTGATTCTACAGCACAATTTGCTCTCTACATAAATAATATTAATGCTGAAATCCAGTCAGCTTGTAAAAAAATGCCCTTTTAATAGTTCCATGTTCTATAGTAAGGTCTTTAGAAACCTGTTAAAGTGGAACTTCACTGCATCTGAGCACCACAAATCAAAAACACTATTTAATTCATTTTCAATATCCAAAGCCACTCCTCCATCCATGTCTCCATGATTTATTTTGGTGAGAAATCACATTGGAAAACACCCCCTAGCTTTTCTGGCCAGGGCCATCTTGAGTAAGGGCAGATGATTCATGTAGCATTTACTTCCTGATATTGATCTGCCCTTAGCTCAGGAGGAGGGTGTGCTTAGCTAAAGAAAACCCCTTCTCCCCTCTTCTCCCCTCCTGGAATGTATGAAATCATTTGCCTAGGCATGGAAACCCGGAAGTAACTGAAGAAATGTAAAAAAAAGTTTAAAACAAGTAAACATGATATACTTTTCTATATATTTACTAATGCTAGCAGCATAAACATTACAAATAGTCAGTGTTGATTGAGAGTGTAAAGTTCCACTTTAAGTCTAGGGATCTACTGTATATATAAGAAAAGCTACTTACCTTCTTCTGCTTTCCCACGGGTTCTTTCCTAACAGAAAATTGGTCCTGGTCCTCTTCATCAGTTTTGTGGCCACCCCCTGATAAATGACATTGCATACAACATAGGACCCCCAGTGGTCACCAGTACCTGAGGACAGTCAAGGTCCATTCTCATTGCAGAAGTTGGGTAGAGCAGTGGAGAGAAGTGCCAGGGAAATGAAGAATAAGGTAAGTATGTATCTCTATTATAGCTCTTTTGACTTAATGAACATTAGGGCTTCATAACGGAAAGTAGGAGTTGACCAAGGGGCATTTTTGCAATAATATTAAAAATATGTATTACTTATTATAAGCCCCTTATGATAGAAGCATGTCATTGCTAACCATCTTCCAAAAATGTTTGCTTTGACCCTGATCCTTTGGTTTAAACACATTTTGATTCAGTCACTTGTTTTATATGTTCTGCCTACACTATACGACATACTGTTCCCATGTAAATAGTTGCAATGTGTGGCTGGCTTCGATTTGTGTGTGTGGAGGGGATGCTGTCAAATCCTGTTTGCAATTGTAGAAATTCAACCTTACCAGCAAGCTGGCTGTAATCTGGTACTGGCTGTAATTAGGTCGGGGCACTGTAATCAGGGGTGTAATCACCCTCACTCTACCCCTACAGAAGGACTCAAATGACTCTCCCATGGTAACACAGATTCCCCACACACCTTGCCCTGACCTGTATCCCTTCACCTCCCCTGACCCAACTGTCACCGCACCCACCCCAACATGCCTCCTGCACTCCTCCTCCTCATTTTCCTCTCCACCATCCCAAAAATCGCCTCCCTCTACCCGCCTACCCCCCCAAAACAGCTCTACATTGCCCCTTCACTACTCCCCTCTCCCCACTACGGCACTCACCACCTCCTCCTGCTACTCCACTCCCCCGTCGACCCACGTGCCACCACTATCAGACCCACACGCTCCTACACTTCCCATTCCCATGCCACCTTCCTCACCCTTCTCCTTCTCCTATCTGCTGGGGACATCTCCCCGAACCCTGGCCCCTCGCCACCTCACCCCTCCTCTAGGGACCCCCCTGCTCCCGCCAGCTGCCGTAACCCCCTCAACCTCATATCTGTGCCCCTTCTCCCCGCATCCATCCCCCCTCTCTCGGTTGCACTCCTGAACGCCCGCTCGGTCTGCAACAAACTTACTGCCATCCATGACCTCTTTATCTCCCGCTCCCTTAACCTCCTAGCCATCACCGAAACCTGGGTACAGGCCACTGACTCCACCTCCCCTGCGGCACTCTCCTATGGAGGTCTCGTCTGGTCCCATTCACCAAGACTGAGCGGTCACAAAGGTGGTGGGGTCGGCCTGCTCCTATCACCGCTGAGCACCTTCCAGGTCCTCCCTAATCCTCCCTCCCTAACTTTCTCCTCCTTCGAGGCTCACTGCATCCGGCTCTTCTCACCCACCCCCCTAAGGATCGCAGTGATCTACAGGCCTCCCGGATCCATACCCCGCTTCCTGGATGACTTCGCTGCCTGGCTTCCCTTCTTCCTCTCCTCTGAGCTACCAACCATCATCCTCGGGGACTTCAATATCCCCATCAATGACAACAGCCCGGCTACTTCCCAATTCCTCCACCTAACCTCCTCCTTCGCGCTCACACAGCACACTCAATCCTCCACCCACATCATTGGGAACACCCTGGACCTCGTCTTCTCCCACCTCTGTACCCTCAACCAGTTCTCTAACACCCCCTTCCCTCTCTCCGACCACCACCTCCTCACGTTCTCCATCTCCCCTTCCCCTAACTCCCCCCCCTCAGAGCGCCAAACCATCACCAGCCGCAACCTTCGCAACCTGAACCCGGCCCCCCTCCACTCAGCTGCCGACCGCCTACACGACAGCATCCTTCCACTGTCTTGTCCTGACCTAGCCACTAACACGTACAACGACTCACTATCAGCTACCCTAGACTCTCTGGCACCCCTAACCACACGCAACATCAAACCCAGACCGCTCCAACCATGGCAGAACGACCACACTAAATGCCTCAAACGTCGCAGTCGTGCGCTGGAGAGACTATGGCGCAAAACCAGGTCCCCCCGTTCATTCTCCCTCTACAAATCTGCCTTCCTCACTTACACCTCCTCCCTCCACGCCGCCAAGCAGGCTTACTTCGTAAACCTGATTAACACCCTCTCCTCCTGCCCTCGCCGACTCTTCTCCACCTTCAACTCCCTGCTCTCCCCCCCCCCCTCCTCCACTCAGTACCTCACTCACCGCCCACGAGATTGCCACTCATTTCCACAATAAAATTGATGCAATCCGTCAGGACATAGTCAACTCGCAATCTACCTCCCCACCTAGCCTCCCCCCCCTATCTCCCCCTCATCTCTTCCCTCCTCTGACCTCGCAACCGCACTGCCCCCCTCCACACCCAAGACCCCGCTTACCGTAACCCCACCAGCTCTGCACTCCTTCAGCCCCGCTACCACTGAGGAAGTCACCAGGGTCTTCTCTGAAGCCCGCCTCACTACCTGCCCCCTAGACCCTATCCCCTCTCGACTCCTCCAGTCACCCCCCTCTTCCCTCATCTGCTCCCTCACCCACATCTTCAATCTCTCCCTCTCTACCGGCGTATTCCCCTCCCCCCTAAAGCATGCGCACATCACCCCCATACTCAAAAAGCCCTCCCTGGACCCCTCTGACCCAAACAACCTCAGACCCATCTCCCTGCTGCCACTCACTTCCAAACTCCTGGAGCGCTTAGTCTACAACCGCCTAAGCGCCCACCTAACTGACAACAACCTCCTTGATCCACTACAGTCCGGCTTCCGTCCCCTACACTCCACCGAAACTGCCCTCCTCAAAATCACCAACGACCTACTAACCGCCAAAGCCAAAGGCGACTACTCTGTCCTCCTCCTCCTGGACCTCTCCGCGGCCTTCGACACAGTTGACCACCCCCTCCTCCTTAATAAACTATTCTCCCTTGGCATCAGAGACACCGCTCTCTCCTGGTTCTCCTCTTACCTATCCCGACGCTCCTTCAGCGTTTCCTACAATGGTGCCACCTCCCCTTCCCTCCCCCTCTCTGTTGGGGTCCCCCAGGGCTCTGTCCTTGGACCCCTTCTCTTCTCCATCTACACCTCCTCCCTTGGCAAACTCATACACTCCCACGGCTTCAACTACCATCTCTATGCTGATGACACTCAAATTTACCTCTCCACCCCTCACCTCACCTCCACTTTCTCCGCCCGCATCACTCACCTCCTAAACGACATCTCTGACTGGATGTCGCTCCATTTCCTCAAACTCAACCTCTCCAAAACTGAGCTTCTCGTCTTCCCTCCTGCCCGCGCCCCCCCCCCCATCCTATCCATCACTACTAACATCACCACCATCAATCCCGCCCCGCAAGCCAAAGTCCTTGGGGTCATTCTGGACTCTAACCTCTCCTTCCAACCTCATGTCAAATCACTGACAAACACATGCAGGCTCCACCTCCGCAATATCGCCAAAATACGCACCTTCCTTACCCCAGACACCGCTAAACTACTCGTACACTCCCTGATTATCTCACGCCTTGACTACTGCAACTCCCTCCTCACCGGCCTACCCCAGTGCAAACTCTCCCCGCTTCAGACCATCCTGAACTCAGCTGCCAGACTCATCCACCTCACCAGCCGCTCCACCTCTGCCACCCCCCTCTGCCTCTCCCTCCACTGGCTCCCTATCGCCCAACGCATCAAATTCAAACTACTCACTCTGACCTACAAAGCCATTCACAACACTGCCCCTAACTACCTCACCGACCTGATTCCCAAGTACCACCCTACCCGTACCCTTCGCTCTTCACAGGACCTCCTTCTATCTTGCTCCCTGGTCTCCTCCTCACACGCACGTCTGCAAGACTTCTCCAGGTCCTCCCCCATCCTCTGGAACTCACTACCCCAATCCATCAGACTGTCACCTTCCCTTCTCACCTTCAGGCGCTCCCTGAAAACCCACCTCTTCAGGGAAGCCTACCCCACCCTCACCTAACTGCTGCTCTCCTTCATTCCTCCTACCACTCCATCCCCCACAGCCACTTCCTCCTGTACCACTACCCCCTCCCTCCCAGATTGTAAGCTCGAAAGAGTAGGGCCCTCTTACCCCTCGTGTGCTGTTCGTAGCTGCTGTAATGTTTCATGTATTGTCCCCCCCTCTATTGTACAGCGCTGAGCAAACCCTTTGGCGCTATATAAACTCAATGTAATGTAATAATGTAATGTAAAGTAGGGCCCAATAATCATGTAGACTCATTGTAGTCATTGTTTACACTTGTGGTCGCTGTGATTGGTACCAGTGATCATATGGTACAAACTTGTGTTCAAACTGAACCCAGAGCTGATCTCTAGCTATGAGTAGCAAACTGGAAACGCTGGCATTGGCTGTGATCAGCAAACTGGAAATACTGGCATTGGCTGTGATCAGCAAACTGGAAATACTGGCACTGGCTGTAATATGGCTTTGGCTGTAATCAGGCATGGACTATAATCTGGCACTGGTTATAATCAAGCTCTGGCTGTAATCTGGTAAGGGTATTGTGATCATGTAGGCTTGTTGTAGATTGTAGTGATTGTTGTGATTGATCCAGAACTTGAGTGATGAGAGGCCTCTGGATCCAATACATCAAGCTGCTCCTTTAGAAGTAAGTGTTGTGTGTCAAAATACCCCCTTCTGCTTGTGAGTTATTTTCTGAAATGTCTCTGGTTCAGTATAATTTTCTGCCCTGTGCCTAAGTCAGTTTTCTCTTCACTTTGTTCATAAAACTACCCTGCTGATAATCAATTTTTGGTAATTGTCTTTGAGATGATACACTTGAGTTACTAGCGCAGTAAAACACCTGTCTGATTTGTGTTTTCATATTTTAGCTTCTTCTACCTGCTTACATTCTTATACCATCCTGGTGCTGTCTAATTGTTACCAAACCACGTCTAAGGGCTATAGCTCTGATGTTGGATACTTGGGGCTATGGAAGGAGTTTGCGATGTACCTGGGCTGAGGGAGTGCGGTGTTTTTGGGTGTATATTGTTTTCTGCATTTCTTATTAAAAGATGCAGTGAGGTGGTGCTAAAATGTTCTGGAATGGTTGTGAGCAAAAACTGTCTGATAAGTTCTAATCACCCCAAGATAAATGTTATAATCTAAAAGAAAAGGACCCCTATAACTATTTCAGAAATATAGCTAAATAGTTGACAATTGAGGAGCTAGCTATCAGTCAGTTTTTGCAGAGAGATATTGGGTGTACAGATCTGCAAACACAAGCCGGGACCATAAGAAAATGTACCCCTGCAGTTGCAATCCATAACTCAGTTTACAACTTGAGTGTGGTTTGTAATATACTGTAGATGTATATTATGGAACTCCCTACCCCAATCTGTGCAACTATCTCCTACTCTGTCCACTTTTAGACAATCCCTGAAAACCCTTTTCTTCAGAGAGGCGTATCCTGCCCCCCCCCCCCTGTGCTTTTATTTTCTTCATCAGCTTATCACTCACAATTATTACCTTTTGTATCGCTCCCTTTTAGATTGTAAGCTCTAAAGAACAGGACCCCTGATTCCTACTGTAATGAATTGTATTGTAATTGTACTGTCTGCTCTCATGTTGTAAAGAGCTGCATAAACTGTTGGCTCTAAGTAAATCCTGTAAAATAATAATAATAATAATAATAATAATGTAAACCCAACAGAAAATCATATAAGCTTTAACATAATGATATAACTTGGAAACTCTATTTCTGCTGTAATCACTTTCATCAAAGTAGCAGCTGGCTATACTGACAAAATGGTCAAGATGCACAGATTGAATGATATTAAGTAAGGGTTTACATCTACTTTAACAGATCTGCCAGTGCCTACAAGCCCAATACTGATTTCTCCCTCATTGCAGTTTGTCAGCAGCACCCCCTATGCTTTCCCTATCACAGATAAAGTACATTGTCAATATGATGCTACTGTGTCCTTGCACTTACTTATACTGTAGGGCTCCATTCATGAAGCGGTATCTACTGCTTTAAGGAATGCCATTTTTCAAAAGGTTTTTTGCATTCACAAAATAATGCTTCTAAAATAACATATGTAGTATTTTTCCGAAATAATCGGTATTTATCTCATGTGGTATTTTTCCGAAATGTGTGGTATTTATCTCATGAAACTATACAGTATTTATCTCATGCGATATCCAGTGAGAGTGATACAGTGGAGAAGAATTAGAACCCCTGTCAGTTTTTATTGCTAATAAAAAGGTAAAATGGTTTAAACCAATGGTCTCCAAACTGTGGCCCAGGGGCCAGATGCGGCCCTTTGCTTTCTTTTATCTGGCCTTTGAGACTCTATTTCATCCATGGATACCAATAATGGGGGCATAATTCCCCCTGTGACACTAACAATGGGGCCAAATGATGGGGCATAATTCCTGCCAATGACCCCAAGGATGGGGAGCAATTCCTCCCAATGACACCATTGATAGGGCACTATTCCACCCACTGATACCAATGATGGGGCACTATTCCTCCCACTGATACCAATGATTGGGCACTATTCCTCCAATAACACCAACAATGGGGCACTATTCCTCCCAATGACACCAACAATGGGGCACTATTCCTCCCAATGACACCAATGATGAGACACTATTCCTACCACTGACACCAAGGATGGGACACTATTCCTCCCAATGATACCAATGATGGGGCACTATTCCTCCCACTGATACCAATGATGGGGCACTATTCCTCCCAATGATACCAATGATGGGGCACTATTCCTCCCAATGATACCAACGATGGGGCACTATTCCTCCCAATGACACCAACAATAGGGCATAATTCCTTCCAATAACACCAAAGATGGGGCGCTATTCCTCTCAATGCCATAAAGGATGGGGCCACAGGCTGCACCCCCTAAAATCAGAAGGATAGTAAACTGGCCCTTTGTTTAGAAAGTTTGGAGACCCCTGGTTAAAACCATAGAAATATGCCAACTCACTAAGTCAGTGAGGTCCCTGCAGAATATGTATTAATACAAAAGAAAAAAGTGACTATAATACCAAAGGGAAGCTGCTTTCACAAGACACTTGTGGTGTATCAAAACAACTACGTTATATTAAGTCAATATTTTGCTGACAATGTCCTTATGTATATATCTACCCCTCGAACATCTTTACCTAGTCTCCTCCACTTATTTCATCGTTTTTCTACAGCTTCTGGTCTTACTCTTAATTCCTCTAAAACAATTGCTTTAGATATTTTCTCTACCTGATTCGGAGGTTCAATATCTGCGGGACAACTTTAATTTTCAGTGGGCCTCTCATTCTCTCCCTTATTTGGGGATTCATCTCACGAACTCTATCTCATCGCTATATAAGACCAATTACCTCCCTCTCTTTAAAAAACTTAAAACTGACTTACATGATTGGGAGAATCTTCTTTTATCCTGGTTTGGTAGAATTAATTCTATTAAGATTACTTTTTTGCGGAGACGACTATATTACTTTCGGACTTTGCCGATCATGGTACCCAAACGGGAACTCTTAATTTTACAGGCAGCAGTCTCTAGATTTATATGGAAAGGAAAACGTCCTCAGGTTAACAAGTCAACTTCATTTTCCCTAAAAAAGCATGGCGGTTTGGAACTTCCTAATCTTCTGATTTATTTTCAGGCGGCTCAGATAGCACAGCTCTCTTGTACTACTGCTAGGGGTTATGTTCCCCAGTGGGTTGGCATTGAGTCCTTATCTTGCCGTCCCTATGCTATTGGCGTTCACATGTGGCTTCCTAGTCGGTTGTGTCCTCCTGTCCTGTGTCCTACGTTATTTTATTCTTTATTGGTCTGGGATAGATGGTGGGCCCGCAAACCTCTCTATTCTCTTCATACCCCTTTAGCTCCAGTCTTTTGTAACCCTGAGTTTTTTTCCTGGCCTATCACCATCTGTGTTTCAGTGGTGGATCAATAAGGTTTTTTTGTGTATTGGGGACTATTTAGATGGCCTTTGTCCTTGTTCTCTCCAATACTTTTTGACAAATTGTCAGATGCCCTCCAGTGAACTGTTCCATTGCCATCAAATTATATCTTTTATCACCAGTAAACTCAAATTACTTGTAGAACCCTGTACACTCACCCCTCTAGAGATCTCCTGTGGGGCTACTGGGATGATGAAAGGTCGATTGTCCACTATTTATGCTTCCCTTGTCAATCCACTTACCAAGCTATCCTATATGACTCAGTTGGAAAGGGATTTGAACAGTTCTTCATATTTGGACACTTGGTGGACTACGGCCAATGCTCTATCTAAAATCTTGATTAATACTACTCTTATCAAATCCAATTATAAAATGCTTCTTCGCTGGTACCTAGTTCCTGCACATCTTGCTAAACTGTTCCCATCTGTGTCCCCTAATTGCTTTCGACATTGCGGACAAGATGGCACTATGCTCCATATATGGTGGAAGTGTCCGGTAGTTCGTAGATTTTGGATCCTGATATTTAATTTCATTTATTCGGTAATGGGAATTAATATTTGTAAATCACTGGAAGAAGCCTTATTTCATTTGTTGCCCACTGATATGCCCAAGAAATCAGTTAAATTAATCCTTTATCTTCTGCTGGCAGCACAAATTACTATAGCTAGATGTTGGATACAGTCATCCATTCCGCTAGACATGGTCAAATAGAAACTTACTTGGATTATGATAAATGATAAACTTACGGGTATCGTTCATAATAATACTTCCAAATTTGAGGTTACATGGGAACGATGGATTAGGTATATTTCTATTATCTAATGGACTTCTGGCTGGCCTTCTTCTCTTCTCTTTTTCTCTTCTCTCTTTTCTTTCCTTCCTCTTATTTTCTTTCTTCTTTTTTGTTGTTTTGTTTTTTTTCTTCTTCTTTTCTGTTGTATTTTTTACTCTCTTCCTTGATTTGTTGTTCAATTTTTTTGGTCTCCTTATTTTGTGAGATGACTATCTGAAAATGCCCAGGTTTACTGACCAATGGAATATGTTCTACCCTACTGGGGTTGTGTTCTCTTGTTTACAACATCATTGGTTGCTGTATTCATATGTGCTTATATACTCTATGAGTCTGTTTATTTGCCACAACTCACCATGTAGGTGGGCTATGTTTCCTATTTTTCTGTATACACTTTCTACAGTTTTTCAATAAAAATATTGAAATATAAATGAAGTAAATACAAAATATCTTTATAAATGTGAAATATTCAATGAAAATAGTATCCAAAATCACTCACAAATATCAATACCCTTCCCATACAATGCTGTCTTTTTTATTGGTAGAAGAAGGGCATTTATATATGTGTGTGATTTTTATATACTATTTTCGTTCAATAATTGACATATATATAGTATCACTTAAAGTATAACTAAAGGAAGAACTTTTTTTCTGTTTCGGATAGGATGGAGAGGTATTAGAACTCCCCATCTCTCTGTCCCCAATAGGGAGATTCACCCTCTGTATTTGTCTGTATTTCATTATCATTGAAAGTGAAATTAAAAGAAAATACCACATTTTGGGTTGTCCCCAGAAAAGTAATGGAGGGGAAATTTTTCAATGGGGACATTAGCACTGGTGACCTGGGGGATCCCAATGGATTCTCTTAATTTGCAGGGATTTCCTCTCACTTCCTGTTTTGGCAATAGGACAAGAAGTGTAGGCAAATCTCCCCAATGTGACAGAGATGGCAAAAAAACTGACAGGGGTTCTAACCCTCCATTACTCTATCCAAAATGAAAATTAAAGTTTTGCCTTTAGTTAAACTTTCAAGCAGCCTTTTTTAACCTTTTCAACACAGAGAAAGCCTTGAAATAACTTTCCACTCTCAGGAAACCCCTGCTAAAAGTTAGTATATCTACAACTCACGATACATACCAAGTGATTCCCATGAGCAATTAAAAAACAACATCACAACATATCAACTTAATAATAAATATAACTTAAACACCTACAAAAAAGAAAGCTGCTCCCACCTACATATTCTCATATAAATGTGCAAAATCATAAATGAACATACAGTGCCATGCTTTCTTTAAATCCAACTCCTTAAAACCATATGTGAATACAAAAAATATAAATCCTGTGAACAATCTCTATATTGCAGTCTCTTAATTTATTGATTCTTCCTATTTCTGTCCCAAACAATGCATATCCCCAATTACTTTGTGCCTTCTTAATATTAATCCTCCATCAAAAACACTAGATGTGCCCTCACCTGGAGTTTTTGACCTCACACAAAGTTAGTGTCAATTGACGTGGACATAAGATGCCAGATATATCTTGTATACAGAGTCTTCCTTCAGTAGTAAAACCTCCTCCTCCACTCAGCATGCCTCACTGGATGAAGTTCTGTACAGTAACATATAGGTACTTTACTGGGGTACTTGCTCTGAAGCAACTTTCAAAGTGCACAGTCTATTTGCACTAAAGTAAAACTATAGGCCAAGCTTTTTTATTTTGGATAGAGTAAGGGAAGTTATAACCCCTGTAAGTTTTTTTGCCCTCTCTGTCCCATAGGGGAGATTTACCTTCACTTCCTGTTGCATAGCAAAAACAGGAAGTAAGAGGAAATCCCTACAAATTAAAGGAATCCCTTGGGACCCACAAGTCACCAGAACCAGTGTCCCCATTGGAAAATGTTCCCTTTATTACTTTTCTGGGAACAACCCAAAGTTTGGGATTTTTCTTACTTTCAAGTTCAATGATAATGGTAAACAGGACAAATAGAGAGGGTTTCTCTCCCTAATGGGGGCACAGACAACAATAAAAACCTGACAGGTGTTCCAATCCACCTCCACTCTGTCCAAAACAAAACAAAGTAATTCTTTAGTTATACTTTAAGTAAATCAACCCCGATGACATCTATATGTATATATTTAGGTTTCTATGCATTACTGTTGAAAGAAATGATGCAAAAAGGTAGAGACTACTCCAAACTGGTAAATATATGTTTACACTCCTTAAATACCACATGCCTAGACCACTACTTAATTACTGCAGGTACTTAATTATTTATTTCCTTTTGTGAATTGACCTTCACACTTTTTCATGCAGTATTTACTAAGCGTTTTGAGAGTTTTGCTGTAAATAGCGCAAAACAGTATAGTGAATAAATAATTTCAGGATTGCATATTTAGGGAAAATGTGTTCGGGCACCTAAATACTGCTTTTGTGAATGGAGCCCATAGTGAGGGGTCTAACCAAAATCCTCTTTATTGGGCCTTCTAAGCCAGTTGACCGAAGTTCAAAGGCCAGGCAGTGCATTATGATTACAAAGAATGTAGTCTGGTGATTTTCCTTATTCATTCACTGCAAATTCATGGCAGCTGCAAACTCACAACCAAAAACTCACAGCCAAAAACTATAAATGCTATAAATTCAGCATGAGCCAGGAAACCAACATTTTTAAAGGAGATTATTAATGGCAGCCAATGTATTTCTCTTTTTATGAGTTTCTTTAAAAATTTGTGCAAGGGCATGTTTTGGGGCGTTTTTGTTTTTTCATTTTGAAGTACATCTATGATATTTTCCCTTCAAAGGCCCTACAAATATAGAAAAAAACCTACTACCATATTTATGTCTTCAGGAGGCCATATTCTGTCAGGAGACTATTTTGTAAATAGTAAGAAAGTATAAAAAGCAGATAATCGAAGCTAGCTGAGAAGCAAAGGGGCATAGGAGCTCTAAATTCCAGTAAATTTTTAGACTTTATTTGGATGAAGAAAAATATAAAGTATTCTACAAGTTAACAAATGATGCCAAGCTTTCATATTATTCTCTAAACTGAAAGGAACTGATCATGATAAAAATAGACCTTAAAGTGAAATTATGCTTTTTTTTGCTTTTGCTTTTGGTGAATACCATTATTATACAGGAATACCAATGAGTTAATAATCTGACACATTTTGTCAACTTCATTCTATTCTTTCAGAGTCTCTCGTGGAGTTTTATTTCCACCTTGGATTTTCTGTGCAATAATTTACTTATACTTTACATTCATAAAAGCAATACTGGAGTTCCCTCCCATTGGTAACATAAATGGAAACATCAAAGGAAGGACTTCTATAAGGTTTGGGACCTGGTGCTAACTACAGTATGCGTTATACTCTTTAAAGGAAATTAAAAAAAAGATCAGCCTGTATATGTTAGTTTTAGGGAAAGTAAGCCTTTTAGTGGTAGGAATAATGGTAACAGGAACTCCAACTCATCAAATATTATGGGGCCCCATGAATTTCACATGTAGGCCAATTTCATTATGGGGTAACATGAAAATTTTCAAGAAATGGCAAATAATTCAATCAGCAGCTTATTTTAAATCCCTGAAAAATCAGCTTTGGTCTGAATACTTTTTAACAAAGATATCAAAGTACATTTTTTATGATTTTGTAAGTAAAACTGAAAGAGATAATATCTTATAGTGTCAGTCTACATCAGTCTACATAATCTTTGTGCTATGGTAGTACAGTAAAAGAAAAACCCTTGATTTCTAATGATGAATAAAATCTGTTGTAATTTATCCTTTAAAATGTGTGGCATCAAAGCTCCGATCTTTTCAAACAATATTTAGGTATGTTTTCATGACATACATCTTGCCAACTAATCTACTTCTTGAAATAAGAGCATATCATCTTTTTATGGCCATTTTGAAAGTTAAAGCTTATCTAAACCCAAAAGCAAAAATTTCATATATCCCAGTTTAAAAGTCCTTAAATGTAGTTGTGGCATCAGTTTTCTTTAGTAAGCTTTTTCCCCCTCCTTTCCCTTTTTATTTACACTAATTTCTCCATTGTATCTAAGGGGCTTTGTCTGGCTTTGTCCACCTCCATTACATAGAGGATTATTGGGACTAATCGTTTACACAAAAATGGATGTTTGTGCTTTCCTTTCAGCTTACAGGAAGTGACAAGGACACTTTTATATTTGATGGTTATTTTCATATTTATGTACGTGCATGAAATGTGAAACTATGATACATTTTTGTTTTTGGGTTTAGATACGCTTGCCAGAACTGTCAAAACCCAGATCCTTCTTCCTGCTGTGTTTCTGACTTTCCAAACTGCCTAAAAAGAGTTGTTTTACAGGAGATAGATAGCCAGGCTTAAATTTGTAATGTTACAGTAATGCTATAGTTACTAAAGGATCATTTATGACTGTTTCAAGAACTTTACTTTCGAACAAGCCATGCACAAGCACACTATTATTATACAGGATTTATATAGTGCCAACAGTTTTTGCAGCACTTATAATATAAAGGGACACAGTACAATTACAATACATTTCAGTACAGAAGGAATAGGAGGGCCCTCCTCGTGGAGCTTACAATCTAAAGGAAGGGGAGGTGATACAAAAGGTGATAGCTGTGGGGGATGATCTGGTGGAGGTGGCTCAAGTACAGTTCTTGGGTGGAGGTGGCTTGGCTTCCCTGAATAAGTGAGTTTTCAAAGATCGCCTAAAGGCAGACAGGGTGGGGGCTGACCGGACATACTGGGGCAGGGAGTTTCAGAGGATGGGAGAGGCTCTGGAGTGGAAATACAATTTTGGATAGCAAACTCCAGCCTTTTTGCATACCCGACCTTCAAGTATCCTCCAAGGTATGAAAACAAAGGACCAGGAGTGCTAACTGAAAAATTGTGGCATGGTTTAAACATATGAAGAGGGAGAAGGACATGCCTACTAAACTGGATATTGAGTAATATACACTTGGGACAAAGCCTAAACAGCCTAAACCTAAACAGAAGATCATAGCCTAGACTTTTGAAACCCTCTCTTTTATATTTAAATACTGCAAAAAGGAACCATGTATCACGCTTCTGGCAATAAAGTAAGTGGGTCAGTATTTCAGGCATGTGAAAATTAACAATGTAGAATCAGTATTCTTTAGGAGAGCTGTATGAGATGTAGATATCCTGACCACCCACCACAATTACCACTACTTAAAAAGCTAAAACCACTGAAATATGATCTTTATTGATTGTTTATTATCTGCTAAGCCATGCTTTAAATATCTGTTGGTCATGACCACAATCTAATTCAAAGGGCTACACAGATCTGATGTAAAGCATGTGATTCACCATTTGTACTGGTCCCTTCCAGATTCTCTCTTGTACTTACTGTAATTTTGGTACAATATAATGTTTCTGAGTATACTCCTTGGAAAGAGGGGGTGGAATTGTGCTTACTCTTTCAGAAGTGCTCTTTAATTTTGCAGTCGAACAATATTGTGGCTTAACCACTCCAATACTGGGCACTTTCAGCCTCTTCCTGTCCAGGCCAATTTTCAGTTTTCATCACTGTTACACTTTGAATGACAATTGTGCGGACATGCAAAGCTGTACCCATATGACATTTTTATAATTTTTTTGAGACAGATAGAGCTTTATTTTGGTGGTATTTAATCACCACTGGGTTTTTTATTTTTTTCTAAGCAAAAAAAAAAGACTGAAAATTTTGAAAAAAAAAAATGTTTTTCTTAGTTTCTATTATAAAATATAGCAAATAAGTAAGTTTTCTTCTTCATTGATGTGTGCTGATGAGGCTGAACTGATGGACACTGATAGGCTGCACTGATGGGCACCGATGAGGCTGCATTGTCACGCACTGATTGGACACAGCTGATCACATGGTAAAGGGTCATTGTGATTGGTCCTTTACCGTGATCTTGATTAGCTGTGTCTGATGGACACAGGGATCACAGAGCACACCCAATGCGTGCCCCAGGGCGCATGCAGGGGACAGGTTCTGGAAGGATGTCCATGTGCACCCTCACAGAACAAGAGAGCCATGCTGTAGCCATCTTTCAGCTATAGTGCACTACTAAAGTGGTTAAAACCATATTTACAGAAATGAATGTGTTAAATATGAATACATTTAAATCCATTTTCAGCGTTGTTTTAAAAATATGTTAACACACTTTGATAAATGTAAGTTAAAAAACAAAATTACATTAACCAATCTGAATATAGTATTTTTGTTTATTATGAGTGTAGATCTGCTCCAGACACACATGAGGTTGATATAGTAAAAGAGTAGAGAAAATGTAATTTTCCAAAGTGAATTTGCATTTTATAAATTGAACATTCACTCAATTTAAGCAGCCCATAGATTATGTAATTTTCTTTCTGAGTTTCAATCAAACATAAGGATACAAACTAACACAACTGTTTTAAAGAAATAATGAATTAATTTATTAATCATTAACTTTGGTTTTTTTAACAACTAATGAGAATGTGATTTGATATCAGCTTATGGCAATCCCCTGTATAGCAGCATTTAAATTGGGAGTGGGAGGGACAGGACTGTAAGCCAATCAGATGTGCTGAATGCAAAACTATTGACAAGAGAAAGGAGAGAGCAGAGTGATCAGAGAACTGACTCTATCAGACCTACTTTCCTTTCTGTGCCCTTTAGGAGCACTGGGGGTATTTCTTTTCTGTAAGTAATGTCATCCACCTGGCTGTACAGACTTCCAGAAATGTGTGGATATTATTATTATTATTATTATTATTATTAATGGATAGAAATACAAAATCCTTTGGCAGGTAAAACAGCCTATTTACATGGATTCCATCTATTTATTTAGCTGTTTGGTTGAATTTGAGCTGTTAAACACATTGAAGACTTTTTTTCCTGACCTCTTTTACATATATATCTAAAACGTTTTTGAAAAGCCTCTGTATTTCTTCTAAAATGACTGTTAAACAGTGAGGGACGTATTCATATGATTTTTTTTTTTAATGCATAGCAACTCACTACTGTTACTTATAAACACAGAAACTTGGCTTCTGTGTTCACAAGTGACAGGGTTCCTCTCCTGGTGGTACGGACAAAACATTCCCTGCTCTCTCTGCCTTCCCTGCTCTGTGAATCACAACAGAGCAATGGGTGGGGAATGGGGTATATTTACAGCCATTCTAGTCTAGTCTCCTCCTGAAGCCCTCGCCAGCAGCCAACACTCCATCTGTAAATTGCAGAGGAGTGATCTGTATTGGGAGAGCCCTGTACTGGAGAGGGAAGAGAGCTCTGTACTGGAAGGAGGGGAGATGAGAATTCTGGACTGGAAGGAGAAGGGGGAAGAATGTGGGGGGAGAGCTCTGCACTGGGGAGAGTTGTAAACTGGCCTGAGAGATATGCACTTCTGAAGCCTGCACTTTGTATGCAGCTCACTGTGCACCCTGTTCTTCTAAACCCTACATTGTGTACTCCTGAACCTTGTGCCCTGTACACTCCTGACCTAAGCACTCTATTCATAGTGCACTCTTCAATCTTACACCTTTTGGGTAGTGCACCCCTGAATTCTGCACTCTGTGCATATTGCACCGCTGAACCATGCACTCTGTGCATAATGCACCCCTGAATTCTGCATTCTGTACATAATGCACCGCTGAACCCTGCGCTCTGTGCATAATGCACCGCTGAACCCTTCGCTCTGTGCATAATGCATCGCTGAACCCTGCATTCTGTACATAATGCATCGCTGAACCCGGCACTCTGTGCATAGTTCACCACTGAACCCTGCATTCTGTACATAATGCATCGCTGAACCCGGCACTCTGTGCATAATGCACCGCTGAACCCTGCATTCTGTACATAATGCACCGCTGAACCCTGCGCTCTGTGCATAATGCACCGCTGAACCCTGCATTCTGTACATAATGCACCGCTGAACCCTGCGCTCTGTGCATAATGCACCGCTGAACCCTGCATTCTGTACATAATGCACCGCTGAACCCTGCGCTCTGTGCATAATGCACCGCTGAACCCTGCATTCTGTACATAATGCACCGCTGAACCCTGCGCTCTGTGCATAATGCACCACTGAACCCTGCATTCTGTACATAATGCACCGCTGAACCCTGCGCTCTGTGCATAATGCACCGCTGAACCCTGCATTCTGTACATAATGCACCGCTGAACCCTGCGCTCTGTGCATAATGCATCGCTGAACCCTGCATTCTGTACATAATGCATCGCTGAACCCGGCACTCTGTGCATAATGCACCGCTGAACCCTGCATTCTGTACATAATGCATCGCTGAACCCGGCACTCTGCATAATGCACCGCTGAACCCTGCATTCTGTACATAAAGCACCGCTGAACCCTGCGCTCTGTGCATAATGCACCGCTGAACCCTGCATTCTGTACATAATGCACCGCTGAACCCTGCATTCTGTACATAATGCACCGCTGAACCCTGCGCTCTGTGCATAATGCATCGCTGAACCCTGCACTCTTTGCATAATGCACCATTGAACCCCGCACTCTATGTATAATGCACCACTGAACCTCGCACTCTGTATGTAGTGCACCATTGCACCTCACATGCACTCTATGCATAATGCACCGCTGAACCCCGCACTCTGTGCATAATGCACCGTTGAACCCCGCACTCTGTATGTAGTGCACCATTGCACCTCGCACGCACTCTATGCATAATGCACCGTTGAACCCCGCACTCTGTGCATAATGCACCGCTGAACCCTGCATTCTGTACATAATGCACCGCTGAACCCTGCGCTCTGTGCATAATGCATCGCTGAACCCTGCACTCTTTGCATAATGCACCATTGAACCCCGCACTCTATGTATAATGCACCACTGAACCCCGCACTCTGTATGTAGTGCACCATTGCACCTCACATGCACTCTATGCATAATGCACCGCTGAACCCCGCACTCTGTGCATAATGCACCGTTGAACCCCGCACTCTGTATGTAGTGCACCATTGCACCTCGCACGCACTCTATGCATAATGCACCGTTGAACCCCGCACTCTGTGCATAATGCATCGCTGAACCCCACACTCTGTGAATAATGCATTGCTGAACCCCTCACTCTGTGCATAATGCATCGCTGAACCCCACACTCTGTGAATAATGCATTGCTGAACCCCGCACTCTGTGCATAATGCATCGCTGAACTCTGCACTCTGTTCATGATGAATTGCTGAACCCCGCATTCTGTGCATAATGCACCACTGAACCCTGCAGTCTGTGCATAAAGCATTGCTGAACCCCCACACTCTGTGCATAATGCACCATTTAACCCCACACTCTATGTATAATGCACCACTGAACCCCTCACTCTGTATGTAGTGCACCGTTGCACCTCACACGCACACTATGCATAATGCACCGCTGAACCCAGCACTCTGTGCATAATTCACCGCTGAACCCTGCACTCTGTATGTAGTGCACTTCTCAACCCTGCTCTCTGTATATAGCACAGTCCTGAAACCTGTACTGTGTACACAGTGCACTCCTGAACACTGCATTCTGTAAATAACGCACTCCTGAACCCTGTACAGAGTACATAATGCATTCTTTGTGTTTAACAATGCCCTAATAAGACCCTCCCACTGTGCAATCTGGCCACACCAATCATCTGATGTATGCTCTCCCCCCAATGAATAGGGAATGCTGATGGTGGGCATTGTGGTGGGGGGAGAGGGGGGTTGAATTCCTGCACCTCTTCTCAGAGAAAAAAAGCCCTGTGGAAAAATAAATAGAATAATTTTGTCTACTCAGTTGGTAGAACCAAACACACAATAACACAGCTGAAGATATTTCAAATTATATATTAATATATTATATATTAATCCCTAAACCAAAATGTAATATATGGTTGATCACCAATTCCTAAAAGTTGTGGCTGCATTTGTTTTCTTTTCTAGGCTTTTTTGCCTTTATGTTCACTTCCAGCTGTCCAGAAAAACTGGCAGTTAGAATGCTTAGACAAATCATTTAACACTGACAGGGGTGCTTAAAATGGCCTGCTTCTATTCATTTATGTAAAACTTTTATCCCAGAAGGTAAAAAATACTGTTGCTGTAAACGCCTAAAATGTTTCAGTCAGAGTTCAGCTTTAATTTGTTAATCAAGTCCATCTACTGTAAATCTTTTAGAGCATCTAACAGTACCCTCTACTCAGACTGTCAATGTTACTGTGCTAAGGTGCCTCCATTGCTCCTCCATCCAGAGTGCAGACACCCTAAGACAGGAAATGTTACTGGCTGCCCAACCAGGTGCAAATAATGGGGAAAATGCAATATTATGGCGACCTGGAGGTGTTCTATACATACTGTATATATATATATAGCTAAATTGTCCCTAGTATGTGTATGTATGAATGTGATTTAGGGACCTTAGATTGTACGCCCCTTGAGGGTTAGGGACTGATGTGAATGTACAATATATATGTAAAGCACTGCACAAATTGACGGCGCTATATAAGTACCTTAAATAAAATTTATATATATATATATATATATATATATATATATGAAACACCCCTCTTCCCCTGGAGATGTCATTTTCTGCTTGAGTGATTGGCTCACTGATTTTCCCAGAAGTCTGCACTAAGATACAAGTCAGATATTGGGCACCCTCTGCAAAATGTTTTTTTTGGGTGAGATTCTTCCAAAGGAAATCACGTCTAATTCTGATTCAGACCCTGTCCCTATCCTCATTAGAACTCTGCAAGTGCATCAGTTGATTGATAATTATAACATCACTCCTATTCACATTTACTTTGCACATGGAGACAAACAGCTATTTCTTCAGAATAACAAAAGAAATCTGCAACAGAATTTGTTAACATCCATGCAATGTACATAGGTCATTGAGAGGGGAATGTTTTTTCCTCAACAAAACTGACGTTGCTCTTTAACCACTTGCCACCTGGCCTATGGTCAAATGACGGCTGGGCGAACATCTCATCACTTCGGGAGGGCGTCATATGTCGTCCTTCCTGGATCGCGCTTTGCGTGTGCCCGCAGGGCCACGCTGTGCCGAGATCTGTCACTGGCTGTGTACCTCAGACATGGCCGATGACAGTTCTCTGTACTGGCCCCGTTGCCAGTACCATGTGACCTCCTGTGACCAATCACAGCAAGTCACATGACAGTTGTATACAATGGATGGCTTCATTCATGCCATCCATTGTATACAAGTGTGTCTAGATGTGAATGGTCAGGGTAATCCCATGCACAGGC
Source organism: Staurois parvus (assembly GCF_062004578.1). NCBI lineage: Eukaryota > Metazoa > Chordata > Amphibia > Anura > Ranidae > Staurois > Staurois parvus. The sequence goes on along the minus strand of NW_028318646.1, from coordinate 2,806,141 downwards.
TGGGCCAATTACAGTCCATTTATGTCATCTGATTAGCCATGGCCAATCACAGCTAATCACAACAAAAAACCTGAATGAATCAATTTCATTCAGTTAAATGCTTGCTTATAGCAAATAAATTCTTTGCTATAAGCAATCAAACTGTGTAAAAAAAAAAAATGCTGATCACTTCCCCAAAGTAGATATTATGGTAACATTATACTACTTTGGTCATAGTGTAATAAGAAAAAAAAAATCTTAAAAAAGAGAAACAATCTAATAAAAAATTTAAAAAAAATAAAAATTAAAAAAAAATATATATATTTTTTATACTGTCACCAGTCAATGTCCCTGATTACCATCACACCAGTTATATGATGACGCTGTACTGCACTGGTGACAGTATGTAAAAAAAAAATTGTGAAAATAAAATTTTATATTTCTTCATTTTCCAAAAAATTATGACAAAAAAATTACAACTTCAGAAAACTCTCCATGCCTCTTATGAAGTACGTCGGACTGTCTACTTTGCAAAAAGGGGTCATTTGGGATTTATCTGTACTGTTCTGATATTTTTTTGGCTTCAAGAAATTAGATTGGCTGTCAGTACTTCAGGATTGATCAATTTTCAGATATATCCCATAGTTTGTGAACTCTATAACTTTCCAACAGACTAAATAATAAATACTGATTTGAGTTATTTTCACCAAAGAAATGTAGCAGAATACATCTCGGCCTAAACAAAGAAAGGTGTGCTTTTTTTTTTAAAAATACGGATTTTTTTTGGTAATTTAGCAAAAAATAAAAACCCCAGTGGTGCTTAAATACCACCAAAAGAAAGCTCTAGTTGTGTGAAGAAAATGATAACATTTTAATTTGGGTACAGTGTTGCATGACCGCGCAATTGTCATTCAAAGTGTGAGAGCGTTGAAACCTGAAAATTGGCCTGGGCAGGAAGGGGGTAAAAATGCCCGATATTGAAGTGGTTAAATTCTTGTTTTTGAGTTTAATACCCTTTAAACCTTTTGCTGATAGAGCTCTTTTCATTTATTTTCACACGTTATATTTTACATTTTTGCTCAACATTAGCTAAACCCCCAAACATGGGGATTTCAAATCCCCAGACCTGTGAAGGGGCTTTATTTCTTGTCAATACAAACTAGATGGCATCTGATTGGTCAGCACCGTCCATGTGACGGTGCTGACCAATCAAAAGCCCTCTAGCCCAAAGTGTCATTCCTGCAAGGAGAGGAGAGGAAGCAGCAGGGATTTCAAATCCCTGCCGCTTTCTCTCTTCTACCACTGAGAATATGGAGCATCTGCCACCATAGCATACATTCCCACACACCCACTCTCCACTGCTGGAAACCTCCCTGCCCCGCTTCTGTGTGAACACAGGAGATGACAGCCTGGGTTCACACAGGAGCAGTGGAAAACCACATGTGATTTGGACAAGAATTGCATTCCTGTTCAAATTGCATGCTATTCTTTGTGGCCATGGAACAGCTGAGAAGCCAATTGTCCCATTACTTTTGGTCCCTTAACAAGTGGGAGGCACATATGCAAACTGTTGTAATTCCTACACCGTTCACCTGATTTGGATGTAAATACCCTCAAATTAAAGCTGACAGTCTGCAGTTAAAGCACATCTTGTTCGTTTCATTTCAAATCTATTGTGGTGGTGTATAGAGCCAAAAATGTTAGAATTGTGTCGATGTCCCAATATTTATGGACCTGACTGTATAATCGGTATTGGCAAATACTTGACTGAAAGTATCAGTACTTGCCGATTAAAAAAAAGGGTATGGGTGCATCCCTATCTAATACATATGGTGCTGTGTCCATATACTATATTTCCAAAAGTTTTGGGATGCCTGCCTTTACACGCACATGAACTTTAATGGCATCTCAATCTTAGTCTGTGAGGTTCAATATTGAATTTGCCCTGCCCTTTGCAGCTATGACTCACCTCTTCTGGGAGGGCTGTCCACAAGGTTTAGGAGGGTGTCTATGGGAATGTTTGACCATTCTTCCAGAAGCACATTTGTGAGGTCAGGCACTGATGTCAGACGAGAAGGCCTGACGAGAAGTGTTAAAGCGATATTAAACCCCAAACCAAAAATGTCATATTTTGTAGCTTAACAATCATTAGATGCGGAGGCTGCATTCATTTTTTTAGGCTTGTTTCCCCTCTGTTTTCACCTGGTGATCTGGCCAGTAAACATTTCCTATATTATTCAGACACCACTCTGGATGAAAGAGCAACAGAAACATAGCAGACAGCAACATTGTCAGTCTGTAGGAAAGTGTTGAAAGTACTAGCAGATTTAGATACACTAATAAATTGAAGGCAAACCCCAGTTTGTTTTTGGATGTAATACTACTTTAAAGATGAGTCTTTCTTGGCTCTCCTAATAATGACAAAAGTTAACTTCACAATCTGTTTGTAAAAGTAAACACATTCATTTACACAATGTAACAGTGAAAGGTATGCATTTAAGAAGGAGATGTAAAAGTCGATTTTTTATTTATTTAAAAATGTGTATAATATTACTACTGTTGTAGCATGCAAGTTGCCCCTCTTCCAGTGTCACAATGCTCCCTGATTACTTATATAACTCATGTGCCTGATTTCTAAACTAATGGAATACAGGCTCAGGTAGGACTTTTTATACTACTTTTTTCATAATAATAACCCTGCCAGTCTGTACAAATGTACACTAAAAGGCTAATTTACTAAAAATAAATACATAAAGTTTATAATCTTCACTGAATAAAAAAAAACCATGTGAGGATAAGTTCACACAGTACTGCATGCTAAATAGCCCGGTTTACCTCGCAGGCTGTTCATTCAGGGGCAGTAGGCTACAGTGCGATGCACTTTGTTCACTTTCACTGAGTGCTGTGCAGTGACATGCAGTGCCTTCCAGTATGCTGCAGTAAACTGCTACTTGTCTGGGTTTTAGGGTTTGTTCACACTTGAGTGGAAATTAGCATCTTTCTGCACTAGAACTAAAACAATTGTTCTCTATGTGCTCTTTTCATACTAAAAGGATAAACCATAAATGCACATACTGTATTTCTGCAAGAAAAAAAAATATGTGCATTTATTATTTTTTCCCACAGGAGCCGGGAAAGCTGTGGATCACGGGTGCAATGCCAGGCTCTTGCAGACTCTCAGTAATGCTGTCTGCATGTACCTCTCATACAGGCTGACAGTTACTGAAGAGCAGAAAGATCAATGAACAACAAGAGCCCTCACCAGCGCCATCACAGTACATTGAGAACTAGAAGCCATTTACCGCAGAGGCAGATGGTACTTGTAGTCCATTCATTTACAGACCACTGTGAATGACTGTTGTAGCTGTGTGGGCAGAGCCCCACACAGTCACCCTATTAACCTCTTCCCGTCCAGCCCAGCGCCGCAATCTGTGTCCGGTGGACACACCGGAACACAGATCAATGTACGTGCCCGCTGTGTGAGGTCCCGATTCATGTGATCAGTGATTGGCCAATCAGTGATCACATGAACAGTAGTAAACAAGATAAATAATGTGTAACAAAGTGAGCGCTAATCATGAGGAGATAATTAAGCAGCTAGTAGCACTAGAGGTGATCACAACCACCTCTGGTATAAACAATAAAATAAAGTGCAGCGCTAAAAAACAGAATTTATTCTGTTTTTTAGCGCTGCACTTTATTTTATAGTAGTAAACAAGATGTCACTTCCTGACATCATTGTTTACCACTTGTGAAATCTGTGAATGATCACAGAGGTCACATGGTACAAGGCTATTCATAACAGCCTTGTACCATGTGACAAGCTGTGACCAATCACAGCTCTCACAGTATTTATCAATGGCTGCAGGAATGCAGCCAGAGAGAAGGAGAAATTATTGCTTTTACAGCCTTTATGAGTGTAAAAGCAATCAGTGTAAAAAGAAAAAATCTTCATCACCCCCCACAAGTAGTACAGTGTCACTATGGTACCACTGTACCTCTAGGGTGACAGTATAAAAAAATAAATACATAAATAATAATATTAAAAATAAAATAAAAATGTAAAAACTTTTTTTGAAAATTATATTTTTTTTTATAAACTGATTTTGGGTTATTTTGTTTACCATAAAGATAGCTGAATACATTTTGGCCAAGATTTATGAAGAAAGGATTATTCATTTGCAAAGTTTTTGTAAGAAAAACACTTGTTTTTCAAAATTTGTGGTCTTTTTCATTTATATAGCAAAAAAATAAATAACATCAAAGGAAAGTTTTATTTGTCTCAAATTTAATTTAGGTACAGTGTTGCATGACTGCACAATTGTCATTCAAAGTGTGATAGCGCTGAAAGCTGAAAATTGGCCTGGACTGGAAGGGGGTGAAAGTGTCCGGACCTGAAGTGGTTTTAACTGTGACAGTGGATGTGCAGAGAAGATTCCCCACCCACTGTCACAGGGGGGAAATCGGGGGGGGGGGGGTACCGCTAAAGTATGTTACACGTTACACACATATATGGGTGTAATATGTACCATGCTCCCACAGGAGAGCCTAACCTTTAAAAAAAGATGAGCTGCAGTGCGGAAATCTGCAACATATCAGCATTTTTCTATCCTCCACCCCAGCTCGCCCATTTAGGCTCTTTTGCATTTGTGAAGAGTGATCCACAGTGGACCACTTTTCAAAGGTCCTTTGACAGGCTGGGAGGAGGCATTATGTTGCCTCATCACCGCCTGTTTTAACCTTTAAAAGCCTTTACCATAATGCTGCAACCAAGTGCATTGCAAAGCATTGTGGCATTGGTTTACCCTTGTATGGCTGCCTTTGCAGCTAAGGGAAACGATAGTGGTTGCGGAGGAGTGGGGAAGTAAAAATGCAGCTTAACCACCTCCAACCCCAATTGTAAACTAAGCCTTTTTGTAAACTAAGCATTTCTGTTATATGAAACCTTAGTGGAAATTAAATTCGGCTGCAGAAATAAATAAAATATCACACTATAATTTCAATAAAGTTAAAAAAATAAAACTCCTTTTACTTGCAAGGCACTACCAGCCAGAATGCCAGAAAGGACCGACACTTCCTGTGTGCTAAGACACAGAATTTTACTGTGCAGATAGTGTGGCCCTTACCGCAGATTACTGCAACATACCTCCCAGCTGCATTGCAATGTGAACAGAGCACATGGAAAACATTGTTTTCTATGTGCCCTAGCAGTGACATATGTTGATCCAGTGCAGAAAAATACAGGTCACCATATGAGTGACTGAGCCCTGAAAATTCACTTCAATTATCCAATCATTTGAAAAGCATCTGCACATGACTGGGTATTTAAAGTGAACAGGGATTTTTTTTTCACATGATTGGATAATGGAAGTGAATATCCACACAATGTTTTGGTTGTCAATCTTTCGTAGCTCAGCCTCTAATTGTGATCCTTCCTTCCAGACCATTCTAAAACACAACTTCAGTGACTTGGCAAGAAAAGAGGAGACAAATTCAAGTGAGATGATAAAAGGAAACGCACACCAATGTTCCATATTCTCTTTATTCAATTTCCATGAACACTTCAGTGCTGATGCTGCTTTATCTCCAAGAGCTTTTTTATCCCATTTTCTAATTAGCAGGAGTGGCTGCACACCCTGGAAGCAGAGCTGCCTTGGCCAGGCTTGGCCGCCTGTGCTCCTTGGAAGGAAGTGGCTTGTCTCCAGAGGGGTTATTTTCAACAGGTGCACTGTGGTGTCAAACGTGCTGAAAGGGGACTCAATGGAAGCAGCTGCCTGCCTGTTTTCTTTTAACTTCCCTCCATTCATACGCAGAGGAACAAAAAAGAGCGTTCATTGATAAACTCCACTATATTTTACAGCAGGAGGGCTAGAACATTAGAATTATGTTTTACTGGCCCTGATTTTAAATAAATCTCTGCTGACTGTATGATTTCATAGGGAAAATGCATTACCAGCCTGAAGTGGATACATGATAACTCCATACTGGTTTTTTTGCCTGCCAAGAGTTCCAGGGTCGTGGCCATCTGACACCAAATCGTTTAAAGATCAATTTCTGACTGCGCAGTTTTCAGTCCATCTCCTGCAGAGTAGAAAATCATAATACAGCTCTTGTCTATCTATAGGGAAGTGTGTGTGCTGGGTGTCAGCTGATTGGATAAAC